>NW_027266279.1:0-1232500 GCF_022045235.1 Haliotis cracherodii
AGACAAAGGTGGTGGAAAAGGTCAAGGTCGGCTTCCAAGGTGGTCGGAGGGTCAGGGTGGACCCGCCTGGCGAGTTTCAAGTCCTTACGAAAAAAAAATTAATTTCACGTTTTGGGAAGTCAGGTCGGCCTCGAACGGGCCCCCTTGCGCACCGAGGACACTGTTAAAAGAGGTCAAGGGAGGCTTCCAAGGTGGTCGGAGGGTCAGGGTGGGCCCGCCTGGCGAGTTTCAAGTCCTTACGAAAAATTTAAAATTTCACGTTTTTGGAAGTCAGGTCGGCCTCCCTTGCGCCCCGAGGACACTGTTAAAAGTGGTCAAGGGAGGCTTCCGAGGTGGTCGGAGGGTCCGGGTGGACCCGCCTGGCGAGTTTCAAGTCCGTACGAAAATTTTCACTTTTGACCCCAGAAGAGACCCTGGGCTATAGCCTTAGGTGATTTTCCGACCAAAAAAAAAAAAAATTCGGATGGGTCTCAGACTGAGCCAAACGATGCTTTAGGTCACCTGAGCGGCCCGTAGCCGCTCGTTTTTCGATTTTGAGCAAGCCACGTCGGCCTGGAGACGGGCTCCCTAGCGCCCGGAGAGACGGGTGCTGGGAAAGGTCAGGGTCGACTACCCAGGAGACAAAGGTGGTGGAAAAGGTCAAGGTCGGCTTCCAAGGTGGTCGGAGGGTCAGGGTGGACCCGCCTGGCGAGTTTCAAGTCCGTACGAAAAAAATTTAATTTCACGTTTTTGGAAGTCAGGTCGGCCTCCCTTGCGCCCCGAGGACATTGTTAAAAGTGGTCAAGGGAGCCTTCCGAGGTGGTCGGAGGGTCAGGGTGGACCCGCCTGGCGAGTTTCAAGTCCTTACGAAAAAAATTTAATTTCACGTTTTTGGAAGTCAGGTCGGCCTCGAACGGGCCCCCTTGCGCCCCGAGGACACTGTTAAAAGAGGTCAAGGGAGGCTTCCGAGGTGGTCGGAGGGTCAGGGTGGACCCGCCTGGCGAGTTTCAAGTCCGTGCGAAAATTTTCACTTTTGACCCCAGAAGAGACCCTGCGCTATAGCCTTAGGTGATTTTCCGACCAAAAAAAAAAAAATTTCGGATGGGTCTCAGACCTTGCCAAACGATGCTTTAGGTCACCTGAGCGGCCCGTAGCCGCTCGTTTTTCGATTTTGAGCAAGCCACGTCGGCCTGGAGACGGGCTCCCTAGCGCCCGGAGAGACGGGTGCTGGGAAAGGTCAGGGTCGGCTACCCAGGAGACAAAGTTGGTGGAAAAGGTCAAGGTCGGCTTCCAAGGTGGTCGGAGGGTCAGGGTGGACCCGCCTGGCGAGTTTCAAGTCCTTACGGAAAAAAAATTAATTTCACGTTTTGGGAAGTCAGGTCGGCCTCGAACGGGCCCCCTTGCGCACCGAGGACACTGTTAAAAGAGGTCAAGGGAGGCTTCCAAGGTGGTCGGAGGGTCAGGGTGGGCCCGCCTGGCGAGTTTCAAGTCCTTACGAAAAATTTAAAATTTCACGTTTTTGGAAGTCAGGTCGGCCTCCCTTGCGCCCCGAGGACACTGTTAAAAGTGGTCAAGGGAGGCTTCCGAGGTGGTCGGAGGGTCAGGGTGGACCCGCCTGGCGAGTTTCAAGTCCGTACGAAAATTTTCACTTTTGACCCCAGAAGAGACCCTGGGCTATAGCCTTAGGTGATTTTCCGACCAAAAAAAAAAAATTTCGGATGGGTCTCAGACCTTGCCAAACGATGCTTTAGGTCACCTGAGCGGCCCGTAGCCGCTCGTTTTTCGATTTTGAGCAAGCCACGTCGGCCTGGAGACGGGCTCCCTAGCGCCCGGAGAGACGGGTGCTGGGAAAGGTCAGGGTCGACTACCCAGGAGACAAAGGTGGTGGAAAAGGTCAAGGTCGGCTTCCAAGGTGGTCGGAGGGTCAGGGTGGACCCGCCTGGCGAGTTTCAAGTCCGTACGAAAAAAATTTAATTTCACGTTTTTGGAAGTCAGGTCGGCCTCCCTTGCGCCCCGAGGACATTGTTAAAAGTGGTCAAGGGAGCCTTCCGAGGTGGTCGGAGGGTCAGGGTGGACCCGCCTGGCGAGTTTCAAGTCCTTACGAAAAAAATTTAATTTCACGTTTTTGGAAGTCAGGTCGGCCTCGAACGGGCCCCCTTGCGCCCCGAGGACACTGTTAAAAGAGGTCAAGGGAGGCTTCCGAGGTGGTCGGAGGGTCAGGGTGGACCCGCCTGGCGAGTTTCAAGTCCGTGCGAAAATTTTCACTTTTGACCCCAGAAGAGACCCTGCCTTAGGTGATTTTCCGACCAAAAAAAAAAAAATTTCGGATGGGTCTCAGACCTTGCCAAACGATGCTTTAGGTCACCTGAGCGGCCCGTAGCCGCTCGTTTTTCGATTTTGAGCAAGCCACGTCGGCCTGGAGACGGGCTCCCCAGCGCCCGGAGAGACGGGTGCTGGGAAAGGTCAGGGTCGGCTACCCAGGAGACAAAGGTGGTGGAAAAGGTCAAGGTCGGCTTCCAAGGTGGTCGGAGGGTCAGGGTGGACCCGCCTGGCGAGTTTCAAGTCCTTACGAAAAAAAAATTAATTTCACGTTTTGGGAAGTCAGGTCGGCCTCGAACGGGCCCCCTTGCGCACCGAGGACACTGTTAAAAGAGGTCAAGGGAGGCTTCCAAGGTGGTCGGAGGGTCAGGGTGGGCCCGCCTGGCGAGTTTCAAGTCCTTACGAAAAATTTAAAATTTCACGTTTTTGGAAGTCAGGTCGGCCTCCCTTGCGCCCCGAGGACACTGTTAAAAGTGGTCAAGGGAGGCTTCCGAGGTGGTCGGAGGGTCCGGGTGGACCCGCCTGGCGAGTTTCAAGTCCGTACGAAAATTTTCACTTTTGACCCCAGAAGAGACCCTGGGCTATAGCCTTAGGTGATTTTCCGACCAAAAAAAAAAAAAATTCGGATGGGTCTCAGACTGAGCCAAACGATGCTTTAGGTCACCTGAGCGGCCCGTAGCCGCTCGTTTTTCGATTTTGAGCAAGCCACGTCGGCCTGGAGACGGGCTCCCTAGCGCCCGGAGAGACGGGTGCTGGGAAAGGTCAGGGTCGACTACCCAGGAGACAAAGGTGGTGGAAAAGGTCAAGGTCGGCTTCCAAGGTGGTCGGAGGGTCAGGGTGGACCCGCCTGGCGAGTTTCAAGTCCGTACGAAAAAAATTTAATTTCACGTTTTTGGAAGTCAGGTCGGCCTCCCTTGCGCCCCGAGGACATTGTTAAAAGTGGTCAAGGGAGCCTTCCGAGGTGGTCGGAGGGTCAGGGTGGACCCGCCTGGCGAGTTTCAAGTCCTTACGAAAAAAATTTAATTTCACGTTTTTGGAAGTCAGGTCGGCCTCGAACGGGCCCCCTTGCGCCCCGAGGACACTGTTAAAAGAGGTCAAGGGAGGCTTCCGAGGTGGTCGGAGGGTCAGGGTGGACCCGCCTGGCGAGTTTCAAGTCCGTGCGAAAATTTTCACTTTTGACCCCAGAAGAGACCCTGCGCTATAGCCTTAGGTGATTTTCCGACCAAAAAAAAAAAAATTTCGGATGGGTCTCAGACCTTGCCAAACGATGCTTTAGGTCACCTGAGCGGCCCGTAGCCGCTCGTTTTTCGATTTTGAGCAAGCCACGTCGGCCTGGAGACGGGCTCCCTAGCGCCCGGAGAGACGGGTGCTGGGAAAGGTCAGGGTCGGCTACCCAGGAGACAAAGTTGGTGGAAAAGGTCAAGGTCGGCTTCCAAGGTGGTCGGAGGGTCAGGGTGGACCCGCCTGGCGAGTTTCAAGTCCTTACGGAAAAAAAATTAATTTCACGTTTTGGGAAGTCAGGTCGGCCTCGAACGGGCCCCCTTGCGCACCGAGGACACTGTTAAAAGAGGTCAAGGGAGGCTTCCAAGGTGGTCGGAGGGTCAGGGTGGGCCCGCCTGGCGAGTTTCAAGTCCTTACGAAAAATTTAAAATTTCACGTTTTTGGAAGTCAGGTCGGCCTCCCTTGCGCCCCGAGGACACTGTTAAAAGTGGTCAAGGGAGGCTTCCGAGGTGGTCGGAGGGTCAGGGTGGACCCGCCTGGCGAGTTTCAAGTCCGTACGAAAATTTTCACTTTTGACCCCAGAAGAGACCCTGGGCTATAGCCTTAGGTGATTTTCCGACCAAAAAAAAAAAATTTCGGATGGGTCTCAGACCTTGCCAAACGATGCTTTAGGTCACCTGAGCGGCCCGTAGCCGCTCGTTTTTCGATTTTGAGCAAGCCACGTCGGCCTGGAGACGGGCTCCCTAGCGCCCGGAGAGACGGGTGCTGGGAAAGGTCAGGGTCGGCTACCCAGGAGACAAAGGTGGTGGAAAAGGTCAAGGTCGGCTTCCAAGGTGGTCGGAGGGTCAGGGTGGACCCGCCTGGCGAGTTTCAAGTCCTTACGAAAAAAAAATTAATTTCACGTTTTGGGAAGTCAGGTCGGCCTCGAACGGGCCCCCTTGCGCACCGAGGACACTGTTAAAAGAGGTCAAGGGAGGCTTCCAAGGTGGTCGGAGGGTCAGGGTGGGCCCGCCTGGCGAGTTTCAAGTCCTTACGAAAAATTTAAAATTTCACGTTTTTGGAAGTCAGGTCGGCCTCCCTTGCGCCCCGAGGACACTGTTAAAAGTGGTCAAGGGAGGCTTCCGAGGTGGTCGGAGGGTCCGGGTGGACCCGCCTGGCGAGTTTCAAGTCCGTACGAAAATTTTCACTTTTGACCCCAGAAGAGACCCTGGGCTATAGCCTTAGGTGATTTTCCGACCAAAAAAAAAAAAAATTCGGATGGGTCTCAGACTGAGCCAAACGATGCTTTAGGTCACCTGAGCGGCCCGTAGCCGCTCGTTTTTCGATTTTGAGCAAGCCACGTCGGCCTGGAGACGGGCTCCCTAGCGCCCGGAGAGACGGGTGCTGGGAAAGGTCAGGGTCGACTACCCAGGAGACAAAGGTGGTGGAAAAGGTCAAGGTCGGCTTCCAAGGTGGTCGGAGGGTCAGGGTGGACCCGCCTGGCGAGTTTCAAGTCCGTACGAAAAAAATTTAATTTCACGTTTTTGGAAGTCAGGTCGGCCTCCCTTGCGCCCCGAGGACATTGTTAAAAGTGGTCAAGGGAGCCTTCCGAGGTGGTCGGAGGGTCAGGGTGGACCCGCCTGGCGAGTTTCAAGTCCTTACGAAAAAAATTTAATTTCACGTTTTTGGAAGTCAGGTCGGCCTCGAACGGGCCCCCTTGCGCCCCGAGGACACTGTTAAAAGAGGTCAAGGGAGGCTTCCGAGGTGGTCGGAGGGTCAGGGTGGACCCGCCTGGCGAGTTTCAAGTCCGTGCGAAAATTTTCACTTTTGACCCCAGAAGAGACCCTGCCTTAGGTGATTTTCCGACCAAAAAAAAAAAAATTTCGGATGGGTCTCAGACCTTGCCAAACGATGCTTTAGGTCACCTGAGCGGCCCGTAGCCGCTCGTTTTTCGATTTTGAGCAAGCCACGTCGGCCTGGAGACGGGCTCCCCAGCGCCCGGAGAGACGGGTGCTGGGAAAGGTCAGGGTCGGCTACCCAGGAGACAAAGGTGGTGGAAAAGGTCAAGGTCGGCTTCCAAGGTGGTCGGAGGGTCAGGGTGGACCCGCCTGGCGAGTTTCAAGTCCTTACGAAAAAAAAATTAATTTCACGTTTTGGGAAGTCAGGTCGGCCTCGAACGGGCCCCCTTGCGCACCGAGGACACTGTTAAAAGAGGTCAAGGGAGGCTTCCAAGGTGGTCGGAGGGTCAGGGTGGGCCCGCCTGGCGAGTTTCAAGTCCTTACGAAAAATTTAAAATTTCACGTTTTTGGAAGTCAGGTCGGCCTCCCTTGCGCCCCGAGGACACTGTTAAAAGTGGTCAAGGGAGGCTTCCGAGGTGGTCGGAGGGTCCGGGTGGACCCGCCTGGCGAGTTTCAAGTCCGTACGAAAATTTTCACTTTTGACCCCAGAAGAGACCCTGGGCTATAGCCTTAGGTGATTTTCCGACCAAAAAAAAAAAAAATTCGGATGGGTCTCAGACTGAGCCAAACGATGCTTTAGGTCACCTGAGCGGCCCGTAGCCGCTCGTTTTTCGATTTTGAGCAAGCCACGTCGGCCTGGAGACGGGCTCCCTAGCGCCCGGAGAGACGGGTGCTGGGAAAGGTCAGGGTCGACTACCCAGGAGACAAAGGTGGTGGAAAAGGTCAAGGTCGGCTTCCAAGGTGGTCGGAGGGTCAGGGTGGACCCGCCTGGCGAGTTTCAAGTCCGTACGAAAAAAATTTAATTTCACGTTTTTGGAAGTCAGGTCGGCCTCCCTTGCGCCCCGAGGACATTGTTAAAAGTGGTCAAGGGAGCCTTCCGAGGTGGTCGGAGGGTCAGGGTGGACCCGCCTGGCGAGTTTCAAGTCCTTACGAAAAAAATTTAATTTCACGTTTTTGGAAGTCAGGTCGGCCTCGAACGGGCCCCCTTGCGCCCCGAGGACACTGTTAAAAGAGGTCAAGGGAGGCTTCCGAGGTGGTCGGAGGGTCAGGGTGGACCCGCCTGGCGAGTTTCAAGTCCGTGCGAAAATTTTCACTTTTGACCCCAGAAGAGACCCTGCGCTATAGCCTTAGGTGATTTTCCGACCAAAAAAAAAAAAATTTCGGATGGGTCTCAGACCTTGCCAAACGATGCTTTAGGTCACCTGAGCGGCCCGTAGCCGCTCGTTTTTCGATTTTGAGCAAGCCACGTCGGCCTGGAGACGGGCTCCCTAGCGCCCGGAGAGACGGGTGCTGGGAAAGGTCAGGGTCGGCTACCCAGGAGACAAAGTTGGTGGAAAAGGTCAAGGTCGGCTTCCAAGGTGGTCGGAGGGTCAGGGTGGACCCGCCTGGCGAGTTTCAAGTCCTTACGAAAAAAAAATTAATTTCACGTTTTGGGAAGTCAGGTCGGCCTCGAACGGGCCCCCTTGCGCACCGAGGACACTGTTAAAAGAGGTCAAGGGAGGCTTCCAAGGTGGTCGGAGGGTCAGGGTGGGCCCGCCTGGCGAGTTTCAAGTCCTTACGAAAAATTTAAAATTTCACGTTTTTGGAAGTCAGGTCGGCCTCCCTTGCGCCCCGAGGACACTGTTAAAAGTGGTCAAGGGAGGCTTCCGAGGTGGTCGGAGGGTCAGGGTGGACCCGCCTGGCGAGTTTCAAGTCCGTACGAAAATTTTCACTTTTGACCCCAGAAGAGACCCTGGGCTATAGCCTTAGGTGATTTTCCGACCAAAAAAAAAAAATTTCGGATGGGTCTCAGACCTTGCCAAACGATGCTTTAGGTCACCTGAGCGGCCCGTAGCCGCTCGTTTTTCGATTTTGAGCAAGCCACGTCGGCCTGGAGACGGGCTCCCTAGCGCCCGGAGAGACGGGTGCTGGGAAAGGTCAGGGTCGGCTACCCAGGAGACAAAGGTGGTGGAAAAGGTCAAGGTCGGCTTCCAAGGTGGTCGGAGGGTCAGGGTGGACCCGCCTGGCGAGTTTCAAGTCCTTACGAAAAAAAAATTAATTTCACGTTTTGGGAAGTCAGGTCGGCCTCGAACGGGCCCCCTTGCGCACCGAGGACACTGTTAAAAGAGGTCAAGGGAGGCTTCCAAGGTGGTCGGAGGGTCAGGGTGGGCCCGCCTGGCGAGTTTCAAGTCCTTACGAAAAATTTAAAATTTCACGTTTTTGGAAGTCAGGTCGGCCTCCCTTGCGCCCCGAGGACACTGTTAAAAGTGGTCAAGGGAGGCTTCCGAGGTGGTCGGAGGGTCAGGGTGGACCCGCCTGGCGAGTTTCAAGTCCGTACGAAAATTTTCACTTTTGACCCCAGAAGAGACCCTGGGCTATAGCCTTAGGTGATTTTCCGACCAAAAAAAAAAAATTTCGGATGGGTCTCAGACCTTGCCAAACGATGCTTTAGGTCACCTGAGCGGCCCGTAGCCGCTCGTTTTTCGATTTTGAGCAAGCCACGTCGGCCTGGAGACGGGCTCCCTAGCGCCCGGAGAGACGGGTGCTGGGAAAGGTCAGGGTCGGCTACCCAGGAGACAAAGGTGGTGGAAAAGGTCAAGGTCGGCTTCCAAGGTGGTCGGAGGGTCAGGGTGGACCCGCCTGGCGAGTTTCAAGTCCGTACGAAAAAAATTTAATTTCACGTTTTTGGAAGTCAGGTCGGCCTCCCTTGCGCCCCGAGGACATTGTTAAAAGTGGTCAAGGGAGCCTTCCGAGGTGGTCGGAGGGTCAGGGTGGACCCGCCTGGCGAGTTTCAAGTCCTTACGAAAAAAATTTAATTTCACGTTTTTGGAAGTCAGGTCGGCCTCGAACGGGCCCCCTTGCGCCCCGAGGACACTGTTAAAAGAGGTCAAGGGAGGCTTCCGAGGTGGTCGGAGGGTCAGGGTGGACCCGCCTGGCGAGTTTCAAGTCCGTGCGAAAATTTTCACTTTTGACCCCAGAAGAGACCCTGGGCTATAGCCTTAGGTGATTTTCCGACCAAAAAAAAAAAAATTTCGGATGGGTCTCAGACCTTGCCAAACGATGCTTTAGGTCACCTGAGCGGCCCGTAGCCGCTCGTTTTTCGATTTTGAGCAAGCCACGTCGGCCTGGAGACGGGCTCCCTAGCGCCCGGAGAGACGGGTGCTGGGAAAGGTCAGGGTCGGCTACCCAGGAGACAAAGTTGGTGGAAAAGGTCAAGGTCGGCTTCCAAGGTGGTCGGAGGGTCAGGGTGGACCCGCCTGGCGAGTTTCAAGTCCTTACGAAAAAAAAATTAATTTCACGTTTTGGGAAGTCAGGTCGGCCTCGAACGGGCCCCCTTGCGCACCGAGGACACTGTTAAAAGAGGTCAAGGGAGGCTTCCAAGGTGGTCGGAGGGTCAGGGTGGGCCCGCCTGGCGAGTTTCAAGTCCTTACGAAAAATTTAAAATTTCACGTTTTTGGAAGTCAGGTCGGCCTCCCTTGCGCCCCGAGGACACTGTTAAAAGTGGTCAAGGGAGGCTTCCGAGGTGGTCGGAGGGTCAGGGTGGACCCGCCTGGCGAGTTTCAAGTCCGTACGAAAATTTTCACTTTTGACCCCAGAAGAGACCCTGGGCTATAGCCTTAGGTGATTTTCCGACCAAAAAAAAAAAATTTCGGATGGGTCTCAGACCTTGCCAAACGATGCTTTAGGTCACCTGAGCGGCCCGTAGCCGCTCGTTTTTCGATTTTGAGCAAGCCACGTCGGCCTGGAGACGGGCTCCCTAGCGCCCGGAGAGACGGGTGCTGGGAAAGGTCAGGGTCGGCTACCCAGGAGACAAAGGTGGTGGAAAAGGTCAAGGTCGGCTTCCAAGGTGGTCGGAGGGTCAGGGTGGACCCGCCTGGCGAGTTTCAAGTCCTTACGAAAAAAAAATTAATTTCACGTTTTGGGAAGTCAGGTCGGCCTCGAACGGGCCCCCTTGCGCACCGAGGACACTGTTAAAAGAGGTCAAGGGAGGCTTCCAAGGTGGTCGGAGGGTCAGGGTGGGCCCGCCTGGCGAGTTTCAAGTCCTTACGAAAAATTTAAAATTTCACGTTTTTGGAAGTCAGGTCGGCCTCCCTTGCGCCCCGAGGACACTGTTAAAAGTGGTCAAGGGAGGCTTCCGAGGTGGTCGGAGGGTCCGGGTGGACCCGCCTGGCGAGTTTCAAGTCCGTACGAAAATTTTCACTTTTGACCCCAGAAGAGACCCTGGGCTATAGCCTTAGGTGATTTTCCGACCAAAAAAAAAAAAAATTCGGATGGGTCTCAGACTGAGCCAAACGATGCTTTAGGTCACCTGAGCGGCCCGTAGCCGCTCGTTTTTCGATTTTGAGCAAGCCACGTCGGCCTGGAGACGGGCTCCCTAGCGCCCGGAGAGACGGGTGCTGGGAAAGGTCAGGGTCGACTACCCAGGAGACAAAGGTGGTGGAAAAGGTCAAGGTCGGCTTCCAAGGTGGTCGGAGGGTCAGGGTGGACCCGCCTGGCGAGTTTCAAGTCCGTACGAAAAAAATTTAATTTCACGTTTTTGGAAGTCAGGTCGGCCTCCCTTGCGCCCCGAGGACATTGTTAAAAGTGGTCAAGGGAGCCTTCCGAGGTGGTCGGAGGGTCAGGGTGGACCCGCCTGGCGAGTTTCAAGTCCTTACGAAAAAAATTTAATTTCACGTTTTTGGAAGTCAGGTCGGCCTCGAACGGGCCCCCTTGCGCCCCGAGGACACTGTTAAAAGAGGTCAAGGGAGGCTTCCGAGGTGGTCGGAGGGTCAGGGTGGACCCGCCTGGCGAGTTTCAAGTCCGTGCGAAAATTTTCACTTTTGACCCCAGAAGAGACCCTGCCTTAGGTGATTTTCCGACCAAAAAAAAAAAAATTTCGGATGGGTCTCAGACCTTGCCAAACGATGCTTTAGGTCACCTGAGCGGCCCGTAGCCGCTCGTTTTTCGATTTTGAGCAAGCCACGTCGGCCTGGAGACGGGCTCCCCAGCGCCCGGAGAGACGGGTGCTGGGAAAGGTCAGGGTCGGCTACCCAGGAGACAAAGGTGGTGGAAAAGGTCAAGGTCGGCTTCCAAGGTGGTCGGAGGGTCAGGGTGGACCCGCCTGGCGAGTTTCAAGTCCTTACGAAAAAAAAATTAATTTCACGTTTTGGGAAGTCAGGTCGGCCTCGAACGGGCCCCCTTGCGCACCGAGGACACTGTTAAAAGAGGTCAAGGGAGGCTTCCAAGGTGGTCGGAGGGTCAGGGTGGGCCCGCCTGGCGAGTTTCAAGTCCTTACGAAAAATTTAAAATTTCACGTTTTTGGAAGTCAGGTCGGCCTCCCTTGCGCCCCGAGGACACTGTTAAAAGTGGTCAAGGGAGGCTTCCGAGGTGGTCGGAGGGTCCGGGTGGACCCGCCTGGCGAGTTTCAAGTCCGTACGAAAATTTTCACTTTTGACCCCAGAAGAGACCCTGGGCTATAGCCTTAGGTGATTTTCCGACCAAAAAAAAAAAAAATTCGGATGGGTCTCAGACTGAGCCAAACGATGCTTTAGGTCACCTGAGCGGCCCGTAGCCGCTCGTTTTTCGATTTTGAGCAAGCCACGTCGGCCTGGAGACGGGCTCCCTAGCGCCCGGAGAGACGGGTGCTGGGAAAGGTCAGGGTCGACTACCCAGGAGACAAAGGTGGTGGAAAAGGTCAAGGTCGGCTTCCAAGGTGGTCGGAGGGTCAGGGTGGACCCGCCTGGCGAGTTTCAAGTCCGTACGAAAAAAATTTAATTTCACGTTTTTGGAAGTCAGGTCGGCCTCCCTTGCGCCCCGAGGACATTGTTAAAAGTGGTCAAGGGAGCCTTCCGAGGTGGTCGGAGGGTCAGGGTGGACCCGCCTGGCGAGTTTCAAGTCCTTACGAAAAAAATTTAATTTCACGTTTTTGGAAGTCAGGTCGGCCTCGAACGGGCCCCCTTGCGCCCCGAGGACACTGTTAAAAGAGGTCAAGGGAGGCTTCCGAGGTGGTCGGAGGGTCAGGGTGGACCCGCCTGGCGAGTTTCAAGTCCGTGCGAAAATTTTCACTTTTGACCCCAGAAGAGACCCTGCGCTATAGCCTTAGGTGATTTTCCGACCAAAAAAAAAAAAATTTCGGATGGGTCTCAGACCTTGCCAAACGATGCTTTAGGTCACCTGAGCGGCCCGTAGCCGCTCGTTTTTCGATTTTGAGCAAGCCACGTCGGCCTGGAGACGGGCTCCCTAGCGCCCGGAGAGACGGGTGCTGGGAAAGGTCAGGGTCGGCTACCCAGGAGACAAAGTTGGTGGAAAAGGTCAAGGTCGGCTTCCAAGGTGGTCGGAGGGTCAGGGTGGACCCGCCTGGCGAGTTTCAAGTCCTTACGGAAAAAAAATTAATTTCACGTTTTGGGAAGTCAGGTCGGCCTCGAACGGGCCCCCTTGCGCACCGAGGACACTGTTAAAAGAGGTCAAGGGAGGCTTCCAAGGTGGTCGGAGGGTCAGGGTGGGCCCGCCTGGCGAGTTTCAAGTCCTTACGAAAAATTTAAAATTTCACGTTTTTGGAAGTCAGGTCGGCCTCCCTTGCGCCCCGAGGACACTGTTAAAAGTGGTCAAGGGAGGCTTCCGAGGTGGTCGGAGGGTCAGGGTGGACCCGCCTGGCGAGTTTCAAGTCCGTACGAAAATTTTCACTTTTGACCCCAGAAGAGACCCTGGGCTATAGCCTTAGGTGATTTTCCGACCAAAAAAAAAAAATTTCGGATGGGTCTCAGACCTTGCCAAACGATGCTTTAGGTCACCTGAGCGGCCCGTAGCCGCTCGTTTTTCGATTTTGAGCAAGCCACGTCGGCCTGGAGACGGGCTCCCTAGCGCCCGGAGAGACGGGTGCTGGGAAAGGTCAGGGTCGGCTACCCAGGAGACAAAGGTGGTGGAAAAGGTCAAGGTCGGCTTCCAAGGTGGTCGGAGGGTCAGGGTGGACCCGCCTGGCGAGTTTCAAGTCCTTACGAAAAAAAAATTAATTTCACGTTTTGGGAAGTCAGGTCGGCCTCGAACGGGCCCCCTTGCGCACCGAGGACACTGTTAAAAGAGGTCAAGGGAGGCTTCCAAGGTGGTCGGAGGGTCAGGGTGGGCCCGCCTGGCGAGTTTCAAGTCCTTACGAAAAATTTAAAATTTCACGTTTTTGGAAGTCAGGTCGGCCTCCCTTGCGCCCCGAGGACACTGTTAAAAGTGGTCAAGGGAGGCTTCCGAGGTGGTCGGAGGGTCCGGGTGGACCCGCCTGGCGAGTTTCAAGTCCGTACGAAAATTTTCACTTTTGACCCCAGAAGAGACCCTGGGCTATAGCCTTAGGTGATTTTCCGACCAAAAAAAAAAAAAATTCGGATGGGTCTCAGACTGAGCCAAACGATGCTTTAGGTCACCTGAGCGGCCCGTAGCCGCTCGTTTTTCGATTTTGAGCAAGCCACGTCGGCCTGGAGACGGGCTCCCTAGCGCCCGGAGAGACGGGTGCTGGGAAAGGTCAGGGTCGACTACCCAGGAGACAAAGGTGGTGGAAAAGGTCAAGGTCGGCTTCCAAGGTGGTCGGAGGGTCAGGGTGGACCCGCCTGGCGAGTTTCAAGTCCGTACGAAAAAAATTTAATTTCACGTTTTTGGAAGTCAGGTCGGCCTCCCTTGCGCCCCGAGGACATTGTTAAAAGTGGTCAAGGGAGCCTTCCGAGGTGGTCGGAGGGTCAGGGTGGACCCGCCTGGCGAGTTTCAAGTCCTTACGAAAAAAATTTAATTTCACGTTTTTGGAAGTCAGGTCGGCCTCGAACGGGCCCCCTTGCGCCCCGAGGACACTGTTAAAAGAGGTCAAGGGAGGCTTCCGAGGTGGTCGGAGGGTCAGGGTGGACCCGCCTGGCGAGTTTCAAGTCCGTGCGAAAATTTTCACTTTTGACCCCAGAAGAGACCCTGCCTTAGGTGATTTTCCGACCAAAAAAAAAAAAATTTCGGATGGGTCTCAGACCTTGCCAAACGATGCTTTAGGTCACCTGAGCGGCCCGTAGCCGCTCGTTTTTCGATTTTGAGCAAGCCACGTCGGCCTGGAGACGGGCTCCCCAGCGCCCGGAGAGACGGGTGCTGGGAAAGGTCAGGGTCGGCTACCCAGGAGACAAAGGTGGTGGAAAAGGTCAAGGTCGGCTTCCAAGGTGGTCGGAGGGTCAGGGTGGACCCGCCTGGCGAGTTTCAAGTCCTTACGAAAAAAAAATTAATTTCACGTTTTGGGAAGTCAGGTCGGCCTCGAACGGGCCCCCTTGCGCACCGAGGACACTGTTAAAAGAGGTCAAGGGAGGCTTCCAAGGTGGTCGGAGGGTCAGGGTGGGCCCGCCTGGCGAGTTTCAAGTCCTTACGAAAAATTTAAAATTTCACGTTTTTGGAAGTCAGGTCGGCCTCCCTTGCGCCCCGAGGACACTGTTAAAAGTGGTCAAGGGAGGCTTCCGAGGTGGTCGGAGGGTCCGGGTGGACCCGCCTGGCGAGTTTCAAGTCCGTACGAAAATTTTCACTTTTGACCCCAGAAGAGACCCTGGGCTATAGCCTTAGGTGATTTTCCGACCAAAAAAAAAAAAAATTCGGATGGGTCTCAGACTGAGCCAAACGATGCTTTAGGTCACCTGAGCGGCCCGTAGCCGCTCGTTTTTCGATTTTGAGCAAGCCACGTCGGCCTGGAGACGGGCTCCCTAGCGCCCGGAGAGACGGGTGCTGGGAAAGGTCAGGGTCGACTACCCAGGAGACAAAGGTGGTGGAAAAGGTCAAGGTCGGCTTCCAAGGTGGTCGGAGGGTCAGGGTGGACCCGCCTGGCGAGTTTCAAGTCCGTACGAAAAAAATTTAATTTCACGTTTTTGGAAGTCAGGTCGGCCTCCCTTGCGCCCCGAGGACATTGTTAAAAGTGGTCAAGGGAGCCTTCCGAGGTGGTCGGAGGGTCAGGGTGGACCCGCCTGGCGAGTTTCAAGTCCTTACGAAAAAAATTTAATTTCACGTTTTTGGAAGTCAGGTCGGCCTCGAACGGGCCCCCTTGCGCCCCGAGGACACTGTTAAAAGAGGTCAAGGGAGGCTTCCGAGGTGGTCGGAGGGTCAGGGTGGACCCGCCTGGCGAGTTTCAAGTCCGTGCGAAAATTTTCACTTTTGACCCCAGAAGAGACCCTGCGCTATAGCCTTAGGTGATTTTCCGACCAAAAAAAAAAAAATTTCGGATGGGTCTCAGACCTTGCCAAACGATGCTTTAGGTCACCTGAGCGGCCCGTAGCCGCTCGTTTTTCGATTTTGAGCAAGCCACGTCGGCCTGGAGACGGGCTCCCTAGCGCCCGGAGAGACGGGTGCTGGGAAAGGTCAGGGTCGGCTACCCAGGAGACAAAGTTGGTGGAAAAGGTCAAGGTCGGCTTCCAAGGTGGTCGGAGGGTCAGGGTGGACCCGCCTGGCGAGTTTCAAGTCCTTACGGAAAAAAAATTAATTTCACGTTTTGGGAAGTCAGGTCGGCCTCGAACGGGCCCCCTTGCGCACCGAGGACACTGTTAAAAGAGGTCAAGGGAGGCTTCCAAGGTGGTCGGAGGGTCAGGGTGGGCCCGCCTGGCGAGTTTCAAGTCCTTACGAAAAATTTAAAATTTCACGTTTTTGGAAGTCAGGTCGGCCTCCCTTGCGCCCCGAGGACACTGTTAAAAGTGGTCAAGGGAGGCTTCCGAGGTGGTCGGAGGGTCAGGGTGGACCCGCCTGGCGAGTTTCAAGTCCGTACGAAAATTTTCACTTTTGACCCCAGAAGAGACCCTGGGCTATAGCCTTAGGTGATTTTCCGACCAAAAAAAAAAAATTTCGGATGGGTCTCAGACCTTGCCAAACGATGCTTTAGGTCACCTGAGCGGCCCGTAGCCGCTCGTTTTTCGATTTTGAGCAAGCCACGTCGGCCTGGAGACGGGCTCCCTAGCGCCCGGAGAGACGGGTGCTGGGAAAGGTCAGGGTCGACTACCCAGGAGACAAAGGTGGTGGAAAAGGTCAAGGTCGGCTTCCAAGGTGGTCGGAGGGTCAGGGTGGACCCGCCTGGCGAGTTTCAAGTCCGTACGAAAAAAATTTAATTTCACGTTTTTGGAAGTCAGGTCGGCCTCCCTTGCGCCCCGAGGACATTGTTAAAAGTGGTCAAGGGAGCCTTCCGAGGTGGTCGGAGGGTCAGGGTGGACCCGCCTGGCGAGTTTCAAGTCCTTACGAAAAAAATTTAATTTCACGTTTTTGGAAGTCAGGTCGGCCTCGAACGGGCCCCCTTGCGCCCCGAGGACACTGTTAAAAGAGGTCAAGGGAGGCTTCCGAGGTGGTCGGAGGGTCAGGGTGGACCCGCCTGGCGAGTTTCAAGTCCGTGCGAAAATTTTCACTTTTGACCCCAGAAGAGACCCTGCCTTAGGTGATTTTCCGACCAAAAAAAAAAAAATTTCGGATGGGTCTCAGACCTTGCCAAACGATGCTTTAGGTCACCTGAGCGGCCCGTAGCCGCTCGTTTTTCGATTTTGAGCAAGCCACGTCGGCCTGGAGACGGGCTCCCCAGCGCCCGGAGAGACGGGTGCTGGGAAAGGTCAGGGTCGGCTACCCAGGAGACAAAGGTGGTGGAAAAGGTCAAGGTCGGCTTCCAAGGTGGTCGGAGGGTCAGGGTGGACCCGCCTGGCGAGTTTCAAGTCCTTACGAAAAAAAAATTAATTTCACGTTTTGGGAAGTCAGGTCGGCCTCGAACGGGCCCCCTTGCGCACCGAGGACACTGTTAAAAGAGGTCAAGGGAGGCTTCCAAGGTGGTCGGAGGGTCAGGGTGGGCCCGCCTGGCGAGTTTCAAGTCCTTACGAAAAATTTAAAATTTCACGTTTTTGGAAGTCAGGTCGGCCTCCCTTGCGCCCCGAGGACACTGTTAAAAGTGGTCAAGGGAGGCTTCCGAGGTGGTCGGAGGGTCCGGGTGGACCCGCCTGGCGAGTTTCAAGTCCGTACGAAAATTTTCACTTTTGACCCCAGAAGAGACCCTGGGCTATAGCCTTAGGTGATTTTCCGACCAAAAAAAAAAAAAATTCGGATGGGTCTCAGACTGAGCCAAACGATGCTTTAGGTCACCTGAGCGGCCCGTAGCCGCTCGTTTTTCGATTTTGAGCAAGCCACGTCGGCCTGGAGACGGGCTCCCTAGCGCCCGGAGAGACGGGTGCTGGGAAAGGTCAGGGTCGACTACCCAGGAGACAAAGGTGGTGGAAAAGGTCAAGGTCGGCTTCCAAGGTGGTCGGAGGGTCAGGGTGGACCCGCCTGGCGAGTTTCAAGTCCGTACGAAAAAAATTTAATTTCACGTTTTTGGAAGTCAGGTCGGCCTCCCTTGCGCCCCGAGGACATTGTTAAAAGTGGTCAAGGGAGCCTTCCGAGGTGGTCGGAGGGTCAGGGTGGACCCGCCTGGCGAGTTTCAAGTCCTTACGAAAAAAATTTAATTTCACGTTTTTGGAAGTCAGGTCGGCCTCGAACGGGCCCCCTTGCGCCCCGAGGACACTGTTAAAAGAGGTCAAGGGAGGCTTCCGAGGTGGTCGGAGGGTCAGGGTGGACCCGCCTGGCGAGTTTCAAGTCCGTGCGAAAATTTTCACTTTTGACCCCAGAAGAGACCCTGCGCTATAGCCTTAGGTGATTTTCCGACCAAAAAAAAAAAAATTTCGGATGGGTCTCAGACCTTGCCAAACGATGCTTTAGGTCACCTGAGCGGCCCGTAGCCGCTCGTTTTTCGATTTTGAGCAAGCCACGTCGGCCTGGAGACGGGCTCCCTAGCGCCCGGAGAGACGGGTGCTGGGAAAGGTCAGGGTCGGCTACCCAGGAGACAAAGTTGGTGGAAAAGGTCAAGGTCGGCTTCCAAGGTGGTCGGAGGGTCAGGGTGGACCCGCCTGGCGAGTTTCAAGTCCTTACGGAAAAAAAATTAATTTCACGTTTTGGGAAGTCAGGTCGGCCTCGAACGGGCCCCCTTGCGCACCGAGGACACTGTTAAAAGAGGTCAAGGGAGGCTTCCAAGGTGGTCGGAGGGTCAGGGTGGGCCCGCCTGGCGAGTTTCAAGTCCTTACGAAAAATTTAAAATTTCACGTTTTTGGAAGTCAGGTCGGCCTCCCTTGCGCCCCGAGGACACTGTTAAAAGTGGTCAAGGGAGGCTTCCGAGGTGGTCGGAGGGTCAGGGTGGACCCGCCTGGCGAGTTTCAAGTCCGTACGAAAATTTTCACTTTTGACCCCAGAAGAGACCCTGGGCTATAGCCTTAGGTGATTTTCCGACCAAAAAAAAAAAATTTCGGATGGGTCTCAGACCTTGCCAAACGATGCTTTAGGTCACCTGAGCGGCCCGTAGCCGCTCGTTTTTCGATTTTGAGCAAGCCACGTCGGCCTGGAGACGGGCTCCCTAGCGCCCGGAGAGACGGGTGCTGGGAAAGGTCAGGGTCGGCTACCCAGGAGACAAAGGTGGTGGAAAAGGTCAAGGTCGGCTTCCAAGGTGGTCGGAGGGTCAGGGTGGACCCGCCTGGCGAGTTTCAAGTCCTTACGAAAAAAAAATTAATTTCACGTTTTGGGAAGTCAGGTCGGCCTCGAACGGGCCCCCTTGCGCACCGAGGACACTGTTAAAAGAGGTCAAGGGAGGCTTCCAAGGTGGTCGGAGGGTCAGGGTGGGCCCGCCTGGCGAGTTTCAAGTCCTTACGAAAAATTTAAAATTTCACGTTTTTGGAAGTCAGGTCGGCCTCCCTTGCGCCCCGAGGACACTGTTAAAAGTGGTCAAGGGAGGCTTCCGAGGTGGTCGGAGGGTCCGGGTGGACCCGCCTGGCGAGTTTCAAGTCCGTACGAAAATTTTCACTTTTGACCCCAGAAGAGACCCTGGGCTATAGCCTTAGGTGATTTTCCGACCAAAAAAAAAAAAAATTCGGATGGGTCTCAGACTGAGCCAAACGATGCTTTAGGTCACCTGAGCGGCCCGTAGCCGCTCGTTTTTCGATTTTGAGCAAGCCACGTCGGCCTGGAGACGGGCTCCCTAGCGCCCGGAGAGACGGGTGCTGGGAAAGGTCAGGGTCGACTACCCAGGAGACAAAGGTGGTGGAAAAGGTCAAGGTCGGCTTCCAAGGTGGTCGGAGGGTCAGGGTGGACCCGCCTGGCGAGTTTCAAGTCCGTACGAAAAAAATTTAATTTCACGTTTTTGGAAGTCAGGTCGGCCTCCCTTGCGCCCCGAGGACATTGTTAAAAGTGGTCAAGGGAGCCTTCCGAGGTGGTCGGAGGGTCAGGGTGGACCCGCCTGGCGAGTTTCAAGTCCTTACGAAAAAAATTTAATTTCACGTTTTTGGAAGTCAGGTCGGCCTCGAACGGGCCCCCTTGCGCCCCGAGGACACTGTTAAAAGAGGTCAAGGGAGGCTTCCGAGGTGGTCGGAGGGTCAGGGTGGACCCGCCTGGCGAGTTTCAAGTCCGTGCGAAAATTTTCACTTTTGACCCCAGAAGAGACCCTGCCTTAGGTGATTTTCCGACCAAAAAAAAAAAAATTTCGGATGGGTCTCAGACCTTGCCAAACGATGCTTTAGGTCACCTGAGCGGCCCGTAGCCGCTCGTTTTTCGATTTTGAGCAAGCCACGTCGGCCTGGAGACGGGCTCCCCAGCGCCCGGAGAGACGGGTGCTGGGAAAGGTCAGGGTCGGCTACCCAGGAGACAAAGGTGGTGGAAAAGGTCAAGGTCGGCTTCCAAGGTGGTCGGAGGGTCAGGGTGGACCCGCCTGGCGAGTTTCAAGTCCTTACGAAAAAAAAATTAATTTCACGTTTTGGGAAGTCAGGTCGGCCTCGAACGGGCCCCCTTGCGCACCGAGGACACTGTTAAAAGAGGTCAAGGGAGGCTTCCAAGGTGGTCGGAGGGTCAGGGTGGGCCCGCCTGGCGAGTTTCAAGTCCTTACGAAAAATTTAAAATTTCACGTTTTTGGAAGTCAGGTCGGCCTCCCTTGCGCCCCGAGGACACTGTTAAAAGTGGTCAAGGGAGGCTTCCGAGGTGGTCGGAGGGTCCGGGTGGACCCGCCTGGCGAGTTTCAAGTCCGTACGAAAATTTTCACTTTTGACCCCAGAAGAGACCCTGGGCTATAGCCTTAGGTGATTTTCCGACCAAAAAAAAAAAAAATTCGGATGGGTCTCAGACTGAGCCAAACGATGCTTTAGGTCACCTGAGCGGCCCGTAGCCGCTCGTTTTTCGATTTTGAGCAAGCCACGTCGGCCTGGAGACGGGCTCCCTAGCGCCCGGAGAGACGGGTGCTGGGAAAGGTCAGGGTCGACTACCCAGGAGACAAAGGTGGTGGAAAAGGTCAAGGTCGGCTTCCAAGGTGGTCGGAGGGTCAGGGTGGACCCGCCTGGCGAGTTTCAAGTCCGTACGAAAAAAATTTAATTTCACGTTTTTGGAAGTCAGGTCGGCCTCCCTTGCGCCCCGAGGACATTGTTAAAAGTGGTCAAGGGAGCCTTCCGAGGTGGTCGGAGGGTCAGGGTGGACCCGCCTGGCGAGTTTCAAGTCCTTACGAAAAAAATTTAATTTCACGTTTTTGGAAGTCAGGTCGGCCTCGAACGGGCCCCC
Source organism: Haliotis cracherodii (assembly GCF_022045235.1). Taxonomy (NCBI): domain Eukaryota; kingdom Metazoa; phylum Mollusca; class Gastropoda; order Lepetellida; family Haliotidae; genus Haliotis; species Haliotis cracherodii. The sequence continues at coordinate 19,992 of NW_027266279.1, forward strand.
TTGCGCCCCGAGGACACTGTTAAAAGAGGTCAAGGGAGGCTTCCGAGGTGGTCGGAGGGTCAGGGTGGACCCGCCTGGCGAGTTTCAAGTCCGTGCGAAAATTTTCACTTTTGACCCCAGAAGAGACCCTGCGCTATAGCCTTAGGTGATTTTCCGACCAAAAAAAAAAAAATTTCGGATGGGTCTCAGACCTTGCCAAACGATGCTTTAGGTCACCTGAGCGGCCCGTAGCCGCTCGTTTTTCGATTTTGAGCAAGCCACGTCGGCCTGGAGACGGGCTCCCTAGCGCCCGGAGAGACGGGTGCTGGGAAAGGTCAGGGTCGGCTACCCAGGAGACAAAGTTGGTGGAAAAGGTCAAGGTCGGCTTCCAAGGTGGTCGGAGGGTCAGGGTGGACCCGCCTGGCGAGTTTCAAGTCCTTACGGAAAAAAAATTAATTTCACGTTTTGGGAAGTCAGGTCGGCCTCGAACGGGCCCCCTTGCGCACCGAGGACACTGTTAAAAGAGGTCAAGGGAGGCTTCCAAGGTGGTCGGAGGGTCAGGGTGGGCCCGCCTGGCGAGTTTCAAGTCCTTACGAAAAATTTAAAATTTCACGTTTTTGGAAGTCAGGTCGGCCTCCCTTGCGCCCCGAGGACACTGTTAAAAGTGGTCAAGGGAGGCTTCCGAGGTGGTCGGAGGGTCAGGGTGGACCCGCCTGGCGAGTTTCAAGTCCGTACGAAAATTTTCACTTTTGACCCCAGAAGAGACCCTGGGCTATAGCCTTAGGTGATTTTCCGACCAAAAAAAAAAAATTTCGGATGGGTCTCAGACCTTGCCAAACGATGCTTTAGGTCACCTGAGCGGCCCGTAGCCGCTCGTTTTTCGATTTTGAGCAAGCCACGTCGGCCTGGAGACGGGCTCCCTAGCGCCCGGAGAGACGGGTGCTGGGAAAGGTCAGGGTCGACTACCCAGGAGACAAAGGTGGTGGAAAAGGTCAAGGTCGGCTTCCAAGGTGGTCGGAGGGTCAGGGTGGACCCGCCTGGCGAGTTTCAAGTCCGTACGAAAAAAATTTAATTTCACGTTTTTGGAAGTCAGGTCGGCCTCCCTTGCGCCCCGAGGACATTGTTAAAAGTGGTCAAGGGAGCCTTCCGAGGTGGTCGGAGGGTCAGGGTGGACCCGCCTGGCGAGTTTCAAGTCCTTACGAAAAAAATTTAATTTCACGTTTTTGGAAGTCAGGTCGGCCTCGAACGGGCCCCCTTGCGCCCCGAGGACACTGTTAAAAGAGGTCAAGGGAGGCTTCCGAGGTGGTCGGAGGGTCAGGGTGGACCCGCCTGGCGAGTTTCAAGTCCGTGCGAAAATTTTCACTTTTGACCCCAGAAGAGACCCTGCCTTAGGTGATTTTCCGACCAAAAAAAAAAAAATTTCGGATGGGTCTCAGACCTTGCCAAACGATGCTTTAGGTCACCTGAGCGGCCCGTAGCCGCTCGTTTTTCGATTTTGAGCAAGCCACGTCGGCCTGGAGACGGGCTCCCCAGCGCCCGGAGAGACGGGTGCTGGGAAAGGTCAGGGTCGGCTACCCAGGAGACAAAGGTGGTGGAAAAGGTCAAGGTCGGCTTCCAAGGTGGTCGGAGGGTCAGGGTGGACCCGCCTGGCGAGTTTCAAGTCCTTACGAAAAAAAAATTAATTTCACGTTTTGGGAAGTCAGGTCGGCCTCGAACGGGCCCCCTTGCGCACCGAGGACACTGTTAAAAGAGGTCAAGGGAGGCTTCCAAGGTGGTCGGAGGGTCAGGGTGGGCCCGCCTGGCGAGTTTCAAGTCCTTACGAAAAATTTAAAATTTCACGTTTTTGGAAGTCAGGTCGGCCTCCCTTGCGCCCCGAGGACACTGTTAAAAGTGGTCAAGGGAGGCTTCCGAGGTGGTCGGAGGGTCCGGGTGGACCCGCCTGGCGAGTTTCAAGTCCGTACGAAAATTTTCACTTTTGACCCCAGAAGAGACCCTGGGCTATAGCCTTAGGTGATTTTCCGACCAAAAAAAAAAAAAATTCGGATGGGTCTCAGACTGAGCCAAACGATGCTTTAGGTCACCTGAGCGGCCCGTAGCCGCTCGTTTTTCGATTTTGAGCAAGCCACGTCGGCCTGGAGACGGGCTCCCTAGCGCCCGGAGAGACGGGTGCTGGGAAAGGTCAGGGTCGACTACCCAGGAGACAAAGGTGGTGGAAAAGGTCAAGGTCGGCTTCCAAGGTGGTCGGAGGGTCAGGGTGGACCCGCCTGGCGAGTTTCAAGTCCGTACGAAAAAAATTTAATTTCACGTTTTTGGAAGTCAGGTCGGCCTCCCTTGCGCCCCGAGGACATTGTTAAAAGTGGTCAAGGGAGCCTTCCGAGGTGGTCGGAGGGTCAGGGTGGACCCGCCTGGCGAGTTTCAAGTCCTTACGAAAAAAATTTAATTTCACGTTTTTGGAAGTCAGGTCGGCCTCGAACGGGCCCCCTTGCGCCCCGAGGACACTGTTAAAAGAGGTCAAGGGAGGCTTCCGAGGTGGTCGGAGGGTCAGGGTGGACCCGCCTGGCGAGTTTCAAGTCCGTGCGAAAATTTTCACTTTTGACCCCAGAAGAGACCCTGCGCTATAGCCTTAGGTGATTTTCCGACCAAAAAAAAAAAAATTTCGGATGGGTCTCAGACCTTGCCAAACGATGCTTTAGGTCACCTGAGCGGCCCGTAGCCGCTCGTTTTTCGATTTTGAGCAAGCCACGTCGGCCTGGAGACGGGCTCCCTAGCGCCCGGAGAGACGGGTGCTGGGAAAGGTCAGGGTCGGCTACCCAGGAGACAAAGTTGGTGGAAAAGGTCAAGGTCGGCTTCCAAGGTGGTCGGAGGGTCAGGGTGGACCCGCCTGGCGAGTTTCAAGTCCTTACGGAAAAAAAATTAATTTCACGTTTTGGGAAGTCAGGTCGGCCTCGAACGGGCCCCCTTGCGCACCGAGGACACTGTTAAAAGAGGTCAAGGGAGGCTTCCAAGGTGGTCGGAGGGTCAGGGTGGGCCCGCCTGGCGAGTTTCAAGTCCTTACGAAAAATTTAAAATTTCACGTTTTTGGAAGTCAGGTCGGCCTCCCTTGCGCCCCGAGGACACTGTTAAAAGTGGTCAAGGGAGGCTTCCGAGGTGGTCGGAGGGTCAGGGTGGACCCGCCTGGCGAGTTTCAAGTCCGTACGAAAATTTTCACTTTTGACCCCAGAAGAGACCCTGGGCTATAGCCTTAGGTGATTTTCCGACCAAAAAAAAAAAATTTCGGATGGGTCTCAGACCTTGCCAAACGATGCTTTAGGTCACCTGAGCGGCCCGTAGCCGCTCGTTTTTCGATTTTGAGCAAGCCACGTCGGCCTGGAGACGGGCTCCCTAGCGCCCGGAGAGACGGGTGCTGGGAAAGGTCAGGGTCGGCTACCCAGGAGACAAAGGTGGTGGAAAAGGTCAAGGTCGGCTTCCAAGGTGGTCGGAGGGTCAGGGTGGACCCGCCTGGCGAGTTTCAAGTCCTTACGAAAAAAAAATTAATTTCACGTTTTGGGAAGTCAGGTCGGCCTCGAACGGGCCCCCTTGCGCACCGAGGACACTGTTAAAAGAGGTCAAGGGAGGCTTCCAAGGTGGTCGGAGGGTCAGGGTGGGCCCGCCTGGCGAGTTTCAAGTCCTTACGAAAAATTTAAAATTTCACGTTTTTGGAAGTCAGGTCGGCCTCCCTTGCGCCCCGAGGACACTGTTAAAAGTGGTCAAGGGAGGCTTCCGAGGTGGTCGGAGGGTCCGGGTGGACCCGCCTGGCGAGTTTCAAGTCCGTACGAAAATTTTCACTTTTGACCCCAGAAGAGACCCTGGGCTATAGCCTTAGGTGATTTTCCGACCAAAAAAAAAAAAAATTCGGATGGGTCTCAGACTGAGCCAAACGATGCTTTAGGTCACCTGAGCGGCCCGTAGCCGCTCGTTTTTCGATTTTGAGCAAGCCACGTCGGCCTGGAGACGGGCTCCCTAGCGCCCGGAGAGACGGGTGCTGGGAAAGGTCAGGGTCGACTACCCAGGAGACAAAGGTGGTGGAAAAGGTCAAGGTCGGCTTCCAAGGTGGTCGGAGGGTCAGGGTGGACCCGCCTGGCGAGTTTCAAGTCCGTACGAAAAAAATTTAATTTCACGTTTTTGGAAGTCAGGTCGGCCTCCCTTGCGCCCCGAGGACATTGTTAAAAGTGGTCAAGGGAGCCTTCCGAGGTGGTCGGAGGGTCAGGGTGGACCCGCCTGGCGAGTTTCAAGTCCTTACGAAAAAAATTTAATTTCACGTTTTTGGAAGTCAGGTCGGCCTCGAACGGGCCCCCTTGCGCCCCGAGGACACTGTTAAAAGAGGTCAAGGGAGGCTTCCGAGGTGGTCGGAGGGTCAGGGTGGACCCGCCTGGCGAGTTTCAAGTCCGTGCGAAAATTTTCACTTTTGACCCCAGAAGAGACCCTGCCTTAGGTGATTTTCCGACCAAAAAAAAAAAAATTTCGGATGGGTCTCAGACCTTGCCAAACGATGCTTTAGGTCACCTGAGCGGCCCGTAGCCGCTCGTTTTTCGATTTTGAGCAAGCCACGTCGGCCTGGAGACGGGCTCCCCAGCGCCCGGAGAGACGGGTGCTGGGAAAGGTCAGGGTCGGCTACCCAGGAGACAAAGGTGGTGGAAAAGGTCAAGGTCGGCTTCCAAGGTGGTCGGAGGGTCAGGGTGGACCCGCCTGGCGAGTTTCAAGTCCTTACGAAAAAAAAATTAATTTCACGTTTTGGGAAGTCAGGTCGGCCTCGAACGGGCCCCCTTGCGCACCGAGGACACTGTTAAAAGAGGTCAAGGGAGGCTTCCAAGGTGGTCGGAGGGTCAGGGTGGGCCCGCCTGGCGAGTTTCAAGTCCTTACGAAAAATTTAAAATTTCACGTTTTTGGAAGTCAGGTCGGCCTCCCTTGCGCCCCGAGGACACTGTTAAAAGTGGTCAAGGGAGGCTTCCGAGGTGGTCGGAGGGTCCGGGTGGACCCGCCTGGCGAGTTTCAAGTCCGTACGAAAATTTTCACTTTTGACCCCAGAAGAGACCCTGGGCTATAGCCTTAGGTGATTTTCCGACCAAAAAAAAAAAAAATTCGGATGGGTCTCAGACTGAGCCAAACGATGCTTTAGGTCACCTGAGCGGCCCGTAGCCGCTCGTTTTTCGATTTTGAGCAAGCCACGTCGGCCTGGAGACGGGCTCCCTAGCGCCCGGAGAGACGGGTGCTGGGAAAGGTCAGGGTCGACTACCCAGGAGACAAAGGTGGTGGAAAAGGTCAAGGTCGGCTTCCAAGGTGGTCGGAGGGTCAGGGTGGACCCGCCTGGCGAGTTTCAAGTCCGTACGAAAAAAATTTAATTTCACGTTTTTGGAAGTCAGGTCGGCCTCCCTTGCGCCCCGAGGACATTGTTAAAAGTGGTCAAGGGAGCCTTCCGAGGTGGTCGGAGGGTCAGGGTGGACCCGCCTGGCGAGTTTCAAGTCCTTACGAAAAAAATTTAATTTCACGTTTTTGGAAGTCAGGTCGGCCTCGAACGGGCCCCCTTGCGCCCCGAGGACACTGTTAAAAGAGGTCAAGGGAGGCTTCCGAGGTGGTCGGAGGGTCAGGGTGGACCCGCCTGGCGAGTTTCAAGTCCGTGCGAAAATTTTCACTTTTGACCCCAGAAGAGACCCTGCGCTATAGCCTTAGGTGATTTTCCGACCAAAAAAAAAAAAATTTCGGATGGGTCTCAGACCTTGCCAAACGATGCTTTAGGTCACCTGAGCGGCCCGTAGCCGCTCGTTTTTCGATTTTGAGCAAGCCACGTCGGCCTGGAGACGGGCTCCCTAGCGCCCGGAGAGACGGGTGCTGGGAAAGGTCAGGGTCGGCTACCCAGGAGACAAAGTTGGTGGAAAAGGTCAAGGTCGGCTTCCAAGGTGGTCGGAGGGTCAGGGTGGACCCGCCTGGCGAGTTTCAAGTCCTTACGGAAAAAAAATTAATTTCACGTTTTGGGAAGTCAGGTCGGCCTCGAACGGGCCCCCTTGCGCACCGAGGACACTGTTAAAAGAGGTCAAGGGAGGCTTCCAAGGTGGTCGGAGGGTCAGGGTGGGCCCGCCTGGCGAGTTTCAAGTCCTTACGAAAAATTTAAAATTTCACGTTTTTGGAAGTCAGGTCGGCCTCCCTTGCGCCCCGAGGACACTGTTAAAAGTGGTCAAGGGAGGCTTCCGAGGTGGTCGGAGGGTCAGGGTGGACCCGCCTGGCGAGTTTCAAGTCCGTACGAAAATTTTCACTTTTGACCCCAGAAGAGACCCTGGGCTATAGCCTTAGGTGATTTTCCGACCAAAAAAAAAAAATTTCGGATGGGTCTCAGACCTTGCCAAACGATGCTTTAGGTCACCTGAGCGGCCCGTAGCCGCTCGTTTTTCGATTTTGAGCAAGCCACGTCGGCCTGGAGACGGGCTCCCTAGCGCCCGGAGAGACGGGTGCTGGGAAAGGTCAGGGTCGACTACCCAGGAGACAAAGGTGGTGGAAAAGGTCAAGGTCGGCTTCCAAGGTGGTCGGAGGGTCAGGGTGGACCCGCCTGGCGAGTTTCAAGTCCGTACGAAAAAAATTTAATTTCACGTTTTTGGAAGTCAGGTCGGCCTCCCTTGCGCCCCGAGGACATTGTTAAAAGTGGTCAAGGGAGCCTTCCGAGGTGGTCGGAGGGTCAGGGTGGACCCGCCTGGCGAGTTTCAAGTCCTTACGAAAAAAATTTAATTTCACGTTTTTGGAAGTCAGGTCGGCCTCGAACGGGCCCCCTTGCGCCCCGAGGACACTGTTAAAAGAGGTCAAGGGAGGCTTCCGAGGTGGTCGGAGGGTCAGGGTGGACCCGCCTGGCGAGTTTCAAGTCCGTGCGAAAATTTTCACTTTTGACCCCAGAAGAGACCCTGCCTTAGGTGATTTTCCGACCAAAAAAAAAAAAATTTCGGATGGGTCTCAGACCTTGCCAAACGATGCTTTAGGTCACCTGAGCGGCCCGTAGCCGCTCGTTTTTCGATTTTGAGCAAGCCACGTCGGCCTGGAGACGGGCTCCCCAGCGCCCGGAGAGACGGGTGCTGGGAAAGGTCAGGGTCGGCTACCCAGGAGACAAAGGTGGTGGAAAAGGTCAAGGTCGGCTTCCAAGGTGGTCGGAGGGTCAGGGTGGACCCGCCTGGCGAGTTTCAAGTCCTTACGAAAAAAAAATTAATTTCACGTTTTGGGAAGTCAGGTCGGCCTCGAACGGGCCCCCTTGCGCACCGAGGACACTGTTAAAAGAGGTCAAGGGAGGCTTCCAAGGTGGTCGGAGGGTCAGGGTGGGCCCGCCTGGCGAGTTTCAAGTCCTTACGAAAAATTTAAAATTTCACGTTTTTGGAAGTCAGGTCGGCCTCCCTTGCGCCCCGAGGACACTGTTAAAAGTGGTCAAGGGAGGCTTCCGAGGTGGTCGGAGGGTCCGGGTGGACCCGCCTGGCGAGTTTCAAGTCCGTACGAAAATTTTCACTTTTGACCCCAGAAGAGACCCTGGGCTATAGCCTTAGGTGATTTTCCGACCAAAAAAAAAAAAAATTCGGATGGGTCTCAGACTGAGCCAAACGATGCTTTAGGTCACCTGAGCGGCCCGTAGCCGCTCGTTTTTCGATTTTGAGCAAGCCACGTCGGCCTGGAGACGGGCTCCCTAGCGCCCGGAGAGACGGGTGCTGGGAAAGGTCAGGGTCGACTACCCAGGAGACAAAGGTGGTGGAAAAGGTCAAGGTCGGCTTCCAAGGTGGTCGGAGGGTCAGGGTGGACCCGCCTGGCGAGTTTCAAGTCCGTACGAAAAAAATTTAATTTCACGTTTTTGGAAGTCAGGTCGGCCTCCCTTGCGCCCCGAGGACATTGTTAAAAGTGGTCAAGGGAGCCTTCCGAGGTGGTCGGAGGGTCAGGGTGGACCCGCCTGGCGAGTTTCAAGTCCTTACGAAAAAAATTTAATTTCACGTTTTTGGAAGTCAGGTCGGCCTCGAACGGGCCCCCTTGCGCCCCGAGGACACTGTTAAAAGAGGTCAAGGGAGGCTTCCGAGGTGGTCGGAGGGTCAGGGTGGACCCGCCTGGCGAGTTTCAAGTCCGTGCGAAAATTTTCACTTTTGACCCCAGAAGAGACCCTGCGCTATAGCCTTAGGTGATTTTCCGACCAAAAAAAAAAAAATTTCGGATGGGTCTCAGACCTTGCCAAACGATGCTTTAGGTCACCTGAGCGGCCCGTAGCCGCTCGTTTTTCGATTTTGAGCAAGCCACGTCGGCCTGGAGACGGGCTCCCTAGCGCCCGGAGAGACGGGTGCTGGGAAAGGTCAGGGTCGGCTACCCAGGAGACAAAGTTGGTGGAAAAGGTCAAGGTCGGCTTCCAAGGTGGTCGGAGGGTCAGGGTGGACCCGCCTGGCGAGTTTCAAGTCCTTACGGAAAAAAAATTAATTTCACGTTTTGGGAAGTCAGGTCGGCCTCGAACGGGCCCCCTTGCGCACCGAGGACACTGTTAAAAGAGGTCAAGGGAGGCTTCCAAGGTGGTCGGAGGGTCAGGGTGGGCCCGCCTGGCGAGTTTCAAGTCCTTACGAAAAATTTAAAATTTCACGTTTTTGGAAGTCAGGTCGGCCTCCCTTGCGCCCCGAGGACACTGTTAAAAGTGGTCAAGGGAGGCTTCCGAGGTGGTCGGAGGGTCAGGGTGGACCCGCCTGGCGAGTTTCAAGTCCGTACGAAAATTTTCACTTTTGACCCCAGAAGAGACCCTGGGCTATAGCCTTAGGTGATTTTCCGACCAAAAAAAAAAAATTTCGGATGGGTCTCAGACCTTGCCAAACGATGCTTTAGGTCACCTGAGCGGCCCGTAGCCGCTCGTTTTTCGATTTTGAGCAAGCCACGTCGGCCTGGAGACGGGCTCCCTAGCGCCCGGAGAGACGGGTGCTGGGAAAGGTCAGGGTCGGCTACCCAGGAGACAAAGGTGGTGGAAAAGGTCAAGGTCGGCTTCCAAGGTGGTCGGAGGGTCAGGGTGGACCCGCCTGGCGAGTTTCAAGTCCTTACGAAAAAAAAATTAATTTCACGTTTTGGGAAGTCAGGTCGGCCTCGAACGGGCCCCCTTGCGCACCGAGGACACTGTTAAAAGAGGTCAAGGGAGGCTTCCAAGGTGGTCGGAGGGTCAGGGTGGGCCCGCCTGGCGAGTTTCAAGTCCTTACGAAAAATTTAAAATTTCACGTTTTTGGAAGTCAGGTCGGCCTCCCTTGCGCCCCGAGGACACTGTTAAAAGTGGTCAAGGGAGGCTTCCGAGGTGGTCGGAGGGTCCGGGTGGACCCGCCTGGCGAGTTTCAAGTCCGTACGAAAATTTTCACTTTTGACCCCAGAAGAGACCCTGGGCTATAGCCTTAGGTGATTTTCCGACCAAAAAAAAAAAAAATTCGGATGGGTCTCAGACTGAGCCAAACGATGCTTTAGGTCACCTGAGCGGCCCGTAGCCGCTCGTTTTTCGATTTTGAGCAAGCCACGTCGGCCTGGAGACGGGCTCCCTAGCGCCCGGAGAGACGGGTGCTGGGAAAGGTCAGGGTCGACTACCCAGGAGACAAAGGTGGTGGAAAAGGTCAAGGTCGGCTTCCAAGGTGGTCGGAGGGTCAGGGTGGACCCGCCTGGCGAGTTTCAAGTCCGTACGAAAAAAATTTAATTTCACGTTTTTGGAAGTCAGGTCGGCCTCCCTTGCGCCCCGAGGACATTGTTAAAAGTGGTCAAGGGAGCCTTCCGAGGTGGTCGGAGGGTCAGGGTGGACCCGCCTGGCGAGTTTCAAGTCCTTACGAAAAAAATTTAATTTCACGTTTTTGGAAGTCAGGTCGGCCTCGAACGGGCCCCCTTGCGCCCCGAGGACACTGTTAAAAGAGGTCAAGGGAGGCTTCCGAGGTGGTCGGAGGGTCAGGGTGGACCCGCCTGGCGAGTTTCAAGTCCGTGCGAAAATTTTCACTTTTGACCCCAGAAGAGACCCTGCCTTAGGTGATTTTCCGACCAAAAAAAAAAAAATTTCGGATGGGTCTCAGACCTTGCCAAACGATGCTTTAGGTCACCTGAGCGGCCCGTAGCCGCTCGTTTTTCGATTTTGAGCAAGCCACGTCGGCCTGGAGACGGGCTCCCCAGCGCCCGGAGAGACGGGTGCTGGGAAAGGTCAGGGTCGGCTACCCAGGAGACAAAGGTGGTGGAAAAGGTCAAGGTCGGCTTCCAAGGTGGTCGGAGGGTCAGGGTGGACCCGCCTGGCGAGTTTCAAGTCCTTACGAAAAAAAAATTAATTTCACGTTTTGGGAAGTCAGGTCGGCCTCGAACGGGCCCCCTTGCGCACCGAGGACACTGTTAAAAGAGGTCAAGGGAGGCTTCCAAGGTGGTCGGAGGGTCAGGGTGGGCCCGCCTGGCGAGTTTCAAGTCCTTACGAAAAATTTAAAATTTCACGTTTTTGGAAGTCAGGTCGGCCTCCCTTGCGCCCCGAGGACACTGTTAAAAGTGGTCAAGGGAGGCTTCCGAGGTGGTCGGAGGGTCCGGGTGGACCCGCCTGGCGAGTTTCAAGTCCGTACGAAAATTTTCACTTTTGACCCCAGAAGAGACCCTGGGCTATAGCCTTAGGTGATTTTCCGACCAAAAAAAAAAAAAATTCGGATGGGTCTCAGACTGAGCCAAACGATGCTTTAGGTCACCTGAGCGGCCCGTAGCCGCTCGTTTTTCGATTTTGAGCAAGCCACGTCGGCCTGGAGACGGGCTCCCTAGCGCCCGGAGAGACGGGTGCTGGGAAAGGTCAGGGTCGACTACCCAGGAGACAAAGGTGGTGGAAAAGGTCAAGGTCGGCTTCCAAGGTGGTCGGAGGGTCAGGGTGGACCCGCCTGGCGAGTTTCAAGTCCGTACGAAAAAAATTTAATTTCACGTTTTTGGAAGTCAGGTCGGCCTCCCTTGCGCCCCGAGGACATTGTTAAAAGTGGTCAAGGGAGCCTTCCGAGGTGGTCGGAGGGTCAGGGTGGACCCGCCTGGCGAGTTTCAAGTCCTTACGAAAAAAATTTAATTTCACGTTTTTGGAAGTCAGGTCGGCCTCGAACGGGCCCCCTTGCGCCCCGAGGACACTGTTAAAAGAGGTCAAGGGAGGCTTCCGAGGTGGTCGGAGGGTCAGGGTGGACCCGCCTGGCGAGTTTCAAGTCCGTGCGAAAATTTTCACTTTTGACCCCAGAAGAGACCCTGCGCTATAGCCTTAGGTGATTTTCCGACCAAAAAAAAAAAAATTTCGGATGGGTCTCAGACCTTGCCAAACGATGCTTTAGGTCACCTGAGCGGCCCGTAGCCGCTCGTTTTTCGATTTTGAGCAAGCCACGTCGGCCTGGAGACGGGCTCCCTAGCGCCCGGAGAGACGGGTGCTGGGAAAGGTCAGGGTCGGCTACCCAGGAGACAAAGTTGGTGGAAAAGGTCAAGGTCGGCTTCCAAGGTGGTCGGAGGGTCAGGGTGGACCCGCCTGGCGAGTTTCAAGTCCTTACGGAAAAAAAATTAATTTCACGTTTTGGGAAGTCAGGTCGGCCTCGAACGGGCCCCCTTGCGCACCGAGGACACTGTTAAAAGAGGTCAAGGGAGGCTTCCAAGGTGGTCGGAGGGTCAGGGTGGGCCCGCCTGGCGAGTTTCAAGTCCTTACGAAAAATTTAAAATTTCACGTTTTTGGAAGTCAGGTCGGCCTCCCTTGCGCCCCGAGGACACTGTTAAAAGTGGTCAAGGGAGGCTTCCGAGGTGGTCGGAGGGTCAGGGTGGACCCGCCTGGCGAGTTTCAAGTCCGTACGAAAATTTTCACTTTTGACCCCAGAAGAGACCCTGGGCTATAGCCTTAGGTGATTTTCCGACCAAAAAAAAAAAATTTCGGATGGGTCTCAGACCTTGCCAAACGATGCTTTAGGTCACCTGAGCGGCCCGTAGCCGCTCGTTTTTCGATTTTGAGCAAGCCACGTCGGCCTGGAGACGGGCTCCCTAGCGCCCGGAGAGACGGGTGCTGGGAAAGGTCAGGGTCGGCTACCCAGGAGACAAAGGTGGTGGAAAAGGTCAAGGTCGGCTTCCAAGGTGGTCGGAGGGTCAGGGTGGACCCGCCTGGCGAGTTTCAAGTCCTTACGAAAAAAAAATTAATTTCACGTTTTGGGAAGTCAGGTCGGCCTCGAACGGGCCCCCTTGCGCACCGAGGACACTGTTAAAAGAGGTCAAGGGAAGCTTCCAAGGTGGTCGGAGGGTCAGGGTGGGCCCGCCTGGCGAGTTTCAAGTCCTTACGAAAAATTTAAAATTTCACGTTTTTGGAAGTCAGGTCGGCCTCCCTTGCGCCCCGAGGACATTGTTAAAAGTGGTCAAGGGAGCCTTCCGAGGTGGTCGGAGGGTCAGGGTGGACCCGCCTGGCGAGTTTCAAGTCCGTACGAAAAAAAATTAATTTCACGTTTTTGGAAGTCCTTACTAACTTTGATTCTTACAGAAGGCTTCGGAATTAATTTAAGAAGACATTTTTCAGAGAAAAAAGTTTGCTTTGAGCAACAAAGAACTTTGTCAATAAATTCAAGAAAGGATCCCTCGTGCTTTTGGGGGAAGGAATGCTTAAAAGAGGGAGAAGCATTCGTACAATGAGCATGAAATATATCAGCATCACCATTTTTAAAATAACTTTTGTTTGTCAGTGACACTGTTTGATCATTCAACTCTGATTTATATTAATTTGGATCTACCTATGACAGAACATTTTAGAAACAGACCAAAACGATCTAAACAGACCATTTATAATAAGAAATGCTTATTTACAATAAGAAATATATTCTTGTTTAAAAACGTTGAAATCAAGAAAGACTTGATGGTCCTCTAGGTGAATTACTGCAAGCAACAAAACAACTATATAACACCAACTCAAGGAAAACTGTTTAATAAACTGTTTGACCGTGGTACATTCCATCCCCAGTGGAGGAAACAGTATGATTTGTTCACTGTACAAGGCAGGAAATATCCAAGAGCCTAATAATCATAGAGGAATATCCACAGAGGAATATCCCTCATTTACTCATTTTGTAAAATACTGTGTGCTGTTTTCAAGAGAAGACCAGATTTGCAGGCTATGATCCAAAAATACTTATCTGAAAAGGGGGCAGATTTTATTGAATTTTTATCGATTTTGCAAAAGCATTTGATCTTGTCAATCATATAGTTCCATTCCAGATGTGAATAAATATGAGGGGGAAATCTCTAAATTTTGTTGTATCAATCTTATCCGTCTTCTTGTGTTAGAACGGGAAATGGTTTAACTGATGAGATTAGGTGTAATATTGACACCCGTCAGGGTTGCACTTTAAGCCCACTAATGCTTATCATTTTATAAAATAGTTGTTTAATATGTTGAATAAAAATGGTGTAAATGATATCTTCGTCTCCTCCGACCATCCCAGTGTTGCAGCTCTTTCATTTGCAGGTGATATATCTGGAGAATCTGGGAATTCAATTAGAAAGGAAAATTAATCTACTTGAAGATTTTTTGTCTTGGCACTGGTATGAGTATAAATCTGAGTAAGACAAAAATAATGGTATTTCGTAAAGGTGGTCGACTCCGCTCTTATAAAAAGTGGTGTTATGAAAGTCAAAACATTGTTCCTACACTCTCATGGTCTAAGGCACAAAGCTGTTTTACTGCACAGGCAAACAAGGCTTGCATGTCCTTATTTCCTTATCACCATATTCTTTGAAGCATTTCATGTGTTCATGTATTGAAAGTCTTTAATGCTATGGTTTCACAAGTACTCCGTTACGGTAAAGAAATTTGAGGCATCGCTAATTGTAAAATTATTGAAACTATGCACATAAACGTCGGTAAAAGGCTTCTCAGGTTAAATAAGTACATCGATACTGGTATGGCACTTGGTGAATGTGGACGAGTACCCTTACAATATGAATTTATGAGTGTGTTAAATATCGGTGGAGACTAATTCATTTCGATATAGGAAGTCTACAGAATCAATGTTATGCAATGCTCAAAGCACTAGATGATGTTTGAAGGAGTACTTGGGTATCATCCCTTTAAATATGGATTTCGTCTTGTGTGGTTGGTTCAGATGTAATAATTTTAGACTGGCTATGGAAATTCTACCCTTGCTCACATAACATGTCATATGTTGAGGATTGGTTAAATGTTATGCCGATCTGTAAATGCTACAAGATTGTTTTCCATCACATGTATTACGTATACATCAAACCGTTCACAGTTCACTATTATATTAATGGCTTGTGAAAACACAAATATGCTAGTGTTCCTCGGGCGATACTTGTGTAAAGTGCAAAATAAGAAATTCACCTTCACTTTTGCAACTATCATTCTATTGATCTCCTGTTTTATAAATTTAATACTGTATATCTGTGAACAATATTGCTGAACGTTTTAACCATATTGTACCAACTGCTAGTATACCAGCACGCTTGGACGACAAAATACCACTGAAATGTATTATGGGCCTGTGGTCTTACATTCCTGAAATACATGTACGTGTATATCTATGTCTATGTCATTAGGCCATCTGGGATTTAGAGACCTCCTAATGAGGTCATTTGGAATGTCCCAACTACATTCAAACCAACCAATCATACCAAGTATGAGGTATTACTTTTTAGAAGAAAGACCTGATAAGTTGGGCAGCAGATGTAATTTGAACCTTGTGTTTCATACATCCAATGTTCTCAACTCAAAGACAAGAAATGAAAAGTTTTCTTAATGGAAACGATCCTGCAACCTCACACACTGAGCCACCGGGGCAGGTGATGAATGTTCAATTTTAGATGTCATGACATAGGTTTGTCTATGCTGCCCGTGTTTATATTCTCACCTCGTTTAGATTTTTTCAAACCTTTCTGGTTAGTTCGTCCTCGTCCTTCCGTCTTTCCACTGTCTCACACAAACAATGTATTTCACATGAAATGGTACTCATTATACACGTTTAAACATTTCTTGGAACAAAAAGATATTCAAGAGAATGTTAAGGATGGTCCCAAGAAAAGAGAAAATAGTGCCAAGTTTCGCACAGTAGCGCGTAGCGAATATAGACAGTTTGGACAAATAACAGCCGCTGGATATATCAAGAGACTGTCCCATACACTACTGACGATCCAAAAATGGGGAACGATCATTTTAGATTTTTAGGAACTAGTTTTTATCAACGACGGCCCAGGAATACATCATACCTGGGAGAATTCCTTTCACGACAAGGGAGAATTTCTTTCCCAAAATTTTCGAAAACAGCTGTGCTAGCTCACTTGTAATTTGATCTTGGTCCTTGTCATTTTTCCTAACATATATTTATTTCTATATTCATGGACCATCATGACGCTGCAAACGTCCCATAGCGTTCATAACCCTCCATTCAGAATTGTACGACTTTCATGCAGCTATTGCACCCTTGCACCTGTCGCCGATTGCTCATTATCCCAGAGAGGAATACGAAGAATGTAGGTAAGTAATGTTTAGGTTACATAGAGCAGCACATGCAAAGGTAAATCTTTGCAGAAAGTCCAAAAATACTCCGTCATACAAGAGAGAGCTTCAGTTTCTGTTCACTCTTTCTGCCACGCCAAATTAAACAATGGTGTAGTCGGCATGTCACAAACATTTATTCACAATGTCGCCCACATTGGCTGAAAATAAGTCGCCTGCATTGACACGTCATTACAAAGATATCAAAAATAAATAAATATTTCACCACAGTGTTCTACAGTGTTCTACAGTGAACTCACTGTTGGAGACTTCAATGTTCTCCACTGTGGAAACAATGTTGCACTGTTAGTAAACCTGCCAGGGCTTCAACTCAGTTATTCCACAGTTCACAGAGACTAACAGATATGTTCTGAGTGAGTGAGTGAGTGAGTGAGTGAGTGAGTGAGTTGTGTTTAACCCTGCTTTTAACAGTATTCCAGTCGTATCACAGCGTGTCAGCTTAATGTGAGAGGAAAGCCCCAAGTGATGCAGGTATTAGATGTTTACCACTTCGGTGAAACCCACGAGCACATGTATGGTGCTGACAAACCTACAAACATAATCAGGGTGAACCGGGATTCGAACCCACAATCATAGGATTCTGGCGTGCCCAAGGGATGCAACTCTGAACAGCTAATTGTGGCACCTTAGAGGCCTTGGCCACCCGTGCCCCAAGATATATTCTGTTTATATTGGTTTGGTTTATTTGTTGTTTAACACCGCTCTCAGCAATATTCCAGCTATATGACGGCAGTCTGTGAATGATCGAGTCTGGACTAGACAATTCAGTGATTGACATTATGACCATGGACCCACACAATTTGGACATGCATCAACCAAGTCAGCAATCCTGACCACCCGATTCCATTAGGCGCCTCTTATGACAAGCATAGTCACCATTTGCGGCAAGCATGGGTTGCTGAAGACCTGTTCTAAACCAGATCTTCATGGGTCTCTGTTTTAATGTGAGTGTGGTATGAATGTCATATCTATCTGCCTTACAGCAGTTTATTCATGGGGCATTATGCTGAGCCTCAACAATGCCTGGTCAATCTTCACACAGGGTGGCAGGGGCGGATGCTTATAATAAACAAAAACTGGACAAGCATTACTTATTGTTTACAATTTGTAGACAAAAGTTTGGCCAATCTGCCTTTAGAATATGGACAGACACAAACACAGTCAGGCAAGTTTCAACATAAATATGTGTTTTGGACAGGTAGGATTTTGAATACATAAAAAATATGATTTGAATCTTTCATGTTTTGTTTTATTGAACTGCGTAGCAGCATAGACTCAGCTGTGATGCTGGCAGATTTGCACATGGGGTTGATGCTCACTGGAATGCTCACTGTTATGGTACAGCTTTTATGGTATAATCTGAGGATACAACTGGGGGGTTTGCAGAGTAGACCAATGACCAATAGATATATTCAGCACTATAGGTCAGCACTGTGTACTTGGTAAAGTGACACACAATGAGCCAGCTGGTGGTCAGGATGTGTGAGCTGGCTCATTTTGTGACACTTTACCAAGCTCACACAACCTGACCACGTAGCTACATGGGTTCAATGGACCTGATATGCAGCAGTCACCCAGGGATGATTGGATAGTAATGGAGAACAAGCCACGTCTTTCTGGGTACCTTTTATTTGGTTTTATTAAAACCCTGCAACTGTGGAGGACAACAATAAACTGGTGCTGCATTTGGTATCTGATTTCATATGCACTCTTTGTTTTGTCCAACAGTTTATGTCACTGACAAAGTAATGAGTTGAACTTAGATCTGATGTGCCTGTCTTCATCATGAAAACAGTAGTAGTCAGCCTCAGTGTCTCCTGATAGCCTCAGGGTTAAAGTGTTCACTTGTCATGCCAGGTACGGGTTCAACACCTGAAATGAGTATAATGTGTGAAGCCCATTTCTGGTGTCCTCTGCCATGATATTTATGTAATATTGTCGAAAGTCACATTAAAACATTGCTCACTGACTGACTCACTCACTCATTATCCTTTCATGAAGCTTATATTACCTCTTTAGGTTCTCGTGCCTGTGACTTGAAACATTGTTCTCTCCAATGACTTAAGGTGACTGTACCTGAAGACATTGTTGGGGTGCATCTGTCTCCATCAGTGGGGTTGAGAATACAGTTATACTTATACAAATACCACATTAATTTCACCTTGTCAAGCAAACTAATAATATTTTCTTTTAAAACTTTTGTCAAGGGTTTAGAGTTAATCAGTTTATCATGTACGAGACAATGGTCGCAATTCACAGAACACCTGAAGAGTATAATACTAACTTAATGCTTGGGAATGCTGGGTAATCCTTGTGGGTTCAATAATAATTTGATAAAAAACAAAAGTTGCCAGTGGTTCTAGTGGTTTAAGGATACTAAGGTAATCAATCTATATTAATATTACCTGCAACTTTTGAATCAATATCTAGGTCAATTGCGTTACATATTAACATATCAATCAAGCCCCAGTATTGACTACTTTAAGTATGTTACAACATACCAATCAACAGGTGTTCCTTCTTTCTAGTAATTTTCATCCAAAATGCCTCAAGTCCTATTAATAAGTTGTCCATGCATATAGTGAATAAGTTGCCATTATATAGATGGAAACCCCTCCATCCCTTGTACATGTTGTAGACCTATCTAGTGTAAATGCACTGCAGAAACCTGGTTAAGTAATTTCTTCATTTAAGATATTAGAGTGTAACCATGTTTTTAATACATATAACATTATATCATTACATTTGATGTTAATAATATGAATCTTGTAATGTGGACTTCCTACACTAGGCAGCTGTATCCCCCTCGTGCTGGAAGTACAGATGAACTAGATAACATAATATAGATGTAGTCTGGGTTTAAAAAAAATCTCTCTTTGAACTGAAAACCTTACAATTATATGCCCTGATTCTCTGTTGATACTGTACAATACCAACTCCAATCAAAAACTTTCATATGATCAATTTGGATAGAAACTCAGAGTATGCAAAGTAAGGTGTCAAGACAGTTGTTTTAATATAAGAATTATTGATGATTTATCATATCTGTATCAGAATGCATGAGCTGGTGGCATGTGGTCCTGTGCAAAGCGCACAAGTCACAAATCAAGTCAAGTTAAGCAACACTGGTCATGGAGAATGGTTGGATCCTCTGTGTTCAGCAGCTCGGCTGCTAAGATTTTCTTGGACTTTGGTACTGCCCCACAATGAAGCACATTTAACAAATGTGGTGTCTCCTTGGGTAAGTGACTGTTTGAAATGAGCCTTTGTTCACCCAGCCGTGAATGGGTTCCCGGTAGGATGAGATCTCAATGTGACTGTTAACCTTCTCGTGCCTCAAGGCAGTTTGGGTTGTATACTCCCAAGGGAGCTGAGAATGATTGCTAAGTGCATGCTGATCCATTGAATGGGGTAATTTGTGTGCTTTGAGCAACCACATAGTTGATGGAGAACAGTGCCTAACAAATGCACTTCTGTTGTATGAAATGTTGATGCAGTATATAGATTTTCAAATGTTAAAAAAAGTAAACCAAACAGGAATAATAAATATCACACAAGACATGTCAGCACAATAGAAGTCATCCACAAGGCATTTGTCCAGTAACCTAACCTAACCTAACCCTAACCCTGTCCAGTGACCATGACAAAATAAAGTTCAGAACAAATTATCATGTCCATGAATGAAGATATGCACTGAAAGTCAAGTCCCAGTTGAGATGATTGATGACAGTGAAGCCCTCCCACAGATCATAATTATATTGACAAAATAGGATATAATTGTTTGTACAGAACATGCATGTTTCATGTAGTTGAACTGTTGAAGAGTTAGTTACTCTAGACCATCATTCTGTTTTTATTTTGATATGGTTTCTATTTTCTTACTGATAGAAATTTGTTTGTTTAGAAATGGATGTACAGAGCTCCAGATAAGCTTTTGGTGTTGTGGGTATTTTACGCATGCATTTTAAAATCATTGGGTATCAGTAATTCTATCTGGGTATTCAAATTTCTGTTACCCACTAGTTTTTACACATGTGGGTAATTAAGTTAAATATTTATAAACACTATTCATCTAGTCCCTGCAAACTGGTGTGGTGTGGGTTCGAGAGCTTTGTAGGACTCAAAAATACCACGATACTTCCACAAGAAAGTGTGATGGCAAATGATCATGATTTAACTAATATCGTGGAGTTTGACAGGGTTGACGGAATGCCCGTTTATAATTTCAAAATAAGTTGCTGATTTGCGAATCAAATACACATGGTTACTTCACAATATTTTGATGATATGCACAAGTTTTATTTTTGTAGCGCATCTGTAATGTTCGTTGCATATTTGATACGCTTGGATTTTATTTTACTGCGTATTTCTGCATTTCTGATGCGTATTTTACGCAGATACGCAGCTTATCTGGAGCTCTGGATGTAGTTACTTTGGCTGCTCTGTGAAGATACGTTTGAGAGGCTGATCATCTTTGCAGATCAGTAGGAGTATGGCCTTTTTACCTATTTGGGTTTGAATTTGCTGAGAGTCACTTTGACTGAACCATTGTGCATGATGTACCCCTCTATTCATCGTTTTTGCCCACTTCACCTAATTTACCAGTAGGAGAGAAACAAGTTATAAGGTGCTGTGTGCAGACTGGGTTCATCAATCAGGTGATGTGGGTATCGAAGAGCCCCCTCCTGAATTCTTAAGGGGTTACCTGAGGGCCAAATAGTAGAACAAAACATTGAAAAGAAGATGAAGAAATCTCTGTTGTCATTCAAGACAATTTAATGGCAGTTAGTTATTTTGTCATCATAGGCCAGGCATCACACAGACATCATGTGGTTACATAAAAAAGTATGAATTGGGTGCATATAATTGTTAGACCAGCAACTGAATGGCAGAAATTACAACCCACAACAAAATTTGGTAACTCTTCCAACTAACCAGATGGCACGCACACTTTGTGGGTCAACTATCCTTACAGCATCCTTACAGTCTAAACTGCAAGTCTGGCAAATAACGTCTCAAATTGTGCTTCCAAAAATGATCTGCAAGGACTTGACTATGGCGCCACCTGCGCCGTCCTATGATTTCGCTGGCAGGGTAGACCACCTGTGGAAGGGATTGATCCAGGCATCCCATCAGCAGAACATTGCGAGTAATGGGATCTATGTCACGCACATCAATATACACATAACCTAATGGTTTAGAGTTCAAAATGTCTTCTATTTCAGCAAATACTGTTTGAAGTACAGGTACAGTGACTGATTGGTCTCTCAAGATTACCTTGAGTCCATCCTTGACATTTTCTGTTCAACCACATCTTACACAAATCTGAACGGTCCTCGGATGGGACATCTTGCACAACAGAATCATCATTACTGGTCCGCTGTCGAACATGAAATCCTCCATCATCCAAAAGATTCCCAATATCATGAAGCAAGGTTCTAGCATCTTCACTAGTTGGCACGCTGTCCAGGCAGTTGTCGACATAGAAAGCCACTATAACAGATCTCTTGACATGTTCTTTGCCCGACCTGTGGTCCTTTACATGCCTCTGTAGGGCACGTTGTTCCAAATGACAGTACTTGCCATTCATAAATGTCTGGTTCACTATGACATCTCATGTCAAGCCACAGAAAACGAAGAAGTGATCTGTCCCTTGGCAAAAGTCGCACTTGATGGAACATAGGCTTTATGTCCCCAGCAATGGCAACAGAATGCTGTCGAAATCTCAAAAGAACTCCGAGTAGGGATGGTCCCAGATGTGGTCCAGGTAACAATTTCTTGTTGAGATTTTTATCGTCATGTTCATCAGAACAATTAAACACCAACCTGTGTTTACCATTGTGTTCCACTATATGATGAGGAATCTACCATGACTCGGAATCTTCCTGTCTTCCTCGTCACTATAATAACTTGTACTAGCCCAGCATCAACTAAGTTTTGAACAAGATCACTGTTAATTTCTGCCCTTGCTGCTGACCTTGCTGCATGATTCAGTAAACGGTGCTCCATACGTTGAAGTGTTGGGATCATCTGTTCTTTTGATGCCTCAAACACTGTGTCATTGAATCTCAACAATGGAGTTGCATATCGATAAACACCATTCACTTCCACTCTTTGAGTGTCAGTTTCTAGAATATTCATGGCAAGGTTATCCTGCTTGGACTTTATGACATCCTTCTTCAGATAAGGCATCACATCCATTTTCCACAATGTCACTCATTAGACTAGTAGATTCCACCTCAGTGAAAAATACTGTTTGGGTCCTAACTTGTTGCTGTACATTGTGTGTTCCTTGAAGTGACCAGCCTAGTCTGGTATGCACAGCGATTGGAGAACCACTTGGTCCACTTCTAACTGGCTCTTGAGGTACGATCCGTTCAGCCATGTTCATTCAAAGTAACTTCAACAACTTTCAACATGGGACTAAAGGGCTTAGATGGCTGATCAAGATATGCTTGTACAGATGAGGAAGAAGTCTTTGAAAACATCACATTCTGTGCAGTCATATGTCTGCATGCATCATTTTGGGCAGTAAGATGCAACTCATCAAAAACATCGATCTCTCAACCAAGATTCAACTTCCAGATCAGAAAGCTTCTTAAACACTGGGCATGTGATGATCAGTTGATATACATTTAGGACAGTAGCCCTTGTACTTTGGTTTGACCTTGACATGTTGACCCTGTTGTCTGCCATTTGAAGCATTTTGTTGAGTGTAGAATGTTGACACAGAACTTGTTTCCTTACTTTGTTGGCTGGAGAAAACTGTACATCGAGACATTCACTTATCAGACTTGCTGCAGTCACTCCCAGGCACTGCTTGATGAGATGATATCTTGGCCCTTGATTTTAGCTGTAACCACTGGTCAAGGTGGGTCAAGTTGTATGTTGCATTAGAACCAGAATCATACAGTCCCTGTTTGATACAGTACTCTGTAAAGTTATCACACATCCCATGTGGGAGCTTGGTGATCAGAGTTGACACATGTGAAGCACAATACAGTTCAGCTCCACTCTGCATGGATTTCAACATCCCAACTAACGACTGAAAACATAAGGCAAAATTCTCAAAGGCATAATAATCTCCAAACCTAATTGGTGGACTGTTAAGCAAGGCACTTATCTCACTCTGAATCAGTTGGCCCGCACTACCATGTGTGTGTTGCAACACCTGCACAGCTTTTGTGTAAGGAGTAGGGTGAAACATGAAGACCTTGGCAAGCACAGCACTTGGATGGAGAGTGTGATTATGGTCTACATATGAATGTTCAATTTCATGCTTGATATGTCTATCAGTGGATGGTTCACCTTGGTCAGTAAACTGTTTATGTTACCTCAGTGTTATGTTCCCTGGGATAGGATGTCTCACTAACTACTGTCTCCTTCATCCAATCACCACTGTCAATCATTGATGAAATTAACTTTGCTTCTTTATACATATTCTCAGCTTCTCTTAAGTTTCTTTGTTAGCAACCTGTGACATCCTACTTTCCTTCTCTTTCTTGATACTCCTCTCAATGTCTCTAACTTATGTCTAGTTTCAGATGCTTCATCCTCCATATCCTTAATGTGAACAGCTATATGTCTAGCAGTTTGCTTATCACTTAGTCTTGACAAGACAAAACGGACGAACTAGTTGAATGTGCACTTCCACACTTATTTCTGATCGTGTGGTCATTATTTCATCAAGTTCATAATTCATGTCACCTACATAATCTGACAAATAGGCAAGTGGTAGTCTGCGCCTGGACGAAAACTGGACAGGGCATCCGTCTTGTGAGCGTGACCATGTTTCACCGAGAATATCATTGTCATCACTGTCAAAGTTCATAGTTAGGCACAATCCTTACATATCCGGACCATATAAAGAAGACAAAGAAGTCTCCATGGTCATTCATGACAATCTAATGGCAGTTAGTTATTTCCTCATCATAGGCAAGGCATGGTGGTTTGTCAACACATGCAAACAGACAGCACATGGTCACATAAAAAAGTATAAATCGGGCGCATATAATTGTTGGATCGGCAACGGAATGGCAGAAATTACACCCCACGACATGTACACAGTATCAGCAATAGGCGAACAGCCTTACTATTTTTATTGTTATTGAACACCATTCATTCATTACTTTATGAGAATGATGGCGATACAAGATTCATTCAAAGCATAATTTGTTGGGTTTCACCTGTTTTTGCGAACAGTGAGTGGTTTCCTACTCCTAATCATATGCATGAACTTCATTCACTCATATTTCCTTGTATTTTTGTTCAGGTTAAATGTCTGTTCCCATTCACCAGCAGATGAGACACATGGTCAATGGAGTCTACTCATGTCTACAGTGCTACAGAAACATCTTTATGCATCAGTGACTGTCTCAGCTACTGTCTTCAACCTTGACATAAAGTTGCATTGCCCTTTATGTTATTGTGGACTGTGACATGCCTACACAAACACATTAAGTACATATTTTATTATTTTTTTGTATTTTCTGTTACCCTTTCAGACATTTAATAACATATATGAAATATTTGCAACAACATGTCAAATTGGTATGGTTTTACTATTAAGTTATTGTTACAAGTTAAAAATGTGGATATATGTTACACAATATTATATAAAATATGTCTCAAGGTATTGTCACTTTAATACCTATCTTTAAAGTCAAATGTGACTACAGTTATTTGGTTGTCCAGCAGCACTAAGGAATTCAAGGGGAGTCTTAATCCTGACTTGGTACTGACCCACTGTGAACCATCTGAGCTGACGTTGTACTGACCCACTGTGAACCATCTGAACTTACTTTGTATCGACCCACTGTGAACCATCTGAGCTGACATGGTACCTGTGATATGATCCTATTTCGTTTTAGATCATAGATTAATATCTGGTTCGTTTCTGGACGAGTTACGATTTTAGTAGGTTATCATCTCTCACATGTCGATGACGCCATGTTGCTCACGTTAATTAAAAGTTTAAATTGAAGACTTGTTGTGTTCTGCCATGGACAGAAACTATTACATGGTGGCAGCGGTGCAAAGAAGTCTACGCATCACCGACTCGATCTTGTTCATGCCTTTTGACATGTTTTGAACTGTATCTACGTATCTGACAGTCGGCGTGCTGTTTCAACTATGCACCATGTGGACTGAATCATGGATGTCACTGTGACCGTAACTATTCCCAGCTTTGTGCATGTAACCAGTAACTATCAGTATTTGGTATACAATCAGAACATTTCATGAATGAACATTGTACCATAGCATATTTCTTCAGTGTGACTGATGAACTTTTCACTGAGCACACTCCTTAGCGCCAAGTTTTCTTGTGAAGCGATCATGAAATCACCATGGCAGAGTCAATACCGTCACCTTGCATGGACTGCTCACACCCGGACAGAGGTCAAGCTTTTAAGGAATTTAAGCAAAATTAGTGAACTTTGGTTTAAGATTGAAGGTATCAAGCCAGAAGATCAACACAGTTACATTATTTTATGGTCTGGCAAGGAAGGTCTTAGAATGTTCAACACATGGAATCTAACTGATGAAAATTCAAAGAATTTATGGCAAAAGTTTTCTTCTCAAATTGAACCTGAAGAAAATTTCAGAATTCATAGATAAGAGTTTCTTCATTACAAACAGAAGGACAATGAGACTATTGATGACTTTATCACAAGATGTAAAGCTAAAGCTATGAAGTGTTTGTTTAAAGACAATGATGCATTAGAGGAGAGAATGATTGAAGTTCTCATTGCTGGTGTTCCATACCCAGAGGTACAGAAAACATTGCTAGGATGTGATTAAAAATTAACCCTCCAGGAAGCCGTTGATATTGGTAGGAGACATGAAGCAAGTGTTAACCATGTGTCACAGTTGAAGAATCTATATGGTAAGGTTTTAAAAGCTGATGAGATTCAGCATGTTTGCTGGTTTTGTGGAACAAAACACTCTTTCAAATCTAGAAATGTATGTCCAGCAGTCAACGGTAAATGCAAAATGTGTGGTAAAATTGGGTATTGGCAGGAAATGTGTCAACAGGGAAGAGAGAGACCGCAGCATAGACGAAGACAGTCAAGGCGCCATCAACAGTCTAGGTCAAGGAGTCGTGAACGACAGTCTCATAGGAATGATGAACATATGTCACGACAGTCTCAGCATAAGCAAGAGTCATACCAACATTCACAAAAACAACATGATATTGACTATGTGAGTGAGGAGTTTGAACATTTCCATTTTGAATCTATTACTTTTGTTGATGAGGTAGCCAAAGACAACGTTGATGAACTGAAGGTATACCGCTTCGTGTATACAAGAATGTTTCCAGAATTTCTTGATGCATCAGGTTTCCCTAAATCTGTTACTACAAAGGCTAGACATGTCAAGCTGAGTGCTTAAAAACTGAAATTCCCCAGTATGGT
The DNA here is from genome assembly GCF_022045235.1 of Haliotis cracherodii. NCBI lineage: Eukaryota > Metazoa > Mollusca > Gastropoda > Lepetellida > Haliotidae > Haliotis > Haliotis cracherodii. The sequence goes on from NW_027266279.1 coordinate 45,918, forward strand.
AGTATTACTTTACCATGTGGATTTGATGGTAAATGGTTGGACAAAGAGTTCTTTGTTGCAGATGCTCCAGGGCCTATTCTGCTTGGATTACCTTCAATACTTGCTCTGATCCTATTTTGTTTTAGATCATAGATTAATATCTTGTTCGTTTCTGGAGTTACGATTTTAGTAGGTTATCATCTCTCACATGTCGATGACGCGCTGTTGCTCACGTTTATTAAAAGTTTAAATTGAAGACTTGTTGTGTTCTGCCATGGACAGAAACTATTACAGTACCGACCCACTGTGAACCATCTGAACTAACTTTGTATTGACCCACTGTGAACCATCTGAGCTGACATGGGGACAGACCCACTGTGAACCATCTGAACTAACTTGGTACTGACCCACTGTGAACCATCTGAACTAACTTTGTATTGACCCACTGTGAACCATCTGAGCTGACATGGGGATAGACCCACTGTGAACCATCTGAACTAACTTCCTACCAACCCACTGTGAACCATCTGAACTAACTTTGTATTGACCCACTGTGAACCATCTGAGCTAACTTGGTACTGCCCCCCTGTGAACCATCTGAACTAACTTGGTACTGACCCACTGTGAACCATCTGAACTAACTTGGTACTGACCCACTGTGAACCATCTGAACTAACTTTGTATCGACCCGCTGTGAACCATCTGAACTAACTTGGTACTGACCCACTGTGAACCATCTGAACTTACTTGGTACTGACCCACTGCGAACCATCTGAACTAACTTGGTACCGACCCACTGTGAACCATCTGAACCAACTTGGTACTGACCCACTGTGAACCATCTGAACTAACTTTGTATCGACCCACTGTGAACCATCTGAACTAACTTGGTACTAACCCACTGTGGTACACGTGAGGTAATCAACTTTCTTTGGATTTGCCATGGTACTTGTTGTTGCTTTAAGTGTTTAAGAGGTCGCCTTCTGCCTATGCAATTTCGGCTGACCTGTCCCTCTTTTGGACTCCTGTGTGTGAGTTTGGTACACATATCTATTGTGAGTTTGGTATTCACATAATTTCTGTTTTTGTATTGATATGATTTCTATTTTCTTATATTGATATGATTTCATGTTTATCCTCGGCTGCTCTGTTTACATATGTTCGAGTAGCTGTCCATCTGTCAGAAATAAAGTTAGTTTGGCCTTCGCTATTTTATCTCTTGGCTTTAGGAGATCTATGACAGATAGCGCATCTAACTGTAATTCTTGTTTAAACCTTACCCGGAGCTGTGGACATGGATCCTGTAAGCAGCACTGTTGTTGATAGGATTCTTGGATCCATCAGTGGCCCGCCCAGCTGTCCCAGGTAGTTTGAATTTTAGTGATAGCTACTGATCGTAGGGTTGGGTTTTCTTTTTTAGTGACTTCTGATGTTTAGACAGTGTCAACTTTGGGAGTTTTTAAAGTCCAGGGAGGGTGTAACCCTTTGTAGTGACTTTCTGGAGGCTGAATGTCATCACAATTGTGACTTCGGATGAGTTCACATACTAATATCCCAGATGGCTTTAGTGAGGAATTGTTTTTAGCTAGGGCTTCATCTCGAGTGTTTTTGTCTTTCCATATCATTTAACCAAAGGGTTTGATGTTCGTCCCCAGAACGATATTATTGGCTGCTCTCTTCTTAGTTTCAATGGGAGTTCTCCAGTTTCTACTTGTAGTACTTCTAGTGAGGTGCCTGTTGCTGCGCCTGTGGCCAGCATTAGGGCTTTGTATTGTATTCTGTCTAGGCGGCTCAAGACAGTATTTGATGCTGAGTGACAGGCCTCACAACCATAGTCAATTTTTGATCTGATAAGAGATTTGTAGAGGTCCAGCTGAGTGTCCCTTGATGTGACCAAGATGTGCCTGAAATTGCCCGTAATACGTTCAGGTCTTTTTGACATCTGTTTTACACATATTCTATGTTTGCACCTAGTGAGGTGTTGATCAAGGATCACCCCAAGAAATATTGTCGATTTTTCAAATTTAATTGGTTTGCCTTTTATGGAGACACGGGGTATCATAGCATCTAGATCTACACCATCCAGGGCTGACTGGTGTTTTTTTCTGATTTGTGAAATATCCCATATTGTTGACATTATCAAAAAGATCATTGATCATTTTGTTTGATAGACATTACTTAGAAGTTGACTGTGAAAAATACTGTGACTGTGACAGTATTAAAGAAGTTGTTATCCATAAAATTGTGTCTATCTTATCATTGATCATGATGTTAACAGGGTTGGGCTAAAAAAGCTGCCTTGTGGCGTGCCATTGTCCAGTGCCATAGGATCAGATTGATTGTTCTTTTAACTGATAGCGACCTGTCTTGCAGGAAGCTGTCTATGAAGTTTGCCATGTTCCCTTCTACTCCATTTTGTGCTAGTTTTGAGAGGAGTCCTTTGTTCTAATATCCCATGACTACTTATAACTGTGCATTTCCTTCCCCACTTTGAGTAAAGAAAACAAGATTCTTATTTCTTACAAAACTGCTTACCACTCGGACTTGATCTTACGGTAATTGCCATCAAAATACTGGAGATGCAAATGAAGAGAAGCGAAATGAAAACAACATAATCTGTACCTTTTGTTTTGCCCCTGGCATATAATGTTGGAGGATATAGTTGATATCTGTCTGTCTGTCTATCCGTCCGTCCGTAATCATTTTGTTTCTGGAGCATAAGTCGAATACCGTTCAATATCTTTGAACAAGACCTCTATATCAAACAGGTGCTGAAGTTGTGCCTCTTACTGTTTGCAGATTTTTTATTTTTATATTTTCTCGATTTCCATGGAAACAATTTCAAAAGGTGGAGGTAGGTGTCGTTTTCGAAGCAGAACTTAAAAACTATTCGTCAATAACTATCGATTTAACGCCAAATTCTGGGTCTGTTATAGAACTGTTGTGGTTGGAAAAGTCTGGATTCAGTTACAGTACTTAATTCTTCTGGTGTTTCTTAGAGCCGATACTCTGAAGCGTAAAGCAATATACCTACAGTTGATTAATGTCGACATATGACGACAACAAAAATCTTTATTGAAGGTATGTGACAAGTAGTACTTACATGTAATACAATACAGCCTTCGATGTTTTCATATTTGAGACTCAGATTTCTATTTTTGAATAATATTGTTTAATCTTTGATATAAGATTACAACAAAAACTTTAATGAAGGTATGTGACATGTAATACAACAAAGTCAGTTATAACCTTTTGTTTTAAGGATTTGAAAAAAATGAAAACTCGCTATTTTCTGGTTTCCCAGTAACCATACATTATTATTTGTTAACACAATATTTTACGTTCTCTCCGATGCACTGATCCGGTTGTGTTATATAACTGTTGTTGCCGAAAGGATCCGGTTTCTATTAGTTACTGCTTCTGGTGTTTCTCAGAGTTGATGCTCTAAAGTGTAGAACACAGATAGATATACTGTTGAATGTTGATACATGATGACAACAAAGAACTTTATTGAAGGTATGTGACAAGTTGTACGTTCATGTAATACAAAACAGCCAGTGAGAACATTTTGTTTTACCTGTGGGAGGAAAATGAATGCTTTGTAGTCTGTGTCTCCCGGTATTATTTGTATCCATACTCAGATCGTCTTGATGACGGATATTTCAGAATAACTTTCTTTTGCAATATTAAAATAATAACTTCTTGCTGTATTTTGTAGTTAATATTACGTATGAGAGGAAGTTTTTGTCCTTAGATGCAAAACTGTGGTCATATCATAAAATTATCTTGCACTAGTCTAGATTGTAGTTTGAAAAATATTTTTGTAATGAAAATCCCATGATGATAAGGGACTGACTGTAGATAATTTTTGTACAATCATAATGATAATTGATAACACCATGAAAACTAAGGTGTTAATGACTTGACAACATCCTCTTATATTATTTGGAATAGATATTATATAGAGATGTAACAATGTCATATATGCAAGTGGTAAAGTGGCTAATTATTAAAACTACTATATATATTACCATAACATAAAAATCAACATCAGTATCTTTTAGACAGTTGATGCATATACAAAAACCATGCCTTCCCCTCTAGGGAACGTATTCATATTTATCTCTTTACCTTAAGAAAACATGCTAACAAGCTAAAAATCTCCTGTATATGTTCAGTAGGTGTAAATTGTTCATACTGTTTAAAAGTTGTCAAATCTTTTCCTTTGATAATGGCTAAAATAAATAAAATTAAAATTGTATCTGCAAATTGTAAAGGCTTAGCTGAAAAAAATAAACGAAAGAAAGTCGAAATTTTTTTCAATCATTTGTCTACAGGACATTCATATTTCTGAAAAAGATCAAAATATAATGAGAAATGAATGGGGGCTACAATGTATTATTGCACCATTTAGATCCAACGCCAGTGGGGTAGCTATGCTTTTCAATGATAATTTAGAAATAAAAATTCATAGAACTAAAACCCAAGACAACAGGCAAGGCTTGATTTTTTCATGATCTCTCAAGATATTTATGATATGACTTTAAAGAGTTCAATATTACCAGGCTATAAATCTGACCATTCAGTAATAACTCTAGAATTCTCAAATGGTTTAAGTCAGGAAAAAGGACGAGGTTATTGGAAGCTTAATACCTCATTATTGTGTAATCTATATTATGTTAAAATGGTGATGAAAACTATGGAAGAAACTAGAACAGAATATTCTTGTAAAGTGAGTGAGTGAGTATGGTTTTACGGCACTTTTAGCAATATTCCAGCAACATCACAGCGGAGGACACCAGAAATGGGCTTCACACATTGTACCCACGTCGGGAATTGAACCCGTCTTCAGCGTGACGAGCGAACACTTTAACCACCCGACCGCCCCTATTGTTAAGAGTCAGGAGGTAAGATTGTTGATGGGGATAGAAACTTAGAATTATCCATTGGTGACTGTTTAATTCTGGAAACTTTATAAATGAAAATTAGAGGTAAAACCATATCATTTGCAACATATGTTAACAAAAGCAGGCGAAACCAGACTAGAAACTGGACGATAAAATAAAAAAAGTAGAGGAAGACATTAGGAATAACTTTCAAGAGATTAGTGAAAATAAATTGGCTGAACTATCCAAATATAAAATAGAATTAGAAAATATTAATGAAGAAGTAACAAGGGGAATACATATTAGAAATACGATAAAATGGTATGATGAAGGCGAAAAACCAACAAGCTACTTTTGTACTTTGGAATCTCGAAATTATACATAAACATAAACTCATAAACACTTTGATTGATGATAAAGGGGAAGAAATTACTGACGGATTCTTTATAATAAATGAACAAAGAGAATTTTATGAGAAGCTTTACTCATTACCAAAAGAAAATGATAGTGAAAATGCTGAGACACTCAAAAATGTAAAAAAACCTAGTCTAAATGAAGACCTAAGGGTTAATTTAGAAAAAAAAATCACTTTAGATGAAATATCAAAGGCAGTAAAACAAATGAAAAATAATAAAAGCCCAGGAATAGATGTCTTGACAATAGAATTCTTTAAGTTTTTTTGGAAAGACTTAAAAATATGGGTTTTTAGATACATAAATGAAACTTTTGAAAATAAGGAAATGACATATACAATGAAATGGGGAGTCATTACTTGTATACCCAAGGGAAACAAAGACAGAAGATTTCTAAAAAGTTTGCATCCAATATCATTGCTGAATGCACTTTATAAAATAATTAGTACTTGTATTGCAAATAGAATGAAAATCACTTTAGGTCATCTAATTCATGAAAATCAAACTGGCTATATTCCTGGAAGATGTATTAGCGAAAACACAAGACTTTTGTATGACATTATGTTTGAATGTAAAAGACTAAATAGACCAGGAATGTTGCTTCTGATTGATTTTGAGAACGTGTTTGATACAATATCAAGTCAGTTTATGTCCAGGGCATTAGAAAAGTATGTCTTTGGTCCTTATATGATAAAATGGATACACCTACTAACTAATAATGCATCCTCCAGTGTAATACATGTACAAAACAGTCATATGTCTTCTTTCTTTAGTAATGAAAGAGGATGCAGACAAGGACACCCAATATCGCCATATCTTTTTCTTTTTGCTGTAGAAATCTTAGGCTGTATGATAAGAGACAATAAAAATATTAAAGGAATTGTATTGAATGATAAAGAGTATAAATTAGGTCAGTACGCAGACGACACAATTATTCTTAAACAGAGGGGCAGAAAGCCTGTATGCAGCAATAAATATACTTGATTGTTTCTTCAAAATGTCTGGACTTAAAATAAATATTGATAAAACAAAAGCCATATGGATCGGGTCGAAAGCAGGTAGCTCAACAAATATTTGTGAAGATTTAATATTAGACTGGCATGTAGGCAATTTTGAAGTGTTAGGAATTATTCTCAACCCCCATTTGCAAGATCTATGGGTTATCAATACCCGAAAATGTCTTGAAACAATAACTAGGCTTTTGGAAAAACTGGAGAAGAAGAAACTTGACTCTCTCAACTCTTGTCCATATTTTTATGGCACTGCCAAACCCCCCAAAAGATTTTATTACAAACTTAAATAAAATGTTGTTTAGATTTTTATGGAATGATAAACCAGATAAAATTAAAAGTCAAAATCTGAAAAAAAATTATGCTGATGGTGGGCTTAGAATGGTGGACATTAAAATATTTATAGAATCACTAAAATTATCTGCATTAAGAAGGTATCTTAAAATGAGTACATATGATAATCCTTTAGTTTTTTCTTTCACTGATATGATTAATTTAGGAGTTAATGCTGATAGATATTTATGTGTGAAAAACCCTTTTTGGAGAGATGTTTAAAATGTTTGGGAAATTTATGGCAGAAAAGTTACAACAGATTCAGAAAAGATTTCCGAAATTCTATCACAGCCCCTATGGTTAAATCACCAATTTAAACATGAAAACTACATAATTAAAAGTTGGTTTAAAAAGGGTATAATGACTATTAAGGACTTATGTATAATCAGAATGGATTTCTGCCATTTGAAATATTAAAAGTATGTTATGATATACAGGGTACAATACTAGATTATAATAAGGTTAAACTTAGTATTCCTGAAGAATGGAGAGACACTGTCAATTATTATATCCAAATACCAATATATGACTTAAATCTTAGTCCACAATTGAGGGATATATTTATACCCGTTCAAGGATCGAGGTACTTTTATGATAGACTAATTACAATAACAAAACCAGCCTTAGTAAATGGAAAATGGCAGTCTGTTTTTGACGATGATATTCCATGGAAAGAAGTTTATTCAAACTTCAGAAAATGTACTAAGGATACTAAATTGATTGATTTTCAGTTTAAGTTTATCCATAGAATAATTTACACCAAAAAGGAATTATTGAAAATGGAACTAGTTGATAATGATATTTGCTCCTTTTGTGATTTAAATGGTGAAAACCTTATACATGTATATTGGGAATGTGAATATGTTAAACGCTTTTGGAGCAAAATGGAAACCTTTTTAAACCTTGATATCAATACTAGGATCTCACTTACCAAATGCTCAGTTATATTTGGATTTAACAAAAATAAACTTTTACTAAATCATATTATAATATCCAGTAAAAGATTATATATAAAAAATAATGTGCTTAAGAGATATAAACCACTATACAAAAAAAAAACCTGTAATTGTAGGGGGTAAAAATATAAGTAATAGGGCATATGTATATGTAAGGGCAAATCCAACCGTCTGGCAACACCATGGTATACTGCTACCACACTGTTGTTATACATGCAGTTAAACACAATCAAAGTTGATGCACAACTGTAAACAAATGACGAAACCTTGTAAATATGAGCAAATAAATAACATATGTCGCCCAAAGGTAAAGTGTACAGTGTATAAGTGTATATTTTAGACCATCAGGCTACTGTCGCCCAAAGGCTGCTTATCTAATATATAGTATATATGTCACCCAATGGTTGCTATGTAACATAATATATACATATATATATGTGTGTGTTCCACTGATCACTTATTTAATATATTATATAATCTCCCCCAATGGTTTATGTGCAACATGATATATATATATATGTATGTATGTATGTATGTTTGTATGCATATATGAGTGTGTGTCTTCCAATGGTTGGTTATTTAATGTCACCCTTTAATTGTTTGTGTTTTAAGGTTTTGGCCTGGCCAGTAAAATACATTGCATATCTATGTCCTTGAAATCAGATCTATTGTTACTTCATTCTTGAAACTTAGAGAGCTGCTGGTGTTCTAGACTAACACTAAATATATAATTTTTATGGAAATATGTAGCTATTGAGATTGAGTTTTCACAAAAGGACTCAGTCAAACTCGGCACTCCAATGGTTAGAATTAACAGGCTGCACTTGGTTTGATAATATGTAATGTTTGCATAAATACAATGTTGAAACACCCATTTATCATAAGGCATGACTAAAAACATGTCCCCAAACAAAAATCCATCATGTTAGGTGGCCCGGAAGGCAGATGTGCTAAATTTTGACTATGGGTATTGTTAAATTTATTTCAAGCTTCTTTCAATGGCATATCAAGCAGTGCATGGAACTGCTCCCACATATCTTAAAGATCACACAAGGCAGTATGTCCCTGCAAGAATGCTTCAGTCAAACCAACAATTCCTGCTGCGGGTTCCAATATCAAAGTTAAAGACCTTCGGCCCCAGATCGTAAAGCATTGATGTCACTTCTTTGTGGAACTCACTCACTCTCACACTGAAACCAGGACCAACACTTCACTCCCCGAAGTCAGGGTGTAAAACACACATCTTCCAGCGCTATTCCCATTTACTCTGGAGATTTGGTTGATAAGCACTTTCAGAGTAAACTGCATTTGCTAGTCTTGCAATTTGTGTGCACTTTGAGCATGCCCGTATGGTGTGGACAAATAGTGCAACACACATGGCCTTATTAACATCTTTTACAAAGCTCACCTGAAACTAAATAAACATAGGAACAAAAACAAGCCATCAATAAAAAAATATATTTGTTTTAGTAAAATATTATTAATACTTATCCTTACTCATACTTATTGCTTATGTCTCTCTCTTCCGAGAGTGGAAACGTCCTGTTTTGTGTTCCTGGAGAAAAGTGAAAAACATCTCATCCCAACGCACCCTGGTTCCTCTCAGGCACACCATAACCAAGTGGCCAAGACCAGGAACTAGTCACTCTCTCTTTTCCCAACTTAATGGTCCAAAACACATCAGTGGAGAGAAGGGACGGCCTGGTGGGTGCTCATGGGTATGAGTCAGGATAAGTTTTAATAATATTTTCACTAAAGAAAAATACATATTTTATCTTATCCATACTCATACCTTATGTGTGATTAGGGTCAATCTGTTCTATAAACCCCATTGGACTGTTGGTTGATTCTGTGATGTTTTTCTCTTGGGGCACCACCTTCCTTTTTTGTGAACAGCAAAAATTGAAGTAAATCTTTTAGATTTTGTAAGCTTTGCGAAGATTTGTAAGATCTTTCTTGCCTTAAACGATTCTAGTGTTAAGGGAAGAGCAATAATTGTTATCACTTATATGCTGATTTACATGGTAAAACAGGGGAACATGGTTATGGAACAGTAACCTGACTTCCACGAGCCTGTGTGATTGTGGGTTAGTATAATCTTGCCTATCTTTGAGAAGGCTTTGTGAGTTGCTGTACAACAAGTAATTCTAATTGATGAATGTCTGGTAGCAAAATCTGAGGTAATGACTGATTTCCAGAAGCAGATTTCCATGATTGATGGAGCAGTTACCATGGAGTGTTAACGTGGAGCTATGGCTCTTACTTCATGGGGGTTGGAGGCTGATGGGGGATCCAAACCAGCTGCTCTGTATGCTCTTAGAATGACAGCTCTCATCCAGAATTAAATAGTGTTCTGGAGACTTCTGTGCAAGTATTTCTTAATATAGAAATAAACAGTCTTTCAAAACCTCTTCTTGATTGTGACTTTTGCAAGTATATCCGTAAAGCCCCGACTGGGCATCGTGATAATTCCTCTGTATCCTCTGTATCCTCTGTATCCTCTGTATCCTCTGAACCCAGGATGGAGGAAAGACCCGGGACAACAAATTGTCTGTGTGGTTCCCCTGGTAACTGAGCTTTGCAATGATGTCCCATCTTAAGCCAAGATGCATTGATGCATTATTGCTGCTGTCAAATCTAACGCGATTGAAATCTGTCACAGGGATCTCAGACATTCTGGCTGCTGTGGCAAGAGCCAGAAAAAACAGAGTTTCTGTGTTTGGTGTTCCAAGTCCACATGATACAGTGGTTCATAAGCATCACTGGTTAAGTGTTGTTGTACTATATTTAGGTCCAATGCTGCGGCTCTAAATTTCTTCTCTTTGTCCTCCAGCCTTAAAGATAAGTACAGCTAACAGTTCTGGGACTTTGGTAAGTTTTGTTCTAATAGACACTGTCAGTATGGAGCTGATAGCAGTCAGACAGATGCCTAGAGTCAAGCCTTTAAGATTCCTTGTGCTTCTTTAATGACACAGGTAATCTGCTACAAGAGGGAAAGTAGCTCTGGCTGCTGAAAATCCCTGCTAAGGAAACTGCCTTAGCTGCTCTGATGGAATAAACTCGTTTGATAATATTTTTTTAATATGTTCCATACGTGGAGCTTGAAAAGTTCTGGTCTGGGATGAACTTGGTTTGAGTGAGGATGTAGTTGAAGATTTGGCCATTTCGGAAGTTTTACTAACAGGTTCCCTGCTATCTTGACTAGTAAGGCGCTACCAAAAGCAGTTGTAGATTGCTTGTGCGTAGAATCTTCTGTAACATCCGTGGTATCAAGGCTGGTGGGGGAAAACGCCTATGCATTTAGGCCCTCCCATGATATTGCCATAATATCAGCTGACCAGACTAGTGGGTCTGGTACTGATGACACAAACATTGTTATCTGATTGTTGAATCTGGTTGCAGATAGGTCTATTATTAACCTCTGTCCTTTATCACCAACTGGAATGCTTCCAGGTGAAGCTTCAATACTGTTGGTGATGATTTGCCTGGACTGGATAGGGCATCCGCCAAGACATTTTCCACTCCTGGTATATGTCTTGCCTTAATCTCAGTTGAAAGGTCAACTTTAGAAGGGTTTTTGGCTTCCTGGTGCTTTGACAATTTATGTTGAAGGCCACAGTTGAATTGTCTGTTCTGATCATCAGAAAATTGTTTCTTATCTGTGGGGCCCAGTAGGATATTGCTCAGATTACTCCCTCATATTCCAGATAATTGATGTGGAATGAATTTTCTGTCTCTGACCATAGGCCTGACGTTACTTCCACGTTGAGGGTGAAATTCAGTTGTTGTTTGAGGAGTTCTATTGATTGTTGGGCTTAAATTCCGTCGTCTATATACAAAGCGCAACAAATTCCCTTGTTGTGCAGAAATGTCATAATTGGTTTGGTCACATGTGACGAAATTCCAAAAGGCAGGACTGTCCATTGGTAGTGTTGGCCTATGAAATGGAACCATTGGAATATTCTGCACTTAGAATGAATGGGAATGTGTGGGTATAAATCTTGTAGATCTATGCTTGCGAGATAGTCGTGCTGTCTTATCATTTGTTTCAATAATGGTTGGTAAATCATTCGGAACATTTCCGGGTTTTTTAAGGTATTTCTTGTTGAATATCCTCATGTTGTAAATCAAACGAAACTTTACGTTTGAATTTTTGGGGAGAACCAAAACATTTTGTGAATAAAAACCTGGAGTTAATACTTCCAGTTGAATTATCACTACTGCACCCTTGTTGAGAAGTGCGTTGATCGCTTCCGTTAATTGTGGGAGTACCTGGGTCCGATTGTGTAAGATTGGTGGCTTGAAAGATAATGGGGTTTTTTTTGTGATAATGTCGGAGTGTAGCCCCTCCTTCCAAGTGGTTCATGTGTGGTTCTTCATCTGCTGTGAATCCATGACCATGACTGTAGTCACGTGACTTGTCATGTGGCCTGCGAAAAGAGCTATTTTTAGCTCCTCTGTGTCTGTTAGTACGTTTCTCCTTATCTTTTTGGATTCTTGAGAAATGACTTTGAATTGAGTTCTTTGTAAAGATTGCCGATACATTGAACTCATAGTCTGTACTAAATTACATTTATTAGCATTTAATCTTTGGAATCTTGCGTCACTTCCTTGTTGATGTTGTGAATATGACCATTAAAAATGGTTGTTGATTCTCAAGTGTTGTGTAGTAATTCTTTGGTACAGCTCTGACCAATTAGAATTGGCTATGAGTCCTTGGCATTGCAGCCAAATAAGACCTGCTGATACCAAACTCATGTGATCAGAGATAAACTCTTGGTTTTCCTTTTGACCGATTAAAACTGAAAGTATCATTCTTTTGCGGTCAATGTTTTGGTTGATCCTGGCTTCATTCATAGCTTGACAAAACGTCTGGTTATGGCACCTGCTCTTGGGGTCTGACATGAGTGAATAACCTTCGTCAATCTCTGGTTTTGGGAGAAAGTGAGACATGACAGGCAGAGGAAACTTTCTCTGGTTGAAAGTGGGTGTCGGTAGACCTTGTGATCTCTTAGCTTTAGTTAATGCTATTTTAGGTTCTCAGCAATGTTGCAAATAGCTTTTATTGGGAGATAGGTTAGTGTGTCGATGTCGTCACCATGCAGAAAGTGTCAATGGGAGAAGAATATAATATCGCCAATCTATCCATAATCCATGCCATTACGTCATGATCCTCATATTTTGAGGGATAATTATGCTGAAATGTATCCTCTATTTGAGGCTGCTCAAACACATCATCCTCTTGCAGATGATAGGAGGCGTTAGGTATCGGAGCAGTAGATGACGGCTGAGAATTCACGGCTGTTGTGTGCCGTCGTTGTTGACTGTGTCCAAACTTTGTTGAATAACTGTGTTGAATGGCCATTATTAGATGTTGCATAACATATTCTACTAACTCTGTGTTAGTAGCTGACACTGGCATAGGACCTTGCGTAAAAAATGAAGGCTGTGTGAAAGCAGTTGGTTGTGTGAACGACGCTGTAGACTGTAGGGCTTGCGTGTACGTTGATTGATTATACGAGGGCTTCACAAGGCCGGTATCTGTGCGAAGGTATGCAGCCTGACTGGATGGAGCATTAGTGAAGGTCTGCAACTGCACCAGAGTGAACTGTCATTCTTCTTTTGACCCTCAGATGAAGTAGTTGTAGATCTAGTAGATTCCTTCATGTTTGATGATGGCACAGGTTTAAAAGAGGTTATAACCTCTGCATAAACATGATCTCTTACAAAACAGGACATTTCCACCACTATTCGGAAGAGAGGGCGATAAAAAAGCAATAAGTATGGTTCAGGATAAGATAAAATTCAAATTTATTAAACCACAGTGTTTTGAATATGTAATTATCAATAAAACATAGTAAGAAAAGTAAGCCTTAGGGACAACTATCACATGGAGATTTATCTATCCATCCACCATCCATGAAAAAACAGAACATTTTAATGACATCATTGCATGCTCAATGAAGTACAAGTTTGCTCAAGTCCTTTTTATTTATGATGTAAGTTATCATATTTCTGATCAACTGTTAACTTTAATACTTTTCCTGATCCGGACTTTCAATTTACAGAAAGAACCTCTCTGTCCAGCTGTGAGTTTCCGATTCCCCGCACCACTCCCGGACAACTAACAAAATACTTTTGATGATAATTTTAGTTCCTCCCACCGAAATAATGTTTAAAGTCATAAGAAATGACTCAAAAGCTTATTTCAACAGAAGCTAATTTCCAATCTCCAAGTGGCAGATTCAGTTTGAGCTATCAAACTCTGCTTGTCTAAAATAACTCAGTTAACTTTCTAAATTAATCAATCAATCGAACATAGTTCATGAACCTAGGATGAAAGCCAGGTACTATGTCAAAATGGTATTTAGCAATTTACCAAGATATCCTAAATCAGATTCCAATCAAGCAATAATTCATACAATCAAGCAATAATTCATACAATATTTGGTCACTTCAAGACTGATTATGTATTCCATCTTTTCATTTGTTCTCTTGTACTTGTATTGCTAGACCAGATCCTGCTAATTCCCTTTTACTGATGAGAAGTCGTCACAAAGAGAAGTAGAATCAATAACCTTTTGACCTCGTAGGTCTAGGCCTCAAACAGTACAATCACCCCTCTCATGTCCATTTCATATTTTAACCTAGAACCTTATAGAATTTCATAAACCACATTTTAAGTTAATATTAAACCCTTTTCCAAAATACCCTGGTGATATAACTTCGAAGTTTGGGAAAATACTGTACAGCTGAAAATAGGGCTTAAAAAGAGTACTCGAGTACTGGGGCACAGGCCGAGTTTAGTGGGACTCGAGTCCAGATTGAAAGACTCAAGTGCTCGACCAAGGGAGAAAACTCTAATTTGGTCGACTTTCGATAAGTTAATAGAAACATGTCTTTATGTAAACATGAGTAATCAATTAATTCAAATAAAAGTGTCAATAGCTTTTCTGTTAGTTATTTTTCGAAACAATACACTTATTTACAACCATTTCGAAAGGATATTTCCTGGTTTAAAAAAGTACTTTATTTCTTGTTTTAAAGGGATGTTTTACGAAACTATTACACTGTCGCAGGCAGTAGACCCATTCATATTAAATTAGCGTCGTAACGTTAATCATTATTAATTCAATATTTTCATAAGATATTTATAACTGAACATCACTTTATTGAATATTAACATTGTGTTACTGTGTCTCATTCTAATAATCTCTTCAAATGTCGAGAAAACATCTTATAGAAGTCAACTATAAATTTGCAAGCCTAGTAATCTTTCAATGTTTTGTTTACAATGAAGAAAAAGGTAAATAATGACTTGTGAATTTGTGATAACATTGAAAATGTTACTTTTAACTTATTATCTATATTTTGACAATTTACTTCGGCGCTGGCATCAATGATCTTATTTATCATATAAGATATACCTAAGAAGCCAGCCTGCCAAAATCCAGCCAATCACCAATCACAACATACATCACGTGAGTAATGTTGTTTTCATCATGAACATGGCATGTGTTACATTGAGATGTAAACGATTTCTTTTCCCAAGTTGACAATTCTTCATAAATCAAGCTTCAGCGAATCAGCATACAAATTTCAAAGGTATTTTATTTGATATGCGATCACATTGGTTTTCTTAGGCATCTAAGATGTCATTGTGACTCTTTCATTTTGTATACAATAAGATAATTGCCAATTTTATTGAACAGATGTATAGTTGTGGGTACACGAGCACGAGCCGAGTCTTACCCCTCGGGTACTCAAGTCCATATTTTTGGACCTGTTGAAGCCTTCGCTGAAAAACAAAGTCCCGTTCCTCTTGCTACATTAATAAACAAGAGTCATCAGAAGATGACAAATCCCCCCACCCCCCCCCAACCCCCACAATTCATCTGACTTAGTACAGCTTGATGAGAGAATTTCTATCGGATCTGTCTGTCGATACACATTAGTAGTTACTGAGCTATCAAAACAATACCATGGAATTAATATTCGGAACTTTGTATTTCTATGTCAGGTACACACCACTATGAACAGAGTCAAAATCAAATTTGTTGCCATGTAAACAGAAAAAATATAAATTCAAGAGATCCCTTAGTAGCACTATTTGACAACCTGCTCTCTGTGTGTGTAAAGTGTCAAGAAGGAATACCTATTAGTTTTAGAGATATGGTCTTGACAAAGACACCACTATGAACAGAGTCAAAGTCAAACTTGTTGCCATGGAAACAGATTTTTTTGTGTAAATTCCTAAAAAGCAAAAGGCACTACTTCAGCTTGTTTAATACATGAACCAACTTTGGCTGAAAAATGTTGAATAGTTTTTAAGTTCGGCTCCGAAACGACACCTACTAGTATTTCAGCTTAATTTAACTTGTTTCCATGGAAACAGGGAAAAATCAAATTTTGAAAAGTTCCTAAATAACAAAAGGCACCATTTCCGTCTTTCCCAGTTTTCAAGTTGTGCTCCGGAAACGACACCTACCCACCCTTTAGAGACAAATAAAAATGCCCAAAAATCTGCAAATACCATTTTTGTCTTTTCTTTAATTGTGAAATAGAACATGTAGCACCCTTCTTTTGTTCTAGCAACTCCTTTGCCTTTTCCCCATCCATCAGACTCCCTCAATCTTCAAAAAGGATGTCTTTGTTAATGTCTTTTTGTGAATACACCAAAGCCAAAGTGTAAAAATGCAATATACACAGTCATGTGCAACTTATATTCGCCCATCCAGCAATTACGTCGTTCGTGTAACGTTCAACTCGCTTCTTTGCAACCAGACGTCGTATAATTATGTTAGTGGATGCATTACGTCTCACATCACGTGGCTGTCACGTGACACATTCTAAACTTGTTGTCTGCTGCTTTTGTTGACTGAGTGACCGAAAAGCCGAGATGGGTTGGAAAATGTAATGTGCCTCTCAAAGACATAAGTGCAGAAAATTTTGAAAGCGGTAGAAGTCAGAGACAAATTGCTGATCTCTTGAAGATTCCTCAATCTACAGTTAGATAGATTATTCATAAATATTGCTGCACTGGATGCGTTGAAAATCTACCTCGGAGAGCACGAAGAAAATCCATTGATGGACGTGATCGCACCTTGTTAATTAGACTGGAGGAAAATAATTGACGAATGACTTTGAAGGACATTACCAGTGAATTTAATTCAAATAAGGATCAAGTTTTTTCGATCGAAGTGTCCCGCATTCATTGCACTCTGAAGGATATTTTAGACGAATTGCCAAGAAAAAAATGGGGTTGTGCGCCACGTGAATAGAATTAAACATGTTTCATGGTGTAAAGAGCGGAGAAAAGAAAGTGTAGATAATTTCTGGAAAAAGGTGATATTTTCAAACGAGAGTAAAATTGTTATTGGTACTGACAACCATGTGTATGTGTGGAGGAAGTCCGATGAAGCACACAGGCCAGAGTGTGTGTGCCCGCTCCAGGGCCGTCAGGTGTCTTTGATGATATGGGGTTGCGTCACTTTTAAGGGTGTCAGATCTTTATTTCCCGTTGAAGGAAATATAAATGCTGACAAATATATGGATGTAATTGACACTAATTTGTGGCCAGTTATTGCCCGTCATTTTCCTGACGGAGATTATGTCTTCCAAGATGATAAAGCCCCTGTACATCGTAGGGCAAAACTAAAAAAGTATATGGAAGACAACCAAGTAAACACACTTGAATGGCCAGCTGTCACCTGATTTGAACATAATAGAAAATATTTGGCTAAAAATTATAAGACATTTAAAATCCCATGTCAGTGACGTCACTACACCTGATGAACTTTTCAACGAGATCCATGCATATTGGCAAAATATACTGCTTGAGTATGTTCAAGGATTACATGTATATTCGACGATTCCAAAGCAGATTTTGCATGTTATAAAGATGAAAGGTCATCTCACAAAATATTAAAGGCATGTGACAAATAGATGTTAAGTTAATGACTTTGAAAGACGAGGTTGCTAATGTAAACAATGCTCTGCCATTTTGAAGGTGGGCCAATATAAGTACATGACTGTACATTATATCAGAACAGGGGTGTGTAGTCTAAGAAAATGAAAGAAGTTTGCAAAGTTAAACAATTCACAATCAAGGCTCGATTTAACATCGTATAGGTTACCCACAAACAAAAGTTTTCCCATAGGCCTCTATAGTAACATTATATATTTTTTTAAATAACTAGAATTCAGCAGCCATTGATTAAATGCACATGTGTGCACAGTTTGCCTCAAAGCAGCAATAAAAACAAAATAATTGACTGGCACAGCCAGCTCCTTTTCTAAGTTCCCTTGGGCACGTCAGAAACCTATGATTGTGGGTTCGAATCCTGATTCGCCCCGATTATGTTTCTAGGTTTGTCAGCACCATACCCATGCTCGTGGGTTTCACCGAAGTGGTAAACGTCTGAGACCTGCATCACTTCGGGCTTTCCTCCAACATTAAGCTGACACGCCGTGATATAACTGGAATACTGTTAAAAGCGGCGTTAAACCCAACTCACTCACTCACTCACCTTTTCCGAGTACAGGATTCTAAACACAACACCCCAAGTTCTGCACCAAATGTCACTTGCTTGAAAATATACATGTATGTGGTCACATTCAGCATAAGTCATCATATTGAAAAAGACAGCACTAAATATAGAAAAACATGGTCAGTTTTAATTACTGGATGGATGTACTTTACAAAAAAACTTGAAAACTTACACACAATCATCCAATCACAGCTGCCAAATGATTCAAAAAGGCTCTCCATGAAATCTGCTTGTTGAACGACTGATTCTGATTTGGTGTTGTACGACCTGCAGACAAATGAGATAACATTTGATTTATGTTTTGTGTATATATATATATACATGATGTATGTCTACAGGTTCTACTACACCAAATCAGTACCAGTAGGGAGCCTTCAGTGCAGATCGAGAGATGTCTGCAGGCTGTGATTGGAGGATATTCTGTAAGATTTTTATGTCTTTCAAATGTACATCCATCCAGTTAGTAAAACTGACCATGTTTATCTATATTTAGTACTGTCTTTTTCAATATGATGACTTATGCTGAATGCGACCACAGCTATTTTCAAGTAGGTGACATTTGGTGCGAAACTGGGGGTGTTGTGTTTAGCTTCCGGTACTCGGAAAAGGAGCTGACTAAGCTAGTCATTTTTTATTTATTTATTGCTGCTCTAAGGCCAAACTGTGCACACATGTACAGGTAATAGCTGTTGAATGCTTAGTTATTTTTAAAAAAATATAACGTTTCTATAGAAGTCTATGGGAAAACATTTGGTTGTATGTATGTATGTATGTATGTATGTATGTATGTATGTATGTATGTATGTATGTATGTATGTATGTATGTATGTATGTATGTATGTATGTATGTATGTATGTATGTATGTATGTATGTATGTATGTAGCTTCTCAGAAAAAAAATGGAAATCGGATTTAATTTATCCAACATGTGAATATGGCACCAGAATACCGATTGATGTACCGTAAGAGTTAAATGATATATATTTCATTAATGTTTTACAAAATGTATTTCTGTATTAATAAGAAGTTTCTACAATCATACACAGACCATGGGAGTTTATTCATGTTTCATAAAAGAAGGGGCTCATGGATCAATTCCATGCATGATTGAGGCTGCCTAGATCATTTATCATCCAAAACTGAAAGCCTCAGAGTTTTCCTACTTTTATCAACTCGTATTGATATATTTGATATCAAAAGACACAAGGGTGAGGTCTGTCAATGATGTTTAATGATTCATTTACTTAACCCTCTGGATGCCAAGTTATTTTTCTGACGCAAATTTTCCTAAGATCGGAAAAGTGAAGTTTGTGTGAGAATTGCGCTCACGCGGCACTGGATCTACCTCTGGCTTTAAGATTACACAGAGGTGGAGAATATTAAATTTCTTATTTGATGGTGTAAATTTAACTGTAAATATCAAACCGGTTTTTAAAAAAGACACTCCTAAGTGTTGTCCGAGAATTTATTCTGCATTGAAAAACAGTAAATTGCTCCGTTTTTTATCGTACACCGATAAAAGTACTGTGCAACAATTTTTTTTATTAAGAAGCTTTACGGAAGCTGTGAGCGAACAAAATATTGCCTAATATCTGAACAACATAACTACATATCAAATGGAGTCATATGCGTATGTATAATGACATACATTCAATTCCACAAATAGCATGCCGTAAATGACGAAAACTGATTTTTCTCAAAAGGTGACACACGTACAAAGAAAAGGGGGCATAACTCCGCTATGCTTAGCTCTACTTTGTTGTAACTCAGGTCACTTGGTGAGAATTAGCTGTGGGTAAGGACAATATATTTTTGTGGTGTTTTGTTCAGGACGAACCAAACTATTCCAACACAAAAATCGATATTGAAACTGTACACATTTAGTTATAAAATATACCCATAAGAAATGATCAAATCGTACCTCATAAAAAGGAGCTAATAGAGAAATGGATGGCCCTATCTAACCTATAACTTAGTCTTAGATTCCAACATTCTCCTGATTGTGTAAGTGTAATTTGACTAATGTTGCATCATTATTAATGGAGCACAAACCTTATCATCAAATGTAATGAAATACCCTAAAAATAACACCATTCCTTTTGACGTCATGGCTTGTTTTATGTCTTTGATAACGTCGGAAAAAGACGACACTGGTATTTTGATTTATATATATCTCCCCTAACTTTCGTTCATGGTGTAGAAAATCTCTATGTGTGGAACGGAATTTGACGCTTTTTCGACACAACATAAAATGACTGCTCTCACCAAGTAAATAATGTCTTGAATGTGTAAACAATTAGATAGTTTATCGTGTATCTTAATTGGACAACACACGCACCTGTTTGGCATCAATTTACGTAATGAAAAACAACCAAAATTATATTCAATATTGGACATATATTTGTTCATGATTATGTTATTTTTTCTTACACAATAAAAGATGCAAAGAAAGCTCTTTTGGTATAGAATTATCAGGATACTCGTATACGTTTGAACCAACGGCACGGGGTACCTGGCATGGGTTTTATTTTTATACATTTTACAATTCCTGGAGAAATAAAGTAAACTGTTTACTATCCTGTGATCACAATATTGAAAAAATAATGTAACCATTGATTATATATAATGCAAAACGAGAGGAATAATTTGTAAATTGTTTGTGACTAATGCGCACCTGGCGAATCGTTATTTATCACTGTTCTCTGTATCCAACGACATAAAAGACAAATCCAAGACCAAGACATTTCAGAAATGTGTGCATATATTTTACCGAAAAATATTATCCATTTTGTTACAGTAATATATTCAGTTTTAGTTATAAAATAAAATGAAACGGCTATATTCATGGACATTGGTTATATGAACTTATAATATTGACTTATTACACATCCCAAGAAATACGTACATGCTGCAGTTACATTTACACTTCATCTTGTAACACTTGTCCAAAGGAAAGAAATATCGTAGTCGACACTATAAACCTATCACATTGTTATTTAAACAATGCTCAAACAAACAGGAGATTATCAAAGGTTCGTTCATTCATGTTGTCGCGTATATGTACGTATGATTTCATTTTGAACATTGACAAATATCCAAAGCGAAATTCATTGTGTGAAAAAATGTATAAAAGACATGCAAAATATACACCATAACTGAAACTGTAAACAGCATGATACAATGATCGTGTGCACTCTCATTCAAGGACCTTCACCTCAAAGAAATGACCAAATATGTACAACAATGTTGACGTATGACATCACTACCTGCGACCCACTTTTACAAAATGGCGTGTACACTTTCAACAGTACGCGGGATTGTACGAGGGGACTTTCGTTGATTCATGTGACATGTAAGTAATCAGAAACATTATGACAATCTATGTACTGTTATTTGTATTCATAATTTTCATTGAAACAAACTGAAATAGTCAGAAATTCCGATAAATACCGTTGTCGTTGTGCGTGATTTTGCGTCAGTCATGGCGTCAACCAGAACGGTAACTTTGACAATTTCTGTTGAAAATATCAAATCATTGCAATGTATCTATTTGAAATTCCCTAATTCTTCCTACGATTCTCTTCCCATGCATATTCTAAAAATGTTGAGCCAATATCTTGAACGAATAGACAAATGGATATCTCAAAATAGGAGAATATGCTACACAGTGTAAAATCTGAATTTTGCTTTTACATTTCAACCATGTGCAGTTTTTCGAGCACAGCGTTTGTTTTAACACCTAACTTATTTTGCTTGATTTCATCTAGCACTCTGTATTGGTGACAAAGACCACTGGTCATTTGATTCTAAAATGTATGAGGAATTCAAGGATGTAGGTATCGCAGATAAGTTTGAAATATACGTGATGTTACAGGCGTCTTATAACCGGTGTACCTGAAACGTGATTTTCTAAACACTATCCAATATGGCGGAAAGTTCACTTCGGCGTTCGTATTTTCGTTTTTTCCAAAACATTCTCAACGATTTTAGGGTTATCAGAGACGTTTTAGAATGATCATTGGTGATTTCATAAAAGACAGATACCCGTGATCACTAATATGCTATTTTTGAAATTCATTTCTCCAAGTAAATATCCGAAATTTAGATTTCAAAACATGCTGTAAAAAACGCCGTGAGTGGTGATTTAGTAATGTGTAAAAAATGGCGACATTTACGATGTACCTAATTTTCAGAGGTCATGTTCAGTACTTTTGCTTGGCCTAAAATGCTAGTGGATGATATAACAGAACAGGGATTTTCCCACCTTATTCAAAACTGTAAAGTGTAGTTGTGTGGGTGATGTATTTTGAATTTTATTTGACTTCAAAGTGAGGATTGTAGAGGAGGGACATATATGTCCCTGTGGCATCCAGGGGGTTTAAGACTTTGAAATACCCCCAGGAAATCTAAAGCAATTTCTCATCAATGTTTTTAGGTTGCTAAACAAGCCAATTTCAATTATTTGCCAATTTGAAGGCGACAAAGTAAAAATTTCACATTAATTAGGAAATCTATAGCTTATCCCGACACAAAAATGGTTATTTTAATTCACAATTAACAGTGTTTGGCAATACCAGCTTAACATAGTATTTCTCTGCAATAATTTATAGGCTTTTGGGGACAGAAATATACCATGCATTTACAAAACAGGGGAGATAATTTAGTAAAGTAGACGAATGTCACACTTTTTATAAGGTGGATTAGAATCATAATGTTTGATTCTGCAAGAGCCAGTGGGTACTATTGTCATCTCTGCAGGTTCTGGGGCTGATGTGTAGCCCTTGCTATGGGTTTGGCTAGTGAAAGGCTGTACAATGACGCACTAATGAAGCACTGTCAGAAATTTCTGATGTATGAGGGTGACTTCATGATGGAACTCAACAGTGGTGTTCCTCCCCAGTCAACACCAGACATGCAATAAGCTGAAAACAGTTATTATTAAATTATTAAAAATAATTATTTGAAAATCATATTACCGCATATCACTGTGTGTAAAGAGACCCCACGAATATACCCCCTGTACATGCCTTCAAAATCAACCCCAAATCCTATACTCCGTCTGTACAGCGACCTGGAATGAAGCACATCACAAGTTGGAACACAATATTTTTTTAGAAGTATAAGAGATAACTTGGAGCATCAACACACAAAAAAGGCCCCAAACAGAAAGAACGGCTAGATTGCTATATTGCTTACATTACATAGGAGGGTTTGTTACATGTTCTGCTGGCAGCAGTGTACATGCTTCATACTCATGATACCAGTATCACGTGACTTGGCCAGCAGGTGATTAACACAGACACACAAATTGTTGTGGCAGTGGTGACTTTATCCTAATTAGTTGTCAAATTCATCAGTTTCAACAAATTCAAAAGGCAGGGGACCGTAACTTCACAATCTAATGGAGGGGGCTCTCCTCTTGTTGTTACAAAACAAAGCAATGTTCATATTCATATTGTAAGAAAAGGACACATGGAAACTGGTAACAGTTTGGATCCGATGTTTACTATATGCTCGGGGTTCTTGAGCCTGAGCAAACCTTCATACCAAGGAAGGATAGTGCTAGCCTGATAGGGGTTACGGAACTTCATTTAACTTGCTCCAGGTGCATGTTGATGTGAAAACCTTGTTGCACCAGACAAAATTAAAGTTGTACTCTTGTCCCATGAATTTATCAAAGATGAAACATACATGAGTACGTAAATAAGTACAACTCAAATGTCTGATATAATATATTTAACATAAATAGTGCTGTTAAACGTAATAGAATGTGCACATAATCTTGAAGTCCCCACAGTTTGAGAATGTCAAGCCCAAGGAATATCACAGGGCGTAGTGATGTAGTATGGTACATTCAGCTGGAGGTATTGAGTGTGTTCAGAGATAGTTGTTGAGTGGAAAAGTAAGGGATTGAATTTTTTTTAACATGCTCTTGGTTCAAGATTTAAGCCCTTTTGATTGTCTTAATAATTTTTAGTCTATCAGTGAAATAAATGGACAGATTATTCAGTCAATTTGTAATATGACTGAAATATTTAGACATTAATTAAATTGCCTGAGTGAATAAAATTTTATAAATAGACTGTAATCATGGTAACATATACATGCCTAAAAAGAAAAGGCTTTTAAAAAAGGCTTGTCTATCTCCCATCCTGTTTTGGGGTTAATCCTTTGATGGGTGTTTTTTGTAACTCAGCTGATCATCCCTCTCTTGCTTCGCTGTGTTACATAACATACATTTTACCCCACTTCGCTGTGCTACATAACATACATTTTACCCCACTTCGCTGTGCTACATAACATACATTTTACCCCACTTCGCTGTATTACATAACATACATTTTACCCCACTTCGCTGTATTACATAACATACATTTTACCCCACTTCACTGTGCTACATAACATACATTTTACCCCACTTCACTGTGCTACATAACATACATTTTACCCCACTTCGCTGTGCTACATAACATACATTTTATCCCACTTCGCTGTATTACATAACATACCATTTACCCCACTTCGCTGTGCTACATAACATACATTTTACCCCACTTCGCTGTGCTACATAACATACATTTTACCCCACTTCACTGTGCTACATAACATACATTTTACCCCACTTCGCTGTGCTACATAACATACATTTTACCCCACTTCGCTGTGCTACATAACATACATTTTACCCCACTTCGCTGTATTACATAACATACATTTTACCCCACTTCGCTGTATTACATAACATACATTTTACCCCACTTCACTGTGCTACATAACATACATTTTACCCCACTTCACTGTGCTACATAACATACATTTTACCCCACTTCGCTGTGCTACATAACATACATTTTATCCCACTTCGCTGTATTACATAACATACCATTTACCCCACTTCGCTGTGCTACATAACATACATTTTACCCCACTTCGCTGTGCTACATAACATACATTTTACCCCACTTCACTGTGCTACATAACATACATTTTACCGCACTTTGCTGTGCTACATAACATACATTTTACCCCACTTCACTGTGCTACATAACATACATTTTACCCCACTTCACTGTGCTACATAACATACATTTTACCCCACTTCGCTGTGCTACATAACATACATTTTACCCCACCTCGCTGTATTACATAACATACCTTTTACCCCACTTCGCTGTGCTACATAACATACATTTTACCCCACTTCGCTGTATTACATAACATACATTTTACCCCACTTCGCTGTGCTACATAACATACATTTTACCCCACTTCGCTGTATTACATAACATACCTTTTACCCCCACTTCGCTGTGCTACATAACACACATTTTACCCCACTTCGCTGTGCTACATAACATACATTTTACCCCACTTCACTGTGCTACATAACATACATTTTACCGCACTTTGCTGTGCTACATAACATACCTTTTACCCCACTTCGCTGTGCTACATAACATACATTTTACCCCACTTCACTGTGCTACATAACATACATTTTACCGCACTTTGCTGTGCTACATAACATACATTTTACCCCACTTCGCTGTGCTACATAACATACCTTTTACCCCACTTCACTGTGCTACATAACATACATTTTACCCCACTTCACTGTGCTACATAACATACATTTTACCGCACTTTGCTGTGCTACATAACATACCTTTTACCCCACTTCGCTGTGCTACATAACATACATTTTACCCCACTTCACTGTGCTACATAACATACCTTTTACCCCACTTCAAACCTTGATTTAGATTGAATAATTACCCCAGACACAAAGGAATGCCAAATGGGAACCTGTCAGGTAGTAAGAGTGGTGCTACCACTAATTATACCAGCAATAAATTCATTAAGGAAGCATCAAGTGAATGATGACAAATTGTCGGGTTATCCCAGGATACATGGATGACAAGGGAATAGTAATTGTATTATCCACACAATCCAAAATCCACCAAAATGCTTTCACTGCAGTGACACTATTTTTTGTTAAATTAAAACCATTAAGGGTGTTTCCACATAACAACATCTGATGAGCCTCATCCATTCTTTTTGTTGTTTTGTTCAGGTGGAAGAAATTGATTTCCATGTGCCTTTTGTAATCTTCACAGATCACAGGTAACGATATCAGTGTTCAGAAATGCGAATTGATAATGACAAGCAGGCAGTGTTAGACATGCCGGAAGAAGAGAGGGATTAGTGACCCTTTAATGCTTAATGTTTGCATTTTTGCTCCGAATGAAATGTTAAACTACCCCAACATTTAAGAAAGAAAGGAATGTAAGAAAATCCCAATTTGAACAAAATTACAGTTATGTAGGCCTATAATATATCCCTGCATGGAGATAAGAGTCTGAGTTGGCCTAATGGCCTACCAATAACATGTGTAGGTGTGTCTGCAAAAATAATGTGGGTCTACATGCTCTATGAAAACATCATGACATATTGACTGCTTTAAATATGTTGAACCAAATAATAAATATTCACATTTCTATCATGATAACTTGATAACTTGGGATTGGTCACTCCGGCACACTGTGGATGGGTCATGAGTAGTACCCGAGCACCCACAGTACCAGATCTACCTTTGTTTAGTCATGTGATATTTTGTTTAATGACAATAACAATCAAACTCCAAGATTTTAATTCAAGTCACTGAATGAGTGCCTTTCTTTCAGACAATGCACACATTCCTTCTTATTTTATTATGTTTGAGTAACTATTAAAGCTTCTGTCAACTTCAGTGTATGCATGATCAGATCACATTATGTGTGTATCTAAGTAGTTTTCACATGGGCTGTGGTAAAACACTTCTCTATCGGACTTCTTGCACCCAACTCGAGACCTACAGCAGGTAGGGCTGAAATATTAGAATCAACAGGCCTGTTTGTGTACAATGGATAAGTGTATAGATATTGTTTTCACAATAGATAGGCCTAGTATATACAAGTATAATAATAATTATCTCAGATCTTGTAAAATTTCAGAGTGATAGCTAAAATTCAAATTGAACATACTACACAGTCAGCTTGTTCATGCAAAAGTCTTAGTCTAAAGAACAACTTGCCCATCACATCTCCTGGATATCAGGCATCTGTGAATGAGCATGGTAAGAGACAAGCACCACTGTTGATACAATCATTATTTTCAAGAAGAGACACGATACAAACCATGCATCAGGAATACTCCCAGAGCCTGGAGAGACAGTTGATAGTGTCCACGTAAGTCAGAACACCGGAATTAATAAAGTGTTGATTAATATAATCACGCCCTCAAAAGGTTGCAAATGTTTTTTATGATATACTTTCGAAAGCGCAAACTGTACCAGCAGTATGTAAAAAGTGGTAAAACATTACTGATATTATACAACCATGGGAGGTTCTATTCACAAATAATAGAAGATGTACAAAAGACACTAAGTTGCTCAATTTTCAATACAAGTTTATTCACCAAATAGCATACACTAATAATGAACTCGAAAAAAGATAAAAAGTGTGTTCTTTCTGCTAGAGTGAACCAGAGAATAGAAAACACCTCCTGGTTTCTTGTGTGCATTTGAAGAAGTTCTTGAATGATCTGACTATTTATTAATATCTTGATATCGATGTTGGATTAACATCAGGATTAACCCATCTGGTGATAAGCAGTGTGCTCTGCTGTTTCGGG
Organism: Haliotis cracherodii; assembly: GCF_022045235.1. NCBI lineage: Eukaryota > Metazoa > Mollusca > Gastropoda > Lepetellida > Haliotidae > Haliotis > Haliotis cracherodii. The sequence goes on from NW_027266279.1 coordinate 73,717, forward strand.
CAACTGAAACAAATAGAGTACGGGAGTAGTGCACTTTACCGGGCGCACTTTTTCAGATCCAATTAGCGCTATGGGGGCTCGAACGCGCTTCGCCGGCTCACCGGCTCTGCTAATTAATGCGTTAATTAGCCGACGCTCTACCACTGGACCACAGGCGCTATCACATGTAATCAGTGCTCGTTTAACAGGTCATTAGAATCGCCATTGACATGCATGCGTAATTCAGTAAACAATGAATTGCGCATGCGGGTAACGTCACTGCTCGCTCTCCCATTCATCTTTTCTTGAAACCACACCCGGATCGTAAAGACGTGTAAGTTTCCCTAAGACCGAAAAAGGGTGTTGCATCGTGAAGCGAGAGTCACCAGAGCATGAGGCAAGGTAACGGTATAACGAGACAGCGGTGGCACTATAGCGCGGTAATTGAGCAGATGGTAGAGCTCGGTCTGCGCCCGGTAAACTGCATTGTTGCCAATAATATTATCTTACTTTCATGTCAAATACTTGAACAACATCATCATGAATTCCCATCTGTCCCACTCTAGCCATGTAAAACATGGAAAAATATACCCTGCTGTCATGGGAACAGGCATGTTGCTGATTTGTGTAATGACTAAAATTTTAACATGGACTTTGATTACTGTGGCAATATGACAAAGTGGCAATATTGTGACAATGTGGCATAACAGTGACAAAGTGGCAATATTGTGACAATGTGGCATAACAGTGACAAAGTGGCAATATTGTGGCAATGTGGCATTACAGTGACAAAGTGGCAATATTGTGGCAATGTGGCATAACAGTGACAAAGTGGCAATATTGTGGCAATGTAGTGATACAGTGGCAATGTATGTTTTCAAATTGTGGTAAATAATAAACATAGTGGCAAAATTAATCGAATGAATATCCCCAACAAATATGGCACACGGCCACACAGAGGGCACATGACCACACCGAGGGCACATGACCACAAAGAGGGCACACAACCCCACAGAGGGCACACAACCACACAGAGGGTAAATGACCACACAGAGGGCACAAGGCCACACAGAGGGCACAAGACCACACAGAGGGCACAGAGGGCACACACAACCACACAGAGGGCACACAGAGGGCACACGACCACACAGAGGGCACACGGCCACACAGAGGGCACACGCCCACACAGAGGGCACACGACCACACAGAGGGCACACGCCCACACAGAGGGCACACGACCACACACTACCACACAGAGGGCACACGACCATACGACCACACAGAGGGCACACAACCATACGACCGCAGAGAAGGCACATGACCACACAGAGGGCAGAGAAGGCACACGACCATACAGAGGGCAGAGAAGGCTCACGACCACACAGAGGGCACACACAACTACACAGAGGGCACACAGACCACATACAACCACACAGAGGGCACACGACCATACGACCACAAAGAGGGCACACGACCACACAGAGGGCACATGGCCACACAGAGGGCACAGGACAACACAGAGGGCACACGACCACACAGAGGGCACATGACCACACAGAGGGCACACAGGGCACAGGACCACACAGAGGACACTGAGGGCACATGACCACAAACAGGGCACATGACCACAAACAGGGCACATGACCACACAGAAGGCACAGGACCACACAGAGGGCACTGAGGGCACACGGCCACACAGAGGGCACATGACCACAAACAGGGCACAGGACCACACAGAGGGCACATGACCACACAGAGGGCACACGACCACACAGAGGGCACAAGATCACACAGAGGGCACAAGATCACACAGAGGGCACACGACCACACAGAGGGCACACGACCACACAGAGGGCACACGACCACACAGAGGGCACACAACCACACAGAAGGCACACAGAATGCACACTACCACACAGAGGGCACACAGAGGGCACACGGTCACACAGAGGGCAGATGACCTCTTGAAGGTCTTAAGGCTACACAAGTCCTTTAAAAAAGGCAGAGAGAAAAAGAAGGTGGATTAGATTTTTGACCAATCCCCTTGGGTGCCTTGGGCTATTTGAAGCTCACCTGGCAAGCTGGCAGAACCTCTGAGGTGCACACTGACCGTCCGCCTTGACACGCTGAGGAAGCCGCCCATTTTTGCTGAAATGGGAGAGAGAGTCAAAGAAACTTTTCAGTCTAAATGGGGTTCGTGCATGGTCTAAGGGATCAGGAAGGGCCTATGCACCAGCCCATGACTTTCTGGAGGGTCCAGGAAGGGGCAACCCCATCATTGTAGACTTAAAACCTTCAGCAGGTTTAAGGGTTTCAATAGCGGCCCTTAAACCTGCTGAAGGTCTTAAGGCTACAAAAGTCCTTGAAAAAAAGGCAGAGAGAAAAAGAAGGTGGATTAGATTTTTTACCAATACCCTAGGGTGCCTTGTTCTATTTGAAGCTCACCTGGCAAGGTGGCAGAACCTCTGAGGTGCACACTGACTGTCCGCCTTGATGTGCTGAGGAAGTCGCCCATTTTTGCTGAAATGGGAGAGAGAGTGAATGAAACTTTTCAGTCTAGATGGGGTTGTGCATGTTCTAAGGGATCAGGAAGGGCCTATGCACCAGCCCATGACTGCCTGGTAGGTCCAGGAAGGGGCCAGCACATCACTGTAGACTTAAGACCTTCAGCAGGTTTAAGGGTTTCAATAGCGGCACTTAAACCTCTTGAAGGTCTTAAGGCTACACAAGTCCTTCATAAAAGGCAGAGAGAAAAAGAAGGTGGATTAGATTTTTGACCAATCCCCTTGGGTGCCTTTGGCTATTTGAAGCTCACCTGGCAAGCTGGCAGAACCTCTGAGGTGCACACTGACCGTCCGCCTTGACACGCTGAGGAAGCCGCCCATTTTTGCTGAAATGGGAGAGAGAGTCAAAGAAACTTTTCAGTCTAAACGGGGTTCGTGCATGGTCTAAGGGATCAGGAAGGGCCTATGCACCAGCCCATGACTGCCTGGTAGGTCCAGGAAGGGGCCTGCACATCACTGTAGACTTAAGACCTTCAGCAGGTTTAAGGGTTTCAATAGCGGCACTTAAACCTCTTGAAGGTCTTAAGGCTACAAAAGTCCTTGAAATAAAAGCAGAGAGAAAAAGAAGGTGGATTACATTTTTAACCAATACCCTAGTGTGCCTTGTTCTATTTGAAGCTCACCTGGCAAGGTGGCAGAACCTCTTAGGTGCACACTGACCGTCCGCCTTGATGTGCCAAGGAAGCCGCCCATTATTGCTGAAATGGTAAGGAGAGTCAATGAAACTTTTCAGTCTAGATAGCGGGGTTATGCATAGTCAAAGGGATCAGAAAGGGCCTATGCACCAGCCCATGACTTTCTGGAGGGTCCAGGAAGGGGCAACCCCATCATTGTAGACTTAAAACCTTCAGCAGGTTTAAGGGTTTCAATAGCGGCCCTTAAACCTGCTGAAGGTCTTAAGGCTACAAAAGTCCTTGAAAAAAAGGCAGAGAGAAAAAGAAGGTGGATTAGATTTTTTACCAATACCCTAGGATGCCTTGTTCTATTTGAAGCTCACCTGGCAAGGTGGCAGAACCTCTGAGGTGCACACTGACTGTCCGCCTTGATGTGCTGAGGAAGTCGCCCATTTTTGCTGAAATGGGAGAGAGAGTGAATGAAACTTTTCAGTCTAGATGGGGTTGTGCATGTTCTAAGGGATCAGGAAGGGCCTATGCACCAGCCCATGACTGCCTGGTAGGTCCAGGAAGGGGCCAGCACATCACTGTAGACTTAAGACCTTCAGCAGGTTTAAGGACTGAGATAGGAACCCTTAAAACTGCTGAAGGTCTTAAGGCTACAAAAGTCCTTGAAAAAAAGGAGAGAGATAAAGAAGGTGGATTACATTTTTGACCAATCCCCTAGGGTGCCTTGGGCTATTTGAAGCTCACCTGGCAAGCTGGCATAAACCTCTTAGGTGCACACTGACTGTCTGCCTTGATGTGCTGAGGAAGCCGTCCATTTTTGCTGAAATGGGAGAGAGAGTGAATGATTTTTTCAGTCTAGATGGGGTTATGCATGGTTAAAGGGATCAGGAAGGGCCTATGCACCAGCCCATGATTTTCTGGAGGGTCCAGGAAGGGGCAACCCCATCATTGTAGACTTAAATCCTTCAGCAGGTTTAAGGGTTTCAATAGCGGCCCTTAAACCTGTTGAAGGTCTTAAGGCTACACAAGTCCTTTAAAAAAGGCAGAGAGAAAAAGAGAGTGGATTAGATTTTTGACCAATCCCCTTGGGTGCCTTGGGCTATTTGAAGCTCACCTGTCAAGCTGGCATAAACCTCTTAGGTGCACACTGACTGTTTGTCTCCACGCGCCGAGGAAGCTGCCCATTTTTGCTGAAATGGGAGAGAGAGTGAATAAAATTTTTAAGTCTAGATAGCGGGGTTGTACATGGTCAAAGGGATCAGGAAGGGCCTATGCACCAGCCCATGACTTTCTGGAGGGTCCAGGAAAGGGCAACCCCATCATTGTAGACTTAAAACCTTCAGCAGGTTTAAGGGTTTCAATAGCGGCACTTAAACCTGCTGAAGGTCTTAAGGCTACACAAGTCCTTCAAAAAAGGCAGAGAGAAAAAGAAGGTGGATTACATTTTTGACCAATCCCCTTGGGTGCCTTGGGCTATTTGAAGCTCACCTGGCAAGCTGGCAGAACCTCTGAGGTGCACACTGACCGTCCACCTTGACACGCTGAGGAAGCCGCCCATTTTTGCTGAAATGGGAGAGAGAGTCAAAGAAACTTTTCAGTCTAGATGGGGTTCGTGCATGGTCTAAGGGATCAGGAAGGGCCTATGCACCAGCCCATGACTGCCTGGTAGGTCCAGGAAGGGGACAGCACATCACTGTAGACTTAAGACCTTCAGCAGGTTTAAGGACTGAGATAGGAACCCTTAAACCTGCTGGAGGTCTTAAGGCTACACAAGTCCTTTAAAAAAGGCAGAGAGAAAAAGAAGGTGGATTACATTTTTGACCATCCCCTTGGGGGCCTTGGGCTATTTGAAGCTCACCTGGCAAGCTGGCATAAACCTCTTAGGTGCACACTGACTGTCTGCCTTGATGTGCTGAGGAAGCCGCCCATTTTTGCTGAAATGGGAGAGAGAGTGAATGATTTTTTCAGTCTAGATGGGGTTCGTGCATGGTCTAAGGGATCAGGAAGGGCCTATGCACCAGCCCATGACTGCCTGGTAGGTCCAGGAAGGGGCAAGCACATCACTGTAGACTTAAGACCTTCAGCAGGTTTAAGGACTGAGATAGGAACCCTTAAAACTGCTGAAGGTCTTAAGGCTACAAAAGTCCTTGAAAAAAAGGAGAGAGATAAAGAAGGTGGATTACATTTTTGACCAATCCCCTAGGGTGCCTTGGGCTATTTGAAGCTCACCTGGCAAGCTGGCATAAACCTCTTAGGTGCACACTGACTGTCTGCCTTGATGTGCTGAGGAAGCCGTCCATTTTTGCTGAAATGGGAGAGAGAGTGAATGATTTTTTCAGTCTAGATGGGGTTATGCATGGTCAAAGGGATCAGGAATGGCCTATGCACCAGCCCATGATTTTCTGGAGGGTCCAGGAAGGGGCAACCCCATCATTGTAGACTTAAAACCTTCAGCAGGTTTAAGGGTTTCAATAGCGGCCCTTAAACCTGCTGAAGGTCTTAAGGCTACACAAGTCCTTCATAAAAGGCAGAGAGAAAAAGAAGGTGGATTAGATTTTTGACCAATCCCCTAGGTGCCTTGGGCTATTTGAAGCTCACCTGGCAAGCTGGCATAAACCTCTTAGGTGCACACTGACCGTCCGCCTTGATGTGCCAAGGAAGCCGCCCATTTTTGCTGAAATGGGAGAGAGAGTGAATGATTTTTTCAGTCTAGATGGGGTTGTGCATAGTCAAAGGGATCAGGAAGGGCCTATGCACCAGCCCATGATTTTCTGGAGGGTCCAGGAAGGGGCAACCCCATCATTGTAGACTTAAAACCTTCAGCAGGTTTAAGGGTTTCAATAGCGGCACTTAAATCTCTTGAAGGTCTTAAAGCTACAAAAGTCCTTGAAAAAAAGGCAGAGAGAAAAAGAAGGTGGATTACATTTTTTGCCAATACCCTAGGGTGCCTTGTTCTATTTGAAGCTCACCTGGTAAGGTGGCAGAACCTCTGAGGTGCACACTGACCGTCCGCCTTGATGTGCTGAGGAAGCCGCCCATTTTTGCTGAAATGGGAGAGAGAGTCAATGAAACTTTTCAGTCTAAATGGGGTTCGTGCATGGTCTAAGGGATCAGGAAGGGCCTATGCACCAGCCCATGATTTTCTGGATGGTCCAGGAAGGGGCAACCCCATCATTGTAGACTTAAAACCTTCAGCAGGTTTAAGGGTTTCAATAGCGGCACTTAAACCTGCTGAAGGTCTTAAGGCTACAAAAGTCCTTGAAAAAAAGGAGAGAGAAAAAGAAGGTAGATTACATTTTTTACCAATCCCCTTGCTTGCCTTGGGCTATTTGAAGCTCACCTGGCAAGCTGGCAGAACCTCTGAGGTGCACACTGACCGTCCGCCTTGACACGCTGAGGAAGCCGCCCATTTTTGCTGAAATGGGAGAGAGAGTCAAAGAAACTTTTCAGTCTAGATGGGGTTCGTGCATGGTCTAAGGGATCAGGAAGGGCCTATGCACCAGCCCATGACTGCCTGGTAGGTCCAGGAAGGGGCCAGCACATCACTGTAGACTTAAAACCTTCAGCAGGTTTAAGGACTGAGATAGGAACCCTTAAACCTGCTGAAGGTCTTAAGGCTACAAAAGTCCTTGAAAAAAGGGAGAGAGAAAAAGAAGGTGGATTAGATTTTTGACCAATCCCCTTGGGTGCCTTGGGCTGTTTGAAGCTCACCTGGCAGGCTGGCAGAACCTCTGAGGTGCACACTGACCGTCCGCCTTGACGCTCCGAGGAAGACACCCATTTTGACTGAAATGGGAGAGAGAGTGAATGAAACTTTTCAGTCTAGATGGGGTTGTGCATGGTCAAAGGGATCAGGAGGGGGCCTATGCACCAGCCCATTTGACAGCCTAGAGGGTCCAGGAAGGGGCCACCCCACCATTGTAGACTTAAGACCTTCAGCAGGTTTAAGGGTTTCTATAGAAGCCCTTAAGCCTGCTGAAGGTCTTAAGTCTACACAAGTCCTTTAAAAAAGACAGAGAGAAAAAAAAGGTGGATTTGATTTCTGACCAATCCCCTTGGGTGCCTTGGGCTGTTTGAAAAATTACACCTTTACAAAAAATAGTAATTTTGACTGGGACCAAATTGATGTCAAATCATTTCAAGTTACTTAAGACTCAGAAAGTTCCAGTATAGACTTCTGCAATGATTAATACCAACAAATCTGTTTTTATTTCTGATGAAAATGTCAGATCATGATTAAGAAACTATTTTACCTGGGGTTTTTAACATCATGTTCTTCATACTTTTCGACAGATCTTCCATCTTGAGTAACATACAACTGCTCACATATGCAATTGAATGTTCAGCCTGTATTATCTGGAATAAGGGAAAATATCATTACTGATCATGTATTTCATCTCATTTTATTATTTGCCAAATGGTTCATTTACAAGTGTAAACTGAATATGAAAAAAAATATATCTAAACAAATTATATACAAATAGGGCACCATATCATATATTGTTTGGAGATAAAAGTTGTGTCACTTTCAATACCTGGAATTGTATTTCATACTTTTTACTTTATTTTAGCTATATATTGAGGACTGTAGTTAAGCAGTACAGAATGAATGAAAGTGTCTCAGAATCTCTGATCATATGGTTATTTTTTTCATCCAGAAAGAGGATTGCACATTCCTGAACCTCTGTCTCTCTGACACATGAGAATAAATTGAGAAAGGAAGCCGACTCAAGTCTAGAATGATTTGGCAAGTCTAAATTGCCTGAGCCCTGGGCCTGATTAACATTGTTCTAGGTGCCATTTGGATTTTATTTTATATATTTATATTACAAGCATGATAATTCTTTTTCTGGGACACCATGATAATCTAACCCCTACCAGGGTCTTGCAGTTGACCAACTTGTGCCACACACAGAGACTGTTTTGCTCCTGCGTATAACAAGTAGAGAAAGATGTATTGTATAAGTATGGAGCTTGGTGACAAGAGCATTTAACTGTGTTGGGTATGAAAGTAATAGCAAAGACAAGTCAATGTTTCGATCAGGGCTACTTTGGTACATCAATGAATGTTTCGGAGATACGCGAATTAAAGAGTCAACTGAACTCGCTTAACTTTCGATCTGCAATCGTAGGCTCGTAAATACAGGTCGTGTGATGCCCCTGCTTGTTGGTGAGGTCAGGGTTAGACTAGACATGAAACAATGAGTGCTTCTATGTTATTTAACGCCGCCGTCAGTACTATTCCAGCTATATGACTGCGGTATGTAAATAATCAAATCTGGACCAAACAACCCATGGACTGACATGAGCATCGATCCACGCAAAAACATCGACGATATACAGTAAATTGTGGCGCCTCATGCCGTGCCTTCGGATATATAAGAAGTGAAATCAGCAATTTTCTGCCAAGTTTAACTAAATACATTTCATGAAAATAAGGATATTACAAACAATAATCAAAGTATGCTTTGGTGGGACAAGATACGCTCAGTTCGATGCTTTCAACTTTTAAAAACACAGCTGTGGTATAAGGGAGACAACTCCTGAATAACTAAATCGTCTTCTGGCGATGTTTGCACGAGTCGGCATATGAATAACGAAGGAACATAATCGGGGGAACCGATCACAGGTTTCTGATGTGCCGAAGGGACGCAACTCTGCACAGCCAATCGCGGCGCGTTTAAAGGTTCTTCTGCACCAAATCAGAATCAGTTGTTCAACAAGCATTTTCGTTGCCTTCAGTGCAGATTGAATTATCTATCAGCTGTGATTGGATGATTTTGTGCGAGACTTATGGTTTTTAAATGTACATCCATCCAGTATTTAAAACTGACCACGTTTTTTTTCTATATTTAGTGCTGTCCTTTTTAACATGACATGTTTAATATAGGCCAACGATATTTTCAAGCATGTGACATTTGGTGCGGAACTCGGATGGTGTCAGGTCTTTGAGAGGCATTTATGATACACATGAGAAAGAAAATTTATGGATTGGCTTCCTTTGTTAGCTTCTACCCTTTCTACCCTTTGTTATTTTCCACCTTTTTTATGTTACATATTAATTTTGTTGTCCTTACATGTACATATATATGCTCTCTGCCTCATGGCATTCATTCACCTGACGAAGGAGTAAGCATATACTCAGAAACGTTGTTCCTCATAATAAAGAAGCTGACATCCACATATTCTCTTCCTTAGGTTGGTGTGTTCAGCTTCCTGCACTCGGAGAAGGAGCTGGCTAAGGTAGTCAGTCATGTTTATTTTTATTATTAAGGGCAGACAATGCACACACGTGCATGTAATAGCTGTTGAATGCTTAGTTATTTTGTTTTGTTATAACGTTACTGTAGAAGTCTAAGAGAAAACGTGCTTGTGTGTTACAACGACTGGGCCACCTGATACCCTATAATACGTCATCATTATTGCTGTTAAAATATGTCATAATATGACGTCATTCACGAGACCTTTAGCCGCCATGTTGTAAGGCCAAACCAGTGTACAAAAAAACAAACAGAATAAACAGTGATTACAAGCAACACAGATGTCTTTATTCCATATCAGCATTACACCACCTTTGCCCACGCATCTGGTGTTTCCTTCAAAGGGCGAAGTCCTTGCAACTTGTACCGTTCCCAAAGGAAACGCTGGACACTTTTCTTTACATTCACGTCATACCCGTGAAGATCCGGGTCTTCAGCAACCGGTCCCCGTCATAAGAGGCGTCTATGCTTGTAAGATGCGACGAATGGAACCGGGTGGTCAGGCTCGCTGACTTGGTTTATGCACATCATCGTATCCCATATGGGTAGATCGATGCTCATGAAGTCAATCACTAGACTGACTGCTCTGGACTAGACGTTATGTGGTTGAGTGCGCTGTTGAACAACAAACAAGACACAGAAATTCAGTCTCAAACACACACCCTCCCTCCCTCCCTCCCCTCCAAAAGTATACGACTTTAATATTGTTATTATATTTACTAAACTGCAAGAAGCAGCAATTTTAATCACCATTCATCAATCTTCACGCATTAACCTCACTCATCGATCTACACGCAATAACCTTACTCGTCGGTCTACACGCAATAACCTCACTCATCAATCTACACGCAATAACCTCACTCATCAATTTACACGCAATAACCTCACTCTTCAATATACACGCAGTAACCTCACACATGAATTTGTACGCAATAACATTACTCGTCGATCTACACGCAATAACCTCACTCATCAATCTACACGCAATAACCTCACTCATCAATCTACACGCAATAACCTCGCTCATCAATCTACACGCAATAACCTCACTCATCAATCTACACGCAAAAAAACTCAATCAATCTACACGCAATTACCTCACTCACCGATCGACACCCAATTACCTCACTCATCAATCTACATGCAATAACCTCACTCATCAATCTACACGCAATAACCTCACTCATCAATCTACACGCAATAACCTCGCTCATCAATCTACACGCAATAACCTCACTCATCAATCTACACGCAAAAAAACTCAATCAATCTACACGCAATTACCTCACTCACCGATCGACACCCAATTACCTCACTCATCAATCTACATGCAATAACCTCACTCATCAATCTACACGCAATAACCTCACTCATCAATCTACACGCAATAACCTCACTCATCAATCTACACGCACAAGAACTCACTAATCAATCTACACGCAATAACCTCACTCATCAATCTACACGCAATAACCTCACTCATCAATCTACACGCGATAACCTCACTCATCAATCTACATGCAATAACCTCACTCATCAATCTACAAGCAAAAAAACTCACTCATCAATCTACACGCAATTACCTCACACATCAATCTACATGCAATAACCTCACTCATCAATCTACACGCAATAACCTCACTCAGAAATCGCGAAAAAATACGCTCAACAATGACAAGCTTACAATCCAAAAGACTTTCACTTTATTGTCATCATAACATCATGTTGCTGATACGATTGTCAAGAAAGTTCATTCGAGGTATTTCATTTCGTACAACCATTAAGGCAAAACGTTAAGACGAATACAATATATTATAGTAATATATTAAGGTAAATACTGGAAGCAGCTAATCAACAATTTATGGTAACATTCGAATTGGAGGTATTTCCCAAAGTGTTGTTCGAGGCGGCACTTGTTTCGGATCTTCTTGCACTTTAAATGTCCCATGACGTCACCGGCACCAGATTCGTCTAGAACAACAGACTTGGCCTGTAAAACATCACAGACCATCACATGGGCAATTGAACAATATCTTCAAAATGTGAATTGGCAAAACTACCAGCCGTAAAAAAGGAACACTTCCCTCCAACAGACGCTTACAAGACATTGAAACAACGATACATGTTGTAAACATTTATCACATTACTCGATATAAAAATGACATATTATATTAACTTAATACTCACCGGAAGTATATTCTTCAGAGCTAGAATCATGGTTGGAAACAAATTTCACAGTGTCCTCTGAAATATGTTCGTAACATTTTACGGGTTTTTTAACGTTTTTTTGCGTTGATAATCAGGATAACAGATATAGTACTTGCACTTCGTAAAACTGATGAACACATATACCATGATTTTCCTTTCGTTTGTAAAAATAGATTTTAAAAATAATTCCTATCTTAAAATTTACCAAGTAATTTAAGGTCAATTCTGATTTTACGCCAACGCTCTCATCTGTTAGTGACTAATAGACTAAGTGTATAAACACAATTATAACAATTTCAGCAATTAAATCACTCTATTGCATTCAAATTAAAAACAAGCCAATACACCACGAGGGCGGGTGAAAGGTGCATCACCTCATGACATTGACTCGTGTAAGCACGTGAACCCTCAGGTTTGTGGTTTACGGTAATCCTCGGTATACCATAATCAGCCGTACAATGAAATTTTCAGCGTCATAAATCAAGTCTTTGTATTTGTTAACAATAACTGAATTTTACTTGTTTGCTTGTTGTTTAACGCCGCCATCAGCAATACTCCAGCTATATGACGGCGGTCTGTAAATAATCGAGTCTGAACCAGACAATCCAGTGACTGACATGAGCATCGAGCCACATAATTGAGTACAATAATATGCGAGCCTGTCCCCGATACAGTTAGTCGCCTCTTACGACAAGCATATGGGTTGCTGAAGACTTATCCTACCCGGATCTTCACGGGTCCTTGATTTAAGGGAATATGTCTGTCTCTTAGGAAAGATACACATATTTTCGTCGAGTGGCTGGTCTAGAAAAAGCATCATTAGTCGGGACAATCCCTTATTTCGTGTTGACATGTTCGACCATTCCCTTGAGGCATTTCCTAAGCTAATATCTCAATAGATTAAACCAGTTTCACAGTTCACTTACCCGCGTGTTTATCCCGACGTTTTAGTGGACGTGGAATAAAGTCGTCATCATTCGTCATCATTCCAAATAAGACGAAACGTTCTAAAAACGATCACCTTCCATTTCAAGGTTTTCCTCCCAAATTTCGGAACTTGAGACCTAAGTCTCTCGTCACACTCCTCAAACCCCAAAGGAGTTTCAATCCGGTGCTTGGGACAACACACCACCTTCTCCATATTTGGAACACATACTAACACGTGACCTCTTTTAGATCCCTTTTAATGCACGCTTTTCTCGTTTTTCTGCGTTTCGGCAAGCTTTCCTCTCTTTCGTTGTCTTCGGCACAACTTTTAAAGGGATTTGACATATTATCTTCAAAGGTTTCATTAAAATATTCGATTATTTAAAATCGTGTTTCGTCATGTTTGTTTTGACAAGAGTATAGGATGGACAATGAAACCTCGGTAATTCACGGCTCAGAAACACCTCAGCCTCGGTCATTCTCACCAACACACCAACATGACAACACGTTCACACCTGCCCGTTCAGTGGTATAAAGCGTCTTATTTGTTTGTTTGTTTGTTTGTTGTTTAACGCTGAACTCAGCAATATTCCAGCTATATGACGGTGGTCTTTAAATAATCGACCAGACAATCCAGGAATAGATATCATGAGCAACGATCCACATAATTGGGATACGATGACATGAATCAACCAAGTCAGCTGGACTGACTATACGATGCCGTTAGTCGTCTCTTGTGACAAGCAGAGGTTGCTGAAGACCTATTCTAGTCCGGTTGTTCACGGGACAGAGGCGTTTCTACGAGACTGGTTGGAGATATTGGTTGTTTCCATAGTCTGGTGAATCGATATCCGAGTACATGCTCTCTGTATCAGTTGTGAATTCTCCGTCCTGTGTATTTTGAGTGCGATAAATAGCAAGGCTAAAGAGTCTTACTTATACGTGTAAATAACCCCATAGCTCCCCATAAGGAACTTGTATTTCCAATGGACGATTGGTTGCTGCCAGCACAAGACATATAAATGTATGGCAGAACAATAATACCCGAAAGGTTTGGCACACATGCACTACTTGACACAGATAACGACACATGACATCTTTCCAAGAGGTGCTCGCTTTGAGAACGTTTGAGCCTCGAATAGGTGACGCGAGGGTCATTCTTCCGACGTGGGTTCTTGACGTATTGCACACTGGTAAATACAGGCGAGTGTAACGGGAGGTAACCGTCTGAACTTAGTGTCCCCCTTGTAAGGAATGACTAACAGGTAGCCAGCGCGTATCAGGGAAACAAGTGCGGGATTCTGAAGGTACAACGAGGCACGTGAATGAGGAGACCACATTGCATTGTCAGAACGCTGTTGTTTTAAAGGCGGACCTCACCTTTCCACACAATCGCTGCAAGGAAACCTGCGGCTGCTCGCTGCAGTCAGTCGATACGCAGGTCGAGTTTAATCAAACAGAATTACGTACCTTGGTCTTGTTTGTGTGGAACAAGGTCATGAAACTTCATGTACCTTGAATAATTGTACTCCAGTATTGATTGGTAGATGTTCGATATGATTAAACCTGTGGGATTCTGGGGTCCACCTATGTGTTCTCTGTCCATCGTGTTGTGACAGCATTATCCCTTTGTTGTCAACATCTACCTATGTTACCCCACTCATGTATCCAATTGTTGTTACTGTTAATCCCCCACCTACTAGATATATTCTCTACTTTGTCCCTCATTCAGTCTTGCTTGACAACGGTATAAGGATCTATACCGAAACGTCGCTTTTCACAGTATTAAAGAAGCTGTTATCCATAAAATTGTGTCTACCTGATCGAATCCTAAGTTTTGCCGTTATCGATGTCGAGGGATTTTACGTTCGTTTAACCATTTTCTCCGACATATCCGTTTTCTTATGTCAGACAAGCGATATCCATGAATACATGTTGTACGATACATGAGTGGTTACAGGTCTTGATCGGTTCCCAGATGAACTGTCGCATTGAGCTCAGCTGTCGCATACTGAGGAAAGTACAGGCGTACTGTTCCGGCCGCGTGTCAAGAACCACAACTCTTCACGGCCTCTGTGGCTCTTGTGTTGGGCTTGACAAAAGGAAATATACTGAACTGCAAAAGAAACGTCACCATGGATAGATATTATGAGAAACCTTCTTTGTCCAAACACTGTAAACATACTTTGAGACATATCAAAAAGATGACACTTGGCAAAACTGATAATCAAGGTTGAAATTAAAGTGTTAAATGTTCTTAAAGTGAAACACAACACTAGTCTCTGAGAAAAGGGCATCACAAGTCAGTATCTTGTGTGTCCGCCATGTGCATTGGTGACTGCTGCAAGGTCGATACATGGGATGGATGAGGCGGTTGATGAAGGCCGTAGGCACTTGAGCCCAAACTCTGAGGAACGCCTGACGCAGTTCAGCTGCAGTTTGTCGGCCTTGGCCGGACGTCATTCAGCCGTCTTTGAATCTCGTCCCACAGGTGCTCGAAGGGATTTAAATCGGGACTGAGGGCAGGTCACTGTATGGTTCTGATACCTTTCTGCAGGAGGATGTCTCTTGTTGCTCTCGCAGGGTGGGCACGGGCGTTATCATGCTGAAACTCGTGCTTGCGGCGACGTGCCAAATGAGGTATGGCGTGTGGTCTCTAGACTTGATCAAAGTACCGAGCTGCTGTGACACCATTGCCTCCCCCTGGACCGATGTTCTGTAAGACCACAGGGCCGACCCTCTGTGCAAGACCAATTCCACCCCACACCATGATGCTCGGACCACCCCACGGGTCTCTCTCAAAAACACAATAATGTTCCCCACGGCGCCGCCAGACTCTCTCTCTCTCTCTCTCTCTTTCTCTCTCTCTCTCTCTCTCTCTCTCTCTCTCTCTCTCTCTCTCTGCCATATGCTGTTGAGATACAGTAACGGCTGTCGTCTGAGAAGAGGACTCTTCTCCACTGCTGGTGGCGCCAATGCTGGTGCTGAGTTGCCCACTGAAGACGGTCCCGGCGATGACGTGGTGTCAGAATGGGTCCTCGGTGTAGCCTGTGACAGTGGAGGTGTCTGCTTGTCAATCGTCGACGCACGGTGTCCGCCCTAATGTGTCGCTGGCGTGTCTCCATGGTCTGTCGTGCAGTTTCTACAGCAGTAACAAACCGATCTTGAAGATGCTGTCGCACAATCTGACGATCCTGACGTCGGGTGGTGACCCTTGGTCTTCCACTATGTGGTCGGTCATCTGTAGTGTTGGTGGTCTCGTACCGTTCCTGGAGCCTGTATGTTGTCCAGCTTGCAATCGTCCAGGGGCTTGGTGTCGCTGATTTCTTGTCAATCTCGGCATGTGGTAGCAATTCAATAACGAATGAATGTAATCCGATCTGGATGGATTTTTATTGGGCAAGAAATGGGGCAACGTTTCAATCGTTTCAATCTATACATGTGCATCCGGTTACCATAGCCGTTGCCGGGATGCGTTTGGGCGATCGGTTATATTGTCATCTGTTACGTTTTTTTATCATCAAATTTCATTTTTCCGGACAAGGTAATGTTAAATTTTAGAAACTTTGACAAAAATTACCAAGATATTTAAACGAAATCCTTTCATGCAATGTTACTTGGGGTGACGTTATTTCGCGGTTCAGTATATTTCTCGGGAATCAACGCGTGATTTAAAATCCTGCGCGTTAGTCACATTTATTATTTCATTATAGATTTTTTTCAAATCTCCTACGTCACATGAAGCATTCTCCGTTATCAACAAAATGCCCGACTTGGTTGATGCATGTTCTCGTACCCTTTTTGCGATGATTGATGCTCATGTTGTCTCTATTATGTACAGACCGCCGTCATATAGCTGGAATATTGCTGAGTGCGGCGTTACACAGCAAAACAAACAGAAAAAAGTCATGCTTTACAACGGGAGGCCGAGTTTATTGCCCAGTAAAGCAAATATAGAAAAAATCCTACTCACTTTGGAGGAGAATGTGCTCGAGAAACAATGTTTTATTTAGCCTGACCGAAAGCCAACACGACACGTATGTGACAAAAATAACAGATTGTACACAATATGTCTTTGACAATAGTGATGAGTTTCATGAAATTGGCTCTATGTCTACCTGTACCACTTGTCAAGACCGGCCAAACCTGCGATTGATAGTAGGAGCAACATTCCATGCCGACAGGGTACTATGACACGCAATGAACAAAATCACCCAGCCTAATCACCCGATCCACTTAGTCGTTGGGAACCAAACCCAACCCGGAATCCCGACGGGGGACTTGTAAGACCCGGCATAATAGGAATGAGTGGCTGCCTTGTTCCTCCTATAACCTGCGACGTAAAACAACATTTACTCAGGGACCGGCAGTTCATGGCTTGACTATTGCAACCAAGGGGGAACACAATGTCCTGCAACCATCATGGTTTGAATGTATTATTCATTCGTTGATCTGAAGCTGCCACGATGGAAAACCATGATTCAAGATAGATATCGGATGTTGATTGAACGTCGACGTTTCAACAACATTGGAACAAACAAAAATCAATGCTATTTCAACATTAAAGCACAAAATTGATTCAACGTTATAGTGCCTGCTGGGTGATATCTTCATTAATGCACAAAGATGCTATTGTCAACTTGGATCTACCCCCCGATCATCATTGGGGGCTGAGAAACAAAATCATCTACTAAATTCCTCTCAGCCAGCATTGACAAGGAACCATTTTGGAACTGCATCCACCAGCTGATCACTGGATTGTCTGGTCCAGATTCAGTTGTTTACAGACCGCCGTCACATAGCTTGAATGAGTGCGGCAACAACAACAACAAAAATACATTAGCCATAACATACCCTTTTTTCAAAGTCTTGTCATATATATCTTCTGCTTTCGAAGATTTTACGTAGGTAACGGAATTAGCCGAGTGGACCCGAATATAAATGAGCTATGGTGGCTCATACTGCCCGTGCAGCACGAACGAAACGCGGAGGTTAGTATTAATTCAGTCAGACGGTGACCCGCCGAGGCACGTGGTAATGTCAGAGCACGAGAAGCATTAGCTCGTGCTATTCAGCGAGCAGCCAGCGGTCGAAGAAACGGCACATGACGAAAGTAAGTTTGCACAACCATGACCGCATGACCCACATACGTAGTGGAACTTGCACCTGGAATTCTACACGCGGGTGGCAGAGTTGGGGGGGCTTAATGAATTATTTCTGCATTAAGATGCGTCATTCATCCGATTTGTGTTAAATCAGTATATGATAGGGTCCTTGTTCTGGTTACATGGTCGCCTCAAGTGATTGACCTTAATGGTTGTGTGTCATCGAAGATGCTGTGGAGCGACCCAGATCTGCAGGTTGCCGTGATAGTAGAGCGACCCAGATCTGCAGGTTGCCGTGATAGTAGAGCGACCCAGATCTGCAGGTTGCCGTGATAGTAGAGCGACCCAGATCTGCAGGTTGCCGTGATAGTAGGGCGACCCAGATCTGCAGGTTGCCGTGATAGTAGAGCGACCCAGATTGGCCATCTGCAGGTTGCCGTGATAGTAGAGCGACACAGATTGGCCATCTACAGGTTGCCGTGATAGTAGAGCGACACAGATTGGCCATCTACAGGTTGCCGTGATAGTAGAGCGAGCCAGATTGGACATCTACAGGTTGCCGTGATAGTAGAGCAACACAGATTGGCCATCTACAGGTTGCCGTGATAGTAGAGCAACACAGATTGGCCATCTACAGGTTGCCGTGATAGTAGAGCGACACAGATAGGCCATCTACAGGTTGCCGTGATAGTAGAGCAACACAGATTGGCCATCTACAGGTTGCCGTGATAGTAGAGCGACACAGATCGGCTGTCTACAGGTTGCCGTGACAGAGCGACCCAGATAGGCCATCTACAGGTTGCCGTGATAGAGCGACCCAGATTGGCCATCTGCAGGTTGCCGTGATTGAGCGACACAGATTGGCCATCTACAGGTTACCGTGATTGAGCGACACAGATTGGCCATCTACAGGTTGCCGTGATTGAGCGACACAGATTGGCCATCTACAGGTTGCCGTGATAGTAGAGCAACACATATTGGCCATCTACAGGTTGCCGTGATAGTAGAGCAACACAGATAGGCCATCTACAGGTTGCCGTGATAGTAGAGCGACACAGATTGGCCATCTACAGGTTGCCGTGATAGAGCGACCCAGATTGGCCATCTACAGGTTGCCGTGATAGTAGAGCGAGCCAGATTGGCCATCTACAGGTTGCCGTGATAGTAGAGCAACACAGATTGGCCATCTACAGGTTGCCGTGATAGTATAGCGACCCAGATTGGCCATCTGCAGGTTGCCGTGATAGTAGAGCGAGCCAGATTGGCCATCTACAGGTTGCCGTGATAGTAGAGCGACACAGATTGGCCATCTACAGGTTGCCGTGATAGAGCGACACAGATTGACCATCTACAGGTTGCTGTGATAGAGCGACCCAGATTGGCCATCTACAGGTTGCCGTGATAGAGCGACACAGATAGGCCATCTACAGGTTGCCGTGATTGTAGAGCGACCCAGATAGGCCATCTACAGGTTGCTGTGATAGAGCGACCCAGACTGGCCATCTACAGGTTGCCGTGATAGAGCGACCCAGATTGGCCATCTACAGGTTGCCGTGATAGAGCGACCCAGATTGGCCATCTACAGGTTGCCGTGATAGAGCGACAAGGACACTGCCTCTCTTCTGGCTAATCAGTGGTTTATCTTGACCTGCTCAGAGGCCGACATTTGTCCAAAGCCTGCAATAAATGTCAGTAAAACTTCACAAGTTGGACTAATAAAACTGCCAAATCATGTAAACATATGAAATCAATGCAAGGCTGTAACATAATGGTAACATACCTCTGAAATAAGGAGAATAACTTCCTAAGAGGTCAAACTGTTGAACAAGTTAATGAAAGTTCCCCAATTTGCCTGCCAAGGGCACTTAGTTTGGAATCTTGGAATGCGTGTCATCATTCTGCAAAGGGATTAAACAACAAACAAACATGCCTTCTACCGGCCGCGTCAAACACAGATTTTTTAAAGATGGTACTTGTTGTTACCCTGCCTGGTGCTCGGCCTATTAAGGGGGCTGGTTCGCTCGGAGTCGGAAAACTGTGTTTGAGAGGGGTATCCGGCCTGGCATTTAGTTGATTAGCACTATAAAATCGACATTAGTCCAGACAAGGACACGCGCGCTCAACTCCCCTCATCCCTTTACCACCTTTCTCAGGGGCTTTCCTCCTACATTGAGCTGAAACGCCGTCATATTGATGAAGTACTGTCCAAAGTGGCGAAAAGCCCTGGACGCTGAATTCTTTATGTTAAGTTTGGTTCCTTTGCCGTGCCAGGATCCGCTGGTATAGGTTCGAATGCCCATGTTTAACGGGATTAGGATCTTTGGTTTGTCGTTGTTTCACCAAAGTGATACACATCAATGGCTGTTACAACTTCAGGATTTCGCCAAATTCAAAATGCCCCGTGATATTTCAGGAAACGAAATTTTGTTCAAATCAGCGCTAAAACCAACTAGCTGATCTAGCTGCAGAGTTAACTCTTGAACAACTATATGACCTTTAGCAATAATCCAGCCTTATCATGTCGGAGGACACCGTTAATGGGCTTAACACACTATCCATATAAGGAGTAGAACCCGGATCTGTGACGTAACGAGCGAACGCTTTAACCTCTTGGCGACTAGAAACGACCCACTAAATATTTCAGACAAAAGCATCGTTTCTTTGTTTACTCTCGACAATGTACATCTCAACAAAACGTGTTTATTAGGTTGTACATGTTTATTACACAACAGACACATCACGAACAATAACACACAAAAGTCAGGCGAAAAGGATTTCATCTCCTCCTACTATGGTATTCCCCATTGCACGCGTTACGTGTTTATTCGCTGCCATCTCACATATACCGCATACAAATTAACGTCGAGATATAATCAGGCGCTGTTGTCATGGTCGTGAGAAACAATACTGTAAAACTAATCTCAATGCAACGTTATTTTAACTACATCTTGATGTTAATTCTTTAAGATTTGTCGTCGTCGTTACACAATGTTCAGTGGACATTAGCATAGTGTGTGATGCTAGTTTAAAAGTGGTCACAACACTTCAAATCCAGACCATAAAATGGAGGTTGTATTGAATATGAATATGTACATGAGATCAGGTTTGTATGAGCAATTTCAGTGGTACACTCCAACATGTGTCATCAACAAATGGAGACTCTGGTCAACATATCGGGCAGGATACAAGATGTGAGCAGTTTCTTGTCATGCACATTGATGATATCACGACTGGTACTTTTTCCACATTTTGTCAAAGAACTTGTTACCTTATCAAACATCACCCTCGCAAACAATTGCAATATGTGACGTAGCGTTCAGCCTTTTCCTTTGTCAAATACCGGCAAATACCGGTTTGCAACAGTACAATCTAACCGATTTTGTACCTTTCACAACACCAACAAATCCCTTGTCCATTTGGACACTCCTGCGTTTCCATTTCTAATGTCAACATTTCTTGGTCAAACACCATGGAAACGGTACCACGATACTGACGTTGGTATCTTGTCGAGTACAAACAGTACCTTGATCGAGGACGAATCCTACCGGAGCCTTAAGACACATGGTACATTTCTATAAGGGAATAGACAGTCGAAGTTGAAGTGTAGTTTGTTCTTCTTGGTCCCGGGATGTGCTGAAGTCGTTGTGCGTTCAATTCTTTCGTTGTGGCGACTCACCAAGTCACTCACGATATGGAAGAGGCGATTCTCAGGAGCCACGTGGAGGCGGCGGAGAGTTTGGCCTTGGATTCACACACCGCCACAATGATGCTGCTCTTCGTCTTGCTGGCAATCAGGTACCGTCCACCATTGAAGGCGACAACCTGTTCTGGACATGCGCTCTTCAGACAATACGTACATCCGCTGGCACGAATTGTTTCTGGGGGTTGGTCGCTGTGAAAACACTGATTGATTGCCTGGAACGAGAGTATGAATGCTGTCGTTGGAAAATGATGGAATGAATAATTATGTTTAAAGGAGATCAATTGAATCAAAACTTCATGACATGTTAAATGGTCAAACAAAGTTCATCTTTACACACAAAAAAGTCGTATGTGATTTTATTGTTATCTGAAAGGAACTATGCAACTACCCTGATCCACAACCAGCGCGGACGCGTATCGAAATCCCGACTAACGGCTGAACTATAGCTGTGACGTCACAGTGGAGAGGCGCAGACTGTTTCCCTTTGTTTTCAGTGCATTAATCTCCACAACAATGAAGTGGTTTCCCGTTATTTTCGGAGTATGGAAGTTGTGGTATTGTGGGATCTACTGGTATGGGCTGCTTCATGACTACGTGACACTGCGAACTTCAGCTTTGAACCCACGAACAGCTCACCCTGATACGGCTAAGAGACACAACTCTGTTGTGTGACTTGACCTTCAATGGTATGCAAAATAAATGATTATCTGTGCATTATCGTAAAATTCATATCGAAACTCCAAACTACAACCTTAGCAGAAGAAAAACGCAGAACTGCCAGTTCTCATTCACTGCTGATGGAGAACGCACTTCCATATCACCCACGCACTCAATTCTAAATACAGACATGCCGCCCGAATTCCAAAACAGGGACAGCCTGTTCGCGGAGCTCTCTACACTAAGCGTTGGCATGTTGCAGCACCCCACTGTGCTAATTGCCCTGCAACCATGCATGGAGTCGAACAGCCAACTGACCGTTTGTGTACAAACTAGTGATGACTGTCGTGACGCCGAATACTCTTTCCCCCAACTAAATTAATGTATGTTTGTCTTTTTGAGTTCTATTTTCATTTCAACTATCACAGAAATGACTTTAGTGAGAGCGCAAGGAGGAAATTGGGTGTTGTTCCGTTAATATGCATTCTCGAACCAATCCGATTAAACAAACAAACGTAAATTCATCAAGGAAACATCTTCCTGGGGAGTCATGCTATGCCCAAGCATGTTCCAGTTGTGTGTTAGTGTGCCACGGCCTACTGGGCAAGAATGTGGTCCAGAGATTGCAGTGCACATGGGTCGCGTATTCATGTGTGTGCGGTACGTCAGGTGATATGGGGTTTAACGTTGCGTCCAAGATTATTGCACTCATACAGCGACGTGCATGCAGATATGTGTGGGTGTATGTGTCTGCTTGTACTAGTCCGAACTGATGCCAATATATACTGCTAGACCACTGAGAAACCATGCCGCAGTTTAACACGAATACCCAACTCAGACAAAGTACTGACTCCGAGCCGACGAGTCCTTGTTTTAGCCCCTTAATGCCGAGCGCCAGATAAGGTATCAACAGGTACTATCTAATAACGTAACGAACCCCGGACCTTTCGCTCTCCGGGCGGATGCTGTACCACAAGACCACGGAGGCGGTCCGTGTGAGATACGTATAACTGGGAACAAGTGCGTGAGTTGTTAGGTTCATTAAGAAACATGAAATAACGTGAAACTAAATCCGGCGCGTTTGTAACTTGATGTTCGGCTACTTTCTTTTCTCCATTTAAAAAAAAACTTCAAATAACTTTAATATACTGAAAAAACATAAATTGTCAGATATAAAACAAGTAAACCACTTCAGATTTATTTTCTGTTTCGATATCGAATACTTGACTGTGTATTTGTTTGTTTGTTTGTTTTTTAACACCGTACTCAGCAATATTCAAGTTATATGACGGCGGTCTGTAAATACTTGAGTCTGGAACAGCCAATCCATGGCCTGTGATTGGCATCATTAGCATCGATGGTATGCATCAACCAAGTCAGCGAGCCTGACCACCCGATCCCGCTAGTCGCCTCTTACGACAAGCATAGTCGCCAATTATGACAAGCATTGGGTGCTGAATACCTAATTTACCCTGGATCTTCACGGCCCTGTGTATTTGGATAATACATGCGTGTATTGTAAACGGTCAGAAAAAATAAGAAAATGTCAAGCTGACTCTGAACATAAACTAGTCAATCTCCTCCCATGTGGGGGAATCGAACACGAGCCATTGCTTTAACCATCAGTCTACCCAAACGCGCCTTACTTGTGTTCAGAGTGATATCTTATTTAAGAAACGTCACGCGTGTATCCTGTTTTAGACGGTGTGTTAGCTTTGTTTTTATAGGACACAAGACAGCAGGCGTATATTTCAAACCGTATATATCACTAGATTTCATGTCCTTGGTTGTGTAATCTATTAGCGGATTCAGACGTTAGAGGTCAGCTGGGTATATGCTGACAATGTACACTCATGTTTTGAAGTGCTGAGCTTTATGGACAGTGTATATTTATGCGCGACACCGATACTTTGACGTTTACTCAGTAAAAAAATAAATTGATCAACAAATTGGGCCTGTGTGAGTGAATGTTCTTTTATACCACAATGGGGTAATTTTGCAGTTTTCTGACGGCCACCTGTGCCATGTCGGGTTTGAAGCGGATAAACCAGTGGTTGATAAGTGGTGAGGTGAGGTGAGGTGAGGCGAGGCGAGGTGAGGTTTGATGGACTCTAACGTTGCCTTCGAGGTTATTGTACATGTATAACGAAGTACATGCATGTATGTGTTCTAGCCCGCACTAATTAGGTTTTATAGTAATACATCAAGGAGATGCCAAGCAGCAGACATTCAGACACAGTATAAAGTGTCTCCGAGGCGACAAATCCTTGTTTCATCCTCTTAAAGCAGAGAACCCGTGAAGATCCGAGAAAGAACAGTCTTCAGCAACCCATGCTTGCCGCAAAAGGCGACTTTGCCTTTCGAAAGAGGCAACTAATTGGATCGGGTGGTCAGACTGGCTGACTTGGTTGGTTCATGTCATCGAATCCCAATTGCGTGGATCGATGCTCATGATGTCAATCACTGCATTCTCTGGTCCAGACTCGATCATTTACAGCCCGCCGTCATATAGCTAGAATGTTGCTGAGTGCGGCGTTAAACATCAAACACACACAAAAGATACACACCATGATAGGTCGCTATTCTGAGTTGTTATAAATGGCAACATTTACCATCACTTCTTCATCTGTAAGATTGAATCCTTTGCTGCGGATTAATTTCGACCCAACATCCGGAATGATTGCCGCTTTTTTCAGCTCCATGATAGCCCCTCCTTGGGTGATTAACTTGATCCATTTCTTCCAAGATGGCGATCGGTTAGCGGTAGGATTGACACCAAAACCGAGCATACTTCTACACACAATGTCGATCTGAAACGAAACGAAATATGATTATATTTTATACATGTAAACGACTGGGAAATTAGCAGATTGAAGACAAATAATAATACATGTATGCGTCCAAACTTTAATAAATAAACACACAAATACAACCAACATAGAACTAAATCGAGCGGCGATTCGTCTACTACCACTGATCTAACCCAACTGTTGGCATTTTTGTTAGAAGCAGTATATTATTTGTTTGTTGTTTAACGCCGTACTTAGCGATATGCCAGCTATATGACGGAGGTTTAATAACAATTGAGTCTGGAACAGACAGTCCGGTGATAGACATCATGTGCATCGATCCACGCCATGCATCAACCACGTCAGCGAGAATGACCACCCGATCCCGTTAGTCGCCTCTTACGACAAGCATAGTCACCTTTTACAGCAAGCATTGGCTGCTGAAGACCTATACCATCCCGGATCTTCACGCGTCCAGTATATTTTTTCGTTCACTGATCCGCAGCATCATATCCTCCCGAATATCAAAGGGTCAGCGCTGACCATATGCATGTTGTGTTTAACTAACAACCTTCGGAATAGACAAGTTGGACGGTTTCCGAGGAAAATACTGTAAATATTGTTATCTGACAGGAAATACAATGTAACCATCTACGTTGTTTGTAAATTCATCCCAGCTCAAATATTTCAAAGTTTCCTCCTGTTCTTTTTTTGCCTTGTGTGAAGTGTTAAATATAAAATCCCTGTATTGAATCATGCTATATCTTGAAACTTTGTGTCAAAATATAATTTGTAGTATATGTAATAAAACATACATATTTACTATTATTGTATATAAGTATGTGTACCCGGATAGATATAAACATGAGTCGAACTAAACCATCCGTGCTTCAACAATAAGGAGAAAGTAGTAACCAACATTACGAATTATTTAGAAACAGATCTATAGTGATATTACCTGCGACACTTATCTCTGTGAACTTCACAATATCACGTCCCACCTGGACACCACGCCAGCGTTAACTCAATGACTTCACGGCACAGTTGCTTCAAACATGTTCCGCCTTTGAATTTAGGGAGTAATCATTTGATTTTCAGGCCCTTGTTTAAACTGAATTATATTTAAATATTCCTCGCATTGTAAAAAACCCTATTGCGCCCTTGAATTGCAGACGGTTTGTATTGAAATATTGAGAAGTCACAATTTAATTCATAACTGCTCTATTAAAACTGGAAAACTTCACACTGTAAACACGAAATAGATTTTGTCGTTACAGTTCGGTATGTTAAATCATTTGAAAAACAATCAGTGGAGCACCTGTTTATGTTGGAAACACTAATCATTAATGGGCTAATAAAATAAATGCTGATATCAAATTAGAAAACCACCCAAATCCCCATGAAAATTAGATAGTTGCTCCCTTTCAACTCCAAACATCCAGGTCACAGTGATTCAGTACGTGACATACTGAACGCACTGTCAGAGAAATAATCCGGGAAGTGTATGATTCATATGATCCAGGTCAACGTGACATTTACATCAAGGCTATAAGCAATAAATATAAATAGGCAAGAATGATCGCTACTCTTAGTTCAACTTTCATTGATTTTACGTCGTCGTGTAATTTGTGCATTGTATTTGAATTGATCGCGCGTGACGTCTCACTGCGGTTGGACGTGATACAAAGAGCGTAGTCACTCTAACCTTTGAATACCGTGACGCTAAACACGAGGAAGTGTTTGCAAACAGAAACGTGTTTAATGTCACTGAAGGTATGTGTATCTGTGTATGTTGTGTACATGTGCATGCACGTCTTCGTGCAGCACACTACCTGAACTCGATTAGCTGTCAGTAAAGAACACGAATAATTACGCACACAATGATTCATAATTTATTAGTTTATGTAAGTTAAGAAGTTTATGAAAGAGTGAATATAAAATGGGTAGAGCAAACCTATGATTATAGTGAATGTGTTATTGTTCTATACAGAGAGTGTCAGGTCAATATATTGCTAAGGGCTTTAATAACTCGCGAGGAAACTAAATCTAGAGTGCAAAGGACTTCCTCACCGAGACACCTGAAGCAATTGTCTGACGCTTCGATTTGACATGACCCGTGAAGATCCGGGTTAGAATAGGTCTGCAGCAACTCATTCTTTTCGTAAGAGGCGACTTTGCTTGCCGTAAGAAACGACTAACGTGATCGAGTGGTCAGGTTGACTTGGTTGATGAATGTCATGGTATCCCAATTGCGTAGATCAATGTTCATGATGTCAATCACTGGATTGTCTGATCCAGACTCGATTATTTACAGACCACCGTCATACAGCTGGAATATTGCTGAGAGCGACGTTAAACAACAAACAAACAAAATAAATCGATTTGACACATTGCTTTAACAATGTGATATGATGACGTAAGAAAACGAGAACATTTCAGCAAGCTGTTGAGCCTTCTACATCTGAGAACTATTAATCAAATGAATGCAGTAGTTTTGCAAACCATCTCAAGCTAACCTCAGCATGAATGCACATGTACCTTCACTCTTTCAGTGTTGTTCGTTATGCCAAAATTTGAATTATACCATCTTTGTATCAAACTAACGGAAAGACACCACTCCAGTCTGAATGAATAATACTACACAAACCAACTCAACTTTTCCCCCTATCTACTAAGTGAGTGAGGCTTGATGCCGCTTTAACAGTATTTCATCTTCACAGTGTACCAGTGTAATGCAAGAGGTGAGGTGAAATAGGGTTTAACGTCGATCCAAGATTATTGCACTAATAGCGACGTGCACGCACGTGTGTGTGTGTGTGTGCGTGTGTGTGTGTGTGTGTGTGGCTGCTTGCACTAGTGCGGACTGATGCCGATTTATAGTGCGAGCACACTCCGAGGTATTTCCTAAGCGATACAGGTCGTTGACCTTTACCAATGTGGGAGGAACGGATACGGTGCATAATACGAATTCTGATAATGATAATAATAATAAGAAGAATTCTCAATGCGCTAACTACCACGCAACAAAGCATGCTCAAAGCGCTAACAACACACATACATGTGTACACTCAAGTCGAAAGGCTACGCTGTCGGACCAAAAAGGACCCTAAAATATTAGGTAATGGGGCTGTTCTGAGGGAAATCGGAAGAATATTTCATTTCTCTGCAGTTATTTGCTTCCTCATCAATAACCCCAACCTGGACAAATCTTGGATTCAAACCCACAACCTGTGGATCCTGTTACTGCGACTGCTTGGCCACCATTTGCATCACACGTTTTGAAGTTTTGTGCCTTTTTCATGCTATTCTTCTGTTACAATACATCCTTGATTGGATGTGATGGACACTGTACTTTTGTGACCTGTGACATTTCTGATAACTAACTTCACCTTTTGAAATGATCCAACGGTAGTGTTTCAAAGCGACGCCGACCCCTACCCCACTCAGATGACCGATGAGGCAGTGGATTAACCTAGTAGTTAAAGCGTAGGCCTGTCACGCCGAAACCCTGGCTTCTATTCCCCAGATTGGCACAATGGCTGTAGCCATTTCTGGTGCCTTGATAATGCTAGAACATTTTAAAAAGAGTGTTAAGCTCAACTCACTCACTTACTAAACTTAACTAAACTACAAATAACGCTACGTAAATGGGTCATGTTGTCCAGTGATAATGTGATCGATAACACACCTGTCAAGCGTCATACGACCTTGAAAGAGCTATGGCCTTAACGCATGTTTCGTTTGTTGATAAGATTGGAGTCATGGTACAAGGTACAAATAACAACCGTCTTCGTTCACGAGGGCTTCACACAACCGTGTAACCTCTTGAGGGTCAAAGTGGTACACTGATGATACATATAAATACTTATCATTCCACAACTCCTCTTGGAGTTGTGCTCAGCTGAAGTTCCTCAATACATTGAGTATGGTTTAGCACGGCTTTTATAAATATTCAAGCAATATCACAGTCGGGGACACCAGAAATCAAACCCGTGCATACGGCGTGATGAGCGAACGCTTAACAGATTGTTTGAGGCATTGTACACATTTACAACTGTCATTATACAAGGCGATATTAGAGGCAAATCGCTCGAGTATTAAACGTATTCGGTCATCATCGAGGAGAAATTGATCTAATTGGCGGAAGATGCCCAAATAATAAGCCACATTAATAAATATGTGTATGTAAGTTCAGACCCACCACAAACTCACTCCGTGTCAAACTATACATGAATGTATACATAATCGGGGCGAACCGGGATTCGAACCAACGATCATAGGTTTCTGGCGTGCCCAAGGGACGCCTTAGACGACTGGGCCACCCGTCCCCCCAGCTAAGTATAATGCGACTACTCTATACCAAGGCAACATTTAATTCATGCAACGAAATGTGCTACATATGTCATTTTGATGTTTTAGTGCCAACGAGGAACCAGAAAATAATACCTTCCTCAATCAAGAAGTGCCGACTCGAACTAAGTGAGGACCTTCCGCGACTGAATCTCCACAGTAGTAACTAGTACTAGGTCAGACGACCGCGTCTGTGGTCTAGTGATAGAGCGTCCATCCGGAGAGCGGATCGATCCCCGACCGCGTCAAACCAAAAGACGTTAAAAGATGGTACTTGTTGTTACCCTACCTGGCACTCGGCTTTAAAAGGGGTTAAAACGACGACTGGTCGTCTCGGAGTCAGTATACTGTGTCTGAATGGGGTATTCATGTTAAAGTGCCGCATGGTTTCTCAGCGGGCTAGCACTATAAAAATCGGCATCAGTCCGGGCGAGTGCAAACAGCCACACACACACGTGCATGCACGTCGCAATATATGTGCAATAATCTTGGACGCGACGCTAAACCCCATTTCACCTAACATCTAACCGGTCAGACCAGTCGCTTTATGCTATTCAGCGCACGTTACCAACTTACTCGCTTAGCGTTGGGATTACTTTTCGCGGCTCACATTGCTCGGTTGAAATGTATATGTACAGAAAGAAATTCAGACCTTGGAAGACGGTTGGTAGGTTGCCAAGTAGATTGTGTATGGTACAACAAGATTATGGAATCCCGCAGCCAACCGTTTCCTTTACTGATACTGAAACCAACAATCCATCCGTCCTTGTGTGGAGACTGTTTGTTTGTTTGTCTGTTTGTTTGTTGTTTAACGCCGCACTCAACAATATTCCAGCTATATGACGGCGGTCTGTCAAATAATCGAGTCTGAACCAGACAATCCAGTGATTTACATCATGAGCATCGATCCACGCAATTGGGACCGATGACATGCATCAACCAAGTCAGCGAGCCTGGCCACCCGATCCCGTTAGTCGCCTTTTACGACAAGCATAGTCGCCTTTTACGGCAAGTATGGGTTACTGAAGACCTATTCTTCCCCGGAAACTTCACGGGTCGTGTGGAGACTGTGTTGAGGAAGACTGATATATGTGCCGAGGTGCTTTATTAAAGAATATTTTATATTAAAGAAACGTGAGAGAAAGAATTTGAAAGACAATGGGATTTTTCAAACAAAAGAATTTCTACAGGATTCTTGGTAGCTGAACACTTGAGTGAAACATGAACCTTTCAGGAACATATTGTGAAACATACACAATGATCTGTTGTACACATGCAATAACGTAAGGCAAAAAGCATGTATGTAGATCAACATGTCGTAACACATAACTTTAGTTGATAAGAATTAAAACAAGATAACGCTTAGTTTGAAATTGAAAGAAAGCGTTGAACTTAAACAGTATGGAATGTAGATTCATCATTATGACATAACTTGGTATGAGAGAAATATCAGGGACTGTTTAGAACAATGCATTATAACGGATATCAGGGACTATTTAGAATAATGCATTATAACGTATATCAGGGACTATTTAGAATAATGCATTATAACGTATATCAGGGACTATTTAGAATAATGCATTATAACGTATATCAGGGACTATTTAGAATAATGCATTATAACGTATTATAAGAAATGTCACTTTGACATAATGCACGTTTATTACGTGTAATAAACTACATAACTTACATCCAAATTTTACAGTATTTTTCAGTAATAGATATCATATAAAATGTCTTTACCTGTTTATTTTCCTTGTATATTAGCTTGTAAAGTTATATGGTGTACCCCTTCCCACTGCTCGTTTGCCTGATAGCGCTCGACGATAGAAGCTCGCCGCGTCTCAGCGCTCTGTATTTATAGTGCGAAGTGGGTCACGACTATTTTGGTTGACAGCCCAAGGCTTCTGGGTAAAAAGCTCACCGCTTGACGTCATAACCAAATGTGAACGTTCACCGGTTGACTATGACATTGTTCCAAGGACAATTGCTACTGTTAAAGTATAGGGATGTTGGAGACAAACCTCTGTATGACCCTGGATTTACCTTAATGAGAACCTTTAGTTATGCCCGAGGATGGGAGCTATAACATTTCACGGTGATTTAGGGGTGATATAAGTGGTAAGGACTTGGGGGACGAGTGTTTTTACAAGTAGGTTTTCATGACATAAACAGGGAGCAGCGTAACCTGTCAAGATAAGAGGTTTTGCTATATGTGTTGTACAACGACGAAATGTTTTGTGTAAGACAGATACTTCAACTATGTATATAGTATGTGTGGTTATGTCTACGACTGATACTGTAGCTATGTATAAAGTATGTGTCGTTATGTCTACGACTGATACTTCAGCTATGTATATAGTAAGTGTCGTTATGTCTACGACTGATACTGCAGCTATGTATATAGTAAGTGTCGTTATGTCTACGACTGATACTTCACCTATGTATATAGTATGTGTCGTTATGTGTACGACTGATACTTCAGCTATGTATATAGTATGTGTCGTTATGTCTACGACAGATACTGCAGCTATGTATAAAGTATGTGTCGTTATGTCTACGACAGATACTGCAGCTATGTATATAGTATGTGTCGTTATGTCTACGACTGATACTTCAGCTATGTATATAGTATGTGTCGTTATGTGTACGACTGATACTTCAGCTATGTATATAGTATGTGTCGTTATGTCTACGACAGATACTGCAGCTATGTATAAAGTATGTGTCGTTATGTCTACGACAGATACTGCAGCTATGTATATAGTAAGTGTCGTTATGTCTACGACTGATACTGCAGCTATGTATATAGTATGTGTCGTTATGTCTACGACTGATACTGCAGCTATGTATATAGTATGTGTCGTTATGTCTACGACTGATACTGCAGCTATGTATATAGTATGTGTCGTTATGTCTACGACTGATACTGCAGCTATGTATATAGTATGTGTCGTTATGTGTACAACTGATACTTCAGCTATGTATATAGTATGTGTCGTTATGTCTACGACTGATACTTCAGCTATGTATATAGTAAGTGTCGTTATGTGTACGACAGATACTGTAGCTATGTATATAGTATGTGTCGTTATGTCTACGACTAATACTTCAGCTATGTATATAGTATGTGTCGTTATGTCTACGACTAATACTTCAGCTATGTATATAGTAAGTGTCGTTATGTCTACGACTGATACTGCAGCTATGTATATAGTAAGTGTCGTTATGTGTACGACAGATACTGTAGCTATGTATATAGTATGTGTCGTTATGTCTACGACTAATACTTCAGCTATGTATATAGTATGTGTCGTTATGTCTACGACTAATACTTCAGCTATGTATATAGTATGTGTCGTTATGTCTACGACTGATACTTCAGCTATGTATAAAGTATGTGTCGTTATGTGTACGACTGATACTTCAGCTATGTATATAGTAAGTGTCGTTATGTCTACGACAGATACTTCAGCTATGTATATAGTAAGTGTCGTTAT
The DNA here is from genome assembly GCF_022045235.1 of Haliotis cracherodii. Classification (NCBI taxonomy): domain Eukaryota; kingdom Metazoa; phylum Mollusca; class Gastropoda; order Lepetellida; family Haliotidae; genus Haliotis; species Haliotis cracherodii. The sequence goes on from NW_027266279.1 coordinate 106,382, forward strand.
GTCTACGACTGATACTTCAGCTATGTATAAAGTATGTGTCGTTATGTGTACGACTGATACTTCAGCTATGTATATAGTATGTGTCGTTATGTCTACGACTGATACTTCACCTATGTATAAAGTATGTGTCGTTATGTCTACGACTGATACTGCAGCTATGTATATAGTAAGTGTCGTTATGTCTACGACTGATACTTCACCTATGTATATAGTATGTGTCGTTATGTGTACGACTGATACTTCAGCTATGTATATAGTATGTGTCGTTATGTCTACGACAGATACTGCAGCTATGTATAAAGTATGTGTCGTTATGTCTACGACAGATACTGCAGCTATGTATATAGTATGTGTCGTTATGTCTACGACTGATACTTCAGCTATGTATATAGTATGTGTCGTTATGTGTACGACTGATACTTCAGCTATGTATATAGTATGTGTCGTTATGTCTACGACAGATACTGCAGCTATGTATAAAGTATGTGTCGTTATGTCTACGACAGATACTGCAGCTATGTATATAGTAAGTGTCGTTATGTCTACGACTGATACTGCAGCTATGTATATAGTATGTGTCGTTATGTCTACGACTGATACTGCAGCTATGTATATAGTATGTGTCGTTATGTCTACGACTGATACTGCAGCTATGTATATAGTATGTGTCGTTATGTCTACGACTGATACTGCAGCTATGTATATAGTATGTGTCGTTATGTGTACAACTGATACTTCAGCTATGTATATAGTATGTGTCGTTATGTCTACGACTGATACTTCAGCTATGTATATAGTAAGTGTCGTTATGTGTACGACAGATACTGTAGCTATGTATATAGTATGTGTCGTTATGTCTACGACTAATACTTCAGCTATGTATATAGTATGTGTCGTTATGTCTACGACTAATACTTCAGCTATGTATATAGTAAGTTTCGTTATGTCTACGACTGATACTGCAGCTATGTATATAGTAAGTGTCGTTATGTGTACGACAGATACTGTAGCTATGTACATAGTATGTGTCGTTATGTCTACGACTAATACTTCAGCTATGTATATAGTATGTGTCGTTATGTCTACGACTGATACTTCAGCTATGTATAAAGTATGTGTCGTTATGTGTACGACTGATACTTCAGCTATGTATATAGTAAGTGTCGTTATGTCTACGACAGATACTTCAGCTATGTATATAGTAAGTGTCGTTATGTCTACGACTGATACTTCAGCTATGTATAAAGTATGTGTCGTTATGTGTACGACTGATACTTCAGCTATGTATATAGTATGTGTCGTTATGTCTACGACTGATACTTCACCTATGTATAAAGTATGTGTCGTTATGTCTACGACTGATACTGCAGCTATGTATATAGTAAGTGTGGTTATGTCTACGACTGGTACTGCAGCTATGTATATAGTATGTGTCGTTATGTCTACGACTGATACTTCAGCTATGTATATAGTATGTGTCGTTATGTCTACGACTGATACTTCAGCTATGTATATAGTATGTGTCGTTATGTCTACGACTGATACTTCAGCTATGTATATAGTATGTGTCGTTATGTGTACGACTGATACTTCAGCTATGTATATAGTATGTGTCGTTATGTGTACGACTGATACTTCAGCTATGTATATAGTATGTGTCGTTATGTCTACGACTGATACTGCAGCTATGTATATAGTATGTGTCGTTATGTCTACGACTGATACTTCACCTATGTATATAGTATGTGTGGTTATGTGTACGACTGATACTTCAGCTATGTATATAGTATGTGTCGTTATGTCTACGACTGATACTTCAGCTATGTATATAGTATGTGTCGTTATGTCTACGACTGATACTTCAGCTATGTATATAGTAAGTGTCGTTATGTGTACGACTGATACTTCAGCTATGTATATAGTATGTGTCGTTATGTCTACGACTGATACTTCAGCTATGTATATAGTATGTGTCGTTATGTCTACGACTGATACTTCAGCTATGTATATAGTATGTGTCGTTATGTGTACGACTGATACTTCAGCTATGTATATAGTATGTGTCGTTATGTCTACGACTGATACTGCAGCTATGTATATAGTATGTGTCGTTATGTCTACGACTGATACTTCACCTATGTATATAGTATGTGTGGTTATGTGTACGACTGATACTTCAGCTATGTATATAGTATGTGTCGTTATGTCTACGACTGATACTTCAGCTATGTATATAGTATGTGTCGTTATGTCTACGACTGATACTTCAGCTATGTATATAGTAAATGTCGTTATGTGTACGACTGATACTTCAGCTATGTATATAGTATGTGTCGTTATGTCTACGACTGATACTTCACCTATGTATATAGTATGTGTCGTTATGTGTACGACTGGTACTGCAGCGATATATATAGTATGTGTCGTTATGTGTACGACTGATACTTCAGCTATGTATATAGTAAGTGTCGTTATGTCTACGACTGATACTTCACCTATGTATATAGTAAGTGTCGTTATGTCTACGACTGATACTTCAGCTATGTATATAGTATGTGTCGTTATGTCTACGACTGATGCTTCAGCTATGTATATAGTATGTGTCGTTATGTCTACGACTGATACTTCACCTATGTATATAGTAAGTGTCGTTATGTCTACGACTGATACTTCAGCTATGTATATAGTATGTGTCGTTATGTCTACGACTGATACTTCACCTATGTATATAGTATGTGTGGTTATGTGTACGACTGATACTTCAGCTATGTATATAGTATGTGTCGTTATGTGTACGACTGATACTTCACCTATGTATATAGTAAGTGTCGTTATGTCTACGACTAATACTTCAGCTATGTATATAGTATGTGTCGTTATGTCTACGACTGATACTTCAGCTATGTATATAGTATGTGTCGTTATGTCTACGACAGATACTGCAGCTATGTATATAGTATGTGTCGTTATGTCTACGACTGATACTTCAGCTATGTATATAGTATGTGTCGTTATGTCTACGACTGATACTGCAGCTATGTATATAGTATGTGTCGTTATGTCTACGACTGATACTTCACCTATGTATATAGTATGTGTCGTTATGTCTACGACTGATACTGCAGCTATGTATATAGTATGTGTCGTTATGTCTACGACTGATACTTCAGCTATGTATATAGTATGTGTCGTTATGTGTACGACTAATACTTCAGCTATGTATATAGTATGTGTCGTTATGTCTACGACTGATACTGCAGCTATGTATATAGTATGTGTCGTTATGTCTACGACTGATACTTCAGCTATGTATATAGTAAGTGTCGTTATGTCTACGACTAATACTTCAGCTATGTATATAGTATGTGTCGTTATGTCTACGACTGATACTGCAGCTATGTATATAGTATGTGTCGTTATGTCTACGACTGATACTTCAGCTATGTATATAGTAAGTGTCGTTATGTCTACGACTAATACTTCAGCTATGTATATAGTATGTGTCGTTATGTCTACGACAGATACTGCAGCTATGTATATAGTAAGTGTCGTTATGTCTACGACTGATACTTCACCTATGTATATAGTATGTGTCGTTATGTCTACGACTGATACTGCAGCTATGTATATAGTATGTGTCGTTATGTCTACGACTGATACTTCAGCTATGTATATAGTATGTGTCGTTATGTGTACGACTAATACTTCAGCTATGTATATAGTATGTGTCGTTATGTCTACGACTGATACTGCAGCTATGTCTATAGTATGTGTCGTTATGTCTACGACTGATACTTCAGCTATGTATATAGTATGTGTCGTTATGTCTACGACTGATACTGCAGCTATGTCTATAGTATGTGTCGTTATGTCTACGACTGATACTTCAGCTATGTATATAGTAAGTGTCGTTATGTCTACGACTGATACTTCAGCTATGTATATAGTATGTGTCGTTATGTCTACGACTGATGCTTCAGCTATGTATATAGTATGTGTCGTTATGTCTACGACTGATACTTCACCTATGTATATAGTAAGTGTCGTTATGTCTACGACTGATACTTCAGCTATGTATATAGTATGTGTCGTTATGTGTACGACTAATACTTCAGCTATGTATATAGTATGTGTCGTTATGTCTACGACTGATACTGCAGCTATGTCTATAGTATGTGTCGTTATGTCTACGACTGATACTTCAGCTATGTATATAGTATGTGTCGTTATGTCTACGACTGATACTGCAGCTATGTCTATAGTATGTGTCGTTATGTCTACGACTGATACTTCAGCTATGTATATAGTAAGTGTCGTTATGTCTACGACTGATACTTCAGCTATGTATATAGTATGTGTCGTTATGTCTACGACTGATGCTTCAGCTATGTATATAGTATGTGTCGTTATGTCTACGACTGATACTTCACCTATGTATATAGTAAGTGTCGTTATGTCTACGACTGATACTTCAGCTATGTATATAGTATGTGTCGTTATGTCTACGACTGATACTTCACCTATGTATATAGTATGTGTGGTTATGTGTACGACTGATACTTCAGCTATGTATATAGTATGTGTCGTTATGTGTACGACTGATACTTCACCTATGTATATAGTAAGTGTCGTTATGTCTACGACTAATACTTCAGCTATGTATATAGTATGTGTCGTTATGTCTACGACTGATACTTCAGCTATGTATATAGTATGTGTCGTTATGTCTACGACAGATACTGCAGCTATGTATATAGTATGTGTCGTTATGTCTACGACTGATACTTCAGCTATGTATATAGTAAGTGTCGTTATGTCTACGACTGATACTTCAGCTATGTATATAGTATGTGTCGTTATGTCTACGACTGATACTTCACCTATGTATATAGTATGTGTCGTTATGTCTACGACTGATACTGCAGCTATGTATATAGTATGTGTCGTTATGTCTACGACTGATACTTCAGCTATGTATATAGTATGTGTCGTTATGTGTACGACTAATACTTCAGCTATGTATATAGTATGTGTCGTTATGTCTACGACTGATACTGCAGCTATGTCTATAGTATGTGTCGTTATGTCTACGACTGATACTTCAGCTATGTATATAGTATGTGTCGTTATGTCTACGACTGATACTGCAGCTATGTCTATAGTATGTGTCGTTATGTCTACGACTGATACTTCAGCTATGTATATAGTAAGTGTCGTTATGTCTACGACTGATACTTCAGCTATGTATATAGTATGTGTCGTTATGTCTACGACTGATGCTTCAGCTATGTATATAGTATGTGTCGTTATGTCTACGACTGATACTTCACCTATGTATATAGTAAGTGTCGTTATGTCTACGACTGATACTTCAGCTATGTATATAGTATGTGTCGTTATGTCTACGACTGATACTTCACCTATGTATATAGTATGTGTGGTTATGTGTACGACTGATACTTCAGCTATGTATATAGTATGTGTCGTTATGTGTACGACTGATACTTCACCTATGTATATAGTAAGTGTCGTTATGTCTACGACTAATACTTCAGCTATGTATATAGTATGTGTCGTTATGTCTACGACTGATACTTCAGCTATGTATATAGTATGTGTCGTTATGTCTACGACAGATACTGCAGCTATGTATATAGTATGTGTCGTTATGTCTACGACTGATACTTCAGCTATGTATATAGTAAGTGTCGTTATGTCTACGACTGATACTTCAGCTATGTATATAGTATGTGTCGTTATGTCTACGACTGATACTTCACCTATGTATATAGTATGTGTCGTTATGTCTACGACTGATACTTCAGCTATGTATATAGTAAGTGTCGTTATGTCTACGACTGATACTTCAGCTATGTATATAGTATGTGTCGTTATGTGTACGACTAATACTTCAGCTATGTATATAGTATGTGTCGTTATGTCTACGACTGATACTGCAGCTATGTATATAGTATGTGTCGTTATGTCTACGACTGATACTTCAGCTATGTATATAGTAAGTGTCGTTATGTCTATGACTAATACTTCAGCTATGTATATAGTATGTGTCGTTATGTCTACGACTGATACTTCAGCTAGGTATATAGTATGTGTCGCTATGTCTACGACAGATACTTCAGCTATGTATATAGTATGTGTCGTTATGTGTACGACTGATACTGCAGCTATGTATATAGTATGTGTCGTTATGTGTACGACTGATACTTCACCTATGTATATAGTATGTGTCGTTATGTGTACGACTGATACTTCAGCTATGTATATAGTATGTGTCGTTATGTGTACGACTGATACTTCAGCTATGTATATAGTATGTGTTGTTATGTCTACGACTGATACTGCAGCTATGTATATAGTATGTGTCGTTATGTCTACGACAGATACTTCACCTATGTATATAGTATGTGTCGTTATGTCTACGACAGATACTGCAGCTATGTATATAGTAAGTGTCGTTATGTGTACGACTGATACTGCAGCTATGTATATAGTATGTGTCGTTATGTGTACGACTGATACTGCAGCTATGTATATAGTAAGTGTCGTTATGTCTACGACTGATACTGCAGCTATGTATAAAGTATGTGTCGCTATGTCTACGACTGATACTGCAGCTATGTATATAGTATGTGTCGTTATGTCTACGACTGATACTGCAGCTATGTATATAGTATGTGTCGTTATGTCTACGACTGATACTGCAGCTATGTATATAGTATGTGTCGTTATGTCTACGACTGATACTGCAGCTATGTATATAGTAAGTGTCGTTATGTCTACGACTGATACTTCAGCTATGTATATAGTATGTGTCGTTATGTCTACGACTGATACTTCAGCTATGTATATAGTATGTGTCGTTATGTGTACGACTAATACTTCAGCTATGTATATAGTATGTGTCGTTATGTCTACGACTGATACTTCAGCTATGTATATAGTATGTGTTGTTATGTGTACGACAGATACTGCAGCTATGTATATAGTATGTGTCGTTATGTGTACGACTGATACTTCAGCTATGTATATAGTATGTGTCGTTATGTGTACGACTGATACTTCAGCTATGTATATAGTATGTGTCGTTATGTGTACGAGGGGTGGATGAAACGTTCTGAGACAGTACCGTAAACTACGTTTATAACGAACACGCTTATAACGAACTTACCGATATAACGAACTTATTTTTTAGTCCCGGCCATTTGTTGTATATATGTTGTATATATGCTTATAACGAACTACGGTTATTACGAACTAAAATCAGTGGTCCCTTTGAGTTCGTTATAACCGTCGTTTACTGTATATGTAAATATATAGTACACTCTTTTGCGTTTTAAGTACAATACGTTCCATGCATAAAGGCAGCATTTGAACCAAATTAGCATATATGTTGTCTACAGGCATCAAAGTGTTTTATTGATGAAAGGACAACAGTGGCTACCGCGCTGTCATCAAGTTTCTCCTACTGAAGGGCTAACCACAACAGCCAGCCACGCGGTGTAAACTTTACGGGAGTACGCTCCTTCCTTTGCCACTGTCAAGAGGGTTCAAGAGGAGAAGAGAATCAGTTAAGATGCCGATCTAAAATTATCTGCACCCCAGGTTCCAAGCCCTAAGACAAAAACGGTCCACTTCCATCACCTATACAAAGCCTGCTCCATCACCTATACAAAACCTGCTCTATCACCTATACAAAGCCTGCTCCATCACCTATACAAAACCTGCTCTATCACCTATACAAAGCCTGCTCCATCACCTATACAAAACCTGCTCTATCACCTATACAAAGCCTGCTCCATCACCTATACAAAACCTGCTCCATCACCTATACAAAGCGTGCTCCATCATCTATACAAAACCTGCTCCATCACCTATACAAAGCCTGCTCCATCACCTACCGGTGGGCTGCGTTCCGAGATGGACTTCATCATGCCAATCTGCTGACGCAATGGCGCGAGAATATCAATGCAAAACCTGTAGGTAAACTCACTAAAGATGTGTTGTCCATGTGGTACATCTGTGTTTGACATGTTCTTTGACCCAGTTAAGGTCCAGGGAAATGAAATCCTTCCTGTGCAGACACATGCAGCTGATTCTTTCTGTGTTAGTAAACCATATTATGTACAGATAGCTTGCATACATGTCTGAAAGTTTGCGTAATGACCCCGATATACACCTCCTTGTATTGTGATGTTGACCCAGCAACGAGAGCTTTCATTATCCGATATAGTTTCCCAAGTGCTGGGTCAGGAGGCGTGGACGTAACCCAGGGAGAAGGGCCTGGGGCGATGTAACTTGAAGATATACATTTAAGGACTGCACAGTGTTTGTGCAAACCCTAATGATAGCTACTTCTATCCATTCCAGGTTAGGAGGAGCCACAGTGTTGCATTCATAACCGAGATACTAGTGTTGCCTCCCTTTAGTTCAGCCTTTGGACATTCCGGGTCAGAATAGGACCCAAGGGACGAGTCGCAAGAGCTATTTAGAATGGGGATCTGTTTGTCATGCTCGGGGATATGTCGGGGATTGCTGTGGCTTCGAATTCTAACATTCATTTACTTACGATGACAGATGGTGATTGAAAGACATCTTTTATACAACTTCACGACCGTTGGACCGCAATCTCATTAAAATCATATCTAAGTTCTCGCTGCCGCTAAGCAAAGATCTGAGGATTTCCCATTACGGGTCACGTCAGACCGACCTTGGGCGAACTTTGACCGACCACTGAAACGACTAACAAGAAGTCGACATCAGCCAATTAGAAAGCAGCTTTCTCGAGCTTTACGGCACTCTTCAACCTGGCGACCTCCATTTCAGACTACGCTTGAAAAAAATGTTGACACAGGTGAACAAACGAACATTCGAGAGTGTCTAATATATGGTTGCGATTTTTGGCAGTGCTTCCCACGTTCTGTGGAACGCCTCCTCCGTTCAAATGTTTATCCCACGGGCCGTAACTGTCGTTCGGAATAACCCGTGTTAATTTTCGAGGTTGCATGATTAAAAAACACATTCCGACTTCACTTTCATGATCTGGTAAGCGACGCCTTGATTGGTCGGATGAAAGGTCGTTCTGACGTGACTAAGATCTAATTTTAATGAGATTGGATGGACCGTGAATGAATGATCCCAGCCATGTTGTCTCCAAACGTTGCTCATAGAATTTTGATACGACATTAACCTGCTTCTCTTTCTGACCTGTAGCATAATGCAGATGTGAAGCTCGCGTGAAGCTCACATGTAGCTCGCATGTAACTAACTGCACGGTTTTAGATCTCATGTAGCTGGAGTGGTCAGACTCGGTGACTTGATTGGTTGCGCGTCATCGTATCCCAAATGCGTGGTGAGATGAGGTGAAATGGGTTAAACGTCGAATCCAAGATTATTGCACTTATATAGTGACATGCATGCACGTGTGTGTGTGTGTGTGTGTGCGTGCGTGCATGCGTGCCTGCGTGCGCGCGTGTGTGCGTGTGTGTGCGTGCGTGCGTGTGACTTTGTAGTGCTAACCTTCTGAGATAACAAAATTGAAGCAACTCAGACACGTTTACTGACTCCGAGTCGACCTTAATGGCATGCACCAGGCAGGGTAACAACAAGTACCGTCTTATAATCTTTTGAGGATCAAACCCCTGACCTTCCGCTCTCCAAGATGCGTGGATCGATGCTTATGATGTCAATAACTGGATTGTCTGGTCCTGATTCTATAGTTTACAGAACGCCATATAGCTGGGATAGTGTTGAGCGTGGCGGTAACAAGAACTAAACAAATGCTATTCTGTACCACACCTGTAGTGGAGTTAAGTAGATCTCTTGCGGCTCAAACTGGTTGAAAATGTCACATTTGCCCGTTACTGAAGTTGAATATGCAGCACTACTTGGTTTGATGTATAACATACAGTCCGTTGTTTCGCATTTTTGATGATTTGATACTTTGGTGTTGCTGCGTTTTGCATATCCCAGTGGAGCTACTTTTGTGTGAATGGTCACAACAATGTAGCTCTAAAACGTGCTCTGAGAATTCCGATAGGACTTTAAACCTGTTAGTCATCCGCTGCGAAAAGCCTGGTGGCCTTTTACGACAAGCATGGGTTGCTGAAGACCTTTTCTAATCCGAATTTTCACGTGCACTTTGTTTCTTGAGCTCTATGGAATAATTGTAGATGTAACTTACTGCCACATCAGCATGCTACACATCTGACCCAGTTTGCTGAGGGGCCACAATTTGCTTGCAGAGTTGCCTGCTTCGATTCACCTATCGGGGTTCGAATCCCATATTTACCCTGATTACAATTCCAGGTTTGTCTGCCCCAAACCGATGAGTGTAGCTGCTAATAAAGTCGTGAATGTCGACGACCTGCATCGTCTTGGAGATATTTCATGCATGTCCACCAATGAAAATGTCATCGTTAGAAATACAGTTTCATCTATCTTTCCCCAAATTCAGCGCACCAAGCGACTATGTCACGTGCAGGTTTTGTTTGGGCGATACTCAACAATATAAATAAACTTCAGTGAACCCTCATTGTTTGCTTGTTGGTGGATTGGTTAACGTCACTCTCAGTACTATTGCAACTATACCACAGTGGCTTGTAAATAGTATGTGATATTTACGATTATGAGCACAGTCCTCGCCGTCTGGGTATGATGACGTCGGTCCTGACCACCCGACCCATTTAGTTGGCTTGGTCACCCAAAATACAAACATGTATTGGGACTCGAACTCTGATTTTCGGTGAGACGAGCTATACTTAAAAACTAGGATTTCCTGTTGGGTTCTTTCAAATTTGTTATTGTAAGTATGAATAATAATTGTCATGGAAGCTATTTGTACAAGACGTGTTCGGTTACAATCAGGTCAAACAACAGCCCGTCAGTTTACTGTCCCTTGTCCGAAGATTACAGTGCATGAATGCCATAGTAACGACGACATTATTTACTTTGTGTCTCAGATCTTCTCGTGATCATTAATTGTCCTACACACGAACTTGTGTCGAGGAATGCGGCCAGTGGGGTAATTGACAATACACCTGCTCTCAACACTGACCTGCTGTGGACATGTCGGTCAACACGTGACCAGGGTGCAGGGTTTCGAGACATCACGTGTATCCTCGTCATTTTTCAACAAAATCGGAGTCGAATACAAAATTCATATAAATTGTAAACAATTAAAAGTCTAAATGTCCTAAGATATAAGGTATCACTTGAAATGTTTGATGGTTGTTTAACGCCGATTTCAGCAATATTCCAGGTATTTGACAGCGTCTGTAAATAATCGAGTCTGGACCAGACAACCCAGTGAAACAGGAGTATACACACGCGGTAACTTCCCCCTGCACCTAGTCTGCAGATTCTTAATGTAATATTCCATGTTTTAGGTTGATTGTACCTGCACTTGGTTCTTCATTGAAGATACCGTGTCATGTTCATTCATGTTTTCATGGAATGTTTTGTCGAAAGTAACTCTGACCTGCTGCCGACATATCGGTCAACACCTGACCAGGGTGCTGGGGTTCGAGAAATCACGTGTATACTCGTCAGCAGGCGAGACTATGTAAACACGTATAACGGTACATATTGACCTATAGTCAGAATGCTATCATTCGGTCAGCAGGAATTAATCGTCAATAAATGAATCGGCAAATATGTTTGTATGTAAACGTCGCACCAGGTAACACGCCGACGATGGGCCACCTTATCGAATAATCTAGTTCATTATATCAAATAAAATAATTCATTATATCGAATAAATAATTCGTGATCCATGCCTGCCGTAAGAAGCGACTATGCTTGTCGTAAGAGGCGACTAACAGGATCGGGTGGTCAGGCTCGGTGACTTGGTTGATGCATGCCATCGTATCCCAGTTGCGTTGATCGATGATCATGCTGTCTATCACTGGATTATCTGGTCACTGATTATCTATCACTCGATTATTTACAGAACGCCGTCAAAGAGCTTGAATATTGCTGAGTGCGGCGTTAAAACAACAAACAAACAAAATTTAGCATAAATAGCATATTTATTTAAAAAAAGGCCCCAAAGCGATTTATTTATTGGGGCGTCTTGGTTATGTGGAGGCAAACCTGGCCCGTAAGTCATTCATTCCACCCAGTATTAGTCTCTTAGATTATTATCTGTTTAATACTAGAATTATACCTATATTTTGAAATACGTTCCTTGTCGTCACTATTTGTGTTCAGTGTTTAATTCTCCACATGTGTTTACCCTTGGTTATTTTAGTAAGTGTCTTATTTCTTATTATCCCCTCCGCTCCGCTCCGCTCCACTCCTCTCCACTCCACTCCGCTCCACTCCTCTCCACTCCACTCCACTCCACTCCACTCCGCTCCGCTCCGCTCCGCTCCACCACTCCACTCCGCTCCACTCCTCTCCACTCCACTCCGCTCCGCTCCGCTCCACTCCACCACTCAACTCCGCTCCGCTCCGCTCCACTCCACTCCACTCCACTCCACTCCACTCCACTCCACTCCACTCCACCACTCCACTCCGCTCCACTACTCCACTCCACTCCACTCCACTACTCCACTCCGCTCCGCTCCGCTCCACTCCACCACTCCACTCCGCTCCACTCCACCACTCCACTCCGCTCCACTACTCCACTCCACTCCGCTCCACTCCTCTCCACTCCACTCCGCTCCGCTCCTCTCCACTCCACTCCGCTCCGCTCCTCTCCACTCCACTCCGCTCCGCTCCGCTCCACTCCACTCCGCTCCACTCCTCTCCACTCCACTCCACTCCACTCCGCTCCGCTCCTCTCCACTCCACACCTCTCCACTCCACTCCTCTCCACTCCACTCCACTCCACCACTCCACTCCGCTCCACTCCACCACTCCACTCCGCTCCACTCCTCTCCACTCCGCTCCACTCCACTCCGCTCCACTCCTCTCCGCTCCACTCCGCTCCACTCCTCTCCACTCCGCTCCTCTCCACTCCACTCCGCTCCGCTCCGCTCCGCTCCTCTCCACTCCACTCCGCTCCGCTCCGCTCCGCTCCACCACTCCACTCCGCTCCACTCCACCACTCCACTCCGCTCCACTCCTCTCCACTCCACTCCACTCCTCTCCACTCCACTCCGCTCCGCTCCGCTCCACTCCTCTCCACTCCACTCCACCACTCCACTACTCCACTCCGCTCCGCTCCGCTCCACTCCACCACTCCACTCCGCTCCACTCCACCACTCCACTCCGCTCCACTACTCCACTCCACTCCGCTCCACTCCTCTCCACTCCACTCCGCTCCGCTCCACTCCGCTCCACTCCTCTCCACTCCACTCCGCTCCGCTCCTCTCCTCTCCACTCCACTCCTCTCCTCTCCACTCCGCTCCGCTCCGCTCCACTCCACTCCGCTCCGCTCCGCTCCACTCCGCTCCGCTCCACTCCACTCCACTCCACTCCTCTCCACTCCACTCCGCTCCACTCCTCTCCACTCCACTCCACTCCACTCCGCTCCGCTCCACTCCGCTCCGCTCCACTCCACTCCACTCCACTCCTCTCCACTCCCCTCCGCTCCACTCCTCTCCACTCCACTCCACTCCACTCCGCTCCGCTCCACTCCGCTCCGCTCCACTCCACTCCACTCCTCTCCACTCCACTCCGCTCCACTCCTCTCCACTCCACTCCGCTCCGCTCCGCTCCACTCCACCACTCCACTCCGCTCCACTACTCCACTCCACTCCACTCCACTCCGCTCCACTCCACTCCACTCCACTCCACTCCACTCCGCTCCGCTCCACTCCGCTCCGCTCCACTCCACTCCACTCCACTCCTCTCCACTCCCCTCCGCTCCACTCCTCTCCACTCCACTCCACTCCACTCCGCTCCGCTCCACTCCGCTCCGCTCCACTCCACTCCACTCCTCTCCACTCCACTCCGCTCCACTCCTCTCCACTCCACTCCGCTCCGCTCCGCTCCACTCCACCACTCCACTCCGCTCCACTACTCCACTCCACTCCACTCCACTCCGCTCCACTCCACTCCACTCCACTCCACTCCACTCCACTCCACTCCACTCCACTCCACTCCACTCCACTCCACTCCACTCATCTCATCTCATCTTACACCGGCTTTATAGTGCTAGCCCACTGAGATACCATGCCGCAGTTTGACCGTGATAACTCCCCTGAGACACAGTATACGTTTATTTGAAAAGAACAGGTACTTGCGCCAGTTCAGTTACATGCCTTAGCTTTTTCCCCTTAACACCGAGTGCAAGGCAGTGTAACAACAAGTACAATCCTTTAACGTCTTTTTATGCCAAGTGATCAGACGCTCTATCCACTAGATCACAGAGGCCGTCTATCGTCAATAGAAGAAACATACATGCTCAGTTTTGTTTGTTTGTTTGTTTGTTTGTTGTCTAACGAAGCACTCAGCAAGACTGCTGATTTATGACGACGGTCTGTAAATAACCAAGTCTGGACCAGAACATCCAGTGATTGATATCATGAGCATCGATCATCATTGGGATACGATGACATGCATCAACCAAGTCAGCGAGCCTGACCACCCGATCCCGTTAGTCGCCTCTTACGACAAGCATGATCGCCTCGCACGTTATGTATAGTCGCCTCTTACGACAAGCATGGACGCCTCTTACGACATGTATAGTCGCCTCTTACGACAAGCATGATCGCCTCTTACGACATGTAAAGTCGCCGCTTACGACAAGCATGGACGCCTCTTACGACAAGCATGGGTTGCTGAAGACTCATTATTTCTACCTGGATCTTCACGTGTGATTTAATTGGAGGAAAGAAAGAACAATTAGAACTAACAAAAGTCAAAATAAGCATAATATATATGTAGGTCAACAGACATGCCCACATATCTTCCCTATAACACAATGATACAAGCAGACCTGACTGTAATGACTGAGTTAGGGTTAAAACGTAACGTTGCAGCCATATACGAGAACAAATCGTGGAAATAAAAACATTAATGTCAATATATTGATACGGAATAACTTGCCATATTGATAATAACTAGTGAAGCGTTATTAGCAGACACGGTGGTACATGGATGTCAAAGATAGAAGCTGTGTCAATTATACCATTCACAAGAAGTTAAAGAACATCCGATTCTTTCATATTACTATAGTTACCATGCATGGCAGGTGAGCTAAAATAGATTCATGGCAATAACTCTGACATTTTAGTTTCATCATGTAATTTAGTGTATGGTTAGTTTGTACTGTTTTTCGCAATATCACAAATGTCCTTCGCGTTTTGACCATGCTCTGTTTATTCTGACGATGATCTCCTCAGTCCTGAGCCAATAACGCTGAAACCAATGATGGTAGCTAAATGTTGTTCAAGAGGTTCGAATCCAAATTTCAGTACGGGGGCCACAGCTGCCATATGTATATAACCTTCTTTTGAACTGTTTTTGTTTGTTCGTTAAATATTTAGTGTTAGCTTTTGGTCCTCAGTATTTATGCAGAAAATGTTTGAATATCAACGCTGACAGCAAGTTTTATTGTGGCTATCTTTGTTGACATCAAAAACTGTTAAGGTATCCAGGTGCACAAAGTTTTCTAAATAGTGTGTACACCGTCACGTATTGACTTCGCTGCTACAGACGATGGAATGTGTATTTCACCTCGTTATATTTCATTACATTATCAGTTAACCTGTTAATAAGTAGACATCCGAAGGGATTAGAACTTGTCTCCAGACACTTATGCTTGTCATAAGAGGCTACGAAAAAGATCGTGTGGCCAGACTCGGTGATTTGGTTGACTGCGCATATAATCGTTTCAATCACTGCATTGCCTGGCCCAGGACAATGTGTGCAGCCCGCCATCATAGAGCTGGAATATTGCTTTGTGCGGTGTTGGACAACAAACTAACCAAACAAAACCATATCAATAAACATAACCGTATTTGTTTGTTGTTTACTCTAAAGACACACTATTTTAATTTGTTGGTTGCTTTACGCCACAGTTATCAATATTTATTTTGGTGTTTTAGGCTACAATCATCAATATTTGTTTGAATGTTTTACACTGAAGTCATCAATATCTATTTGATGTTTCACGCTGCAGTCATCAATATTTATTTGGGGGTATTACGCTGCAGTCATCGATATTTATTTTGATGTTTTACGCTGAAGTCATCGATATATCTATTTGATGTTTCAAAATTTATTTGGGTGTTTTTCGTTGAAGTCAGTATTTATTTGGGTGTATTCCGCTGCAGTTATCGATATCTATTTGGGTGTATTACGCTGCAGTCATCGATATCTATTTGGTAGTATTATGCTGCAGTCATAGATATGTATTTGGTAGTATTACGCTGCAGTCATCAATATTTATTTGCGAGTATTACGCTGCAGTTATCGATATTTATTTGCGAGTATTACGCTGCAGTCATCAATATTTATTTGCGAGTATTACGCTGCACTCATCAATATTTTATGTATGTTTACCGCTGCTTTCCATCTATATCAGAGCGGGCTGTAAAGACCAGTCTGACCATTCTGACCACATCGATCCCCACTGTCCTTGCATCTAACGAAGCATGGGGTACTGGGGATCCACCACCCAGAATATAAAATAGTCGGTCTCTTCATACGCTACACTGACAATTACCGAACAAGTTCCTGTATTAGATATTGATGTAGCTGATAGTATATATCCGCTTGTTTTCAAGGTTATGCAATCATGTTGACAAATTCCTACGTATTGCACCTAGCTTATTATATTAGATTTACGCCATGTACAGATTGTGCTTAAGAGATATCATCATTGTTACTTCCAAGGGTCAAACACCCTGTTTTCAAAACCCAGTTCAAAGGTACATTTGTCAGCACAATCGCGTGCCTTTTGGGTTTCGCCTAGGTAGTCGACATCTGAGCCCTACACCCCCTGCGGCTTCTGGAAGTAGTGTTAGGGAAACTGTAGCTAGGATTATACAAGGAAGCTTTCGGTTTCATATGCCATATAGTGTTAGAAGACGTGTCGAAAATTAAGTCAACGACGGACGGTCGGCAACCGGACGGACAGCACAACATGAAATAAACTCGCTTTACATCAAGTCAGATAAGATGAAAACAATTTTCCAAACATCATCATAAAAATACCAACCAGTTAAGTGCGGGGTACTGATGGCCCGGTCACCTGACCCCTGACGTCACTCCATTGTTCCCGCTGACAGTTTCCTGACCTACTTTCATCAATGCAAACTTTAAGCTCATGCATTCATTCATTCAAAGCGCTTAGTGCTCAGTCACACATTCAGGATTTTTACTGCCGTCCTTGATAGGACCATTCCCGATTAATATTGTCAAAAGTCAGATCAAGATCCTGCGATTCGTGGCGGGAAATTCACAAATTTGTAAAAACATTTATTTAATCACGACAACAATCAGATATTGTTGTATTCCGCTAGGTACAAAACAACGGAATCTGTCCCGACAGCGTCCCGATTCTCCCAATTGCGATCCGACAGAGATGGGCAGTGACTGGACAGTGAACCGACAAAGACGGTTCGCATTCGGCAAAATCTGGACGCAATCGACAAGAAACGGCAACGAACAATTTCTCCAAATCATGCCCGTTCATCCCGACAGCGTCCAGATCCACAGGACATCGTCCAGACAACACAGGGCATTGTTACGATTTTGATCCGATGCAGCAGAATCTGTCTCGAATAGTCACGATTGTAAGCCGACTAGACAAAATCGGCTGAGTTTCCCGAATGGTACGGGACGCACCATACTGTCGGGAGTGCTTGGCCGACCTCTGTGGACCTTTCCCGATCCGTAGGACTCTGTTACGAACGTAAACGACTGCTTCAGACAATGATAGGATATTCCAGATCGTTGAGGATAGTAATCCGACTTTTTCACTTTTCGTGACGTTGCGCTCCAACGGGGGCCATAATCGGCACTGGGTGAACGCAGCCTTACTGAATGGTTCAAATGCGGACGGATATTGAAGCAAAAATTTAAAGAGTGCAGTAAATTTGTTTTTAAGTTATTTATTGAAGTGTTTTAACTCCGATTACTCTGTATTTTTTACTTTAATGCTGTATTCTAAGTCAGATAACATATAGTCAGGAAACTTCCTTGCCTCGGGAAGATGGGATACAGTAGATCCTCAGCAACGTGTGCTGGTCGTCAGGGGCGACTAAACTGAACGGGGGAACTGGCTCGGTGATTTGGTTGACTTGTGTGTCGTCGCTCTTAGACGGCATGACACGTTGCTCATGCTATCAATCACTGGCTTACTGCTGTAATATTGCGGCATTAAACAACAAACAAACAAATGTTAGGAAAATGACATCCAGATTTGTACCAGAATCCTCACCGACTCTTGGCGTGGCGCTGGAAGGACGGTACACGGTATAGGTAGAACGATTGTATGAAACGGCGCGACATCCTGGCGATAGACTGCATGTCACGCCACACTCCAGGAGGAAACAACATGTGTGTGTCCCAAAACATCCAAACTCTCTTCAGTGTCCATTCATACATAAACCCTCCTGCACATGCAGCCTGTACCCCAAACATCAGATAACCACAGACTGTAATTTGCTGCATCGTAGACAGCGTCCTGCACATGCAGCCTGTACCCCAAACATCAGATAACCACAGACTGTAATTTGCTGCATCGTAGACAGCGTCCTGCACATGCAGCCTGTACCCCAAACATCAGATAACCACAGACTATAATGGGCTGCATCGTAGACAGCGTCCTGCACATGCAGCCTGTACCCCAAACATCAGATAACCACAGACTGTAATTTGCTGCATCGTAGACAGCGTCCTGCACATGCAGCCTGTACCCCAAACATCAGATAACCACAGACTATAATGGGCTGCATCGTAGACAGCGTCCTGCACATGCAGCCTGTACCCCAAACATCAGATAACCACAGACTATAATGGGCTGCATCGTAGACAGCGTCCTGCACATGCAGCCTGTACCCCAAACATAAGATAACCACTGACTATATTGGGCTGCATCGTAGACAGCGTCTTGCACATGCAGCCTGTACCCCAAACATCAGATAACCACTGACTATAATGAGCTGCATCGTAGACAGCGTCCTGCACATGCAGCCTGTACCCCAAACATCAGATAACCACAGACTATAATGGGCTGCATCGTAGACAGCGTCTTGCACATGCAGCCTGTACCCCAAACATAAGATAACCACTGACTATATTGGGCTGCATCGTAGACAGCGTCTTGCACATGCAGCCTGTACCCCAAACATCAGATAACCACTGACTATAATGAGCTGCATCGTAGACAGCGTCCTGCACATGCAGCCTGTACCCCAAACATAAGATAACCACTGACTATATTGGGCTGCATCGTAGACAGCGTCTTGCACATGCAGCCTGTACCCCAAACATCAGATAACCACAGACTATAATGAGCTGCATCGTAGACAGCGTCCTGCACATGCAGCCAGTACCCCAAACATCAGATAACCACAGACTGTAATTTGCTGCATCGTAGACAGCGTCCTGCACATGCAGCCTGTACCCCAAACATCAGATAACCACTGAAAAGTCCAGTTTCCACCCTTGCCGAACTAGGCTGGAACGACCGTAGCGCCACCGGTGGTTATTACGAGTTATGTTCCTTCTAAGCCTCTCCTATGGGCCTATCAGATTCCACCTCTCGTATCACTTGCATTTGTTTCAATCAAAATGGTGGCGCCCAGTCAAAACGATCTGACTGATAATCAAGATCTATATTGTGATAAAACGGTTCTTACATATCGAAGTGCATAAAATCACGTGAGCACCTTGATTAAAAACATGAAAAGACTTGGGAAATATCTATTGACAACGAGTTGGCGGTGCACATGCTTTGCAAATCCTGCAATAGACAGAAATCTGCACGACATTTTACAAACCGGATTTCGATTTCGGTGCGCGATTTTTGGACTATGCATAGACTCGTTAGCCCAGCCAAAATGTAACTCCATAATACCAGCCTAGTTCGGCAAGGGTGGAAACTGGACTTTCATAGCCAGTTAACTCACTTGCCTCGGGAAGATGATTTCCCTCGACTGCAGTGTAGTACATGAAGCTAGCCTGGCCAACGTTAGTTTGTATGTTGACTGATTCAGTCAATGACCAGTTAAAAAATCGAGGGAGGGAGGCGGGGGCGGGGGTTAATGACCCTTGAGTTATCTATCGTACAAATTCAACTTGATTTAAGTTAAACCCACTTTCACCTCACCTCTTATATACTGTAATATGAGATATCTATGCGATACATCTCAAAGTGCAACGAAGAACGAAGCGTTCTATTATTCTATCATGGCGTCATTTCTGGAGATTCGACGTCATATATTGGACGACATTATTTTAATTTTTAGAGGGAAGTGCCTATTGAGTTGTTCTCCATAGATGTAGCTGGGCTACGCTGACAAACGCAGTGGCCAAACGGTCGCATCCGCAATTGGGCGGGATAAGACAATCGGTATTAGGAAAAAAAAGGTTCAGATCATCGACGTGAGGATTGTGACAAAATTAGGGATATACCAAACTTAACCCACCTGTTCCTAAAATGGATTTGTCGGACATTGCCGAGATCGGATTCTATATGTGTAGGGAGTCATCATTAGTAAAGCTAAGGTAACTGTTTTTTAAGCCTGCACATTTTATAAACATCCTTAAAGAGGCAGTACATATTTTTTTATATCCAATGGTTCATTCTCCTTCGTCTTTTATTTCTTAAAAATGAAAAATGTATAACTAGGTGTATAGAAGGGCATATTTACAAGGTCAGCATACACCATTTGCTCGCTTCACCCACCTTTTCTCAACCCTACCTAATCCAAGTGAAAGGCTTATAAAAGAACTCGAAACACTGTATTATCGTTTTATCTGAAAATATAAACCAGACAAAATCAGAAGAAATATTATGCTGAAACCTTATGAAGAGTGCCTGATATTAAAAATGCAATCAATGCTCAAAAGATATCTTGGAATAAACGTTTGTTCCATTCACATCCACACTCTGAACTTACCACTCTTTTGAGTAATAATATATAACTCCAACACAAACTGATTTTCTGCAAAAACTGCATTTCTATGTTTCGGTGTATTAAATAAAGTATCCAACAATATAATATCCCGAAAATACATTCAAAGATGAAAACTTGATCTTGGCCTTAACATAGGCCAAAGGATTGGCAAACGATTTAGCACCCACAGATAGAATGTGTCCTCAAAACAAAAATGGTTCCAATACAGTATCATTCTTAGAATTGAATTATACCAACAAACGAGTTACTGTACAAAATGGGACATAAAGAATCATTTCTTTGCATTTTTTGCAAACGAGAAAAACAAACCTTAGTGCACATGTTCTTTGAGTGCAAAATTGTCAAACATATCTGGAACAACCTTGCAAAATGGATTAAAGACAAAACTGGAATAGAACCAGAATTTTCAAAATTGACAATCTTATTAGGATATCAACAAAAACGAAATGAGTGAGTGAGTGAGTATATTAACTGTAACAAAGCAAAACATATTCAAATCAAACATTTCTGACTCCAAACTACATTTCCCACACATCAAACAAGAAATAACCGATTCATATTACATCGTCAGAAATATATAATATTCCCAATGTAAATACACAGAGTTAATGACACGTTGGTCTCTCTGTCACAACCTATTCGTGTTAACCCATGAACTTGCACAATCCAACAATATGACACTGGAATAGTTTTTGTTTGTTATCATCTGTAGATATACTTTGAAACGTCAATTTACAAATCAATAGCGTGTGTCCACCTCTGGTTACGCGCGGCCTGCCACTCCGAGGATGGTCTCTGATTGCATTCGTCTGTTGCCAACGTTGCCATAAACACCAAATGGTGTTTCTGTGGACGTTAAATGTTCTTGCAACATCACGTTTACTCGATCCTGCTTCAAGCATACAAAGGCTTGCCGACGCTCATTTTCAGACAGGCGTGGCATTTCGTAATGTTGAATAATTGCGTAATTTTGTTGTTTTTCTGAGTGGTTGTTGTCAGAACGATGCTAAACAATGCATATGGAATCCCGTTAACGTACATGTTTTTATGCCCATTCTTGGGTAGTGAAACGTTACTTGTTTGAAAATTACTCTAAAATATTGGTGTCACAGGAACTTTTGTTGTTGAGTATATGTTCTGTAAACTTATTGTTTGTGTACTCCAAAAAGAAATAATATCATAAAAAAGATGAATTATTTCAATATAAGAAACATACAGTGTGAATCGTGAAACCAATCAATAAAGTGTCCCACGGTCGACAGAATAGATTTACGCATTTTTTATTATTTTAGATATACGAGATTTAAAATATAATGATTTTTTATTACAAATTCAATTAAATATTTTGGTTCAAAGTTCACAATCTAAAACCAATCTCTAAGTTCCGCCCTACCATGAAAGGACAGCTGAGTCAATTCACACTTCAAAATAAATATTGCCTCCAGATCAAATAGTTACTCCCAGTTTACCCTGTAGATGTAAAAGTCGGTCCTTTATCTTTGGTATAAGAATATTGCTGAATTTTATAAAGGTAAAATCCTGACTCCATGGAGGATACATTTTGGGGTCTTTACTCGCCCGGTAGTGATGCATTAGAGCGACTTTTGGACTAACAACATACATCTTCCTACCAGGGAGGAACTTTTCCATTTCGTGAACATGAATCAGGTTCACGACCTCGGGTTTCACGAGAATTTTTGATCTGTCGCCAGGCTTATTGATGCAAGACCTGTAGGTATGCAGAAATGCATGCATTTTGAATTTCTTCGCATCTTTCTTTTCAGGGAACTTGACTTTTGTCTCACTTTCATAGATTGGGAAGAATGCATTTTGGAACATGAGGGCCCCATACACATTTTGAGGATCAGGTTTTTTTGCATTCAGTAGTCTGTCAGCCAGAGCTACTAACGAAATATGTTTCTTGGGCACAACAATTTCATCAACATCTGCAAGGAGGACGTACTTGGCTACCCCAAGCTGAGAGAAGACACAGTCATGGATACTCGCCATCTGACCCCAGTAGTGGATCTGGTCTGGGGGGAAGGGAAGCTTCCAGTTCCTCATCTCCACAATGCCTTCCCTCTCATAGTGCAGCAGGACTTTGTTGACTTCTTCTGGTATGCTGTAGTTGTAGATGAGGAACTTGTCTGTCCCGAGGTATCTGCTGGTCTCCAGTGCTGTGACAAGTGTGTTGACGTCAGTGAAGTTTCCATGCAGGGCAGGGTAACAGTGGGTTAGGCGGTTATAGGGGGGTCCGGGATAGTTGACAGGGAGGATGTTGAGGGGGGAGGACATCCGGGCAGTGAGGACAGAGATGAACGCCGGGTAGGAGCCGTGAGGTACTGGGCAGTGAACAAATCCACATCGATTACTGAAAGGAGAAATCAAAGAAGACGGCATAGGATTTATTTTGTTTTATTTGTTTGTTGCCTCACGCCGCACTCCGCAATGTTACAACACTATGGCAGCGGTCTGTAAAAGTCTAAGTAGTAATAAAAGTACAAGTATATAACAACTGTATAACTGAGTCCCCTATTGAAACATATAATATACTGAACAACATTGAAAACGCACCAGCATGAAAATGGATGTATTTTTATTTTTATTTTATGAAAATATATAAGTGAATGAGTAATATACGACGTTCTGGACGACGCATGAAGAAAAACAGCTCGTCAAAACACATTCCTAATTTTTTTGTGAGAGAAATCGCCAAAACGCAACAAAATGCGTGCACATCATGGAAAACGTGTTTTGTTTCACGGGAAGGATGCAGAATAGGGATATAAAAGACAGACTTTTAAAAGACACATCACTTGTTGCTGCAGACGTAAAGGATACTGGCACAAGAAATGCCAAGATTAACAGCAGAGGAACGTGAACGTGCCTTGTCCAAGTTGGTACGTCAAGTAGAGTGGCTGCACAACGGTTTCAATGCCATCATTCAACAGTCCTCAGGCTACTGAGCAGATACCAGCAGACAAGAACCACCAGAGATCGACCACGTCCGGGTCAACGTCGTGTAACTACACCACGTCAGGATCGCCATATTGTTCGTCGGCATCTTCGTGATCGTACACTTCCTGCTACCAGGACAGCAAAGACCAGTTAGACCTAGGTGCAGCTCCACCAGCAAGAATGAGTGAGTGAGTGAGTGAGTTTGGTTTTACGCCATTTTTAGCAATATTCCAGCAATATAACGGCTGGGGACACCAGAAATGGGCTTCACACATAGTACCCATGTCGGGAATCGAACCCGGGTCTTCAGCGTGGCGAGCGAACGCTTTAACCACATGGCTACCCGACCGCCCCCCACCAGCAAGAAAGCGTGTGTACAAGGAGATTGACAGTCGACTTTCCAGACTGAAGGATCAGCTATCCCAGGTTGTCAAGACACTACCCCAGTTCGTGGATGCTGTTGGCAAACTTCTGAAGATGGATTAAGGTTGTGTCAGTGTGACAACCTCGATGTGAACTGTGATATTAACTTTAACTGAACTCTAAGCGGCGAATAAGTTAAAACAATGGGTTTAAGGGATGGATGAATTAAAATATTGAATGAAATAAAGTAAAAGAGGGTATCAAGCATCTTGAGTCATTTCTTTTGTCTATAATAAGACAAGTCCATTTTCATGATAGGGGTTAATTACCTGATTAACATGTGCAACCAGGTATGACATTGCTGTTTAAGGTTTCTCAAATAATATTCAATCCAATGTTTCATTACCTACGTCATCAACCAAGCAGTATATTCGTACACTATAGCTACATACGTGTCTGTGTATTCGTGCAGCTTTCTAATAACTTGGATCACTTATGAAACTATAAATAGATTTATACTCACTTGTAAGTACCCCATCTACTTGGAGGGATGTGTTGGAAATGACCTTGAACCCAATAACCTTTGTGTGACCTTGTTCTCTTCAATACGCAAACGAAAGAAACAGGGTGGAATGGTTCCGGAACGAGGATAAGTGTTCGCACTGACGAGTGAGTATTTTCGTATATTGCAGAATATATAAAGATTCGGACGTCCACTTGCTGAAACTCGCTTTGGTAAGGCCTCCTAGGTGGAAACCTGTTTTCAAGTCCGCCCTCTCCTAAAACGGCATAAAAACGACTCTTATTGAGGAATAGTTGACCTGAACTGTTATCAGTTTGCTGGAGCATCTGAGGAAGTCGTTCATTGCGTCGTGTGGTCGGCGTGGGTGTGTTTCTGTACAAAAGAGACGCTTCTTGTTTTGAATGGATCACTGAATTGATTGCACCCTTTTGCACAGTCGCGATGATGTCCTCAGTAGTTTTCTCGTGGTCTCTGGAAGTCAGTGCAAGAAGCATCCTTACCCTCGGGATAAATTCGGTATAATTATAATAAATCAGTAGGCTGACAAGACAAGTGCCTAGGATGAACACCGCCATTACTTTAACCTGGTTCATTTTCCTCATCTTCTCTAATTTTCCCTGTATATAACAAAAGGAAACAAGAATATATTTCTTAACAGAGAGCAAACCTACTTAGATAAGAATGAAGAACCCATAGCTTTCAATTTTTTCACGATAATCTGTTGGGGACCAACTTGAGAGTTCACTGATCATTTGCCCTGTGTCAGTATACCAAGGTAACAGCTATGATTTGAAACGACAAAAATGTAAGAGAAGGTAATTATTCAAATTAAATTCGGCAATATTATTTTTTTTCTGCTTTTATAAGTTTATTTTTACTCAGATCGCGAAATCACTAGTGAATCGTTATTTTCTAAATTAATATGTTTGGAACGTATTTACTTACCAAATGTCTAAACAGATTTGAATATCTGTATGGTATAGGAATTCCTTGTCGGGTACGTAGGGGAGGCCTTTACGAATGTGATTGTCGTTGGACAGCAAAGTTGTCCAAAGTTACGGTGTACTATTCCAGCTATATATGAGATTGCATGTTGAAAAATACCCTAATATGACAAGCATGTGTTGCTGAAGACTTATTCTACGCCGGATCTTCACGGGTATGGATATTTGAAGTCAGCCAGAGGCACATGATTGTGTGTTTATTATACAGGTTTCTGATTTTAAGTTGTGCAATTATACATATCTTTTCGGTACTGCACTATTTTCGTTTGCCCACCAACATGGAGGACACAAAAAAACCACCGATGTGACGATTGATTTCGGCGATTTTGCAGATGGAAATTTCACATCTGTTTTCCAGGATGGGATGTCAAGATCTTTAAACGTTAGGAAATATATTACAAGTTTATGACGTTTCTGTGTACCTTCTTGTATCGATAGTAAATCAACAAAGTCAATACGAATTGGAAAATCTATGACTATTCATAGAATAGAAAAGGTCAATAAAATTCAGTGATTGCACGTAACTCCAATTGAATAGATCTGTATAAAAAGTATTTATCTGGAAACTTAACAATGTGTTTCTCGGCATGTTGACAAAAGTAAAACAACTTGGCCTTGACATCAATATCGCATCCTATCATGAGGCCATTTCTCGTGGGGATATGTCCATAAATTGGGGAATGTCAGTCTGTAGATACACCAGCCAATCCTCAGCGCAAAGAATGGTTTGCCATCACATTGGCGTTTGTTCGCCGGGGTTGCGAAAATCAAAGATAATTATTTCTGAATCCGTTTATGGTTGAAACTGACGATGTGAGGGTAGATCTCAATACAATGATATATATTCTCTGAAGCTACACAAAAATCATCCAGGGGGGTACATGACACAGGCAGCCGAAACCACGCCTATATACCACGCCTATATACCACCAGTACATCCTCGTGCCCTGTGGCACCCCTTTCGGAAATATTATTCGAAAATACACCTCTCAAATCCAGCTTTCTTTCAACATCATCGCGAACTTGCCAGTGATTCCGATTCCATTTGGTACACTTTGAAGCCACTAGGTCACAACACACTTTTAAAATCTACAGAATCGCAGTTGAGCACAATTTACACCAATCGCAGTTGAGCACAATTTACACCAATCGCAGTTGAGCACAATTTACACCAATCGCAGTTGAGCACAATTTACACCAACGTTAACCACCGTGTAAGAGCCACCACGGTGACCCTTCTGTCGCATGCGCGTGAAAATAATAAAATGGGCACAAAAATCTAAATTCGTACAACACCGACTCTTCGTCAGGTCAATAGCGCCTCCACTCTCACAGGTTTCTTAAATAACTACTAATTGTACTGACTGTGTGGCTGACAATTACAAATAAATCCACTCTGCCCTCACGCCGATCACAAATTAATCCTATTAGCGCCAATATTCAACCAAGTGTTAGCCAAACAACTGTAGTACAGCTATAAAAAGGGAGATAGGTAAAAACAACACTTTGACAAGATATGGACGCAGAGCGTCGACTGTCAATTTTGTCGGCTCCGATCAATTAACACCTGAGTCAATTAACTCCACACTCTTATTGGTGGATGATCTCGGCTCAATAAACAAAGGGGAAATAAACACCGAGAGCTTATCCCTAAAATCAGTCACTTCGACTACAAAAATAGACGAGTTCGCCTCTTTTAGAAATAGTCTCTATCGACTTAAGTTTCTGTCACTCGACTGAACAAGGAAATTATAAAGTTCCCAAATAATTAGTTAATCACGGGAAGGTTGGTTACCCACGTATTGATAGAATAACTGAGTATTAGAAACACTAGTTACTAAGAGTTTAGAAATCTCGGGAAAGTTCGTTATGCACGGATTCCTAGCAAAACTCAGTATTTCAAACCCTTGTTTCTACGTTGTAGTTCAGTACAAGCAGTCTAAGTCTAAGAATATAGATCGACGGAGCCCCGAACCCACTTACTGACGAAGCATGAGTTTCGAACGTGACCTCTCCAGTAGCGAGACAATCGTGAACGATTTAACAAAGCCTGGAGGGTGATGATGATGATGATGATGATGATGATGATGATGATTTAACGAGCCCTTCCTCATGTACCGATTTCGCACTGGAGGGTGAAGACACGAGATCGAGAAAGTCTATAAATACCCCTGGCAATGACCTCATGTTACCATTCATACATGAGAAATGTCTGAAGTTTTGACAACTTTGGAGATATAAATTGCGAAACAATAATATTGTGAGGGAACTAGCCAAGCGGGATCAGTTGCTTGTAGACCTCTGCGGCTTGGAACCTTTTCCACAAATCAAACAGCTGGATTTGGCTGAAATATGTCCGAATTGTTACCTTGTTTCGTTTTGTCGCTGTGTGTATATCGGACTGCACTTCGTAACTGACTGTCAACGTCTCTTAGACCAGGCTTAGAGTAGCTTCCCTTTGATAATGCAGGCGTCACACTGCCCCGAACTTGGCACCAGATGGCCATACGAATATGGAATTTTGAATTTTGCGCGAAGATGGCCCCGAACTTGGTCAACAGCCAATTAACAGCCGAAGCAAGTACGATGCCTACAGAAGGTCACGCGATGGCACCCGAACCACACACGAAGGCAACACGATGACACCCGAACCACACACGAAGGCAACACGATGGGACCCGAACCACACATGAAGGCAACACGATGGGACCCGAACCACACATGAAGGCAACACGATGACACCCGAACCACACACGAAGGCAACACGATGGGACCCGAACCACACATGAAGGCAAAACGATGGGACCCGAACCACACACGAGGGCAACACGATGGGACCCGAACCACACATGAAGGCAACACGATGACACCCGAACCACACACGAAGGCAACACGATGGGACCCGAACCACACATGAAGGCAACACGAATATGTGAATTTTTATAGTAGTTTATACCCCCAGACACATGAAGGCCACACGATGGCTACACGACGTCGTATTGAGAGTACGATGCGTTCGAACTAGGTCATAATAATCAGAGACAGTTCCAGAAACATAATCAGAGACAGTTCCAGAAAAAATCCGAAAAAATCACACAGAAACTTGAGATTCCATATAATAAAAATTGTCACTGATATTTTTCAGACTTTGTTCTTTTTCTTGGTCCTTTATCCTCACTTTACAATGCAAGTTATTCTAATTTATATGTTAAAGTAGCATGGGACTTTACATTATGGAAACTTGAGATTTTTAAACTATCTACATGTTGGGCCTTTAATTTATTAAAAAGTGGAAAAAAGAACAAGTATTTTCAATCAGAATTTCAAAAACAAAACAACAGTTTGCTTTAAGTTACAACGCAATGTGTGAAAATAATTTGTCCATCATCACAATGTTACTGTCTCTGTATTCTTTTTACTGTACAGTAACTGGTTGTTGGTGGTGGCTGGAATCTCAGTCTGATGAGATAGTGAAGGATCACACAAGTTGTGATGATATTTCTGCATGTCTCTGGCCTCTGGTTCATGGTCCTCACTCGGAACTATACTACAGGCATTCTCCACTACACGCCTGGCTCTGGAGAGTCTGTAGTTAAATATTCTCTCATGTTTCTGATTGAAAAGATCCCAAAAGCATTATCCCCTTCCATGGAGTATGGGACAGGAACGTCTTCACCAGGTAGAGACTTCTCTTCAGGGAGATTGAAAATGTTGTTCGGACTCTCCAGGCCTTCCTTCAGTTCTGACCCATTGCAGATACTGGCATCTTTGTTGGAACCATCAGAGCCGACATCAGTTCAGAGAACCCTAACTTGTCTGCGTCCTCCAGGGCCATGCGGACAATGGAGAAGAAGCCCTTGTAGTTTCTGTACACAGAGCCAGTATTCCAAGGACAGGTGACTGCCACATGCATTCCATCCAGAGCAGCATAGCACTGTGGAAATTGCCAATTCTTCTCAAACTGCTCAGCAATGGCGACCCACTCTTCAGTTGTAGGACACTGGATCTCTCAGCAAACTCGGTTTTGATGACATCGCAGACTTCATTAATGACGAGGGAGATGGTGTTTGGAGCAACTCTGAAGTTGTAGGACATGCTTGGATAATTGTCAACGCAGGCCAGGTGTCGTAGAGGGATGGACAGCTTGAGACCAGGAAGAGGAGGTGCTGGACCTGTAAGAGCTGCTCATCACGTTCCCTGAAGTGCATCAAAAGAAGCAATGCTGCTGGCTTCTTTTTCCTGGTTGTCTCATCATCAAAGTATGCCATTCTTTAGGAACTGAATTGTGATTAATTGTGACTGAAGCTTTGGGAGTTACACACGCCTCTGCTCTGTAGAGTTGGTCTGGAATGACTGAGGAAGATGCTCTGAGGTTGGCCTTTTGTATGTCCACGTTACCATGACACATGGGAAACGCTTGAGCTACTCAATTTCGACTGTCTCCGCCAACACCGTGGTCCCATGTCGATGTCATCGTACTATAATACGATGGCTACACGACACCTTGCGAGGGCTTCACGTAGTCGTGTTGCCTTCCTTAAACAATCGGGCAGCTTCTTGTTTCCTTCGTATTGTCTTCGTGAGGCGAAAAATGGCCGATGGCACCGATAATCACACGAAGGAAAAACGAGGATGACACGATTTGACGCCCTCACGAATGGCCCGGTGGTTTTACGATCAGAGCCGAACTTGAACATTTCCTTTATCGTGTATCCATCTGATGTCAATTTCGGGACAGTGTGACGCCTGCATAAAGGGCAGGTACTCTAGCGGACAGATCGACGGATTGCCGCGAAAGGCCAGGAGAAACAATTTGTGTGGGCAACTGTTGATCGCGTGAGGAAGGAAAATGTCATCCTCTGTACCAGAGGAGGAACAACATTTACATATTCTGTTCTTTAAGGGAGCTTTCGCCTCGAAAAGCGACGCAATTCTATTTCCATAGGAGTGCCACATCTTAATGTAGCCAATGAACTGCGCAAAGTACATAATGAGAAACAATTAGCGTAGTTTTAAATAACCTTTATGTTCTAAGTTTATTACCATTTGTGACAACAGCATCGTTCCACAGTTGACTGTACCAGTTTTCACGATCTATGATTTCAAGTCTATTCTGATCTAAAAAGAAGCACTACGTGGTGGATAGATACGAGAAATTTGAAATTTATCATTTATTCACTGTCTTACTGCTACTGCTAACTTCTCATTTATCCACTGTCTTACTGCTACTACTATACTACTCATTTATCCACTGTCTTACTGCTACTGTTACTACTAGACTACTCATTTATCCATTGTCTTACTGCTACTGCTACTTATAGACTACTCATTTATCCATTGTCTTACTGCTACTGCTACTGCTAGACTACTCATTTATCCACTGTCTTACTGCTACTGCTACTACTATACAACTCATTTATCCACTGTCTTACTGCTACTGCTACTTATAGACTTCTCATTTATCCATTGTCTTACTGCTACTGCTACTGCTAGACTACTCATTTATCCATTGTCTTACTGCTACTACTATACTACTCATTTATCCACTGTCTTACAGCTACTGCTACTATTAGACTACTCATTTATCCACTGTCTTACTGCTACTGCTACTTATAGACTACTCATTTATCCATTGTCTTACTGCTACTGCTACTGCTAGACTACTCATTTATCCATTGTCTTACTGCTACTACTATACTACTCATTTATCCACTGTCTTACTGCTACTACTATACTACTCATTTATCCACTGTCTTACTGCTACTGCTACTTATAGACTACTCATTTATCCATTCTCTTACTGCTACTGCTACTGCTAGACTACTCATTTATCCACTGTCTTACTGCTACTGCTACTTATAGACTACTCATTTATCCATTGTCTTACTGCTACTGCTACTGCTAGACTACTCATTTATCCAATGTCTTACTAATACTGCAACTACCACTAGACTACTTATTTATCCACTATCTTACTGCTACTGCTACTACTAGACTACTCATTTCTCAACTGTCTTACTGCTCCTGCTCCTGCTACTACTAGACTACTCATTTATCCACTGTCTTACTAATACTGCTACTACCACTAGACTACTTATTTATCCACTATCTTACTGCTACTGCTACTACTGCTAGACTACTCATGTATCCACTGTCTTACTTCTACTGCTACTGCTAGACTACCCATTTATCCATTGTCTTACTAATACTGCTACTACCACTAGACAACTTATTTATCCATTCTCTTACTGCTACTGCTACTACTAGACTACTCATTTATCCATTGTCTTACTAATACTGCTACTACCACTAGACAACTTATTTATCCACTATCTTACTGCTATTGCTACTACTAGACTACTCATTTATCCACTGTCCTGCTGCTACTGCTACAACTAGACTACTCATTTATCCATTCTCTTACTGCTACTGCTACTGCTAGACTACTCATTTATCCACTATCTTACTGCTACTGCTACAACTAGACTACTCATTTATCCATTCTCTTACTGCTACTGCTACAACTAGACTACTCATTTATCCATTCTCTTACTGCTACTGCTACTACTGCTAGACTACTCATTTATCCACTGTCCTGCTGCTACTGCTACTACTAGACTACTCATTTATCCACTGTCTTACTGCTACTGCTACTACTAGACTACTCATTTATCCGTTGCCTTACTAATACTGCTACTATCACTAGACTACTCATTTATCCACTGTCTTACTGCTACTGCTACTACTAGACTACTCATTTATCCATTGTCTTACTGCTACTGCTACTACTAGACTACTCATTTATCCACTGTTTACTGCTACTACTGCTAGACTACTCATGTATCCACTGTCTTACTTCTACTGCTACTGCTAGACTACCCATTTATCCATTGTCTTACTAATACTGCTACTACCACTAGACAACTTATTTATCCACTATCTTACTGCTATTGCTACTACTAGACTACTCATTTATCCACTGTCCTGCTGCTACTGCTACAACTAGACTACTCATTTATCTATTGTCTTACTGCTACTGCTACTACTAGACTACTCATTTATCCGTTGCCTTACTAATACTGCTACTATCACTAGACTACTCATTTATCCATTGTCTTACTGCTACTGCTACTACTAGACTACTCATTTATCCACTGTCTTACTGCTACTGCTACTACTAGACTACTCATTTATCCGTTGTCTTACTAATACTGCTACTACCACTAGACTACTCATTTATCCACTGTCTTACTGCTACTGCTACTACTAGACTACTCATTTATCCATTGTCTTACTGCTACTGCTACTACTAGACTACTCATTTATCCACTGTTTACTGCTACTACTGCTAGACTACTCATGTATCCACTGTCTTACTTCTACTGCTACTGCTAGACTACTCATTTATCCATTGTCTTACTGCTACTGCTACTACTAGACTACTCATTTATTCACTGTCTTACTGCTACTGCTACTACTAGACTACTCATTTATCCATTGTCTTACTGCTACTGCTACTACTGCTAGACTACTCATGTATCCACTGTCTTACTTCTACTGCTACTGCTAGACTACTCATTTATCCATTGTCTTACTGCTACTGCTACCACTAGACTACTCATTTATCCACTGTCTTACTGCTACTGCTACTACTAGACTACTCATTTATCCATTGTCTTACTGCTACTGCTACTACTAGACTACTCATTTATCCATTGTCTTACTGCTACTGCTACTACTACTAGACTACTCATTTATCCACTGTTTACTGCTACTACTGCTATACTACTCATTTATCCACTGTCTTACTGCTACTGCTACTAATAGACTACTCATTTATCCACTGTTTACTGCTACTACTGCTAGACTACTCGTTTATCCACTGTCTTACTGCTACTGCTACTACTACTCATTTATCCACTGTTTACTGCTACTACTGCTAGACTACTCATTTATCCACTGTCTTACTGCTACTGCTACTACTAGACTACTCATTTATCCACTGTTTACTGCTACTACTGCTATACTACTCATTTATCCACTGTCTTACTGCTACTACTGCTAGACTACTCATTTATCCACTGTCTTACTGCTACTACTGCTATACTACTCATTTATCCACTGTCTTACTGCTACTGCTACTACTAGACTACTCATTTATCCATTGTCTTACTGCTACTGCTGCTACTAATCATTTATCCACTGTCTTACTGCTACTGCTTCTGCTACTGCTACTACTAATCATTTATCCACTGTCTTACCGCTACCGTTACTGCTACTACTAGACTAATCCTTTATCCACTGTCTTACTGCTACTGCTACTACTAGACTACTCATTTATCCATTGTCTTACTGCTACTGCTGCTACTAATCATTTATCCACTGTCTTACTGCTACTGCTTCTGCTACTGCCACTACTAATCATTTATCCACTGTCTTACTGCTACTGCTACTGCTACAACTAGAGTAATCATTTATCCACTGTCTTACCGCTACTGCTATTGCTACTACTAGATTTCTCATTTATCCATTGTCTAACTGCTACTGCAACTGCTAGATATAAGGCATCACTTGAAATGTTTGTTTGTTTGTTTTATGCCACAAACAGCAATATTCCAGCTATATGACGGCGGTCTGTAAATAATGGAGTCGATATGTAAATAGATGCCATATGTCGCAAGGTCGATATCACACATTATACACTTTTCTTAATATATGGATTAAGCGAAACCGGTCTGTTTTACACAACAATGAGCGATATAATACATATGTATTGAATAATATTTACGTCAAATTGCTAAGTTAAGGAATGGGACATTCACTTCAACCTGCAAGAGGTCACGTGTCCTGACATCAGTATTGACAAAGCCCAATGTTCGATAAGGTGAGTTGAGGTGTCATGGGTTTCAACGTTGTGTTCAATATTACCGCACTTATACAGCTAACAGTGCGTGACTGACTGAGACCACATGGTTCAATTCATTTTAATTACCCTTTTTAATCGAATTCGGAGTCAAATAGCCCTACAGCTAAGCGCGACAGCGGTTTTTGTTCGACCAAATCAATGGATCGTTTAACGTTCAACGTGTCCCATGCTTTAAAACTCTTGCAGAAAGGTTTTTACAAAATTGTTTTATATTAAGTAAGGTGATATCGAAAACAAAATTGTCACATGGAATGCTTGAAATATTCAGGCCGTTGAGAGACAAGAAATTGTCTGCCACAAAAATACTTTGTTGCAAGATGTTGTTTTTTCAAAAGAATATTTAGGTCCATAGTTTTAATTAAATCTAAATATTGTAAAATTTACGGTACATCTCTAAATGTATCCATGTGACATTTAAACATGCTGATATTGTAACGTATATATTGTTTTGTGTCCACGAACACACGATCACAGATTTCTGGCGTGCACAAGGGACGCAAATCTGCACAGCGAATTGCGGCGCCTTAGACGACTGGGCCACCCGTGCCACCTGACGATCCATGACGTCCCGGGGGTGTTCTATGGAGAACATGTCTGAGGAGCGAAGCAGCTGTTGTAGAGATGGTAGGACAATCGGACGAAGAATGTCATCCATGTAACGCTGAGCTGTCAAATTTCCGTTACGATGACTAATGATGTTTTCTCCTGCCCACAAATTCCTACCCACACCATCCCGCCCCTTCCACCACACGACACGACCTCCTGAACGCACCATGCTGCCTTTCGTTTTCCTGTTCGGAGGTAAACACACTGTCTTCCATCAGCTCTGAACAGACAGAACGTTTTTCATCACATCCCGGACCCATCTCAATGATATGTTTGACGATGTTGTTGCGCTGTCAATAACTTTCCTCTGCAAAGTATTTAAGCCCTGATCCCCTGAGCCCTTAGTCGCTTAGCCAATGTCTGTCGGCTAACCACATGCCCCGTTGACGTCACTGTCAGGAATCGATCCCGGAGATGCAAAGTATTTGTCCGTTAGTACCGCTCTTCATTGGGTGTCGTTAGCCTGGGTCTGCCTGTTCTTGGCCTGTCTGATGTCTGTCCTGTCTGTCTGTTTCGTTGTATCAGGTCAATTACAGCAACACGGAAGCAACCAAAAGTTCTAGCAATGTGGGCATGGGTAGCTCCCATCTGTATCGTAGGCAGGGCCCGGGCCCGTCGTTCGATGTCAGTCGTGGCATTTCTGTGGTGTGTTTTTTAATCAGTGTTGAGTGTCCGTGTCATTTATATACCTTTTCGGCTGCCCGTTTGTCACTTTTCCGCATTTTCTTAAAAAATGAAAATGAAACGTGCCGTGGACATGTATCACTTTCTCCATAGAACATTGTTGTGTTCGGACGACGTCTTTTGAACTGATTTAGTTTGAATTTGTGTTTTTGATTTTTTGCAAATTTCATTTTGTAAGTGGTAAAATTGCTTATGGCTGTCAGTTTATCATACATCTATTCATATATGTATGGTAATTTACAAACGTCGATAGATTTGTTTGAATAAACTGAACTGATAGTGTCCACGTGGTATCATGTGAAAGCCTAATGGTACCCTTTTGGTAGCATTAATTTCTCGTTATTTCAATTATTTTATCAAAATTTCGAGTTCAATCTCGTTGTTTCCAGCTTTTTCTCGTTGCTTCGATTTATTTTTCGTTATTTCGATTATTTTCTCGCTATTTCAGGTCGGGGGTATATAGTTATACCAAGGTTCCGTCCGTCCGTCCGAAAACTTTGTCCACGCGATTTCTCTTAAACTATTCAGTGGATTCATCTAAAACTTAGTACATATAATCTGTGTCATATGGAGGGGTGCAGTCAAAGAAAAGAAATGTTTTTATTAATTTTCCATTTTTTTATGATTTGTTCAGACCCTAACCCTATCCATTTTCTAATGAAACAGAGTGACTTCCGTCAGGCATCTCACACAGAGCGTGATGGACTGGTTCTACAGCCACCTCTACAAACTCAGGCTGAGCGTGATGGACTGGTTCTACAGCCACCTCTACAAACTCAGGCTGAGCGTGATGGACCGGTTCTACAGCCACCTCTACAAACTCAGGCTGTATCTGGAGATGGGAACTGTCAGCAAGTCATGTATTTTATGAATATCATAGCTTGATGATAGTTTTAACCTAAAATTTGTGGATTAACAATACATTGGCAAATATCAGATGTAAACTGCATTCATGTTTTTTTTCTTCTCTATATTGTGGTACTCTTTTTTACAATAACAGGGTAAATGTATAAAAGTTTAACAATCAGGGGTATTTGTAGGCTCGATCCGGTTAGATTTTTACTAATTCATATTAGTACTGAGAAAATAGCTTACATGACTAAAGCAGAGTTGACACTGAAAAGGTTGAAGTTGGGGGAATTAGTAAGCTCTGCTTACTTTTTCACTTTTTCAGTTATTTGACTGAAACTTGGTATTTCTATGCGAGCCACAGGGCCACGCCTGGCACTATTTGTAAGCTATTTAATTTGAAACTACTGACACACTAGGCGGGTCGGGGGTATTAGTGAGCCACGCTCATTTTTGGCCTTGTTAATATTAAATATAGTCTAATATTTAATCAACTTCTCTTACCTTCTCTTCAGCTGGGTTGTCAACAAGCGAATGATACGGAGGAACAATGTCTGTGCAGGCCGTAACCGTGAATGGATGCCACATGTTGCCAATTCGATATCATGCATTCTATACAACCATTAATGTCTGTATCAAGAGAAATTGGAAATCATCAGTCCAACATAAGGTATTGAAGTTGATGAGCATTAATTTTGCTGAGAAAGTTTTGGGTTTTTTGCAGTCAATATAGCTTCAATCGCTCCTAAATGAGCCGTCTCTACAAAAGATGTTAAATTGTGCATCATCCTGGTTTACTCGATGAAAACTGTGTGTGAATTTTTACAAACCTTCAATTGTTAATTTTAGAAATTCTAACTGTTCTTTGTCTACTTCTATAGAAAATTCTCCTCTGTACAAATACTTACGTTTGTGGCTTAATGGATATCTTGACATGAATTGTACCGCATAAGAAGTTGCTAAATCTGCTAATCGGTCTATTTTCACGATAACTGTAAAATTAGAAAGTTTTTGTGGTATGCCCTATGGTGTTCTTAAAAAGCTCTAAGACAGTCTTGTACAGCCAGTTGTGTTTCAGTGAGGCAATATGGGGTACTCTAGACTATAGCTGTATCAACACAGTGCAAAACCGAACCTGTAGAATTTATTTTGGCAAGACCACCCGACTTGGCCACAAGTGTTTGTTTGTTTTTGTTTAACGCCGCACTAAGCAATATTCCAACTACATTGCATATGACAGCAGTCTGTAAATAATTGAGTCTGGACGAGACAATCCAGTGATTGACTTAACAAGCATCGATCTTCCCAATCGGGATACGATGACATGCATCAACCAAGTCAGCGAGCCTGACCGCCTCTTTCGACAAGCATAGTGGCCTTTTACGGCTAGGGGTTGCTGGATTGTCTGGTCCAGACTCGATTATTTACTCGAGTGTCATACAGCTGGAATATTGCTGAGTGCGGCGTTATACAACAAACAAAGACAAGTCTATTTGCACGTGTTGATATTGATATCACAAACATGTCGATTAGCATCGACAGTATAAAGGGTGAAGTGTTACAAAGGACACTAACAAGAGGCCCATAGAGCCTGTATCGCCCACCTGAATATTTACGCAATCATGACAAAATATACATTTGCATTGTGCATGCATATAATACTGCAAATATTTCATAATTTTCACTCTGCTTGCATTTAAAATGGGCGAATGGCAAATCTGACAGCATGAACAAGATAAAAATGTAGCAGAAAGATCTGAACCGTTTCCATTTCATGATCCAGGATAAATCCTATTAAAGGTATTATTCCCTTCAAAACAAACAAATGTACACAATGTGTCTGTTTATTATTGGGTGGGAATAACAGTCGTTTGCATGTTATGGTCAAGGTTCTTAGTCCTTTGGGAGTGCCGGACAGATGAACACATGGCAGCATATGTGCATTCCTCTAATTATACTCTTCACTGTACAACTGTACATATACTCTTAACTGGTTATACGGTGGGGATCTAAACTGTGTCCAAGTTATAAACTCTTTTTGGTCCCGCCCCTCACTCCCCGGGGGAGGGGGCAATGTTAGCCCCTCCATTTGTACTATTGTCAATTCCCACCACCTGAAAATACTTCCAACCAAATATGGTTGATGTCCATCTGTTACATACAGAGAAAAAGTCATTCAAAACAATATTGCCAAATTTAAATGTATAAAGAAATGTAGCCAAATTACCCCTATTTCGCCCCGCCCCTAAGCCCCTTGGGAGGTGATCATCCCTTCTATTTGTACAATTTTAAATTCTCACCACCGGAGAATGCTTCCAAACATATATGGTTGATATCTATCTCTTAGTTCCAGAGAAGAAGTCGTTTAAAGCAATAACGCCAAATTACCCCTATTTGGTCCCGCCCCTCAGCCCCTTGCGGGGTCAGCCCTACCATTTGTACAAATTTGAATCCACACCACCGGAGAATACTTCCAACCAAATATGGTTAATATCTATCTCTTAGTTCCAGAGAAGAATTGGCCCCGGCCCTAAGCCCCTTTGGGGGTCATCCCCTCCATTTGTACCATTTTCAATCCTCACCACCTAGGGATGCTTCCAACCAAATATGGTTGACATCTATTGCTTAGTTCCAGAGAAGAAGTCGTTTAAAGCATTAACTCCAAATTACCCCAATTTGGCCCCGCCATCGGACCCGGTGAGCTAGTAAATTGTATGGTAACTTGTGCCAAGACAATGGCAAGACACTTATCTTCTTTTTAAAAATGTATCTTTTACCGATGAATATAGAAAACACATGTCCTCGAGGGAAAACCAAGGTATTTTAGCAAAGTTTCGATGTGATACCCTTCTGCTTGAATGTTAACTTGGCCGTTATAACCGCCACACATCCCCTGTAGAAAATAGTTTATGAAAAAATTGTAATTTTAACGCTGTTGAAGACGACTAACCCTTTTTAGTTACGTGCCCATTTTAATGGGATTTAAGATATGATCTACACTGGCAATTTTACACAGGATGAGGCACATGTTTCTTACACTATAAAACAGTCTTTTAATGTTCTAAGGGACGTCTGTGTCTGTGATGGCACTGTGCCAAAGTCAGTACCGGGTGTTACCACCACGAGCATCGATCACAGCTCTGCACCGCCTGGGCGTGGACTGTATGAGTCGTCGAATCTGGCGTTGTGGAATCCTTCTCCACTCATCCTGCAATGCATGGTTCAGCTGTTGAAGCGTCTGTGGTTGAGGCTGTCGGCGTCGTACACGTCTGTATAGCAGATCCCACAAATGTTTGATAGGGTTTAGGTCAGGCGATTTGGAGGGCCATGGCAGCACAGTAACATTGCTGTGGGCAAGATAATCCATGGTAACACGTGCAGTATGCGGTCTTGCGTTGTCTTGCTGGAACATCTCTCTTCTGACGTCAATGGCGGGAATAAGGTGACGTTGAAGGATTTCATCACGGTAGCAGCAGTTAAATTTCCCTGCACGTGCACCATTCACGGATATGCCTGCCCACATCATGACACTTCCACCGCCGTATCGGTCGACTTCATGAAAACAGTGTCGAGTGAAGCGTTCATTTCTCCGTCTGTAGACGCGCATCCTACCATCATGGCGATACAGTATGAACCGCGACTCATCACTGAACTATATCCTTCTCCACTGCACTAGGGTCCATGGTCGAACATTACTGCTCCATTGCAGACGTGCACGACGATGATGTTGCCGCAGAACGGGCGCTGAATATGGTCTCATTGGGCGTATCCCATGCTGTCTTAGACGATTTCTGATGGGTTGCGCTGAGACTCTACGAAGACCAGGAACATTGTTAGCTGTGTATGCTGCACTGATTGTCCGGTTGCGAAGATGCAAAACCCGGATGAAGCGGTCCTGCGCCGCAGTTGTGACCCTGGGTCTTCCACTTCTCGGTCGATCTCTTTTAGAGTTGTGGAGTCTGTAGCGCTGCCACAGACGAGAAATGGTACTCGCCTCACGTTAAACTTTTCTCTCTATGCAGGCTCAAGATACATTTTCTTATGTCATGATTTACGATCTATTTTCATAATCTGTTGCCGCAACACTTTGCAAAAATGTATTAACATAAACGTCTGTAACAAGCCCAGTACATCCATCTCAACTTGCTGAGGTAAACCCAGACATCAGTACGTACAGAACTAAATAGTAAGAAGATGGTATTTGTTGTTACCCTGCCTGGCGCTCGACATTCAGGGCCAAAACAAGAACAGGTCGGCTCGGAGTCAGTATACCGTGTCGGAGTGGGGTTTTCATGTCAAGCTGAGCCATGGTTTTCAGTGGTCCTAGCACTATAAAAATCGGCATTAGTCCTGACTGGTAAAGGCAGCTTTATAAGTGCAATAATCTTGGACCCCATTTCACCTCACCTCACAGAATGCAAACGCGGAATGCTTAAAAGCGAAGGAAGAGCTCGTAAAATACACAAACTACTCCAGCAGTTCACGTTAGCGAATGTGTTGTCCTTGAACTGGTAAACAGAATACCGTGGAAAGTTGTATCGCCAAAATTATAAATATATTTATAGGAGAAGTGTTTGTTTGTTTGTTTGTTTATTTGTTTAACGCCGCACTCAGCAATATTCCAGCTACATGACGGCGGTCTGTAAATAATCGAGTCTGGACCAGGCAATGCAGTGATTGATATCATGAGCATAGATCCATGCATTTGGTATACGATGACATGCACCAACCAAGTCAGCGAGCCTGACCTCCTGGTCCCGTTAGTCGCCTCTTACGACAAGCATAGTCGCTTCATAAAACAAGCATGGTTTACTTAAGACCAAATCTAACCCGGATCTTCACGGGTCGACCTTGTAAACGAGCTACTGTGCACAGGCCAATGCTGGGCAGGCAATGGCGGTGTCACAAACAGGTGCAGTGCTTCCTTAAAGTAAGGAGTACGAACCGTCGCCAAGAAACCTAACGTGAGGAATTGTGCCACGTTTGAAATGCAGAAAAGGTAAACACTGGTAACTAATGACTGCGAGAAGTGACTATGTTTCTAAATCGGCAAATAATTAACTGTATGCAAAATACACTTTCACGTGAGCACGTTAATCCTTAACTGAAGCAATAATACCAACAAATATACTTGCTGGATTACCATAGGTTAAATAAAAATGACAACAGACAAGCACATATTCGTTATTGCATTGCATTGTTCACTATTGTGAAAAAACACTGTTACACTTCTATTCTATAACATTCTGAAATATCATCAAGTAATTATAGTTTGTGACTGACTGATAGATACATAGCATTTTCAGTTGATTCTAAAAGAATATGGTTGGCCAAATATGAAAATGTCTGACAGTGTGTATTTTTCTAATATTAGCGATCTCACTCAAACAGCTGGTATTTTATCAATTTCATAAACATGTCTATGTTTACGAAGTATATAAAAATATAAACAGGTCATGTCTTAAACATATATGTTATACGACTTTATTCATTGACTTAAACAAGAACAAATATTTTGTAAACAACCAACACATGCCGGTAAATCCTGAGTGTGCGCGTGGACGGAAGGCGATGTCCCATATGCCGAAGACCGGCTCTGTGGTCTAGTGGTAGAGCGTCCGCCCGAGTAGCGGAGGGTTCGACGTTCGATCCCCAGCCGCTTCATGCCAAAAGACGTTAAGAGATGGTTCTTGTTGTTACCCTGCCCGAGACTCGGCTCGGAGTCAGTATACCGTGTCTGAGTGGGGTTTTCATGTTATACTGAGGCGTGGCATCTCAGTGGACCTAACACTATAGAAATCGGCATTGCTCTGGACTAGTACAAGCAGACACACACACACACACGCACGCACGCACGCACGCACGCACGCACGCACGCGCGCATGCAAGTTGCTATGTAAGTGCAATAATCTTGGCCGCGACGTCAAACCCCACCTCACCTCATCTCACCATATGCCGAAACCAGGACGGATAACCAGGTTGTAAGCCTGTGTTTAAGTATGGGAGCTACGACCACCTTAGCGCTAAGATCGCTTTGTGGAACTGGGTCCTCACACTGGACCATATATTGCACTAAAATATAATATTGATTATATTCTTACACCGTGTGCTCACCGGTTTTTACGTTGGTACCTCCTTAAGCGCAACAATTATTCAAGTCAATTCAATGGAATAACATTCATTCGTAAGATTGGTATTGTTTTCAACTATGTGGCTTATTTTTCAAAGTCACACTCAAACTTAAATAGGTTTTGCATATTTTTGTATTTCGATTAACGATCAGCTATATTGTTTATATGACTTAAATTATTTTTGTATTTCAGTACATGTACTAACAGGAAATAGACGTCGAATAAGAGGCTATTGGAGGCATACCGCGGTGTTTGAGATCGACTTTGCAAACATCGTGGCATTAGTGTATACAATAAGTGCTTCTTTCGTACACTCGAAAACAATGGCGTGCTATCTGATCTTTCAAAATTCTACGACTTAATAAATGGCAAACGGTTATTGAGATATGAATGAAGTAATAGTGTAAAATGTGTAATG
Organism: Haliotis cracherodii; assembly: GCF_022045235.1. Classification (NCBI taxonomy): domain Eukaryota; kingdom Metazoa; phylum Mollusca; class Gastropoda; order Lepetellida; family Haliotidae; genus Haliotis; species Haliotis cracherodii. The sequence goes on from NW_027266279.1 coordinate 149,903, forward strand.
AAAAATATCAATAACATGTGCATTTATAATGCTCCAAATTCCGTTCACCAAGCGGATACTCTTAGCATTAGAATTACCCCGGTCATAGGATCATTGTGCATTTGATTTGCATCTAGCTCCCTGGGGAGTATGCAAGTCACGGTGCGTGATGATGAGTGACGTGGCGTTATTGCTTATCGGACATGCTCGAAGTTTGTTTGTTTGTTTGTTTGTTGATTAACGCCGCATTCGGCAATATTCCAGCGGTCCTTAAATAATCGAGTCTGGATCAGACAATCCAGTGATTGACATCGCGCATTGATCTACGCAGTTTGGAGACGATGACATGCATCAACCAAGTCAGCGAGACTGACCACCCGATACAGTTAGTCGCATCTCACGACAAGCATGGGTTGCTGAAGACCAATTCAAACCCGGATCTTCACTAAATGTACGTAACGGCGCGACATCTATTGTGATATATATGACGATATAGTTAGACATCGACTGGTTGATGAAATAGTTTAACATGGAATGATGGAATAACAGATATCTGTGATGAAATAGTTTAACATGGAATGGTGGAATAACAGATATCTGTGATGAAATAGTTTAACATGGAATGATGGAATAACAGATATCTGTGATGAAATAGTTTAACATGGAATGATGGAATAACAGATACGTGTAATGAAATAGTTAAACATGGAATGATGGAATAACAGATATCTGTGATGAAATAGTTAAACATGGAATGATGGAATAACAGATATCTGTGATGAAATTGTTAAACATGGAATGATGGAATAACAGATATCTGTGATGAAATTGTTAAACATGGAATGGTGGAATAACAGATATCTGTGATGAAATAGTTAAACATGGAATGATGGAATAACAGATATCTGTGATGAAATTGTTAAACATGGAATGGTGGAATAACAGATATCTGTGATGAAATAGTTAAACATGGAATGATGGAATAACAGATATCTGTGATGAAATAGTTTAACATGGAATGATGGAATAACAGATATCTGTGATGAAATAGTTTAACATGGAATGATGGAATAACAGATACGTGTAATGAAATAGTTTAACATGGAATGATGGAATAACAGATATCTGTGATGAAATAGTTTAACATGGAATGATGGAATAACAGATATCTGTGATGAAATAGTTAAACATGGAATGATGGAATAACAGATATCTGTGATGAAATTGTTAAACATGGAATGGTGGAATAACAGATATCTGTGATGAAATAGTTAAACATGGAATGATGGAATAACAGATATCTGTGATGAAATAGTTTAACATGGAATGATGGAATAACAGATATCTGTGATGAAATAGTTTAACATGGAATGATGGAATAACAGATACGTGTAATGAAATAGTTAAACACAGAGTGATAGACAGACAGATGTTTGTGACGAAATACTTTAAAACTGAGTGATAAATTTTACAAATACGTACATATTATGAGGTTGACATGAAGTTATAGATTAACATTTATGTATAACGTAATCGTTTAACATTGAGTGAGAGATTAACAGATACGTGTGGCGTAATACTGAATGACAAGACACAATATTGTTTCATACCATGACGTACAATTCGATGGCCCGATATCATGTATTAGCAAAAGAATGGCGAAATATTCGAATGTCTTCAAGTTGCAGCTGTAAGAGTGACAGGTACATACACGGGAAAATATCTTGAAGTCGATTGATAAATGACAAGATGAAATTATTGACAAAATTACCGTGGTGTCATGTTATATGTGTTTGTGTGTTGTTAAACGCCGCACTCAGCAATATTACAGCCATAATCATGTTATGATACGCAATAGGACAACTCAGATCCATGCGTTTCTAAGATTGGATCAATGACCCACTCCACTTGGATTAAAGGATGTCAGCCTTCATCTGGTGGTACACAAAACAATTCCCTTTTTTCTGAGTTGTCTCCAAATGTCATATCTAAAAAAACATACATAAAAGCGGTACTTCACCCGAGTTTTTTAAGCAGTCCAAGCAAGTTTAACCCAAATAAATCAAAATCATGTTTGTTTTTCTGTTACCAACACATATTTAAAGCCTACACCCCCAGGTCTTACTTTATCATTTGCCAACAAATATGTATCCCTTTTTCAATTGAAAGTAAATTTTGAATAAGGATTCCAGATCGAAGAGGATCGAATGGTTGTTGAAAACAGGATAGCGGCCCGTGAAACAACTACTGGGATTCTGTTCGACCAGACACGCTTATTCAAAGTTAACAAATACTTGTATTTATTTGAAGGTGTGAGCGCTTTCAACAATATTCCAGTTATATCACGGCGTATCAGCTTAATGTGGAAAGCCCGAAGTGATGCAGGTCTCAGACGTTTACCACTTTGGTGAAACCCACGAGCAGGGGTATGGTGCTGACAAACCTGGAAACACAATCGGGGCGAACCGGGATTCGAACAATCATAGTTTTCTGGCATGCCCAAGGGACTCAACTCTGTACTGCCAATTTGAAAGTGATCGAGGAATAGGCATTTAGGTTTTTAAACAATTATATTATTTGCAGCCAATCGCAGATGTAGAAATGCGTTGGAAATGCTACAGAGTACCTTGGCACATTGTCAGAGTGTCGATCCGTACCCCCAGTTGTTACATGCCGGACGGCTGATATTATAACGGTAACGCTATTTTTCAGGGTATTATCATTTGCAGAAGCCCGAGGTCTTCCATTAAGTGCCCGAGGGAGGAGGGCAGTTGAAAAGAGCGAGGACTTCTGCAAATGATAATGCCCTGAAAAATAGCGTTACCGTTATTAAAGCTAAAATGGATAGAATTTGTTATCAAATAAAAATAAATGACAATAACAATGACACATGGCACTAATAGTCGTAGCCTGTAGAAGCCTCTAAAGAAGCAACCCCATTAAGACCGATTCCAATATCAGCCTTTCATGGTGTATATTGAACTAAAGATATATCAAAAGATATTGTTTCAAAAACATGAACAAAACAATCGTGTTTGACAAGGTGTGACAAAACAACGATTTGGTAATTACTGTTGTCACAGACAAGGAACACAACCATAATAAACACATCCAATTCCTTGCCAATATTCGTAGTATGGCACTGGGGAACACCCCTTTCATGGCACCAACGGTGGTCGGTAGATTAAACTGGTCTCAGCTGACGGACGTTCTGTCTCAAATGCGGTCACAAGAGGAGGTTATCAGAGTAATTCTGTGCTATCTTGGGACTCCTTGAGGTAAGCCAAAACGTTGTCATGACCCCCTTTCCCTGGAACAATAACATTGAATAAGAAGTGGTGAAGGAGAAACAGAAGCGTCACGAAGATGAGGGATCAACTGAAAGGATTTCGAATTACATGCTTCTAAATTTGCAACTCGGCCTTCACTTTCCGTCCTTTCCTCCCACTCACACATCTGGTCACACCTTACAGTGTTCACTTGTTCACTTCAGGACCGATTGTATCCAGATGCGATATATTTGCAGCCAAAGCAACAAAACCAGATATTTTTTATTTAAAACTATGAAAAAAGGACACAGTTTTTAAATGAAAATCTTGTCAATGTGCATATTTTAGGGACTTGCCTTTCATAATTGGGAGGGAGGGGGTCATTGTCTAACATGTATTCGGGTGGGACCATGGCAAAATGTAACATAAAATGGTGGTGTATGTGTGTGTGTGTGTGTTGGGAGTGGTGTGTGTGTGTGCGGGGGGGGGGGGGGGGTGGTGGAGTGTGGGGGGGGTGTGTGGTGGTGGTGGGAGTGGTGTGTGTGTGGGGCTGGGTAGGGTGGTGAGGGGAGTGGTGTGTGTGTGTGTGTGTGGTGGGGTCGTGGGAGTGGTGTGTGTGTGTGTGGTGGGAGTGTGTGTGTGTGTGTGTGGTGGGAGTGGTGTGTGTGTGGGTGGGGGGTGGTGGGAGTGTTGTTTTCGTGTGTGTGTGTGTGTGGTGGGAGTGTGTGTGTGGTGGTGGGAGTGGTGTGTGGTGGGAGTGGTGTGTGTGTGTGTGTGTGTGGTGGGAGTGGGGGTCGGGGGGGGGGGGTCGTGGGAGTGGGTGTAAAATGACAACTCCTTATAGATTAATCATATAATTACCTTTACTTCAAGAGACCCTCTTAGTGTGATGTTGAAGCCTCCGTGAACTAGCAAGGCTTTCTGGGTTGACTCTGTAATCTGGATGTGAAGGGCTGGAAGAAAGTTGCAACATTTTCGTTCAGCAATGGTCGAAGGAAAATGCACTGAAATATTGGGGTATATAAATCAGGAAAAGGCAAGCTTTCGTTACCTTTCTGGATACCTTCTAATGTCAGATCCGGAAAGTTTCTGGGATGTATACATTCAAAACACATTTATATAATCTTAATTCAAGAGGACATATTTAACAAAGCCACAAAATAACATAGTTATATTTTGAACGGTGATTGTTGTATTTTAAAACAAGGTAATTTTACAATATGTTTGCATAAACTATGATAAATCCAGCGAAAGAAATTCATTTTATCGACATGTTTTGCGAAGAAGGTTAACTGACCAATATTCGATCACCAATAAAAATGAGCCGCCACTTTCAAATTGTTAGAAAATGTAACTATCAAGTCAATATCGTCAAACTGCGATGCAGGATCTGACACGGCGCCGAGCAGAAACAAGTCAGTCGTCTAATGGCGCGCACAGTAATCAGACGCCATGTTGCCTGCAATGCGTGTGCTAACGCCACTCTTGTCTGACGTGGCTGACGTTGGCTAATCTGTCGTCCCAGGTGGTCCTACAGATGTTCTATTGGAGACATGTCAGGAGATTTTGCCGACCAAGAAAGAATGTTCACGTTGTTGGCGTTGCAAAATGCTCCGGTAATGCGGACTATATGAGGCGTGGCGTTATCTTGCTGGAATAACGTTCGCGGGTGACTTTGAAGAAATGGCAGTACAACACTTCACTATATGCAGCGTGCAGCGGTAAGATTGCCATCAATAACAACCAGATCCGTCTTCATGTCTCCACAATTTCCACCCAGACCATCACACTGCCACCACTGTATGGTTCAATTTCCTGCACGCAACGACGTGCCGTCCGTTCCCTGGCAGCCGATAAATACGCACCCCGCCCACTGCTTGAGAAGAAACCTGCTCTCATCACTGAACAGTACACTGCGCCAATTTCCCTGCTGCTGTCGCTCGACATTCTTCACCGACCTCATTCTCGGACCTCGATGTCCGCGCGTTAACGTCATGCCCTTGAACGGTCGGTAGACTCTCAAGCCAGACTGACGAAATGGTCTGGACACAGTCTTTCTGATGATGGGATATGGGTTATGCCTTTTTCCGAACAATAGGGGCAATTTCACACCCAGCACGTGCATCTTTCGCATGTCAGTAATAGGAATGAATAAGTTGCGTTGAGGCGATATATTAATCTGTGTTTAAAGGTATTTTGACATTGGTTGAAAATATATTGAAAAAACGTTTCATATGACTTTGAGTTTATTTGGTTTATATATATCATTTGTTTGTTGTTTTACGCCGCAGTCAGCAATACTCCAGCTATATGACGGTGGTCTGTAAATAATCGAGTCTTGACCAGACAATATCCAGTGACTGATATCGTGAGCATCGATCCAGGCAATCGGAATACGATTACATGCATCAACCAAGTCAGAGAGCCTGACCACCCGATCCCGATAGCTACCTCTTACAACAAGCATGGCCGCCTCTTACAGCCAGCATTTGGGTGATTAATATCACAATAGAATAACAAATTGTGATTAAATTGAGAAACTGTATCAACTGTTACTTTGTATTCCTGACAAATGTATTAACACCCGCGGGCCCATTAAGCATAATTATGTATAGTTATGAAGATAAATTCCAAAACTGGACATTCTTTAAAAATAAATTAATCTGGATGGCAAAGTAGATCATGTTTTATTCTGTATATCGAAAAACGAGAGAAAGAATTTCAACCCGGTTCGAAGACTAACGGTGTAACTTTTGCAGCGAAGAACCAATTCCAGTAGATATTCAAACATTGCCAGTCAGAGTTTGCCATTTATGCCAATATTGAAAGATTGCTTTTAAAGGCAACAAATGGGAAGGAATACAGCGAAAGACTGCAGAATGTCGACCAGAGAGAAACGTACATGCAACTCAAAACCCTGGGGGTGAAACTATTCAACACTAAAACATCTACGAGGGCTGGTCAAAAAGAAATTAAACTAAGAATAACCTATATCTTGATGATGCCATATAAACTGTTAAATATGGAGGACAGTACCTATATCATCTAACTGATTCAGTTGTTTGCGAATCCGCATGACTGGCTTGTGAACCGCGAGCGACACACTTCATACCTGCATTGTCTAACGACGTTCGTATGGTATGATGCACTAGATACGACGGCTGGTCAAAAAGATCTGAGCCTGACTAACTTTCAACTACGGGCCATAACAAAGCGAACTAGTTAATGTAGGACATTGTTTGAGTAGTTCATTCCAAGTGCATTTGGTCTCTTGAGGCCGTTTGTATATTTGTGACAGCCAGTTGAATGTGACAGGGGACACAGAAATGGAAAAGAACGAGTTCCGAGCAGTCATCAAGTTTTTGACTTTGGAGAAAAGTACTTCCCAAGACGTTCATAACCGCATGTTACAAGTGTATGGGGATAAGTGCCCCAGCTATTCCACTGTTAAGCGTTAGGCATCTCTGTTTAAGGCAAGGAGAACACGCCTTGATGATGGTCTTGACGTCGCTCAACGTGAAGATTCAATGGAGATAGAAAAACTTCTACTGACGGACAGACATTTTACCATGCATTGGTGAACTTGAGGAAGGTCTAAGCCATGGATCCATTGAACTTTGACTCATAAACATTTTTCAAATGAATAAGATATCTGCTCGTTGGGTGCCAAATTTTCTAAATTCTGATCTTTAGGAAAAAAGAACTGACATTGCAAGAGAAAATTTACCGCTAATTGAAGAGGATGGCGTTAAATTCAAAAAGAGATTAGTAACGGATGATCAAACATGGGTCTACCACTATGATACCGAGTCAAAACGTCAATCCATGGAAAAGCACCATTCCACTTCTCAGGCAACAAAGAAATATTCAGGATCAATGAAGAAAGTTATGACAGTGGTATTCTGGGATGCAAAGGGTTGATTGTTGATTACTTAGAAAGTTAAAAGACGATTACCGATGCCTACTATGCTGATGTGCTTCATCGCCTGATAGATTCTATCAAAGAAAAGCGGCGAGGAACGGTGACTGCTGGAATTCTACTATATCATGACAATGCCTCTTCTCACACCTCTCGACATGCAAAGGTGACCGTGCGACAATGTGGGTTCGAAGAGCTTCCTACCCTCCATATTCGCAAGACCTGATACCAAGTGATTTCCACCTGTTTCCTAAACTGAAAGAACACATTCGTGGAAAGCGCCATGACGACAACGATGACCTCAAAGCTGCCATGAATGATATTTCAAGTTGGTTTCAGAAAACATATCCCTGACTGGAATTGAAACGCTTCACTATCGATATGAGACGTGTATTGAAAAGCAGGGAGTTTATGTTAAAAAATATAGTTAAAATTAAAAACACTTTCACGGTTGTTGGGTTTGTTAGGTTTAGAACTCTTTGACCAGCCCTCGTACTGATCTGTCAGTCAGCTGGTAACACGCATCTGAAACTAAACGTGCAATGTCATTCACCTGTGTGGGAGGAGTAGAGAACTACTTGAGATCTACACTGGGTCAAGGCCGCCTGAACAATGTGGACGGCTGCACGTTAATCGAGACTTAGCAGATGGGCATGATGGACGAATGAATTTCCCACCGGATATGAACACTACTGAATAGCTGTGTTTGGAAGATCCCCCCCCCCCCCCCCCCTTCCCCCACATACTCTGAGAAACGCTCCTACAGACTTGATTACAACATTGAATAATAAAAACAGCTTTGAGCATATTTGAACTGTTCCAGATCAATAAATAACACCTTGTTCAGCCTGAAGCAATCGTTTCATCTTGAAGGTCAGGTTCCTTAGTGCGTACAAATATCAGCACTGAAGACGTACACTGAAGATAGAATCTCGATCTATGAATCTGTTTCAGTTACGCGAGGAGTATTTGCCAAGGATCTGTGCTTTGTGAGTAAATGCCAAGGTTCGAGCCACCATTGGGATCAGAAATCCTCTAAACCATATCCCATTATTTGTGTGTGCGTGTGTGTATATATATGTGTATGTGTGTGTGTGCCTGTGTGTGTGTGTGTGTGTGTGTGTGTGTGTGTGTTCATACAGTTTGGCCCTCGCTCTAGTCATGAGTCGCAAGACGTTCATAAAGTTTGGCCCTAACTCCATGATTGGTTGGTGTGTTGTTTAACGCTGCACTCAGCAATATTCCAGCTATATGACGGCGGTCTGTGAATAATCGAATCTGGACCAGGCAATCCAGTGATTGAAATCATGAGCATCAATCTATGCAATGGGAATAGATGAGTGAAAAAATATTGGTCTACACACAGTGATACAAAATTGTATAACATTTAACTAAAGTTGATGGTCTTTCCAACAGTATCTAAATTCCGCAAATGCAAAAGGTGTATGCACTGCTATTTTAAGCGTTAAGACAAAATTGATGGAAGTGATTGTGATATTCGAATGAGGTACATTTGGCGACGTGAGTTACCAAAAAGCAGCAGCAGCAGCAGAACAGCCAGGGGCTACTATGTTTCCCGCAGCGAAATACTGAGTTTCTGCTGAAAAGCAGACATTAATTAACTTAACGCACTTCACATCCTCTCTTCATCCCGAGGCAAGGGAATTAACTGACTTAAATAGTCCAGTTCCCGACCTTGCCGAACAAGGCTGCATTTATGGAGTTCTATTTTGTTTGGACTAATGAGTCTATGAACAGTCCAAGCAAAATCGCGTAACGAAATCGACTTCTGGTTCGTAAACTGTCGTGCAGACTTCGGTCAATTGCAGGATTTACAAAGCACGTGTACAGCAAACACGGCGTCTCCAATTTCCAAATCGTTTCATGCATTTTTGGTATATGCCACATTTAATACTTGAATTAGGAAGCTCAAGAAGTGTTGAGTGGGCTATATTTAATACAAGGACCGATAACTTTCGTAGGGGAAAGAAGGAAATATTATTGTTTTTACAGTACGATTATAAATAGTATCTAGATGAAATGAAAGAGAAAATGACATAAATATGAAACACATTGACTTAAGTGTCCAATGTATAAACTGTTCATGTGCACTATAAAACATACATCTTCGTCTCCCCTTGTATTCCGCACTAGGCTGACTGACTAAGACCCATGTTCAACATATTTGTGTATGGCTATCCATATATACAACATTTTCTTTCAAAATTTGGTTCATAAAAATTCGACCTTAAAGTTGTTTTTACGCCTTGGTATATAAATGTAAGTTTAAAGCATGGTATATTTCAAGTAATGTTTCAGAATTCATCCAATTTTCAAAAGGAAAGTTTGAAATAGACTGATCATTGATAATGGTAACTTATGTAAAAGGAAAAGCGGAATATTAACCAGTGTTTTAGCACTGACCTACGAAACTCAAACAAGCACAATCGATAAACCTAGGTGGGACTAGCTATAGCACAGCGAACTGGTATATGATTGTAAATTACTATATATTATTAAGACAATGAAAATAACACCAATCTAAAGAAACACAAACATGCATTCCCTTTGATCTCAGACAATATATTTTTTATAATAAATTCTAATTTAGAATAGATGATACCAAATGAATTAAATATGACTAAATAAGTATGTTAATAACATGGCAATTGTCGACCTATTTGATAATATAAATAACGGAGGGTACAAAAACAAATAATGAATACTTGATCTATTTAAAACATCGAAACAAAATCACTTTATTGTGTTTAGTTATTTTTATGCTATTAATTGAACCATTCGATTCATTTCATTCCCGTACTCGATATTATATGTATATTAGTGTCTTATCGCACATTGAAACAGATTGAAAAGTATAAATTTCTGTGTTAACATATATCAAAATATTTTTTCAAAACATGGCTAAATTCGAACGGTGTTAGTCAAGAGATAGACGGTCTCATTTACTCGTCGTTCGCCGTGGAAATATTCCGAATCGTGATGTACTAGATCTACGTTCTAGTTCAGATCAGTGCAGTCAAAGAGAATATTATGATATGTTGAAATTGAAACCACGTGTCCATTATGCGACCACGACATTAGATCAGCTGTGTCATACACGTCACAAGTCCCGAAGTCGAACCACGCGCACCTGCCCAGACGACAATTTCACAGCGGCCGGGAAAATAACGACCGTCTAAAATTAAAAAAATTGCAGATCGTACCATCATTTAACGAAAAAGAGAAAGTATTTACTCATTGCTGACATTTCAGATAACATATCAAATAAAAGTTGAAGTCTTGCAATAAATTATCATACGATAATCGAAAGTATTGTCTACATCAACAATTTGTAAATCTAATATTAATTAGATCTTATATCCATGGCAGAATGCTGGAAATACGAACACACTTTGAAATCTCCTTTTACGACAAAACGTGAAACAATGAAAGTAATTCATTCACATGGTCAGGTTGTGTGATCAATCACACGTGACTCTTAGTCATTTTCTATATATAAAAAAGCAGCATTTATTTGTCGAAACGCTCTAGCATGTAGGAGAACTAGAAGACAAGAAATCGCGGCACAGCTTTGATGCCAACGTGCCCTGTCGATCACTTCGGACCTAAACTGACCATTCAATGTTTACGTGTTGATCGTGAACTTTCTGCCTAAAGTAATGTTCATAGGTATCTGTTCATTTCTTAGATTTGAATATGTTCTGTAAATTAGCATCATAAACAGAACGACAATCTGCACTGTCGATTCGTCTCAAATGCCTTGCTAAATCACCATGGCCACACAGTCGATAAAAATATCCAATGCTTGAACAAAAACTTCCGTTGCGGACTAAACGTCAGTTGTCTCACGCCAATAACCGTACAGTGGGGGAAAGTAGATATTTCTGGCCAGTGTGATTGGATTTCTTTTTTTTCAAATTGGCTGTCTCATATCATTAAAGTAATGTGTATGTAATAGAGTTTAACGTTAACGTTATTTAACGCTGCACAGCAACATTCCAGCTTTATGACGGCGGTCTGTAAATAATCGAATCTGGACCAGACAATCCAGTGATTGAAATCATGAGCATCAATCTATGCAATGGTAATAGATGAGTGAAAAAATATTGGTTACCCAAAGAAAAATGTAAAAACCCAATTAAAATAGAAACCTTAGAGTAAAAACTCAATTGGTCTATAAGTAACCTAGAGTTCTGCAAATTGTAATCGTTCCACTTCCTCTTCGTAAGGTATTATCAAGCCCAAACAAGGCGGGTGGGGTCGAAAGTTGATTATAGTTCCGCCGACGCCACCTCGTGCGGAGGTGTCCTTAGATCTTTACGTTGAGAGGTAGTGTAACACTGTAAAACACTTTAATCGTTCCTTCCTAGGCAAGCGCGCCATGAAATTACTGAAATATGTCACAACTAAATTCACCCACTCACTTTGTATAAGCCCAAGCCATGTACTTACGCAAACTGGTTGATTCCATTCTGGACGCTGTGTTGACGGTGTCCCCGAACAGGCAGTATCTGGGCATCTTCGTACCGACCACGCCGGCCACCACTGGCCCTGGTGGAACAGGAGAAATGTTATAAGGGCTTGGAAAGGCATTTAGAAGTGATACACACAAGGAAGAGAATATATGGATGTCAATTTCTTTATTATGAGTCTCACAACGTTTCGGAGTATATGCTTACTCCTCCATCAGGTGAATGAATGCCATGAGACAGAGAGCATATATATGTACATGTAAGTACAACAAAATTAATGAGATAACAAAGGGTGGAAAATAACAAAGGGTAGGAACTAACAAGGGAAGCCAACAGATTCTTGTTAATTTAGTCCCGATCTCATGAATCGAGGGACTCTGCTGTTGTTACCGGGAGCGCCAAATGGACGGATTACCCATCAGTCAGTGTGGTGAACGTGATTGCGTACCGTTTTATGGCAAAATCGTAGAGAAATTGGTTAAAGACGACAATCTCATAACTCTAAACAATGGCAGTCACACACGTTATGACCATGTCCACAACACATGGAGTTTTTAACTGGGACTGAACATTGATATGAATAGGTACATTTTAACAGTCATTCAATGGAATGCACAAATACGGTAATGAAATTGATGAGCGGTACTCCTTTGTTCTCGTTTTATTTGCCTGGTACCGGGAGTGCCAAATCCCCAGTTAATGAACCGTGTCTGAGCCTTCCCTGGTCCCGGGAACGCAAAGGGGGTTTTCCTCCTAAATATCTAATTTGGCGCTCCCGGGCCGACACCAGTTCAATGACCCGGTGCCACACATCGACACATTCTAGCCAGACAATGGTGAAGCTGGGGGGATCACTGATGGTCTCGTGTGATGTTTTCAGATGAGTCCAGATTCATTCTGGTGACGTGACGTGATAGATTTGGGTGTGGGTCTGTAATGAAATGGGGCGGGATCACGCCACTGAATATTTGACATGAACGAATCACTGGACAGTACTACTGATAACATCCGTGCCACGTTCATTACTGAATCCTAACCCTGCTCCATGGAGCACAGCTGGGACATGATCGGACGACGAGTGGTCAACGCCAAAGGTCACTCGCTACGCTAACCACACGGGACCAGACGCTGCAAAAGAAGGACGTTGGACAAAACTCCTTCCAATAATGTATGGGAGGTTAATTTGGACCATGCCACGCCGTATAAACGAATGTTTGACACGTATGGGCATGACCCATTATTGATCAAGTCATGTCAAACGTTCATGTTTGACAACACACCCCAGTCGTCTTTCTTGGTTGTTGCCGTTGAGTCTATACACAGCCAACATGTTCAGCTGCTTGTCATGTTACACCTCGTCCTTCATCTTCCTTTCTTCATCCATTACCATCACTCGATACCTCTTTGTAATTCTGTAATCAACTGTTATTTCAGAATATCTCCTATTTTTTAGAGTATATGTAAAATACAAAATACATTAATAGGCATTGTGAACGGAACTTCAGATAAAAACCATTGTTACACATCCTGCTCAATACAAGAGCAATTATCCCAAGCTATATATCACGTCTCGCCATTAGTAGTGCTTTTCCGTCATTTTCCCTCCACCTCTGCCATCCGATTGCTTTTTTGTTAAGTAGATTTTCATGTTGATAAGCCTTAGGAAGCCAACTCTTATCAATGGAGAGGGCACGAAAGCATAGGTGATAATGGACTTCATGGTATGGGAGAGTACACTATCATTAATTGTTAAGTAGTTATTGACTAACAAATAGTTTACATGCCTTATCTGATGGCTCACTGAAGCATCAACCATGGCAACAATTTTAATTGGCATAATATTCGATTTTTTATTCTAATATTTGAAATAATCGGGTTTTAGTCTCAGATAGCCTGGAGTGGAGATCCTCGGTACGTCCGCACATTGCCTGTGTTTCAGTTACACCACGGCGGGAAATGTGGATAACCTCCGCGGCATGGAGATTTATTCTAACGAAACATAATGTACCATTTCATAGCAAAGTTTAAACGAAATCACAGTACATCACATTAAATATTCTTTACCTGTTATCGAATACAATAAATTGTCCCAGAAATGCTTGAAACAAATAATTATGCTTCATATAGTTTTGAAGATGTGTTTTCTAAAATATATTTAGGCACGTGGTTTTAGTTAAACATATATCGATATAGTGTTTTGCAGCTGCAGCTGAAGATAATATCTAGCCCCCAACATACAGAACCCAAGTTCCACAGGCCCCGAATGATCGGCCCCTAATGGCTGACCGAAATCAGTCATAGTTCACACACGTGGGACGTAATATCGAAAGATGACAATAAAGTTCGTATTGGTTAAACGAACGCGTATAACAACTTTCTGATAGTTGCACAAACATGTTCATTGGTCATTTGAAGTTTTATGTTGTTATTTGTTGTTTAACGCCGCACTCAGCAATATTCCAGCTATATGACAACGGTTTGTAAATAATCGAGTACGGACCAGACAATCCAGTGATTGACATCATGAGCATCGATCCACGCAATAAGGATTCAATGACATGCATCAACCAAGTCAGCGAGCCTGACAACCCGATCCCGTTTGACGCCCCTTACGACAAGCATAGTCACCTTTCACGGCAAGCATGGGTTGCTGAAGACCTTTTCTATCCCGGATCATCACGGGTAGAAGTTCTATGACGTCTCACCTCTGCATTGTTCATATTTTGATTCAATTTCATTATCAGCACAACAGACTGAATACAATAAATACTTTTATTTCCTAAAGTATAAAGGCTCATATATAGAATACGCACTTTAAAACACATCTGCGACGTCACTCTTTGTTTAAAAGATCATTATTTTTCACGAATAGACTAGGCTGTCGATTTTTAGCCTTCGTCAAACCACATTAAACAAATATAACAACTTAAAACAGATAACAATACGATTGTCAGATTAATTCTGATAACGAATGCGATCTCCGAATCAACGAAATTCCTCCTCTGAACAACCCAGGAACAGCTGCCAGTCAATACGCTACATTGTTTTAGGTGGTGAGCGCCTAAATTATGATCATGCTGGAAAACAGCCTTTTTGAATTTGTGATCACATTTGCATGACATCAATAAAACATTGACTTGGTCTGATAAGCCCATTCCGAAGAATTATTACTACCCTCGTAAATGTAGCCATCGACGGCCCACTCCATTCCATCGATGGCGCTGCTTAATGCCAAAAGAAGGCGACGATTATTGTACTAAGATACGAGATGTCGGTCAATCACGATGTTGTTGTAGTTACAACACTGATGTTTACAAAAAGGGAATTTCGTTGTGAAGAAACTGAACCACGTTTCACTTTAAGAGTTCCAGTCGCACTTACCATTCACGCCAAATTCACACTTCACACGATCACAGGGAGAAAGCGCTGTCCATGCAAAGCCAGATGTTGCTGGACAGTAAAAATTGTGATTTCACCCGAGCGCATGGAACATGGTTAAGGCAGGTTTTTGGTATTTTCACTTGATACTTTGAACTAAAACTAACTTGCATCATGCAGCGGAGCGCTTAATCACAAAATAGCTCTTCTAAAAGTTATCTCCATTTTACGATTCTGACTACATTATATTATATCTGTTTGTGTATTCCAGCTATATGACGGCGGTCGACTTTAGTATAAGCCTTTGTTTATAAACGACTATCAAATAGTGATGACACCAGGTGTTCGCGGAAAGGTGGGCATATCCTGCTTTACCTGTGGCACCCGTTACAGACGTGTACAAAGGAAAGTCAAGTTTTCACCTGAAAAAGATGCATCTGACATTATCTTTGTCACTGATGCGTCAAATTTGCAAATGTCCTCTACCATCAAACTTTGTGAAATCTTTGCTGCGGCCTTGAATGTTTTAATGTTTCAAACGTTGTGTGTCCCTCTTCGTAGAAAGAGCATGTTCGATTGTACCTACGAGGTTGTGAAATGTAGACACCAAATACTGGATCTGCTCAAATATTGCTGACATCAAGGGAACGTGGAAGTCATCCCTCTTGTCATACTGTCTTGGGGATAGTTTTTGCCATTCTGAATCTTTATGTATAGATCATCTAAATATGAAACAGATGAGTAGTTTTACAGGTCTCTTTTATTTCTATTTCAGGTGGGTAAATCAGTGGCTATTTCACCATTCTTGAAAGATATCCGATTATCAACACACCGTAAGCTTAACCCGTGAAGATCCGGATTAGATCTGTCAGCAACTAATGCTGGGGACTAACGGGATCAGGTGGTCAGACTCGCTGACAAGGGTGATGCATAAATAATAGTTGCGTAAATAATAACAATTACTGGATTGTTTGGATCGTAACTGAACTTGGATCTTTCTGGGATTGTAGAAATTCAACCTTTGAGTTTTTCAGAATCCACATGATATTAATTCCGCATGACTCAAATACTTTCTGTGATTCGCGGTGTTTCCAGACTTTCTTCCTCCGTTACCCTACCCAGTATGTGACATTATTTGATATGTCACATATACCAAGCTCTTCACGCGTCTGTAGTACCAATTTGACAAAATTCATATTCTTTCAGAACCACGGACCTCGAGGCTGTCCTGTGTGGCACTTAGCACAGGTCCCTTCGCTTTAACACCCACGTAAAAAGGAAAAAGGATTTAATCTTTGAAACATGGAAGGCAGAAACAAGGTATAACTGAGATTTTGTTAAACTACAACAACCAAGATTATATACTGAACCGCCAAAGAAACGTCACCCCAATTAACATTGCATGGAAAGTTTTCATATAAATATCTGGGTAATTTGTCAAAGTTTCTAACAATTTAACATTACCTTGTCCGGAAAAAATGAAATTTGGTGATAAAAAACCTCAAAGCAGATGACAATAAAACCGATCGCCCAAACGCATCACGGCAACGGCCATGATAACCCAATGAACGTGAGTTCCGTGCAAATTGAAATGCACATGCGTTCCCCCATTTCTTGCCCTATAAAAATCCACCCAGATCGGATAACATTCATTTGTTATTGAATTGCTACCACATGCCAAAATTGACAAGAAATCAAAGACACAAAGCCCCCGGACGCCTGCAAGCTGGACAAAACCGCTCGGCAAGTAGCAAATGCATTTCAAGTCCACGTAAGGACCATATACGGGCTCCAGCAACGGTACCAGACCACCAACACTACATATAACCGACCACGTAGTGGATGACCAAGGGTCACCACCCGACGTCAGGATCGTCCAATTGTGCGACAGCATCTTCAAGATCGCTTTGTTACTGCTGCAGAAACTGCTCGACAGACCAAGGGGACCGTGCGGACACCGTGCGTCGACAATTGGCGAGCAGACACCTCCACTGTCACAGGCAACACCGAGGACCCATTCTGACACCACGTCATCGCTGGGACCGTCTTCAGTTGGCAACACAGCACCAGCAATGGCGCCACCTGCAGTGGAGAAGTGTCCTCTTCTCAGACGATAACCGTTACTGTATCTCAATAGCAGATGGCAGAGAGAGTCTGGCGAGGCCGTGGGGAACGTTATTCGGATGCTTGTGTTGTT
Source organism: Haliotis cracherodii (assembly GCF_022045235.1). Taxonomy (NCBI): domain Eukaryota; kingdom Metazoa; phylum Mollusca; class Gastropoda; order Lepetellida; family Haliotidae; genus Haliotis; species Haliotis cracherodii. The sequence goes on from NW_027266279.1 coordinate 167,138, forward strand.
GAGATAGAGTCGGGGGGTGGTCCGAGCATCATGGTGTGGGGTGGAATTGGTCTTGCACAGAGGGTCGGCCCTTTGGTCTTCCAGAACATCGGTCCTGGGAGAGGCAACGATGTCACAGCAGCTCGGTACATTGATCAAGTCTTGATACCACACGCCATACCTCATGTGGAACGTCGCCGCAACCACGAGTTTCAGCATGACAACGCCCGTGCCCACACTGCAAGAGCAACAAGAGACTTCCTCCAGCAGAATGGCATTAGAACCATGCAGTGGCCTGCCTTCAGTTCCGATTTAAATCCCTTTGAGCACTTGTGGGACGAGACTCAAAGACGGCTGAATGACGTCCGACCAAGGCCGACAACTGCAGCTGAACTGCAACAGGCGTTCCTCAGAGTGTGGGATCAAGTGCCTCTGGTCTTCATCAACGGCCTCATCCATTCCATTTATCGACTTTACAAGGCAGTCACCAATGCACATGGCGGACACACAAGATACTGACTCGTGATGCCATTTTCTCAGAGACTAGTGTTGTGTTTCACTTTAAGAACATTTGACACTTTAATTTCAACCTTGATTATCAGTTTTGCCAAGTGTCATCTTTTTAATATGTCTCAAAGTATGTTTACAGTGTTTGGACAAATAAGGTTTCTCATATATCTATTCATGGTGTCGTTTCTTTTGCGGTTTAGTATATTAAAAAATCAACAACGGAGACAGTGTTGAACCAACTACCATCAATTCGTACGTTTTTTGTTTTGCTAAATATATACATCAAAGAAAGGTGATACATTGATACAATAAAGTTAAAATTGACACAAAAGTGGCCTGGTATGAAGTGGTTATGTTGTGTTTACCCTGGAAAAAAAAGCACTTTGTTTTCGACTCGTCGCTATCGATAATACAAAAAAGAAATATTGAAATTATTATTGAGTGCTGTATATAAATGCTGTAACGATTGTGGTCCGGAAGCCTTTGGTGCATGATTTAAGTTAGATTTAGTTCAAATTATTAGGTAAAAGGGCTAAAATCTTGCCTTAACCATGTTACTTGTGCCTGGTTGAAATCACATGTTTTACTGTCCAGCGAGAATATGATAGTTGCTACTGTAATAAGGTTAAAATGCATATAAAAACATTAGAACATTGTAACAAAATTGTAACAAATTAAACCTTTGATAGCTTCAATGATGTAGTTGCATAAAGTTCGTGACAGAAGCTTGGAGATAGAAGGGAATTGATAGAAAAAGGATATTTCACATGTATCATAGGATTGTTTCCAGGCATTTCATATTTATTATCGCACTGGTTCCACATTATCGGCGATTAGTTAATAAATCAGCAGAAAGGTAGAATCCGGCAATCAATAGAAAATCAATAGAGAGATGCTCAATCGGGCACGTAGGCTTCGCTATATTTCCGATTACGATACACATACGTTCATGGTCAGATCGAACTTTTAACGAATCAAATTGAGGTATTATCACATGTGACAAAGAAAGGTCAAGACTCAATAACCCTAAAAAGATACGTTGAGCACCTGACTGAGAATTGCGGCCTTTCTTGTTGACTGGGACATGGTCAGCTAGTCTTATTTAGAAGTTGTATTTTGAAGATGGAGTGGAGCATTATTAAAAGTATGTGAGTATAAACCGTGTTAATCAATGGGAGCAAGGGTCGGCACATGAATGCTGATAGAGACAGTTCGGAGTAAGGGCCGATCGATCAAGCACTTAAAATGATTTAAATGACCATGGGCTGACCAGGAATGTCGGAGAGTCATGGCTTACCTTGTCCATGACGGCACGGAACGACAATACGTTAGGTTACTTTAGTAGGGGCCAGTCAACCCCAAAACACAGTTACGACATCACCTACCAACATTTGGTTTGGCAAGGACAGCGCTTTGCCCCTGTGACAATATACACATATAAACGCCAACTCCGTGAGTAAATCGAGACATCAGTAGCCTCACAATGAAAATCGTTCAGAATTACTTCGCACCTTATCTTTCAATATAATATCCTTTAACTTCTATTATCCCTGCCCAAAAGAAGTCATCATCTTGAACCGCAGTCATCCGTCGTACTTGGTAGAGTTCTGCCATGCGGGACTGAATGCGGGAAGAGGTGCTAGGCGGCGTCTGCACATTGCCCTGAAGGAGAGGCACACCTGGACGGAGATTGCGCGAAGCTTTTCCTTGATCACTGCCCTCAATTTCGAATGATTGTCTGACCTCGTTATCCATCATGATAATCTCATTTTAACTGTCAAAGAGAACCTGAGCTATGATTTTGCAAACTCGCAGCCCTGCTCTTGCTACTACTGTCGTAGGGGTGAGGCCAAATGTCACAGTTTGCTCTGAAATTTCGACTCGAGACGAAAGTGATGGACTAACGTCTTATCGTGTGAAGATCCAGGGTAGAATATATCTACTGCAACCCATGCTTGTCTCCCCGTGAAGATCCAGGGTAGAATATGTCTTCTGCAACCCATGCTTGTCTCCCAGTGAAGATCCAGGGTAGAATATGTCTACTGCAACCATAGCTTGTCTCCCCGTGAAGATCCAGGGTAGAATATGTCTACTGCAACCCATGCTTGCCGTAAAAGGCGATTATACTTGTAAGAATCGACTGACGGGATCGGGTGGTAAGGCTCGCTGACTTGGTTGATGCATGTCATCGTATCCCAATTCCGTAGATCGATGCTCATGATATCAATCACTGGATTATCTGGTCCAGACTCGATTATTCACGAACCGCCGTTATATATCCGGAATATTGCTGGCGTTAAACAAAAAAAAAACAAAAAAAATATATCCTGGCTTACATTTCAAGAAAATGTATCGTTCATACGCTTCCGAATGTCAGTTTCAGTCACGTGACCGTCCTGTGTGTGCCAAGCAGATATAGATCATACATGATAAAGTTTAGAATGCTATCATAATCAAATACGTAGATTTATTTTAGATAACTTTCCAAAATATTATTAAATCCGTATTATTCGTAACTTGATAAAAAACATATCTACCTTGTTTTAATACCAGAGGCACCTTTTTAAGTATTATCACTGTGGGTATGTTGCGAAAATTTCGCCTTACAAGGGGGCGCTAACTTTCAGCCGTGTGCAATCGCACCAATCGCTTGCAAGCTATGTACAGCAATTCGCCTTACAAGGGGGCGCTAACTTTCAGCCGTGTGCAATCGCACCAATCGCTTGCAAGCTATGTACAGCAATTCGCCTTACAAGAGGGCGCTAACTTTCAGCCGTGTGCAATCGCACCAATCGCTTGCAAGCTATGTACAGCAATTCGCCTTACAAGGGGGCGCTAACTTTCAGCCGTGTGCAATCGCACCAATCGCTTGCAAGCTATGTACAGCATTTCGCCTTACAAGGGGGCGCTAACTTTCAGCCGTGTGCAATCGCACCAATCGCTTGCAAGCTATGTACAGCAATTCGCCTTACAAGAGGGCGCTAACTTTCAGCCGTGTGCAATCGCACCAATCGCTTGCAAGCTATGTACAGCAATTCGCCTTACAAGAGGGCGCTAACTTTCAGCCGTGTGCAATCGCACCAATCGCTTGCAAGCTATGTACAGCAATTCGCCTTACAAGGGGGCGCTAACTTTCAGCCGTGTGCAATCGCACCAATCGCTTGCAAGCTATGTACAGCAATTCGCCTTACAAGGGGGCGCTAACTTTCAGCCGTGTGCAATCGCACCAATCGCTTGCAAGCTATGTACAGCAATTCGCCTTACAAGGGGGCGCTAACTTTCAGCCGTGTGCAATCGCACCAATCGCTTGCAAGCTATGTACAGCAATTCGCCTTACAAGGGGGCGCTAACCTTCAGCCGTGTGCAATCGCACCAATCGCTTGCAAGCTATGTACAGCAATTCGCCTTACAAGGGGGCGCTAACTTTCAGCCGTGTGCAATCGCACCAATCGCTTGCAAGCTATGTACAGCAATTCGCCTTACAAGGGGGCGCTAACTTTCAGCCGTGTGCAATCGCACCAATCGCTTGCAAGCTATGTACAGCAATTCGCCTTACAAGGGGGCGCTAACCTTCAGCCGTGTGCAATCGCACCAATCGCTTGCAAGCTATGTACAGCAATTCGCCTTACAAGGGGGCGCTAACTTTCAGCCGGGTACAATCGCACCAATCGCTGGCTGAGGTTGCTTCGTTCTCAAAGCAAAATGGCGGCTGACGGAAATTTTAGTTTGACAGCGGAACAAGAACTTCTTGACTGGATCCACATCTTTAGACTAGTCAACAAATGTCATATGAATTCAAATTCTTCGGCTCGTCATCGAGCCACTGCTATTACGTCCTTCATTTGGACAAGGCAACCACGTGGTAGTGGCGCGGCCATTCTGGAAGAGTGCGCAAGCATTTGGGGGTGTTGCAGACCCGGTATGAGTGATTAAATAGCTTATTCTGAGCGATTCGTGGCTTGCAACGCAGGCACCCTGTATGTAAAAGGAAGAATGTTTCCACAGCAGGTGCAATTCAAAAATAACATACCGTTTTCAGTTTCAACAAAATCAGTAAATGCGCCATCATATCACTGAAGTTTTGGATTCATCACGTGGTTTTCTGGTTTGTTTAAAGGCCACTGTCGCATGGCAGGTGTACGCCTGGGCGGCGTCGGGCACCAAATAAACACTACCCATGAGGGTAGGACATGCTCACCATTCATTGTGTTAACTTTATATTGTGGGTGAATCTCGAAATTAACACTCGCATCGTGGAATTCATACATTTCGCGATAGGTTAGAAATACCTGTTACCTAGACACTGGCGTAAGTGAATATGACATATTGAAAGCATTACCATTTGCAAACTCAGAGGCGCCAGGTTCGCGACTCCCAACAAGAGAAACAATAATTATTAAATGGAGAAGATAAATGCGATTCGTTTTACCAGAATTCAAACCTATCCGAAGTCGTAATGTTTCCTCCGGAAGATGTGGGATGCTGAGCCTCGATATGGTGTCAAGTAAATCCAAAGCGAGGCAGGCTACTTCTGCAGCATGCCTGTCCCCGTTTCTCATAGGAAGTCCGGAAACCACCATATACGCATCTCCTGAAATACAGAATGTTGGAAATATTGTGTATATTTATAGATATTAGGTTCCAACTACGTCTTGCGTGCCATTATTGAAAGAACATAAGAACTAAGATAACCATTTGACCATTTGACAATATGATACTCTCTCTGCCTCCTCGATTCCCCAATGTGTAAAGCAAAGTTTCTGGTGTCCCCCGCCGTAATATTGCTGGAATAGTGCTAAAAGCAGCGTAAAACCATACTAACTATATAAACAGCGGATAGCGTTTCTATGATATATATTTCTGGTATATACCCCAACTTTCTCAATCGCTCACTCTCCCTGACCATGAATCAGATGATATATGCTTTCCCGTTGAGGTTGGCAATTATACTACAACATAGAAAAACATGAAGAGGGTATTAACTACTGAATTAATTTTGGAATAACTCTCGATTTAGTGAGTATGTGAGTGAGTGATTGAGTTGAACCGCTTTGAACTGTAAATTGGAGTTTTATCACGTCGTATCAGCATAACATGGTTGGACAGATTAAGCCAATAAACACATTAGAAAGTAGGGGTAAAGTGTTTTATAATCGGGATGAAACAGGGATTTTTACCCACGAGCAGCGGATCATAAATTGAGCAACCACTGTGCAGCCAGTATCCCTTTGGGTCTAAGTGGGCGGTGGGGTAGCCTAGTGGTTAAAGCATTGGCTCCTGACGCCAAAGACCCGGGTTCGATTCCCCACATGGGTACAGTGTGTGAAAAGCTCATTTTCCAGTGTCCCCCGTCGTGTTATTGCTGGAATATTGCTAAAAGCGGCGTTAAACCATACTCACTCAATTGGTGCTTAGTGCACTGATAATTTAGCAACCGAAGGGTTTAACCATTCCAACACTCATACCTATTGTTTCCACCTTGTAGACGTCATACAACTCAAGCTGCTTGTCAAAGGCTTGGTACAACATGTTCAGCATATCCACCACCTGCATAGGACTGCTCTTGGACGATATCACCGTGAATCCAACAATATCCGAGAAATAGATCGTCACATTACCGTACGACTCCGGTTCAATAGGTTCATGGTTTATCATTTTCTTTGCAACCGTCACCGGAAGTAGTTCATACAGGAGAGTCTGACTGCGCCTGCGCTCTTTGTCCAAGTCTCGTGTTTTCTCGCGGAGCGTTGTGGCGTAGTCTTGTATGCGACATGTGAGTCGATATATGCAGAAAACAACGAATGGAGTCAACAAAATGGCAAACACCATCACGAGAATCATTCCCGTTAAAGCTTCATGTAATTCGTTTATTTGCTGTTCAAGAAGAAAAATAATCTTCGATGCCAAAGAGTCTTGGATCTTCTTCAGAACATCGATGTATGATGTCATATTTCCAAACCACCACGAACCCTCTGCAACTGATGCGAAGCTTTCGTTGTTCAGGGCAATTCTCTCTCGGTTTTCCGTAATAATCTTTGCCACGTCACTATCTGAATAATTCTTAGCAAGAACATCTTTGGGAAGACTGTCATACTCTGAGCAAAGTGTAAGATAGGAGACGCCAAGCGTTTTTCTTGACATATAACCAAGAAGTTCAACCTTTCTGAAACCACCTGAAATGGAACACAATGCACATTTTTTAATCAAACCTATTCATAATATTAACGGTTTGAAGAGTATTTCCGGCGTAAGCCTTGGCGTTGTAACTGATGCTTCACAAATGTGAATTTGAGAAAAATCTCCGTGTAATGAGGTTAACTGTTTTCCGTAATATGATTTCAGTCAACTGACAAACAAGACATTCAAGTGGGTTTTGAATGACTTAAATCAAATTTATCAGGACTGCCAATTTGCCAAGGCCTATTAAATCTGAAACATGTATAAGTTATGTAGCTGGACTGTATTTGACTAAAGCTAAACACCACATTGGACCAACAACGAATAAATGCATAGTAGTCTTTAAACATGGTAGCTGGGTGAACCGAACTAACTTAACATAACAACTGAATTCAACTAAACTATAACTTAACTTTACTGAAATGACACCTGGTGTTGTTATTAATATGGATTTTTGTTAAGTTGATTTTATTTTACCAGGGTGTCATTTTGATGGACGTGAGATACCTTGCACGTGTGAATAAATACAAGCGACAACATCATTTCTATAATCATAGGAAATCTGTACTTAAATTGTCAATTGTGTTATATGTACTTTATGAATCACTATCAAACAGTTGGGATTCCAGGTGATAGTAATCTGCCCCAACGGCGGCACCAGTCACAAACTCATGCAAAGGGAAGTCAATTGTTCGCCTGAAAATTCAATGGGAACAATGTTACAAGTCCAAATAAGGAATTGCATCAACATTCTTGTCACTGATGCGTCAAATTTTAATATACCCTCCACATCGCCAATATTAGACTTTTGGAATGTTTTACTGCTACCTTGAAAATCGTAATCCTGATCAACAACTTTGGATCAAGATTCGCACGACGCTCTTTAAAATCTGTGTCGAAAGGGCATGCTTTATTGTTCCTCAAAAGTTATGAAATGTATACACCAAAGGCTGGAGCTGCTGGAATATTACTCGACTTTAAGGAAAGTTTACTATTTGAAAGATGAGGTCGTTCCTCTTGTCCTACAGTCTTGTGGAAAGTTTTTGTCACTCTGAGTCTTCATCGATGGATCTAGACATGAAACAGATGAGTACGTTATACTTGTCCCAGATGGGTAGATCATTGAAAGGAAATTGGCTATTTGGCCATTTTTTAAGAAATAAACGAGTGGGAGTGGATTATTGTACAATAAAACACTGCAGGGTGTATAAACCATGAGCCCCAAGTGGTTTATGCTCCCTGCAGTGTTTTATTGTTCAATAAACAACGACCACGAGTCATATATTTCTTATATGAGATATCAACATTAGGTTCATCCTTTTTGAGGATGTTGATGAAATGTGCAAGCTTTAAATATTGTTACCTTAATTTTAGTAATAATGACTCCCTGAATAGAATCCGACCTCGACAATGTCGGACAAGTCCATTTTATGAACAGGTGGGTTAAGTTTGGTATTTCCCGCATATTCTCACACTCCTGACGTCGATTATCTGTACTTTGTCTCCCAATACTGATTGATATATCTCTCCCTCTTTTGGGTGCGATCGTTGGGCCACTGCGTTTATCTGCGTATCCCAGCTACATCTACGGGAAACTCACCAGACACTTCCCTTTCAAATAAAACGTCGTCCAATTTACGACGTCATCAAAGATGCGAGGACATGTTCGAATCTCCAGATGTGACGTCATGATAGAACAATGTTTTATCGTGAAAAAAACCACGTGCACGCTTATTTCTCTTTGTGATTTATCAGGTATATATCTTATTTTGGACAATATCATATCAGCTATACTTCTTTGCCAATTTCCATTGTTTTGATTTTGCAAATCCGAGCGAAAATTCCAATTTATATTCATAAAGAGACAGATCAGCAAGAAGGAGTGCAACAATTGGTGCTTATGAAGGATGCCTTTTTAGTTTAAATGTCTTATACCCAAATTCCACATGTCATTCAACGAGGACGTCCCCTCGATTGGAGTTTAATTTTCACTGAATTAACTCATCTTTACTGTATTCAAGTGACGGGCTATTATTATCTTCACTGAGTTAACTCATCTTTACTGTATCCAAGTGACGGGCTATTATTATCTTCACTGAGTTAACTCATCTTTACTGTATTCAAGTGACGGGCTATTATTATCTTCACTGAGTTCTTGGGATGCTCTACGATTTGATCTTCACTGAGATCACGTGATGGGCTACTATACGATCTTCATTGTGCTCAGGTGATGCGCTACTATTATATTCATCGAGTTCACGTGATGGGAAACTATGATCTTCATAGGGTGTTTACGATGAAGGCGATGGGCCCTGTGATTAATTGTTCGCTCGTCATCAAGAGGATAAGGTGTGATTCCCCGCATTGGTAGATGAAGTCTGGTGCCCAGCGCCTTGATCTGTCCGGAATACTGCTACAGCGGCGTAAAACCTTTCTCACTCACTCTCGAGCAGGCTTACAATGATCGTCACTTAGTTCATGCGATTACCCAGTATGATCTTCACTGAGTTTATGTCATGTCTTTATCGCAATTGCATTCATACAGTTGCCCTCCAATTCTCTCTCGCAACAGGTCCCACGAAGAACCTGAGAGCACTTTACATCGACAGAAGAGCTGAACATCTAAGACAGCCAGGTATTGTTTGTCTCTGAACATCTAAGATAGCCAGGTATTATTTGTCTTTGAACATCTAAGATAGCCAGGTATTGTTTGTCTTTGAACATCTAAGATAGCCAGCTTATAAATATTGTTTGTCTCTGAACATCTAAGATAGCCAGGTATTGTTTGTCTCTGAACATCTAAGATAGCCAGGTATTGTTTGTCTCTGAACATCTAAGATAGCCAGATATTGTTTGTCTCTGAACATCTAAGATAGCCAGGTATTGTTTGTCTCTGAACATCTACGATAGCCAGGTATTGTTTGGGACTTGCGTAGCTCATGATCCCTTCCGTTTGCAAAGAGTTGAATGAATAACAGGACTTCTGTTTCACACATCTTCCCGAGGCAAGGGAGTTAACTGACCATAAACGTTCATTTTCCACCCTTGTCGAACTAGGCCGGAATTTCTGGGCTCTATCGTAGCGCCAACAGTCCCTCCTACTGACCAATCAGATTCCATATGTTATATCACTTGCATTTGATTTAAATGACATGGCGTAGCCCAGTGAATACGACCTGATCGATAATCAAGATCTCATGATAAAACGGATCTTACTTTGCGAAGTGAATCAAATCACGTGAGCACCTTGAACATGAACAGATTTCTCAAATATCCTTTGACACTAAGTTGTCGCTTCACATGCTTTACAAATCCTATAATCAGTCGAAATCTCCACGGCAATTAACGAGCAGGATGTCGGTTTCGTTACGCGATTTTGATTGGACTATGCATAGACTCGTTACTCCAGCCAAAATACAACTTCATAATTGCAGCCTAGTTCGGCAAGGGTGGAAACTGGACTTTTATAGTCAGTTAACTCCCTTGCCTCATAATGCGTTCACTATCCTCCGTCAAGTAACTACCCCAGAGGCCTGATGACAAACACGTGTTTGATTGTGTTTGTCGAAAGTTGAAGTTGATTTCCATATGTCTGATTCATACACACCAACGTTGATCAACACAACACTATTCAGCCATTCCATGCATCCTTGACCAAGGTGACAATGATCATAGTTTACATTATGAATACATTCAGGTTTATAAGTTTAGCTTGATCTGTTAAAATGTGGATCGCGGATAGCCCAGTCGTCCAAGGCGCCGAAATTCAAACAAGAGTTACGTCCCTTGGTGTACCAGAATCCTATTTGCACACATTGTACTGAGGTAATAAACTCCTGACACTAACGTCATGTGTGTTAACTACTATCATTACTATCATTGTCAAGTTGACTACATAAAGCAGATATTTGTTGTTTGCGTCCAAGATTATTGCAGTCATGTCGCGACGTGCGTGCATGTGTGTGTGTATGTGCGCGCGAGTGTGTGAGCGTGCGCGCGAGTGTGTGAGCGTGCGTGCTTGCGTGGCTGCCTTGCTTGTTGTACTGGTACAGACTAATGCCGAGTTTATAGTGCAAGCCCACAGAGATACCATGCCGCAGTTTAACATGAATACCCCACTCAGACACAGTATACTGACTCCGAGCCGACCAGTCCTTGTTTCAGTTCCTTAATGTCGAGCGCCAAACACGGTAACAACAAGTGCAATCTCTTAATGTCTTTTGGTATGACGCGGCCGGGGATCGAACCCCGGACCTGATCTTACAGAGGGACATACAACTTATCACACAACACTTTAGCTTTCTCAAAGTCAATTAAGAACTGACTTTCACTTTGTGCGGGTTCATTGGAGTATAAACCTTTATAGAGTGAGGGCCAAACTGTGTGAATGTCAAGACTAAAGGGTCTAAATAATCAGAAACACCGCTTCTGTGTGTACTCGTGCCACGGAATCCCCAGGAGTGTGTAAACAGCCCGTCATTTCAAGAACACGGTCTCATGTACATGTAAAACGTATGTACGTCAAATTGTGTCGTTCATACACTTATGAACGTCAATTTCGTGCTCATTTGACCGGCCTCTCGTCCAGTGGAAAAGCCGGATATCGTTTAAATTTCACATTAAAAAGTAGTATCAGTTATGCGAACCTGGTTGACCTGAATGTCCAGACATGTCGTCCTTTGCTCATCTCTGGGTACATAATGGGAACACGTGGGTTTGGAATACAGATGTACCCCGATATGATTCGTGTAAGCATGAATAAAGTGGTCAACATTTCCGATCTGCTTCTTTATTGACTTCCCCTTAAACTGGCACACCGTGAAACAGCTGGATATCTTTCATAATGGCGTTCTACCAAACTCTCTCACTCACACAATGACACATATACCAGGACGGTACATATCAACAAACAATGGTGTATCTTGGCCCTCAGGGGAAGAGCTAAAGGGTACCTCTACCGTTGTTTCACTGCTCCACATGATAAGGTTATATCGTCATTATGTTACGTGTGAGCAGAAAATTTTGCAATTTATATTTGTTTTTTGATGACTGAAAACACCGAGCGCGGTTTTGGCCAGATGTATGTGCCGCTGGTTGTTGTAAATTACCACGGCACAATTGATCGTTCGAGAAGTTTCGGGATGGGGGAGTTTCTAGAAGGCGGACCGCACATATACAAGAGCGAAAAGATGGCGATTTGAGGCCTTTGTCGACCTGTCTCATCAACTTGTCAAGTGTTGACTGGATACCTGTCTGAAAACACAGAGTTCAAGTCAGTTTCAAGAACTGATGTTCAAGATATTCAACATTAACAAAATTTTGGACATCCGTGAGTGCATTAGCTTTAGGTCCAGGGTCTGCTGCTTGTTTCTATTGCCCCGTATTTGACCCATTGAGTTACATATTTGAGTGTAAACCTAAAACTGTGTGTTTCAATATATTATATAATTGATTATTCATTAATCTTGCAAGTGTGATTCACTGCAATTCACTGGTAGTGGTAGAATAGGTCTCCAGTACCCCATGCCTGCCATAAAAAAAAAGGCGACTATGCTTGTCGTTAGAGTAGACTAACGGGATCGGTTGGTCAGGTTCGCTGACTTGGTTGATGCATGTGATCGTATCCCAATTGCGTGGATCGATGCTCATGATGTCAATCATTGGATTGTCTCGATTACTTACAGACCGCCGTCATATAGCTGGAATATTGCTGGTCGCGGCAACAACAAACAAACAAACAAACTTACTATTTTACAATTTTGTTCTGTAACAGTACCTACTAGTGTCTAGGATAACGTTTGCGTTCAAGATGGAAATCACCTTGTATTATTACACTGAACTGGTATTTCCATAATGAACTCCGTTTTTAAGAGATTTCTTATGATTAAGGAATGTTCCTTGCCGGTTTTATTTTACGGCCATGTGGTTGAATCCTGCCTTTCGTTTAACCCTTGACACGTGTAAAGGATATTGAAAAAGTTTGATGTATACTGAACATAAATTTTGCATTTCTCACATCTCACCTTTGGCGAAAAATGTTGATCCCAATGCCCGTTCGATGCCCGCTTCGTCTTTACTTAGCAGTAACATATGATATGAAACAAGCGTTCTCCACAGGTCGCCGGTGCTGGATTTCTGCACGCTTCGCCCAGCCCAGCTGATCATGACAGCATTCACCCAAGTGTAGAAGTCGATGGATTCGGTCACGTTGACGTTGCCCGCGTCTATTCTTTCTCTGAACGCATTGACGTGTTTGTGGAAAATGTCAAGACTCTTGAAGTGTTCGAGTGACGACGAAGGCCACTGTGATAAGGAGTTGATGACATTGTCGGAGTTTACTCTGGCTCTGTGCAGACCTGGAAGCGAAACCAAGAGTCTCAGCGTCATTCATACCCGAACCTCTGTCAAATGAACAAAGTCGATATACATGAAAACGGAATTGGGATTGTTGGGATATTCTTTGATACGTGAGTAACTTGTGTTTTGCGCCTCTTTAAGCGATGGTTTCTGGATTCCTCTTTACTGCGTTATATACACTACAACAATTGATTGGTACTACGTCAATAAAATGAAACCATGTCCACTATATTTTAAGATTGAAAATCAAGCATGTGAAGGTTTTACGCCTCTTTTCACATATTGTACATCTTAAAATACATTTATTGTGGCATGAATACCAATGTGACACTGCAAGCACGAAAACGTCGTTTTGTACGTATTAATTGGTGAGCGTCCTGAAAGTGTCGACTTTTTTAAGCGTAAAATAAATAAAATTACTGCTCCCAGCATAAGATGTCTTTCTAAATAGCAAGGGGCGGTCGGGTAGCCTAGTGGTTAAGGTGTTCACTCGTCACGCCGAAGACACGGGTTCGATTCCCGACATGGGTAAAATGTGTGAAGCCCATTTCTGGTGTCCCCCGCCGTGATATTGCTGGAATATTGCTAAAAGCGGCGTAAAACCATACTCACTAACTCTAAATAGCAAATATTAACACACACAAAAATAATGAAAAAGCTGTATCGATTTTTTAGAATATAATTAAGAGAAACATACGCGATTTCATAGCTTTGGACCATTTGTTTTGTACGTAGACTTCTGTGTCACTAACGCGTATCAGCTTTAGTTGTCACATGTAAGATTGTGTTTCCCCCACTGTTTAAGGTAATTAAATCGATTGTTCAATTCTACAAACAAATTGAACTTGAGCCCCATTTAGAACACTGCAAGATAAAAAAAAAACATCCATGAACAACAGTTGTGAAACCAGTTGGTTATTTTATATAATAGATACCCTCAAGCAGTATATACATTTATAAGTATAAAAATTCAAATAAAAAGCGAGGAAGGAAAAACGAAACCTCACTTTTGGCAACAGATTAATACTATGACCTCACGAAAATGACACCAGATGTGGCAAAAAAACTTACAAAACTAAATTGGCACTAATAGAGAATGTATGTTAGATGTTTTCTCGAAATGGACCCCTGTCAATACCACCGCTGCAAGATACACATTAGGAACGATTTGCGTCATTCAAATGCAAAATCAGTTTCGAATTCCAATAAATTCGTTGTGAGCAGGTGTGGCGTCTACAGTATTGTAGAAATGGTTTATAATATAATGTCTGATGTCAGAGAAATGACGCACATTAGCTGAAGCTTGCTGTTGTAAAGTATAATGATCTCACTCCAATTGCTTGACTATGCCCAACTCATGTCGCGATAGAGATTGGGTTTAAGTTGCTTGCACAAGGTCACCAAAGCATGCCACGGAATCAACCAATACTGTCACTGTAGCTCAGATGGCAAGACAAGGACTTGTATTTCTGCTTCAATTTAGGTTTTGTCAAAACATATAATTACCCCCATTTTTGACATAAGTCCAGATGTATATTGGAGGTTTTTTAACGTATGTTTTGGCCCAACAGCCAATATAACCATTGGCAGAGTGATACCTCTTTAATCTAGACGACAGTAGTCCCAGTGAGAATTGTCCTGTATAACAAATGTTACTGTCAGTCATAATCCTGATGGTTTGGGGTTCCAGATTAACAGGATCCGGACCAGCGAGGTTTCAGTGTATATAAAACACAAACTTGCCAACACCCCATTAATGACAACAAAAGCAATTAGTGTACAGATCCACGAATAGCTAACAAAATGCAAAATGTTACAACTCAGAAGTGATGCTTACGATAGCAACCGTATTGATAACACCTTTAATAATACCATTAGGCTTCCATGGAGAATAATCTTTGTCTTCTTAGCAAATATGACTGGATAAACATTGATACATATTCTCACGAGATGAATCCATATATCAATGCCACGTTATTTGAATAGCACAGCTAACACTCAACTCGTATATATAGATGAGAAGTTCCTTGGAGTTCATTATTGAATATTAGTTTCAAGAAAAAGATGTCCTTTGTTACGCCTGTTTGGTGAAGCCTGTTCTTGGTTGGACATTGACACTATGGGTAGGAACTGCAGATCAATGCTATGTTTATTCTTCCAATGATTTTACAGTTATAAATATATCCACACAATAAAGTAATGCATTGCCTTATGTTCCTTATCACTGGTCGTTATATTAAATAATTGATTAGGTTGGGGGTGACCATTAAAATGACATTTTGTAGGAAGAAAGGATACTGCATTAGTTATTCATAGTAGGCAGGCATTTTCAGAATATATAGAGGATATTTAAGGACGGACGTCGATTCTAACCACCCAACTAGATGACATAAATGGCATATTTGATAATCGTCTCATTTATTAACAATTCAGGCTGTTGTTGCGTGATTTTTCGACTTTTGACTAGTCGAGCCGAAATCCTTTTATGACCACGCCACGTCCAATACGTTAATGAGAATTCGCACACTATATTGTAAACAGTTTCAAACTTGAAGACCCACAATAAAATAAATCTTACACCTATTATGAAGAAAAACGTATTTCGAATTTGTTGGAATATTATTTCATATCCTTCAAAAGCACACCAAATTACTATTACTATTACGACAGACCCGTGAAGATCGGGCAGAATAGGTCTTCAGCAACCCATGCTTGCTGTAAAAGGCGGCTTTGCTTGTAGGAGGCCACTAATGGGATCGGGTGGTCAGGCTCGCTGACTTGGTTGATGCATGTCATCGTATCCCATTTGCGTGGATTGATGCTCACGATATCAGACCCGATTATTTCCAGACCGCCGTCATATAGCTGGAATATTGCTGACTGCAGCGTTAAACAACAAACAAACTATTACGACGGTTGACAGTGCGTAGGTATACTCGTTTCGAAACAAGGACAGCCGCCATTTTCACACAGCTGATCAACTGATTGTCAACATTAATCCTGTATCATCAACAGTACTCAACAGGTGGCCGAGAAGGAGGCACGTGTGGAAACAACCTAACAGACACAACAAAGCCACGTTTAAAGGACTTATGAATTTTATATCCTAGTAATTACCCACCACTAAAATTGTAATAACTCCCCAAAACACCATGTCTGCGTTCCGTACACAAGAAGTGATATGCGTAGTAACACAAGTGATCGGTGAATGGAATGTCGACCGTGTAAACCATTTGATAAAATCCTGGCGCGCAGAAAAAAAACCCTGGTCAAAGTTCGCGAAAGGTCGTTCTGACGTGACCTATAATGGGATGTCCTCAGCGGAAGCAGAACTTGTATCCGATAGATAGAAGCAATCTAGGCATGTAATTAATCCTGTTTTGTTATTTAAAGCAGTAATTGTTTATTGTTAAACAAGTTTATCTCTGCAGCCGTTGAAATATGCAGCTTCTCACCGACTCGTCTCGCATCAAAACACGGGGCTGTGTACTCGCGGGCAGATGACCACGGAGTACGCTGATCACTGTGTCGGATTAACGAGAATTTCGGTAATTCGTTGCAAATTAGGCGTTTCGGAATCGGGGTGCGAGACTGTCGGGTTAACGGGTCTAAATAGCACTGATTTAATCGGTTCCCATCATTAGTGTCGGATAAAGCCGATTGTCGGATTAACGAGACTTGACTATATTAAAATAACAACGATAGTAACTTTTTGAAGTACAATAATTGTTTACGCAACATTTTAAATTCATGAGTGTATTTTTATACAATTAAACAGTATTTTAAGTACTTATTTAACAATCTGAAGATCTGTCGCCCGTTATCTTAGTCTGGTAGTGTTCTCGCCACAGTTCATAGAGACATTCGTCGTAGAGTGAGCAAAGCGGGCATGTTTGATTTAATAACAACGAGAACAAGACAAGATAACAGCTGCATGAACTAGAGTTATCAGGAACATTCAGTACACACTTAATGAACCACATTGCTGTTTATGCGTAGGCTAAATTTCATCCGAAGACGAATCGCTGATCGTAGAGGGAATCTGGGTCAAGGACGGAAGTGCGAAGGAAGCCACAGCCACAGAGCTAACACGGGGATCCTGCTCATGTCTTGATGTTGTTTGGTGGATACAGTGACGGAAGAGTTGACAGAAGCAACGTTTTTTTGTTTCCAGACTGTTGCATAATGTGTGCAGGTGCGATGATGTTGTCGTTTAGTGTTAGAAGCATGGTCTTACGGGCTGTATAGTTAGTCAGACGTCGGTCAGCGGACAAGTTTGCATGCTGGGCCATGTTTAACATGTTGCCTCCAAGTTTATTTTTCCCATCGGCTGAGGCTAAAACCAAGTCTCACCAACATGGGGAAACCCCTCAGTGTGCGAAGCCAAATAGAAGCGGGGCGCTCAGAAGAGGAGAAGTCCGATAGGCGCAAGATGTTGTACGTTTTGTAGATCGCAATGCGACATCGGTCGGGGTCATTGGGCGCAGACCATGCGCGAAGAGCAATTTTTCGAACATCAGTTGGATTGCAAAACATTCCAGCAACATTCTAGATTCCATGTGGGGAATCAAACCCGGGTCTTCGGCATGGCGGACAGAACGAAGACCGAAAAGTGTTAAGCATGGAGTCCTGAGTACCCGCATCAAGTGGACAGGTTTCCCAAAGTTTGTTTATTTTCAGTTTGCGTCATTGCTAAAGCAGCTTTCGGTAAGATTCCTTTACCTTCACATTTTTTTTATAATTTTGCCATAAACACCTCACGTGCTTTTTGCAAATTCTGCATCAAGTAGGGTTCATTTTGGATTGTCAAGTCGTCTCAAATAGCGATCGATACTCGGCCGAAATCCCCTCAAAGTGGGTTCATATTCATCCCCGCTTGGTTTCTTTGCATGCATGAAATGTTGGGACAGAACTGGTTCAGTTCTACTGGGGGTATAGTTTTAATAGATCTGGTTTCCTTCAAACAATGTACATGTAATGTCTGGCCGTTTTCACATCATATTTGGTTTTCTTGGCCGGGTTCTTGTTTTCATTTTTGAACAGATTCTAGTAATCGTCAATTTCCTTCTTCCCTCATACCCAATGCATTCTCAAATGTCACAGTGTCTAGTTCAATATCATCTTCTCCAAATAGCGACATGTGTAAAGTTTTCCATGTTTACAACTGTAAAACTCTTTTGTATCATTTAATTTTAAAATACAGGCTTCATTTGGTAAACGTTTTTTTCTCGTTTTCATGCAATTGGTAGTTTTCTAAACTTATGAATGAAACATTATGAATACAATAGATGCAAAACGTCCCGGAAAGGTCAAAGTTCATGGTCTCAGCCAATCAAAATACGGGAATGTCATAATGATAAGTTATTTTACCCCTTTAAAGGTACCATATGGGCCATAAAAGTGTTTTTTATATATGGCCATTCCAACAACTTCAGGAGCTGATTATTTCGTTGCTATTAACATTGAGTGAGTGAGTGAGTGTTTACGTTTTTAGCAATATTCCAGCAATATCACGGCGGGGGACACCAGAAATGGGCGCTTTAAACACTGACAGTGGTTCCTGTCATCAGGCGTGTCAAGACGATCATTGATGAGAAGTAAAGAAAAACAGACACGCAACAAAGAGAAAATAAATCTTTGATTGGGGAGTCTAATCTTTGTTCAGATTAAGTAGCCATTCCATTCAGTAAAAAAGCGAGGTATTTGTCTTGGCAAATATGGTTTATATTTCAACCAATAAATACATTATTTCATCCTTGTGGTGTTTGTATCTTCTTTTTAACAACGTATAAGGTACAATCAATAGGATAACTACAGGCCACGTATCAAGGCTCCACACTGCAGTAATGTGAAGTCAATTCTTGTCAAGTTTAATCTCATGAATCACAACAGGTGATACAGACATGGATATATTCAGTGAGAAAGCGTAAAAAAGTAATAGTAATAGTAATAATAGTATAAGATATATACATAATATGCGTGTGCATACACAGATATACAAATATCTACTATTTACGTAATTTATACAATTTCATTGTCAGGTTTATAAGGATAGGCATATAATGTATTGACATTAGTTATGTATATTTTGAATTAAAGGGTATTAGCTGTAGTATTTTGGAAGATATTGACATTTATGTTTGGGAAATATAACAAATAACTCGTCACCTATTACAAGATTACATAAAGTACAGATTCTATGTTCTCTATGTACACTGTACCATCAACCAGTTTCTATTGGGAGATGGTGATTATCTAGCTGTATCGAGTTCAACATAATCTAAGGTTTACAGGCAGTGATGATAGGAATGGCTCAATGATATGTAACTGCTTTAAGTTAGTATAATAAAACCTTTTGAAGATGACGTCAACTCTTGTCTCCAAACTTGATCATACTGATCTATCAGAGTTGTTTTAACTTTATGCTTCAACCATGAAATGCTAGTAACCCACTGAGAGAGCCATACATAATTTAACCCCGTGCTCTCCAGTATATTTTTTATACAAGTTAAAAGTGGGAATTATAATTACTGTTACATTGATGCATCTTTATTACACATAAGCGCGTTTACTGCATGCACCAGCTTATGTGGTGATAGTAAAATGTTACTCCAATGTAAAACAATTCTAGTTTTATGATAATTTCTAGTGGGTATCCCTCTAAGCTCATCGTAAAGCTTGGAGTTGATTGCCCAACTGTAAGCATACGCTTGCAATATTTCAAATGAATTCTTTCAATCATAACTGACTTTTCAAAGTCCCACATTTCAAGGACACATAATGATATTGGTTGAATGATGTGGATAAACAAATGTCATTGACAGTCGACGAACATTTCCAACTGTCGAATCTTTGTGAAAACGACAAACATGGCAAACAAAATGAGTACTTTTGTTTTGCTTAAATTTATCTCAAGTTTCAAACATTTAATGAATTTGAAGATGTTTATCCGTTTCTGCCATTAGTACTGTATCGTCAACATGTAAAAATAGGGGCGATGGGGTGCCTAGCGGTTTAAGAATAAATATCACCAAGGGCCTTTAATACATGTATACTGAACAACAAAAGTTCCTGTGACATTGAATAAGATTTAATGCAAAGTTATGTTATTTACCAAATCTGAAACAATTTCGGTTTGCAACAGATAAAAGACTTCTGTACGTGTTCAAATGGTTTAATTTGCCATACTAACTTCAGAAAATGCGTGATTTCATAAAAAAAAACCACGAACATGCCAAAATGTCAATTTACAAATCAATAGCGTGTGTTCACCTCTGGTTGCGATGCAAGCAACGCATCTTCGTCTCATGGAATGGACCAGGCGTCGCTAAAAGTCCTGTGGGATATATGTCCATATCTGCTGGAGCCTGTTTCGGAGTGTCTGTGGAACACGTTGTTGACGTCGAAGGCGCCGATCCATCTCATCCCACATGTGCTCGATTGGTGAGAGATCAGGAAAGTGCCCCGGCCAGGGGATGACATTCACGTTGTTTTGTTGAAGAGAATCCTGAACAAGTCGAGCCATATGAGGCCGGGCGTTGTCATGTTGAAAGGTAATGCCTGGGCCATGACGACGCCAAAACGGTAGAACAACAGGGCCGATGATCTCGTCGCGGTACCGCTGTCCATTGAGATTTCCCTCTACCACTATCAAACGGGTCCCCTGTCTTGCTGTAATCCCACCCCATACCATAACGCTGCCGCCCTCGAACTGATCTTCTTCCATGACACAATTATTGACGTAACGTTCACCTCGACGTCGGTACGCTCGAATCCGTCCATTGCTGTGGCTGAGGTGAAAACTCGTCAGTGAACTTGTCCCCACTGCATGGCCGTCCAGCGTAGACGCTGTCTGCACCACTGTAGACGTACTTGACGGTGGTTTCCTGTCAAAATGGGACGTCTGGCGTGTCTTCTGGCGACAATCCCTGCACATCTGAGGCGACGACGTACGCTTTGTGAAGATATTCGTCGAAGCCCAAGGATGCTTCTTGCAGTCACTGGAATCGATTTCGTAGGTGTGTTGATCGAATCCAGTTGTCTTGTCGATTATTGGTTACGCGTGGCCTGCCACTCCGAGGATGGTCTCTGACTGCATTCGTCTGTTGCCAACTTGGCCAAAAACACTGAATGGTGTTTCTGTGGACCTTAAATTGTCTTGCAACATCACGTTGACTCGATCCTGCTTCAAACATACCAATGGCTCGCAGACGCCCATTTTCGGACAGGCGTGGCATTTCGTAATGTTGAATAATTGCGTAATTCTTTTTTTCTGAGTGGTTGTTGTCAGCACGATGCTAAACAATGCATATGGAATACCGTTGACGCACATTTTTTTATACCCATTCTTGGGCAGTGAAATGTATGGGGCTTGCATAAAAGTCAACTTTTGCATAGAATGCATGCTTTTCTGTAGCAGTTGCGTTTTTGTGACTTGAATCCATACATGTACTACAATATTGAAAACCAAACTTTACTTGTTTGAAAAATACACTAAAATATTGGTGTCACAGGAACTTTTGTTGTTGAGTATATATTATCTGATGTTGAAAAGCCTTTCCAGGATCCCGCTTCGTTAAGACCTTGGAGAATACAACTGGAGGTGTTTTCTAATTATAGAAGTGAAAAGCTTATCTAGATAGCATGCAAGGGTTGTGCCTCTGTAGTTTTCTGGTTCTTTTGGAATGGGGGCGATCGGGTAGCCTAGTGGTTAAAGCGTTCGCTCGTCACGCCGAAGACTCGGGTTCGATTCCCGGCATGGGTACAATGTGTGAAGCCCATTTCTGGTGTCCCCCGCCGTGATATCGCTGGAATATTGCAAAACCATACTCACTCACTCAATCTTTTGGATTGCCTCCGGCATCGGGTGAGACATGGTTATATAGTTTTACATACAATGGCAGTAGTAGACAAGCTTACGCTTTGTTATTCTCATTACAATTACCACCCAAACCACAGGCTTTGTTTAATCGTCTTAAATCACCCATATTGACGTTTTCTCTCAAGATAAAGTTTTCACACACACACACACACACACACATGCATACACAAACAAACGCACGCGTATTTTCAGTGTACTGATTAACATAAAACTACAATGTTCAATGTACAAATGAAAAGATTGGATCAAAATCATTAAGGATGAGATGATTGAAAAGCAGTAATACTTTAGCAGGTTGTCAACCGCACTATAACCTTTACAGGTGAGCTTTACCAACGCGTCCATTTGCGGTTTGCTTACATAGTTCTATCAATTTGAACCCATAATTATTTTGTCTCTGTGTCCATTGAACAATCTTCCATTGGTATGCTGTTTGGGGGCATGGAAATGCACAACGAAATTCACATGATCTCCGTGCATTCAAACTGCGCTCTCACCTCTCAGTGCATTGATCAGCACAAAGTGCAATTAGACTCTGAAGTCTTAACGCATTGTTAAACAACAGATCACTGCATGCTATCTTAATATGAGAGGGGAGGCCGAAGTGATGCTTTTGTGAAACGAACGCTCACAGGCAAGGCAGGGCAAGGCAAAAGATAATAATGAGGGCAATATCTGTGATTCGAACGCACCATATTTAGACACTGGACGCTACTCTGCAAAACCTTCTTTGACAACTGTGATTCTCGAGACCTTTCAGCCTCAAGGAGGTTTTTCATACACATTTACGTGTTATCCGACCGGGTACCCATTTGCGATGAACCGATATTAATCTGTTTCATTTTAGACTCTTGTCGGACAGACTTCCTAAATGCTATTAGAACAAAATACAGTTTTTAAAAGAATTAATCATGATATAATTAAGTGCGTAAAACAAAATGTCAACTCTGAGATATCTAGTGGAGACTACGTCGGTTTACATAGTCCCATATTAGAGTATTAGTAGCGCTGGCGATGGCCTGGTGTTTAAAGCGTTTTCTGATAAAAAAAGGGCAACGCACTAACTTACTAAATAAGTCTGTACACATATACATTTTGGTACAACCCTATCCTTTCAGGGACATAAAACCTCCCGTGCAGGGATCTTACCTTGGAAAATAGTGGTATCCCCGTTGCTACTTATGTATAGAGCTGATATGCCCCTCTCGATCTGTAGCAAATGCACGACATTGCCCGTCTCCGTGCTGAACAGAATCTGGTTCCGTAGGTCCTCCATTTTAGCAACGTGACTGGAGCTGTTGTAGACGTTGATGAGGTTCTGGATGATCATAACTACGACTGGCATCAACGCCACCGACATGATAAGGGCAGCGTTATTACGCCGACCCTGGGAAGAGTCCAGGTTACCGCACTGATACCATTTAAGGGAAACGGGTATCTTTTCATTCTTTTCCCCGGGAGCTTCAGTTGCGTCAAAAAATTGAGACATCTTTAATTCAGGATAGTTCTAGGCAGTGTCTGTCAGATGCAGCTCATGTGCACACGTTTGTTTCGTGGTATTATAGAATATTACAATGCCGCGAATCGTGGCATAGAACAAAGACTTTTTCCAAAACCACTGCCGTTCTTTGTCAAAGTCTGTTCCGTTTCAAAATCTATAACATCGGGATTATAAGAAGACAGCTGATGAGGATGTTCGTTGCTTCCTATTGAGACAATGTATCCACTATAATTCACAGTACCATTCACCAACCAAGAGGAAGCTTATTTCACATTCAACTTACTCCCAACAAATTCTTGAAATCCCATTGTCGGTACAACCGAGATGTGTATTGAGGCAGCCAGTATACAGTTACCGCGACAGTGACTCTACAAACAGCCGTCTAAAAGCTTACAAAATTATCGCCTTTGGGTGTTGTGACTGGGAGAAAACGTCCGAGGCCTCTTATACCACGCCAACAGATCGATAAACTGTAGTCGGGTCTATTGGAAGCGCTAATCCAGACTCCCAGTCACATGGGCCCTGCATGTGTTATTGTCAAACAATCGACCTGAGCGGCATTTCTGTCAGGATCGTTGCGTATAGTTCTGATGCCTCTTTCCGGAAGCATGAGATAAGTATTAACTGGAATTGGAAATATGGACCGAAAAACATTTTCAGTATTTTTCTAAAAAAATAATTCGCTATAAAACTTTTGTTTGGCTATAGATATATTTGTCTTGTCTTTTGTTATGGCAATGGCGATATGACGGATTTTATGCTTAATTTTGAAAGGGTTTTTTAAGTTTGAAAAGTGCCATTTGAAATTTATTTTTTAAAACATTTTCGACATGAAAACGTCATGCTAGCGTTTGGTACTGAAACAGTTTACGCCAACAGTTTTTTTTTCTCAGAGAATCTCATTTGTTGACGGGGCTTGAAAGTTTGAGGACGATAGCACATCATGCACATACATAGCGAAATCAGAGAAAAGTAGTTCAGCTCCCCCACAGAGACAAATGTATGTCTGGAAGCAGTGAAGCATAACATAATCATGTGTTTATGAATTACTATGAAGTAATGATGAGGGTATAAGGGATCTATTCTCCCACTGACAAACGTAAGGTTAACTTGGGCTATGTTACTTTCATTGACTCAGAAAGAGCGTGGGACATTTTGCAGCCTGTCTTGTTCGTGTCGGGGTATAAGGGATCTATTCTTCCACTGCGAAATGTATTTCCCTTTGAGGCGGGATTGCAGGATTACGATGGGCACATGGGGTTTTATGTATCCCGCGTTAGGATTTACACCACGAGCCAAACCCCATGTTCCCCCAGTGATCCTGCTACAACAAATCTATCTTTCCAAAATGTTTTGATATGACATTGAAAAAGAAAATTAAAACAAATTCAAAATTGATAAAAGACAGCTTTTCGATTGATCCGAGGTTAACTTGTGCTACTTCACGTGACTTTCATTGACTGGGGAAAATCGTACGGGTTTTATGCTTCGAAGTGGGGTATAAGGGATTTATTCTGCCTCTCAGACATTCACGTCCATTCTTCTTCCTGGCGGGGTATAAGGGATTTATTCTCCCGCTGAGAATTATATTTCCCTCCAAGGCGAGATACGTAGTATGTTATCAAGATGACGTGAGCCAATCAGATATCATCATTCACTCTGACACGGACGTATGATAATTGGAAGTGTCCTTCGCTAGCATATGTCTGCCATGAAACGTTTTGAATGCTGTAACCCTGATCAAACAACTTGTGTGCAAGAGTCACATGACGCTCTTTCAAGCAATTTCTGGGACAATTTATGTGTTTCGATAAAATCCCAGCCGAGCTCACTATCATTTTGTCATTCTGAGACAAGCATTGATCTGCATGCCTGTTTTTATAGATTTGAAACTGTGATCTCTTGAGACAAGCTTATTGTGAGCGATAACCCGTACTTCTGGTACCCACATCGAGCTGTGATATTGACTCAAATGGTAAAGCATCCAGCAAGCCTGGAAGTCAAGTGTGGTATAAGAGTGAGTGTGAGAGAGTGAGAAGCTATTTTGTATTTTCACAGGCATTTAGCAAACAGAGCCATTATTAATACTTGTCGACATTTAAACAGCCAGGTAAATATAACAATCAATTAAAATTTAAAAAATATTAACAAATGATTAACAATGAATAAAAAATACCAAAATCATTATTCCATAGATTAAGTCTTGATCATTAATTAAAAAACATTTTGTAGACCACAAACAACCCCGACTAGACCATCTCACTAGTGAGTGAGTGAGTGAGTGAGTATGATTTTATGCCGCTTTTAGCAATATTCCAGCAATATCACGGCGGGGGACACCAGTAATGAGCTTCACACATTGTACCCATGTCGGGAATCGAGCCCGGGTCTTCGGCGTGACGAGCGAACGCTTTAACCACTAGGCTACCCGACCGCCCAGACCATCTCACTAAGATCCATTGGGGCGTCAATACCTCTGCTTGATTTCTGCCTGCTATCACTTCGGGCAAGAGCGGTCGTTTGTACTTGTTTACCCTACAACCATAACATAACAACATGCACATCATAATCAAAGTAGATTATGATCAGATATAAAGGCTTATTAGTAGGTTTAGTTTTCTTTGTTTTCTGGTTGCATCTACTGACTTTATTCCTATAAAGATATGGATGTACACGCGTGATTCTTTGATCAACAATTCGTCTCCTTCTAAAAGAAATGGCGTGACATGTTTTATCTGAACCATACAGAACACGTGCACATTGCTTTAAACTTTCATGTTATTTTGCCCAATGTTCTTATGAACCTGAATAGCATATCCAAAGTATGAATCCTCAAGATATACTGAACCGCAAATGAAACGTCACCCCAAGTTACATTGCATGAAAAGTTGTCATTTAAATATCTAGGTAATTTTTGTCAAAGTTTCTAGAATTTCACATTACCTTGTCCGGAAAAATGAAATTTCATGTTAAAAAACAAAGCAGATGACAATAAAACGATCGCCCAAACGCATCATGGCAACGGCCATGGTAACAAGATGCACGTGAGTTCCGTGCAAATTGAAATGCACATGCGTTCCCCCATTTCTTGCCCTAAAAAAATCCACCAAAATCGGATAACATTCATTCGTTATTGAATTGCTACCACATGCCAAGAAATCAGCGACACCAAGCCCCTGGACGATTGAAGCTGGATACACCGCCCGGCAAGTAGCCAATGTATTTCATGTCCACATAAGGACCATATACAGGCTCCAGCAACGTTACCAGACCACCAACACTACAGATGACTGACCACGTAGTGGAAGACCAAGGGTCACCACCCGACGTCAGGATCGTCAGATTGTGCGACAGCATCTTAAAGATCGCTTTGCCACTGCTGCGGAAACTGCTGGACAGACCATGGGGACACACCAGCGACACATTAGTGCAGACACCATGCGACGATGATTGACGAGCTGACACGTTATTCTGATGCTTGTGTTGTTGAGAGAGACTCGTGCGGTGGTCCGACCATCATGGTGTGGGGTGGAATTGGTCTTGCAAAGAGAGTCGGCCCTGTGGTCTTACAGAACATCGGCCCAGGGAGAGGCAATGGTGTCACAACAACTCGGTACATTGATCAAGTCTTGAGACCACACGCCATACCTCATGTGGCATGTCGCCGCAAAAACGAGTTTCAGCATGATAACGCCCGTGCCCACACTGCAAGAGCAACAAGAAACTTCCGCCAGAAGAATGGCATTAGAACCATTCAGTGGCCTGCCCTTAGTCCCGATTTAAATCCCACTGAGCACCTGTGGGACGAGATTCAAAGACGGCTGAGTGACGTCGGACCAAGGCCGATAACTGCAGCTGAACTCCAGCAGGCGTTCCTCAGAGTGTGGGCTCAAGTGCCTATGGTCTTCATCAACGGCCTCATCCATTCCATGTATCGACGTTGCACGGCAGTCATCAATGCACATGGCGGACACACGAGATACTCACTTGTGATGCCATTATCTCAGAGACTAGTGTTGTGTTTCAACCTTGATGATCAGGTCTGCCAAGTGTCATCTTTTTAATATGTCTCCAGTATGTTTACAGTGTTTGGACAAATAAGGCTTCTCATATATATATCCATGGTGACGTTTCTTTTGCGTTTCAGTATATTTTGTTGACATGAAGCCTCAATTTGCAATGTGGAGGCATATCTAAATGAATATTCAAATTCAGAATTTCTTAAATAGATACATGTCGCAGGCAAACTTCCCCTCAAAACGTTGTCACTATCCTCATGGATTTAACAATATGAGTACGCCGGTTGTACAACGTTACAGACGAACCCACACGTTGCAAAACGCGTGCAGGTGTATCGATTCGACTAATAGATTCAACGGTCAACATATAAATCAGTTGTTGTGCTAGGTAATGTAAACCCCTGCTGCTTTGAAGCTAAAACGTCCTGCCCGTTAATGCCCCCGCACTTGCCCTGCCCCGACTGCTGAGCCAAGCGGAAACCCAACCTCATACCAATATAGCGCCATGAGCTCGTTGACGATCCAACCACCCATAAACCCATTTCATTTCATTTATTACTACTGTAAATATATTTCAGCTTAGTCACTTCGGTGAGTGGCGATACTACATAGTACTGCTATTGGTCTCTCTGTTGTCCATCTTGTAATTAGCATTAAGTTTGCCTTCAGACGCTATTGGTTTGAAATATTTACATCAATAACATACATTCAACATTGTAGTATCAAAAGGAAGTTTAATCAGGCGATCGTGTTGAATTCAGGAAACTGATGACAGACAACGTGTATCAAATCTAATGTTTGCGAATAGGGCAATGCAATGTACACCGACTCTTTTCGTCGAAAAATTAGTCATCGCTTTCGGGAAATATGATCTTTAAATGTTTCATTAATGCATTCCACATTTTTGAAGTAATGGGCACATGAGGAGAGGTAGGGTCTTTACACGCTTTATGCAATATCACAGCTATTGCCAGCTCTTTGGCGTGACGGGCCACCCCACCCCACCACACCCCAACTCATCCCACCCATCCACACACCATAAAGAAATAATACTAAAAACCAGGACATTTTAATCCATAATTAGGTTGATTCTTTTAACTGACGGGTTTCAAAACGATCGTTCCCGATTCGACCTACTTAGTTTCTAGCTTGTCCATATCGGTGGGTTTCACCAAAGTGGTCACATGTGTGCACGGCTGTGTTCATTAGACCTATGACTATGTGTTTGGCCTCATCATGTTTCTAGATTTGTCTGCACCATGCCTCTGCTCTTGCGTTTCGCAAACCTGGTAAACGTCTAAGACCTGCATCGGACATTATTTTCGTCAAGGATGCGTCAAATTTGGAAATGTCCTCTACATGTCTTCCATAACATGTTTTGAAATGTTTACTGAGGCCTCGCATGTTGTAAACTTGATCAAATAACTTCTGACCTTGAGTATGACGCCCTTTAAAATCTTGGTGGAAAGAGGACATTTTGAAACTGTGTGAGATGAAAATGTTGATCTGTTGCAAAGTATTAGCAGTTTAAATATATTTCAGATAGTTTCCTGGATCAAATTAAGACTTCCCTCGAACAAGATATCTCATCAGATACCATCTTTATAAACAGAATGTCCTAGTAATGAATATGCACTGAAAGTTCCGTGAACGTGCTCGTGATACTTCCGGATCTGAAAAATGTAATGACAAAACGAAAGACAGATTTAACCAGGGTCAGATGACCTACAATGTATGTTAATGATGATTTTTAAAACACATGTTTTATCCACCCCATGAATTGATCAGTATTGGATCCAGGACACGAGTCTTTAGCATGTGGCTTGACATCACTCAATAACTGTCCCGGTACCGAAACAATTTCAGATCAACCTGCCCCAGTTTCTGGTCCATACTAAGCTTCAAATATCAGTGTATCATTTCAGCAGGCTTAGAATATCATCTACAGATAAGCATGTTACTTACATGGCGTCAGTCGGGTCACTCTTCAAGGCTAAAAAAATTCTTCAGTGATCAGGCTTTATTTTATTGTTATGCTTACTGTGTAATAGGTAAGCTGTAAAGTAGAGTAATAAATAGAAGCATGCGCCCCTTCATTCCAGAAATATCTATACAGATGACGACAGTTTTGCTGTCCAGCTTTATGTAACGCGAGGATCGATGACATTTGAGATGATTCATCTACTTTTTCCATCTCTGCGTAACCGTTGACTAAAGTATCGAAGTGTCCTAGGTTGTCACCCAGCAAAGAGCTTGTGAAGCCCGTAACTATTTCCAATTCTTACTCTATGCCCGATGGTATGTTGTCCAAGTCAAGTCAAGGTCTATTGTTCTTATCCATGCCATATGGAAATTTTGAACCACGTCTGTGTGTAATTTGGGTTATCATGAATCCCTACACCGATTATCATCACAGAGTTCGGATTAACAAGCAAGTGGTGTTAGATTAATGGAATCAACTTTGCTTAAACAACCAATATGAACCCCTCTTTACCTAAGCTTGGTGCTTGGCAAAATAACTCTCAACGTGGTGTGGCTGCAGCTATAGACGAAGCGATCTTCAATATTTATAAAAAACTTCCGTAGTTGCTGTTAAGAAGTGTAAACAAAGAGCTAAAGAACGCGAGGTCCTTATAGCCATCCGCTGTTTCGTGTGATTTGGCTTGATAATGGAATAGGGATCAAGACAATGATGTTTAATTATCCTTTGATATACAAACTAGACGCGGATAGCTGCAAGATGAGGTGAAATGGGGTTTAACGTCGCCTTCCAAATGATCGCTCTACCTTCTAGAGCACGGAGACGGTCAAATCTCCCCCTCCCCCCCGACAATACCAATCCAATTTGCAACGTAACTGGTGTGTTCCGAATGCATTACAAACTTGCATACATTACTTAAAAAACAATATTTTTTCTTGCTATAATTGTTTTTATTGTTTCACTTTTTTAATCTTGAGAGAATGAAACAAGATAATGTCTTATATAACTGATGTTTGTTAAACGCTCAATTTATAAGGAAGACTAATATAAAAAATCAACCTGGCTCAAGGTTGATGAAAAACATGTTTGTTACGGGACGGCATACTGAATTGAATCGATTGATTCAGCCGCGCGTCCTTGTTACGTAAAGAAATCGTTTATAATAATTATGTTATAAGCATTCAGGTCCTATTATACAACTGACATGAACACGAGAAGGATCAAAAGGCATGAACTACATACCTAGATTATCATAGGTGCACATACTTTCATGCTGATTCGTTTATTAACACAATGCTTATAACGCAGCGCTAATGGAGCAATGTCTCCATTAAGCATCGAGGAGCAGATGCATAAAACTTCCGAACATAAGGATAAAGCACGTGATTAATTTTATTTGAAGAACTAATGACTTCAAATGGTAAAGAGTGCAAGTCCACCTTTCTCGTTATTCTAAGATCCATTTCTGCACAGTAAAATACGCTCTCCGAAAACCAAGATGAATTTGAAGACGGCAGATGGTGACAGAAATATATCGAGATATCGAGTAGGGAAGCGTAGGGATTCCAGAGAGCTACTTGCTACCGGAATAAAAGCTCAAGTTCATACAACTCTCGCTTGTCGCTTGTTCACTGGCCAACTCAATCTGTTTATTATAGAGTGCTTTAAAACAGATTTTATTCAATCTATGGCCAACATAAAACGTTGTGTGTGGCTGGATTAATTCAGATGATACAAAAACAAATCGTCAATGCGTTATATGTCAAGTAAAAATTAGTAAATTACAGCATTACGACGGGTAAATAGGAGTAGAACCGCAATGTTCTATAAACTGTTACTTTGTTCCATACATACTAATATCGTTGCGTGACGTCATACTACATCAATGGCGTGTCCCTGAAAGTTAGAAATTGGGGGAATTACGTACATACCCATCGAATTGCTGAAAGCATCCTATGAAATAGAAATAATGACGATCTATTATAGACGAGCGTGTATCAATATGTTAAAACCATAAAAAGTTTCATTGATGCTGTTATGCAAAACAGTCATCAAAGTAAGGCCAAAGGAATGGCTGAAAAGTTCTGCGCCAAGCTACGGCGCATAGCGTTGATGGAGTTGGTTGCTGATTATTTTCAACATAATCCCCTCCGAAGTTTGTGTCGATATGCATTAAAAGAATGATTGCACTAGAGTCTCCCCATCCTCGCGTGCTGTGTCAACATCTTTGACATGTGCATCTGATACGACCATTCCTGACTGGAGTGACCTCAAGATAGGCTTGGTGAGCTCGACAGGGAGTATAACCTTCCTTATGACAAGACGAGTAATCTGATATGCATGTCGGGATGATTGCAATATATTTGAATTTTGACCCTTGTTTGGCCTTTGGTGACCCTTCCCCGAAATGTCCGGGATTTTCAGAGGGGCAGAATACATCAGAGAACTCAAAACCACTTTCAAACCTTTGTTTCTATGATTTGGTCACGAGACCTACAGGTTGGTCCTTGACTATCTGTCGCTCATTCGGTCCTACAAGTTTGCGGGCCAGTCTTCTAATTTCCGGCCGCCTCGGTGGATCTCAACCTCATCCTCCGCATTTGACTTCAGCAGGATATAAACCATTTGTTGGCAAGAATTTTGAGTTGATCTCCTTCAAGACAATTTTTCTCCTGGACCTTGTGACTGCTGCTCCGGATGTTAACATGCATCAGTTTGAGAGGCTGCAGGATGGGAAACTTTTCTTGGCCTTCTCTGGGATCTTATCATGAAAACATCAGCTTCGGGGACACCAGATTGTTTGTTTACCATCTCGTGAGGCGCTCCCGGAAGAGCATGTTCACCCCACTTTCTAAGGCGGCCACAACGGAAGTTTCCCTTCTGCGATCTCATTTTGGCTTTGCTCGACCTTCCAACAGGCTACACTTTTGCAAGATTGCCTCCTCCCATCATGCCCACATCCTCACGAGACCCGCGCCCTCGTCGCTTCCATGGCCTTGCACAGCAACTGCACCCTCTACGCCATTATAGATGGGTGCTTCTGGGAGTCAGACACGGTCTTCGCTTCGAACTATCTCTGTGACATCCCGGCCATCAGTAACAGACGTCAAGAGTCTTCACCAGTTGAGTCCCTTGGTCCTGGCACAGCAGCTGTCGACTGCACACCAACGCAGATAGTCAATCCCTGTTCCCGCTCCGGTTTTTCGTATTACGTATCGTGCATATACAAAATAAATCATGGGACTTTAGCTCCTGTGTTTATTTTATTTTATTGGTTGATTTACCAGACTGAGTATCCGATCGGAGGGTGGATTATCTCGTCAGCGGAAACTCGTCACTTTATGGTTCTGTCTTCAACATCGAAGTCGCCGCTAGCCGCGGCCGTTTCGGGGGTGTCCCAAATCCTTACCTGCTCACCGCTGCTTAATGCATGATTTCTTGGGGATATTGTCTATCGTTCCTCTTCTCGTCTCAGCATGCTTCAAACCTCAGGCGGTTTGATAGTTTTGACGATGGGTTAAAGAGATACCGAGGAACAGGCGGCCCTTTTGTCCATGGGAGATTGTGTTGCGTCCTGTCTTATAGAATCGATTAGCTGGAGACCCATTCCGGATCGATTATATGTCGTATCGATTGTTGTTTACAGATACGCGGACGTTCATGTAACGATGTCATACACGTAACACATGTTGTACCTGATTTCATGCTGCGATGTCCGACTAACGTACATGTATAGGGATTGTTCTGATGTGTTTTCCCGCTAACAATTTCTTGCTTATGCAGTGTTATAGAATCTTTATTTCATTGTTAAGCACTCTCTTCCTCGTGTATGTCTAACGGATATAGCCATAGTCTACTACAGGCTAGACTATCTGCGCCCCACCATCCAACCGTGGGATAGCGTGAGATAGGATAAGTTTTAAAATGTGTAAGTTTTACAATACAGTAAACTACGGTTATAACGAACACGCCAATAATGAACTGACCGATATAACGAACTTTTTTTTTAGTCCCGGCCATCTGATGTATATATGCTGTAGATATGCTTATAACAAACTACGGTTATAACGAACTAAAATTAGTGGTGCCTTTGAGTTCGTTATAACCGTAGATTACTGTAATTAATATATTTATGTACTTAACCTATCTCACACACAATATGTCCTCCCGACCATCCCCGCATAACAGCAATGCACTGGGTTATAGTGCGCGGTACATTTGATTGGTTGGAGACCATGGTGATGCTGGGATGTGTTCGGGTGATTAATTATTTAGAAGCTGTTAACTTTGTTCAATAACGTTTCCACATAGGATCGAATGAAGGAGGAACATATTGTGTGAGATATGATAAGTATATAAATATACATGTTTTTGGTAAATTAACAATTGTAACATTTAACTCGTTCATTTTGAAGTGTTTCTCGAAAAATATCTGTATCTAATAAAACTCCTCACAAACCAAGATTCATGATGAGTGCTGATCTTGGATTCGAACCCACGATCACAGAATTCTGGAACGTCCAAGGGACACAACTCTGCATAGCGTATTGTGACGCCTTGGACGACAGTAACAGGTGATACAGCATATAACGATATGTGTGATCCATTCTCACCTGATCGAATTTTACAAAAAGGAAATCAACATGCTTTCCTTTCTGCGTACAGTAAATGACATCCATATAAATATATATACTTTTTATTATCATCTTCAACAGGATAACTTTATCTGCAGAAATAATTGACAGAACAGTGTATTGTTTCAAGACAAAATCTAGCGACAGAACTGCTGGCATAAACAATTCAATCGGGGCATAGAAACAACCGAACTGTCGGGGTAAAGGAAGTATACTCCAAAGGCTAAAACTAAAACAAACATCAACATGCTTTTCGATGGTGATGTATTTGATACAGGTATCATAGTTGTGTTTTGGACCTTAAGTTTGCAGTGAGCTGTTTTCAGCCTAGTAACGTTTTGATAACGTTTGTATTTTTGATTTTCAAATCAACTTTCAAATGTTTTGGTTTTTTTGTCCAGCAGTTTACATTCGTGGACCATCACACCGGGTGCTTGTCGATAGGGTGAGAAAGTCCTGTTTAACAGGCGGCAGTGGTCCTGGAAGATTTACAAAAGGTGTTCCATCAATACCAATATGGTCCCCCAAAACAGAACCAATTCAGCAACCAAAGCTCTGCCTCGCGATTCCGACTCTTGAGGGCCATTACAGTAACTGGTATTACACAGGAGGACACACACTTCAAATATGTTATCAAACCCGCACTTGGTACGATTTTCAACAACGTCCCCTGGGGCTGGTGGAAGATGAAGATTAAGAGGAAAGGAGATGTTGAAGGAGTAGGTGATGTTGTCGCTGCAGTCCCGTATCACGCTGTACAAGTCAGCTGCAAGGGAAATACTCCTGATTCTCAGTCATGGCGTTACAACCAGCGATGCATTATAATCAAGAAAGACTGTATATCCATTTCAACATGTTTATAATTTGAATGTTTTGAAACAATGGCGATGGAGGAGATTATAACAGAAGGACATCATCATAAACATCAACTCATTTGTTTGTTATTTTGAGAAAGTGAATGATTCTTTGTGTGAGGATTAACTGTGAGAACAACTGAGACCAATGAATTTAGTTTGATGATTTAGAAGAAGGAATTATCTCCTAGTGTTTCTGGAAAAACGATCACATAATTGTCTTGTTTGTTTACAGTCCGCCGTCGCATTGCAGGATTATCTACCGGGTTGTTCTCTTGCTTTGTTTGTTTGAGATCGGTGTTAGTGCAGGTCTTCAGCAGCCCATGCTTGCCGTAAGAGGCGATTAACGGGAACGGGATGCATGTCATCGTATCTGAATTGCGTAGATCGATGCTCATGATGTCAATCACTGGATTGTCTGGTACAGATTTAAGTATGTGCAGACAATGGTCCTGTAGCTGGACTATTGCTGAATGTGGAGTTATAAAACAAACAATCAAACAAACATTCAACACAAACTGACACGCTTGTAAAGCGCGATAGGTCCATTAAGCCCCATGTTACAGACTCGTACATTTGCTGCAAGGTACTCACATTTATGTTGAGTGAAAGTTTCAATGACACAGAATTCTCCCACGCCGGAGCAGTTCCTGCTGAAGTGTTCCTGTCGTGTTTCGGCCGTCATATTGTACAGGGCATCGCAGTCGCTGCCACCGACTGTCGACTCACATTTGTAACACTCAATGCCATTGGCTGAAAATGTGAGACCCATACATCCATAAAAAAAATATGCCAAAAAATGATTAGATTGACCGTGAAACGTAGGTACAACTGTTAAAGGTGTTGGTGCTCGAAAAAATGTTTTAATGTTACGGATATCTGAGAGGAGTCAAATTAATAGGGTGTCAAAATTGCAGATTTTAAATTGGGATTTGAACGGTATTCAGGGTGATTCTACGTCTCAAGACATCATGTCATCAATACTGGCATAATGAAATGTCTAGTTGTTCTAACACTTCTTATATCACTGGATAAATTTAAAGTAGCTCTGAGAAGGTTTCGTACGAGTTCTCAT
Source organism: Haliotis cracherodii (assembly GCF_022045235.1). Classification (NCBI taxonomy): domain Eukaryota; kingdom Metazoa; phylum Mollusca; class Gastropoda; order Lepetellida; family Haliotidae; genus Haliotis; species Haliotis cracherodii. The sequence continues at coordinate 203,106 of NW_027266279.1, forward strand.
AACTAAAGAATTGAAACTGACAGGTCTGAGAGCATTGCTAGTTTTATTGCTAGATCGCATCAATCACATTCATTGTATAACATATCTTGCGGTTGACGAGATTATTTTATGAAGGCAGATGACCTACTCCAGCATGAACAAAACTATTGATGATAAAAAAAACATATTAGGAGTATAATTGAGGCTAATCTGGAATTCGAACTTCCACCATTGGATCCTGGTACGGCTAAAAAATGGCAGCCCAGATTACTGGGTTCCATATCAACCTTGTAACCAGACTAAACCCCAGAGCACACGTGTACCTCAACTCTCGGAGGCAAGCGTGTCCACCGTGCAAACATAGCCTAGTTTCAACCCTTGCCATTTCAAGCCTAGTTTCTTGCCGCGTTGTGTCTTTTGTGATGAAAACGCGATATCCAGTAAGATCGCTATTCTCATGTTGAAGACGACTGCCGTAGCAGACGACCCGGTCGATCATATAACAAAATAATTTCATTCCTGAAAGATACTTATTACTGCCGCAGTTCGACCTGTGAAGATCCTGGGTGAAACAGGTCTTCAGTAACCCGTGCTTGCCGTAAAAGGCGGCCGTGTTTGTCTTAAAAGGCGACGAACGGGGTCGGGTGGTCAGGCTCGCCGACTTGGTTAATGTATGGCATCGTATCCTAATTGCGTTGATCGATGTTCATGATGTCAATCACTGGACTGTTTTGTCAAGACTCGATTATTTACAGGCCGTCGTCATGCTGAGTGCGGTGTTAAACAACAAACAAACTGCCGCAGTTCGCTCTAACAACTGAGGCATAAATCCTAGTGAGACGCCACAGTATCAAGTAACACTGCGCACATTGCGGCAACATGAACGCGGTCGTCTAAAATAACACTGCATCTCAGTAACTCCGCTAAGCATTCAGTCTTTTGAGTTAAAAGACAATGTAGTTTTCCTCAAATATATAATAAACTTGGTTGAGTGGTCAGAAAACTTTGAAACACTTCGAAAATAGTTGCCGACCTAAGATTAGAAATAATTTCAGCGCAAGTTCGACAGGCGATGGTAGTGGCCATAATTGGTAAAACGTTCTCTTTTCGGTCTTTGAAAGGCATTTAGACGTGATACAAATAAGGAGGAGGATATATGGATGTTAATATCTTTACCTAGCTGGCTTCAAATTGCCCTTTCCTATGTCCATTCTTTCACCTATCAGTGCTTATTACTGATCTATGATAACTAAGTGTTGGTTTCCATTGTCTATTGCAAATCACCTATCAGCGCCAATCATATGTTGGCTTCCCTTGTTAGTTTCAACCCTTTGTTATCTTATCAAGTTTGTTGTACTAACATGTACAAACATATGCTCTCTGCCTCATGGCATTCATTCACCTGATGAAGGAGTAAGCATATACTCCGAAACGTTGTGCTCCTCATAATATAGAAGTTGACATCCATATATTCTCTTCCTTGTATTCTCTGATTTGTATACCGATATGGGGGATAGTCCACTCATATCTGTTCAGAGAAAAAGAGGCTTGAAATGGCAAGGGTAGAAACTAGGTTTTCATGTAGGCTAGTGGGCACTCTAATTGCTCCGGGAAGATGACATGTATCTCTATGTATGACCAATGGTGGTGAACGTGATTACTCAGTATCCTCCCGAGGCAAGAGAGTTAACTGACTTTAAAAGTCCAGTTTCCACCCTTGCCGAACTAGGTTGGATTTATGGAGTTACAATTTGAGTGGTGTAACGGGTCTGTGCATAGTCCAATCAAAATCCCGTAGCAAAATCGTTATTCGGTTCATTAACAATATGGCTACTGCCGTGCCGAATTCGTTCGTCTGCAGAATTTGCAGAGCACGTGTACTGTCAATTGAGCGTCGACATATAATTTACAAATCGTTTCATGTTTACAGTCAAGGTGTTTAAGTGTTGTTTAGCTAGGTAAAACCCGTTTAACTACAATTAAGCTCTCTATTATCGGTGAGATCGTCTTGAACTGGGCGCCGCCATTTTGTTTGAATTCAAATTCAAGTGATATGAGAGATGGAATCTGATTGGTCAGTACCCACTGAGTTGCATAATTTAAACTTGTCCCTACCCATTTTTTAATATGCTATATTCACACCAAACCTTTTACGTACATATTATCGCCAAAGCGTCTGGCATCTTGAAATGTAAGCAGTTAACAGTTGATTCCAGCAATTATTGATTGTCGCGTCGCTCGGGATCTAGGATGTTAAGCTTGTCTTTGTATGCCATCATAAAGATTAATCTTCGTGGAAAACAGCAGTAACACAAATGAGTTCTTCGGTCGTGGGACAGTTCGTGACTCCTCGGCTGTTCATTACCATGTCTTTCTGTGAAAAGTTTAAGTCACAAATGGTGATTTGAAATTTACTGATTCCTTAGGGGAATGTGCCTGGTAGATTCCCGGTAACCTGTTTACTTGAGCCCATAGTCACGACCTGGGTACAAGAACACTACAAGTTAAGACGTTATAATTGAAGAGGATCGTTAATAAGAACTAACTGTTTTATTAGGAAACACATTATGAGGATGCTCTTTTACCGAGACAACGACACTCTGTTCATCAACACTATTCAGGTAACTCTTGTACCAGGATGCATGACTAAGTAGATAATATAGATATCCGCCTTTGTACAACTCAAATGGACATAATTGCTTTGGGAGCGATCATTTGATATTCTGGAGAATGGGATTTTGTATGGAGATTAAAAAAAATTGTGAGCTACAGCTTCAAAACCAGATATTTGCTTAATTAAAACAATGAGCCTAAATGTATATTTAAGAAATTGAAACATCTTGCAATAATATATTTTTTCACATTCTTTTTCCCAGATTTCCCAGAATCAAAAGACGTGTTTGTATCCACCTGCATGCATCGTCTCTATCACTAACACCTGTTAAAAGCATCTTTACATACTTGTTTCATGTCCGAGTAGCTTTGGGGATTTCGGGTTATGTATGTATTTCCCCAGCAACCTATGCTGGTCGTAGGAGACGGCCAAATGGATTGAGTGGTCAGGCTCGGCGCATCAGCTACTCAGTCACTGTGAATGTCAGTAGCTGGTCTTCGTTCGTCATCTAAAACAACTTTCAGACGACGAACGAAGATGTTATTGATTATAGCTTACTGGATAAGAGTTGCTAGACAGCCTTCTACAAGATATTCTAAACGATGTTATGATTTATGAAAGAAATTAGATGTTGTTGGAGATATTAACTGGGTTTCATTTGTGGGAACTACCATATTACAGTTTGGTGTTGGACATATCTGGATTTACCAGGACGTTGGAAATAAAGATCTATTCTTGTGTCTGTTTAAACAGAGATGTAAAGACATTTACCAACAAGAGTGATACAACGATGTCAAAAAATCGAAGTCCTTAACTGACTATTCAGATTTCAAGCTTCAAATCACACCAGAGACATATGTGTTCGCTATAAAAGCCTTAAACTGAGCCGAGTATTAACAAACTTTAGATGTAATTGTCATGATGTGCATGTAGGAGCTGCCAGATTTTCCCAAACTCCTAAAACACGAAATACGACATGTTTTTTACTGCAACCATGGAACAGATGATGAATATCACGTGTTAATGATTTGTCCAGAATACAGTTACATAAGAATTAAATATTTACCCCAGGATTTTGTAGCCAGGCCCTCTTATGAAAAGTTTCTGATACTAATACAAACTGATGACAATAATCTCCTATTTATGCGAGCTGTATTATTGTATCGCAAGATTACAGTCCGTTAGTGATTCAGAACTAGTATCTTTTGTTACTCTACAGCATATATTAAGGTACGCTCATTGCAACATTTACGCCTTAATTTAAACATGATGTACTATTGGTTTATTGGCCACATATACGACTAAACTGTCTGTCTGTTTTATAAATGACCGCCAGCGTTACTGCTACAGGACCACCAGCCCTTTTAAATTCAGGAGCAGTTAAGCATATTTCAGTTGTTGCTTCGTCTTTGCTGCTTCCTTAATCTATCTTACCATTTAGGCACCGTCATCCATGACGTTTTACAGCAGAATTTGTCAATGACTGTTATCTTTTAAGAGGTAACATTATTATTTGAGTAATATACTTCCTTCAGATATATAAAAATAATCATGTTTTCATCACACGACTACCGTTGTAAATTAAATACACAACAATAATACCATAACGGGTCTTGTCGTAAAACAAAAATATGGTGATTTGTTATTCGTTTCAATCCCTTCATCTGTTGCTTCAAGTAACGACACAAATTATTAGAGCTTGCCGTGTGGACACGTTGGATAGGTGATCTGGAGAACACAGCTGAGCCTGAAGGGGTTTTACAACAATGACGCTTGAAGAAGATGTCAACGCCGATGTCATCAATGGACCGCGCTTTAGCAAATTATTAGAGCTTCATCTGTCAACATCAAAACCGTCGGGGACAATGCTACACAAACAGCCAGCTCACACACTGAGGCCACTGGAGTCTATTCAGGACAGTGTCCAACAGTGCACATGGAAGGTACCGTCATTAGCACTGAACAAAGATACAGTATACTTCTCGCGCATGGCCACACCCTTCACGAAGACAACAGTGTCGATCGTTCAACTCTTACAAGACCCGTTCCTAAACATTAATATCAGTTATGATCGTTAGTGAATGGTGGCACGTTACCTTAGGCAAACGCTGAGTTGATTCTTCTGGCATGACACTCATTTGATGCTGTACATGCCAGTTAGTATGGTACCTACTAGGTATCCATTAGATATATAAATAATTAAATATATATATATATATATAATAAATAAAATAACAATGCCTAATTCCAGGCTGAGGGCAATCAAGATGGGATAAATACTCTTTTTTATGTATCCGACATTTGAGATTAATATCATTACATTTTTGTGTGTCCATATCTTAACTCAGAACGTAAGACATTTCTTCCTGAATGTTATTCAGCTGCACCGAATATGTTTTCAGTCTCCCTTTCAATGTACACAACTCGGATTTATGAAAACACAAAGCACATTTTGTAATATTATCATGAAATGTGTTCAATCCTCATGCAAACCCTCTTGCGCCATCATGTAATTTGAGTTTATCGGCCTGGGAGCAAATAACATTCTGTTCTGTTCTTGAACATCATTCTGATTTATTGTGATTCTCCAGGGTCTGCGAGACAGACTAGATATCCCTTATAATCACATTAGGTAAAGTGGGAATAGCATGAAGTACAAATCAAACAAAAATATAACAAAAACAAAGACATCATTATATTTATAAGATTTATTGAGTTTAATCTTACAAACACCTTGATGACTTTGGAATTTGTCCAATGTGAATTATGCAAAGCATTTGAAGTGTTTTGATAATAAAAGGATGGATGAGGCAATTATAGTCGCTAGTTTCATCACCAAGTTGAAAGCCCAAAAGGGCATTGTTAACATAATTTCTGATAAAAACACAGTACAGTGATACTTATTTAACGCCTTGACAAGTCATTTTCTTTGTTAAAAATAAGATGAAGAAAGAAACCAAAAACAGTTGCCAGTACCAGCACCTTCACTCATTCCAGGTTCATAACTGTATTTTAGAAAGGACATGAACTTGCCTAAACACTCAATATTCCTTTAACTTACATCTCACAGCGCAGAAAAAAACAAACAGACAATGAATCTTTCACATGCAACGTACAGTCCTGGTTTCACCTAATAAGTTTATTTTTACTTTCCCACTAATTGAAATTAGTGCTCACACAAATCAAATATCTAAGATAATCAAGAATAAATGTTCCTTTTCACGCATAACACTTTCAATTACACGGTTGTTCGCATTTATTGGACACCACAAATGCCAAGAACAATTTGATTAGAAATGTATGTTACACAATAACTATGATACTTTATCGATTTACATAAGTGCACTCGGAATGTCTGAGAGGCAAGACATTTACCAATATGTGTATTAAACTTGACATTTTATATGTACCTTGGGGATCAGAGTGCTATCGACGAGGGTATGTCTTCGGGGCATTACCTACTTACATATAATACAAAATACACTGTCCAGGCATGACTCCTCCCCATAACCTTGAATACAGATGGATCGTTCAAATGGAAGCTGTTCAAACAAGTTGCAGAATTAACAAATCAGTAACAGAAAAACGTCGTTATGCCCATTTGATTATGTCAACAAGACATCACTGACAGTGATCAAACCGCCTCCGTGGTGTACTAGATAGAGCGTCTACCCACAGAGCGGAAGTTTGGAGAAATTAGTTTTCAAGCTAGGACGTGTTTTTTTTTAAATGATCTGCTATCAAAATATCAAGGTATGATCGATTGATGTGAAGATTTTCCTCAGTCGTAACGTGATATCGAAATGATGACATTATTTGCACAGCATATTTGTAAACGAGTGTGCAAACGCCGTTTGGTATGAAAACATCTGATTTTAAAGCATGACAAATATACTATCGAAATGAAAGCTGAGAAGTTTATCATCAATCACAAGAACGTTACAAAATGTCTATCAAAATCATGTGTTTATGAATCACTATCAAACACCGGGTGTTCGCGAAAAGGTGGGCGAATCCTGTTCCACGTTAGGCACCCATCAGAAACAAATGCAAAGGCAAGTCAAGTGTTCATCTGAACAAACACGGTAACATATGGTACAAGTCAAAAGAAGGAATTGCATCGGAAACTATTTCGGTCACGTATGGTCAAACGTGACCTGACTGATGAACGCTGTTTTATTGAGTTGACAAATACAAAATATAAGACGTGTCAATTAAATACATACAGTCAATCAAGAGACTTGTCATTTGATTTCAAACAAAACTGATCTAAATCCAACGAGTTCTAGTCCATTTATACGACGAATCTAGCACCAGGTGTTCCAAGTGCCATTACCAAGATTGGTAAAAGCACGCTCTTCAAGCAAGGCACCAATACCAGACCTTCTGACACCTGCGGTCCGTTGCAGAACTGACCACTGCATATGGTCAAGCACATCTGACCCATGGTATGCTTGTCGAACGTACAGGTTGTGATGTTGGTAGCGGTAACATGTTTTAGTCTCCCTTCCTTGGCGAATGAGAAGGAATCGTCCTGATTCGATGTGCAGTCTCGGATGTAGCTGTACACCAGACCTGCAATTGAATCGTCGAGGCATTAGAGGAATTCCTATTTGTATCCATTTCTCAAACACACAATTCAAGAGCGTATTCGTTGTCCCTTTGAGTTTGTTATAACCGTACTTTACTGTAGCCTTAAAGGACGGACAGTGTAACTATATTTGTTGGACAAATCCCGTCCTTTTTTAGTTGAATGTAGTTTTGGTTTTCGACATTGGCGTAACTGTTTTGTTTCATTATGGATATTTTTGGTGCAGTTGTTATTATCAGTCTTTGTTTTCAAAACTGAACAGTGATTATAATATTGAAACTATACTGAGTCAAATTAAAAACTTCACATTTTTAAAAGTAATCCCATATATGATATACAACGGACAAATGTATCAGAGAAGGTAATTTTTATTAGGATATGGACATTAATGTCAAAAGAAGGATTTTAATTAACGGTGGTAACCATAATTTGTTCCAAGCACCTACGGTATTCGGTAATAACATCAACAGTTTAAATCATTAATCCCAAGCACGAGAATCTGATGGCACACAAGTTCAGTAGCGTGTATGGCCACCATGTGCGTTGACAACTGCCCACCAACGCCTCCGCGTGGACCTTGTGATGCTTGTGAACACATGATTGGGAAGACGACGCCATTGTTGCTGCAAAATGGTGTCAAGACCTTGCAAATTCTGTGGTTGGTTCTGGAGAGTGCGCAGACTTCTGCCAAGAGCATCCCAGACGTGTTCGATGAGATTGAGGTCGGGAGACCTTGACGGCCAGTCCATGACGCATTCTGAAGGAAATTCCTTGTCAAAATTGCTGTGTGGGGTCTGGCATTGTCGTGTTGGAAGATCAAACCGGGTCCATGTGCTGCCATAAAAGGCAGAAGTTCTGGTGCCAGTACCTGGTCGCGGTAAGCAGCAGCGTTGAGGTTGCCACGGATGACACAAAGCCTGGAACGTGCATTGCCACAGAAAGCAAAACACTGGGCGTAACGTTCATGACGGCGCCTCCACACCCTCGCCCTACCATCAGCAAATCGAAGATTAAATCGGGATTCATCACTGAAGACGACTTGATTCCAATTCCTCTGAGTCCATCGTAAGTGTCGCTGTGCCCACAATTGACGTTGACGTCTCTGTAATTGAGTCAGAATCGGCCCGCAGTATGGCCGTCGTGCTTGAAGGTGAGCAGTTCTCAGACGGTTTCGAATAGTTTGCGCACTCAGTCTACCCATAAACAGTTCATTTCTGGTTGATGTAGCCGTCAAAAATCGGTTACAGAGGTGACGTAAGACAATCTGACGATCATCTGCATGTGACGTCACACGTGGTCGACCTGGCCGTGGGCGATCAGCGGTGGTACCCGTTTGCTGTAGACGCGTCTGTAAATCATAAATAGTCCATCGACTACAACCCATCATCCTTGCGACTTCAGCTACGGACGTTCCCGTCTGCAACATGCCGATGGCACGTTCACGTTGCACATTTGAAAGGCGTAGCATGACAGATGGCCGTTAAGACTTTTGTTTTCTTGTGTTTGTCTTTTTTTGTTAAGTGTGAAGCCCATTTCTGGTTTCCCCCGCCGTGATATTGCTGGAATATTGCTAAAAGCGGCGTAAAACCATACTCACTCACTCACTCACTTTTTTTGTTAATGACTGCTAACAAGTTTGGCTGAAAACACGTGCGATATTATGGCCACGTGACCAGTTGCACGTGAAAAAACACTTTTGCCACTATAGTGCTGTGCACATGATTTTGATCGATTCCACTGCACAAAAACGGGTGTTATCTGAAGACAATACGTGGCCATTACTGTTTAAATACACAATAAGGGCCCACAATGATAACTGGTCAAAATGTTAAAATTGTAGGATTGTGAAGTTTTTAATTTGGTTCAGTATATATTTGTGTCAACTGATTATACACCGTACAATACGTTAGGGCTCATGAATATTTTGTGGATATTTTTAATAGTGGAGAGTGAGTACACAACTTCATATAATATGATCCCTTGCCGTCTTCCCCGTGTCTGCCATCTTTCCCGATTTAACCGCCAAGCTCCGAAAGTGCAAATCAAAGTCTGCTGCTTTGAATAATATTTTAGTTAGACCACTGCATGTTGCATGATGTATGTTTTTATTTCTGTACCAGCCAAAGGGCATGGATATTCAGCTGAGAGTGGGACTGAACCTGGGTTTCGAACCAAACACAATAACGGATCTCAGCAGTTGTTTAATACAATCCCTCCAACTCTAACGAAATATATGTACAAGCATTCTCAAAGCCAAACGTAGCTTATTCATCACATCGTGCGTTGACCTTCCCCTTTGCTTTGAAATTTCATAGGTGCTTAATTGGTCTGAGCAAGGTTGTATACTTGTTTGTTAAAAACATGAAATATAACTAAACTCTGCCTCGTAGTGTTATGTCATCTTTCCGCAATTCTGGATACGTATCTAGTTTTCGTTATTTCCCATTAAAGATTCAGAACGGTTTGAAAATTTGAGATGTCACCTAAATACGCAATATCGAGCTGTCATGTTCTATGTTGACACCAAAGTTTTCTTTTGTTCAGTTAGCTGTAGGATCAGTCTGTGATACCGTTAGTCCATATCCTAATAAATACACTTGTTAGTAGCCTTGTACGTTTGTTATATTTGTTAATTTAATGTTGATCAATATCAGTTTTTGTAATTATTTTGAGTATGTGTGTGTTTAACGTAGTTTCCATGATACAAAGATCCAGCCGTAACGAATAAAGATTTATTTTTTCTCTGACAACAATATGCAACACTAAAAACAATATGTTCAATTTTTAAACGCGGTTTTCATCCTCAATGTTGAAAAGATGTATTCGAAACATGCTCAGTTGACACAGATTATATTGCTGACGAAACGTATGATTGCATAGTTTGATTAATCTTTTCGTGATTAAGGATGACGACAAAATATATAATATGTTGGTTTTGACGACAGCTAGGTGAACTGTTTCTGCATCTGGGACCTTTCATGACATATTTTATGTAATGAGCATATATTTATAATGTATCCTTGCATGTTTTTTTTATATAAAACAATTTTGCATGTGCATGAATAAGCGGTTTAAGCAAGTGGTTTTCTGTCTTTAATCCAAGCTGATTTTCTTGCGATATGTTGATAAAGGCAGTACAAGAATATTGTAAAATAGTTCCTTTGGGTCGCGAATATTTAGATGGTTAGTGTTTCTCTTGATGTAAATATAACCCTCTTCACTCATTTAACTCATGATCCTAATCATGTTAGAAGTCCAACATTTGCTAGTGAAAAATAGAAAATCGGCTAGTTGTCACCCATAAAAAAACATGTCCAATAATATGTATACCACTGCTACAGTTTCTTCGGGGCTACAAGTTTGATGTAGACCTCTATATGTACATCGTCCTATGCGGGGACTTTCAACTTGAACGAGTCTATGGCTAGTCACTTTTGACCTACCTAATTTAATGTAGACTTCGATCACACAGAAAGGCTGTGATGCAGAGCAGTTCCTCAACAGTTCCTGGTCTGTGTCGTTGTTTTTCAAATTCGCTTTGTGCAGGACGTCATAATCTCGACAGTCCGGATTGCTGCCAGTGTCCGTGCAAAAATAGCATGCGTTTCGGGAGTAACCTCCCCTTGCCCCATCTGAAATTTGATTTTTAAATTATTAACTTCATGAATTTCCAACTTCCGTAATTATGTCTCTTTAGTTTGCTATGATCATATCGTTAGCGATATGATATTTAGTATGATGATGGCATAGGATCATTTGATAATTTGTTCTGCTGCATTGTCATTTTTACCCTTGTGTTTAATAAAAGCATTGATCGATTCCATTGATCAAGTCAGGGTATATAGTTGCGTTAATGTTCAATGTATGAAATACTTACACGAAATATTTAAAAGCTCTTCTTCCATTTCTTTAAAGTTGAACTCGTTTCTGAGAGACAGTTATCAACTAGCGTCTTGGAAATAATAATATTATTCGTCTTTAATATTGACTGTGTCATATGTATGTGTTTGAGAATCACTATCAAACACTGATGATACCGGGCGTTCGCGACAATGTGAGCCTACCCTGCCCTGTCGGTGGCACCCGCCACAAACACTTACACAGGCATGTCAGCTGTTTACATTAATATATAAAAGCGACCAAACCCTTTTCATAATGATAAAAAACCTTTGCCAAAAGGAGAGGCGGTTTACAATTCCGACTATATCAGGGGCATGTGTTTATGAATCATTACCAAACAGCGATGACACCAGGAGTGCGGGAAAAGGTGAACGTATTCTGCCCCACCGATGGCACCCGGCCAAAATGATCGAGATAAGGAATTGCATCAGACATATTTTGGTCACCGATGCGTCAAATCTATGATCAACTATACAACCTATTGAATGCTGTAATGACATGAACGCTGTAACCCTGCTCAAACAACTTCTGAGCAAGAGTCGTATGATGCTCTTTAAAATCTTCTTTGAAAAACATCTTATATACGTTCAGTTATGATACTTCCTTTTTGCTATAACAAATTACAAACACCATAATAACAAGGGAACCGCTACAATTTCCTCCAATACTATAATGATCCCACCTTGAGGAAAGAAAATCGATGTTGTCACATTCGGCGATTCACAACAAGGTTTTCTTATGATAGGTGTTATTATCGACGATTGCATAAATGTGTTATTACAATAATAAGGAATGTTCATACACGGAGCAATGGGAATTGGTTTCAGAAGGGGTTCGGTAACAAGGATATGTGTCTACTTCATATTGACTCAAGCCTCATGATCGACCCGGTTAGACGACGAAACAACAAACACTATAGCATAGGTGTGCCAGCACCATCATAACAAGCTTGGCCACTGAAGCAACTGATTATGTTTATGCATTAATAATTCACCTTTCTGCCAAAGGAAATTCAGGTATGTTTATATTGTATATTGTAATACTGATATCAACAAATGACAGCCCTTTCTTTGTTGGTGGTCTTTAAAAATACAATGTCATGACTAGGAATAGACACAAGAGCCAAAACTTTTTCACAAAATGAACATATTTTCCTAACGTCAAAGAGCGAATTGATAATTGATGTCATTTTCAAAAATACGGGATGCTTGCCACATATTTATCCTGCTTTCTGTGATTGGAAATCAAGCAAGATAAAATATAAAATGGTTTCTCCTCATTTTGGAAATAGAGACTGAAAATGCGTATGGATACATTTGGAAACGTTGTTAAACACTGGGATGGTTATTGTTATGGTAATGCTTAACAACATAAAAATCCCAACAATGGTGATTATGCATATTATTAAAGTGAGTATGGTTTTACGCCGCTTTTGGTAATTATCTAGTGACATCAGTAACATCAATTTCTGGTGTCCCCCGCCGTGATATTGCTGGAATATTGCTAAAAGCGTCGTAAAACAATACTCACTCACTCACTCACTCAAAAAGGACAGGTGTATTCGTCGTGGAAAGGAAGCGGAATTACCACACTGAGCGACAGCTTGAGACAACAGCAGCAACTGATCAATAAAGAAGCACAAAACAATGAACGCAGTGCCCACTGGTAAATATGAAACCTGTTTGAAAATGCACAGCAATCACATTCCGCAAAAATAGTTCCCAGCAAGATAACTTATGAGAAATAAACCTGTCTTCCTGTCTATAAGGGTTTCGGGGCAGCTTAGTGGTTACCTTCTGTGGGGTATTCATGTTGACCTGCGGCGTGGTATCCTAGTGTGCTAGCACCATAAAATAGGCATTCGTGCACACACACATTCCTGCAATATTATTGCGTAAATCACCAGGAATTAGCTTCACACCTTGTACGGATTTCTGAGTCTTTGGCGTGATGTGCGAACGCTTTAACCGTCAGCCTAACCGGCGCATAACAAACAGGAAGGTTTTCATTCCATTCAGCCCCACGGTCTGCCAAACGTGACTGCGGAAGACAATTACTCATGTGTTACACAAGCCTTCGAGCTTCTCATCCTAAAGGTAATAATAATAATCATCAGCCAAGAGGTGTCATATCTTATCATCGTTAACGAAAGCGGATCATCATTACCTCTCAAACTGATTGAGTTATGCAATTTGGAATGTTCCGAAACATAGCTGATTAATTCAATTATCTCGAGTTACTGAACAAATACCAAAATACAATGACAGAGAGTCCAATAAGACTTAATCCTCCACTATTTTCATCTCGGAATGATGGAAAACAATCATTTACTGTAGAACCCCGGCCAAACCACTACGATAATCTTAATTCGATTAACAAGATATTGCTCCTGGCTATGACATACTCTTCAAAAATAGAAACGCATAGGTGTTTTGAGAATTCCAATTAGATTTTTCTTTCCCAGCAATCGTCATAAAGACAACTCCTATGTTTGAATCCCGTTAATCATGTCATGTTTGTTGTGCATTGAGTGCAAACACATCTCAAATTTTTTTTTGTAAACGTTTATCAGCAAAAATGCAAAGGATGCACGTAAATTGCTTTCAGAAGAGGTTTTCAGCACCATGCACGTGCACAGTGTTGGAAACAAGAGTAGAGACACTGACTATAAAAGACCGTACAAAATTTATCAGTTCATTACGAATTTTCTGACGTGAACGGAGATCGAAAAAGCCAAGATTAACTGCAGCTGACCGAAATATCACCATTGGGCGTTTGGAAGCAGCGGAGTCCCAGTCTGCCGTTGCAAGACACTTCAACGTTCACAAAAGCACCATATCTCGACTATGGAATCGATATACCCGCTCTAATTCGACTCAAGATCATCCCAGAAGTGGAAGACCAAGAGTGATCACCCCTGCTCAGGATCGGTGTACATCCTGTTGATTTGCTACAGCAACGGACACTGCAGGACAAGTGCCTGGTATGCGAAGAATTTCCGACCAAACCATCAGAAATCGTCTGATTGAAGTGGGAATTCGAGCGAGTACATGATGAACTGACAAATGAGGACGTAGACAAACATACAGTTCCATCGTCGGCAGTGGGTCGTATTACCTCATGTACATGATGAACTGACAAATGATGACGGAGACAAACATAGAGTTCCGTCGTCAGCAGTGGGTCGTATTACCTCATGTACATGATGAACTGACAAATGATGACGGAGACAAACATACAGTTCCGTCGTCACTTGACGTCAGGTCACTGTGGTCCCGTTGAAGCAGTGGTATTGGTTTGAGTGTTCTTTGTGATTCACTGTTTGCCGCTAGAAATGCTATTTTTTAAAGTTACAGACATCTCGGATGGATGTTACTGAAAAAATAAATTGTACCTCAAAATTATGCTTCAGACTGTCGCTGAATTTTTTTTTAATTTCACACACACACATCCGCGCGTACGCACACATACGCACAAACGCACGCGCGCACACACATACACATATACGCAGACACACACATACATACACAAACACACACATACGCACACACACACCATATAGAATGGTTGGTCCCTCAGCCTTAAATATGCACTCACAATATCATTCCCTTTCTGAGAAATACATTTCTGAAATTAAGCAGCTCATTTTGTCCAAAACGGGTCCTTGTAAACCCTTATCCCTTGTATGATTGCAATACAAGGGATAAGGTAAATGGTAAATCAAAATTGCCTTCAACCAATACAATGTCCTGGCCTTTCTCGCCATGACGAGAAGGATCAGCAGGCTGTTCAAGACGATGTTGGGATATAACACTGATTTCAGTGGACTTCCTCTGTGGTCTAGTGGCAGAGCGCCTGTTCGGAGAGCCGAGGTTCATGGGTTCGATCCCAGGCCGCGTCATACCAAAAGACGCGGACAGATGGAACTAATGCTCGCATCGTTAAGTGTCTGATTGGTCACACGGACTGGTCGGCTCGGACTCAGTATACTGTGTCTGATGGGGTATTCATGTTAAACTGTGGCATGGTATCTCAGTGAGCTAGCACTAGAAAAGCGGTATTAGCCCGGTCTAGTACAAGCAGCCACGCACGCACGCACGCACGCACGCACGTACGGCACTATATAAGTGCAATAATCTTGAATGCGACGTTAAACCTTATTTCACCTCACTTCACCTGTCAAGGCACATTTGGTAAGATAGTAGTGGTGATATTGGTATTTGTGTTATCATGTTTGCCGATGCCTAGGATAACATGTCGCAGTATGTTACGGTTATATTTTCTCTGAAGCAATCATACGATGATTTCCACGTATATACTGTAGTGTCGCGGAATACCTGCGTGTATCTGTACGTGTTGGTCGACATTCACAAAATTTAACATTTTAGATAATTTCCTTAAATTGTTCGTGCAAATATTTTCAAAGAGGTTTCTTATAGATGAATCCGTGTTTTATATTGAACGGTGTGAATTTAAAAGGTAATTAACAACGATTTTCGGAAAGTCAACCGTTGTAACGCAGTCATTATTATTAAACATAAAAACTTCGAAGCACAGCCTTCAGCTTGATTACTCGAGGCCATTCCGTTTAATTGGTAATTAAAACTACTCATCATATAGGACGTGGCACAGCACCTGAAAACAATATCATTAAGACAACCATTGACTGTCTTAATGCATGCCTTTATTGACATCAGCGTATTCTGTAATCATAAATAAACCAGACTTGCAGCTTCAGAGGACGAGTGCAGTATTAATGAAACATTCCATGGAGACACAAACAATTCCGAATTACCTAGACAACGACATTGAAGACCACGCGTGTCGACATTCTAGAACACTGCGTGTTGACTGTTAGTTAGATGTTTAAATAGGACTTAGCCTTAAAATGAATACAGTATTTCCTTATCAAAAAGATGTTTGTATTTTTTTCTGATATGCTTGATCACGATGAAAAAGGTGGTTCTTCCTGATATTTTTTTTTTATATAGATGTTTATTTAGCACATATTATAAACATTTAATTTTAATGAAATGTAAGACAACAAATTCATATTTTATTTTATTTATATCTATTTTTCATGGACCGATAAACAATTAATTGAAAAAAATATAACATTCGTATGTCTCTTAACACATTGCTTTAGTTTGCATATTTAGAAATGAGGACATTATCAAGTGGATATCGGCTACCTTTACCAATCGATTGTGCAAGATATAACCTTTAACTCCATAGATAAAAGCGACAAAACACTTTCCACAATCAGAAGGAATCTCTGCTGAAAGCAGAGTCGGTTGTACGATCCCGATTATATCATTTGCTTGTGAACAAATATCACACGGTGAGCGTATCCTGCCCCACCTGAGTCACCCGTCATTAACACATGCAAAGGCAAGTAAATTGTTCTCCTGAAAACAAGACACGGAAACATATGGTACAGGCCAAAACCCAGTACTCCAGACATACATTTTTGTCAGTGATGCGTCAAATTTCGAAATTTTAAATATAAAACCAGACTAGTTAATCAATATTTGAGCTGTGCGAACGTCACTGTCGAGAAGAAGGACGTCGACGTCAATAACATCCTTTGTTTGTGAGAAGAGCGCAGCATGGCATACGGATATGCCAACTGTATTAGCAGTTACCCTAAATCGTTTAAGTTCACAATAACGAATCGAAAGCTGATTTTCACAAAATGTCAGGAAAGGAAGGAAATATTACGTACACTTCCTGTTTCAGAAACAATAGAAGAAAGTCATGTTAGAAGACAAAGAACAAAGGGTTATTAAACAAAATTGCGTGGTAGGAGTTCAAGTTTTGAAGGCTTCTTACAGTTTAACATCAAATAAGATCATAATGGTATGAGCGAATGAAGCGTTTTTTGAATGGTTGGTTTGATTTCATGTTTTTCCTTACCACGTGGATTCGAACAGCGTTGTTTCCAAAGTGGTTTTGGTGGTAGTGGCAGTGATGGTTATGGCGGGGCGGTAGTGGTGGTGGTTGTGGTGGTAGTGGTGGTGGTGGAGGTAGTGGTAGTGGTGCTGTTTGAGGTAGTGGTAGTGGTAGTGGCGGTGATAGTGGTGCTGTTTGAGGTTGTGGTAGTGGCGGTGGTAGTGGTGGTGTTGGAGGTAGTGGTGGTGTTGGAGGTAGTGGTGGTGGTGGAGGTAGTGGTGGAGGAGGAGGAGGTGGTGGTGGTGGAGGTAAAGGTGGAGGTGGTGGTGGAGGTAGTAGTGGTTGAGGTAGTGGTGGAGGTAGTAGTAGTGGTGGTGGTGGTGGTGGAGGTAGTGGTGGTGGTGGAGGTAGTGGGGGTGGTAGTGGTGGTGGTGGTGGCGGTAGTGGTGGTTGAGGTATTGGTGGAGGTAGTGGTAGTGGTGGTGGTGGTAGTGGAGGTAGTGGTGGTGGAGGTAGTGGTAGTGGCGGTGGTAGTGGTGCTGTTTGAGGTAGTGGTAGTGGTAGTGGCGGTGATAGTGGTGCTGTTTGAGGTTGTGGTAGTGGCGGTGGTAGTGGTTGTGTTGGAGATAATGGTGGTGGTGGAGGTAGTGGTGGTGGAGGTGGCAGTGGTGGTGGTGGTGGTGTGGTGGAAATAGGGGTGGTGGTAGTGGTGGTGGTGGTCGTATTGGTGGTGTTGTTGGTGTTGTTGGTGTTGTTGTTGTTGTTGGTGGTGGTGGTGGTGGTGGTGGTCGTATTGGTGGTGGTGGTATTGGTGGTGTTGTTGGTGTTGTTGTTGTTGGTGGTGGTGGTGGTGGTGATGGTGATGGTGGTCGTGGTCGTGGTGCTGGTATTGATGGTGGTAGTGGTAGTTATAGTGGTGGTGGTTGTTATGGCGGTGGTGTTTGTGGTGGTAGTGTCAGTGATGGTAATAGTAGTGGTAGTAGTGGTGGTGGTGGGAGTGGTGGTAGTGGTGGTGGTATTGGTAGTGGTGGTGTTGTTGTTGGTAGTGGTGAAGGTGGTGGTTGTAGTAGTATTAGTAGTAGTAGTAGTGAGTGAGTGAGTTTGGGTTTACGACGTTTTAAAAAAAAAATCCAGCAATATGACGGCGCGGGTCACCAGAAATTATAATGGGCTTCACACACTGTACCATGTCGGTAATCGAACCCGGGTTTTCGGCGTGACGAGCGAAAGCTTTAACCACTAGGCTACCCCAGTAGTAGTAGTAGTAGTAGTAGTAGTAGTAGTAACACCTATTGTGAATGTGCCAAGGATATTATTTCGTAGTATTTACACGATGCGGTTTCATCTCTGTAGATGACATTCAATCTCGTTTGCCACACAAGGATAATATTATACATGGTTGAGGCTTTCTGTCAAGAGTTCACGTAATGATTCCAGTGTCATTAATAACGTACGGTGCCTAATGGGAGGCAAGTTGACAACACTTGAATCTCTTATAAGATATAACAATAAAACTTTATCATTTGTATGTTCTCTGATCCCCTGACGCCCACGTTAATACCATCCTTTATAAATACCTCGTGATACATGAGATTACTTCTTTTATCACTCCTACACAGGTAACAATACAAGCTCTAGCTGCGTCGGGAATCTGACACGCGTGAAGAAAAATGCTCCGTGTGTGTGGGGGCGGGGGATTCTAACAAACATCCTGGTTACTCTTATCTCAAATGTGAAAAGCACAAAGCATCTAAAGGAACTATCCAGTCCCCGATTCTGCGGCAAAATTATCAAAATTCTGCGGTACATTTATCAAAATTCTGCGGTAAACTTACCGAAATTCTGCGCTTAAATTACAAAATTCTGCGGTAAAATCATAACCATTTTCCCCGTCAAACATTAATACAAACTCAGTTTTTTCTTTACATTTTTAATCTCTTGCATTTAGACTTTACAAGACATAACATAATTCAAATACATATGTATCGTGCCTGATGTTTTTTTTTTTACTAAACAACAAAAGTTCCTGTGACACCAATATTTTAGTGTATTTTTCAAACAAGTAAAGTTTGGTTTTCAATATTGTAGTACATGTATGGAATCAAGTCACAAAAACGCAACAGCTACATGAAAGCATGCATTCCATGCAAAAGTTGACTTTTATGCAAGCCCCATACATTTCACTGCCCAAGAATGGGTATAAAAAAATGTGCGTTAACGGGATTCCATATGCATTGTTTAGCATCGTGCTGACAACAACCACTCAGAAAAACAACAAATTTACGCAATTATTCAACATTACGAAATGCCACGGCTGTCCGAAAATGAGCGTCTGCTTGATACGCTTGAAGCAGGATCGAGTCAACGTGATGTTGCAAGACAATTTAACGTCCACAGAAACACCATTTGGTGTTGATGGCAACGTTGGCAACAGACGAATGCAGTCAGAGACCATCCTCGGAGTGGCAGGTCACGCGTAACCAATAATCGACAAGACAACTGGATTCGAACAACACACCTACGAAATCGATTCCAGCCAGCAACAGTGACTGCAAGAAGCATCTCTGGCCTTCGACGAATATCTTCACAAAGCGTACGTCGCCGCCTCAGATGTGCAGGGATTGTCGCCAGAAGACCCGCCAGACGTTTTGATAGGAAACGACCGTCAAGCATGTCTACAGTGGGGTAGGCCGGATGGACGGATTCGAGTGTACCGACGTCCAGGTTAACGTTACGTCAATCATTGTGTCATGGAAAAAAATCGGTTTGGGGGCGGCAGCGTTACGGTATGGGGCGGGATTACATCAAGACAGAGGACCCGTTTGATAGTGGTAGAGGGAAATCGACAGTGGACAGCGCTACCGCGACGAGATCATCGGCCCTGTTGTTCTATAGTTTTTGCGTCGTCATGGCCCAGGCATTACTTTTCAACATGACAACGCCCGGCCACATATCAGGGTTTGCTCGACTTGTTCAGGATTCTTTTCAACAAAACAACGTGAATGTCATCCCCTGGTCGGCTCGCTCCCCTGATCTCTCACCAATCGAGCACATGTGGGATGATATGGATCGGTGTCTTCGACGTCAACCACGTGTTCCACAGACACTCCAGGAACTACGAAACATGCTCCAACAGATATGGACAGATATCCCACAGGACTTTTAGCGACGCCTGGTCCATTCCATGAGACGAAGATGTGTTGCTTGCATCGCAACCAGACATGGACACACACGCTACTGATTTGTAAATTGACATTTTGGCATGTTCATGTTTTTTTTATATGAAATCACGCATAAGTTTGAAGTTAGTATGGCAAATTAAACCATTTGAACACTTACAGGAGTCTTTTATCTGTTGCAAACCGAAATAGTTTCAGAATTGGTAAAAAACATAAAACACATCAAAGGCACCTTCTCTATAAAAAATAACTCAGTCTTGATATGTATCCCTTAGATGAGATAATTGCAGACACAATGCACAAAGTAAAATAACATTGATCAAGGGACGTAACTGTAAAAAATAATTGCTGAGACCAATTTTGAAACTCAGTCCTGACAAGTATCTCTCAGATAAGTTTGCAAACTCTCATTCATGTAACGTCAGTAGTTTCTGAGACAACTCGTCCCCATTTCACGCAGTATGCCCAAAGTTGAAAAGCACGGAGCTAGGCCCATAACTCTATAAAAATGAATTTACGACACCAATTTTCGAACTAATTTGAGATCATGACCACTAGAGTCCGTCTTTAAAACATGGCACTCTGTGTTTCGACTTTGTCCATTTAATCGTTTGACATACAATATACTTCCATTTTAAAGACGTTGTTTCGTCATAGCAGCTGACACTAGCTACCTTCTTTGACATCAATATGACCTGATTTAATTTGTTTAACGCTGCTTTAAACAGAAGTAAGTTATATCACGGCGTGTCAGCTTGATGTGAGAGGAATGTCCGAAATGGTAAAGGTCTTAGACGTTCACCGCTTCACAGACCCAACAAGCACGGGTTTCATGCTATGTTGCAGCACACAAACCATGCCATATAAATAGGACCATGATTTACTAATGTACTAAATGCACGGAGAAGTATAGTCGGAGTACGGATGAATATAGCTAAGATTTGGAGTGTGGAGAAGAGAACTTGTTTTTGAAGATGTGAGGAGTTTATACAATTCCTGAAGCACGGGAGTCTGGGACAAACTGACTTGGAATCATGATGCTTGTAGAGAAAACAGAACCGGGTTGGCACAAGACATTAATTCCTTGAACACCTGCCATCACAACACCTTTCACTGCGTCCTACTTATCGAGAGGGAAGAGTCTAACACAGAGGTGAAACTGGCTCAGCATTGAGGGAGAAGTCGTGAACCGGGTGGATGCAGACGGTTTGTGGCAGTGGATCAGGGTCTTAGGCGCCAGAAGGACAAACTGTTGCACAATCTCTGATGGATTATACTGATACTGTTGCACATCTTCTAGGAGCGTATGCTTGACTCTAATAAATCTTATGCTTGTCGTGAACAAGCATAGTTTTAGATAGATGAATAAATGATGCAATTTCAAAACGTATTTTTGTTCTAATTTTGTGCAACACTGTTAACAGTAAAACATGCCTACTTTGTCTACCCAGCAACATAACTCATCCCTGACTTTACATGGGTTGTCTTACTGCTACTGTTTGCTGACTTTACATGGGTTGTCTTACTGCTACTGTTTGCTGACTTTACATGGGTTGTCTTACTGCTACTGTTTGCTGACTTTACATGGGTTGTCTTACTGCTACTGTTTGCTGACTTTACATGGGTTGTCTTACTGCTACTGTTTACCTGCTTTTAAGAAACAGACGAAGCAGGTTGATACCCTAAGCAGAGTGGCTTACCCGTGACCCCTTTTACAAAAAAAAGATAATCATTATGTACAGATACACATATCATGTTTGTTTTAATCTTCCGACGATGCGGACGTAGACTTTGGTTGATATAGGTTCTCGTTTACTACAGTGAAACTCCGTTAATCCGGACGGTACTAATATTTCACGGATCAACCAATTAACGAATCATGATCACGATGAAGTGTTATCAGAAAGGATTTCCAAATTAACGGGTTAGGATTAACAAGGCGTCACTGCATTTACCTGAGCAAAGATAAGTGCTCTACCCTTATACTTCTCCACGGGCGAGTCTGACACGTGTCCCTATATAGAGATAAAGAAACATACCCTGTGTGCATAACGCCATAACTTATTTAATTTTCAGAATGGATTATCCTGGGTTCCTTTGAGAACACTTCAAGGAGATTGATATAGCGATAAAGCAGTTCTGATCAAACAAGTAGACACTTGTATCAGTGAATGTCATATATTATTATCGAAGTGAATTTAATTGAAAATGTCGAATTAAATCTAAGCTTCAAAACGTATAATAATACATGGACAAATCCACGGTGATGTCAATGTTTGGAATCACTAAATGGCAACAAGGAAACAAGACCATTCTCCCATGAGCGCGGAATAAAACAATACTTAATAATTAAGGAAAAACTGTTAGTTTTCAGGTTTCCATCAAACACGAACGCGAACTACAACAGCAGAAATATGACCCTGCTATAATCATACAAACTAAAAGTTAACGCCAGAGAATAGCCAGTCTCGATTATCCGACCAAACAAATTTCATTGGACGTAAAAGGCAAAGGAAATTTTATTAAAACGTTTTATAATATAAAAATCATTATGTATTAATGTTGCTTAAAGAGGGGTGTTACTCCATGGCCTAGCTACAGATAATCACGATATACTGCGATATTGTCTCGGTGAAGCTCATTTAACTAAACCGAAATACAAAAACAAATAAACAAAGTGGTGTCATTTGGCCCTTCTAATAGAACTTCTATCTATAAAGCAGTCAACGCCATACAAATGACTTTTAATCAGCCGCTAATTTCAAACCCGGAAGTAGTAATAACAGTTGCATCTATCATGTCATTGGTCGGGAAAATAACCATTTGAGTATTTAAATATACATATATGACTGTATTAATACTTACCAAAACTAATCAAGACACACAGAAGCACTAAAACGCCCATGGCGAATCCAGACCCGCCCATCTTTGTCCACCCGCAGTTTCCCTCGCCGTCAGGGCACATTACTCATCCTGAACGTTCTGAGTTCACTGATAACGCAAGCACTGTTGCGTTTTCGTGATTTGAAACAAGCTAGATACAATGTTATTTGGACAATGTTTATCACTACGATATTCTTAAATTATGGTCCTGTTACAGAACTGCTTCGTCAATGCTATTATCTCGAGCGAGAGAATGCTGTATAACGCCGCAATGACGTCCCTGCTGTATGGCGGTGTGCTTTAAGTAATTGAGTTTGACTTACCAGTACCTTGAAGCATAAGCAACACATATTTCATGATCGATGTCATCAGTCAGTTAAGTTATTAGAACGCGGTTCCCAAATCCCATTTCGCAAGTTCTTACCCAGAACCTACGTATTTTGCTGAAGGTCAAACAAGGAGGAATGGTCAGCTACGGTGGTTAGTTTTTGTGTTCTGGAGAGGTTTTATTGTCCCCAGCAACCTACGCTTATTGTACATGGTGACTAAATGAATCGGAGCGGAATGATGGTCATGCTATCAATCACTGGTTTCTGTGGTCCTGCCGGTATCATTTACATTCCGCCGCCATACAGCTGGAATATTGCTGAGTGTGTCTTTACTCACCACAGAAACTGAAACAGACTCGATTCTGACAATCTAGAGGGCAACAAACAGAATATCCAAACGTCGATTTTTGATAGATTTCCATTTGATTGCAATATTTCCATGTTGTACGAATACAAAATACCTGTTCATAAAACCTCCAATGTAAACAACAAATATATTTCTGATATCCACCGTGGAAAATGCATGGAACATTCGACAACTGCATTCCGTCACAGGAAAAGGGACGTGACAGCCCCGATGTCGTTTGTCAACCCTGATGTCGTTTGTCAACCAAGACCACCTTAAACAAGATGTAAACATGACCACGAAAATGTGTAGCCAAAACGGATCCTAACATATCACCACTTACGCAAATAGGGTGAAAGGTGAGCTGATAAATTGTTATCAAGTTGTTATCAGAACATTGTGTTCAGTTTGATCAACGATGTGTGATTTACACACCACTAGCTGGTGCCTGCGGAGAGGCAACACACCACGACCTATAGTTGCCATGGAGTGCACTTCTGTTTGAGCCATGTCTCCTTTGCCTCATATAGAAATGTTTATTTGTTCGTTAAACATCACGTCGCCATGACGGAACTTTTTTATCATAGACTTTGGTGGAGGAACAATTGGACGAACGGGATTCGAATGCTGAAATTAACAACAAATTATTTACTTTGTTTGTTGTTTAACGCCGCAATATTTCAGCTATGTGACGGCGGCTTGTAAATAATCTAGTCTCGACCAGACAATCCAGTGATTGACATCATGCGCATCGAGCCACGCAATTGGGATCGACGACATGCATAAACCAAGTCAGCGAACCTGACCACCCGATCCTGTTAGTCGCCTCTTACGACAAGCATTGCCGCCTTATACGGCAAGCATGGGTTGCTGAAGACCTATTCTACCCCGGAATCAATTATTTACTAACATCACGAGTAATAATATTAAAATGGGATATTTGTGATATAATTTAGTATGGTATTCTGTAATGGAGGAATCACTCGAATTTGTTCAGTCCAGTGCTACATTCTACTTCCGGAATCCTGGTAACTGAGATAACCCAGATAGTTAACTCCCTTGCCTCGGGAAGATGAAGTCCATTGATTCGAGTGATCTCTCTGACTTAAAAAACATGTTATTGTTGATGTATTATTAGCTTTAATTTTGCCTAATGGACTAAGGTTGCGTCAAATTTACTTATCAAAATAACGCTCAGTAAAACCAGTGAACGTCTGTTTCAGAATCAGCTGCAACAACAACAATAGGGTGACACGAACACGCGAAACGTTCGTGTTAAATAATATGGAATCGGTTTGTTAAACGTTACCGTTTTCTTTATCAAGGCTATGTTTGCTGATAATATGAAAATTATTTTTAATTTATAAGAGTGAGTGAGTGACTATGGTTTAACGCCGCCTTTATACATATTCCAGCAACGTCACGGTGGTTGACACAAGAAATGGAATTCACACATTGTACCCATATGGGGAATCGAACCAGGCTCGCTAATTTGGTTGATTCATGTCATCGTATTCCAATTGCGTGAATCGATGCTCATGATATCAATCACTGGATTGTCTGGACTGGAGTGCGGCGTTAAACAACAAACAAACAAACACAACGTATCACAATAAAAGAGATTGCTGATGACATATATACAGTCGAACCATTTCTCCGGTCCCGACAGTTCACTATATCAATACACAATTTGCCCGCTGTCACGAAGTAACGAAACGGTGCCGCGAGGTACGAGATCAAGTGGTTCGACTGCTTGTTGAAGACTCTTTTATTTGAAGATTTTTTAAACTGCAGGATATAAAACACCAGGCATACTGGAAATACACAATAATTATCTCAAATGATACTTTTACACTTTCTTAGAAAATAATGTGTTGTTTACATTGAGTCAATATGAAAATGGCTATTTATCAGTTTGAGTAGTTGTTTAATATTACATGCTGACAAAAGACTCAAGATGAAAAGAATATAATTAAGAATTTCATTGCTGCAAAATGTCTTCAGAAGTAAAATGAAACACGATAAATACATTGATACAAGCCACCACAGGGTGACCCTCCTATGTTTAGCCATTAACACAACAAACATGAAACACCTTGAAGTTACCGATCAACTCGAACTTCCGATCTTTCCCCATTTGTAGTCAATAAAATACATTTTTGATATTTAGATATATGACGTCATCATTGTCATCTCAGCTAAATAATCGGGATAGAAATATCAAATTAGATGTGGCTCTTCTTTGATGACGGATTTAAACAAAACTGTTCAATCAATTTCAGCAATATATCCTTCGGCGGGTTAACTGCTTGATCGGGTGCACTCATGTTCAGTGGTGGGTTTAAAGACATGCACGGTAAGAACGTATTTGTGGTTCAACTGAGTACAAAATATTTTTTTGCAATCAGTTTTATTTCCACCTCAATATAGAGATTTGACTTTACACTTGATCCCGGCTTTATTGGGTTGTGTACATGCCATGGGCTGTGTAGTGTAAGCGTGTACGCTTTTCACGGATATTGGATCTCATTGAACTCTCACTTCCACGATTGACTGTTTAACTGATTGATTGAAAGTAGTTTATTCATTGAACCTCTACGATTAGGTGCAGGTGACGTAGACTTACACATTATAACGATAGATATATTCAATACTAAATATTAACAAGCAGACAATGTATGCATTGATACATACACTCTTCAAAAAAAGAAATGCACAGGTAGTATGTGGGTCATTGAACCTGACTACACAAAACATCCGGTATAGAAATTGGAAAACGGAGCCATTGTCGATTGGCAATGTCTTAAACGGCATTGTTTTCACACTTGTTCAAAAATGTCATGGAGGAAAACAGGAAAGCAAAATGCACGTACAGGCTATGGCATTCGTTACTCGTGGCTATAAAAAGGCAAGCATACGCCAATAAATTGTCATTCAATTGTCAATTGTCAATTGTCAGATTCAGCGCTGCCGATCGTAACATCGCCATAGGACGTATCCAGCGAGGGGAATCGCAGTCTTCTGTTGCACGCCACTTCAACGTCCACCACACTGTCATTTGCCGCCTTTGGGAGCGATACACACAGGTGAATTCCACTGCAGACCGGAGACTGCAGGATGCAACCATGGTTTGCGGAGGATATCGGACCAGACTGTCAGGAATCATCTCCCGAGGCTGAAATCCGACCCAAAAGACCAGTTATCGTCCCTGTTTTGCAACAGATCATCGACAGCGACGCTTGCGTTGATGCTATACTTTACATCCTTGGAATTTGAGAAACTGAGAGTGTGGTTCAGCGATGAATCACGATTTCTTCTTCAGCAGCGAGAAGGAAGACAATGTGCTTATCGTCGTCGAAATGAGCGTTTTGCCCCACATTGTGTACGTGAATTCCACAATTTCCGCGGCGGTAGTGCCATGGTGTGGCCATATCCTACACCACGAGATCTGACTTGGTTGTGGTTCAAGGAAATGTAACAGAAAATCGATATATGATTCAAATTCTTTAACCTCACCTTCTTCAACAGGAACAAAGCTCCACCGCACACAGCTCGTGTCACTACCTTCATAATGCGAACATGAATGTCTTGCCCTGGCAGTCGAGATCTCAAGATCTCAACCCAATCGAACACCACTGGGATGAACTCGATCGACGTGTACGTCAACGTCAGAAAAGGCGCAGACACACCACAACTGACAAAAGCGTTACCAGCAGAATAGCACAGAATTCCGCAGGGCAGAATTCGTACACTTATCCAGTCAGTGCCGAGGAGATGGAGAGCCATGATTGCTGCCCGGGGTGGTCACACGAGATACTGAGTTCAGCGCAACCTTGTGTGACATGACAATGAACAGGTTTCATGCCATTGTACAACGACAACCTGTGACTATCGAGCTCCACAATTTCATATTTGTATCTATGATACGAAAATAAATATATCGACCTCATTACATTACATTACAGGTACAGTAAATTTACTAAAAAACTACCTGTACGTTTATTTTTTTTAAGAGTGTATATAAACTGTACATGTGTCTTTATGGGGGGGGGGTACACTAAATTTCAGCTGTGGGGTGACAGATTGATGTTGGAGGAAAGCTTAACATTGTGCAGATTTACAGAATTAGTAACGTTGAGTGATTCGGTTAACGCGGGTTTGAACAGTATTTCAAAAACCCGATGTCTTAGCCGTTTACCCCTTTGGTGAAGTCCACGAGTCCGGCAAACCTATAAACATAATCAGCGAGAACCGGGATTCGAAACCGGGATCATAGATCACCAAGCGACGCAAATGAACACAGCGAATTGCGGCGCCTTAAACGAATGTATCATCCGTGCTCCTCGTTCCATTAAAGACTTTGCTGACAAATATTTTGTATCGTTTAGATTTTAATGTATAGTTGAGAATAACAATCCTCGATTATCGGACGCAGCTGATTCCATCTGGGGTAAGGGGCACAGTAGCGGGGAACATTATATGAATGGATCACTGAAAATCAGTAATGACACCAGGTGTTCGCGGAAAGGGCAACCCTGCCTTGCCCTACCAGTAGACCTCGCCACGAACACCTGGGCATGTTCCCATGATGGACCAGAGGCCTTTTTCTGTCGCTTTTGGATTGATCAACATATTTGTAACATTTTGAGAAAATCTAACAATGTGGTCATGAGCAAGCATATTCCCATGATGAATGTTTGTCCCTGCACCTGCTAAAAACAATCAGTTGGAAAAGTGAGCATGATTTTTACCCAATGATAGAAACCGCTTCCGGTAAACATTTTGGGGGGCACCTTATAACCTTAACTTAACAACTGCCGTCCACAATATGAACATATTTGATTTTTGTTTTTTGTTTGTTGTTTGACACCGCACTCAGCAATATTACAGCTATATGACGGCGGTCTGTACATACTCAAGTCTGGACCAAACAATCCAGTGATTGATAACATGAGAATCGATCAACGCAATTGAGGTACGATGACATGCATCAACCAAGTCAGCGAGCCTGGTTCGATGCCCCACATGGGTACAATGTGTGAATTCCATTTCTGGTGTCAACCGCCGTGACGTTGATGGAATATGTATTGCGGCGGCGTAAACCCTACTCACTCATTCGCTCTTATAATTTAAATAATATTTTCCTTTCGCGGAGATAACGCGTACTAAGTCACCTCCGTACGTACCTCCAGATAAATAGGACGTGATAAACGTGACTGAAAGAGTCATCAATAAATTGTCAGGTGTCGTTCATAGAATGAACGACATTATCGTTAATTGACAATTAACTAAAGTGTACTTCCTCTGTTCATTAATCTAATATTTATGATACTAATACATTCCAGTACTTGCGTTGTTTATAGTACACAGGCATTCTTCTTCTTCATCAGCTGACACAATGAGGTCTATAGTGACGTAAAGACCCAAATAATCTGTCACATTTCGTCAGCAAATCTGAATTACTGCCCAGACAATCTTGAATGTATGAGACATTCTTCCAACATGGATGCAGACACGTGCTCAGGGTAGGGCGGCGGAGAGCTTGTGTTCTTAGTACTACGTGGCATCACTATTGATTTCGTGCTTGAGTAAGAATAGCATATATAAGATAGCTACGCGATAACTCGTAAAGAACAATGAAGAACGAAACGTGGTTTATTTTACGATAAAACATTGGTCTTTTATGACGTAATTTCTGGAGATTCGAATATGCGCTCGCAACTTGATGACGTCATATATTGGACGAAGTCATCTTTGAGAGGGAAGTGTCTTGTAAGTTGTTCCCCATTACATTGATGTAGCTGGGCGACGCAGATAAACGCAGTGGCCGAACGATCGCATCCAAACCCTCATGGTTTATTCTCCCTGCAGTGTTTTACTGTACGATAAACAACTCCCGCCTGTCGTTTATTTCTTAAATAGTAGAAACTTTGATCAGTCAAAAGATAGAGCTATTTTTGGTTCATGACGATGGGCGTCGATTGATGCTCACCAACCAAGGCTTGTCATAAGAGTCAACTAACGGGATCGGGTCGTCAGACTCGCTGACTTGGTTAAAGCATGTCATCGTATCCCTCGTATCCAAACTCATGTTTGTTTGTTTGTTTGTTGTTTACGCCGCATTCAGCAACATTACAGCTATATGACGGCGGTCTGTAAATAATCGAGTCTGGACCAGTGATAGACATCATAAGCATGCTTATGCTTCAACCAAGTCAGCGAGCCTGATCTACCGATCCTGTTTGTCGCCTTTTATGACAAGCATGGGTTGCTGAAGAACTTTTCTACCCCGCGTCTTCACAGGTCCTCACTCATGTGTATGCATGTATTGCATCGTCAACTACCCCGGCGACATTAGACACGGCAATCTGGGTTTCGGTGACTATTATCAAATCTATATCATCGATCTACATTTCATAAGCACTTCGATATCTGCACGTAAAACGTATCCCGTAGTAATTGACGACAATGGCTTTTAAAAGACTTCTCATGTCGATGCTAATGTGGTTTAAGTAAAATGGCAGGTGAGCACGTGGCAAGCGCGTGATTTACTTAGCTCAATCAACCATCACCCAGGAATACTACAAAATAAGATGTCAACAGATCTCGAGGGTTTTTTAGTGTGATGAGCCTTGCGTGTGACCAATGTTCCCCGAGCCGTCATACATTCATACACACCCGGAATGTCCTTAGTTTCAACGATAAAACGGTTTGATTTAGTCATTGCGACAGCTAGCAGACGACGCAAACCTTATTACTTCCCTTTACACAAATGCATTCGGGTAAACATCGGTTCAGCTCAGCGATTCTTGTGCGAGATAAGCAAGTTACCCGAGGTGTGTTCCGATTGATTCACTGCGGGGTAAATGTGCGGGCTTCTTGGAAAGAATTGTCCGCTCCTTAACCAATCAGAAGCGAGTATTTCATTGTGGAGTGAGGTGACATCCATTGTGGCAGTGAAGCGTAGCTCATCCAGCCATAAAATGAGGCAGTTTGTAACTCATGAAAGTGTACGCGCCCCACTTCTTCCATGCCTTTTGTGAAACAAGTGGGGCGCATAAACTTTCATGAGTTACAAACTCCCTTCTTCCACGCCTTTTCTGACTCGTGAAGATCCGGGAAAGAATATCTCTTCAGCAACCCATGCTTGCTGTAAAGAGGCGACTAACGGGATCGGGTGGTCAGGCTCGCTGACTTGGTAGATGTCATCGATCCCTTTTGCGTGAATCGATGCTCATGATGTTAATCACTATATTGTCTTGCCCAGACTCGATTATTTGCAGACCGCCGTCATATAGCTGGAATATTGCTGATTGCGGCGTAAAACAATAAACCAACCAGCCATGCCTTTTCTGCGAACTCTGCCACTGCCCGCCATTTAAGCAAGGTATGGAGTTGGTAGTGAACAAGTTGCACGAGATAAAGGTGCGACGTAATCTCAGCGCTGAGTTTTGGTTGAACAATATTTCATAAAAATTATATCCTGAACGCGGCGTTAACCAACAAACATACACTTTAAAGTAAGAGAAGCCCTTGGAAACTCACACGCCGTGGATTATATTGGGATTCGAACAGCGACACCAAACTGCGACGCCTGAGACCACAGGGAGGCCCGCTGTTAGGCGGACGCACATACACTTCGTGTACTATTTAGTTGCTATCAATTAGCATGAGATGAGACATGAGATCAATTGTACGTCAATTGTAGCGTATATTTCAGGCCAATTATGTTCATTATACCATGCAATGATAACTGTCGTCTTCATTGATTTCGTCACCAGAACCCCACCACAATGCTATGTGTGTGTTCTTCACCCTGTTCAGCTGTACTATTTTCATATAACGATATTGATTATTGACATTGTCTTGACACTATAATGCTTTTTGTGTGTTCTTAAACCCATCAAGCAATGTTGTGCTATTTTTGTGTATCGACATTGATCATTGACATGGTCGTATACATTCACCCGACATTAAAATATGAATCAATAGTTTTAAGCTCCAATCGGTATGCCGATATTAATGAGTTGATGAGGTACTCTGTACTGATAATATATAATTTTAATTGAGAATAATTCAATTTCTGAGACAAAACTATATTAAGTATGCTTCAATTTGTTTGTCTAGACGTAGGTACCTGAGACACGACAAACTGTGAATATATTATAACATTTGTTTGTCTAGACGTAGGTACCTGAGACACGACAAACTGTGAATATATTATAACATTTGTTTGTCTAGACGTACAATGTAGGTACCAGAGACACGACAAACTGTGAATATATTATAACATTTGTTTGTCTAGACGTAGGTACCCGAGACACGACAAACTATGAATATA
Organism: Haliotis cracherodii; assembly: GCF_022045235.1. Taxonomy (NCBI): domain Eukaryota; kingdom Metazoa; phylum Mollusca; class Gastropoda; order Lepetellida; family Haliotidae; genus Haliotis; species Haliotis cracherodii. Next base: position 235,160 of record NW_027266279.1, read on the forward strand.
TTATAACATTTGTTTGTCTAGACGTACAATGTAGGTACCTTAGACACGACAAACTGTGAATATATTATAACATTTGTTTGTCTAGACGTACAATGAAGGTACCTGAGACACGAGAAACTGTGAATATATTATAACATTTGTTTGTCTAGACGTACAATGTAGGTACCTGATACATGACAAACTGTGAATATATTATAACATTTGTTTGTCTAGACGTAGGTACCTGAGACATGACAAACTGTGAATATATTATAACATTTGTTTGTCTAGACGTACAATGTAGGTACCTGAGACACGACAAACTGTGAATATATTATAACATTTGTTTGTCTAGACGTACAATGTAGGTACCTGAGACACGACAAACTGTGAATATATTATAACATTTGTTTGTCTAGACGTAGGTACCTGAGACACGACAAACTGTGAATATATTATAACATTTGTTTGTCTAGACGTACAATGTAGGTACCAGAGACACGACAAACTGTGAATATATTATAACATTTGTTTGTCTAGACGTAGGTACCCGAGACACGACAAACTATGAATATATTATAACATTTGTTTGTCTAGACGTACAATGTAGGTACCTTAGACACGACAAACTGTGAATATATTATAACATTTGTTTGTCTAGATGTACAATGAAGGTACCTGAGACACGAGAAACTGTGAATATATTATAACATTTGTTTGTCTAGACGTACAATGTAGGTACCTGATACATGACAAACTGTGAATATATTATAACATTTGTTTGTCTAGACGTAGGTACCTGAGACATGACAAACTGTGAATATATTATAACATTTGTTTGTCTAGACGTACAATGTAGGTACCTGAGACACGACAAACTGTGAATATATTATAACATTTGTTTGTCTAGACGTACAATGTAGGTACCTGAGACACGACAAACTGTGAATATATTATAACATTTGTTTGTCTAGACGTAGGTACCTGAGACACGACAAACTGTGAATATATTATAACATTTGTTTGTCTAGACGTAGGTACCTGAGACACGACAAACTGTGAATATATTATAACATTTGTTTGTCTAGACGTACAATGTAGGTACCTGAGACACGACAAACTGTGAATATATTATAACATTTGTTTGTCTAGACGTAGGTACCCGAGACACGACAAACTGTGAATATATTATAACATTTGTTTGTCTAGACGTACAATGTAGGTACCTGAGACATGACAAACTGTGAATATATTACAACATTTGTTTGTCCAGGCGTAGGTACCTGAGACACGACAAACTGTGAATATATTATAACATTTGTTTGTCTAGACGTACAATGTAGGTACCTGAGACACGACAAACTGTGAATATATTATAACATTTGTTTGTCTAGACGTACAGTGTAGGTACCTGAGACATGACAAACTGTGAATATATTATAACATTTGTTTGTCTAGACGTAGGTACCTGAGACACGACAAACTGTGATTATATTATAACATTTGTTTGTCTAGACGTAGGTACCTGAGACATGACAAACTGTGAATATATTATAACATTTGTTTGTCTAGACGTAGGTACCTGAGACACGACAAACTGTGAATATATTATAACATTTGTTTGTCTAGACGTAGGTACCCGAGACACGACAAACTGTGAATATATTATAACATTTGTTTGTCCAGACGTACAATGTAGGTACCTGAGACACGACAAACTGTGAATATATTATAACATTTGTTTGTCTAGACGTAGGTACCTAAGACACTACAAACTGTGAATATATTATAACATTTGTTTGTCTAGACGTACAATGAAGGTACCTGAGACACGAGAAACTGTGAATATATTATAACATTTGTTTGTCTAGACGTACAATGTAGGTACCTGAGACATGACAAACTGTGAATATATTATAACATTTGTTTGTCTAGACGTACAATGTAGGAACCTGAGACACGACAAACTGTGAATATATTATAACATTTGTTTGTCTAGACGTACAATGTAGGTACCTGAGACATGACAAACTGTGAATATATTATAACATTTGTTTGTCTAGACGTAGGTACCTGAGACACGACAAACTGTGATTATAATATAACATTTGTTTGTCTAGACGTAGGTACCTGAGACATGACAAACTGTGAATATATTATAACATTTGTTTGTCTAGACGTAGGTACCTGAGACACGACAAACTGTGAATATATTATAACATTTGTTTGTCTAGACGTAGGTACCCGAGACACGACAAACTGTGAATATATTATAACATTTGTTTGTCTAGACGTACAATGTAGGTACCTGAGACATGACAAACTGTGAATATATTATAACATTTGTTTGTCTAGACGTACAATGTAGGAACCTGAGACACGACAAACTGTGAATATATTATAACATTTGTTTGTCTAGACGTAGGCACCTGAGACATGACAAACTGTGAATATATAAAGAAAACATTTGTTTGTCTAGACGTAAGTACCGGAGACACGACAAACTGTGAATATATTATAACATTTGTTTGTCTAGACGTAGGTACCTGAGACATGACAAACTGTGAATATATTATAAGATTTTTTTGTTTGTTTGTTGTTTAAAACCCCCCAGACAATACAGTGATTGACATCATGAGCGTCGATCTACACCCAACATAATGAACATACAGTCGCTCCAGCGTTTGACTGATCACATGTTTATAATATAAACTATTCATACACAAACAAACAATCGATAGTCACTCCACTGCACGCAATCAAGTTACCGAGTCTCACTCACACAGACGCACACACAGACACACGCACGCTCACACACACACACGCACACACAGACACACAAGCGCACGCACGCTCACACAGACACACACGCGCGCACGCACGCTCACACAGAAACACACACGCACGCTCACACAGACACACACACACGCTCAAACAGATATACACACACGCGCGCACGCACACACACACACACGCACGCACGCTCTCACAGACACGCTCACACGGACACACACACGCACGCTCACACAGACACACACGCTCACACACGCACACACACACGCACACACATACGCTCACACAGACACACGCACGCACGCTCACACAGACACACACGCTCACACAGACACACGCACGCACGCACGCACACACACTCACTCACAGATCCATTTGGCAGCCTCTCCACACGCTCACACTGACACACACACACTCACAAAGACACACACACGCTCTCACACACACACACACGCTCACACAGACACGCGCACGCACGCACACACACACACACACACGCGCACGCTCACACAGACACACACACGCGCACGCACGCGCATGCACGCACACACACACACACACACTCACACACAGATCCATTTGGCAGCCTCTCCTGACATAGGTTATGTGAACCTATCTGGACTTACCGTATTTAAGCTAATGGGCTTAAAAACGGAAATAATTCCTTATTTTGGCCCATGTACTTAAATTCGGATATTTATTTTGGAGTGATCTTCCTTAAATTAATAACTTACTCCTTTCGAAAGTTAACACGTGGTGATGCACTACTCGAGGCAAATCCTAATGTGCATTCCACAGTCCGGTTCAAAGTTAAAATTCAGGATTTATATATTTTCTCAGTTAAAACAACTTGACAGTTTCTTATTTCATTTAGCAAAGGATGTCCCCTACTTAGGTAAGAAAGCGTAAGCGTATTTTAAACGAGAAAGCGCTATTTAATTGGGCCCGGGGGTTACATGCAGGATGTCCCGGTATCCTGATCCAGAAGCCAGTGAGTCAACTCTCTTTCTGGTCTGCAACGGAGACCTGGTTATCTGAGATACCTGCGTTGCCTCCCCTACTCGTGGCAGGGTTCGATGATCTTTTGTTCGAATCCCAGACCTGCTTCTTAACACGGTTTATCAGCGCTTCTTCCGTGCTCGTGCGACTTTCCAAAGTAGGTAAATGTCCCAGAACTGTTTAAACACACAGGGACCGAAAACCAAAACTAACGATGGACATATTGAGTAAGGTCATGCTGGTTCAAACTTGTTGATCCACCGGATCTAATTTTGACTTTGGTTTAGCGAAGGTGTGATCAAGTTCCCGGCTTGGTCGATAAAAGAAGGGTTAATGTGAGTGTGACAACTTGTGACCTCTAATAAAGGGATAGTCTCGTCGATATTAATGGGTCAATATCTTGTGTATCTCATCAGTATTACTGGGATTTTATTGTATTATTGGGAAATCTCATTAGTATAATTGGGAACAGAGGTACATTTGTTAACTGTCAGATCAAAGTACCTCAATGAACTCATTCGATATTTCCCTTGTCGTGTTATCAAAACCATACTGCGTGCAAGCAGTGAGTTTGGTGTCACGTGGCTTTAAACAGTAAATCAATTTCAATGTGTGATGATGTTGCTGTGGGATAAAATCCCGGTGTGATGGCGTCTATGACGAGTTCCACTTTGGCGAAATCCAAGAGCACGGGCATGGGGGGGGGGGGGGGGGGGGGGGAGAAGACACCAGAAACGGGATTCGCATATTGTACCCATGTCGGCGTGACGGGCGAACGACCTATACACTAGACTACCCGACCGCCCCACTCTTGCTTAAACTCAATTCAGAATTCAGTTGACACCAGACCTTTTTACTAGTTTCTCCAACCGCAACGGGCACGAGAGCGGGAGAATAAAAAACAGAAATTAATATAAATTATATAATATAATTATAGAAAATAGAAATTTAAATAAATATAGCTGAAGACGGACCAAGTTAACCTGGGGTTTATGGGGTTGCAATGGGAGGAGTATCATATCAAGGCATAAACTTCCACAGCGGCAGAGAATCTTGAGACAAGAAAACTCTTTATTATTTCATGTCAGAATGACAATTCACGGTCGGGGGGAGATGGGGAAACACAGAAAAAGATTCGAACATCCAAACCACGTTGACAAAGGCATGCTGCGGAGGACACATTTGTTTGTTTGTTTGTTTGTTTAACGCGGCACTCAGCAATATGCCAGCTAATTGACGGCGATCTCTAAATATTGAGTCTGGACCAAAAAGTCCGACTGACATCATATGAACATCGAACTACGCAACTGGGATACGATGACATGCATCAGCCATGTCAGTAGTACCTGACCACCCGATCTCGTTAATCGCCTCTTATGACAAGCATATCCGCCCCTTACGGCAAGCATGGGGTGCTAAAGACCTATTGTAATCTGGATCTTCACGGGTTGGCTGGTGATTTCGGTAGTGTCATCTTTTATTAAAAAGAAAACTCGCGGGGTTTTTTAAAACAAAAATACTCCTCCAGTGGAAGATGGTCGTTACTCATATTAGTATCAAACTGTCTACCTGGTCCAGAATCGATTATTTAGGATGACAGATGATACAGCTGCAGATGATGTATACTCCAGGGCAACAACAATCACTCTTTTAACGATATGCTACTTTTTGACATGTACATGTGTATGCAATGTCAGACAATATGGTTATTTCATTTCCATAGTCATAAAGGATCTCTGGCGTAAGCAGAGTAGACCGTGCGATTCCGATTGTATCTTGAGCATGTGTTTACGAATAACTCTCAAATAGTGTTGATACCAGCATGAAAAATGCCACAGCAGTGTGACTAGTCTGGGTGGTTTACACCGACACTGTACGAATCTGAATGAAAAATGCCACAGCAGTGTGACTAGTCTGGTTGGTTTAAACCGACACTGTACGAATCTGAATGAATAATGCCACAGCAGTGTGACTAGTCTGGTTGGTTTACACCGACACTGTACGAATCTGAATGAAAAATGCCACAGCAGTGTGACTAGTCTGGTTGGTTTACACCGACACTGTACGAATCTTAATGAATAATGCCACAGCAGTGTGACTAGTCTGGGTGGTTTACACCGACACTGTACGAATCTGAATGAATAATGCCACAGCAGTGTGACTAGTCTGGTTGGTTTACACCGACACTGTACGAATCTGAATGATTAATGCCACAGCAGTGTGACTAGTCTGGGTGGTTTACACCGACACTGTACGAATCTGAATGAATAATGCCACAGCAGTGTGACTAGTCTGGTTGGTTTACACCGACACTGTACGAATCTGAATGAAAAATGCCACAGCAGTGTGACTAGTCTGGGTGGTTTACACCGACACTGTACGAATCTGAATGAATAATGCCACAGCAGTGTGACTAGTCTGGTTGGTTTACACCGACACTGTACGAATCTGAATGAATAATGCCACAGCAGTGTGACTAGTCTGGGTGGTTTACACCGACACTGTACGAATATGAATGAATAATGCCACAGCAGTGTGACTGGTCTGGGTGGTTTACACCGACACTGTACGAATCTGAATGAATAATGCCACAGCAGTGTGACTAGTCTGGTTGGTTTACACCGACACTGTACGAATCTGAATGAATAATGCATCGCCCAATTTTCATTTCACCGAAATAATAGGTTCAGTGTTTTATATTGGTTCCCATGGATGCATGGCGTCGTAGGTGATTAGTAAAATCCATGTTAAAACCAATAACAATATTATCCTGTCACCAGCAAAAGTTATGCTCGCAATTACAAACATGAAGACGTTGGTGTCTCCACAGGAGTGGTGTTTGTGTGTGCGTCGCTGCTTGTACTAGTCCTGCCTGATGCAGATTTCATCGGGTCGAATTGCGTGGATCGGTGCTCATGATGTCGTCTCGATTATTTACATACCGTCGTCATAAAGCTGGAATATTGCTGAGTCCGGCGTAAAATTAAAAAATAAAATCCTAGGGTCGGAGGGTAAGAGTTGGTGGGTGCGGGTGGGGGTAAGGCTCGTCAGTGGATGGTTGCATGTGTGTTGGTGAGATTGTGCCAGACAGGCCATTGCCGGTTTACTATCCTCATGAACGTGCCACCCTGTCGCAGAAAGATGGCACACACTCCGCAGTACCGGTGTCAGAGAGTGGGATTTCCCCCCGGAAAAGGGGCTATACAGCTAAATGTCCCCCGGGGAAAAATGACTACATAGCCAATATTTCCGCTTTAGAGTCATATTTCCCCCCTTACCACAAGGGGGAAGTATGGCTATATAGCAGAATTTCCCCTATATCCCTCAAATTTTTCAATGCAGTATTAAACAACATAACCTACTGCACCATTTAACAAACATTGATCAAACAGCAATGGCAAAAGCGAGCTACTTGCATGCAATATCAGGCTCCTCGATGAAGTGGCTTTGTTACAAGTCTGAAACTCTTGAACAAGTATCAATGACATAGAAGTGCATTTATCTGTGCAATAACAGTGGATTGCATTTTACTGCTACAAATTAGCATTGTTATTTAAAACTATGAGTCTGGTTGTCTTTTTAAAAGACAAATACGTTGCCATAATGTAGGTTCTGAGGCAGACAATTTCTTTTTTTCAACGGTCTGAAGCATAATTACTTTCTTCAAGAACTTTCATGGGCAATTTCTTTTCTTTCGATAAAATCCAAGCTCTCTGAATTGTTAACCCAACCTAACTCATAACACATTCCTGAGAGATAAGTTGATATATCCCTCAGATATCCGAGGCATTAGCATTGGATTGAAAGTCAGGAAATCATTGCAAATGTGTTCAACCAGTTCAAATTTATTTTATCTACACATAAAGTATGCCGCCTTTAGTCCATGTAACAGACACCATGATTGAAATATGCCATGAGCGTAACTGACTAATACCGAGAAGATCAGATACGATCAATCAAATATCATTTAAGGAGATAATTAACCCTTTTATCAAAAACACCCACACATTTCTAAGTATATAAGAGTCGGCCAAAACTACCCACAAAGTATCCTCTCCTATGACAGTTTAACTGCCTTGTAAAACTTCTGGGAGACAACAAGTACATCAGGACCCACTTAGCCTAATGTGATAATTAAAAGGACTGAGTCAGTTATGGCATTAATTGTATTGTTGAGGTTTATCGATCCGTCAATTGTCGGAAATATCTTTTTATAGAAATACAAATGATAAATGTGTCACGATTAAAGGCATGGAGATACATAATGGTTATTGGGTATTGCATCAATAGCCCACAGTGTACACACGTTGTAAGCAACGTGTGGTCAGAGTATAAACACTATTCTGTTTCAGACTTAATAGTAAATAAAGCTACGGTCATTGTTAATCAGATGAAGTTACAAGAATAAAGTGTTTGGTGATGCATGTTCCATTAGAGATCCTCACTAGACTGCCATCGCTCTGGATGGACTGGCAAAATAACAAACATGAACTACTCAAATACACAAGGACATCCGACGGGAGGTTATGCACCTCTGTCATTGCACGTACGCCACAATTCCGCACTCCTGGAAGTCGATGGATTTTGTTTGTTGGCACTCAGCAATATTCCAGCTATATGACGTTGGTCTGTAAATAATCGAGTCTGGACCAGACAGTCCAGTGATTGACATCATGAGCATCGATCCACCGATTGGGACACGATGACATGCATCACAACAGTCAAGCAAGCCTGACCACACGATCCCGATAGTCGCCCCTTACGACAAGAATAGGTTGATAAGACCTATTCTAACCCGGATATTCACGTCCATGGAATGTTTGCTATGAACAGAACTGTATTTTCCAAAGTATTTCGTTGACTTAATTTGCAAGTCGGTTAACTTCGGAATGTCCTAAAACACATACCAGTTCACAGTGGCAGTTCAAACTGTCATGCAAAAGAACATAACACACCAATGTTTCATGGTGGCTAAAAGGAAACAAGAGTCATCACAGGATGACAAATCCCCGGCCCCAACAAGTTCGAAAGAGCAAATCACCTGAAGTCCAACTTGATGCGAGAATTTCTAATCTGTGTCCATATACAAGAGTAGTTTTTGAGATATAAAGACAATACTATGGAATTGGGATTCGGAACTTTGTATTTCAATGTCAGTCAAAATCAAACTTGTTGCCATGGAAACCGATATACATATATATATATATATATATATATATATATATATATATATATATATATATATATATATATGTATGTATGTTCTAAAAATCCCTAAAAAGCAAGAGACACCAGTTGATAACCCGGTCTTTGTGTGTACACAGTTTCAAGACAGAATACCTTTTAGTTTTAGATATAGGGTCCAGACAAATAAGAAATTGTTACTCGAGTGAGATGTATTTTATTCGGGTATCATAGTTCTGTTTTGGAGCTTTGCAGTGTCTCTGCGGCTGTTTTCAGCCTAGTAACCTTTTGATAACGTTTGAATTTTTTGGGTGAAATCCATTTTCAAGTGTAAACTTTCCTTTGTCCGCCAGTGTATACCCGAGTTTATGGAAATATCAAATACAGGGACTTTTTAGCCTCACATATAGGTACGATAAAATAATAATAATAATAATAATAATAATAATAATAATAGGCCATTTATATTGCGCATATTTCCACACCACTCAGAGGCATGCTGAAAGCGCTATTTTAATAACCCCGGTCACTGGATCAGTGTACACTCAACAATCATTCTCAGCTCCCTGGGGAGTATACATCCCAAGCTGCCTGTTAGGCGCTAGAAGGTTAACAACCACATTGCCAGCTCACCCTACCATTCACTGCTGTTTGAACTGAGGCGTATTTGGAACAAAGTCACTTGGACAAGGTACACCACATGTGTTGCGCGTGCTTTTAGTGTGGGGCAGAACCGAAGCCCCAGAAACTCAAAGCAGCCAAACTACCGAAACGCGGTCATCCAAGGACTCTCCGCGACCAAAGTTGCTTAACTTCACCTGTGCACAGTACCACGTGCCACCACAGGACCACGTGGGGATTCCGGTTCCGATAAAGTCCCCCAGACACTCATCACTGTCATAAGAACCAACAAAAAAAGATCGGGTGGCCATGCCCTGTGAGTTAATTTGATCCTTGTCATATCTGAAATATTCTGACTATGGTGTTAACCACCATTCACGGATGAATTATTGCCCTATTGCACCGAACCAGTTCAACAATAGTATCAGTAGTCTCTCAAACGTACCGTGGCCATCCAACAGACGTACCGCGAAAGTTGCGAGAAAGGTTTATGAAACGATGGAAGTACTCCTGAAGAACCTTCTGCGGTAAAGTGTTACGTTTGTTTCTTGTTTAACGCCATACTCAGCAATCTTCCAGCAATATGACGGCGGTCTGTAAATAATAGTATCTGGACCAGACAATCCAGTGGTTGACATCATGCGCATCGACCCACTCAATTTGGGATACGATGACATGCATCAACCAAGTCAGCGAGCCTGACCACACGATCCCGTCTTAAGACGTAAGAAGTACGAGTGTACTATGGGGTCATATAGTTTAGGTGACATGTGCTATATATTATAAAGTCATCAGCTTATAGCTATGAATCAATACACCAATTGTGTTCAATATCACTGGGAAACTAATGAGTTGATTATTAGCCCAGCATAGCTTGGATTAATCAACGACCTCCAGGACACATACAACAGTATTGAATCTCATCAACTCCCTATGATCACGCCATGCCAACGGTGACAAAAGCGTGTGCGAGTAATTCATGATTGAACAGCCTGCATTGAAGGGAAGACGCGTTTCGTGCCTATCAATACCAGTTCTAGTTCCATTCTGAATTAATATAATCATCACCATCAAACTATTCTATTTCGTACGTTATTAATGAAAATACCACCTTCCATTCAAAGCGTATTATTTTGACATTTTTTCCTACTTTTGAAATATATGTACTTTCCCAACACTTTGTTCACGCAGTGCTCTTGATATTGATGTAACGTAAGGAACGATTAACGATGTTATGTGTTTTGTCCTCAGTTGCAGAATTGCTGCTTGGTGTGTTCGTGCGTGCGTATGTGTTACCGGTTCTTCTCGTAAATCATAAACATTTCTTATTGAGGTCAAAGGTTCCAACTAAAATCTTACACAACAGCCACAATACAACACAAATCACGAATCACTCTTTTTATCCCATTACTCTGTCTCAGAGCCATCACAGGAAATGCCGTAAACTAGCCTCTGGTTCTTCCTGGGACTCACCGTCTTGATGTGAGGATACTTAATTCTTAATGGGAATTTTCATAACACGGACATCCAACATGGAACCTGACCAAAAGGGTTTCAAAGGAAGATGTTTCCTGTCATCTTGAGAAGCTGCTGACTGCGTGTTAAAAACTACTGTCAGGAAAGCTCGAAAAATGCTTTTTGCCCATTAAAAAAGGATAGAATTTTTCAGACTGTTGCTATTGTAGTATCGAGTAAATACCGAACGACCTACTTGTGGTTTGAAGTATTTCAGTCAGAGTCCTATCGACAAGTTTACAGGAGATTTTTTTTTAGAAAAACAGCAAGTTCACATTTATTAATATCGTGCAGAAAAACACGACAGAAATCAACAAAGGGAATTTATTTACGTTTTGGAGACAACAGAGAGCTTGGAATTTTGGCGCTATTCTATATACGACTGTGACGTCATATCTCTTGCGTCACAATGGGCGATATGACGTCATAATGGTGACGCTCGATGTAGAGCGAAAGCCTTGCAAAGCTTGCATTGTTTTCTTTAGGGATGCCCACCTCATGTTAGCTTACCAAGTTGCCGTGCTTATATACTTTTAATGCCTGTCATATGTTCGAGTGAAGTATTACGGTGTAAACAAACTGCTTGAGTATAAACGGCACCATATTTTGTTCGGTGATTTCTGATCGATAACCCACTCAAAACACTGAACTCAACCCATGCCGCTTCACTCAGTATATTTGCTAACACCAAAGTGTTCGCATTTTATTTAGTCATGGTAGAATGGAGATAAACATACTGACAGTGTGTTTTCAATGTAGAGCTAGGTTACCTGAAGATTTAACCGCTGCGCGTTCGGTTCCAAATTCAATTTAGCGGGGTTAAATCTTCAGGTAACCTAGCTCTACATTGAAAACACAGCATGTTTATCTCCTTATTAATGTTTCCCGGACTGATCTAACTATTGCTCTCCACGAGATGGAATTTAGATACATTGGGCGGGGCGATGACAAAGCAGTTTTCAGGGGGAAATATTCCATCCTGTCTATGAGGTCACATTATTTCCGCACTATCAGTCAGGGCTTCCAGATCATTTACCTTGATGAATCATTCCACAGACTACATGTGGCTATCGAACTAAAAGCACCCATGGTAGTGTCAACGCGTATGTTGCCGGGGAATTGGTTCTTGTGGGAATCAAGGACAAAATTGACATCACTGTCACGGAACGTTTTATGCACAACATGTATACAATAAACAACAAATACACAATGAGCGGAATACCTGCTCTGACAACACAAACACAGCCATGAGCGGACCTTGGCAGAGGACGTTTACGACGAGCGGCACATCCTGCTCGATGTCGTCCCTACACCAGCACTCGGAATACCAAGCTGACATACAGTGTAATGATAACACACTTATAGTCATGAATAACAATGGACAGAAAAAGAGACAATGACGTTGCTCTTGACATGGGACATTTGGGCGTGATGAACCGACAAAGCTCAGGGGATGAACAATTAAGGCAATAAATGTCATACTATAAATAAAAGTAATTAACGGGAAGCGATATGGTAGCCCAGGTTGGTTGAAAGTCAATATACAATGAAATGTTGGTGTGGATTAACAATGGGGATTAGCGTCTTATATATAATGGCAATTAAGTTTTGGTGACATATACATGTCATGGCTACAGGATAATTAGCCTTTGGAATTAAATGTTCTTGCTACGACAGTAGCATCGTGTAAAGATACTCGTGTCATTGTTTCGCACGCCGCAACCCGGGATCTAGGGCTTATTGATGAATGAGAGGTAGTTTTCGAGGCGAAAATAAGGAAATATTATAGGTGATGTGCCCATTATAAACAACCCCAGTATCATTGTCATGAATAACACCAGTTAATGTAACGTCCGGGAACCAAATACCGAGTCGTTTGAAGACGACCATATAGGAATATATGACATTGTCAACTCATTGAGAAAATTCGGCTGAATAAGAAACCAGTAAGATACAAGACGTGTGCTGGCGGGACAACACGGTTACGTGTCTTACGTACGCCAGTCAGAGATTGTGAGTTCAGCCCTGTTGTGTCTATCTTGACTTACTTTTTTTGTGTATAACGCCACACTCAGCAATATTCCAGCTATATGACGGTGATCTGTTAATAATCAAGTCTGGACCAGACAATCCAGTGATTGAGATCATGAGAATGGATCATCGTAATTGGGATACGATGACATGCATCAACCAAGTCAGCGAGGCTGACGACCCGATCTCGTTAGTCGCCTCTTACGACAAGCATAGTCGTCTTTTTCTGAAGATCTATTTTACCCCGGATTTTCACGGGTCCTTGGCTAACTGTAAAGGGATCGTGGCAAGACAGCCCCACATTCAAACTCATACATGTCAAAGGGAGGATCAATGCAGTCTGCTAGTGATCAGCCTTGCTGAACCAGTTGGTTATCATACCTTTGGGTGATAGCACAGAATCATACACGTCATCAGCGGAGATGGATGCTACCTCAAGAAACAATAAATACTACTCGATTCCAAAACCGCAACATTTGACGTTTCATCGCTTTTAATTATTTCATCATTTTTTAAAGCAAAAAAATGCAGTACATATCCTAAATAGCTACCCCACCAACGCAAATGTCAATTAAGTACAATAACAGCAATATTTTGAGAAACCCCCAACTCGGTTGACATTTGCACGTGTGAGAATGCACGTGTGAGAATGCACGGGGAGGTGTGAGGTCACTTAACTCCCTGGCCTCGGGAAGATGGTCCGACATGCGTTATTTTTTTTTACCCTTGGCAGGTTAAAGATACTGGTCGTTAGTTGAAATATTCCCCGATTTCAAAATTTCCAATTTTAATATGTGGCATGTAACGTGACAACGTGTTAAATTTTGTCTTCTTTCCCCAGGTTAATAACTATGCCATTAATGTTTTTTTGCAACCTCGGCTAAACTGGATAGGAAGTAATCAGTAACCAGCTCATCTTCCAAACCTACGTTATGAAGAGGCTTACTTCCAAACCTACGTTATGAAGAGGCTCACTTCCTAACCTACGTTTTGAAGAGGCTAATTTCCAAACCTAAGTTTTGAAGAGGCTTACTTCCAACCTACAAAATGGAGGTTTTGATAATCCTTGCTTCAAAACAGAGTTCCATAATTGTCAGAAATAACGCTTTCAAGAAACACGTGACCAAGCTGTTTATTTGCATCACTCGGTTAACTGAAGTGGATCATTACGGAAATGTTTTCTCGCCCAAATGTGCTGACCGTTTTCTTGTCCTCATCTGGTAACTTGGTCAGTGCCTCGTCCGGAGGAGTTTTCAAAATTGGTTTCCACCATTGTTTCTTAACTGTCATTAGGGCAGGAACGTCAGCTTCCTGGGCGCCACACGCCCTCTTGACATTGCACGCTTCTGTGACCTTAAAACAGTAATGTATGCAACATTTTTAGTCACAATAGATCATTACATGATCACCTGCTTGCGAGTCAAAACAGTATTCGCTGCATTAAGCGCCCTCGACCCTCACAAAATAGTCACAAGGGGCATGACAACCTTGTTTGTCTTTTTCGCATCAAAATTTAATTCAGTTACGGGCGATTTTATTTTTTTGAATAAATGTCCGAAAGGCGCTTTTTACGGCGACAAATCGTACAAAATAAGGATAATGATCCCATAATAAGGTGAAAGAGTTGTATCCTATTTTGCAGAAATATTTTTCTAAAAACTAAAGTATACCTACTAGCTTAAAATCTAAGCATACGAATGGCTCAAGGTGGCTGCACGTCATCGCTGTGCAGAGTAGCTTTGAAAAACACGGACAGTGGCCCTATAAACAGAAAATAATTTAATCTGTTTCTTTGCATATGAGTTGTTCGTTGACATTTGCCTGATTTGCCTGACATTTTGCTGCTCTGGCCGGCAGAGGATGGTTTGTCTTTTCCCCTTCTATCCCTACTGCCTCGGAGATGCGTCTTTTCCCCTTCTATCCCTACTGCCTTGGAGATGCGTCTTTTCCCCTTCTATCCCTACTGCCTTGGAGATGCGTCTTTTCCCCTTCTATCCCTACTGCCTCGGAGATGCGTCTTTTCCCCTTCTATCCCTACTGCCTCGGAGATGCGTCTTTTCCCCTTCTATCCCTACTGCCTTGGAGATGCGTCTTTTCCCCTTCTATCCCTACTGCCTCGGAGATGCGTCTTTTCCCCTTCTATCCCTACTGCCTCGGAGATGCGTCTTTTCCCCTTCTATCCCTACTGCCTTGGAGATGCGTCTTTTCCCCTTCTATCCCTACTGCCTCGGAGATGCGTCTTTTCCCCTTCTATCCCTACTGCCTCGGAGATGCGTCTTTTCCCCTTCTATCCCTACTGCCTCGGAGATGCGTCTTTTCCCCTTCTATCCCTACTGCCTTGGAGATGCGTCTTTTCCCCTTCTATCCCTACTGCCTCGGAGATGAGTCTAACGGTTTCCTGTAGCGTGTTGTGGCCGATTTAGGCGACATAAAACCAGCTTTACGTTTGGTTCTTTAATAGGTGTAAATTGCAACATATCAGCGTTCGTCTGTGAGGTGGGAAAACTGAAATAATAAAATCTCATTAGGGATTCCGCTGGCAAATGACACCTGAATGAAATGATGACGGATAAGTTCTTCCGATTGGATATGGAAATGATATTTAACCTCAACCCAGACGTTATTACGTGGCGAACGAGACAGACGAACTGTGATCTGACGAACGTGCAAATGCTGACCTCAGTCGGCGAGACCACCGAGAAGCACATGATATAATCACTCTGCACTTGTTCAGCCAAGTTACAGGCCATTTTCCTTGTTTAACGATTGTGAGTACTCCGATAAATACAATATAACACCCCAACTTAATTACTTACTAAATAATCCTTCATAATATCAGCGATTTTCAGGTGTCTCAGCTGTTCAAGCGCCTTGTACGCATGCGCTGTAACGAGGAGAAGTCATTATTTGTTAACTGTTTGAATCGCACGTAAAATAGCACGGATAATTCGACAACCTATGAAATATGACACTTTTAGGCGATTGTGGGAACATGAAGACGCTGTATGTGGTTAAGCAATGAAGGTGGTGAGGTGAGGTGAAATGGAGTTTAACGTCGCGTCCAAGATTATAGCACGTACGTGTGTCTGTGGCTGCTTGTACTAGTTCGGACTGATGCCGATTTATAGTGCTAGCTCACAGAGATACCATGCCGCAGTTTAACGTGAATACCCCACTCAGACACAGTATACTGACTCCGAGCCGACCAGTCCTTGTTTTAGCCCCTTAATGCCGAGCGCCAGAGAGGGTAACAACAAGTACCATCTTTTAACGTCTTTTGGTATGACGCGGTCGAGGATCGAACCCCGGACCTACCGCTCTCCGGGCGACGCTCTACCACTAGGCCACGAAGATATGTCGGGCAAGACAATAAGTCATGAGGACAAACGCACTGCAATGTATTATGCTTTTTTAAACTGAAGTACGATATTTAATATATTATTAAAAGGATGCAAAAACCACATGTTCATTGAAAACACTTATATTAATATTATAGGGAACATAAACGCAATAGAAAATGATACGAATATTGTTTAAGCTTTATCATCACCGTAGCACTATATTTGCTTACCATCTGTCAGTGCCCTGTAGTTGTGATCTGAATATTGACACAAAGAGGTCAAACTTAATTACCACAACCACCACAATATCTGTCATTGTGTATAGACCAACCTGTAGTTGGGTGCTGTGTCCACACGCTAACACATGTTGATATATCATATATTTCATTTACAACTGCTAAAAATACAAGAAACTGCAAAATAAGAATTGTAATTTTTCCTAATTGCTGAAAATATATACATGTATAAATATGGAGACAATGTACTAAATAAATCATTTCCCCATATTTTTCAGCGTTTCCAGTGTGTATTGACCACCTACAACTCTTAACGTCTACTTCGGAAACTGCATTTGCCAAAGGCAAACGTATATTGACACGTGTTTAAATTTATTACAAAGACATTTTGAATATACTCTTTAAAAAAATATATCATATATTCATAAACATTAATTTACCTCCATAAACCAAAGTATTCTTTAAATTAAGACCGTAGCAACATTTCTGAATGTTATTAAAACCTGTCCATATTGTTTCAGATTCCCCAAGCTGCTCCTTTGTTAGTACAACAGTACAACTACTACTACCTTCATCGGAACCTGCATTTGCCACTGAAACAGATGATAATTTATGAAAACTGTGTGTGTTGTTACAAGTGCATATGTTGTATATATCCATACTTACCTTAACCTAGTGTGACTAGTGCATGAAAACTGTGTGTGTTGTTACAAGTGCATATGTTGTATATATCCACACTTACCTTAACCTAGTGTGACTAGTGCATGAAAACTGTGTGTGTTGTTACAAGTGCATATGTTGTATATATCAACACTTACCTTAACCTAGTGTGACTAGTGCATGAAAACTGTGTGTGTTGTTACAAGTGCATATGTTGTATATATCCATACTTACCTTAACCTTGTGTGACTAGTGCATGAAAACTGTGTGTGTTGATACAAGTGCATATGTTGTATATATCCACACTTACCTTAACCTAGTGTGACTAGTGCATGAAAACTGTGTGTGTTGTTACAAGTGCATATGTTGTATATATCCACACTTACCTTAACCTAGTGTGACTAGTGCATGAAAACTGTGTGTGTTGTTACAAGTGCATATGTTGTATATATCCACACTTACCTTAACCTAGTGTGACTAGTGCATGAAAACTGTGTGTGTTGATACAAGTGCATATGTTGTATATACCCACACTTACCTTAACCTAGTGTGACTAGTGCATGAAAACTGTGTGTGATGTTACAAGTGCATATGTTGTATATATCCACACTTACCTTAACCTAGTGTGACTAGTGCATGAAAACTGTGTGTGTTGATACAAGTGCATATGTTGTATATATCCACACTTACCTTAACCTAGTGTGACTAGTGCATGAAAACTGTGTGTGTTGTTACAAGTGCATATGTTGTATATATCCACACTTACCTTAACCTAGTGTGACTAGTGCATGAAAACTGTGTGTGTTGTTACAAGTGCATATGTTGTATATATCCACACTTACCTTAACCTAGTGTGACTAGTGCATGAAAACTGTGTGTGTTGTTACAAGTGCATATGTTGTATATATCCACACTTACCTTAACCTAGTGTGACTAGTGCATGAAAACTGTGTGTGTTGTTACAAGTGCATATGTTGTATATATCCACACTTACCTTAACCTAGTGTGACTAGTGCATGAAAACTGTGTGTGTTGTTACAAGTGCATATGTTGTATATATCCACACTTACCTTAACCTATTGTGACTAAGTGCATGAAAACAAACAATAAGGTAAAGAATAGTTATTGTGGACATAATACAAAACGACATCAGAATCACATTTATCTGTATGAAACCTTCATGTTATAAATACATAATTATTATTATGGAGATAGCGATCATTAAAATCTTGCCAATGTTAAAAACCTAAAGTTATTTTCTCCTTGGTGTTTCAGATTTTTGAAAACTGTTATCCGATTATACCCCAGGTCCAGAGATCAAAGAGCATCTTGTTCTAGGCAATTGCAACTGAGAGGTAAATACAACATTTCACTTCACATGTACCTCACAACGTGAATCCGATATGCATGCCCTGATGATGTATGTTTAGTAGTTGACTTAAAAGATGCATGATTATGATACGTATTCAATTATGTCATATGAACTTACATAATGCATTTTGCAGTTCATGGATTTCCCACAACTTGGCTTAAATGCCTTTATCGCTTCGCCAGCATCACATAAGCTGGCCCGCCTCAGTCCAACACTAACAAATGGATTAATTAAAGAGCTATAATGGTTGAAGCCAAATTGGTGCACTTTAAACACATGGCCCACAATTATATGCGATGGGAAGTACGTGCCACGTACGTAGTACTTACACCATGTACAGAAAGTGTCCAAGTCAAGTTGACTAAACCCAAAACTCAGTAAAACTTAGTTTCACAACAATCAAGTAGGGATATTAAGTTTGTCCAGTTTAAGATGCAGAATTTGTTTGAGGAAAACAAAACCATGAAGGCAGAAATAAATAATGTTCAAAAGCAGGTAAAGAAGATAGATGAAGGCACAAGTTATTTGTAAATTAAATCAGGTAAGTATTTACCGAAAGAGACTTTTAAAACTACAAAAAAGAACAAATGAAAGGTTCACTACAATGTTAACAAACACAAACCTTTACGCAGAAATGCACAAACTGCTGTAAGTTACGGCAGGAAGAAGAGAAAAGTATGTGAAGAAAACATGTCAAATGATGTCTCTTTCCTCAAAGGCATGATCTCCGTTAGGAACGGTAAGAACTGTAGGAGTGACACTAAGATGTGTTTTGACTCTTCTATCAGAAAATGTAGGGTATGATCACGTCCATAACGTCATGAACAGGTTGGGGAAACCCACGAAATGGACTATAAAAGCCCATTCGGGCTTTGTTAGGAGAGCCTATTTGGGCCATACGAGAACGTTTTCGGTTTTGTGAGCGGACCCCCAAAATACCGCATTTGCGATACCTCATCAGCACATCGACTGACATTAACCATCCATGAAAATAAAGAATAAAACACAAAAACACACATCGTTGAAGAGGTAGACATTCACAAATATGCATAACCTACATGCTCAAAGACTTTAAGACAGCCATAGAGAGACCAAACTTTCCCCAATGTAGTTATGAAAGCCGAGGCACGCCACACAGACACAACATGCCGCCATTGCGTTGCAACTGCGCATAAACGGAGCGACATATACTTTTTTAAAAACCGGAAAATAAACATGCACATACATTTATTTGACGAATGTATGGAAGGTGGATATTGACATAAGATTAGTTATACACGATTTGGAAATAAGAAACAATGCCAAAACGAAACATGAAAATGAAACATGACATTTAAAGTCATTGATTAGTTGCAAGAGACCATATATAAGGGGCCGAATAATCATTCCCACTCAACTCAGCAACATGGAATGCAGGTGCAAGAAACGCAGTGAATTAATGGACTCAAACTTTCCAGGGATAAAATACCCAAATTCATCGTAAACTAATAAATAGACAAACATTTGTTGACAGAAAAACAAAATCTGATCTGCACTGCCTGTGCTGATCATTGCCGTGATTTTTATTCTCAAGGAACATTCAGAAAGTGTCACATCCATCATTGACGACATCAACAACGGCAAATGTACTCAGATGAACTATCAGCCATAGCATCAGCTATTGGCAATTGTCAACATGATGCAATGCAAAAGGAGGCACGTGCCATCACATGTTTATTTCTTGGAGATTTCGTGAACTATGACGGCCCAAAATGGCTAAATGACAGAAATCCTATATGCACTGCTTTCCTAAGGGGATTATGTAACCTGCAGGATGGTGATTGTAACAAAAAGACAGTCAATGATACTTTGTGTTGAACAGTTATTGTTATGCTGTTGTTGCTCCCCTTTCCTTCATGACCAATGTTTCCATCCATCTCTGTACTGTCAGCAAACATGCATGTCAGTTACATTCTAAATCATCACCATCAGGCTCATACACAACCATTTGCAAATGGCTGAATGAGCAAGCATCCGCTTTCCCCACTGGTTATGATCTCCTAACATTTTTGGACAATAACTGGCCAGAAAATTGCGAGTAAGTGTGAAAAGCACCAACCGGCTGAGCTGTGTGAGGACACTTATCCACATTACCCCGTCCCAAGACTACGCCCCATAAACACAGCCTCATCTGTCGCCATTCGTGTGGCTAAACATGAGCCCCGATACCTTAAATGTGATGCAACAGGTTTATGATTCAAACATAGATGATTGTAAGAACTTCCGCTTACACAGGAAGACGTTCATTAAAGAACAACATAATCATGTGTTTGACCAGCAAACGCATGATGTGAGCATCACTGATATGTTTGATTCTGTACCAGTCACATCACCCCACACCACCCAGGCCAACCCCGCTAAACCCAAAACTAAAGGGAATCGTAAAGGTAAGGGCGAGGGCAAAGCTACTGCCAAGGTTACCAATAACGTTACAGACAGTAAACATGCTTCGTCATCCACACCACATTACACTGATGTCTTGTGGAAGCGATGGCAGTGTGTAATTGTGAAAGGTTACAACAGAAGAAAACAAATTGATGTTGGCAATCCTGTTATGGTGAACCTATGTTCTTACAAAGCTGTTAAGGTCATGGGTTCGATCCAGAAACAAACAGTAGACGAGACTCCTCGTTCTTGGACAGTGATTGGTTCTGACATTTTACGGTATAGCCATACTTTTTCTTAATTCGCTCATAAAAGTATTGATTAACGGCAAGCAGGTCTTCATAATAACACAAATGGTGTATTTAGGCGATAAAACCACATGTGCGTTTTCAATATTAATGGTGTTGACATTATCATCACTCCGATTTAATGCCTCCAGTGAACATGCACAATAAATAAATACTCATATATTTATAATTGACACACTCGTGGTGTATATTATAACATTTTCAGGCAAGATCACACCTAATGGATCTCATGCTGAGATGTCCGAGTACTATTTTGGATACCAGGTCTGTGAAGACAGTGAGGTAGGACAATGGCGCAAAGATATCCGTGCATCTTAAAATGTGGCTAATCCCCATGCACTACGACTTCCACATGTCTCACCGTCTAACAGACCTTTGGATGCAGGGCTTGTGCATTACGCCAGCACCTGCAGATCCAATAAGAACGAGTACTTCCGCCGACTGGACATTGGCACTCAGTTTGGAAAGTCCCACAAACTCCACCCCGTTTTCGTTCTGCCAGGGGATAGGGATCATTATTCACTATCCACTAAGATGAAAATGGAACTATTTGTAGACAGTAATTAGCAGTGTCTTCAGTGTAAAAAGTACTGCTAACAGCTTCAGTAGCAGAGCCATTAGTGATGTCTTTTGATTATGGCGTCATGGTAACCAGTGACGTCACAATGGTCTGCCAAGCACTGTGCTGTAATTTCATTGCAGCGATATTAGTCTATCAGCCCGGCAAAATTTCGGTACCAAAAAGGGGGCAAATTGTTACCGGTTTAAATTTGAAGGTAATGCTATCTATATGTAGAATAAATATGATAGCATTTGAAATCGAGTAGCTTTGCATGTTTTTTTAAAGTTCTTTTGAAGGTCTCCAAAGTTGGCACAGAAGAATGGCCAGTACAATATGTTGTCCGGTGAGTAGTATATAATTCACTTCTTTGTTTACTTCCTGTCTTGGTGATTTGACCATAGCAACAGTAATTAATGAACATAAGTGATCATATTTCAATCTATCAGGGGTAAGTTGCTGTTTTGGCTGTTGCATATACTACTATATATCTTACCAATAAAAAAGGGAGCCAAAAACTGCTTTTCAGACACAGTATATAAGTATATGGCACCAAGTGGTGCCAAACGTTTTTTTTATCAATGACTGTCTGTCAACATGTCATAAAATTGTAATTTTTATTTCATCAAAGTTGTAGGGTACACTGTAGAAGTGTTGACTCTTAACTAATGTTATGAAACAATTCAATAAAAAAGTTAATGGCATCAATAGCATCCCTGAATTTGGTAATGATGATGTAATGATGATGTAATAATGATGTAATGGTACATAGCACTTACTTACAACTAATTATCATTACTATCTTATTTTAACCTTTATTTGAACTATTGTTGGAAAAAAATAATTTCTGCATAATTATTACATTTTCCAATAAAATGTTAAAACACATGTTAATTTGAATGTAATTGATTATATTTTTATATGATATGATGATAAAATTCCCAAAATGAGAAAGTTAAATTTTCTCATTCTCATACCTAAAAATGAAAGATGCCTACTTTTGAATTTAGAAATTGATAAATAGAAAATCTACAGATAACAACTGCAATTAATGAAGGTTGTTTCAATTCACATACAAGTATCCTTAGATGTAAAATATTAAAACACATGTTAATTTGAATTTACTTGATTATTTCTTTTATGATATGATAAAATTTCCAAAATGAGAAAATTAAAATTTCTCATTCTCATACCTAAAAATGAATGATGCCTACTTTTTAATTAAGAAACAGAAAATCTACAAAAAACAACTGCAAATAATGAAGGTTGTTTCAGTTCACATACTAGTATCCTTACATGTTAAATTTATTTAAAATTATTACTCATTCATACTAAACACATGATCTATTCACAATTATACAGTATACATTAAACATATTTTGTAATGTTTTGTTTCATTATCTTACAGATTACAAATTCATTCTTCAACCATGAATTAAACACCAAGTTGCCATTTGTATTACTACTACTTCTAATGGACAAATATGGAGATGGGACAAGTGCTGATAGCTGTAGTGACTGCAATATGGAAGACATTGTCACCGATGAACCGCCATGCAAAAAGCCCAGGAGTAGTACATCCTGCATCATTCACTATGAAGGTGAAGATATGGAAAGCCACTTGGTTCAACCTAATAGCTTTGAATCGTGGGAAGCTCTGCTGAAAGCAGCACAAATACGAAATCACAAACCACTTCTGGAGTTTGCAAAGAGTACATATGAGATACCAAACATTTTCTACCATCGGAAATGTCGTTGTAGATTTACAATAAAACGTGAATTACAGTCACTACAGTCAAGCAAAACAGAAGAAGGTAGCCATGCTTGTGTTGAAAACCGGAGATCGAACAGGCAATCACCAACTTCATCAAGGGTTTATGAAAAGCAATGCTTATTTTGCCGGAAGGTTAAGTATAAGAAGGGCCAGAAAAGTCGAGAACTCCTTATACAGTGTGTTGATCTCCGTGCAGATAGGAGAGTACGGGACATGGCCATAAAAAAACAAGATGTAGCAGTACTAAGTTTTGTAGCACGTGATATTGTTGCAGCAGAGGCCCACTACCATCGCTCATGTTATAAAAAATACACAAGGGCACCTGACTGCACTCCCTGTTCTATTCCAGAAGTTGATGAACATGACATCCAGTACCAGGAAGCAGAAGCTGATGCATATTTTCATCTGTTTAGCTATATCAGAAACACCCTGTTTTCAAACCCAAAGACTGTTAAAATGGTAGACCTCACAACAGTCCTGGTGGATCACATGAAGATGGCTGGAATAAGTAACATCAGGGAATCTACAAAGAAGCACATTCGGAGAAAACTTGAAGCTGAGTTCTGTCAAGCAATTCACATATTTCCAGATGATAAAGGCAAACTTCTTGTTATACCAGACAACCTGAGTATCTATGAACTTGCCAAGGAGAATATAAAACTTACAGATGATATTCATTCCAAGCAGAGTCAGTCATCAGAAGACAAGGGGGTTATAACCTCTGCTGCCATATTGCTGCGCTCAAGGATCAAGGAGCAAGATGATGTTTTGGAATGGCCGCACTTACCAGAATCACTTAACATAGCTGCAATAAAACTGCCTTTGTCACTGAAACAATTTCTTTTTGGGCTGCTAACTGGTGACATTTCACCAAAGCAACCGTCAGAGAGGGTAACCTGGCTTGTCAACTCATTTGGACAGGACCTCCTCTATGCTGTGAGCTGTGGCAAGCAGAAACCACCAAAACACATCCTTTTGCCAGCTGTTGTCAAGAATCTCACTGGAAATGCTGAACTGATTCAAGCACTAAATAGACTCGGCCATGGGGTATCTTACTCACAGCTTGAGGAAAACGAGACTGCACTCTGCCTACAGAAAATGGCATCTTCTGTAGATGGTGATGTTGTGCTTCCAAGTACTGCTCAGCCCCATGTATTCACAACCATGGCGTGGGATAATATTGACATCCTAGAAGAGACATTGACAGGGGAAGGCACAAGTCATAGGGTTAATGGCATTATCGTTCAGCCAAGAATGCACGGACCACATGAAGAGAAACCTCAGCTACCAATAGTAGAAAAAAAGAAACAGAGAAGCATTCCTGATGGAGAGTTTGCACTGCCAGTATATAATACCGGCGAAAGATGTGGACCTGGGCAGCTGACCACTACTGACAGTAACAGAGATGACACATTGCATCAGGCATTGAGAAAAGATGTCTTATGGTTCCTCACTCGGCAAACAGATTCACCACAGCAAACCATTGGTAGCTGGACAGGGTTTAACATTTCAGTCCGCCAAGATCTTGATGTCTGCCAAGACAACATAGGCTACCTTCCAACAATCAACGCTCCAGCAACAAGCCTAGCAACATGCTTTGAAATCTTAAACCAGGCGAAGAATATCATGGGGAACTTACATCTTAAAAAGGTGGTAATAGTCTTTGACCAAGCAATGTTTGCAAAAGTTGCTGAAGTTATCTGGAAGCGCAAGGACCATTATCCTGGTATCATCCTTCGACTTGGCACATTTCACACTATTTGCAATGTACTGAGCATTTTAGGGAAACGCTTTCAGGATGCAGGCTTGAGAGATCTTTGCATAGAGTCGGGTATTGTTGCAGAAGGTTCTCTTGGGGCTGTAATGGAAGGACGACAGTACAACCGAGCAGTTCGTGTTCACAAGTATGTGCTTGAAGCAATGATGAGGATTGCTTGGAAAGGTTTTGTACCCTGGCTCAGAGAAACTCAAGCTGGAGAAGTGTGTAACCTTGAAGAAACACAGGAACTGATAACTGAACTTCAAGACAATGTCTGCCAGAAACAGTTTGATGAAGTCTTGGAAAACACTTCCTTCATAGCTACAGTCAAAGCCTTCCAATCTTACCTGGATTTTCTGAGGAATGACAATGGACCGCTCTCTTCTTACTGGATGTCTTACATTGACATGGTACAGAAAATACTGCTGGGACTGATAAGGGCGTCACGTGAAGGAAACTGGGAACTTCACTTGGCAGCAGTGCGTGCTATGATTCCCTGGTGTTTTGCCTATGACAAAGTGAACTATGCAAGATATTTGCCTGTCTACTATGCCAATATGACAATGCTACCAACACAACATCCTGATGTATATGAACAATTTCAGCATGGGAGGTTCTCTGTTCAACTCAGTCAAGATAATCCTTTCGGCAAAATTCCAGTCGACCAAGCCACTGAAGAGACCGTGAACAAGGACACCAAAGTGCCAGGAGGAATCAGGAAATACAGTTTGAAAGCAGGGGCTGTAACAAGATTCTACTTAACTGCTGAATACCGGAGTGCATTCCTTCGTCAGTTCAGAGACATGTTGGGACTAAACAGATGTGATCTGCATCATGCAGAACTCCAGTCACCAAGAATGCTGAAAGATGAACAAGCAGTGAAAACAGTTGTTGATACCATTGAGAATTGGATTAATCCTTTTGATGGATATCAGGAAATAGTGAGCCTGTCCACTGCAACAGCTGCTACTACAGAAATTGCCAATGACCTCCTTAGGGCAGAGAAAGTGGGCGAGAATGCCTATAAAAGATTTAGAGAAGAACGATTGGACAATGAATCACCAACAATCAAATTTCATGACAAATTGCCACAACACAAGCTACAAACCTTCACAAACATGTCAAAGAAGAAAACCAAAGTAAACTCATGTGGGAAAGATATCATCCTCGTGGCAGAAAGAAAACTTTTTGCACAAATGATTCTGATTGCACAGGCCAGAAAAGAGCTGCAGATGAAAACTGTTCTTTGCTATCCCCTTGGACCACTGCCATGGTCGCTCTCAACACCTGATGGTAAACCAAGGAAAACCAACAAAGCAGTACTAGCACGAGAGTTGCAGAAGAGAGCATCTGTAGCTGAAAACATTCCACAGCCATCTACAACAATAATTGATGGCATGGCCCTTGTTCAAAAAATGAAGGGAGATCAGAAAACGTTTGGTCAAGTCGCAACTTTGATTCTGTCATCAGCCCTCAGAGAAGGAGCCCATAGTTCACGGATTGACATAGTATTTGATGTTTATCAGCATCACAGTATCAAGGAGGCAGAGAGACTAAATCGCTGTCAAGACAATGGTGTCCAGTACAAGAACATAGCATCTGCACACGTTGTTCGCCAATGGAGAAACTTCTTGTCAAGTACTGACAATAAGACCTCACTGATTGAGTTCCTCGTCACTGAATGGAAACATCCAACCTCACGTGAACTATTACCAGAGAAGGAATTGTTTGTGACAAATGAAGAGAAATGCTATAGAATCACAAAAGACGACACACAAGAGGTACTAGAGCTGGAGTCCAGTCATGAGGAGGCTGATACCAGACTACTACTCCACGCTGCCCATGCTGCTGACAATCATACTTCTGCAGTTGTTATTGCCTCAGAAGACACTGATGTATTTCTTCTGTGCCTTGCCTTCAGTGACTCCATACATGTTCCACTTTACCAGAAATGTGGCAATATCACCAGAACAAGGTTCATTGATGTTGGAAAAGTTGCAAGAGCTGTTGGTATGGATGTGTGTAAAGGAATACTTGGGCTTCATGCCTTCACAGGTTGTGATTCTGTCAGTGCTTTTGCTGGTCGTGGGAAGATTCGTGCACTAAGAACATTAGAGAATGACAAAGCTGCACAGGATGTATTTAAAGAACTTGGTCAGGAATGGACACTGTCATCAACACTCTTTTCCAAGTTGGAAACGTACACCTGCCAGCTATATGGATCTCGAATGCCATCAATGAGAGTTAACGACTTCCGTTATCACCTATTCTACAGCAAGAAAGGTGCAATTGAGTCACACCAGATGCCACCATGTAAGGATGCTCTTCAGAAACATGCAGAGAGGGCAAACTACCAAGCAGCAGTTTGGAAGAGGAGCCTACAGCAGAAACCAGAGGTGCCTAGTCCTGATGGCTTTGGCTGGAGAATTGAGTGTGCACCTGAGGGAGGAGAAAAGCTTGTCATTGATTGGATGGACGGTGCACCAGCACCAGAAGCAGTACTTGAATTTCTTGCATGCAAATGCTCACGATCATGCAAGCTGCCATCATGTCCATGCATGGTCAACAGAATGAAGTGCTCTAGCATGTGTAAACTGAAAATGTGTGAAAATCAAGAGGATGAGGTTGACACAGGAACTGATGTTTCATCTGAGGATGAATTTGATGAAGTCGACTTTTAGGGTGGTTAGAGGTTATCAACCACAAGAGGACTTTTCAATGTCCAATAACGTTGTGAGTGCAAAGAATAAATCAATTGTGTAATATTATGCAATGAAAAGATATTACAGATATTTCTTTTCACAAGTTAAACTGTCCTTGAATTGTTTGTTGAAAGAGAGCATCGTTTCATGGAATGACAAGATTTTAGTTTGTCTCAAAATGGTGGACGTACTCGTGGACATATTTTATATATAAAGCTACCAGTTACAGACTGCTATCATGCATTTTTATGAAGCAGGGATATTTCCCTTTTGAAAAAACAAGGTTAGAATTTGCCCCCTTGAATGGTACCGATTAGTCAAATATGGGTGCCCGGCTGACAGACTATATCTACAGTGTAGATTTATAGAATAACCCACGAGGTACGAGTGATTACGGAAAATATGTCACGAGTGAAATTAATGTTTTAAGTTCCGAGCTTTAGCGAGGAACTTAAAACATTAATTTCACGAGTGACACATTTTCCGTAATCACTCGTACCGAGTGGGTTATTCTATTTATTACCCATATTCGTATTAAAGACATGTTTCAAGAAAAAAACAATCAACTGTCGCCGATCAAGAATCAGCTGTTTTGTATCAATCCGCGTGTGAAAAAACACTGTCCACGCATTCCAACCGCATTACTCAATTATCGTGTTGTTACGCGTGAAAAAAAATAGTTCTGTTAAAAAATTGTAAAGATCACAGTATTGCAGTTATATTTCTGTCCGATTTACACAGCGTACACTATCTAGCATTGATAAAGAAGACCTGTTTCCAAAAAGGTTCATCAGGTTTTTTAATCAAAGCTTGTTTTGACAAGATCTCGTCACTGACAGACAGCCCCGTCGTGCATCGGCAGATAGGCTACATGCATTTCACATTGAGAAGAGGAAACACGGAAAACCTGTCATTTTTTTTTGGTGTCATTTGACAAAAATGCCAAAACCTATAACAACAACATAGATGGAATGTACAGAAGTCTTGTTTGTTAGAGAAAAGTTACGAAAAGTAGGTAAACTTTGAAAAGTATGATTGCTGTCACAGTGTCGGAATGAGTGACCCGACTTGACCCAGATATGAGACAGCCGAAACCAGGAATGACAAGAGAACCGGTTACAGTTTAATCCAGACAACAAGTTTAATTAACATCGTGTGTGATTTGAGACAAGTGTCACTGATGGGAAACGTGCATGTGGGATTTCAGGAGGATTTGTCAAACGCGGAATGACACAGTCAGATGACGGTAGTTTGTTGATATTTTGATGTGATTCATAATGGTCGAATACCTGTTGATAGACAAACACGGTATCTGGAGATTTGGCGCTAAGCTGTCCGCATTCACGGAGTTCATTTAGTTCAATATCGGACACAGGATCAGCTCACTGGGGTAAGTTTTCCTTTCCTTGTATTTTTAATTATTTTTGTTTTGATTTCAAAACCTCCGAGTTCAGCAAAGTGCATCGATTTTGCAACCAGATGCTGGTAATCATGTCGCTAAGGTAACACTCTATGCTACCCTTGATCTCCTTCAAAGCAGACAGTTCGAATTCTGAACTGTCTGATGTGCATGTCGAAATGATAAATTTGCAAATAATAATGTTTAGTTGCACCTTTCCTGTGTCATTAACCTTCATAGTCATAAGGTCAGCGGACGTCAGTCAGCCTGCTTACCGCTCAGCGCCGTGCTTTGCAGACGTCGCGGTTACGAAAAACGTATACATTGTATAAAAAGTGTCACGACCTTATTTTTTCACACAACGTTACGAAATTGTACGAAATAGTGTATCTTTATGATGTCTTTCGGAATGTCTAAATGTCGTTGCAAAATGAATTTGTTTTTATTCTCATGCCATCGTTGAAAGTGTGAGTAGTCACATTTTTCGTGTTTTTCTTACCTTTATACATTTGTGAACTAAGTTCATGTCAACTTATCAAGTTTAGACTTTTTCATTGTGTTTTCATTTTCATTGGCAGTTATCGATGTCATCATCGTTCACAAAGGCAAACCTGTCTATACAAAGTCCGGTTTTTGGATTCGGGTGGTCGTAAAATTCATCAAACAGCAAGCAGCAAGCCCTCTAACACAGACGCAAACCAGGATTTGGTGGTGATGATCTTGGCGCCCTAGAAACAGTTTCAGGCAACATCACAATCTGAATCTTGGAACTTCAATCTGGCCATATGCAGTTTTGACAACAAAGACATTAAATGTGTTCAGATTTTAAAATTTTACGAATAACTTTTCATGTCAATCAGATCTCCGTCCGCTTTAACGAGGTCATTTACTTTGACAGGTCTCAAATGGCCAGCCCTGTTTGTTTACAAACGGGGACGTAGTTTTGGTTTTTAATGTAAAATGAAAATCTTGTGAAATAAATGAAAAATATGATAATGTGAAATCATGTTGTTAATATGAAAGTATGTGTCTTGTCTTAAAAAATCTCGAATCAGTGAGATTGTAGCACGTAAAACATCTGAAGGGAAAGGCTTCGATTTGTGAATGAATGGGATGAGAAAAAAATAGTTCCGTTGTCCAATGAAAATTGATCTTTGTTCCACTGACCAATCAGCTTCGAGAATCACTAATTGCACACTGTGCAAATATCAAAAAGTTATTACACTGCATATTTGAGCCCATATGGGTAATAAATATAGAATACTAAACGAGCTCCCGTGTAATACCAATTTTATGAAACAAGTGAATAGTTGTGGTATCTGACGAGCGAAAGCGAGTTAGATACCACAACTATTCACGAGTTTCATAAAATTGGTTTTACAAGGGAGCGAGCTTATTATTTTATTTATTACTTGCCATTTATAACGTTTTTAGAATTATACTGTTGAGTATGAATAGGCTGACACCTACACGATCCACGGCATAGTCCAATTGAGTTTAACAAAATAATACTTCAAACACGTCAAAAATCGAAACGTATGAATTTAATACCATACAACGGTCCACCTTTAGAATTCAGACGTCCGTTCCACAAAATTATCGTAGGGCTAATCGCAACTCACATACTTTAACTTAGACTAATGACTGTCGTTGCGCTACAATACGATCGCCTTGTGGAACGGGCCTTGCACCTCAAAGTTTACAATCACGTCACAATACCCGATGACGTAAATTGTGGAATTTTGTAGCAAGATCCATCGGTGAAACAATGCCATGTGACGTCAGCCTAGCAACAAGGTTGCTGGGGTCATCGAGTGTGCATAGGCTCCTCTCAGTGATCTATCAACTCCATACGCAATGTTGTTGAATAAGCCAAGGGATGTTGAGAGCTTTCAATATTTGTTCGTAAAACGTGTTCGGAGAGTACATTAGCACGCGTTTTGGTATTACACAATGTGTAATACAGCTGTATGTTTATTAAACGGGTGATCTCTTCACAGGCAAGTAATAAATCGCTTTAATACTTGCCCGTGAAGAGATCACCCGTTTAATAAACATACAGCTTTATTACACATTGTGTAATACCAAAACGCGTGCTTATGTACTCTCGGAACACGTTTCACGAACAAATATTGAAAGCTCTCAACATCCCTTGGCGTATTCAACGACATTGTGTGTGGATATGATAGATCACTGGGATGAGCTCGATGACCCCAGCAACCTTGTTGCTAGGCTGACGTCACATGGTATTGTTTTGCCGATGGATCTTACAACAAAATTCCACAAATTACGTCATCGGGTATTGTGACGTCATTGTAAACTTTGAGCTGCAAGGCCCCGTTCCACAAGGCGATCGTACTCTAGCGCAACGACAGTCGTTAGTCTAAGTTAAATTATGAGAGTTGTGATAGCCTTAGCACTACGATAATTTTGTGGGACGAACGCCTGAAATCTAAAGGTGGACCATTGTATGATATTAAATTCATACGTTTCAACTTTTGACGTGTTTGAAGTATTATTCTGTTAAACTCAATTGGATTATGCCATGCATGGATCGTGTAGGTGTCAGCCTATTTACACTCAACAGTATAATTCTAAACACATTATAAATGACAAGTAATAAATAAAATACTAAACTCGCTCTCGTGTAAAACCAATTTTATGAAACTCGTGAATAGTTGTGGTATCTGACTCGCTTTCGCTCGTCAGATACCACAACTATTCACTCGTTTCATAAAATTGGTATTACACGGGAGCTCGTTTAGTATTCTATATTGATCTCATCCAAGCCATATCTCCTGTGGGAGCCAGTTATGGATGATAACTCATTAAGTGACTCACTATGATATTTGATGTGTACGTACCAAATACAAACTACTGCTCTTTCTATTTTTTCTGACTAAAAACTGTATATATCCCTATTTATACTTATGATGGTAATATTTTGGGCAACGTTGAAAGGGGGAAGTCCAGAAAAAATATTAATAGACAATACAGGTACGGGACCAGTTGGTGTACAGTTTTGAAGTTTGCACGAGAATGGACAAACAAGCCTGAAACCGAAACAAATTTCGTTTTATAAAATAGCACAGCATGAACAGTTTCATAAACCTCGGTGTTCACTTTAACTAATTTCTTTCTCGTGCTCCATGCAATTGTTTTCAACCGAAATGTAAGGCTTTTCTATCCCGGAACTGGCATAACTGTACCTGAAATATATATATTATTGTACATCTAAACTACTCTCTCATGTAACTATCAAATTATCAAGTAGTTAAAATTCAATGCAATACTTACAGTGACATCTGCTAATCAGATATGAGGCAAGCCACATCATTTTTTGACCACATGCTGAATGTGTTATCGTCTCGTGCGATCCGTGTTGACACTGCATTTATACCCGTTCAAAATAATACCGGAGATGTCATTTCCGGTTCGTCTGATTATTTTAATTAATTAAAGCCTTTATGATTTACGCATCCAAAAAAATTAATGTTGCGTGCGATCTTCCTGTTTAATTACAGTTGTATTTATCAAATGCCTTTATCTTTAAGATTGTCTCCATGACAGTTTTCTTACGTACCGACATGGTGAAATAAATCATAAGATACGCAAAGATATAACTACATGATCATAAAGTTACACATCCGGAAGTCTAAAATATATTTACTTTTTTTTCATCTAATTAAAATCAATGTAAACCTTAAGAATAATTCCGCCTGCAATAACAAGTTGAGTAGATGTGAATGCTCGATCAGCACAAACGGCAGCCATTACAGCCGAGTCTGAGTGGACGTGGGATGGGCACTCTGTATTTGGATCCTACTGACATGTGTCTGGATACTGGGCTTTGCTGATTTCGTGATAATTATGTTAAGTATTGCTATTATTATCAGATTGTTTATTGGTCGGATAAGAGCACATTAAAGAAGGATTGCAGCATTTATTTCAAGCCATTTTGCAGTTCGTAAAGCCCGCTAATGGCGACCCGGGGAATCCCGTGACGTCATTAGACTAGGTCTTCAGCAACCCATGCTTGCCCTTAAAGGCGACATAAAACCAGATTTACGTTGGGTTTGGGAATAGGTGTAAAGTGAAAAATATCGCCGTTCGTCAGTGAGGGAGGAAAACTGAAATGATAAAATCTCATGAATAACTATTGTGAAAATACCCTTTATCATTCTTTAGCAACAGTGTACCGGGATGTGCCCATATGTGTGTGTGTGTGTGTGTGTGTGTGTGTGTGTGTGTGTGTGTGTGTGCTTGCTTGCTTGCTTGCTTGCTTGTTTTCCACCACATTCAGCAATATTCCAGCTATATGGTAACCTAGTGGTTAAAGAGTTCGCTGGTCACGACGAATGTCTGGGTTCGATTACTGACATGGGTACTATGTGTGAAGCCCATTTCTGGTGTCCCCCGCCGTGATATTTCTGGATTATCGCTAAGACTATGTAAAATCATAATCATTCACTCTCACATAAAATGTAGTTTGATGTCAGTACATTTCTTGCCACACTCTTGGTATTTAAGGTTGAACAAATAAACAAAACCATTTCCAAAACTCACCACAGAGAGAGCGATATTTTTGGTATATCCGGGTGTAACATCGTGATGGATTATCCTTCAATTTCTTTTCAGAACTTCAGAGGTCTTGAAACAAATTCTGTGTGAAATAAAGACCGACATTGCAACACTCAAATGCCATGTGCCTATTGTCACGTGATTCATCTGCACCAGGTAATCGTGCAAATCATTCATTTAGCCGAGAACAGCCGAGAACTGCCGATGCGCTAGAGAGCGCTCGTGTTGAACGACAACTGGAATTTTGTGTTGGTTTCGAATTTCGTTGACATTTATTGAAATCATGTGTCAGATAAAACACTCCTCCTCGGTTTGGTGGAGATTTAAAAAAACATGCGTGAGGCAGAGACCGAAGTTATATAACGGAAAGCGAAGCTCTGAGTGGTGCTTAGTACTTTACACAATCACTGAAGAAATATATAGAAACATTGCTGTACTAGACACTCGTTGGTGTCCGAGGAAGTGAGGATCTGTGTGTGTGTGAGTTTAGTTTGGTATTTTTGTATGTACTTAAGGCAAAATTAACTTGAACGTGGGAAATGAATTACTCTTCTGTGGATGTTAAATCGTAAAAGAAAAGGGGGCTTGGGGTATACTATTCATACTGAGCTTCATGACAGATGATAAGATCACGACAGTTATTTTTGTCCTTGACCATACACTGATAAACTACGGATGTCATCACAAAATAGAATGAGATAGAGCAGGGTTTTTCGCCGCCTTGAGCTGTATGTAACCAAAATCAAGTCGACACTTACCGTTGCAATTTCCATGCCAACCCTTCATCACCTGACTGTTACAAGTCGGAGCATTTTAAGAAAGACTTTCGGGAGTTTTGTGTGAACTGTTTTATGACAGCATTGGGGGTATTGACAGCAAACCATTACAGTTCATAAAATCACGCGAAAAAATGTCAAGGTTATCAGCAGAACAGAGAGAGATGAGGCATGGAATATCGCTGATGGGTCCATGTTGCAAGAATGCTCAGTGAGTTTGGTTTAACGCTGCTTTTAACAGTATTCCAGTTATATCACGGCGTGTCTGCTTAATTTGGGAGGAAAGCCCCATGTGATGCTGGTGAGACCCACGAGCACACGTAAAGTTACGTCTGCTCAAGGGGACGCTTCCGGGAGGGGACGGTCCCATGGAACGTCTCTAGGAGTATCTTGGGCGACAAATGAGACTACGTCCAAAACAGCGGAACAACGTACAATAGCTTGAACTGTTTTTGGAGGAGTGCGGGCGCATACCCAACGACGTCATCACTTTACGACATCGATGAGGAGCGTATACAGGCCTCTCTGGAATCTCGAGGAGGTCACGCAAGAAATTGATTCCATTACCGACGTGCTATAGAATCGTTCAGAAGCGTTGTTACGAAACTTCAGAAATCTGAGGGGTGGTCGGATAGCCTAGTGGTTAAAGCGTTCGCTCGTCACGCCGAAGACCCGGGTTGGATTCCCCACATGGGTATAATGCGCGAAGCTGGAATATTGCTAAAAAGCGTGTTAAACTAAACACTCACTCAGAAATCTGAATTCATTTGAAATGAAGCGTACATTTTCTCGGGTTTTTTTTCATAAGCAGTCCGGGGCACGGGTGGTCCAGTCGTCTAAGGCGCCGCGATTCGCTGTACAGAGTTGCGTCCCTTGGGCACGCCAGAAACCTATGATTGTGGGTTCGAATCCCGGTTCGTCCCGATTATGTTTCTAGGTTTGTCAGCACCATACCCGTGCTCG
Source organism: Haliotis cracherodii (assembly GCF_022045235.1). Classification (NCBI taxonomy): domain Eukaryota; kingdom Metazoa; phylum Mollusca; class Gastropoda; order Lepetellida; family Haliotidae; genus Haliotis; species Haliotis cracherodii. The sequence goes on from NW_027266279.1 coordinate 271,136, forward strand.
TGGGTTTCACCGAAGTGGTAAACGTCTGAGATCTGCCTCTCTTCGGGCTTTCCTCCCACATTAAGCTGACACGCCGCGATATAACTGAAATACTGTTAAAGCAGCGTTAAAATAAACTCACTCACTCATAAGCAGTCCAAGTCGATGAATACTTCTTTCTTTAGTTTGTATGTATTACGCATATTTTAGAAAAAGAAAAAAGGATTAAAATAATATATTGAAAATATAAATACTTTCAAAAACTAACTTCGTCGCAATGGGAATATGTTTGACCGCTTTGGAAACAGTTTTCGATTTTTGTTATCTGTATATTTTAAGTTTTCAATTTATTTTCTGTGATTTTCATGTTTCAGTCACAGATGGGATGCGATACAGTCACAGACGGATGCGATACAGTCACAGACGGATGCGACAGTCACAGATATACGTGATACAGTCACAGACAGACGCGAGACAGTCACAGACAGACGCAATACAGTCACAGACGGATGCGATAGTCACAGACAGACGTGATACAGTCACAGACAGACGTGATACAGTCACAGACGGATGCGATACTGTCACAGACAGACGTGATACAGTCAAAGACGGATGCGATAGTCACAGACAGACGTGATACAGTCAGACAGACTTGATACAGTCACAGACAGACGCGATATAGTCACAGACAGATGCGATACAGTCACAGACAGACGCGATACTGTCACTGACTGACGCGATACAGTCACAGACAGACGTGATACAGTCACAGACAGACGTGATACAGTCACAGACGGATGCGATACAGTCACAGGACAGACGTGATACAGTCACAGACAGACGCGATACAGTCAAAGACAGACCCGATACAGTCACAGGACAGACGTGATACAGTCACAGACAGACGTGATACAGTCACAGACAGACGTGATACAGTGACAGACGGATGCGATACAGTCACAGATATACGTGATACAGTCACAGACAGACGCGATACAGTCACAGATATACGTGATACAATCACAGACAGACACGATACAGTCACAGATATACGTGATACAATCACAGACAGACGCGATACAGTCACAGATATACGTGATACAGTCACAGACAGACGTGATACAGTCACAGATATAATTTATTCAGTCACAGACAGACGTGATTCAGTCACAGACAGACTTGATACAGTCGGTCACAGGACAGACGCGATACACTCAGAGATATACGTGATACAGTCACAGACAGACGTGATACAGTCACAGACAGACGTGATACAGTCACAGGCAGACTTGATACAGTCACAGGCAGACTTGATACAGTCACAGGACAGACTTGATACAGTCACAGACAGACGTGATACAGTCACAGACAGACTTGATACAGTCACAGACAGACGCGATACAGTCACAGATATACGTGATACGGTCACAGACAGACGTGATACAGTCACAGACACACCCGATACGGTCACAGGACAGACGTGAAACAGTCACAGACAGACGCGATACAGTCACAGAGGGATGCGATACAGTCACAGGACAGACGTGATAGTCACAGACAGACGTGGTACGGTCACAGACAGACGCGATACAGTCACAGACAGACGTTATACAGTCGGCCACAGCAAAATAAGAAACGGGTCGTTTACAGTACAGTACTGACACTAAATCCATTACCATTGACGGAGAATCATGTGACATTTTAAGTCCAGCTTACCGAGAATTCATTAATACAATGATGATTGAGTGAGTTTGTGAGTGAGTGTGTTTTATGCCGCTTTTAACACTATTCCAGCCCATCAGGGCTCGGTTCACCAATACTGGTCTCCATACATTTTATTTACGTGGGAATTTAACTCCGGTCTTCGGCTTAACGAACAAACGTTTTAACCATTAGACTTCCCAGCCACCCCTCACATCCATGACGATGTTTCTATTGTCGGAGTGGTAATACGTTCTTAATACGTTGGAATCTTTGAAATACTAATTAAGGTCCCTTCGTCGTCACATCAAACAAAGAGGTGTGACTGTTATTCCTTGGCACATTAATCTGCTTCCCATTAGTGTTCTCAAGACAACAGGAAGAGGTAGAAGCAGCCATTAGTTTCGTTAATCAACAGTGCCACGCCTCGGATTCTTGAGCAACAGAATTAAGCCTTCTTCATCCGGGACAGGATGTCAATTAGTATGAGAACTGTTATAGTCAGGCTCGGTCGCAAACGATCGAGACCTTCGGTTTTCGTCCACGTTCCCGAGATCGTTTTTAACTTTTCATAGCTATTATATATATGATTAGTTATTATTACATTCACGTCTTGTGTGTAAAAACTATGTTTACTGTAGCTATAAGATCAATTAAATGTTTCATCGTAATATTTAAGTTATAGTTAGCTCCAGTGATCGGCTCAAATAGTCCAGCGATCTTCTGGTGCTTCCGTCATCAAAAGTTGGGTAGTTCATTCCTAGATAGTTTCATGCTTTAAATCCACTAAAGTAAAAATATTCATTCCAAAATACTTACGTAAACACCTTCTCAGGCATGTTATTGGGTAGATTACAACCCTCCTTATTGCTGTCAAATCGTATAAATGATGTTTAATCGCATTCTTCTCGCTCTAACTTTTGGTGCCTTCTGCTACATGTATTTCCGGAAGTGACGTCACCATGATTATAATCTCGTCCCAAATCAGTTGCAGAAATAACAAACTCAACGTAAGTTGCAGTTTTGGGCCCAGCGAGTTTTAGAAATTTTATAATGATTCGATAGACGCATTTTACAGTGTTTTTAATAATAATTACCGTACAGCATTATTGGCGCTGCCCTTGCGCATTATAGTTATTCTTTTCAAGTAGATTAAATAAACAAAACTAGAATTTGTATAAATGTATTACCTAACTGTCAAAACTGATAAGCTTTAAAATAGAATATTGAAATTGTAACTGCCATAGATAATAACAACAACAACAAGTATAGATTTCAATTGACTTTTATCATTTGTTATAGTTTTTTCTTTTAAATCCGTTTTAACAATATTTCTTGAAACTGACGGGGTTGGGATGGGACAGAAAACATCCTGACAACCATGTCTCTCACCCCAACCAACCACCCCCCAACCTGAGTAAACATATTTACATCAACATGACATTATGCATTGCATGTCAGTTATCGAAATTATCTCCCGAGAGAAAACAGATGAAACTTGACTTTTTGTTTTAATACGTCAGTTCCACACTGACAAGGCGAAATACTGACAGATGGTCATTTATGGATTCAATATCGGTTCTTACCTTCCGTTCTTTTCTTGAAAATGTTTCTCCCTTAACTGTAATTTCTCATTTAGATAGACTGTTCGTTTCTCAAAGCGCCATTTTTGTTAGTTGACCAGCACATATTCATTTACTGTCTCGTAGATTTCAAGAATATGTTGTGTTATTTTTGTTTATATTTTTTAAGATTTTTCAAACACGAACCTACATTTTAAGTCGCAATTACGAGGTATTATCATAATTCCCTGCGTGTAAGGTAGGAAGGATTTATGTTTCAATGTTTTTCATTTGTAAGTAAATAATTTAATTTTTCGGCAGACAGGTATAAAAAGTATATAATAAATATGATGTCTCGTTAACTTATCTTCTTTTCCCCGTCACTCGAGGGCGGTCGGGTAGCCTAGTGGTTAAAGCGTTCGCTCGTCACGCCGAAGACTCTGGTTCGATTAACGACATGGGTACAATGATATTGCTGGATTATTGCTAAAAGCGGCCCAAAACCATACTCACGCACCCCCCGTCACACGATGAGAGAAACGTGATGTTTAACTGGGTTTCAGTGTTAAACCAAACTACTCATTCACTCACGCACGCATTCACCCACGCACATGTCAGAAGGCCAAAAAAATCATCCGTCAATATTTAGGCGGTACCGCCGTGAACGTTCACACGTTCAGACAAATATTAATAGATTTAAATTCAATGCGTGGATAGCTTTGGTTTCTTACATGATAACTCTGATGAATATTAGCCCCGAATTCTAGATGGGCCATATTAAGTTCATGGGCCAAGTCAGTCATGACAAAAGCTAATGTTACGTGACAGTCGCGGCCTCCAAGAGCTGGATTGTGAAGCCCAATTTGGAATATGAGGTCGAAATAAGAGATTTTATGTGCGCCTTGATAGATGACGAGCTGATATTTTGTGTGAGTTTGCTGCCTTTATTGCCGCTTTGAACAACATTATTTTTCCATGACATGTATATATATCACAGCAAATCCAAGCAGATATACTGACCTACCTGCTTTCACCTAACAAACTGTAGTCTTACAAACTCTGATATAATCAGACGTGTGTAAATTACTTTCTACATCTGATCACCGTTGTCAGTCAGCCGTTGTTTTATTTGCTTGACACAGCATAAGGCATGCGTCTTTCTGAAGGAGACCGAAGTTGGTTAAACTAATCTGAAATGTGTTAATTAATCATCATGTATGATGGCACTCCGCGGGTGTATTGTTGAACCGTTTGTATGTTGTTCGTGTCGCGGTTCTGACAGTTCCGTTAGAGCTTCACCAATGATGTACTGTGATATTTAACTGCGGCATGGTGTCTCAGCGGACTAGTACTATATAACCGACGTAACTAGTCCGTATTAGAACATACATCCACACACACGTGTCTGAACGATATAAGTGCAAACACCCTATTTCACCTTTTAGTATTTTGCAACGTTAATTTGTGTAATTGTGATCGGTGGCAATAACGACCACACTAACGCTGTGGGGGTCTGGGAGTTTGTATTGAGACCAGATATCTTTTTCAACAACAGTTGCAAAGCCAAATATTTTTTAATTAAAACAACTATTTTGTCCACCCCAAGAAAATCAAATGGTCGGCCCCCAACAAACGGTTTCGGACAGTGAGTGGGTGTATTGAGTTCAGTAATATTGTGGTGGGTCAGCTTTTTGTCGGAGGAAAGCCAATACGAAGACAGATAAACGGTAAACGGTCAACATATTGGTGGGTTTCACACCCACACGTATGATGGCTGCCAAGAATCATAATCAGGACGACTGATGGATTCGAATCTACTATCAGCCTAAGGGAAGCTATTTTCCAGAGCGACATTCTATGCCCTTTGTCTCTGTGTTTTCCTTCCTCCCAAAGTCTATAACCCATTTCAAGACAGAATGAGTGAATCGATATTAGCTTTATACCAGTATTCACACAACATTCCCAATATAATGCTGCAGCACTGATCACATCTGCCTTGAAATGTGATGTGTCACACATAAAACACACATAAGACGGCTGAGACTCTAAATATTGCTATTTGCGTTCCATGACTCCAATAAATACTCGATGTCTTTATACAGAACCCGTTGTTCATCACCCAGTTCCACCGGGCCATATTTTAACGGGCCCTTGTCAATTTCATAATAGCACGTGCATGTGGATATCAACACGTAATCTATTTCAGAATGCGGCGCCTTTCATGTCAGATAATCGACGCCTGCTCATAAATTCAATTAGTGATTAAAGTGCAATTTGCCAGTATTATACGCCAGAGCTGTCACAGCGTTTATTAATTACATCTGTGATAGTTCCACACATAAAAAACTGTCTACTTAGCTGGTTTTTACAACAAAAACGTGCTTGTCTAAGTTCTTGCAGTAACCCGGGACGAATTAACGGAAATATTTCCATCTATTGCATCAAAGCGTGCCTTGCAAAATAAAACGCATTGGCGCAGTATTACGTGCCTTTCATCTAACTTTATGTATGAAACGTTTCCAGGGTCTCGCTTCATAATTAATACACAACAAACATTCAAGATGTGTACACACCGAGTCTCTGCCCGTGTTAGCACGATTTAATTTGTTGATATCCTAGTGCATGTCCCTCGTCTAATTAATTAAAAGGTGTTTTGCAAAATAAAAATGTTTCAGCTTTTAAAAATATTTTAAGATCCATGCACGCATTCATATCAGTGATGAACTCATTGACACGTTAGATATAGCCGCGTCGGGCCAGGGTTACTGGGATTGTTTATATTAATCAAGGGTTTTTCTCGTGGCTGACGCGTTGCCACACAGACGTGTATATCCCATGTTAACAGAGGTGTGACGGAACAAGATTCAACAAACTTGACATTTTCAACTCTATGGCAGTTAAAGCTGACCAAATCACCTCTTTGAACTTTTCCTAAAAGTATGTAAAATATTATTAGCAAGTTAATGGATTTGTTTGAAACCACAGGAATACGTAGCTGTACCCCCCAAAAATATAAAAAGATATTGTCAACCCCTGTATCCTACGAGGCCACTCGTTTCTCGTGAGATGCATGAGTTATAACATGGTTCTGGGTAAGGCTACCGCTTCCTGTGCTGAAACATATGCCTTCTCTGACATCTGTGTCTGTGTATGATAAGGTATTTCTTTGGTGAGTGAGTGAGTTGGGTTTAACGCCGCTTTTAATAGTATTCCAGTTATATCGCGGTGTGTCAGCTTAATGTGGAAGGAAAGCCCGAAGTGATGCAGGCCTCAGACGTTTACCACTTCGGTGAAACCCGCGTATGGTGCTGACAAACCTAGAAACATAATCGGGACGAACCGGGATTCGAACCAATCATAGGTTTCTGGCGTGCCCAAGGAACGCAACTCTGCACAGCGCCACCCGTGCCCCAAGGTTCCGAGCGAAAGTCGTATGACGCTCTTTGAAATCTTGGTAGAAAGAGCATGGTCGATTGTATGACGCTCTTTGAAATCTTGGTAGAAAGAGCATGGTCGAGTGTATGACGCTCTTTGAAATCTTGGTAGAAAGAGCATGGTCGATTGTATGACGCTCTTTGAAATCTTGGTAGAAAGAGCATGGTCGATTGTATGACGCTCTTTGAAATCTTGGTAGAAAGAGCATGGTCGATTGTATGACGCTCTTTGAAATCTTGGTAGAAAGAGCATGGTCGATTGTATGACGCTCTTTGAAATCTTGGTAGAAAGAGCATGGTCGATTGTGTGACGCTCTTTGAAATCTTGGTAGAAAGAGCATGGTCGATTGTGTCCCAACCTGGTGTAAGTGAGGTGATCTACAACAGCATGTCAGTACATGTGGGAAGTCTAATGAAGATCATATTCGCAGCAACATGGGATTCGAACGCACGACCATCGGATCCTGGCGCGGCTAAGGGACTCAACTCACAGTAAAGATGGCATGGAAACAGGTAAGAGGTATGTTCCATGTTCTTGTTATGAGCTTGTTTTACGCTGACGTCAGCATTATCACGGCTACCCGCAAACACCCGATGGTTCATGACCAAACAACGCAGATTCCTCTGCTGTCAGAGAGCGGTCACACAGTCAGAAAAGACGATATAACCACGCTCCTCCAACCTGTGACCTTTTCTGAAAGAACACTCAGATTTGTTCTTGAATGACCACTCTTAAGTGCAATGTGCGGAAGGTAGAAAAATGAAGCCTCAATGTTGAATGTGCGGCAACACTGTCGCAAGAAGGCGAAATGAAGCAAATGAGAGGACTGCTGCTCCTGAATCTCCTCGTTTCATCCTCAAGTATTGTGCATACTTAACTTGATTGCATTGTACAATAAACATCCCCATACAAGTGAGACACATACCACGCCCCCTTCAACCGGCGATGAGCCTTACTGAGATAAAGTAGGTTTTTCATTACAATAACAAACGGTGCGTGTTTCACAAGTGCAATAATTGAAAACAGGGGGTGAAAGAACATCCCCCAGCAGTGATGGCCCAGATAACGCAGCCAAGGGCTTCATGATGATTGATAAGAACAGGATTGTCTCAAAGATCGGAAAGTGATATAGGCGTACCTAGAATTTATTGCTATAAGGCAAACAGGACGTTGGATCGAGTTGTCTAGCGGTTCTTTTCACCAAATGGGTACATTGTGTGTAGCCAATCCTACATGTCCTTGGTCGGAATACTGAGTCAAGATGTTCCGTTTATTTATTTGTAAATGGATCACGTGACCTTGAATACAATCCGACAATCTAAACCATACAGATCGGTAAAACGCAGCTTAATTTGATGCCCGAGAACTAAATACAGCTGATGAACCCTTTACAATTGGGACCTGTAACACACATGCATCTCCAATAAAATGTCCTGTGAAAATAATGGGGAAAAGTCTGTTAACAGCTGAAGGTTTTTATTCCTTCCTCTGTAAAAACTGCTTGTATAAATTGACTTATTCCGCCATTCAAGGCGATGGATCTAACCCGAAATGAATTACCATGATGGAATATAGAAGCATAGTGCATGCTCGTCCTTCACGTGCTATCATCACTGCAAGTTCAAATAATTACAACAGTTAATTGCAAATATCAATGGATGCAAATATCCTAAAACTGAGACTCTTTAAGTCATACAAATATACTAACAAAGCTCTCGGTCCGATTCGCTGTGCAGAGTTGCCTCCCTTGGTTACGCCAGAAACCTAGATTGTGGGTTCGAATCCCGGTTCGCCCCGATTATGTTCCAAGGTAGGTTTGTCGGCACCATACCCGTGCTTGTGGGTTTCACAGAAGTGAGACCTGCTTTCCTCCCACATTAAGCTGACACGCCGTGAAATAACTGGAATACTGTTAAAAACGGCGTCAAACCCACTCACACTGTTGGTCACGACTACAACTTCCAGGAAGATACGTCTTGACACATTTCAAGGACTTCAGGACAATTTTTTCATAAAATTCATAAAAGTACGTGTGAGCAATCTAAGGCGACAGTGATGGAAACGCTCAGGAGGTCGATATAGTTGTTTTCAGTAGAGAAGGTTATTAAAGACGTTTACCTAATGCAGCCGTTGCTTTTTGGACCAGATAAATGTTGGATCTGTCCTGCTTCATGGTTGTGGACAAACATGGGAAGTTTTTCACATTACCTACACATGGACCGAAGTGTATTTTAGTATAATCTGTGTGTAGTAAAAAAAATAAAACATATCACATCCATCATGCCATACTCCGTTAATTAATGTTTTATTTCTAAAATATCTTCCCTGCAAATGTAAGGTCACATAACACAGTACCAAATTGTACATGTGTGTTATAATAAAACATATTCATGGACACATTTTCATAACTATTCTATCAGTTATGACATTCCAAAAACGACTCAAATTATTCAAATAATCTCAGGAAGCATTTTAATTTTCTGAGAGAAAAATACCCACCATTCATACAATTATAAAATAGAACTACCTAACGTAGTAGCAGCATCAGTAGTAGCAGTCTTGCAAGTTGGGGAATGATGAAAGCAACGAGTTATACACAGTAGGAATACGATACTGGCACCCTGAACACACAACTGCACATGGGTACATCCAGAAATGATACACATGGTACATGCATGGTACACACATACTGTATGGCGGTACAAACAAGATGTATGATGGTACACACAATGCATGATGGTACACACACAATGCATGATGGTACACACATAATGCATGATGGTACACACAATGCATGATGGTACACACAATGCATGATGGTACACACACAATGCATGATGGTACACACACAATGCATGATGGTACACACACAATGCATGATGGTACACACAATGCATGATGGTACACACAAAATGTATGGTGGTACACACAGAATACATGATGGTACACACGTTAACATAATGCATAATGATACAAACATGATACATATATGGTACATGACGTCTAGACCTAGGATATAATGATAATATGGACACCTGGACAATGATATATGACACCTGTAGAAACAAACACACGATGGAAAAATCGACGACCAATATACGTGTAACTTCTATCACAAGGTACTGCAGAAGACCATCAATTTTTGTGATCATTCTCAAAAGAAGCTTGCCATTTCCAAACGACGAAAGGCAGAAAAAACACAATCACCATTTTCACTGAACTTTAACAATCCAGATTTCATATTGAAATAGTTTTAACGAAATACATCTGAATGAACATTTTTTGGAAATCGACGATTTCTAAAACACAATAGGATTTGATGGATGTACGAAAAAAACTTTTTCGAAGCATTAGACGTTCCCGGATCTAAAAAGTGAATTTACATGTAATTTCAACCAGCGGGTTTTCACACAAATAACTACTGGGCCAAATAATGAAAGGATGATGAGATATAGTCCCCTCATGAGGCGTGTTTATATGTACTCAGATAACATTTGTACTCCAGTATCTCTGATGATATATGAGTTATATATCAACATCTTAAACAATGTACTTCTACTATGCAATGAATGTATTCATGTCCAACGTTTTCACACATATGACGCCTCCGTCATTTCCACGCACACAGATGCTAGTTGCCATGCGGGCCATCTAGAGAGACTCAAGCAAAAACATCGACATACAGAAGCCATACAATCTTCCAGTATAATAGTCGTCAGATACATATAACAAACTTGTCACAAACGCAGGATCAGATTTGGAGAATTGCATGTATCATATTTCCGTGATTCTCATATTCTAAGCCATCCGAGAATAAATCCAATTTGTACCCGTAGCCTAATTATCAACCAGGGGATCAGAATCAGGAGAACAAATCCCACTTCCAACAAACAAATATTTACACATACATTATTCATGGGCCGGTAAACTGGGCGATGGTATTCGTACAATGCCAAATGATGTCCAAGCACGAAGGATAAGCTCAGTATGCTTCTTGTAACAGAATAACGGTAAAAAATACGATATCATCAAATTTCCGGGAGGACAACCACTATGAATGTCTCCTGATGAAGTCATGACACGGATACCAGCACGAACCCATTAATACTGGGCGACACCTTTCCAGGTAAAACCTTCCGGAATAACACTTTTTCCAATTTATGAATCAAGGATATGCTGTGTTATCGTTTTAGTTCGATATTCCCAATATTAATCACCCGGAGATTCCTGATAATCGGAGTCCGAATATTGGAGTTTCGCGCGACTATAGATCCGTATTCAAATCTTCCAAAGTGTAGGTCCTTGCTAGCCGTTGCTTTTCTTTCCGTCTCCGCTGAGATCTTGGAGTGTCCAGCCAACCATTGCTGTGGATGCTGGCACTGCCGACCAATCTGGACTTGCTGTCATAGTAGCTACTGCATGACGTGCTGATGCTGTCTGTCAATGACATAGAATCAACCAAACGCTTGCTCTGAAAGTCATAAGGGTACCGATGTTGTTTAAGCTTCTTGACACGACCACGCTCTGATTTCTCGACCTGAACAACGACCAGTCGATAGATCAGTAGTATTATCACAATAGTATTTTTGGACGTGAAGAACATGTTGGTGTAGCTGAGGACACCGTAGCGGAAGATGAGCAGCATCCTGAGGACCAGGAACGGGACATCTTGGAGGAGGATTGAGATCACAATGCCGTACACGTCGGCGGAGCAACACCCCACCTTCTTCACAGGGGGCTTTTCTGTGGCCAGCCCAGACTGGTCTCGTCGAACTCTCGAAGCTGTGAGAACTAACGTGAACTGAAGCAAACTCAGAGTCCAAATCCCAAGAATTATCATACACAGGAGTTTGTTGTAGCGAACCTGAAATAGAAACAGTTTAACATTATGTACGAAACGGAATTTTGTCAATCCAAATATTTTCGTTCCAAAACCATCTCAGATCTACGAATGAACCTTAACACAAAATCGTTTTGTGGGGTCAGTGTTCTGTATAGTTATAATCAATAGAGATTCAAAATAGAAGTTTGCACAAATGTTACATTTGCATCATCGCTGGAAACTAAAATGAACCATGAATTCAGAATCATTCGATCAATGTTGAGGATGCATACGACCTACAGACTACATGTCATCTTGCATAAGAGAATGGGCTTCAAATTGGATGCGATGGAAAACCAATAGGAATTGAGATTGTGTCAAGTTGAGCAAGAAAAAGAAATTTCGTTGATATGATTTCAGCGACACTCCGTAATAGCTGAGTTGTGTGTCAGTAAACCAGATTAGAAGAAGAAATCGCGTGTGTTGGAATGATGGGGGAGAACATGGCGAGGAGAGTAGGCCTTTTCACACGATAATCATGGAAAGTAAACTTTGGAGTGTGTCGTCTGATTTCAGAGTAAGACAAAAATTGAAACGTCAAAGAAATTTTTGCCAGATCACCGTCAGTTGTTAATAATTAATTAGAAGTCCCGATCCTGACCCACATTCATCATTTTCATCATCTGTTCACCACAAGTATTTTTCATTAAATAAATAAATAAATTATCGCAAAGATCAATTATCATTATTATTGTTAAAAGAGTCAAAACTAACAAAATAGTTCATACAATATGTTTAAATAGTTGATAAACAAACTACACTGAAGATAAATACACACCACTTCTTCTTTAAAAGCATCAAAGAACTCGACAATGTCAGCAGCTGTGCCTATGTACACGAGGAGCAGCTGTGACAGCTGGTCGTGGGTCAACTTCCCCTTGGGCAGGATCCATCGCCCCAGGATGAGGATCAGCAGCAGAAGCTGCTCCAGGGTCCGGATCCACTCGTCTGACGTCATCAGAATCGGGATGCGGATCTCGAACCTGAACTGTGAGGAACAGAGAGATGAGTTGGTTAATGATGATAATAATAATAATCATAATGATGATGATGATAATGATGATGATAATAATAATTTTAAAATGATGATGATGACAACAACAACAACAAAACAACAACAACAATAATAATAATGATAATGCTTGAGAGTGGCACTGAAGGGCAAAACAGAGAACTTTAAAGTTGATGCGCCGTTCAAGCCAATGAAATTCTTTCAGAATCGGCTTCAGCGTTATATAACAACATATCAGATTAACGTGTTATGACAGTCCGAGGTGTTGCAAGTTGTTGACAAGTAGAGCTAAGTGAAATCCAAATGCATAAGACCGGGTATTGTGCTGACATACCAGAATCATAAGATGGGTGAATCTGCAACCATGATCAGCATTTCCCGACACGACAAGGGACGCAACCAGGTACAGCGAATTGCGCGCTTAACTCGAAGCCCTCCTGACGTCATTAATTTTTCTAATACAATGTTATATGACGATTGTTGAACGCCTGAGAACCTGTGTTTGATTGTTTGTTGCTTAACACCGCTCTCGGCAATATTTCCGCTAAGTGACGGCGATCTGTAAATAACCAAGCCTGGAACAGACAATCCAGTGATTGAGATTGTGAGCAACGATCGAAGACGCCGAGCCTGGCCCCTCTATCCATTAACTCGCCCGATCGGTTAACAATGTTTGCAGGGACCTCGAGTTCCCAAGGCTACGTCAAGGATGACACCGATTACTTGTATTAACGCCATACCTTTACTTGTAGTAACGCCATACCTTTACTTGTATTAACGCCATACCTTTACTTGTATTAACGCCATACCTTCTGCCAACTCATCATATTAAACGTTATCATATTTAACTTGTTTCCAAACATGAGGAATGAGGTCGAATAAAATACGGTATTTCCCTCCTGATAGTATCAAATTAAAGATTAAAGAATTGATAAATAAATACCTTGAAATATACGGAGATTGCAAACGGATACAACGGTTATCTTGAAGTAGCGTACCACATTACCCCATAAAACATGAAGATAAAAAACTAAAACATTACAGTTGTCTTCTCAGATTTCAACGTTCCAATTTCTGGCCGACGCCTTAAAGTCTCATTAACCTCTATCTGCAGCGGAGATAATGCAAAGCACAGAAGCGTAATCTCGGTATATTTGCGATGAACCTTCCAAGAAGCACACCTATTCACACTTAGCTTCTTTGAACAAACGTAAAATGTGAGCCAGGCTGGATTTTTTCGCTCTATCCTATTCTGTTTATATCGAATCCCACATACCACGATGGCTGCATCGTGTCGTAACGTGCCCCTAGATCTTGATTACGACAACCTTCACTGTTTTCCCAATATTTCATGCAGTTACTGAGTTACCCTGTAGCTTTATAGCCTTGCATCCTCCGATGCCGATCTTTGAACTTAATATTAACGTCATTTACCCATTTTCTTCCCCGCTGAGGGGGAACACGTTTAAGGCCATCTGTTATCATTATTAATGTGATTGTGTTATCATGGAAAATTGTATATTATTTATGCTTGAAGAAAATGGCATTTATCAACCGTGCAATCTTTCTCGATATTGTAATTGTAGGTAGCTGAAACAGCATTGATTTAAGAGCAGTGTTGATGTCGGTTGATTGATCTGAAAGACCATGGACAGTGTAAAACAATACGAAGCACCCTGCATAACTCACGGAGCTGCTGTCATTAAGAATGGTGGAAATTGTGCTGATATCATTATGTAAGCGTACGAAGAGCAATAACAATGATAATGGTGTGATGTCATTGGAAGCCGGTATCTTCAAAGCTGAGGACCTCGTCATGCAATATGCTCGGACACATTCATATCAATGACAAATACACCGTAATTTAGTAATTTAGTGTGCAATCGCATAGCTTGCCTGGTTTATGTGGTTCCGAGTCGGTCGTTCGTTGATTCGTCTAAGTTTCTTTCATTGGTTATATTTTACAAAGTACATGTACATATTTGTTTTCTGACATGTTATTCTGTGTGCGCGCGTGCGCGCGTGCGTGTTTGTGTATGTGTGTGAATGTGTCTGTGTGCGTCTGTCTTGCTAACATTACCAGGTGGACCGCGCATTTTAATATTCAGTCACATCCTTGATTTAAAGTTTTGTCGGACTGGACTTAGACTAAGATATCGGATCGCCTGGAGAGCAGAAGGTCTGGGGTTCGATCCCCAGCCGCGTCATACCAAAAGACGCTTAAAGATGGTACTTGTTGTTACCCTCCCTTGCGGTCGGCATTAAGGGGCTAAAACAAGGACTGGTCGGCTCGGAGTCAGTGTACAGTGTCTGAGTGGGGTTTTCATGTGAAACCGCGGCATGGTATCTCAGTGGGCTCGCACCAATCGGCATTAGTCCGGACAAGTACAAGCAGACACACACACACATGCATGCACGATATGGTTGGGTCACTTCATGGCATGTAAAATCTTTCATTTCCACATCTATGGAGAAACAGTGACCATATCTGAGTATGGAAAATGTTATCTTTTCATCTTTAAAGCAAACGAAATTATTCAGTGAGGTATTGAAAACAATGCTTGTCACAAGCGGCGACTAACGTGATTTGGTGGTCAGGCTCTCTGACTCGGTTGATGCATGTCATCGTATCCCAATTGCGTGGCTCGAAGCACATGAAGTCCATCACCGGTTTGTCTGGTCCAGACTCGATTATTTACAGACCGACGTCATATAGCTGGAATATTGCTGAGTGCGGCGTTAAACAACAAACAAACAAACTTGTGTTGGTGGATAAACGATCTTATCATATCATGTCAGAATGATGAAATCTGATTGGTCCACATGGTCTTGACATAATGCTGTGAAACAAAAAGCCGCACGCTTTTTCCGAGTCAGTGGAAGTCACGTGACATAGCGCAAGTTGACCTCAGCTCAATCGAACAGCTCTGAACTGTCAATTTTGAATATGTTTTAATTCTTTCATAATGTCATTTTAAAACATGTCGGTAAGATAAATTCGTTGTAGCAGGATCACTCGGGGTATATGCGTCCGTCCGGCGAGTGGTATTAAACCTAACGAGGGACGCATGAAACACGACGTACCCTCGTGGACCCGCTACAACAAATACACAGACCGCCAGCGGCCAATTAATGAGCTACAAGACAGAGTTGCTACGTCTATCAAGCGAACTGAGGCAGCTGTTGCCAGTGACACTGTCTGACACTGTCTGACACTGTCTGAGGTGCCAGGTGGTGCAGATAAGACGTCAGGTCTTTTTATAGAACTGACTCATGTGCACGTGTTCAGGGGTGTCGTCCCCCACGTAGTATCATGGGACGGTGTTGTGGCCACCGTCGTGTTGACACTGCAGACGTTGTGACGTTGTGTGAAATTAGCAATATACGAAAACTAGTGGAGATGTGAAGAACTGTAAAGGCGAAAACTAGTTACGATGTGCATACAAATATGAGAAGTAGTAAAGTTGTGTATAAGTGTATAGTACTGGTAAAGTTGTGTATAAGTGTATAGCACTGGTAAAGTTGTGTATAAGTGTACAGCACTGGTAAAATTGTGTATAAGTGTATAGCACTGGTAAAGTTGTGTATAAGTGTATAGCACTGGTAAAGTTGTGTATAAGTGTATAGCACTGGTAAAGTTGTGTATAAGTGTATAGCACTGGTAAAGTTGTGTATAAGTGTATAGCACTGGTAAAGTTGTGTATAAGTGTATAGCACTGGTAAAGTTGTGTATAAGTGTATAGCACCGGTAAAGTTGTGTATAAGTGTATAGCACTGGTAAAATTGCGTATAATTGTATAGTACTGGTAAAGTTGTGTATAATTGTATAGCACTGGTAAAGCTGTGTATAAGTGAATGGCACTGGTAAAGTTGTGTATAATTGTATAGCACTGGTAAAGTTGTGTATAAGTGTATAGTACTGGTAAAGTTGTGTATAAGTGAATAGCACTGGTAAAGTTGTGTATAATTGTATAGCACTGGTAAAGTTGTGTATAAGTGTATAGCACTGGTAAAGTTGTGTATAATTGTATAGTACTGGTAAAGTTGTGTATAAGTGTATAGCACTGGTAAAGTTGTGTATAAGTGTATAGCACTGGTAAAGTTGTGTATAAGTGTATAGCACTGGTAAAGTTGTGTATAAGTGTATAGTACTGGTAAAGTTGTGTATAAGTGTATAGCGCTGGTAAAGTTGTGTATAAGTGTATAGCACTGGTAAAGTAGTGTATAAGTGTATAGCACTGGTAAAGTTGTGTATAAGTGTATAGTACTGGTAAAGTTGTGTATAATTGTATAGCACTGGTAAAGTTGTGTATAAGTGTATAGTACAGGTAAAGTTGTGTATAAGTGTATAGCACTGGTAAAGTTGTGTATAAGTGTATAGTACTGGTAAAGTTGTGTATAATTGTATAGCGCTGGTAAAGTTGTGTATAAGTGTATAGCACTGGTAAAGTTGTGTAAAAGTGTATAGCACTGGTAAAGTTGTGTATAAGTGTATAGCACTGGTAAAGTTGTGTATAAGCGTATAGCACTGGTAAAGTTGTGTATAAGTGTATAGCACTGGTAAAGTTGTGTATAATTGTATAGCACTGGTAAAGTTGTGTATAAGTGTATATACGAGAGCTAGTGAAGTTAAGTCCTGCACCATGACTGTAGATTATATTTATTTTATGGAAAACAACAACAATTTAGACATACATGTATATATGAAAGCAAGTCTAGCTAGCTCTAACTATCTCTATCAAAACATTAAGAAAATTATTTGTTTAAATTTTAGAGAGAAGTGAATAATGTAATATAAGAATTCATTGACTAAATGTGAGTCTGTAGTGAAGTTGTGTATGATTATGTTTACGAGAAGTAGTAAAGTTGTGTATGATTATGTATACGAGAACTAGTAAAGTTGGGTATGATTATGTATACGAGAACAAGTAAAGTTGGGAATAATTATTTAAACGAGAACTAGTAAAGTTGGGTATGATTATGTATACGAGAACAAGTAAAGTTGGGAATAATTATTTAAACGAGAACTAGTAAAGTTGGGTATGATTATTTAAACGAGAACTAGTAAAGTTGGGAATGATTATGTAAACGAGAAGTAGTAAAGTTGGGAATGATTAAACGAGAACTAGTAAAGTTGGGTATGATTATGTATACGAGAACTAGTAAAGTTGTGTATGATTATGTAAACGAGAACTAGTAAAGTTGGGTATGATTATGTATACGAGAACTAGTAAAGTTGTGTATGATTATGTAAACGAGAACTAGTAAAGTTGGGTATGATTATGTATACGAGAACTAGTAAAGTTGTGTATGATTATGTAAACGAGAACTAGTAAAGTTGGGTATGGTTATGTATACGAGAACAAGTAAAGTTGGGAATAATTATTTAAACGAGAACTAGTAAAGTTGGGTATGATTATGTAAACGAGAACTAGTAAAGTTGGGAATGATTATGTAAACGAGAACTAGTAAAGTTGGGTATGATTATGTAAACGAGAACTAGTAAAGTTGGGTATGATTATGTAAACGAGAACTAGTAAAGTTGGGTATGGTTAATTAAACGAGAACTAGTAAAGTTGGGTATGGTTATGTATACGAGAACAAGTAAAGTTGGGAATGATTATTTAAACGAGAACTGGTAAAGTTGGGTATGATTATGTATACGAGAACTAGAATAATGATATAGGCGACAACTAGTTACGATTTGCGTAAGAAATATACGAGAACCAGTGATGTTGTGAATAACTACAAATTCGAAAATTTATGCATATTAATCATATATAGGAGAACAAGTGGTGCTATTTATAAGTAACTATGTACGCGACGACAGTTTTAGCAGGGAAGCTGATTTAGCTTGTTTTGTTGATAAGCAAATGCCAAGCAGATACTGTCTATCCTATGCTTTCCGGACCTAACAGTTTCTCGAGTGTGATATCTTAAAACAAAGTCATGTTTAATTTGTTCAAGTTATAATTTTACTTCACAGTTGATAGTCTTCATCCATTGGATAGGCACATTCAGGTGAATGATGAGTATTAGACTCTTTTTACATGCATACCGCTTTTCGCGTCGTTTCGCGTAGTCTTCTCTCAGACATTATTATGAAGGACGTCAGCTCGAACATGTTTTAATGCATGAACTTTTTAATGCATCACATAAATATATTACAACGGCGTCATATTTACTTTAAAAACTTCTCTTTGTTTGACATCGACATATGTATTCGGGGCGGTGGGTAAGCCTAGTGGTTAAAGCGTTCGGTCGCCACGCCGAAGGCCCGGGTTTGATTCCCCACTTGGGTACAATGTGTGAAGCCGAATTATGGTGTCTCCGGCAGAGGTATTGTTAGAATATTGCTAAAAGCGGCGTAAAACAATACTCACTCACTCACGTATACTTTCAAAACACCCCTCTGTTGCTTTTGTTTGTTTGTTTGTTGTTTAACGCTGCACTCAGCAATATTCTAGCTATATGACGGCGATCTGTAAATAATTGATTCTGGAGCTAACAATCCAGAGATTGACATCATGGGCATCGATCCACGCAACTGGGATACGTTGACATGCATCAACCAAGTCAGCGAGCATGACCCCCCGATCCCGTTAGGCGCCTTACGACAAGCATGTGTTGCTGAAGACCAATTCTGACTCGGAATCATCACGGCACCTTTTGTGCCCTATGAGCAAACAACACATGTAGTACATATATTCCGTCGGGGAGTACGTACACGGTTTCGCTTTATGGCTTTTTAAATGCTCGTCTTAGAAACGTACATCACCACCTTGCAGTAAAGAGGGGTATAACATGCATCCGGCGTCAAAACCATCACCCACCAACTGTTCTCTGTCCGACTCCATCACGTTCAACACAGCTCTCATTTATCCTACAGGCTATGTTTATTTACACCTATTTTGCAAAGATGATTTTAAGTGTATTTTAAACAACCAGAAAAACATCAAGCGCCCAGACATGATTATCTCTCTACATCAGTGGGTCTGGAAGGGTCATCGAGTGTTGCAGGTGGGCTGTCCTACTCGATATGCTACGTGAGCAAGTTTAGCATACACCTTCCGCTCTTAAAACATGTAACTAACATGCGCTCTTCGGACAAGTCTTGGAAAATTGTTTGATTGATTGCCGATACCTAAAAGGGTAAATGGACTGATTAATACCAAGGTTGAAATTATTATTTTTAGAATCAGCTTTAATTTTACTCAAATGTCACAAAGAGATTGTCATGTGAAAAAATGGTAAATATCGTCCTGGGAAATCAACGAACTTCGTACTGGATGCATTTTCGATAAACCCCTTTACATGTTTCAAAGATGTTGAACAACGTGTATCAAGAAAAGTGAGGATGCATCCATATATGTTTCACACCTAAGTGGTATAATATCTTTCTGATCACCTTTACTTCAAGAATCGTGAAAGTCAAGTTGACCACAATTAAGTGACTGCTAAGTGCAGTTGGAGCGGTAAGCTTGCAGAGTACCCATCATTGTACTCACACCAAATGCACTTCCAAGAGTAGCACTCATCTCCTCCATAGACTCATTCTGTGGCAAGATGGTGCCGTTGTTCGCTGCCAGGAACTGGATCCGTCTCTCCATCTCGTTCAGCTCCAAGAACCAGATGGCAGGAACCACACACATCAGATAGATAAGGACGCTTGGGCAGAACCTGGAACCGTGAGTGAGTGAGTGAGTGAGTGAGTGAGTGTAACGCCCTTTGATTATTTTTGCAATATTATCACTAAAGGTGGGAAATCAGGACGAGGCACCACCAGAATGGGCTTCACACAAGCCAACGCTTAACCAATGTGCTACCCCACTACCCCATAATGAATTTGCGTGGCTATTTTCGCCACAAAACATAGTGTATTGAAATACAGTTGTGCACCACTGACAATTTCACACAAAAAGCCTTGATATACAGGTTTCTTTAAGTTAATGGCAGCGGTTAAAATTATTTATTTTGTTTAACATATATATTGTGTCGGTGCATTGCTGTTGTAGATGAATAAACACATCATGTATTTCTCCATACTCAGAAGACATATTGGTCAACCGATCCTCGCATTTGTGGCATCTTGTGATAGCAGGTGTACTATGGACGTGCGTTTAGCTGTATCCTCGCGTAATGATATCTATAGTGTTGTCTGTAAGTCATGTTAGTGTATATACTGAACCGCAAAAGAAACGTCACCCCAAGTAACATTACATGAAAAGTTGTCATTTAAATATCTGGGTAAGTTTTGTCAAAGTTTCAAAAATTTAACATTACCTTGTCCGGAAAAATGAAATTTGATGATAAAAAACCCCAAAGCAGATGACAATCGCCCAAACGCATCATGGCAACGGCTATGGTAACCCGATGCACGTGAGTTCCGTACAAATTGAAATGCACATGCGTTCACCCATTTCTTGACCTATAAAAATCCACCCAGATCGGATAACATTCATTCGTTATTGAATTGCTACCACATGCCAAGATTGACAAGAAATTAGCAACACCAAGCTCTTGGACGATTGCAAGTTGGACAACCCGCCCGGCAAGGTGCCAATGCATTTCATTTCCACGTGAAGACAATATACATGCTCCAGCAACGGTACCAGACCACCAATACTACAGATGACCGACCACGTAGTGGAAGACCGAGGGTCACCAGCCGACGTCAGCATTGTCAGATTGTGCGACAGCATTTTCAAGATCGCTTTGTCACTGCTGCGGAAAATGCTCGACAGACCATGGGGACCCACCAGCGACACATTAGTCCGGACACCGTGCGTCGGCGATTGACGAGCAGACACCTCCACTGTCACAGGCCACACCGTGGATCAATTCTGACACCACGTCATCGCCGGGACCGTCTTCAGTGGGCACGACAGCACCAGCATTGGCGCCACCAGCAGTGGAGAAGTGTCCTCTTCTCAGACGAGAGCCGTTACTGTATCTCAACAGCAGATGGCAGAGAGAGAGCCCGGCGAGGCCGCGGGGAACGTTATGCGGATGCTTGTGTTGTTGAGAGAGACTCGTTGGGTGGTCCGAGCATCATGGTGTGGGCTGGAATTGGTCTTGCACAGAGGGTCGGCCCTGGCGTCTTCCAGAACGTCGGTCATGGGAGGGGCAATGGTGTCACAGCAGCTCGGTACATTGATCAAGTCTTGAGACCACACGCCATACCTCATTTGGAACGTCGCCGCAACCACGAGTTTCAGCATGATAACGCCCGTGCCCACACTGCGAGAGCAACAAGAGACTTCCGCCAGCAGAATGGCATCAGAACCATTCAGTGGCCTGCCCTCAGTCCCGATTTAAATCCCTTTGAGCACTTGTGGGACGAGATTCAAAGACGGCTGAATGACGTCCGACCAAGGCCGAAAACTGCAGCTGAACTGCGTCAGGCGTTCCTCAGCGTGTATCGACGTTGCACGGCAGTCATCAATGCACATGGCGTACCCACGAGATACTGACTTGTGATGCCATTTTCTCAGAGACTAGTGTTGTGTTTCACTTTAAGAACATTTGACACTTTAATTTCAACCTTCATGATCAGTTTCATCTTTTTCATATGTCTCAAAGTAATACTATGTTTACAGTGTTTGGAAAAATAAGGTTTCTCATATATCTATCCATGGTGACGTTTCTTTTGCGGTTCAGTGTATGTGTAGTACTTGTCAGTGGCCGCAGCTTATTGAAATACTCGTAAAAGACAGTAAGTGCTGTCGTGGCCAGTCAACAGCGGCGACGAAGGAAGCTTTCCAGACTGGAAACAGAGTTATCCGCCCTTGTTGTACAAGATACCATGGCAGGCTTAATCGTTTGAGAAGTTTCGGGACATATTTTAGAAGGCTGGCTGTACCTACATAAGAGCGACAAGAGGGTGACTGAAAATTCGCGAGTGCACTGACATTAATCCCTGGTCTGTTACTTATTGTCTCAAGTCAAATTGAAATCCTCATTGCAAAGAAACAGTGCCTACTTCATTTTCTAACTAACAAGAAAGAAGTGAGCAAAGCTCACATACCCCCATTATCCCCCCCCCCCCCCCCGCTGGTCAACAACAAATAGTAAATAGTTTGTTAATTAATGAAATATAACTGTTGCTTTAAGTCAGAGGAAGGACGGAAGGACGGACAGACGGAACGCTATATACCCCCGAATTACTTCGTAAACGGGGGTATAATTACATATCAAAAGCCTATCTAAACCCATCTTCCCGAGGCAAGAGAGTTAACTGACTATAAAAGTCCCTTGCCGAACTAGGCTGGTATGATGGAGTTACATTTTGGCTAGACTGACGACTCTATGCATAGTCCAATCAAAATCGCGCAACGAAATCGAAATCCGATTCGTAAACTGTCGTGCAGATTTCGGTCCATTGCATGTGCTCCGCCAACTCGTTGTCAACAAACTTTTTCTAAACCTTTTCATGTTTTTAATCAAGGTGCTCGCGTAATTTGATGCACTTCGCGATATAAGACCCGTTTTCACAATATAGATCTTGATTACCGATCAGATCGTCTTGACTGAGCGCCGCCATTTTGTTTGAAACAAATGCATGTGATGGAATCTGATTGGTCCATAGGAGAGGTTAAGAAGGGACATAACTCGTAATAACCACTGGTGGCGCTGCGATCGAGCCCAAGAATTCCAGCCCAGTTCGGCAAGGGTGGAAACTGGACTTTGAAAGTCAGTTAACTCTCTTGCCTCGGGAAGATGGTCTGAAACATTGATTTTCACACTTTGACACTTATTTCACTCATGGATAAAATCACATGAAGCATCTCTTTCAAGCCAGTTGCTAGACATTAATGCATGCGGTTAATGACATGAAACACTCAGTGGAAATTGTAGCATCAAGAAGTTCACATGATTTTGTGAGTGTGTGTTCTTGGGAGACTGATGGGTCGAGTGCTAACATGACCGCCTTCTGTCTAATACGGTGAACATATATATTAGACATATATATGGGGGTTGACTTCAAAATCACAAAAATAGAAACAATAATACATCAGAGCCAGAAAAGCGTAAACGTATATATCAACCATACCGCACATTAATATTGTGAAATATTTCTTTAATCTAGTTAAATATGAAGAGTCGCCCAGACTATGGTAGTATATACGATATACGCCTTTTCCATTGGACGAGAGGGCGATCACATGACCTCAAACCTGAAGTTCATAAGTGTATGCGCGACACAGTTTAACATTCATACGTTTTTCACGGGATTGTTTTCTTCAAATGACGTAAACACTGACGGACAACATCCACATTCACGCTGTCACGTTGATGTCACCTCGTACTTTTAAGGATCACGCTACAGTTGTTTGTTTGCTGTCAGTGTAAACATGAAGCCATGTGTACTTAATGAAATTGTGTCTACATCCTCCGAGATACAAAACAGGGATCTGACGTTCATACAGTATAGCCCTCACTTTATAAATGTTCATACTCTAATGAACTCACACAAAACGAAAATAAATTCTTAAATGAAACATTTTGACAAAGCACAAGAAAAAACAAAACAATTTTACATATTAAACTCACCATTTCCACTCCTTGCCTCCCTTCTTCCCAAGTGTGACCGTCATCTCCAGTAACAGCAGACCTAGCGCACACGCAAGGTACCAAAAACGCTGGTCCTTCGTCACCACGTACAACCGCCATATTGAAATGGCGCCGTGACTTGAGAAGAGCAGACGTACAGTGATGGCGCGGAATACGGAGAAACAGCTCATGTCAGCTCCCTCGCTACGTCATCAACATCCTGCAACAAACGTATTGGACATAAGAATAAAACACAGAAAGGAACCAACATCCGACGAATGAGCGTGGCAGATTCTAGAAATTCCAACAGGCACCAAGTAAGAGCCTTGCAAATCTCATGGAGGGCCAGTGCGACATCACGAGAGTATGATGAATGGAAATACTGCCACCTCGTTTTAGTTTGAAGATGTGTAGGAATGATTGTTACTAAATATATCCTGGTACCTAATTGAAAAAATGAGCACATCTACTTTTGTATTCCACTCGTTACGCAAAGGTTGTTTCCTTGTAAAACGGCATTTTCGTGATGTCCGTATTAGAAATACATTACACTCAAAACCTTAGTTTTTATGTGAGTTCTACACACTGAACAGGATTTGATTCTTTTGTAAAGGTGTCGAAACACACAAGATTTATTCATACTGGAATGCTGATTGCATCCAACATAACAATAGGCTGCTGCTGAACAATTTCATGTGAAATCTTGTAATAAACGTCCGAATGTTGGTGCTTCAGAACAATGTGGTAAATGTTATGTCTACGTTGAAACGCCGTTCAAATTATTCTAGATGTCCGGCACAGTGTTACGACATGTTATTTTGGTCGGGTTACCTGGGTTTGATATGTTTAAACGAGTTTATTATGTTTATGGTCGTTAATGTGTGTGTGTGTGTGTGAATGGGTTTTTTGCGTTAGTTTGAGCCAAGACTCGGAGATTGTTATGGCCAATCAATTTTCTCTGAAATCGGTCACAGTGCATATTTTGATTCAAACTCTTACAATCTTCTATAACGCCAGTTCTCCTTGCAATCTTCTACCGCGTTGGTCCTTCTGACGATCTCCTACGACGTCAGTACTCCACACAATCTCTTTCAACGTCAGTCCTCCATACAATCTCTTTCAACGTCAGTCATCCATACAGTCTCCTTCAACGTCAGTTATCCATACAATCTCCTTCAACTCCAGACATCTATACAATCTCTTTCAACGTCAGTCATCCATACAGTCTCCTTCAACGTCAGTTATCCATACAATCTCCTTCAACTCCAGACATCTATACAGTCTCTTTCAACGTCAGTACTCCACACAATCCCTTTCAACGTCAGTCATCCATACAATCCCTTTCAACGTCAGTCATCAATACAATCCCTTTCAACGTCAGTCATCCATACAATCTCTTTCAACGTCAGTCATCAATACAATCCCTTTCAACGTCAGTCATCTATACAATCTCTTTCAACGTCAGTCATCCATACAATCTCTTTCAACGTCAGTCATCTATACAATCTCTTTCAACGTCAGTTATCCATACAATCTCTTTCAACGTCAGTCATCTATACAGTCTCCTTCAACGTCAGTCATCCATACAGTCTCCTTCAACGTCAGTCATCCATACAATCTCCTTCAACGTCAGTCATCCATACAATCTCCTTCAACGTCAGTCATCCATACAATCTCTTTCAACGTCAGTCATCCTTACAATCTCCTTCAACGTCAGTCATCCATACAGTCTCCTTCAACGTCAGTTATCCATACAATCTCCTTCAACGTCAGTCCTCCATACAATCTCTTTCAACGTCAGTCATCCATACAGTCTCCTTCAACGTCAGTTATCCATACAATCTCCTTCAACTCCAGACATCTATACAATCTCTTTCAACGTCAGTACTCCACACAATCCCTTTCAACGTCAGTCATCCATACAATCTTTTCCAACGTCAGTCATCAATACAATCCCTTTCAACGTCAGTCATCCATACAATCTCTTTCAACGTCAGTCATCCATACAATCTCTTTTAACGTCAGTCCTCCATACAATCTCTTTCAACGTCAGTCATCTATACAATCTCTTTCAACGTCAGTCATCTATACAATCTCCTTCAACGTCAGTCATCCATACAATCTCTTTCAACGTCAGTCATCCTTACAATCTCCTTCAACGTCAGTACTCCACACAATCCCTTTCAACGTCAGTCATCCATACAATCTCTTTCAACGTCAGTCATCAATACAATCCCTTTCAACGTCAGTCATCCATACAATCTCTTTCAACGTCAGTCATGCATACAATCTCCTTCAACGTCAGTCATCCATACAATCTCTTTCAACGTCAGTCCTCCATACAATCTCTTTCAACGTCAGTCATCTATACAATCTCTTTCAACGTCAGTTATCCATACAATCTCCTTCAACGTCAGTCATCCATACAGTCTCCTTCAACGTCAGTCATCCATACAATCCCTTTCAACGTCAGTCATCCATACAATCTTTTTCAACGTCAGTCATGCATACAATCTCCTTCAACGTCAGTCATCCATACAATCTCTTTCAACGTCAGTCCTCCATACAGTCTCCTTCAACGTCAGTCATCCACACAATCTTTTACCTCAGAACTTCTTACAATCTTCAAAAGCCAGGACTCCTCACTACCCGGTAAAACGTTGCTTCTCCTTACTATCTACTACAATGTCTTTTATCATTATATTGATAAAAATGTTCTCGTTTCAATCGGCTAGAAATACAGAAATATCCGATATAACGTCAGCGACCCTTCTTCAACAGTGACGTTGGTATATATGCATACATTCTACTATTACGTCAGTACACGTTACATACTTCTAATACGTCAGTATGTCTTACTATCTACTAAGAAGTCAGTACTCCTGACTACTCACTGACAAGTCAGTACCCATATTATCTACTGAAAGATTTGTTCTGTGTTTGCTCGTTACTTTCTGCTCTAACGTCAATTCAGTTTGTACTGTCGTAAACGAGGAAACGTTGGAGTTAACATTTATTTTTACCTCTGTACCTGAAGACAGGTGGATTCGTTCAAATTGCTTACATCACAACTTTCATGGTGTTAACTAATTTTCCAGAGATCCTCCTGTGAACATGATAACTTCACTTTGTATTATACTGAATTCATCATGAATGCCACACTTAATTTCTTAAAAATGGAACGGTTGAAACCTTCTCACGTAATGGATCTATGAGATGCGCACCTAACAGGCAGACACACAACGTCATCAGTCTTAACATCACCACGAGTGCTATTCTCGCACACTATAAGGTTTAATTGGGACATAAACCAACAACTGTTTTCTCTCAAATTCTAACTTCATCTTCCCCAAATCATACGAGCGCATCTGGAAAGATATTTCCTATTTGGAAAAATATTTACGTTCAGCCCCTTTACTGTTTAAAGATTTCTCCGGTAATCACGTCCAGAAAATCAGCTTTGATAACTAAATGCCTCGACACACGTAATAATCTGGAATTTAAAAAATAGCCCCTGTCTTCGGAGTCGGAGCAGAGAAATGTTCCTTCGCACATCAAAAGAAGCGTTTATAATAATCGTAATTCAGTTATCAGTCCTCAGTGCCGACAGTCCTCTCATTCATTCCTGCACGTAACGCGCTTGTAATGCCATTGTATGACATGAGTGAAGGTGTTTCTCTTGATAAAGTCGATAGTTTCGACCGGACGATGACAACTGTGTGGCCCGCAGGGTAGATTACGTTTGTTTATAACTACTCGCACCTTGCATGTCTTCACGGTTGCTGATGAAGAGTGTTGAGTGTTAATAATGTGAAGTACATGAGAACTGGATGTAGTGAAACATATTATTTTATCATTGTAGGTAATCCGAGGTAGGCAGCCTCTCCTCAGTACTCGTCATCAGTGCTGCTCTGCCCCGTGGTGAGTCCGGGCACAGAGAAGGTTCCCAGGACCCTACCGGAGCCCAGCACACTGGATGTGGCTGACCATGCGCCGTGACCTGGCTGACTGAGCTACAGTAACCCGATAGCCAGGACCACTGCTCACCTTTTCTATCACTTGTTCCAACACCTGGTGTCATCACTGATTTCCAGTGATACATCAATATGATTTTCACGCTGTTTTGCCGTTTAGGCTCAATGGATAATCACCGGAAGTTTACACTAGCATCAAAATATACTAAATTTCTGACGACAAAAAAATACACTGCCATATAATATTATTCACTGGATATGACGTTTAATATTTACAGGTCGACGTGATGTATTATGAATATGGCCCACTGCACCTTTAAACTCAATCAATCGTGGGAGAACAAGTCTTAAACAAGGGCCTTCGATAGATCAAGGAATTCAAGATAACTCCTGGGGATTCAAGGGAAAAGATTCCCTGTATTCGCCTTATGAAGAACTTTAACGCATCAATTATAAGAATGATGTCCTAAGCAATTCCCTATTACAGTCGTGCCTCGTTTATACGGACACTTGCGTCATTTCACAATTCGTCCGTATAAACGAATTTCCGTATAACTGAAACCAGCTTCTTACTGGAAGAGTTACTTCCCTCCAATTATGCAACTCATGACAGATGACAGAACAAACATATACATCCATGTATTGACTTTCCCGTGTTTTTTCAGGTGAACAATTGACTTGCCTTTGCATGTGTTGTGCCACCGGTGTTGCATACTACGCTAACCTTTTCGCGAACACCTGATACCATCACCATTTAATACTGAATTATGAATGCATGCTCATGATTTAGCCTGAGTCATAGAATCGCTTTTATTTACACATAGTATATAAGCATCACCTTGTCAATTCATCATGTCGCCACGTGGCTGACATAATGCCGATGCGACGTTAAATGTAACTCACTCACTCATTATCTCCTCGTAACTATTGTAAATATAGACATATACATCTGACCTTAGTAATTAATGTGTTTATGGTTATCATTTACTACAATCACACTCGCGCATACCATAGTTGAATGTATTAGCAAGATTCTTGGTTTCATGAACACTTACCAAGAAACGCGAAAAGCAAATATATACTGAACAACAAACGTTCCTGTGACATTGAATAAGATTTAATGCAAAGTTATGTTTTTTACCAAATCTGAAACAATTTCGGATTGCAACAGATACAAGACTCCTGTAGGTGTTCAAATGGTTTAATTTGCCATACTGACTTCAGAAAATTTTCAGAAAATACGAACATGCCAAAATGGCAATTTACAAATCAATAGCGTGTGTGTCCACCTCTGGTTGCGATGCAAGCAGCACATCTTCGACTCATGGAATGGACCAGGCGTCGCACAAAGTCCTGTGGGATAT
Organism: Haliotis cracherodii; assembly: GCF_022045235.1. NCBI lineage: Eukaryota > Metazoa > Mollusca > Gastropoda > Lepetellida > Haliotidae > Haliotis > Haliotis cracherodii. The sequence goes on from NW_027266279.1 coordinate 300,598, forward strand.
CTGTCCATATCTGCTGGAGCATGTTTCGTAGTTCCTGGAGTGTCTGTGGAAATTGTGGTTGACGTCGAAGGCGCCGATCCATCTCATCCCACATGTGCTCGATTGGTGAGAGATCAGGGGAGCGGGCCAGGGGATGACAATCACGTTGTTTTGTTGAAGAGAATCCTGATCAATTCGAGAAATATGAGGCCGGGCGTTGTCATCTTGAAAGGTAATACCTGGGCCATGACGACGCAAAAACGGTAGAACAACAGGGCCGTTGATCTCGTCGCGGTAGCGCTGTCCATTGATATTTCCCTCTACCACTATCAAACGGGTCCTCTGTCTTGCTGTAATCCCACCCCATACCATAACGCTGCCGCCCCCGAACCGATCTTCTTCCATGACACAATGATTGACGTAACGTTCACCTCGACGTCAGTACACTCGAATCAGTCCGTCGCTGTGGCTGAAGTGAAAACGAGTCTCGTCAGTGAATAGAACTTGTCTCCACTGCATGGCCGTCCAGACGCTGTCTGCACCACTGTAGACGTGCTTGACGGTGGTTTTCTGTCAAAATGGGACGTCTGGCGGGTCTTCTGGCGACAATCCCTGCACATCTGAGGCGACGACGTACGGTTTGTGAAGATATTCGTCGAAGGCTAAAGATGCTTCTTGCAGTCACTGTTGCTGGCTGGAATCGATTTCGTAGGTGTGTTGTTCGAATCCAGTTGTCTTGTCGATTATTGGTTACGCGTGGCCTGCCACTACGAGGATGGTCTCTGACTGCATTCGTCTGTTGCCAACGTTGCCATCAACACCAAATGGAGTTTCTATGGACGTTGAATTATCTTGCAACATCACGTTGACTCGTTCCTGCTTCAAGCATACCAATGGCTCGCAGACGCCCATTTTCGGACAGGCGTGACATTTCGTAATGTTGAATAATTGCGTAATTTTGTTGTTTTTCTGAGTGGTTGTTGTCAGCACGATGCTAAACAATGCATATGGAATCCCGTTAACGCACATGTTTTATACCCATTCTTGGGTAGTGAAATACATGGGGCTTGCATAAAAGTCAACTTTTGCGTGGAATGCATGCTTTTCTGTAGCAGTTGCGCTTTTGTGACTTGAGTCCATACCTCAAAGTAACCTGTACTACAAGATTGAAAAACAAACTTGAATTTGTTTGAAAAATACACTTAAATATTGGGGTTACAGGAACTTTTGACATGGAGTATAGATGGCATATGAGATTTGTAATGTCCTTTGGATCTACTCAAACACAACAAATGTAAATCGGTCATAACTAAGCTTCCTTTTCGGAGCATTTTGTTTTGTCATACGTCCTTAATGTCATAATGTCCTCGCATCTGAATCATCCCATGGACCCCAAATACGGCATTAAGGGTCCATGATCTGCTGATTCCAAACGGACCATAAATCCCTGAAACGTTCGCCACATGCTCAACACTCTACAACGCCCTGGCCGTAACTTTCCTACCTGACTGCGGAACTATCTGATTCATTATCGCGCACCTGTTCTTTGTTATGGTGTATGTTCAGCAGCCCTTGAAATAGGCACAGTGTAACTGGTGAACACGCTACCTGCACAGCTGTGCCCCTTGATAGCATCAGCAGATGGGAGGAGATCATTCTTCAACCACAGGAATGTGAAGGTCATCTGATCAATACAGATCGACGTCACAACCATTCAGTGGTTGATTGTTCCAACTGCACATGCGTCGAACTCTTTCCGGCAAACGATGCATATTAGGTATGTAATCAAATTCAGCATTAGTCAAATGTACGTTTACGTCATGTGGCAATAGTGGCATTATTCGAGAGAAACTTCAATCCGATGAAAGGTTTTTCATGTTTGTAGATATTGATGTATCAAGAACGTCATTAGACCTAAAAAGTCTATTTTAAAAATGTATGGCTTTGGGTAACGGCTGTCAGTACGCTATGTTACAAATGGGAACATAGCGTACTTTAACACAATTTCTAAATGTTAAGTTTCGATCTTATATTGTCATTACCAAGAAACTTAACATTAACGATAGTAGCGAAGATATCAATTGAGTCAAGATCAAACAACCTCTTTTGCATTTAATTAAGGACTGACTTTGGATTATTTTCGGTTTTATTCATTTAGGATGCGATGACATGCATCAACCAAGTCAGCGAGTCTGACCACCCGATCCCGTTAGTCGCCTCTTACGACAAGCACAGTCGCCTCTTACAACAAGCGTGGGTTGCTGAAGACCTATTCTAATCTGGATTTTCACGGGTGTCTTTGTAATGGGGTTGATATGAGACATCCGTTTATCTGGTATTTGGTGATGAGTATTTTAATATGTTTACAATAAAACACTAAGTAAATAACAGAAGGTCAAGCACAGCTTAAATCTATTTTTAGATCAAGATAACTTGGCAAACTCATATTTATTGTCTTACTAAATACTATATACACTGTCAGCCAAAAATATTAACGGAAAATACCATCAAATGTATGTCACAAGTCTCGACAACGACGAAGTCCATATATGCAATATAATTCATAAGTAAAGAAATACATGTTCACAGAATTTCCATTTACACTTTGTATCATTTCCCATGTTAATCTCGAGTTAATCCACGAACAATAAATCTTTATTTTTAGGAAACCAACATAATAATTGCCATTGCCGTGTAAGAAACATAAGGGAACAGTTACGTGTTTGAGGTAAACCAATATTTTCTATTTATCTGAGAACCCACGCGATACAGACAAGTGGTGCTCTCAGAGGGTGAAGTACCTTGCCTGAACGTTATGCAAGTTTCAATATTGTGTTTTGGAGCCGATCCCTTGTTCTGGATTGTTCTGTGTGTAACCAACAGATACTCCAGTGTCTGGGTCTTGTCCAACTTCAAAAACATGTGAGCTGAACAAGTCAGTTGATGCAGCAGCCAGATGCTAGAACGTTCAATAAGTAAAAACGTGCGCCACACTTCGGAAACCGGAGATCTCCCCAGCGTTACCCTCAATAAACCCTGGAAAACATACAAATATAGACTATATGTGAGTAAAATAGCTGCAAAATGAATATGATAAAGCAACATTGTTTTTATCAGGGCCTTTAAACAAGAACTGCCTCCATAAAAGGTACGTTATTCACAAACAAAAGCATATTCAATACTGATATTCCTTTAACAATCATCAACCAAGGGTATTTCTCTGATATGCTGTTTCCTTGGGCAGCCTGTGTCGTCCTGTTGACCTTCACCCACAACAGGTAGTCCGGGCAGCACAGGAAATGTTTCATCACGTTTCACGAACACCTGGCCCCGGGATCATGAAAGTGGTCTTAGCTCAAATTTAGCTAAGCACGAATTTTGTCTTAAGTTTTTAAGATTTTGCTTAGCTAAGATTCGGTCTAAGACTGGATCTTGAAACGGTCTCAGCAAAATCTTAGCTAAGTCTAAGTCTAAGACCGTCGCCATAGGGACACGCGCACGTAATATCGCACTACTGTAATCATCGGATGCCGAGGTTATTTTTCTGACGCACATTTTCCTAAGATCGGAAAAGACAAGGTTGTGCGAGAATTGCGCTCACTCGGCACTGTAATATCAAAACTTGAACGCTGAGTGGGGTAGAATCTATGCCAGTTCATCATCGGTTAGACCAACGATGAAATAAATGGTAGAACGACGAAATCTATCTCTCAAAGAGCTCTTCGTCGTTGTACAGATCAAGAGGGTTGAATCGGTCTCGAAATGTCCGATGAATTGCTATTTTGTCCTTTTTAGCCCTTAGGCGACGCATGAGGCGAACATTCTCCTCTCTTGCTAAAAATATTGTCTTAAGTCTACTCAGGGGCAGTCTTAGGACTTGAGATCAAATTTTGTCATAGGCTTAAGATATTCTCATAGATTGTGCTTCGTGATCCCCGATTTAAGACAAAATTTGGTCTTAAGTCTAAATATTAAGAGTTAAGACAAAATATGGTCTTAAGTTAGTTTCATGATCCCGGGCCCAGGTGTCCTCACTGTGCGCTTACAGTGATTAGTTTGTTGAAGCTTTGATTTGTCGCCTGATGGTTCATTGTCCTGTGAGAGTTATGTGAATATGAATACCTCAATGCAAAGCCTAGAACGACAGACGGATTGACTTAGGATCCAGTAAGGCCACTTTCTTCGTATTTAGTTGATATGAGAACTGTCGGAAATGTGTATTTCAGTGGAGGTTCCTCTATACGTGTTTTCGACCCACGAGGCGTAGATGCAGGGAGGAATCAAGGATACGGGTCCGTGTCTACAGATTACTACTGCTGTTACTATTACTGTGCCATTGCGTTTATATTAATCAACTAAATAAACCATCTTAATGTACAAAGTAAACAGCAGGTCCTGTGTCGTCCATCACCGAATGAGTTGTTTTGAAGAAAATGAAGAATTTTGGACAGAACATAGTGGGAAAGTACTTCATTCCAACGGGCAAAAGAAAGTATATACTTGAAAACTGGATTTGACAAACGTTATCAAAACCATTGCTAGTCTGAAAACAGTCGCCGAGACATTGAAAACTTAAGGCTCCAAACACAACTATGATACCCAGATAAATGAGTGGTCGAAATTGGCTACCATGTTCCATTGGGGCACGAGGACACACACGTGGCAGCTATCAGAGCGTGTTTAGTGGATGATACTGGTGACATAACCTTCTCTGGAATCCCCACGGAAGCTGAATATTTGTAAAATAGAATTACGTGTGTCATGAATACTTTTCTGCAGAACTGCAGAAAGACAGCGGAATGTGCCCATTTTTATCGATCAATACACAAATTTTCATTATTTTCAAGCTTTTCCATCACATTTTGATGCCCAAACAGTTAACAAGCGTTTTATACATAAAACAAAATGAATGTTCAATACATGTAAAACACAATTTAATAAATTTTCTTTTCACTTTTTTGTTCTATTATATAAAGATAAACTATGTTTACATTTAACCATTCATAAATATCAGTGACACTATGTATATGAGGTTTAATTAAGTTTTGAAGGGGAAATGGTTGGTTTTACCGCAGAATTAAGTAATTTCAGCTGCAGAATTTTGATATTTTTACCACAGACTTCGTCGGGAACGGCCTCATAGTCAGTACAGTGGAATCGGTTAAGTATACGTCCTGCCATGAAACAAGGAAATAATTATTTGATTATCTCTGTGTGATATTTCGTCTTAAATCGTGTCGATATTTGCGTAGGTGTATACGAACCATTTGCTGGCTACTATATTTCATTAGCCAATTAGTGTCAGAATAAGTTTCATCTTCAAGGAGAAAAACGTTAACTATGCAAATGCCATAACTTGCTAATTAAACCTTAAGCTAGGGAATTATAAACTACAACTGTCTTACTTAAGTGAAGGCGGATGCCTACGTTGTAAATATCAGTGTACGTATTTAAATATTACATATTAATTTTGCATCTTGTAGCATGTCAGCTGAATACACAGTGGTAGTCGGATTCCGCTTCATAATCCATCAGTCGTTCAGATCATTAGGAAACATGCGGTTATTAGTCGGTTTTAACTATCTCGTAATGAGGTAATTACATTGAACATGTTTGTGGTTTCATAAACTTGTGTTACCATCGGAAACGTTGTCTACTTCAGTACGAAGACCTGAAGTAAGAGTTAACGTGTTCTTTGGGGAGCTGAGGAAAGAATATGGTTTCATGTGCGACTCGTATGTCTGGAGTCTTGTTGTCAGATGGAAGAGTGTGTTTGGTGTTTGGGATCTGAGTAAGAGTATGCCTTTGAGTTTATGGTCTGAGAGAAGATTTTTTCTCTGGTGTTTGTGGGATAAGAGGAGAGTCTGCCTGGAGTTTAGGGTCTGAGGGAAGAGTATGCCTGGAGTTTAGGGTCTGAGAGAAGAGTCTGCCTGGAGTTTAAGGTCTGAGAGAAGAGTATGCCTGGAGTTTAGGGTCTGAGAGAAGAGGCTGCCTGGAGTTTAGGGCCTGAGGGAAGAGTCTGCCTGGAGTTTAGGGTCTGAGGGAAGAGTCTGCCTGGAGTTTAGGGTCTGAGAGAAGAGTATGCCTGGAGTTTAGGGTCTGAGGGAAGAGTATACCTGGAGTTTAGTGTCGGAGGGAAGAATATACCTGGAGTTTAGGGTCTGAGAGAAGAGTATGCCTGGAGTTTAGGGTCTGAGGGAAGAGTCTGCCTGGAGTTTAGGGTCTGAGGGAAGAGTCTGCCTGGAGTTTAGGGTCTGAGAGAAGAGTATGCCTGGAGTTTAGGGTCGGAGGGAAGAGTATACCTGGAGTTTAGGGTCTGAGGGAAGAGTCTGCCTGGAGTTTAGGGTCTGAGGGAAGAGTCTGCCTGGAGTTTAGGGTCTGAGAGAAGAGTATGCCTGGAGTTAAGGGTCTGAGGGAAGAGTATACCTGGAGTTTAGTGTCGGAGGGAAGAATATACCTGGAGTTTAGGGTCTGAGAGAAGAGTATGCCTGGACTTTAGGGTCTGAGAGAAGAGTCTGTCTGGAGTTTCGGGTCTGGTTGAAGAGTATGCCTGGAGTTTAGGGTCTGAGAGAAGAGTCTGCCTGGAGTTTAGGGTCTGGGGGAAGAGTATGCCTTGAGTTTAGGGTCTGAGAGAAGAGTCTGCCTGGAGTTTAGGGTCTGGGGGGAGAGTATGCCTGGAGTTTAGGATCTGAGAGAAGAGTCTGCCTGGAGTTTAGGGTTTGGGGGAAGAGTCTGCCTGGAGTTTAGGGCTTGAGGGAAGACTTTATCTCTGGTATGTGAGAGCTGAGAGGAGTGTATGCCTGGAGTTTAGGGTCGGAGGGAAAAGTGGGCGTATGAAAGTAAAACAGCCTACCACGTAGTTTTGGAAAATGAATATCAGAATATTTCGCTACAGTTTGTGGTCTAAAAATAGACCCAGTATACCTTGCACTGTAGCAGCTTGAGACAGACACGCCAGTGAAATTCCATTTCCGATGATAGATATCAATGAACTTCTTATTCCCTATTCATGTAAATCCCCCTGCCATATCAAACGCCCGCATCATTTTATCGAGTGCCTACTGGTCCCTCCCATGCACCACTGCTCGCTATATATTCTAGTCTGATCTCTGTACAAACTACACTGTGCCCTCACAGGCATAAATACTAGCAGTTCTCGGGTGGCACAGGAGAATTCTGACGTCTCTCCTTCAACAAATACGATATGTTTCAGATAAAAGTGTCAGATTTATGGACCCGAGTTCTGCCAGACAAGATTTTTGAAATATTGAGTTACAGAAAAAGACTGAACACTACCGACCCCCGTGCAGAAGCTTCGTTTATTGTTCCCTTAGAAGCAGTGTGTATTCCAGTGTCATTAAATCACAAGAAAAATAATATGAAGAAAAAGGTCCACATCACTTATGATTCTCCAACATCGCTCATTCAAGCCTCCACGCATGGTATCAAGTTCCCGTAAGATAGGGCCTATACTTAACGGTATTGCAAACATTCGTGAATTCATAATAAAGTAAAAACACATTCTGAGAGACGTGCAACATACCAGATTGTGGCATATTTGCTTTTTGTTGAAAGGTTTTAGAGGTTCCTGATGTCATTGGCTCTTCGTGAAAATAGATTCTTGTATTTAAGATAAAGATAGCTGTTCACAGAAAATGTGCTAAATGTGAGTCGCTGTTTGCTCCAAGTGTTGCTCCTTGTCAGAAAGGTTTAAATGTGTGTTACTTTAGTCAATCAGTGTGAACTGGGTACTTAGCCACACGTTGGGGCGCATTTCCGGGAGGCAGATAGCAACGACAGTCAGTTATGTGATGATGTATCATTTAAAACATTAAATAAAACTCTTCAAAAAGACATTCGTACTCTTAAATTGTTGAACCATACCATTCATTGCTGGATTGAATTTACATAGTTGTGTCATGGCGCATGATGTGTTTAACGTTTGTACACAGGTCCTTCTGAGTGTGTTATTAACAAAGGATATGTGCACCGCCTCTGTGGTCTCGTGGTTAAGTGTCCGCCCAGAGAGCGGAATTTCGGGGGTCGATCCCCGGCCGCGTCATACCAAAGAAGTTTAAAGATGGTACTTGTTGTTACCCTGTCTGGCGCTTGGTATTAAGAGGCTAAAACAAGGACTGGTCGGCTCGGAGTCAGTATACTGTGTCTGGGTGGGGTATTCATGTTAAAACTGCGGCATGGTATCTCAGTGGGCTAGCACTATAAATCGGCATCAGTCCTGACTTATACAATCAGCCACACACACACACACACACACACACACACACACACGCACATACATGCATGCACAATAATGGAACGTTCGACATTCCATCCATTAAACATTTGCTACATTATGACGTAATTAATCAACAGAAAATAAACAATCATGAGAAATTGATAGAATCATATAATAGAACAGCCAAAGCTTTCTCCCGCTTTAATTAAACCATCCCTGTTATCTATTTACTGCAACATGCAGCATTACAATTTAATTCCCTGTATCTTAAATAGCTGCCGGATTTCTGTTTAGGAATAAGGCTCATTATGTTAACTAGCCACATATCTGGAGGCTTGCTTTAGCGTCGAGCATGCACTCTTGAAAGTCTCGGGTTATTGCGCGTAAGGCGGAAATTTCAACTGGAACTTGTCCAACATGGAGTGTAAAACACGCGAAGGTCAAACTGACACTGTCTGGCACCATAAACTGGAACTAATCTCCGGACGGTGCCACTACGGCCTCGTAACAAGAGATTGATCACCTAGACATGTGGGTCGATAGTGTAGAAGAGACTAAGCCTCTAACCAGTTACCCAATAAGAAGGTACAACGGTTCATGTAGACGAGAGTTCATTGATACTGGAAAAGAGAGTTATTCTCCATGTCATTCATAACATTATGAGAACGAATCTTACCGCACACCTAATTATAGTGCAGATGTCTTGTTCATGCATGCCTTGGTCCTAAACGGTAAGAACACCACAGATAGGCATTTAAAGCAGACGACCGAAAACAGTTAGTTAGTTATTCCCCCTATCTATTTCATTCGGAAAATATCGTGAATATCCGGAGAATGGCGTCTTACATAATTAATTCGAGATACTACATTGCGGTTGGTATGTTGCAAATGTATACCAACAGTTCGCCAATTCGAGTGGGGAACATAAGAAATGGAACTAACACACTAGCAGGTACATTGAAGATAATCAGATTCCGACATTTATTTGTAAATTAAGATACATAGCATATGCCCACTGAATCTGGGATGTCGGTTTTTATGGAATGGGTCAAAATTTCAGTTTTGAGATTAGATTAATTATTCGGCTGATTAACTTGATCCGTGTGCGCTCGTAACACATGGAATAGATCAGCGTTGTTATCTGATTGATATAACCTTTCAATCAACTTCAGGATTCGATGGCTTAGGAATTAAGCTTTAATGATTAGGAACTTTACAGCTTCTGAAAGCCTCATTCCATTCATCTTCAAATTTAGCGAAATGGTGGGGTTTGATCCAGTCAGAAAAGAAAAGAATTACTTCTACAAAGGATCAAAACGGTTGGAAGCAATTGGTGAACGTATTAACACGTCACGCAGAAAATCCGGGTTCGATTCCCATAAAACCATTATCAGTGCCCCCAGCTGTGATACGGCCGCAATACTGATGAAAGCGGCGTAAAACCTTTCACTCACTCCACAAGGGTTTTCGTTACAGTTATCTTAATAGGATGTATGATGGCATAAATAGCTGCTAGGACATACTTATGTGGTTTCGTGGAACCATGCCCCAGACAATTCCTCATCCTTCAAACCCCGTCCCTCACATTCTTCGTTCCACACATTCAAGTGAAGCCATAAATCAAAACCACAGGTTTAAAAATAAAGGCATGTGGCATGTCGACAGCATATGCCACCTAGAAACTGCAATGTACTGTTCACACCCAGAAACGATATGGTACAGACACAAGAGCAATAAATACCGTGCAGAGTAATACAAAACGACGCCAGAATGATATATGAGTAGCCTGGTCAATAAAATGAGGCAAACGATGCAAGGGAGGTTGGCACGCAACCCTACATCATCAGATGATCGGGGTACAATGGGTAACATGAAGAACACGGGTAATTTAAACACGTTTTAGAATATATGAAACGTCAATTCTAATCCATCAAAGTTGGCGTGATGTACGTAATTGTGAAGTTTATTTCGACTGATAACAAGAATATGATTGGAGCATCCCGCCCACTATTGGAGGAGTGATGGAGTGGTGTCGAGGATCTGATGACCTACTTGGGTCGTCTTGTTTAAATCGCCCTACTTCAACCAACACTCGTGTAAGTTACGTTGGCAAAGTTGTCTCGCGTAAGACGCACTTCACGAGGCACATGACTACATCGTCCTATGCTGCAGCTCAATCTAGTCTACACTCAGGCAGTCCGACACCACTATCAAGGAATATGACGTCAATGGTTGGGTAGTGAGATAATGCGGGTTGACGCCGAATAGAATGGACTTCGCACATTGCATCCACTACAGGAATCGAACCCGCCTGAGACGTGACGAGTGGAAACTTTTACCAATATCCTGCGCTACAGCCTCCATTTATATTTAGTCTCGGCTCATATTTTTAGACGTGTACATGGATGAGGCGTTTCATGCGAAAATAAAAGGGCATGAAAATCAGGTTCTTTACATGGAGTAACCTGTTGACATATGTTGTTAACTTTGTTGGGTGCGTTTGGTATACGTTTTGTTTGCAATCATTTGGTGATTTAATAAAAGAGCCCAACCACAGCTTCGATAAAAGAACTTGACATCAAGGAGCCAAATAAACAGTCGGCGGACGTAGTGGGTGCAAGGAATTTTGATGCAGAATATTTTTATCGGTCAATGCTTCAAAAAATACAATTGTTTTCTCTGAAAGAAGTAGCATAACAACCTATTTTTGACTTACTACACATTTCTGTCAAGACAATCAGCTTAAATTATTTCCAATATTATCAGGAAAATATTATTTAAACAACTTTCCCCTACAGGTCTCAGTGTGTCAAATACTCGGTCCGAGTCAACGGGTATATTTTTCCCGATGTTTGTGTGAATTCTGATTGTGCTTCGATATGAATTACTTATATTGTCAGTTGTGATGGGAGATGTCAGACAAGTGGGTGATTAGGCAAGATATATACACCTGAGACTCCACTAATCATATATTACATATTTGAACATTGCTAAGTTTAACAAAACCAAGCTTGTATCTTAGTGCAAAAACACATAAGACCGCCTCCATGGTCTAGTAGTAGAGCGTCCGTGGTTCAATCCCATACAAAATACGTTAAAAAAAAAAATGGTCTTCTGGTTACCCTGCCTGGCGCTCGGCATTAAGGGGCTAAAACAAGGACTTGTCAGCTCGGAGTATACTGTGTCTGAGTAAGGTATTCAAGATAAACCGCGGCATTGTATCTCAGTGTGCTAGCAGTATAAAATTAGTCCGGACTAGTACAAGGAGCCACAAACACACGCCCATGCACGTCGCCATATAAGTGCAATAATCTTGAACGCGGCGGTAAACCCCATTTCACCTCACCTCACCAAATACATAACGAGTATGGAAACTGCTCCGTCAAGAGGAACAAACACTTAAAGGCTATTAGTTCTAATTAGTCTTCTGATCCACTTGTATTCTGATCATACGGCACAGCATCTATTGATGAGGATACATCCCCCGCATGCGATCCGGCAACATTCTCCAATCAAGACAAAAACTTTGTCTTGTACTCCCTCAGACTGAACTAAACAGGTGAAAGTTTATTTAATCAGCAATATGTTTGTGATCTCGGGAATCCTAGACAAAATAAAACCTTGTTTTCATAAGAAACTGCAGAATCCCCCGAGATGTACAGATTGGTAGCTCGGCGGAGATGTATCTCACCAAGTGCTGTCTGAAAGAGGCTTGATGACCAGGTGTTTATCTCCAGCTGATAGACAGGTATTCAATACATTTCCTCACATTTCATATTAGAATTTTGAAAATGTGACCCACCTTAAGTCTAAAAGTGATGTAATCAGATAATTAATGATTACAACGGCGTTAACCAAGTCCAAAATATACTGCTCTGGCGGGAGGTAAAGAACAACCCCTGCATGGCAAACCGGATCGTGTTATTCTGCATGCTGCGTAAACCGGATCGTGTTATTCTGCATGCTGCGTAAACCGGATCGTGTTATTCTGCATGCTACGTAAACCGGATCGTGTTATTCTGCATGCTGCGTAAACCGGATCGTGTTATTCTGCATGCTGCGTAAACCGGATCGTGTTATTCTGCATGCTACGTAAACCGGAACGTGTTATTCTGCATGCTACGTAAACCGGATCGTGTTATTCTGCATGCTACGTAAACCGGAACGTGTTATTCTGCATGCTACGTAAACCGGATCGTGTTATTCTGCATGCTACGTAAACCGGATCGTGTTATTCTGCATGCTACGTAAACCGGAACGTGTTATTCTGCATGCTACGTAAACCGGATCGTGTTATTCTGCATGCTACGTAAACCGGATCGTGTTATTCTGCATGCTGCGTAAACCGGATCGTGTTATTCTGCATGCTGCGTAAACCGGATCGTGTTATTCTGCATGCTGCGTAAGAGTATGCTACATCTTGGGTGGGGACCCCCTGCGGTGGAAGACAGAGACAAATCGTGACCAAAATAATTATGCTTCGAGGACAGGCTGATAAAACAAATTAATTTTCTGCGACAATGAAAACAGTAAATTGCTGCAAGTTATTCTTTTCATGAAATATTAAGTCTCATAGTTTTTATATTTAAAAAAAAAATGTTTCTGCAGATGTAGATGAAAATTTCTCCAATTTCCATACAGAATCCCATCCCCCCACCCCCAATACCAATTCAAATGGTCGGTCCCTAAGGCATCAATACGATATTCAAAGGGACACGTATGTTCAGTGTCTCTGAAGTTGTTACAGTGTATATCACTTTCTGTTAACGATTTTAGTCTTAATTCTATGTTTTCGTTAAACTGGTTTTAAGAAATGACTTAGAAGTCTCAAAGTAGTGCTACATATTTTACCAACATGCCATACCTCGGGGTGAGAGTGCGATTAACAAACCAAATTACTTTGATTATTATTATTATTATTAAACCCCTTTCTTTTATAAACACGCCAAGAATTCCGAGTTCGAGCATCACGCTCGTTCTACGTCAAGAATATGAGAAGATTCTTAAATATTTCAACAACAAAAAGTTCTTTACAATTGTTTTTATTCACATGTATGTTTGTATTTTGATACAGACGAGATACGCTTGGTGAAGTTTTGTACCTAGTCTATCAAAAAGACCCTGAAATAAGTATATATTCAATACAATGCAAATCCTAATTGTGGGCAAGTCTAGATTACTGCAGTTTCTGAAAGTGAAGAGAGTCGCTGGGCTCCATTTAACTATATTATATTAAGATAATTTGAGAACTGTTTTTTTCTGTAAAATATGTTCATTTCTGAGACAAGATGTTAGTCTACGTTGTTCCCTATGGTATAAAAAAGTTATTCCAGACGCTTGCATACCCTTGCAACAACCTTATGTTCACACTGAAAAAATTAATTCTTTCAGAATAAAAGTATTGCTATAAAAATATAAACATCAATATTTTCGTGAAACTCAGCTATACAGTATCTTATGCGTGTTGACAGTACAAAATTGAATTCCAATTCGTATGATGAAAGCAATCAGCGTCTTTTTACAAGAAAATTAATTGAAATCGCATGGAGACCATCTGTCTTAGAGGAAGCGTTTGTCGACGACGTCAGATAGCTTAGGGACGCACAGTTGCAGGAAGTAGTTGCGACAGTACGCAAGATAACATCAAATAAACCTATGCAATAAATATCAATTCATGTTAACCTTGGTGTGGGGATAGACATGCGTCTTGTGCGTTCATTAAGTACACTCAACAGTGCATTCAAATGTTATGTTGGTGGATGGCAAAGCAATTACAGTCTCAAAAATGTAATATTTATGAATTTAGGGAATTTTCTCATGTAAAAGATGCCATTTGATATACGGCTGGACTGGACTACAGCTAAGGCGAAGAGGGGTTTAAAGACGTGTCCTAGATTAGTGCAATTATATAGTGACGTGTGTGTGTGTGTGGATGCTTGTGTGGGTGTGGATGCTTGTGTGTGTCTGTGGATGCTTGTGTGTGTGTGGATGCTTGTGTGTGTGTGTGGAAGCTTGTGTGTGTGTGTGTCGATGCTTGTGTGTGTGTGTGGAAGCTTGTGTGTGTGTGTGTCGATGCTTGTGTGTGTGTGTGGATGCTTGAGTGTGTGTGTGTGTGGATGCTTGTGTGTGTGTGGATGCTTGTGTGGGTGTGGGTGTGGATGCTTGTGTGTGTGTGTGTGTGAATGCTTCTGTATGTGTTTGTGTGTGGATGCTTGTGTGTGTGTGTGTGGATGCTTGTGTGTGTGTGGGTGTGTGGATGCTTGCGTGTGTGTGTGTGTGGATGCTTGCGTGTGTGTGTGTGTGTGTGGATGCGTGTGTGTGTGTGTGGGGGGATGCTTGTGTGTGTGTGGATGCTTGCGTGTGTGTGTGTGTGTGGATGCGTGTGTGTGTGTGTGTGTGTGTGTGTGGATGCTTGTGTGTGTGGATGCTTGTATTAGCCTGAACTGATGTCGCTTTTATAGTGATAGCACACTGAGATACCATGCCGCATGGATAACCTGACTCCAAGCCGACCAGTCCGTGTTTAATTCCAGGTAGGGCAACAACAAGTACCATCTTTTAACGTCTTTTGGTATGACGCGGCCGGGGCTCGAACCCCCAACCTTCCGCTCTCTTGGCAGACGCTCCACCACTAGACCACGGAGGCGGTCGGACTGGGAATACACGAACAAGGAAGTATATTCGGTATGACATCCTGTAAGCAGCTCGTGGTGACAACAGAAGTATATGTAGTTACCGTACATTTGGAAACTACCTTTTATCAATTCTTTATTGTTAGCTTGGAAAAGACATGTACCGCACTATGTCGTCACATGCAGGAGTGTCACTTTTCTGAACACCACTGAAAATCCGGAGTAGAACAGGTCTTCAGCAACCCGTGCTTGTTGTACGACTTACGGGATCCGGTGGTCGGGCTCGCTGACTTGGTTTGATGCAGGCCATCTTATCCCAATTTCGTGGATCGATGCTCATGATGTCAGTCACTGGATTGTCTTATCCAGACTCGAATATTTACAGACCGCCATCATATAGCTGCAATATTGTTGAATACGGTTTTAAACAACAAACAAACAAAACAAAACAAACATTTCTGAAACGTGAACTGCCCCTGGGTCTAGTGGTTAGAGCGGAATGTCGGTGGTTCGACCCCCGGCTGCGTCTAACCAAAAGACGTCTGAGTGGGGTATTCATGTTACACCTTGGCAATGTATAGCTGTGGGTCAGCACTATAAACCGACATAAGTCCGGACTTGTACAAAAAACTACATGCATACATCCATGCACGTCGATATATAAATTCAATAATTTTGAACGCAATGTTCAACTTCATTTCGCTTTACGTCACCTGACAAATGACAACAATGTTTTATTGTGAAAATCAGAAATATCAATACGAAACATGCAAATAGTGTGTGCACTCTCAGGCGTTTCGTTTTGTGTGTTTGCTGTTTGTTGTTTTGTTTGTTGTTTAAAATCGTACTCAACAATATTGCATTTATATGACGGCGAAGCAGGGAGTTCTCATCTCAATGCTTGTAGTTCTCTTGTTGCACGCAACAGGTACATATGTTGTCGTAGAGGGTTCACTAGTTTACACAATAGGTTCACGTGTTGGTACAATGTTTCAAACGCCGCAGTATTTTTTTCTCGTGTTGACGCAACAGTTCCTCAAGTAAAGGCAAGCAATAGGTTTTCTTGTCGACGGTCCTCGAGTTGACGAACGCAACAAGTTCTCGTGTTGACGCATCAGGTCCTCGAGTTCAAACACGCTACAGGTCCTCAAGTTGAAACACGCAACAGGTCCTCAAGTTGAAACACGCATCAGGTCCTCGAGTTGAAACACGCATCAGGTCCTCGAGTTGAAACATACAACAGGTCCTCGAGTTGAAACACGCATCAGGTCCTCGAGTTGAAACATGCATCAGGTCCTCGAGTTGAAACACGCAAGAGGTCCTCGAGTTGAAACATACAACAGGTCCTCGAGTTGAAACACGCATCAGGTCCTCGAGTTGAAACACGCAACAGGTCCTCGAGTTGACGCACGCAACAAGTCCTCTAGTTGAAACACGTAGCAAGTCCTCGAGTTGACGCATCAGATCCTCGAGTTGAAACACGCAACAGGTCCTCGAGTTGAAACATACAACAGGTCCTCGAGTTGACGCACTCAACAGGTCCTCGAGTTGACGCACGCAACAAGTCCTCTAGTTGAAACACGTAGCAAGTCCTCGAGTTGACGCATCAGATCCTCGAGTTGACGCACGCAACAGGTCCTCGAGTTGACGCACGCAACAGGTCCTCGAGTTGAAACACGCAACAGGTCCTCGAGTTGACGCACGCAACAGGTTCTCGTTTTGACGCATCAGGTCCTCGAGTTGAAACACGCAACAGGTTCACTTGATGACGCATCAGGTCCTCAAGTTGAGGCATGCAAAAGGTTCTCTTGTTGGCGGATAGGGCTCTAGATTTGACGTACACAACAGGTTCGATTCTTGATGCATCAGGCTCTCGAGTTGACGCACGCAACAGATTCGTTTTTTGACGCCTCAGGTCATCGAGTTGACATACGACAGAGGTTCTCGTATTGGCGTATCAAGCTATCGAGTTGACACACGCAAAGGTTATCTTGTTGACGCCTCAGGTCCTGGAGTTGACGCACGCAACTGTCTACAAACATGTACATCTAAAACAGATATCACTTGAGATGTTTTCCCGTCGTCAGAATATGTTTTGTTTGGCAAAGATAATAAACGCATTTTCGTGGATGAAATAACCATAAATATTTACTTCTAGGAAGAAAAACATTAAACTGCCCTTTTCTTTCCCCGTTCGGAAAATAATCCCAAATGTTAGTACACCGACGAAAATATTATTGCTAATACACACCCAGATATGATGGATGATTGTGCATAACGAGGACGCTATACCCCAAAGACGGGGGGATGGGCCATTATCTGGGATGATTCCGTAATTGCTTGTAGAAGACGTTCTGGCATTTCGTCCAGTCATCATGCTCATTGCTCATCTAATTAAAGAGGCAGGGCATAATTGGAAGGATTCGTCTAGAAACAACTCCTCGTGAGCTCTCTGCCTGCATAAGCGTAATTTATAACACAAGGATGGCGAGCACGGACGGTTCAAACTGTATCAGGGGGGTGATTATCTGAATACATACGATGCATATTTAAGATGATTTTTCACGTTAAGATCCAATATAATCGTTTCTTAGACCAGCATCATGTGCAGTAAAAATGCATTGCACATATTGACATATTCAGGCTTTGCTGAACATATTAAAGCCTATTTAAGTGTTTTTGCGCAGGTATTTTATATTCCTATCGTTGTATGTATAAAACTTTGAAAACACCGGGGCAATGCAATGTGACGATGGATAATGGACATTTGTAGAAAAGATGTTTCCATATTATTGGATTATTTCATTTGAATTCATTGTATTGTACTGTCGAGATGTCATCACACAGCTGTGATTTCGCCTTTAACATTTACTCTTGTACAATATTTCTTGCTTTGATGTAAGCT
The DNA here is from genome assembly GCF_022045235.1 of Haliotis cracherodii. Lineage (NCBI taxonomy): Eukaryota > Metazoa > Mollusca > Gastropoda > Lepetellida > Haliotidae > Haliotis > Haliotis cracherodii. The sequence goes on from NW_027266279.1 coordinate 318,350, forward strand.
TCTAAATGACTCAGCCATAGCTTCAGCAACGGCAACTAATTTTAATTTTAATTAACAGTGCCGTAGCCAGAGCAACAAAGCCAAATGTACTTCCTTATCTCTTCAGACGCGAATTAACACTTTACTGACCCTGCATTCCCTACAGATAACGAATCAACCACCTTCTGCTAATAAAGTGTACCCGTAAATATCCCCCGACTGTTGGCTCTTAGTTCCGCCTCCCTGGTGCTTAGTCCGTGTTTCCCCACTGTTGGCTCTTAGTTCCGCCTCCCTGGTGCTTAGTCCGTGTTTCCCCACTGTTGGCTCTTAGTTCCGCCTCCCTGGTGCTTAGTCCGTGTTTCCCCACTGTTGGCTCTTAGTTCCGCCTCCCTGGTGCTTACTCCGTATTTTCCCCACTTTTGGCTCTTAGTTCCGCCTCCCTGGTGCTTAGTCCGTGTTTCCCCACTGTTGGCTCTTAGTTCCGCCTCCCTGGTGCTTAGTCCGTGTTTCCCACAGCTGACGCAATAGATGATACCTGTGGAATCGTACTGCACCAAACACACTTGAGGTTACTGTTCCTCCCTTGTGAAAAGAATGATGCAACTGAACAAATTATTTAATTATTTCATGAGCGTTTTATTATCAGTTACTTGCTTAGCGGATACACCGTTAACAAAGGTGGGATTACATGACATATTTTAGAACCGTCTTAATTTCTCCTCACATCTGTTCATTAATCTCAGACATGGGAAGAAAATCAAGTTCGTTGTGGGAAGAGAAATATCTTTGTTCGCTTGTTCCCTTTAATTATATCACCAATTCAAAGAGGTGTGGGGAGGTGAAAAGGAGTTTAACGTTGCGTTCAAGATTGTTGCACTTATATAGCGCCACGTGTGTGTGTCAGCGTGCCTGCTAGTTCGAACTGACGCTGGTTTGAACAGTATTCCAGTTATATCACGCAGTCAGCTTAATGTGGGAGGAAAGCCAGAAAGAGCGGGTCTTAGACGTGAACCCCACGAACGTGTGTATGGTGCTGACAAACCTAGAATCATAAACGGGGTGAACCGGGATTCGAACCAACAATCATAAGTTTCTAGCGTGCCCAATGGAGGCAACTCCACAACACGTTGCGGTGCCTTAGACAACTGGGCCACCCGTGCCGACCGTACGACAGAACGATCACCAAGCCAGGCGTTTATCCTTTACCCGAGCCTTTGACAGTAACTTCAACAAAACCTCAAATTATGTTTTGTGGTTGAATATATATTATTTATCCAAATATTGTACATACATCTGCTTAATCTTGCAGAGATCTTCATCATACCCACACAGACATAAGGCGGACAGCTGTTGGCGAGGAAATATTTTGGTTCTCGTTTCCGCCTGTGTTATTTTCAACCCCAAACTTCCGGTCTTTCCTCTGGAACTCTAACAACTTACAATGGTATGGTTATATTGACATGACTATCGACACCATATTCCAAAAAGAAAAAGAAACTAGATGTAAATCCCGAGAAAACACAGTGTTAATGCGGCCTGACACTACTTCTTGTTTTAAAGCAGAATAGGTTCAAAAGACCTTTCAAAACACAAAAAAAACAATTGTTGGTCAAGTCACATGCTTTTATATGAAATAGCAACAAAACCATAAATATATATTGATTACAATGTACACGATGTTATTTTATATAATACATGGAAAAAGATTAAAGACCACCTGACCTCAAGAGATTGCACTCGCCTCACCTACTCGTGTGTCCAGACCTCTGCAGGTCCACTGGGAATGAGGCTAATACATTAGGAGTGTCTGTAGGTTCCGCTGTGCAACACTGCATGTTTTAACAAGGAAGTAGTAACACTGAACCTGGCTTGCTCGTTATCTTCTGATTTCTATCTTGCCACCATCAGGTTTTCGGGGATAGGAACATCTTCATGCACGCCTAAAATGTTTTAATTCCACTTTGGTTTTCTAATCAGTTTAATGTATTGTAAAGCCATTGCTTGTTGTGTGGATGATATATCCACGCGACGCAAGACGGGGCCAATGGAGCTGTCAGCAGGATAACATCAACATTTATCAGATCAGGTAATGCGTTTCAGATACACAGCATGTGTAGCACAGAGGTGTTGTACGCTATACACTTTGTACCTGAGATCACCTATTGTAAAGTATATTAGAGTCACGAATTGTGAAAAATAAAATCTGCGTCATTTTTTCATACTTTGGGAACGGTTGAAATTACGAGGTCTAACAGGTTCTCTTTATAACGAAACTGACAACGTGTCTGTAAAGGGACTGCACCTACATAATGTCCAATAAAGATTCACGTGAATGAGGTTGCACCAAGCCACACCAACAGGAATGAAGATTATGCTTCCTGGTAGCTGGGTTATATCATCGATAACGATACTCTGTTGATGCGGGGAACAATGCAGACCCCAACAGAGGGAATCTAAAGGCTACCCCCATCATTATCGGGAGTATTATATTGATTAGAGGGTGGTTATTGTTTCTATAAACAAACGAAAAATATTGATGCCCTAAGGATTGTATGCGACGCACAAATGTTGAGATTGTGCGCAGAAATAAAAAACTAGTATACTGCGTCCCGAGGGAAGCAGATTAATATCCATTGTACCTTCAGCGCACCAAGAGCAGTTATGGGTGTCTGATCACTGTCCACTTGATCATTGATTCAATCCAGGCTCTAACGTAATTATGAAACACAATCTCATTAAAATCAGACATCTCGACATCTAATTTGATGTCCTCAGATCTTTGTTTAGCGGTAGCGAGAAATGAGATCTGATTCTAATGAGATTGTTATGAAACACTACACCATTTCATTTCTTTACAAGACCCTGATGTTGCCAACCTTGACCCTCAAAATTAATTATTTGGGGTCCACTGGACCCCCACGTTCGTACGTCAAGGTGAAACCTTTATAAACCAATATAATTCGAACATACAGTTGACAGGCATAAACAGTGTATCTGTCGTTTTGATCATTAGCACCAAATCTACTAAATCGCCATTTTGATGCATCGTGAGAGGTGAATCATTTAGAATGGGATAAACGATACAGACACGCAATACATCAATGCATCATATCTCCACTGGGATATCACAGTCGATGAATCGTTACATCCATGCCCTGGTCCCTTTGCCCTCCAAACCCCCACAATACTATTGCTGATGCTAATACTTGTAATAATCTGCTTGCTTCCTGTCTTCACCTCAAAATGGCATACAGCTCCAACCGAACTTCAGCGGTACGGCCACACGCTTTGCCGTGACTATCGGAATCCAATAAAACAGAAAAAATTAAATGCCTCAATTCCTTCTGGCCTTAAAGCGAAATAGATTACATGTCCTTTCAGAACATGAACACAATCTGTTTGTTCAGGTCATCTGCATTCATTTTATATAAATTATTAATACAAAACCAAAGTATATCTTAAATACAGTGGACATGAATTGCCAATTGCAACGACATTATTCAGCATAAACATGGATAGTTTAATAACACGTTTGGCAAATCTCTGAACGTTTCGTGATTTAGAAATGAACGAAGGTGAATCAACCGTTCTATGGAAGTTAGACAGCAAACGGTCGATGGGGTAGCCTAGTCGTTAAAGCGTTCGCTCTTTACGCTGAAGACCCGGGTTCGATTCCTCACATGGGTACAATGTGCTGGAATATTGCTAAAAGTGGCTTAAAACCATACTCACTCACTCACTCGACAGCAAACAATGTACTTGATTACATGAACTGAAGAATGTTTTAAGTAAAGACTTATAATGCAGAGACATACTCTATTTGTTTCAAAATTTAGCACGAACAACTAACACAAACAAATTATTTTCTCTGACCTTTTTATGCTATACTTTCCAGCACGATAAACATGGCGAATTCTCAAGTGAATCAAAAGCGAACAAAGAAACATCTCGCGTGCTCTTCCAATTTACAAATATATATACCAGACGGCCTGCAGTCATGAAAGCGAAACACCACATAGATAGGCCCGTCAAGTTATATTACATGGCGGTTGTATGACGTACAATCCTGAAAACACAACAGTGCGTGGGTTGATCCATTTCAGTATAGGTTATACAAACACCGTCAGTGTCAATGTGTCAATGAATACAATAAGGCATCACTGCTGTTTTCTAACAATCATCATATAATAATGAAATGAAACGTGGACGACAAACTTGTGTTACAGAAACAGTGACGTCCTCGAAGGCTTCTGAGTCATTTATATGTAGAAGGGGTCCTCGTTGTCAAACCATTAGGAATATAAACTGTTACAGCTTTGTGTTTTCATCCAAACTTGCACTTAACTTCCATGGGAGAGTTGGTCATAGAACAGCTTCTGGTTTTTCTCAAGGAGTGAAACATTGCCTGATAATGACGGTGGCGCCAATGAGAGTGTTCACTGTTAGAAACGAAGACGCAAACGCTTGCAGAACTCAAAGCCCCAACACCTGTCTTTAAATTAGAATATCATCCTTAATAATGCAACCAATTTAAAACCTGTGTCAAAGATAGCCGAAACATATCTGATCTACTACAAGTGCCTCCTCGCCATGCTATACTTATATAAAGTCACCGGGTACATCCTCTAAACTAATCCTTCGTTATAGCAATACACTATTCTTAATACATATCTGATCTACTACAAGTGCCTCCTCGCCATGCTATACTTATATAAAGTCACCGGGTACATCCTCTAAACTAATCCTTCGTTATAGCAATACACTATTCTTAATACCCATCAGCATGGTATCACTGACTGCGGCGGGTCTACGGTTCAATGGGGGGGGGGTCGCCCCACTGATGCTGTCGGTGGGCGTCACGAAGTTTAATGTGAGTTTAGTTGATCTTGGTATTTACTGCTATGGAATGGAAAAGATTGAAAGGCAGGAACGTGACATCACGAAATCAGCATATATCTGAGTACGAGATGTCACGTCCTGGTGAGATTTAATATAACTTTATGGCGACAGTAAATGTCAGTTTATCGGGAATGTTTCCTACTTTATCAACAGGTTATAGGCAATTTGTGGAGAATATATTCATTTAGGGATTTGCTGACTCGGCACGTGGCAATAACGCTGAAATATATTCTTCATACGAGGTTAATAGTCGGCAATTATTCAAAATGTTTGGAGTGCAATACCGGTTATACAATACAAAGTACAAACTGTTTTTGTCAGTTGTATAACGCTGAGTATATCAGTTTAACTTTTGATACATCAACTGCAAAAAGGAAAATGCCAATCGTGACATAAAATACCATGATCTTTATCTGCATGTTTTAATTTCCCGGGAGTATTGACGTCAATTTGTTTTCCAGGTATCAGCATAATTTATCACTAACGCAACGATGTTCTTAATCAATCCGGGTACCTGTTTGGCCCAATGATTAATGCCACTGCAAAGCCCTAACCGTGGATAAAAATCCTAGATTCGCAACGAGTTTGGTCCTGAGCACGCACACAATCATTGATGTAAACTGAAACAATTCATGGTCATTATTATTTCAACACCTATTATTTTCAAACTGATAGACCGATCTCTAAACACAAACAAACAAACCCCAACTGATATTAGAAAACATAAGCCCCGAGCCCCGGGCATGTGAGTTCTGACAAGAGAATGACCGGACGAGCTGACAGTCCGATCAAATTCAGACAGCCAGTACAAGAAGCCATGCAGTAAGAGAGTTTGTAGTCCGCTGTTTGCGGGGAATTCAGATTTAAATACTAGCTGTATCTGCGGACTCAGAACCTTTGCTCACCACTTTCCATCTCCATCGCTGCACAGTGGGCGTAATTACAAGAGAAGCTTCATGTTTCTAAGCCGACCATTAAACAACTGTGATGAAAGAAGGCCCAGAAGAACACGAGAGGAACAGGACGAGCTATAACGTTGTGTTTACATCTGACAGAGAACACTGTGTCTGCTGCACTTTTCAAATACTCTCGAGACATGGTTAGGAGCTATTTCTTTCAGAAACCTATTTTGCATTATGCTCGTGAGCAGTAAACTTGTTGGTTGTAGGTGTTCGCTGTTATGAGGAAACGAAAAGCTTTATATGTATTTTACTATTCTCAAGTGAGTATCGAGTTTCAGCTGGCGGGACTAAAGTCGAGGTGCATGGCAAGATTGACAGCACTTATGGAACAGACATATTCGAAAGTGCTTTAAGCTCTCAAGAGTGATTTTTTCAATCAGCATTCCTTCAGAGCTCTGTGGATCCAGTGAAAACATGGATTATGGAAAGTATGATTTAGGGGCGGTGGGGTGGCCAGGTGGGTACGCGTTCGCTCGTCACGCCGAGGGTTGGGTTCGATATCTTAAACTCATTTTTGGTGTCGCCCGACACGACCTCGCTGAAATATTGTTGAAAGCGGCGTTGAACCAAACTCACTCACTCACTCAAACTTAGCTCGACATACCAGAACATAGAGATACATTCATACTGGCTATAAGCCAAATGTATCATATAGATCACTGGAATCATCTCACCATTCGCATTGAGCCGGACATAGAATAAAATGTAAAAATGTCAAAAATAACATTAATTGATAAATAGTATTGCCTTTTAGTATCAATTTCATGGTTATAAGTTCTAAAACAGGATGTGCTCATCTTTAATGTGAAACTTTGAAATTTGTTCTTATAGTTTAGAAAAAAAGGCCATTCCACCCGTATGGCACGTTTAATGGTGAGCATATGCCAGAAGACGACCATCCTTAAGATCGAGAAGATAATTCAGAAATACAAAGAATAACTCTCGATTTACGTCTTGTTATAAAGAATGCTCGAGGGCGGTGGTTTGCACGTGCTTCCGCTCTGTATAAATCACACCTAGTTTATCACCAACTTATCAGAAGCCGTTAAGTAACATGATACAATTATTACACCCTAGCTCCTAATTTATTAGTCTTCCAGGATTGCTATTTCGGATCGTGGGTTAAATATAATGGTTCACTGACAGATATCTTCATCGAGTGGAACTCCCTCTTTCACGCACGGCAATGACTTACTTTTTGTCGGCATTTGAAATGGGATTATGGTGGCGATATTTGTCCTTTGTGAGGGCTACTCATTGCTGACGTATCAAGTATGCTACGTATCTCTTGCTAAACACTTCGTCTACGTGAATGTTCGTTTGTTTTTCTGTTTCAGATATTATTTAGCAATATTCTAGCTATATGACGGCTGCCTGTAAACAGTCGAATTTGAACCAGACAATCCAGTGATTGAAAAAATGAGCTCAACATTCCAAGTCGTCGGGTACAATGACACACAATCAACCAAGTGTGACCACCCGATCCATAAAGTCGCCCCATGGGCCTTACTCTACCTCGGATTCTCCACGGGGGTCTAGGTGAATACGTCATTGTCATTTACTTCGTATGAAAGGCCCAGTTGTCTAAGCCGCCGCAAATATATGTGCAAAGTTGCGTCCCTTGTGGACGCCAGGAACTTATGACCGTGGGTACGAATCCCAGTTCGTCCCGATTATGTTGCTAGGTTTGTCAGCATCATAACCGTGCTCATGGGTTTCACCAAAGTTGAGTAATGCCGAGTTTATAGTGCACTGAGATAACATACCGCAATTTTACATGAATACTTCACTCAGACCAGTCCTTGTTTTATCTTCTTTGTGCCGAGCTCCAGGCAGGGTAACAACAAGTGCCATCTTTAAACGTATTTTGGTATGACGCGGCCCGGGATCGAACCCGCGACCTTCCGCTCTCGGGGCAGAGGCTCTAGACACTAGGCCATAGGCGGCCTCGTGGATGTACATGTGGAATTCTGATTTAACAGTTAAATAAGAGGAATGATAAAGGTATGTAACCTGCTTTCTCGTCAGTTGACAGGGAAGAACGTATGATGGTACCGACCCACCAGATGCCAAGTTGGGGTGACGTATGACGAGAACAATTGGTAAAACAGGTCAAAAGAAACAGAATGGCGCAAGGACTCATACACTTCAGCTGTGCCTCTTTCAAACACTATTCATGATGAAAAGTAATGTACAACGGAATAAATGAAACCGAATGGAATTTTCTGGGGTGAATAATCCAACGATAATTATCACAGTGAGTAAATAATCGGGTTAGACAGAGTAGGTACTACATGCTGGAGGTACTAGGCTCACACATTGTAACCAACAAATCCTCATTACAAGTAGAGAGTGTTTGGATTCACACACTGTAACCAACAGATCCTCATTACAAGTAGAGAGTGTTTGGATTCATACACTGTAACCAACAGATCCTCATTACAAGTAGAGAGTGTTTGGGTTCACACACTGTAACCAACAGATCCTCATTACAAGCAGAGAGTGTTTGGGTTCACACACTGTAACCAACAGATCCTCATTACAAGCAGAGAGTGTTTGGGTTCACACATTGTAACCAACAGATCCTCATTACAAGCAGAGAGTGTTTGGGTTCACACACTGTAACCAACAGATCCTCATTACAAGCAGAGAGTGTTTGGGTTCACACATTGTAACCAACAGATCCTCATTACAAGCAGAGAGTGTTTGGGTTCACACACTGTAACCAACAGATCCTCATTACAAGCAGAGAGTGTTTGGGTTCACACATTGTAACCAACAGATCCTCATTACAAGCAGAGAGTGTTTGGGTTCACACATTGTAACCAACAGATCCTCATTACAAGCAGAGAGTGTTTGGGTTCACACACTGTAACCAACAGATCCTCATTACAAGCAGAGAGTGTTTTGGTTAACACACTGTAACCAGCAGATCCTCATTACAAGCAGAGAGTATTTGGGTTAACACACTGTAACCAACAGATCCTCATTACAAGCAGAGAGTGTTTGGGTTAACACACTGTAACCAACAGATCCTCATTACAAGCAGAGAGTGTTTGGGTTAACACACTGTAACCAACAGATCCTCATTACAAGCAGAGAGTGTTTGGATTAACACATTGTAACCAGCAGATCCTCATTACAAGCAGAGAGTGTTTGGATTAACACACTGTAACCAGCAGATCCCCATTACAAGCAGAGAGTGTTTGGATTAACACACTGTAACCAACAGATCCTCATTACAAGCAGAGAGTGTTTGGGTTAACACACTGTAACCAACAGATCCTCACTACAAGCAGAGAGTGTCTGGGTTAACACACTGTAACCAGCAGATCCTCATTACAAGCAGAGAGTGTTTGGGTTATAACACCGTAACCAAGAGATCCTCATTACAAGCAGAGAGTGTTTGGGTTAAAACACTGTAACCAACAGATCCTCATTACAAGCAGAGAGTGTTTGGGTTAACACACTGTAACCAGCAGATCCTCACTACAAGCAGAGAGTGTTTGGGTTAACACACTTTAACCAACAGATCCTCATTACAAGCAGAGAGTGTTTGGGTTAACACACTGTAACCAACAGATCCTCATTACAAGCAGAGAGTGTTTGGGTTAACACACTGTAACCAACAGATCCTCATTACAAGCAGAGAGTGTTTGGATTAACACACTGTAACCAGCAGATCCTCATTACAAGCAGAGAGTGTTTGGATTAACACACTGTAACCAACAGATCCTCATTACAAGCAGAGAGTGTTTGGGTTAACACACTGTAACCAACAGATCATCATTACAAGCAGAGAGTGTTTGGATTAACACACTGTAACCAGCAGATCCCCATTACAAGCAGAGAGTGTTTGAGTTAACACACTGTAACCAACAGATCCTCATTACAAGCAGAGAGTGTTTGGGTTAACACACTGTAACCAACAGATCATCATTACAAGCAGAGAGTGTTTGGATTAACACACTGTAACCAGCAGATCCCCATTACAAGCAGAGAGTGTTTGAGTTAACACACTGTAACCAACAGATCCTCATTACAAGCAGAGAGTGTTTGGGTTAACACACTGTAACCAGCAGATCCTCATTACAAGCAAAGAGTGTTTGGATTAACACACTGTAACCAACAGATCCTCATTACAAGCAGAGAGTGCTTGGATTAACACACTGTAACCAGCAGATCCTCATTACAAGCAGAGAGTGCTTGGATTAACACACTGTAACCAACAGATCCTCATTACAAGCAGAGAGTGTTTGGGTTAACACACTGTAACCAGCAGATCCTCATTACAAGCAAAGAGTGTTTGGATTAACACACTGTAACCAACAGATCCTCATTACAAGCAGAGAGTGCTTGGATTAACACACTGTAACCAGCAGATCCTCATTACAAGCAAAGAGTGTTTGGATTAACACACTGTAACCAACAGATCCTCATTACAAGCAGAGAGTGCTTGGATTAACACACTGTAACCAACAGATCCTCATTGCCAGAGAATAACCAGTCTGGGATATTTGTTCCCGACATGGGTACAATGTGTGATGCCCATTTCTGGTGTCCCCCCGCCGTGATATTGCTGGAATATTGCTAAAAGCGGCGTAAAACCATACTCACTCACTCACTCACTGGGATATTTGCCTAATCAGATATCTGCCGTAAACGGCAAACAGCTGATGTCAAATGTATAAATGGATCCAGGACAATCAGTGATGACATGGTCCTCTGGTATCGAGTGAAGAGGTCAGTGTACATGCCAGTGAATGGGGTGTAAAAGCTCCGTCCGTGTCAAAGTATCAAGCGACGTACCACAGTTGAGAAATTCCTCTAAATAATTCTGGGCTTATTCAGTCCAAAACGAACAACGCACACACTTCTCATTCGGTGTTCACTTACAAATCTTCCTGAAATTGTGAATAATTGGCCGACTATGTAACTTACCATTATAATTATTTTCTGTTGCCATAGTCTTTAGAATAATTCCACAAATTGTAAGTAATGAACCTTGTTACGCTTTTGTCACTGGAGTCCAACTGACAATATGTGCGCTTAAGGACAATTTATACATTTATGTCTTCCTTGTCCATTCACCTGCAAGGAAGATACGATATATCCTTTACTTTAAATTTTCCTGTAAAATATTTAATTATCATTGTTGGTCATGCACATCATTAAATACACAGTAATGAATCGCCCTAGGAGCAGAGCCTGTACCAGCAATCATTGGACACAAATAGGAAGGTTGGAAGGGTCATTCAATTAATCGTCCAAGAGTCTTGCTGCTGGTTTGGTTTCTCTGATGAGAATCTTGAAGCAATCAGTGCTTTAGTAAAGCGCTTCTAAGAACGCAGCATCGTGCCATTTGTATACATAATACTTTATATGACACTCTGAAAACTCCACTGAATAAAATCGGTACACCATTTCATAGCAATTACAAGAACACTGTTGGTATGTGTATAAAACACCATTTCCGAATACTTGAGTCAGCAGCCTCAGTGGAACCTAACAGTGCGTGGAGGATTCAAATCACATTCCATTAACGGGAAAGGGATGGCCGTCGAAAAACAACCACTTAATTTGATGGTAAAAGTATAATATAATAACACAGTGATTGCTGAAATACAAAGTAACTTGGACCAGAAAGGAAGTGTCGGCGTTACCTGTCTCACTGGAGGAAGTTCACGCATAACCTCGGTATCTGATAATATCATCAATATGTCGCATGACCAATACCATTTCATTAGCAGAAATATAAAAAATATTACTTCCTTTCGTTTTTCACGCATCACCTGGGACACGTTGCTGGGGTGACTCAATTACCTATTTGTATATCCGGTTGCTATGGTAATTATCACACCGAGGTAAGTGACTCAGTTCTTGCGTTACACCACCCACTGGTGAGAACCTGATGATAGAATGGTCTTAAAATGATGTTCTCTTGTCATACATGGATATCTTCAATTTACCTTGACGCGAGTGATTATCTTTTTTTAGTGAAATTTCTGTTCTTGTTTCGTTTAGAGTTTAACAGCACTCAACAACATTCCAGCTTATATATGTAACTAATCGAGTCGGGACAAGATAATCCGATGATTGACATCATGACATCCATTTACGCAATTGGGATACGATGACATGCATCAACCATGTCAGTGAGCCTGACCACCCGATCCTGTTAGTCGCCTTTCACGACAAGCATGGGTTGCAGAAGATCTATTCTAACCCGGAGCTTAACGACGTTTCTCTATAATGAATAATGATATGCTATGCGATACCACATTATGATGGATGGATGTGATTGACTTCACGCCGCCGTGAGCAGTATTTCAGTTAAAACTACATCAGACTGGGGACAGTAACAGACTTTTACCATTGTGGTGAATATCACGAGCACGGGTATAGTGCTAACACATCATGGATTATAATCGTGCGAAAATGGGATTCAAACTCACGACCAGTGGATCCTTGCTGGCAAACAGACTCAAACCGCAGGAAATAAGATCTAAGAGGTGTTTTAAAAACAATCAAATAATGTTGCAACACGCCAGCTGGCTGAGAATAAGACCTGTTGACCAGATTGATAGTTGTTGTTATTATTGTGCAGAAACATGCTTTTAGATAGTTTACTTCATTTAAGTTAATTCAGACTGATTAAACATGTTTAGAACTAGATATAAATGTATGCTTTTACAGATATGTCAATTTACGTGGATTTCCCAGGTTGTCGTTGTACAAAGCGATCGTCGTGCTCAGGTGATCGTAACTCCCATACCTTACCATGGACTTACGGCAGTCGTAGCGCTGAGGTTGTTTTGTACAACGGCACCCTGGTATATGCTTAAGCCAGACTTAAATATACATCAAGATATATATCCTGCCAGAATTAGCAAAATTGAAAGATTAAATCAGTACCTTCACATATACCCATGTGTTATGTACATTGTACATGCTAAACGAGGAAAAGTGTCCACAATATACAATATACATTAAAGATTAGCCTGACCACACCCTTTTCATTCTTAATACAAATATTGCAAGAAACATTAGCACGTTTGTTTTGTATCATATCTTTTGAAAATTAATGTACATGAACCAGAATGTATAAAATGCGTGGACTAGCGCGATTAGTGTATCAGTTGATAACTAAAATGAATGCATTATAACTATGGCTGAATATCATTCTATGTGTGGTCAGGCTAATCATTCTATGATATTCAGGGTATTCTTCAAGAAAAACGTAAACATTTAAGACAGCGCAACCTACCTTACATTGCCATCCAAACGGTATCCGTCTTCAACGTACCATTCCAAGCTCTCGGTTCGTAACTTAATCCCGTCTCATCCTCCCCATCACATCTTAATTCAGAAATCCGGTGCGACGAGGAATTAGAAACTTTCGAGGCACCAAGGTAACAACAGTCAACATTTAAGTATTCATAAACTATGGGGGCGCGAGTCCGCGAAACTTGTGACGTCAGATTGAAGCAAACCACGTTTCCAAGGTGTTTGCAATCACGTGATTATTGTCCCACGCTATGGAATCTGTCCGAAGTGAATTAAGGATTGATTGAGCAGCACGCGGTAAAATGATATGGGAGTGTCGATTCCTGGAGATCTCTGTGGAAAATGTCTGTGGAATGGGTTTTCAGGTAATGTGCACGGTGAAGCTGGAGAAAGAGGCCACTCTATCAATCCACTGCCGTCAGTGTGCGCTTATTCTGTGATCTGGAAAATAATGTTCACGTTCAGATTAGATTTGGATCATGTTCAACAAAGGACATTACAATATAACCGCCAAAACATTAAATAACACAGCAACGAGGTGTTATCGTTATAAAGAATTACAACTTTCATTTTTCGTATTTCGTACAAGTGCAAAGAAATGCAATACAAAGAGGCACTACATGTAGGTTTGGGACAATTTGCAATATCCAAATGAGACTCAATTCCCTCAGATACAACTGTATGTGTATACTAACCCATGTTTCTCTGATGTCCAGCCATCTAGATATTAATGGTCGGAAATAAAAGCGATAACCCTTTCCATATTCACAAGAAATCTCTGATATTCTGTGATGACGAGGAGGGGATGACCTAGCTTCTGTCAGTGATGTACGTGGTATGTTTATCAGTTATGCAAACTAGTTTCCTGCGTTATGAAACAGGAAAAATGTGGCTCTCCTCCTTAAAATGACCCGCCGTGATATTTCTGACTCACAGTTCAAATTCTTTTCCTTTCCATAATCATAAGAAATATCTTCTAAAAGCAGAGTCCGTTGTACGATTCCAACTTTATCATGAGCATGTGTTTATGAAGCACTATCACATAGTGATGATACTAGGTGTTTTGCAAAAAGCCATATACAGTATCTCTTTTACTCACAAAGACTAGGACGTCCACACCTAAACTACAAATCTCTCGAAGAGTCACAACCTCCTTTAAGTCTTACACAATTACAAATATAACTTTGATATTTATCAAATTATTACTTTTTTAAATAACTGTCTTAATTTATCAATATATAAAGCACGAGATAATATTGATATATCCATATCGTAGGCAGTACTTAAGACTTAAATCCGACACAAAACGTACAAGTTCATCAGCTACTCTTGTCGGTAACATCGGCTCAGGGCGCGTGTCCTATATCTGTACCATCTTTTACATAAACCATCCGCTGTCATGGTGGAGCCTTTTTCGGATCATCATAATCGATAACTTATTTTCCGCTGTAATTCAGTTTTCAAATTCTGCACTACGATTACAAACAGGACGTATACAAGTAGGGCATGAGCGCGTCGTCTTCCTTGAACATCATTTTCTCACAAGCAGTAGAGACCCGTGAAGATCCGGGGTAGAATAGGCCTTCAACGACCTGTGCTTGCGATAAAAGGCGACAATGATTGTCGGAAGAGGCGACTAACGGGATCGGGTGGTCAGGCTCGCTGACTTGCTTGATGCATGTCATCGCATCCCAATTGCGTGGATCGATGCTCATGATGCCAATCGCTGGATTGTCTGGTCAAGAATCGATTATTTACAGACCGCCGTCATATAGCTGAAATATCGCCGAGTGCAGCGTTAAACAACAAACAAACAAACAAACACAAGCAGTTGAAGGTTTCTATTTTGATTCATTGTGAAACACATGAACCTTTAAATTCATATATCTGGCAATGTTAACAACAGCAGGATTGAGACTCAGCAGTTATATTTCGGTAAGAATTAAGTGCTAAAAGAAACACATTTGAATTTTTGTTGTTGGTCTGAATTCTCTTGTCGATTAGACCACGTTTTCAGGAAACGAATGATTTTCTACTTAACGTTTTTATCCATTAACCACGATAATTCAAGAGCTTGGTGAACATATCTAAGTTATCTGCCAAGTTTACTACTGAAGTGGTATGTGGGCATGTTTCAACACCCTTTTTTGCGATAGGATAACATACGCAATAAAGATGACTTTATCATGTAGTTACGTAATCCATGTGACAGAAAATCTCTTTTTTTAATGAGGTATCTCTCAAAGTTTCAGCACTAAAGATTCACGTAGATTAAAGCCAATAAGCAAATATGCCAAACGTATATCAACATCATTGCGCCATATAGATCACTTGAATGTCAACATAATAGCTTTAGTGTTGGTTGTTGCTTGATAACAACATGGTGATCATAGAAGCAGGTAGTGAGTGCGCGGTCGTGGGAACTAGCCCGATGTTGGGAACTAAAGCAGCAATGCTCATTTATTCTCTAGTTACTCGATGGTCGTGTGTGTCAAGTGTGTTAACAGCGAATTGGTTCACGTGAAGGACATCGGTAGGAGTATTGTGATATTTGTTTTGTATAACGGAGTGCTTCAACGGTTGATAACGCCCTTTCGTTAAAGTATTATTGAGAGCCCTTGGAAGAAGTAGGGTGTATTTACATGCTTGAGCAGAGTATCCTTCGTAACCCTGTGCATGTATGCAGTAGAGAGTGATATTTGTACTCATACTATTGTTTCTATCTTAAAGAAAGTCTGTCCGAAATTAAATTAGTTTCACATTTTCTTTTATACATAGAATATTTCCATGTGACATGTTCCGTACCACAAAACGATCTTAGCGCTACGGCTATCGTGAGCCAATGCTCAAGTACGGCAATGACTATAACCTTAGCGATAAAGGTACCGCTGTACAAAGTAACCTTAGCGCTACGACTGTCGCACGTCTATGTTAAGGATGGGAGCTACGATCACCTTAGCGCTACGGGTACCGTTGTACAAATCAACCTTAGAGCTACAACTGTCGCACGTCTATGTTAAGGATGGGAGTGACGATCACCTAAGCGCTAAGGGTATCGTTGTACAAATCAACCTTAGAGCTACAACTGTCGTACGTGTATGTTAAGGTATGGGAGTTACGATCACCTAAGCGCTCTAATCACTCTGTACATCTTCACCAAGGTCGCTTTGTGGCCCTGGGTGTCGTTGTACAAAACAACCTTAGCGCTACGAGTGTCGTAAGTCTATGTTAAGGTATGGGAGTTACGATCACCTTAAAGTTAAGATCGCTTTGTACAACGGCACCCTAGTCTTTAACGAAATATATAATCAGAGAATGTTTCTGGAAATCTGGGCCATGCAAGTCCTTAGTGCTATCTGCCTGGGTTTAAGGGGGTAAACGGTCTGAACCGCTTTGGGCTCTCCTCCGATATTGACTGATAAGCTTTGGCGCAAGGAGAGTGTCGTAGTCTGAATGTTGAAGGGTTCCCTTGTCACGGGGAACACATTTCGATTCCTAACATTTCTATCTTCTTTTCATTGACTTCCATAGATAATTATGGTCCATGGAGTGAGTGAGATCTGTTTAGCGAGTGGTTACTATCCCAGGACTTCATGCACTCAGTAATTATTACAGCTATATGACGACGATCTGTAAATAATCGAGTCGAGTCTTGACCAGACAATCCAGTGATTGACAACATGAGCATCAATCCACGCACTTGGGATACGATGACATGCATTTACCAAGTCAGCGAACCTGACCATCCGATCCCGTTAGTCGCTTCTTACGGCAAGCATAGCCGCCTTTTACGGCAAGCATAGGTATTAACTTTATGTTATCTATCGGTCGTACGTTCATGGAACACAGTCCAAGGCGCCGCAATTGGCTGTGCAGAGGTGCGTTTCTTGGGCCAGCTAGACACCTCATTTGTTCGCCCCGATTATGTTTCTATGTTTGTCAGCACCATGCCCATGCTCGTCGGTTACACTGAAGTGGTAAACGTCCGAGACCTGCATCACTTCGGGCTTTCCTCCCATACTAAGCTGACACGCCGTGATGTGACCCGTGAAGATTCCGGGGTAGAATAGGTCTTCAGCGACCTGTGCTTGCCGTAAAAGGTGACTATGCTTGTCGTTAAAGGCGACTAACGGGATCGGGTGGTCAGGCTCGCTGACTTGGTTGATGCATGTCATCGATCCCAATGGCGTGGATCCATGCTCATGACATTAATCACTTGATTGTCTCGTCCAGACTCGATTATTTACAGACCGCTGTCATATAGCTGATATATTGCTGAGTGCGGGGTTAAACAACAAACCAACCAACCAACAACTGGAATACTGTTAAAACGGCGTTAAACTGAAGTCACTCACACACTCGTGCACCTTCACATCGCTACATGCATGTGGTTAAGTACAGTTTGGTAACTCGTTTGCGGTTTCAAATGACTTCGTTCTAAATCCCACACCTCAAATGCAGCCAAAACGACCGTCTCTAGCTAATTTTACTTGTTTTGCAATAAAAGTCTAAAGAACTGACGCTCTTGCTAATCGAGCGTTCCAAAATCCCGCTTTTGTTTAACAAGTCTGTCGTAGAAGAAGTTGCAATACATCAATGTCATGCGAGAAAACCATGGCGATATCGCACCATGCTTAAACAGGGCCATGTTCAAACACAGGGTGCATTACCACAGATGGCCGATGATCTATAAGGAGAGCCTTCTCTTATGAAATAAGGAATATGTGAGTTTGACGATTTGTGTGTTCATTGGCTGATGGGGGTCGGAGCAGTTGGTGGTTGGAATGTTGGATGGAAAGTAAACATGCTGAAATATTGAAACATGTCACTGAAAATATATAGCTACTTTTCATGCAAATAGTTTACGGGCCATCAATTCAAAACCCGTTACCTTTTTGCCTTGCTTTTATATAAGCCCTCACCGCGTATATAACACAGTGACGTCTTTGAATATGAATGACGAGGGCTGCTTTGTATAATATATCATATTGGCATACATCCGACATGAAACGTTTAAAAAAGCTTACATTAATTTACCTCCAGTTTCACCTTAACGGGGACACGGGTGGCCCAGTAATCTAAGACGCTAAAATTCGCTGAGCAGAGTTGCGTCCCTTGGGCACGCCAGACACCTATGATTGTGAGTTCGAATCCCTGTTCGCCCCGATTATGTTTCTAGGTTTGTCAGCAATATTCACTTACATGACGGGAGGTAATCACAAAATAATGCAGGTCTGCTCCGTCGATAAACCCACGATGATCATATGGATCCTGACACATCTAAGGGTCGCAACTCTGAACAGCAAATGCTGAGAGGCTGGGATACCATTGCCGTCTCCATCTATTAGTACCGATCATATGTCTCGTCTTCTGTAAGATGAAAATAGGTACAATCGCCCTAAACACTGTGAGTTATAACATGATAACAATTCAATATGGAAAGTAAATGGCATGTGTTCTGTAAGATGAAAATAGGTACAATCGCTCTAACCACTGAGTTATAACATAATAACTATTCAGTGTGGTTT
This sequence comes from Haliotis cracherodii, assembly GCF_022045235.1. Taxonomy (NCBI): domain Eukaryota; kingdom Metazoa; phylum Mollusca; class Gastropoda; order Lepetellida; family Haliotidae; genus Haliotis; species Haliotis cracherodii. The sequence goes on from NW_027266279.1 coordinate 337,005, forward strand.
GATGCGATGTATCCTCCATACGGATTCGTTCGTATGTAACCAGGACCATTTTTTCCATATCTTTTCCTAATATATCAAGCCATGTCATGAGCTGCCTTATGCTTTTGCATATATTTGGACAGATAATCTAAAAAACAGGTATCTTAATATTGAGGTAGCCCACGTTAGTCGTTAACGTCAAATACAAGGTCATTTTATGACAGCCGGGTTCAGAGGTGAGGCGAAATGGGGTTTAACGTCGCGTTCAAGATATGTGTGACTGTGTGTATATGGCTGCTTGTACTCGTCCGGATTGATGTCGAGTATAAAGTACTAACTCATTGAAATACCACGCCATAGTTTAACATTAATAGCCTACTCAGACGCAGTATACTGACTCCGAGCCGACCAGTCCTTGTTTTAGCATCTTAATGCCGAGCGCCAGACAGGGTAATAACAAGTACCTTCTTTTAACGTATTTTGGTATGACGCGGCTAGGGATCGAATACTCTCCGGGCAGAGGCTCTATCCACTAGACTCCGTAGTCGGACATTAATCAATTGAATACTACATGGGATGGTTATCTGTAATATTTGGATATTTGTAATGCGGGTTCAGAACACGAACAAACATTTCTCACACTGACAGTTCCAGTGGGTTTACAACACTATCAATATTCCGATGATGGACCCAACACACACCTGCACGACCTGGGTTGCACCTCGAGCAAGCACATCACATGTTTCTCAGTTGTTGACCAGGGCCAAATGATATGCATCCGCATACCCCACGTCCGGTTCCCTACCTTAGGATGGTCGGTGTCACCGTTACAATCAGTCACAGTGGCTTAGTTATGAAGATCAAACGCTTCCTGAGAAACGTGATTACAATATCAATGACGCAACAAAACGTGATGTCTTTCTGTGAGTTACGCAAACATCTGGTATGATCACTATGTGATAGTGCTTCATAAACACATGCTCATGATATAGTCGGTACAACGGGCTCTGCTCTTAGAAGATATGTCTTATGATTATGGAAAGGAAAAGCATTTTGAACTGTACGTCAGTAACATCACGGCGTGTCATGTTAATAATTCCTGTTTCATAACCCAAGAAACTAATTTGCATAACTGATAAACATACCACGTACATCACTAACAGTCGCTAGGTCATCCCGGGCTTATCGTCATCCCCGCCTTCGTAAATATTCAAACTCCAAGCTTTGTAATTGATTAATACTGCATGTAGTTAGACACAAGAACGGCCGCCGATAAGGTAGTCAAGTATGCATCGAGAGTGCATTTCAATTTGGACATCACCTCGTAACATTAACATCACATTTACATTAGTATGCATAAATAAATAAATATTTGATGTGTCCATCCTTATCTGCTAAGGTAAATATTGTTTTAAGTAGCTGTACATATAACAACATTTATGACATCACGGTTATCTGTGTTTTCAATTTGCCTAAAAAGAAAAATACCAACCAACCTCAAACATTGCTTTTCGCCTATCCTCTCCGCCGAACCTTCTCGTATCATTACTTCAACATATGTTGCACAGAAACAATCCCATCTGTAGCTGTTGATATATAAAGTCCAGATTTATATTATGACAGCTTTTCCGGCTCACAATAACTTGAACTGGAAAATACCAACTAGGACACTTTACTCACTGACGGTGTAACAGTCAGTTGGCTCAGTCAAGTGTCAGGTGGATTCCATTTTTGTTCATAGCCAACGCCGTTATCTCACGACATCTCATCTCTTGCTTCGTGCCTGTTGCAGTCATATAACTACAGGTCGATGGATTAAAACTAATAAGCAAGAAACCCAATAATGCTATTGGTGTGTGTGACGTAGGTTTTAACATCGCATCGCCCAATATGTAAGGTCAGTGGCTTAAATATGATCAATAATTACGATTTAGTCTTTGAAAAGATTTAAACATTAGTGCACACATTGGCATTTAGTGAACAAGAAGTTATTAAATAGATTAAATAACTGCACCAAAGTAACAACTGTGATAGACAATACATTAACAACAGTAGAAAAAATGAGGTTTTAACGTCGCGTTCAAGATTATTGCATATATATATATAACGACGCCCATGCACGTGTGTATGTGCATGGTAGCTTGTACTAGTCAGGGCTAAGGCCGATTTTATAGTGCTAGCCCTGTGAGATACCATTCCACACTTCAAGAAGAATACCCCTCTCAGACACAGTATCCCGAATCCGAGCCGACCAGTCCATAATGCTGGGTGCCAGGCAGGGTAACAACAAGTACCATTTCTAAAGACTTTTGGTATGACGAGGCCGGGACTCGAACCTCCGACCTTCCGCTCTCCGGGCGGACGCTTTACCACTAGACCACGGAGGCTGTCTATTAACAGTAGTAAGAACGAACGATGGATACAGAAGTACAGTAAAGCTACATCGTCGTATGTGACATATCGACATAATAACGTTCGAGTTAATGAGGTTCACACAATACCGAGTGGATCAGCTGTGTTGAAAATACCTTGCACATGCCCGAGTTACTTCCCTTGAACGTCAGAGGTGTTTGGTAATTCGGAATTCCAAAAGCGCCTCACACTCACTCAAGCATAGTCTAATCCATCAAACAGATTTTTCTTGGTCACAAAACCTAAATGTGCAGACATGTTCAAGTGGAACATATTGAAAAACTGTTGCAAATGTTTAAGGTAACATCAAGCTGTAGACTAAAACTGCGGTTAGCTGCAAATTATACTCCTCGTTGGGCAACAACCCTGTCCGCCCTTGTTGAAATAACCTTACACAGTGCAATCCGTACGCCTAGAGTAACACAATAAATTGAAGAAAAAAAACGTTAACGCAAGAGAATAATCAGTCTCGATTTTCTACAAAGACAGATTTAATTGGGCGTAAAAAGTAAATTAGTGATGAAAATTATATGAATGGATCGCTGAAATTCAGGGGTGACACCCGGTGTTCGTGACAAGGGTAAGCATGTCCTGCTCCACCGCTAGCACCCGTCATTCACACAATTTGCATAAAAAGTGTTTTTCTGGACCAGACAATAGAGAGTCTGGAGAAGACAGTATAGAGTCTGGAGAAGACAATAGAGAGTCTGGACCAGACAATAGAGAGTCTGATCCAGACAGTCCAGTGACATGTTAGCGCGTTTACTGACGTTGTTGAAACTAAAAGCGATATGTAAATCAGTGCCCATAATATGCATACTTGACAAGGTAACGCTATGTCGTTAATGTATGTATTTTACGTCACACAATACATATATACATGTTCATGTATGTTCCTTATGAACGTGCGTACTAGATAAAGTTATGTAATACAATCATACTTATTTATATATTTTTAAGACCCCACCCCCACACCCCACACCACCTCCACAATAAGAGACGCTCGGCCCCTAACGTGGAAGGTAACAGAACACATCGCAACCAACACCAGACAGATAGGTTCTCCCTCAGTTCCACCAAGTGCAACCCGAGGAATGTAAGACGTTTAAATACCTCACTGTAGACTTCCAGAAGTTCTGTAACGTAAACTATATGACTGGCTAACAATCTGTAGAAAAACAGACCAACACTTTATAAACCTTCTGATCACAGCGCTTCCTTACGAACGAGGTCATACGCCCTGATCGTGGCAAGGCCAGCCTGTTGATACGAGACTAAATAAACTCCCCTTCCAGACTCGATCAGCAGGTGCGATTTACAGTTGAACGTTGAAGGTCGATTTTCGACAAATCACAGAATAATTCACCACGCACCTGTTCCTTCAAATGAGAATTAAAATCGTAAACGAAACCAGATCTTTGAGTGGGTTTCGGTCTTGATTATGCTGATTTACAAAGCTGAACATTAATTGGCAGATTGAATAACGATGGTGTCATGTCGACAGTCATTAGTTTCAGTCAGCGGGACTTTCTGTTCGGGTAAGTAATCTATTATTGTTAACTAAGTAAGATCATTTGTACTTTGATGAATGCTAGTTAGGCGTTTATCTTCATGAGCTGCTGAATTCTGTCGGGAATCATGACCATGTTTCCAAATTACCTTGTGTGTGATATTGGTGAGTTAATCGTCAATTTAACCCACAAAGGTCTGTAAGCCGGAGATAGAAGTAACTGTGCTAACAGGCTAAACAGGATAACAAAATTGCTTAACATCATTTGAGGTTGTAGTCAAATTTTATATATGCTTAAATTTGAAACTGAAATTTAAAGAAAAACAAAAACATAAAAAGGTCATTGGTTACATTAATACACAAGCATATTTAAAGAGAAATTGGGCTTGTTTTTAACGATACGAAGCGATAAATATATAATATGTACAGTTAATCCGACAAAATGAGGCCCAGTAAACAGAATTTTTATCTACGTTCGGATTGTCGAAAACCTTCTCTCTCCATAACTCCAACAAAAAAAACACTAAAATGATCCAATCCCCTTTTGAGTCGACGATATATACAAACATATCTTACCTCCTACTTCGAAAGTATAGCCACATACACTTCCTTAAAACTCTTTATATCAATAACCATTCAAAACTCTTTATATCAATAACCATTCTATCTCTAATTTCTACCACAGTACAGTTAGTTTCACCCCGACACACAACGGGGAAACGTCTGCGATCCCTGTTTATCATATAATGGGCAGGTTTCTCGACAGGATAAAGCCAACGGATAAAAAATATATCCGTTGGGGTCTTATGCGGATAGAGATGCAAATATCAAAGGTCAAGTAGGGACTACTTTCAGTGTTTCTGCCTCGTCCTTGTCTTTCGGCGAACGAGTCAGAATTAACCATCGGGAATCTGGATAAACTGCGGGGATAATTGCTATCATTATCAAAAGAACAGTCAAATATACTGAAAATCCATGTCTAACTGTGACGTAGCTAAGGCATTTTAGCTAAGTTTTGGCAACTTTGGAGATAAAAATTTCGAAACAATTTTGCGAGGGCACTAGGCCTAGCCAAGCGGGATCAGTTACCATATCTGTGCTTGTAGACCTCTGCGACTTAAAACCTTTTCCACAAATTACAATAGTTGGATTTGGCCGAAATATGTTTGAATTGTTACCTTGTTTCGTTTTGTCGCTGTGTGTTCATCTGACTACACTTCTTAACGTCATGACAGGACAGACTGTCAACAACGTCTGACCGTGGCCGTGACGTCTCATAGACAGGGTTAGAGTAGCTTCCCTTTGACAAAGGGCAGCTACTCGAGCGGACAGGCAGATGGATTGCAGCGAAAAGCGCGCATTCCAGGAAAACTCTCAATGTTTCGGTAATTTTTGAGAGAGAGGGAAATCGATTTTCAAGCACAGGTTCTACTACACCAAATCAGAACCAGTTTCGTAGGTTCGTAGCCTTCAGTGCAGATCGAGAGATGTCTGCAGGCTGTGATTGGAGGGCATTCTGTAAGATTTTTATGTCTTTCAAATGTACATCCATCTAGTTAGTAAAACTGACGATGTTTTTCTATATTTAGTACTGTCTTTTTCAACATGATGACTTATGCTGAATGTGACCACAGCTATTTTCAGGTGACATTTGGTGCGAAACTGGGGGTGGTGTGTTTAGCTTCCGGTACTCGGAAAAGGAGCTGGCTAAGCTAGTCATTTTCAATTTTTTTTATTGCTGCTCTAGGGCCAAACTGTGCACACACATACAGGCAATAGCTGTTGAATGCTTAGTTATTTTTAAAAAAATCATAACGTTACTATAGAAGTCTATGGGAAAACATTTGGTTGTGTGTAACCCACAGAGATAAAGAATGACATTATATAATAAAAAGGGTAATCACGCTTTTGTGTTGGGGGATGGTTAATATCTTGTATTAGGAATTAACACTATGTACTGAGCTCGCCAAGGCTCGCTAAATACAATGTTTGTTCCCAATACAGGATATTTACCATCCCCAAACACACTCGCGTAATAGCCTCTATCTAATAATCTGCATGGGGATATTTCCCCTCAGTCCCTTCAAACACATAACGGAAGACCGCTGTATTCGAAAGTATCTTTTTATCATTGAGGTAATGGTGGACGTGAGTATACGCTTGTATTTCCCTGGTTTACAGTTCAAAGCTAATTATCTCTACATTCCCTTGTAATTTCCGTTTTCCCGACTGAAGTGCATCGTGTTTTTCAAGAGACTATTTCCTCATATCTTCAAAATCAACAAGTAGCAGTGATCAGATAATCTCGAAGATGATATTTTCACACTTAGAAGCATATGTTTGAAATATGGAAGTAAGTTCATGTGCCAATAAATTTGCAAAAAAGCATAATTTATTATTCATGATTGCGACCAGCTTTATCGCTTCTTGGTGCTTTGTTTATTGGTTTATCCTGGCAACACATGCCAGCGTTATGCTAACGACAACTTTGCTGTTGATTTGTATATACAAGCATCAAGCTGAAGCCTATATACTTTCGCTTCGTTGTTAAGGCAACATGCATGTATTATATAAGAAGGAGTGGGTTTTTTTCGGAGTTTAATTCTTTAACCACGTTGTATTGATAACATAGCACAGAATGGGAGACTACCATCTATGCACTATCACCTCGTTTATCTGACGTCGTTTCCTGTGAAATCTTCCGGATTACATGTCCGGAATAAGGTTTTGTTTTGTTTGTTTGTTATTTAACGCCGCACTCAGTAATATTCCAGTTAGATGACTTCAAACTGTAAAACATCGCGTCAAGACCAGACAATGCAGTGATTGTTATCACGAGCATCGAACCACACCATTGGGATACGATGACATGCGTCAACCATGTCTGACCAGCCGATCCCGTTAGTCGCGTCTTACGACAAGCATAGGTTGCTGAAGAAGTTTGCCGGATCTTCACGGGTTCTGGATCTTAATGGGTTCCGGATTAACGAATCACAAGTGGAGCAAACAATAAACTCACAAGGATTTACGTTGCTGACAAGATTGCATGGCAGGGTTTGTGGATTTACGAGGTTTCAGTGTTGAGTAAAGTTGATGCAAAACACGACACGTCATGATGGCCATCTTATGATAAATAACATTCTATGTATCTAACCAGATACCACAGAAAGTCCACTCGTTTCGGCTGGAACTGCTGGAATATCGCTCCGCATAAGGTGAGGTGAAAAGGGGATTACGTCGCGTCCAAGATAATTGTGTGTGTGTGTGTGTGTGTGTGTGTGTGTGTGTGTGTGTGTGTGTTTCTGCTTGTACTTGTCCGGAATTATGTCGATTTTATAATGCCAGCACACTGAGATACCTTGCCGCAGTTTAATATGAATAGCCTACTCAGACACAGTATACTCATTCCAATCCGACCAGTTCTTATTGTAGTCCCTTAATGCCGAGCGCCAGACAGGGTAACAACAAGTACCACCATTAGCGTTTTTGGGTATGACCCGGCCGGGGATCGAACCCCTGATCTTCCACTCTCTGGGCGGACACTCTACCACTAGGCGTCCCATAATGGGACAGTTGACTATTAGAACAACGAACGAACATACTTTTGTCAAAGTAAAAAATGTAACGTTTTGAAAGTTTTATTCGTTATCACTTGGGTAAAGCTTCAGATTGATGCATTGTGAATAACTGCACAAGTAATCAGGAGATTGTAGGCAATATTCACTGACTTCCATGGTGGACCCAATAGTCTGTAACACTATCGTATACACGTATTTTAGTATATCTCTGTTGACATAGTATGCTTTTCATGATATCCTTTCTCTGTAAAGAAACAATTAAGGTGTTGAGTATCACAACATGGACTTTGTGTTGGTTACATGTGTTGTTTAAGAGTTTCTGACTTGACTTCCAGGAAATGCTACCTCCTTGCTCCACTCAACGTGACACAGGTGTGCCAAGAAAAGCAAACATGTAAGTTGGACCACTTCTTTAAGTGTACTTAAACGAACCCAATTCTAGAAAGTTATGAAAATTGTACATCAAAGGACAGCCTTCTGGTAAGGCTTGACAATTACACGGTAAGATATTAATCCCTCCCTAAAGTGAAAAAAACTTCATTTCAAAACCGGATTTCTCATCTTATACCTTGCTTATTTTCGCACAGATAGGAAACGATTTTTCTGTCCATTTTTTTCTTTTAACATGTGTAGGAGGTTTGGCAGCGAGTTAATCAAATCATTATGTAAATATTCTGTAGTTAAGTAATAACCCATATGTGTGGTTCTTTAAGCTGAACTCTTTAAATGTTCATTTCTCAGCATGACATATACATCGACATGTTACTTGCGTTATAGTACGATCGTTATCAGGGGCCTGTGTGCCGGAAAACTGGATTTTTGTCCATAATGAAGCTCCATAGAGGACCCAAGGTTGGTCGCTCTTGTACCATCCAATGCTTGTTTAATGTAACGATAAATGCGAGTTTTCATACGGAAAACGATCTGCACGATATGAAGACTTTTTTAAAGGACAGCGTTTGCGGCTGTAGCTATACTCGGCATTCTGGCAGTGAGGTGATGGCGAGTACCTTCATGTTCGGTTCTTTATAGTTTTCAGTTCAAAAACACAATGATCAGCGATTTTACTGGGACTGTTAACAAAAGATTTGTCTTTCCAAGCAGGTCTGACTATAAAAGATTTGCAGTAAAGGGCACAATCATATTGACCAGTTGGACACACTAATTCATCAATATATGCTTTACCGTGAGCCAGTGACCTGGAAATTCCGTAAACTCCCACATTGGTGATATGGTTGATTGCGTGTTGTCGTTGGACGATGCTCATAATGTCAGTCGCTGGTTTGCCTGGCCTGGACTCGATTATGTATAGGACGACGGCATATAGCTTGGATATTGCTGAGTTGAACAACCAACAAAATATAATCAGATAGTCCATACAAATACGTTGATATGTAATGAAATAAAATTATGATTATGTATAGGACGACGTCATATAGCTGTGATATTGCTGAATTAAACAACCAACAAAATATAATCAGATAGTCCATACAAATACGTTGATATGTAATGAAATAAAATTATGATTATGTATAGGACGACGTCATATAGCTGTGATATTGCTGAATTAAACAACCAACAAAATATAATCAGATAGTCCATACAAATACGTTGATATGTAATGAAATATAAAACAAAATGTCTCAATTCAGACCGTATATTTCAATATGAACCAAATGCTTTGGGTTACTCTCGTTAGCATACTGTATATGTTAACGAGAGAAGCAGTCATTTTCCCCATAAGCTACAGTAAGATTGTGTGTCCACAAATCCTGCGCTGTACCGCATGCGTTGTTTGATAAGCACAAAATATATTTGAAACATATAACGTCAACGCCAGAGAGTACCCAGTCTCGATTATCCGAAACAGATTCCATGATGCGTAAAAGGCAAAATAGCGGTGAAAATATAATAATGGATCACTGAAAATCAGTGATGAAGAAAGTTTGGTAAGTAGACTTAAATTATTGACGTGTGAAAGGTCAGGTGCATTTTTATACGGTTGCTGGGGACTTGTTAATTGACAATTCGTACAGAAAACGATCACAAAGTGAGTAGGCTACATTCCCGACTGAGGATGCTCAGATGAGCATGTGGAGTTTGTTATGTCCAGGAATCCCTGTGGGGGAGCCTAAAAGAAGACCTCAAGGTTAAAATTCCTGTGTTGAAATACATATACGACGAAGTAAATAAAAGGTAACTTATCTACAATTACAAATATAATGAAATGGATAATTTTCTCGTTTGAGGCCAGGAAGTGATTTATAAATTATTTATTTCATGTCATTAAATGACAGTGATTGATAGCTCGTCTGTTTTACACGCTCACAAAGATGTGTATCTCTCCGATTAAAGTTTATACATCTCACCAGCGCTGCTAAGTGTTTGCTTCCTGTTGCATTTCGAAATGTAGAAGAGAAAAGGAATATAGAGCTACACGGTGCTGTAGCTCACCTGAGTTAAGATAATCTGCCAGGCAAGAGAAAGTAGATGTAAACACTTGAAAACTGGATTCACAAAACAATTACAAACTTTTTCAAAACGTTACTGGAATAACACTGAAAACTTAAGGCCCCAAAACGCAACGATGATAACCGTTTCCAATACATCGCCAGTGAGTAACTATTTCTTGTTTGTTTCACTTATACCCACGATCAAACATGGGTGGGTACTTTCTTTTGTCCGGCAGTTGAGGGTACAAAGCATCATGAACAGTTCATAATAGTAGTGTAATAAATCGACAAACGTTAAAAAAAGAATGATATCTTAGATACCAACTTCATCAACTTACGCTCGGCATCTTCCCGAGGCAAGGGAGTTAAGTCAGTATAAAAGTCCAGTTCCCACCCTTGCTGAACTCGGCTGGAATTATGGAGTTACATTTTGTCCGGACTAACGGGTCTATGCATAGTCCTATAAAAATCGCGTAACGAAACAGACATCAGGTTCATAAACTAACATGGTGGGTGCCGTTCAGATTTGTGTCGATTGCATTGTTCGCAGAGCCGTCAACCGGGAGTCAACAAATATTTCCCAAATCGTTTCATGTTTTTAATCAAGGTACTCAAGTGAATTGATGCTTTTATTACAATAAAGATCTTGATTATCAATCACATCGTCTTGAGGAGTCACCGCCATTTTGTTTCAAATAAATGCAAGTGATATGAGAAGTGGCATCTGATTCAGTAGGAGGGACATGGTAGGGACATAGTAGGGCCCTCGGCATAAAGGGATTAAAACAAGGTCTGATCGGCTTGGAGTCAGTTTCCTGCTGTGTCTGAGTAGGGTATTCATGTTAAAACTGCAGCATGGTATCTCAGTGGACTTGCACTTTAAACTCGGCATTGGTCGCTATAGAAGTGCAAGAATCTTGAACGCGACGTAAATGCCCATTTCACCTCATGTTTTATTGTTATTACAAATATTGTGAATCTGTTTTCTGCGCTTGAGTGAGTGAGTTGCTTTTAACACCGTTTTGAAAAGTGTTTCAGTTGTATCGCCGAGTGTCGGCTGAAAATGGAACGTTTGAAGTGATGGGGGTGGCAGATGTTAACCACTTTGGAGAAACACGGGAATGGTGTTGTCAGACCAATGATCAAAAGCAGGGCAAATCTGGGAGTCGAACCCATGATGAGGGACGCAAGTCCACACAGCAAAGGGCAACGCTTTAGACCGCAAATATGTCACTTGTAAACCTGGGCCACCCGAGATCATTTCCTTCAAATGAAAATACAACACGTTCTGAATTGAGCACATTTTATGAACTCTCATTGTATGGACTATCTTGATTTATTTCTTCTGTTTGCTCATTAGTGGCAGCTATATGATGGCGGTCTGTGTATAATCATGTGGTGGCACGTGGTCCTGTGGTCAGTTGAAGTAAAGCAACGTCGGTCGCGGAGAGTCTTTAGAAGTGTGGCCGCGTTTCGGCAGCCTGGCGCCTGAGAGTTTCTAGGGCTTAAAGTGTGAGTTAAAAACTTAACGTCGCATCGGCATTATTTCAGTAATATAGCGACGCCCCACACAGAAGCATATGTAACACATGTGGCGTCTCCTTGGACAGATGACTTTGTTCGAAATGTGCCTCTTTTCACCCATCAGTGAATGGGTACCCGATAGCATAGATGGCAATGTGGTTGTTAACCTTCTAGCGCCTAACAGGCAGCTTGCGTTGTATACTCCCGAGGGAACTGAGAATGATTCTTGAGAGCACACTGAATCTGTGACCGGGGTAATAATAGCACTTTGGGCATGCCCCCGAGTCGTGTGGAAATATGCGCAATATAATTACCCTATTATTATAACCAAGTCTGGAACAGGCAACCGGTTATTGAAATTATGGTGAATGCTCCACAACGTACGTTGACAAACTATCAACCAAGTCACTGACCCATTTCGTCATCTTGGATGAGATTGTTGGGGCCCAATTCTAACTTGGAATCCCCACAGAAGATCAACACTCAGGTCTACACGTTCAATTGGTGACTTACGTCAACCCAAGATATATACTGATTGTTTGTTTGTTGTTTCATGCCGCACTCAGCAATATGAAAGCGATATGAGGCAGTCTGTAAATAAAAGTCTGGACCAGACAATCCACTGATTGACATCACGAGCATGGATCCAAGCAATTTGTAAACGATGACATGCAACAACCAAGTCAGCGACCCTTACACCCGATCCCGTTAGTCACATTTTACGGCAAGCATGGGTTGCTGAAGACCAATTCTACTCTGGGTCACGGGCCAAATATGTACTATCTGTCTGAATAGGGCACTGCTATGTGTGATTACAGCATCAGTCTGCACAATACTAAGATGCCCGCCCATCCTCCACGGAGTACTCAAGCCATCAGTCTGCACAATACTAAGATGCCCTCCCATCCTCCGTGGAGTACTCTAGCCAGCAGTCTGCACATTACGAAGATGCCCACCCATCCTCCACGGAGTACTCAAGCCATCAGTCTGCACATTACGAAGATGCCCGCCCATCCTCCGTGGAGTTCTCCAGCCAGCAGTCTGCACAATACTAAGATGCCCTCCCATCCTCCACGGAGTACTCCAGCCAGCAGTCTGCACAATACTAAGATGCCCTCCCATCCTCCGTGGGGTACTCCAGCCAGCAGTCTGCACATTACGAAGATGGCCGCCCATCCTCCGTGGAGTACTCCAGCCAGCAGTCTGCACAATACGAAGATGCCCGCCCATCCTCCGTGGAGTACTCCAGCCAGCAGTCTGCACATTACGAAGATGCCCACCCGTCCTCCGTGGAGTTCTCCAGCCAGCAGTCTGCACATTACGAAGATGCCCACCCGTCCTCCGTGGAGTTCTCCAGCCAGCAGTCTGCACATTACGAAGATGCCGGCCCATCCTCCGTGGAGTTCTCCAGCCAGCAGTCAAACGTCAACAGTGTTGATTTCCCTTTATTACAGACAGTCCAGAAAACTTCGCGATTATTGACAAAGTTTCGAATCTTACGACTGCTTGTCTGACCTTATCTAAAGGCTTCTGCCAATCATTATCACGACATCGTTGTGTGATGTGCCGTGTCCATGATGATGGTTAATCATCATAGAGAGTCCCCTTTCTTCACACACAGTTGGTTTACAACAAAACACAACAACATTCATTTTGTCATGAGAAATGGTTTATCTTCATATCGGCCTGACAAGTGACAAGATACCATGCAGTCCCAGAAACAATCAACTCTTAACAGAAGACTGACCCGTCCATCAAACAGTGGCATCAAATGCCCAGGATTCCAACTTCCTTCTTCAATTAATATTACACCATCACACAGACAATTATGCATATATACCTACATTATACATCTTAAACCTCATAACATTCACTACACAATGTGGCTGCATATATCTATTAATGTGTGTCATATCTCATCAAAAATCAACTGAATGATTAATATAAGGCCAAAAGAAATATACTTCTTGTTCAGAATTGTCTTATACTTGGGGGACCTTCTACTACAAGGCTGTGGATTTTCTATTTTTCTGTTCAGTGACTTCAAGTCCACAGGAGGATACAGTTCAAATCCAATGTCTTGCATATCAGCCGTGTACAGGAGCTACCATCTTTATCTACAAACTCTCACAACTGTGTATCAACCTTCCTGCATTCTTCCTTCACCTGACAAGGTCCTCCTCACAGTATCTCCCTACACCTTTAAGACCTTTGGTGCCAGATCTTCAGCATGCTGGGATGTTACTGAACTCACCCCTCCACTCAGATGAGCCCTTCATTGATTCCCTTTAAATACCAACTTAAGACCCATTTGCATGTATTTTAGCAATATTGACTGTGTTTTCATATGCGCTAAGAGGCATGGTGTTACAGCGCTTTACAAGTGGCCTAATTATTATTATTATCATTATCATTATTATTATTATTATTTCACAAACCAATAAACAGTTTGCCATGCATGTTATACAGGTTTACAAATATTTATAAATAATTCAAAACAATTGCAACATCAAACAACCATCAGTCAAACATATTTTCAAAATAATCGAAAACAAAGTCTCTCCAACACAACATAAAAAAATTTCCACAAAAAAAAATAACCTGCATATTACCTGACAGGAGTAAACAGCAATAGAAGTTCCTATATTTCTTTCTTTTAAATTTCACCAAGAGTGAGTTGGGTTTTGCTCTTCTTTCAGCAATATTCCAGAAATATCCCAGGGACACCAGAAATGGCCTTACACATATAGAAGAAAGGTACACTGACATACTGAGATGACAAATATTTTATTATGTGATAAAATACTAACACAAGGATGAAAGATAAGTTGCTGTGTACTCATGCATATCAAGAACTGTATTCTATTTTCAGCATAATCCTCCACTGAGAACCCTTCTTCACTCACACAGGGCATGATCCACAGGACAAGCGATTCATTTCTTGTGGCCTTACACTGTTGTCAAAAAAAATTTAATAACTGAAATTATGTTTAAACTTCAAACAATATATATTCAACTGGACTGACAAACACGAGACTCACAATGATTCTAAAAATGAGACCCGTTTTCCAGTTATTCATATAGCTTCTGACATAATTTCTCACATGTCTACATCATACACATCCTCAAAATAACATCCCCACCCACCATGCTGACAAACATGATAACATAAATTTAAATGGAATGTAATTCTACTTAGGAAGTAATTTGCTGCATTCTATTGGCTTGCTTATCATCATAACCAGATAGATGTTATTCAGAAAAAGTCCATCACTGCAACAAAATCCTCAACCTGCTCAGACAATATTTTTTATATTATTTTTAAGTGGGATGGGATTTGTAAATGATGTCTGCATCAATGATAGTTGTGCTTCTTAAAATGTTTCCCACATCTAATTAAAGGCAAGGCATGGGAAATTGAGTAACATTTTCTAATCAACATCCCAGGAATATTGCTGCTGGGGGAAACAAACAATGGACTGATATTGTGAGTCTTAACCAGACAATCAAGTGACTGATATTGTGAGTCTTTTTAACCACATAATCCAGTGACTGATATTGTGAGTCTTAACCAGACAATCCATTGACTGATATTTTGAGTCTTTTTAACCACATAATCCAGTGACTGATATTGTGAGTCTTAACCACACAATCCAGTGACTGATATTGTGAGTCTTAACCACACAATCAGTGACTGATATTGTGAGTCTTAACCAGACAATCCAGTGACTGATATTGTGAGTCTTAACCACACAATCAGTGACTGATATTGAGAGTCTTAACCACACAATCCAGTGACAATCCAATGATTGATATCGTGAGCAACGAACCACGTCAAGGTACGATGACATGGCATCAATAAAGTCACTGAGTCTGACCATCCAATCCCATAAGTCACCTCTTTCAACTGGCATAGGTTGCTAGGCACCAATGCTAACCTGGAATACCCACGGGGCAGGATTTCATGACCTGTATCAAACCCACAAACATGAGGGATTAAGATTAACCAACTGTCATGGCAAAGAGACTCATCAAGGCTTGCAACGTTATTGTATATGTCATAATGGTAAGAGTCACAATTATTCTTTAGGTTGGAACCAGTAATTCTGAAGAGAAAGGCCAATAAAAGACAGCAATATTAATAAGCACTTTGAAATCAGACCGTTTGCTCTGATTCGATACGGAGAGAGATATTGAACCTGGACAACAGATCAGATATCAAGAGTTCACAACTAATTCAATTCCAAACAATGCTTATCAATGATGTTAACCTACTCCAAAACTAAATGTTAATTTCCATAAGAAACTTGTACACAATCGAGTCAGTAAAACCGGACTGCCTTTCACAATTCAGCAAAACAACAAAACAGAAGCACTATACATAAAAACAGCAGTTTATGATAAATTCGAACATATTCTCACAATATATATAATATATGTACACATGAAAATTATAAATATACAACTTTTAATATAATTACAAACATAATCAAGATGCAGTCACCTCTTCCATGATAGGAACAAACTTTGGGCCACAGAAGGTAAAGGTCATGCAAAGTATACTCATATTTTTATAATTCAAGAAATAAAATTAAATGAACAAATTGTGTTTACATTTTTTTAATGGCAGTAACGTTTTTTGCACGTTTTGATACTTACTAATTTAATCTTCATATTTAGTCGTTCGCAACGTTCCTGTACAAGTTGAGTGACAATATTACTCCCACATGACTCAATCTCATTAAAATCATATCTAAGTTCTCGCTGCCGCTAAACAAAGATCTCAGGACATCCCATTCCGGGTCACGTCACACCGACCTTGCGCGAACTTTGACAGACCAATGGAATGACCAATCAGAAGGCAGGTTTCTCATGTTTCACTAATTTAAAATTTGGGGACTATGCTTTGAAACATATTTTGACAAATTTGAAACCTGAACAAAAGAACATTCTGGAATGGCTAATAGATAGTCTAGATTGTATGGATTCAGTCGTTAAACTCGTCACTATCGTTCAGAATACCCCGTGTTAAAGTTTTCGAGGTTGCATGATTAGAAATCACATTCTGACTGTCACTTCATAATCTGGTAAGCGACGGTCTGATTGGTCGGATGAAAGGTCGTTCTGACATGACCCCTAATGGGCTGTCTTCAGATCTTTGTTTAGCGGTAGTGAGAACTAAGGTCTGATTTTAATGAGATTGCACATGACTTTAAACATAATGTCACTTTATATCATGGCATGGCAGTGTTTATCTCACTGGCAAAATCCATGACCACGGCAACGTGCTTAAACCTGGTGAAAGGCAGACTGGGCCTGTGACTGAGACCAATGATTTGTGGATCCAGGCCAGACTAAGGGATGCAACTCTGCACAACCTAATTACAGTGCTTTCAGTCACTGGGCTACCAATGGCCCACAACCATAAGCATATTTGATTTAACTCTAAAAGAGATTTCTCAGAGGGAGATGACTGTGATCTCAGTGTCTGCTCCCCAACTGAATACAGCATTATCAGGCATCCTACTGCTGCAATGAAGGCTGGTTCACTGTAGTGTTTGCACTGCGTCATGTTTAGAGATAAATTAAAGTTTGCAGTTATCTTTTCTGGAATCCATGTTTATCAGACTGGTATTTGGAATTCACTTTTGTTGAAGGTCTTCACATAGATGCCAGATGCTGAGATTTATTTTCTAACATAAAACTCAAATAAAACATAACATTTGATATTACACTGCTGTGAACATAACACTTGATATTACACTGCTGTGAACATAACACTTGATATTACACTGCTGTGAACATAACACTTTGACAGAACTATTGTCATACAAGAGTTACATCCCCTCAAATTGTCTCACTTTATTGTATGGCACAAACAGCTGCCGTCTTTTTTACTTTAGTTCCACATTGACAAGGCAAATAATTACAGATGGTCATTTATGGAGTTAATATCGCTTCTTGCTGTTTATTCTCTTGAAAATGTTTCCTTAATAAACTGTAATTTCTCATTTAACTCGTAAATCGAGACAGTTTGTTACGCAAAGCCCCATTTTTGTTACTTGACCAGTGTGTATTCTTCAGCTTCCAACAGCCGTCTCATAGCTTTCTAGAATAATTTTTGTTGAAGTTGATTTAGTATATAATCAGACCTTAAAGTATGATAAAGAATTTTAGTGACACTGTTTGCAAACACTGAACTACCCTGCTGACTCTTTCAATGTAATTACGACACCTGTCATCTGATATCATTGAATATCTGCAAGTCCCGGCACCGCGGTGTGTCTTTGCCTTTCACTTCCTGATTCGGCTTATCTACTGTCATTTCATGTTCTTTCATATTTCAAGGGTCAAATTAATACCTCGGCTTATCTACGGGGTGGGCTTACCTGCGGTCATATACGGTACTTTTCAAGTCTCAATTACAAGGGGTTGTGAAACCTGAATGTCATGCTGGGAGAGTACACGTTTCATGGTTTTACATTGGAAATGAAATAATCTAATTTTCTGGGAGATGCCTTTGAGTGACAGATACCCTAATGCTGAACATTTCCTCATGCATGAAGCAAATCCCATTCATATACACCGGTATGCGGAATACACTGCTCATTGGCCCAAGGGCAAGTAGGGTGAGTAGGGCGACCTCACCGGCCACACCTCTGATCTATATGACAGGAGTGTTTACATCAAGCTGCAGAAACACCGTGATCACAAACATAAACATTATACAAGCACAACAAAATATAACAATGTTGCTACAGGAGGAGATGTTGAAAAGATGAATATTTTTATTTTGTAACATTTTTATTTTTATTTTGTTTTGAATACTGTAACATGAAATCAGTCTTGACCATGAACTCAGTCACCATTGCCCACAAAGCATTCTCCTACATAACCTCCCCTGTGGGAAACCAGGGAAGAGCAGGCTGTCATAGACTAACGCTTAGTCCGGAAAATATATAACCATGAAAGAAACAAATAACTCCATTTATATTTAAAAGGAGCCAAGTGAGATGGGTGATTCAGAAAATGTAGAAAATCTAGACTTGCTTTATTTAGGGCATAAGCATTACAGAAAGGCCTGAGAGGAAGGGAAATAATATGGTTCAGGGACTGTGAGACAGGCTAAGGTTGATGTACGACAACAGAGCGGACTAAAATGAGGATTGAGTGACTGACTTTGAGCCATCATCGCCCGATGGCATGGATGTGTTATTATAGTCATGCTATTAAACACAGATTTGCCATGTTCATATGTCTGCTAAAAATTCCACAATCTGAAAGACTCAAGACCTGAAATACTTCATATAAATGCCTACTATAATAGCCTACATATAAATGAAACAGGGTGATCGTAATTCATGCTGCTGAGAAGATTGAAATAAGTCACCAACCGGTGGTTGATAGCACGAACCTCTATTCCTACAGCTGGGTACAATGCCTCGCTAGGACCTGCATCACACAGAAATTCGGCTGAGGTATGGATAAATGTAAATAGTCCTATTCCAACCGGTACAAGTTCTTCAAATACTTGATAATCTAGATCTGATTTTACCTGTGAATGTCTAGATGATATGAAGACTGACAACACTGAGCCTAAGGGGTATACATGTATATATATCCTTGTATTCTACAGTTTCTATTTTTCATATTTCATAGATCATTATGAAGTCAAATATGAAATCTGATCACCTGAAATTCACATTATGTCCAAGTTTACAAATTCAAAAAGAAATTTCATAACATTCTATTTCAACTTAATCAGAAAATATGGAAGTTAAATTTAGTTAAATTGAGATTAAATTTTTTTAATCAAAGTCAGAAAATATACATGTCAATTTTGATTTATCATAAAATTCTGATTAATTTGTTAAATATGGAAGGGTGATATTATCCAAAACATAGAATACTGAGGACAAGTCTCAGGAAATCAGACTACAAAGACATGTCTGAAGTAATCAGACGTTTATTTCAACATGTTCAAAAGCCTTGTAAGGATTGACTACAGTTTTTCCTCACCTGTCTAACACACCTCACATCAGCGCCAAAGAGGATAGATCAGGTTTCAGATTAACTATATAGTTACAACATTGACAACTCATGGAAAGACTATCACAAACATCCTGATTAACACCTTGATGAAACCTACCTTAGAATCCTATCTGCTTCCTAATCTGAATGTCTCATCCTTGACATTAATCCACCAAGTCATACCTATACTCAGCCTCCCGAGGCAAGGGAGATAACTGACTTTAAAAGTTCAGTTCCCATCCTTGTGAAACAAGGCTGAAATTTCTAGGCTCGATTGAAGCGCCACCAGTGGCTATTACAAATTATTTCCCTTCTATGTTCCTCCTGTTGACCAATCAGATCCACTTCTCAGATCACTTGCATTTGCTTCAAACAAAATGGCGACACCCAGTCAAAACAATCTGATCGATAATCAAGATCTTTATTGTAATAAAACAAGCCTTTCGCCACAAAGTGCATCAAATCACTTGACCACCTTGATTAAAAAGATGAAAAGAATGGAACATATCTGTTGACATCCAGTTGACAGTACAGATGCTTTGCAAATCCTGCAGTCGACCGAAATCTCCACGTTGAAATGCATGTTGTTTACAACCTGGATGTCTACTTCGTTGCGTGATTTTGATATAACTATGCACAGACTCACTCGTCCAGCCGTTAGTAACACCCCAATTCCAGCTTAGTTCGGAAGGGTGGGAACTGGACTTTTATGGTCAGTTAACGCCTTGCCTCATGAAAATGACCTATACTAAAATGTTATAAACAGTCAATTGTGTAACAGATTAATGGGAACTGTGCAGAAAAAAGTGTGACAAAATGTCAATAAAACCACCACTACACCTTGATGACCTGGTCAGTAACTAAGATACTACACAATCTGCCATCCAAATGCTGTAACTGATGATGCTAATAACAATGTGAAATGTACAACCGCTATGTACATCTATGTTGATGATGGTGTGTGACACGATGACATGTTCACTAGATGTGAACGCTACACTGCTGTGGACGTTCCCTGATGAACGTAGATTCACTTAATATATACAATGGATTGGGAGAAGGGAAGTAACTCTTTACTGTCATCAAAACTGCACCCATGGGCCTCCTCCTCCCTCGTTGCTGGAATTACTGTTTTGACTCTGTCCAAAACTGGAACATAAATTAAGGATGTTATCAATATTAATAATATAACCCAGCGTCACAGACATAGATGAATCTTTTCCTTTATTATAACTGATCATTGAAATTTTGGTGTCATGCTGATCGGCCGTTTTATTTCAACTGCTCATTAATTTTCTTGTTTGTGATGAGGCCCTAGCAATGTGACATCAGATGAACACATCATCACAAATATTAGAAGATGACGATGATTTGACCCCTTTTGAAGTAATTTTGAAATTC
The DNA here is from genome assembly GCF_022045235.1 of Haliotis cracherodii. Classification (NCBI taxonomy): domain Eukaryota; kingdom Metazoa; phylum Mollusca; class Gastropoda; order Lepetellida; family Haliotidae; genus Haliotis; species Haliotis cracherodii. Next base: position 357,893 of record NW_027266279.1, read on the forward strand.
CTCGCCAAAGCTCAGAACATAGAGCATTTATTCACTGACAGCGAGATTGCGAAAATGAGTCCTTGTTTGAATGTTGCAATATGTCTGTCCACCATTACAGAATTATGATGATCATTATGATTGCCTGTAAAGAATCAAGACTGGCTAAAAACTGCGCCTACCTCTATAGAATGCTTACTTTTTCAGTTGAAAGTACGACTCAGTTGTGTAGATTTGAAAAATACCTTTTTGAGAAATATTCTCTAAATTCAGACAAGCGGACATCCTTAATGTGGGACGAAATACAGAGGTCATATCTCGACAGTGGATACCATATGTATCGAAGAAACATTTCCTTCATCAAAGGAAATTAATTTTGGCAGATATAAGTCAATTTCTGAAACAGTGGCAGACACCTTACAAGATATTTTTCAGTAAACTGCTGGGCAAAGGACACTTGAAAATTGGATTTGACAAAAAATTAAAAAGTTCTCAAAATGTTACTAGGCTGAAAACAGTTGCTGAAACAATGCAAATTTAAGGTCCAAAACACAAATTACTATGATACCTGTATCAAACACATCACCATTAAATAACCATTTCTTGATGGTTTCATTTTAGCCACCAACTAACATGGGTGTATACTTTCTTCTGTCAAGCAGTTGTTTTTTTTTATCTGCATCCTATATCTTTATGCCTTTGCATCATTTTGTATCGATACATGACTGTACTGTGTGATATGCATTGTGTTTACAGCATATCATTATGCAAGGACTGGTAAGTGAAGAGCTCCACTCCACACATCTAGACATTTATCACTTCGGTTGATGACATCTTCCCAAGGCAAGGGAGGTAACTCACTATGAAAGTATTGTTTCCCCCCATCCATTAACTAGTCCAGAATTATGAACTCATATTTTTGCTGGACAAACGAGTCTGTACACTGTCCCATCAAAATCACGTAACAAAACTGACATCCGGTTCCTAAACAACAAGGCAGCAGCCGTGCAGATTTGGGTCAATTGCAGGATTTGCACAGCATGTGTACCGTTGCCTGGGCATCTAGACATCTTTTCAAAATCTTTTCATGTTTGTAATCAAGAAGTTCAAGTAATTTGATGTACTTCACAAGGTAAGACCTGTTTTTTTACCATAAAGATCTTGATTATCGATCACATCGTCTTAAATGGGCACGCCATTTTGTTTTAACCAAAAGCAAGTGAGACAAGATGTGAAATCTGATTGGTCAATAGGAGGGACATAACTCGTAGTAACCACTGGTGGCGCTACGATAGAGCCACTTAATTTCAGCCCAGTTCAGCAAGTGTGGAAACTGGACTTTTATAGTCAGTTGAATCCCTTGCCTCAGAAAGATGGTTTGTAATGATGATGTTGGAGACTTAACAAGCACTTCCGGAGGAGCTGTTTTCGCACATGGTATGGGAAAACACAATTATCACTTTGGGAAAACACACAAACAGGGGTATGGATCATAATCCCGGTGAGTATGGTTTTCAAAAAGGGGTCAAATTGGGTTGTCTTAGACAACTGGGAGAATTGTACCCCCCAAATTGTCATGTGAGTACTTACTCTGCGCTAGTGAAGTCCCCCCACAAGTCGGGTGTGGCCTTCTTCGTGGGCTGTGCAGGTTGTGATGGCGCCAACGCTGGAGCCCCTCCAATGTCCAGCACCAGGTCCAAATTCTGAGTTCCACTCTGATTGCCAGGCTGACTAGCTGGTTGGGCCACTGGCTGTGCAGCCTGAGGTGGGGCCTGTACACTGACGCCACCTGGTGGTGGCAACTTCACTCCCCCTGGTGGCGGAGGGAGTAAACCTATTGCTCCCCCTGCTTTTGCTCTTGGTCTGGCCTTGGCAGCACCATCTCTCTTTGACTGTAATGTTGGGAGAGTTAGATTGAGGGGAGTTAGAGGACATGATAATGGTGGGAGACAATTTTAACTTGAATTTTCATACCTGTTTGTCAGCAACCAACATGCTAAATGTCCTAACTAAAGAATCCAGATGAAATCTTCATCAGAAAAAAAATAACAGTTATAACATGGCATCTTGGCCTATTGTTGAAAGAGAAACCACAGACTCAGGTTGCAGATATTTACAATTCCCAAGTTGGGGTCTAGTGTCAGACCATGGAGCATTATCAGGGTTAAAAACAGCATTGACCGAGACAAGAGGACCCTCACAATGTGGAGATGCAATTCGGCCCACGTCACACTGGCACCTTAGATGGCATGGCACCTCAGCTCTCCATGACGACAAGGGATTGGTATTGGAGGTTTAAAGCGTATCACAATATTTTACAATGCACGAGATCGTATTGCGATACGTATCACCATATATTGTACAATTCTAGATTTTGATTTCATCAGCAATTTAAAACACCGCCATATGGATGAGGTGAGGTGAAAAGGGGTTTAACATCACCTCCAAGATTATTGCACTTACATAGTGACGTGCATGCATGTTTGGTGTGTGTGTGTGTGTGTGGCTGGTTGTACTAGCCTGGACTGATGCAGATGCTCTACCACCAGACCACTGAGGCGGCCAGTATATGAATGAGTGTTGATTTGAAGTCCATAAATGGAACAAAACAAGATGCTGGTACAACAAAAGGTTTGCTCATTTTCAAAAAGTACGAACAGATTCATGCTCCAGGTACTTGGCAAGTGTATAACATTAAACACAGGATAAAATCACTACATGATATCGCCCAATATAACCAGCCTTAAAATATGATATTGCCATTATTGTGATATGAATAGTGGAAGGAATGAACCTCGATTAACCAGTATAGCAGTAATACCGCCCATGGTAAATGACTACTGTTGCTTTACGGCTGAAATACTGCTGATTCCGTGTTAAGTTTGAACTCACTCCAAGACTCTAAGAGGTTGCTGACAGAGTACTGACCCCGATATTGAGTGTAATGGTCTGCCCCTCCTTGAAGCCAAGATCCAGTTTAGGTCCACTGTCTAAAGTAGCTGCACTCTTCTCAGCCTCTGCTTCTTGCTTCAGCCATCTGCAGATACACACAACAACAACTGCAACACTTCATACTGAGATGTGAACAGGCTTTGGCCTCACTGATTCTCCAAGAAACAAAAAACATGGGCCATTGAAACCTGTGAATGAAAACATGGCCAGTGACCCATGCAATGAGGGCACGATGACAATCAATCCGCCAAGTTACCGCATCCTCCCAAGGCAAGGGTGGTAACTGGCTCAAAAAGTACAGTTTCATCCTTGCCAAACTACGCTGAAATGTCGTGGCTTGATCATCATGCCACCAGTGGCCATTACCAGTTATCGTTGTTACGTCCCTCTTACTGACCAATCAGATTCCACTTCTCAAATCACTTGTATTTGCTTCAAACAAAATGGCAGTGCCCAGTCAGATGATGTGATCAATAATCAAGACCTAATCAAGACCTATATTGTAATAATATGGGTCTTACCCCCGCGAAGTGCATCAAAAAATCACTTAAGCACCTTGATTAAAAACATCAAAAGTTTTGTGAAATATCTGTCAACGTCCAGTTGACATCTTTTGCATATACTGCAGTCAATCAAAATCTGCTCCGTGAAATCCATGGTGTTTACAAACCAGATATCTAGTCTGTTGGGCTATTTTTATAGGACACTATGCATAGACTCGTTAGTCCAACCAAAATGTAAATCAAGGGTAGGAAACTGGAATTTTACTCCCTTGCGTCGGAAAGATGAGTGAGCGCGGGACTGATCACCCAATCAAACTTAGTCACCTCCTAAGTCTTTCCATGCTGACACTGACGCAGTGCTTCAGTTTAATTAGTACGTCATCAAGAAAAGACTCCGCCTACTATTGGTGCAAATGTTGCACAATGGTATTGTTAGTTAGGGCTAGGGTTAGGGAACAGTTTGGGTATTGGACTCAAACACGGTAACCTTAAAAATGACAGTTCACTCACTTGAAGTGGTCCTGAAGTGAGACATTGAGATCAAAGGAATCTGCGCGGTCTTGAAACCCAATACCAATGAATGCACTGCGGCCTGTAATAGAAATCCAGATTACCTTGGAATGATTACACAAGACAAGGCTTCAACACTAACAACATCAGGATCAAGCAGGAATATTTTCGATCACATCAACATGGTTTAGACACCCAGGACAATCTACACAATATTGAATTTGATTATTACTTTGTATTCTAGTAAATATAATAAGACAACAAATTTGAAAGGATTTTTGGTTAGGTGAACTAATTAAAAAATATACTGGTAATAAAAGTGTGTTTTAATCATGTGGGTATTACATAACTTCCCAATAGGCACATTTTGACTGTTCATTGTGAACAGAAAGTATATTCTGTATGTGTCACTGGTGGGGATCTCTAAATATGTAATTACAAGAAACACTTCACATTTGATATTCTAAGGATGATTAGGTCATCTATTTGAATGTATCAATAATGTCTATCAACAAAAAGATGATACCAAGGTGATGGAGGACCAAATCGGTGTACACAGTTTTACCTTGATCATCCTTGATCATGAGGACGAAGTAGCGACTTGAGTCCATGACTGCCTCCACGGCAATGCTCGGGTACGTCTCTACGGGACATTCCGCAAACAGTTCACCTGCACAGTAACAGCATAGAATGAAGGATACCAAAGATGACATGGGCTCGCAGACACAGACACAGACACAGACACAGACACAGGTTCTTCAGGATGTGCTCTGGATCCACTTGCAGAAAGAGATCATAGTGCTACGACTATCGTGAGTCAGTGTTAACCTTTAGCCTGCTGGAATGGTTTAGCATAAGGCGCTGTAAAGAGGGTGGCCGATACTTTCTAAACCTGCAGTGTTTTCTTTTTGAGGTAATAAACTTCTGAAAGTTTTGATATTTTGCATGCTGAGCATTTATGCATACCATACATAACTTAAATGATACACAAAGCCTACTCGTTAAACAGTTATTGCAAATTTCATTGGCCGGTGTCTTTTGATGATGTGCTGTCGAATTGGGTTCAACAGAAGTATTGAGAGCATTGAAATATGGGAGTTAGGATCGTTGTAGCGTGAAGGTCTCTTTGTGTAAGTGGCCCCTGATCAATATTAACTGGATTAAGTGATTTATCTCCTCTTATAATACAAATGCAGCTTCCTATTACGCTGTACCCATACCCTAAAGCACACTCATGCAGCTACACAAAGATCATCCCGGGCCTGTGGTCAGTGTACTCAAACTACATTCTAACTTCCCTGGGACATATACATCCCAAACGGCTTTTTAGGTGCTAGAAGACTTTGCATAAAGATGACCGTCTCGTCAAACTGGGCACCCATTGGCAGCTGAGTTAACACTATAAGTTATAACAGAGGCATATTTTGATCAAAGTCAGTTGCCTAAAGAAACACCACATGTTCAATAACCTGTGTTTCAGTGTGGGTCAGGACTGAAGTCCTAGAAACTGTCAGGAAACTGCCTATTGTCACACATCCAACCACTGCTAGTCATCACTGTTGCTAAACTTCACCTGTCGGCCATGTACGCTATACAAAGGATCCTGTGCCAGCACATTTTTTAAATCTAGATAATTTATCATGCTAATCGGGCACCATATAATGCCTTAGCCATAGAGCAGGGACTCACATGTTATTATTAGCAATGGTATTGATAGTTTTCTTTGGGTATTCAACATATTTTTCTCATGGACCCAGTCCGAGTATTTTTAACTAATATATAGATCTTGTCTAAAAAAATCAATTCTGTCTAAAATGTTGTTTCAGGTGAATTCTAATTTGCCTCGGCATTTGTGCTGTCCCAAATCTGTCTGACTGTAACATAAGCTCACAACAGCAGTACAGGTCCAAGTGACAACCACAGCACATAAATTTCACTGCAGTAAAGGTGATGACTACATGACACCTTAAAGGGGCACTGATCTAACGCAATTCCCCGGGACTGGTTGTTGCCTTTGTTATTGTTTTTTCCCAGTGAGTACCCGGATGTATAGCAGACATCTAGACTAGTTCGCGACCTCTGCTGCGCCATTCGTAAGCGCATTAGTCACTTTTATGGGTAGTAATAAGGGCGTATGGTCACATTGATCAACAAAATGAAATACAGTTTTCGAGATAATAAGGTATTGTAGGTATCTTTGTGGGTAGCATCGGTAATGGTGACGAAGTTTTGATAAGTCACTTGCTTGGTAATTTTGCGATTTTCGTTTACACTATTTTGACTTGCAACACCAAGTAAATATTTCACCTGAGCATTGCTTTTTTATATAGTGTGTATATTTTTTTACTGTCAAATGTGTAACAAATTTATTAAACGTCTAAATATTCAGATATTTTACAAAGTGACTGAAAAACATTTCCTTCTGTATTATTATGATAACGAATTCCAAACATTTTGATGTTTAATGTCATGACCAAGAGACTGAAAATGTTACGTTGAAAAGTACATTTCTATGTTGTTTGGCTTCTAATCCTACATAATAATCTGTTGTGATGTTTGAAGGCCCTTTTGATCGTCTTAATCAATCTGGACAGATTTTTTATTTAAAATGACTGAAATATTTACACATTTTATTAATTGCCTGAGAGAATCACATTTTACAAATTGTCGGTAATATATACACGCTTACAAAGGAAAAGACTTGTGAAAACAACGTCTATCGCGCATTGAAGAATTTCCCAACCAAGACGTAGAGAAACATGAACGAATCGGTTCAAATGAAGGAAAACAAAATGCAAATATCATAATTACAACCTACCAAATTTATGTGTATAAATTTTAGGCAGTTTCCTTGTTCGAGGAATGTATCCGTGAATATCCACACAAAGGAACAATATCCCACTCGTCTGCAGCTGTACAAAGAAACTTATTTGATGTCACGTGTCTCAGTAACAATCAAATATTTTAAAAGATATATATCGTTTCGGGATATTATAACCCGTGTTCGTTTCTCAACTAATCACTTGGATTGTTTCAGGTGTTTTACATAGGTGTCAAGTCTCAATGGTCGGCTGAGAAAGCCCACGTGACAACTATTTTCATAACGTCCACGGTTCCTAAAAAATCCATTGAGTGATAGAGAACAATTATCAATCAATCAACGTATTATCAGTTAACCCTTTGAACAAAGTATGTTGTTTTTACATCGGCACTTCACGCCATGATATGAGTGTATTCCCTTTGGTTTAGTAAACCTAGACATGTAAACACTCACTCTTGACATATCCACTGTGCAAGATAACAGTGATTAATCAATCAACATATTTTCTGTTAATCGTTTGATGACTAGGAACGATCCGTTGATTTACAAAAAAAAGTAAATCAACTGATCATTTATCTCTTGCTGGGCTGCCACGTGCATATTACATAACACCCCAGACACAATAAATGCCAAATGGGAACCTTTGTCAGGTAATCGAAGTGGTGCTACCACTAATTGTACCTGTAATAAATTCATTAACTGAGCATCAAGTGAATGACGACAAATACACAAGTGTAGGGTTATACGAGAAAACGTGGATGACAACAAGGGAGTAGTAATCGTATTATCGACGCAAGCCGAAATCCGAAAATGCTTTCACTGCATGGATACTTTTTTTCGTATAAACTTAAACCATCTGGGGTATTTCCAATTGACGACATCCGATGAGCTCCGTTGTTCTTTTTGTCTGTTTGTTTAGGCTGAAGAAATTAATTAACATGCGCCCTTTGTCGAAATCTTTATAGATCACAGTTAACCAATCAGTGTTTATGCAAAAATGCGTAAAACAAATATTGCCTCCAGCCTCCAAGTTTATTTAGCTGTCCTTGCAGACGGTAGCCCAGTCTCTGGTCACGCTCAGTTGTGTTGCGTATCATCCGGGTACTCACGGGGAAAAAAACAATAACAAAGGCAACAAACAGTCCGGGATTTGCGTTAGATCAGTGCCCCTTTAATTCAATCAACAAATAAAAATCTGTTAAGACAAACAGGTAAACAAGCTGAAAAAGGCAAGAATGTGTTGTCCCTACTCAGTGTTGTCCCTGCTCAGTGTTGTCCCTACTCAGTGTTGTGTTGTCCCTACTCAGTGTTGTCCCTACTCAGTGTTGTCCCTGCTCAGTGTTGTCCCTACTCAGTGTTGTCCCTACTCAGTGTTGTCAGTGTTGTCCCTACTCAGTGTTGTCCCTACTCAGTGTTGTCCCTACTCAGTGTTGTCCCTACTCAGTGTTGTCCCTACTCAGTGTTGTCCCTACTCAGCGTTGTCCCTACTCAGTGTTGTCCCTACTCAGTGTTGTGTTGTCCCTACTCAGTGTTGTGTTGTCCCTACTCAGTGTTGTCCCAACTCAGTGTTGTCCCTACTCAGCGTTGTCCCTACTCAGTGTTGTGTTGTCCCTACTCAGTGTTGTCCCTGCTCAGCGTTGTCCCTACTCAGCGTTGTCCCTACTCAGCGTTGTCCCTACTCAGTGTTGTCCCTGCTCAGCGTTGTCCCTACTCAGCGTTGTCCCTACTCAGCGTTGTCCCTACTCAGTGTTGTCCCTGCTCAGTGTTGTCCCTACTCAGCGTTGTCCCTACTCAGTGTTGTCCCTACTCAGCGTTGTCCCTACTCAGTGTTGTCCCTGCTCAGTGTTGTCCCTACTCAGTGTTGTCCCTACTCAGTGTTGTCCCTGCTCAGTGTTGTGTTGTCCCTGCTCAGTGTTGTCCCTGCTCAGTGTTGTGTTGTCCCTGCTCAGTGTTGTCCCTGCTCAGTGTTGTCCCTACTCAGTGTTGTCCCTACTCAGTGTTGTGTTGTCCCTGCTCAGTGTTGTCCCTGCTCAGTGTTGTCCCTACTCAGTGTTGTCCCTACTCAGTGTTGTGTTGTCCCTGCTCAGTGTTGTCCCTACTCAGTGTTGTCCCTACTCAGCGTTGTCCCTACTCAGCGTTGTCCCTACTCAGCGTTGTCCCTACTCAGTGTTGTCCCTACTCAGCGTTGTCCCTGCTCAGCGTTGTCCCTACTCAGTGTTGTCCCTGCTCAGTGTTGTGTTGTCCCTACTCAGTGTTGTGTTGTCCCTACTCAGCGTTGTCCCTACTCAGTGTTGTCCCTACTCAGTGTTGTCCCTACTCAGCGTTGTGTTGTCCCTACTCAGCGTTGTCCCTACTCAGTGTTGTGTTGTCCCTACTCAGTGTTGTCCCTACTCAGCGTTGTCCCTACTCAGTGTTGTCCCTACTCAGTGTTGTCCCTACTCAGTGTTGTTCCTACTCAGTGTTGTCCCTACTCAGTGTTGTCCCTACTCAGTGTTGTCCCTACTCAGTGTTGTGTTGTCCCTACTCAGCGTTGTCCCTACTCAGTGTTGTGTTGTCCCTACTCAGCGTTGTCCCTACTCAGTGTTGTGTTGTCCCTACTCAGCGTTGTGTTGTCCCTACTCAGCGTTGTCCCTACTCAGTGTTGTGTTGTCCCTACTCAGTGTTGTCCCTACTCAGCGTTGTCCCTACTCAGTGTTGTGTTGTCCCTACTCAGTGTTGTGTTGTCCCTACTCAGTGTTGTCCCTGCTCAGTGTTGTGTTGTCCCTACTCAGTGTTGTCCCTGCTCAGTGTTGTCCCTACTCAGTGTTGTGTTGTCCCTACTCAGTGTTGTGTTGTCCCTACTCAGTGTTGTGTTGTCCCTACTCAGTGTTGTGTTGTCCCTACTCAGTGTTGTCCCTGCTCAGCGTTGTCCCTACTCAGTGTTGTGTTGTCCCTACTCAGTATTGTCCCTACTCAGTGTTGTCCCTACTCAGTGTTGTGTTGTCCCTACTCAGTGTTGTGTTGTCCCTACTCAGTGTTGTGTTGTCCCTACTCAGTGTTGTGTTGTCCCTACTCAGTGTTGTCCCTACTCAGTGTTGTGTTGTCCCTACTCAGTGTTGTCCCTACTCAGTGTTGTCCCTACTCAGTGTTGTCCCTACTCAGTGTTGTGTTGTCCCTACTCAGTGTTGTGTTGTCCCTACTCAGTGTTGTGTTGTCCCTACTCAGTGTTGTCCCTACTCAGCGTTGTCCCTGCTCAGCGTTGTCCCTACTCAGTGTTGTCCCTACTCAGTGTTGTCCCTACTCAGCGTTGTCCCTGCTCAGTGTTGTCCCTGCTCAGCGTTGTCCCTACTCAGCGTTGTCCCTACTCAGTGTTGTCCCTACTCAGTGTTGTGTTGTCCCTACTCAGTGTTGTCCCTGCTCAGTGTTGTGTTGTCCCTGCTCAGTGTTGTCCCTGCTCAGTGTTGTGTTGTCCCTGCTCAGTGTTGTCCCTGCTCAGTGTTGTCCCTACTCAGTGTTGTCCCTACTCAGTGTTGTGTTGTCCCTGCTCAGTGTTGTCCCTGCTCAGTGTTGTCCCTACTCAGTGTTGTCCCTACTCAGTGTTGTGTTGTCCCTACTCAGTGTTGTCCCTACTCAGTGTTGTCCCTACTCAGTGTTGTGTTGTCCCTACTCAGTGTTGTCAGCGTTGTCCCTACTCAGTGTTGTCCCTACTCAGTGTTGTCCCATGCTATTGTGTTGTTGTTGCAATTTTCATTCATATTTTTTTTACTCATGGGAAATGGTGATTTATTTTGCATATTTTACGAAATAACGCAGCTTATTTGAAGCTGTGTTAATCTGCCTGTCATAATGGTATCCTGAATTACTCCTTTATGCATTTACTCAGAGCTCCAGATAAGCTGCGTATCTGAGTAAAATATGCATCAGAAATGCAGAAATATGCAGTAAAATAAAATCCAAGCGTATCAAATACGCAACGAACATTACAGATACACTACAAAAATAAAACTTGTGCGTATCATCAAAATATTGTGAAGTAACCCTGCGTATTCGATTAGCAAATCAGCAACTTATTATGAAATTATAAACAGGCATTTCGTCAACCTTGCCAAACTCCACGATGACAGTTACACCATGATCATTTGCCATCACACTTTCTTGTGGAAGTATCGTGGTATTTTTTAGTCCTATAAAGCTCTCGAACCTAGACAACACCAGTTTGAAGGGACTTGATGAAAAGTGTTTTTTTAAATATTTAACTTAAATACCCACATGTGTAAAATCTAGTGGGTAACAGAAATTTGAATACCCAGATAAAATTACTGATACCCAATGATTTTAAAATGCATGGGTAAAATACCCACAACACCAAAAGCTTATCTGGAGCTCTGTTTACTGCTTACTTTTGACAGAAAACAAAGCTGAGAGTCTAGCTGAGAAAGAAGTTGTTTCACAGAAGAGTGAGGCAGGACCTTACAGGTGAGACCTTGGGATCCGGATATGATGACATCATGTAAACTCCATATTTACAAATTTCCATCAATTCCATTGTGCTGTGAAGTCCCACAGATGATCTTATCAGGTGAGGTGAAATGGGGTTAAACGCCACGTCCAAGATTATTGCACTTACATAGCGAAGTGCATGCACATGTGTGCGAATGCGTGGCTGCTTGTGCTAGTCAGGACTAATACCGATTTTATAGAGCCAGCTCACTGAGATACCATGCCGCAGTTTAACATGAATACCCCACTCAGACAAAGAATACTGACTCCAAGCCGACCAGTCCTTGTTTTAGCACCTTAATGCTGAGCATCAGGCAGGGTAACAACAAGTACCATCTTTTAACAGTTTTTAGTATGACCGTCATACTATGACGAGCCAGGGATCGAACCCTGGACCTTCCACACTCCGGGCAGACACACTACCACTGGACCACTGATGCGGTTGATGATGTCATCAAATCTATGACAAGTGTAGGACATCATGCAACGAGATAAACAAGCTCAGAATGCAGTGATGTCACATCCTTAAAACGTTGTTTCATTGTCATGATTATAAAGATGATTAACATGACTTAATCACTTGAGCAGCTGTTAAATTTGTTCACTCAATGCTGTATCTGAATTTCAATCCATAATAATCAGCTGCCACATTTAATACTGGCAATGGGTTAACATAAAATATGTTAGACCGCTCCCATACACACAACACAGGGATTTATGGGATGCAAAAACCTGCATTCTATACCCATACAAATTGAAAATTGAAAATGAATGCAAGAAAATATAGAGCACATCCACTGGGATGCAAAAAATGTGTATGCATGCTCAGGAATTATGCTGCTATTTCATAATTTGGTTGCACTTAAATTTGATTTCTGTGCATTAAAAAACTACCACACACAGTCAAAAGCTTCACAATCTTCTAACTCAAGCAAATTCAGATTTGTTTCAGTTGGGGAGTGCCCTATCTATTATTAACCAACAACCTTTGAACTTTCACAATCTTACGCCATTTATGGTTGAGTACTGTATTCAATTTTGGACATTTCCCTGGACCATAAAATATACAAGCATAAACTACTCCTATCCCCCGCCAATATGACATCTGGTTGTGTGCAAGCCATCAGCCCCTGTGAACTGGACCTTTTTGTAAATGGCCTAATCGCAAGCACTATACTATGTTTCTTGCCATCTGCAGTTAATGATTGAATATGTAACTGTATTTCTGATGAGTTGTGTTATTACAATAATTTCAACAACAAAAACTATCAAAAGGCACCAGTTCATCACTATACCTATCTATGTGCTAAGTTTTGTTGAGATATATCTTATGTGCTTTTAGTTCTGCTCCGGAAACGAAACTGACAGCACCCATTCCTATCTCCACCTTCCACTTTGTGGAGGGGAACATCACCCAGGTAAATAGCTAATGACAGGAGAAGTTGTGCATTGGCCACGACAACATAGCTGCCTATCTCATTACAAGTCAAGTCAGAACAACTTTTTGCGAACTCTGACCAACCAATGAAATCACTAACAAGAAGTCAACATTAGACAATCTAAAAGCAGTTTCCTCAAACTTAACGACATTGGTTTCAAACTGGAGACTTCCATTCCAGACAAGGTTTGGAAAGATATCAATTCAAAATTGGAAAAATGAACAAAAGAAAATTCATCAATGTATAACAGATGACTGAAATTGCAAGGCAGTGCTTCCCACGGGCTATGGCATGTATGGAAAGTCTCTCCCCTTTCAACATGTTTGTCCCATTGAAGCAAGAGATAGATGATGATTTTGAGAGAATCAGTCTAATGTCAGATTATAATGATATTGCTGAAGACATCCATCTTCCCGAAGCAACGGAGTTTACTTGCCAAACTAGGCTGGAATTCCTGGGCTCGATCGCAGCTCCACCAGTGGCTATTACGCGTTATGTCCCTTCTATGTCCCCATCTTCCCGAGGCAAGAGAGTTAACAGACTTTTAAAGACCAGTTTCCACCCTTGCCGAACAAGGTGGGAATTCCTGGGCTCGATCGTAGGACCACCAGTGGTTATTAAGAGTTAATTCCCTTTTAAACCTTTCCTATGGACCAATCAGATTCCACCTCTCATATCACTTGCGTTTGTTTCAAACAAAATGGGGACGCCCAGTCAAGACCATCTGATCGATAATCAAGATCTATAATGTGATAAAAAGCGTATCAAATCATGTGAGCACCTTGATTAAAAACATGAAAATATTTGGAAAATATCTGTTGACAACAAGTTGGCGGTGCACATGCTTTGCAAATCCTGCAATCAACTGAAATCAGCACAACAGTTTACGAACCGGATTACAATTTCGTTGCGCAATTTTGCTTGGACTATGCATAGCCTCTTTAGCATGTTTAGTCCAGACAAAATGTAACTCCATAATACCAGCTTAGTTCAGCAAAGGTGGAAACTGGACTTAAATAGTCAGTCGACTCTCTTGCCTCAGGCAGATGATGTCCCCCCTACTGACCAATCAGATTCCACCTCTCATATTACTTGCATTTGCTTCAAACAAAATGGTGTTGCCCTGTCAAGACAATCTCAAAGATAATCAATATCCTTATTGTAATAAACCGGGTTTTACCTCATGAAGTGCATCAAATCACTTGAGCATCTTGATTATAAACATTAAAAGATTTGGAAAATATATGTCCATGCCCAATTGACGGAACACTTGCTCTGCAAATCCGGCAATCGAACGATTTCAGCACAGCAGTTGCCATGTTGTTTATAAACCGGATGTCGATTTCATTATATGATTTTGATTGAACTATGCTTAGACTTGTTACTCCAGCCAAAATATAACTCCATAATTCCAGCCCTACTTTGGCAAGAGCAGAAACTGAACTTTAAAGTCAGTTAACTCACTTGCCTAGTGATAACTGCAGACATCAAAATTGTAGTTCTTTTTTTCTTTAATTTCAATACTAAAATTGCCACGTTGAAATACCTATAGATTAGATTACCTTGTCAATATGTCAAGAAGGGAGTTTACAACACATCACAACAACATAAAACATTATGTCCAAACATACCTGAATTTTTATCTTCCAGTTTAATAGACAGAGTCTTGCCCCTTGCCACAACCCTGAGTCGGCCTGTCCAATCTGGCTGATCCAGCTTCCAGTCAGCAGCTCTGCAAATACACATGGTGGATGAGGTGTGTACAGTGTTAGGAAGTCATGATAGTCAGCAAATTTTGCAAATAATCAGTAAACAATGGAGGATGATTAGAACATTTTAAAAAAACATTCTGTTGGAAAGGCGAATATTTGTTGGATTTCTTTACATACTGCAGCCTCAAGTTTTCACTGGTTTCAGAAGGTTCCCTTCCATGACAATGTGGTGTTTTCAGATCTTTACATTGATGTGAATTAACACTTTGACAAAAGAAAATATAAGTGTATGTCTGGTTTCCAGAAACCTGACAGTGAAAGCTTTTTTTCTGGAGTTGCACACTCTTATAAACATTTCATCATTGTCCATATCTTATGCAACTACAGGGGTAGATTTGACAACACATTGATATTCGTATGTAGCCAGTAGTGCTAACTAACTAACTGGCCCAAAACTAAATGTTTGAATGAGGGAGTGAGTATGGTTTTACGCCGCTTTTAGCAATATTCCAGCAATATCACGACGGGGGACACCAGAAATTGGCTTCACACATTGTACCCATGTCGGGAATCGAACCCGGGTCTTTGGCGTGATGAGCGAACGCTTTAACCACTAGGCTACCCGACCGCCCCACTAAATGTTGGAAGCGACAACTGAGTTTTCCAGGGGGCTCCGAACATGTAAGAGCCCTTCACCCCTAAAACATCATTTCCTGCACTCTGAGATTAAATCTTGGATACCATTTGCCTCATTTCGTGGAGATTTTATGAGCAAGTTAAGATATTGTTATTGTACAGAACAGTACAAAATGGCCCCCGGTTGTGTCATCTACCAAGATGATCTTGGAGTTAACCATTCACACGACCTCATCCCCACTAAATATTTTCTCATTGAAATTACATGATTCACAAGCCGTGTCCAATTAAAAGACTTAAACAAACACAGAGAAGGGGTGAATTTAATAACTATAATTTCAACGACTTTTTTTTTTTAAATATCTTCATTTCAAAGACTAGATGTTAGTCTACCCTAGGCCCTATAGCCCATATATTTGATCAGTAGTTACTGTGGCTACAGCAACATGCAGTAAGCCATCCATGAATACAGCCATTATAGGGTCCCTTGTTTAGGCTTCATCTTGCAAGAATGTTCTCAATTCAGGGATTCAGATCAGTTCATTTTCTGGGACACTGACTAATTGTCATCCACATTTCCACATAGGGTAAGGATTTAGAAACATGCCGTATCAAAAGTTGATGAAGTCATGGTTACACATTGCCATTTGTCTCCAGCAATATAACTGGATCTACCTTAAGTTAAATAAAACTGTGTTTCGTGATTTGTATGGTCATATAGGTATCTCTCATTCTCGCTAATAAATGAGACTTGAGAGAACGCGTTGTTAAACTGTAGAGGAATACTGAACGTGCCATCGCAGTAACTCCCCTTTAGTCAGCCTAATTATATGAAGCACCTAGACATGGTTTCACATTTTCAAGGTGTTTCGATGGCCTCAAATGTTAGTTCGAGGCTTACTGCTTTACAATTTCGCTTTTGAAAAAAAGAATACAAAATGATGTTATTGTTTTCATTGAAGATACGCACTGTATTTCCATAGTTACTCCCCATTTTGACGAGGTTACAAGCCTCGTCGGGACCTTTGCGGTCTCACTCAATCATTCGTTTGGAATGAAAGAACTATGAGATACATTAACAATCGGACACTGACTTTGACAAGTGGGTCGAGAAATGTGCATAAAACAAACCTGTATCCTCTGTTGGAGGTTCTAGGGGGTATTCGGTACACGAACACCTCATTTTTTACACACAACACACTATCATACTCGGCAGTCGACATGTTGGATCCGCTGATGTGGAAAGTGAGCTAGCTTTACTTGTTGGGATTTACGTAAACTCGTTTATCCATACTATGAAATTAGACTGGTTTTGTGGTAATGGTTTAGCGAGGGGAGCAAAAGGGGGCGTGACACGGCATTTAATAATATGATTTGCAAACTAATTATGATTAAGCTTCCATTTCAGTTTACTGATTACGTTTATATTGTCATTTTTACAAATCCTTGGATCACAGCGGTAATTATGATAATGTGTTTGTCTCATCCGACTCGACACCTTTAAACACATGTTCAGTTGTAAAACATACCCATTGGACGATTATTTTGAGGGATATTTAAGTTTTAAAAAAGGAAGTATCTACAGTAATTGAAATGTCAATACAAATCGCGGAACGAAGCCATAAGTGAACTAAGGATGGACCAAAATTAAAGATTTGAAGTGGTAGCTTGATTACTATATATATGGTCTAAATAGCCTGAGTTTTGTATGGTCAGAAATATAACAACAAATCATATTTGTTGTCGATGTTGACATAATCACCGTAGATTGTTTCCAGCAGCCCAGCAACAGCGTTAATTTTTGTAGTTGTTGTTGTTTTTTAAATATGTCATTATAACCTGTAGTTAGCTTTTAATTTCATAATCACTTATTAACAAATTAATAACTTTTAGTTCGGAGGGTAGGTTCAAATGTCACAAGTTCAAAACTATTACGAAACACGTAATCAATAAATTCTAATGAATATATTTGTCATACACAATACACATAAATAGTATCTCCCCAAACGATTGACATGCCCTTTGACATCCTGAATGCGTACATATCCCGTCTCATGTCGCCAGCAGTTTGTTATAATAAAACATATGCAATCACAGAATTATTGTCATGCCAGGAACAATACTTCAAGCAAAATTTTATTCATATTTATATATTACAATAGACAGAAAGAAACAATAAACACTGTGCTCTTCCCACAAGAGCTATTTAGTCCCTGAGCTAATTCAATCATTGCCTTTCGTCATCGATTACAGTGTCTGCATGAGTGTGACGTATTTATAACTGCGGATGACGTCAACTATTGATTAGAAATAATATGTGATCATTATTCTTTTCTTTGATCCACAACGCCAATACATATGACACAAGGAGAAATTATTATACAAAATAATTGAAATATTGTTTGAAAACACAGTGTGTACTATATTTCAGACAGGGAATTTGATCTTGACGATGTTGTCTGATTGTGACGTCACACCATTGTTTCTCCATGACTCGTATGTCGATTCGGATGGAATGTAACGGTATTCATATATGGAAACAACATCGCAGTGTTAGAGGTATGTTTCAGTGAACTCCTTATTACTTATCTATGTCAAAAGGTTATTACAGGAGATTGTGCGCGGTATATTTAAAGTTCTAAACATGCAACGACGTAGAGCGGCGTAGTGTGGGTTGGTGAGTCAGTGTCTGAATGATCGCGCGAGTGAATGTTTGAGTGAGTGAGTGAGTGAGTTTCTGAATGAGCGTCTGAGTGAGTGATTTAGTGAATGAGTGACCGACTGAGCGAGTGAGTGAGTGAGTGAACGAGCGAGCAAGCATACATCGACGTCTTTCCAGGTTGATGAATTTCCGGACGATCTGTCAGTAACCGTCTTAAAAAATAAGAGGAAATTATTGTGGAAAAGAATAAGTTGGTTATCTTGTGATTGCCTTGACTCCAAGAATGAGGGTGGCAGTATATCTTATTTAAAACAACCTCTAATCTCCATCATGCGCGCTTTTATAAATGAATCTTTCACATCCCCAGTCTCACAGTGACGATGTCGAACAAAGTAACACGATGGATCCGAGCAGGCATGGAGGTCAGTTTCATCAGCTCAGCTGTAAACATGATATATTTTCAAAAGAAGCCACCCGATGGCTAATCTGTAATCATACATCTTCTTTTGTGTTCAAATAAATGAAGAAATCTTCTACCCGTGAAGATCCGGGGTTGAATAGGTTTTTTTCAGCAACCCATGCTTGTCGTGCGAGGCGACTAACGGGATCGGCTGATCAGGCTCATGATGTCAGCCACTGATTTGTCTGTCCCAAACTCGATTATTTATAGACCGCTGTCATATATCTGGAATATTGATGGGTGTGGCGTTTAACAACAAACAAACAAACAAACAAACAAACATAAAATATACAGTCTCAAGCTCACGGCCTCTCGGTCTGCATATAGCACACTCTTTAGGTTTAGCACTACATTATTCAAGATTCTTCTTGAACAATTGCTGTAATTGATTTCCATAACACCCTCCATATAATTATATGTAGTGAGTAAATTGCAATTGAAGCGTTTCAAGAAATACAAACATAATCATTAACTTTTATGATTCTACGAGCGCTTCAAATGCAGCGGGGTTGCACAGAGTATTCCCGACATCACTTGGGGATACTCTGATAGCGCCTTTTATCATCATCATCATCATCAATTGTGTCTGTTTAACGTCGAACTCAGCAATATTGCAGCTATATGGCGGTCTGCAAATAATCGAGTCTGAAACAGACAACCCAGTGATTGACATTATGAACACCGATCTCCACAATTGGGATCAAGTCAGCGAGCCTGACCATCGAATCCCATTAGTCGCCTCTTACGACAAGCATAGTCGCCTTTTACTGCAAGCATGGGTTTCTGAAGACCTGTTCTATCCTGGATCTTCTTACGACAACTGGGACCGCCTTCGTGGTCTAGTGGTAGAGGGTCCGCCCGGAGAGCTGAAGGTCCGGGGTTCGATCCCCGGCCGCGTCACCCCAAAAACGTTAAAAGATGGTACTTGTTGTTACCCTGTCTGGCGCTCGGCATTAAGGGGCTAAAACAAGGACTGGTCGGCTCGGAGTCAGTATACTGTGTCTGAGTGGGGTATTCATATTAAATTGCGGCATGGTATCTCAGTGAGCTAGCACTATAAATCGGCATCAGTCCGGACTAGTACAAGCAGCCACACAAACACAAACACGTACATGCACGTCGCTATATAAGTGCAATAATCTTGGACGCGACGTTAAACCTCATTTCACCTCACCTCTTACGACAACCACTTTAGTAGTAGTAGTAATAGTAGTAGTAGTAGCTGCAGTAGTAGAAGTAGTAGTAGTAGTAGTAGAAGTAGCAGCACCAATAGGAATTGTAGCGGTAGTAGTAGTAGTAGTAGTAGAAGAAGCTGCAGAAGTGGTAACAGCAGGTCCTTTCTCCAAATAGTTGTGTGCAGCTTGCTTGCTCCCTGCTTGCGCTGGGCACCTTCCGCCGAGAGTCAGCAGGAGGAAGAAGCGCCGATACTGGATGCTGGGAAGAGTCTTGAAGATTGGACCCAACACTTGTGGACATGGATGTTCTCTTCGAGCCGACGGTGAGGGCGTGATATATTATACATTCTTCATCTGTCCAAATATAGTATAATAAGATAAGATCATTTTTGTTCGTAACAGAAACCATCTCATTAAATTCAAGTAACGATAACGATAACACAGGTCACTGGTAATATACCAGGAATATTGCTGTCTGCGGCGTAAAATAATATCCATAACTTTGGAAATGACTCGAGCTACTGGATTAGAGTGTTTTCAATGTGATGATTCCTTCTTTGACTAAATCCCAATGAAACTAAAGTACTTGATTTACACTATTTCACTCAGGAGATCAAGGGACCATAGATGTGACCGGAGAAGAGGGTGAACAAAATAAGAAACTATGTACAAGCGAACCCGATGCTAATATCCAAACTAAAACGTGTTGCAATGGAAGACCCAGACGTGAGGAGAAAGCCCAAACACGAAGACGCAGGCATTTCCCGAGGCGACGCTCAAAGAAGACACGCAGTCGACGGAAGATGAGAGATCGCCTGCTCTGCAAGTTGCAGGCGAGGAAAAACGCCATTGATCTCAAGTCGAGATACCTTGACCTGCAAACATTCAGAAACTCGGATGATAATATCGGAATCAGTGAATTAAAGAAGTGTTTATTTTGTGAAGAGGCAAACAGTGACAAGAAGCCGAGCATTTCACTGGCTATGACACAGATTGACAAGGTGGTGTATGAGAATGTACAGAAGCGTTTTGGTCACTGCAAATCAGCCTGGTTGGAACATGAAGATCCTAAATATGATGTTTCCTCTGTGAATGCAGTGTATGATGCAGTGCACACAAGAGAACATCCCCCCACAAGCCGAAGGGAAAATCATTGCAGGGCCAATGATTCAACAGAGAACGGAAGATATGGACCCAAATACAATTATCTCGAGGTCTATGACATGAATCAGGATGGCAAAGAAGATGCAGATTTAAACATGTGTGGGGACGTGAGTGGGCAAAACGAGCGGAATGGTGTTAAAGTCACTGCATGTGGACACTATCTGGAAATGAGAGGCACCAAGTATGTGTCTGAAGAGCACAAGGAAAGCACCATAGATTTGGACGATGCTGGTGCTGTATACGAGTCCTCGTCGGAAGAGTCTCTGAGTTCAAAACATGCTGTAGAAGGAGATTCACAGGGGGTGTTTAATGAACCTACGTATGCCCTGATAGTAAACAGGCTAACTGCCCATTGCGTTGGTCTCGATATTGATGAAGAAGAAGAAGAAAATAGGATGATACAGGTTAAACTGTATTCTGCCAATTCAATAAGACTTGGTCTATCAGACAGGAAGGAAGTGGAGAATGTACAATGTCCACACAGAAGTCAAGACAACACACAAGGCACTGAGATGTTAACCAGGGCTCCACCCCTGCGTGGCGACACAGTTAATACATGGCCAGGAGAAGAAGAACAAGAAATCAGAATTGGCAGCTTTGAAGTATCCAGCAAACTGACCGCACATGTTCCTGCCAACAAAACACCAACTGAGTTTCCCCACGATGATGGCCAACGGGGCATATCCCCCATACAGGGGCCAGAGAGGGCTGAAGAAGATGACATCACAAACGGATCATTTCGGATATCAGTAACAATCCGCGTTGGTGGACACAGATCAACAGATTCAAATGAATCCAATGGTATAATCCTTGACATCAATGAAGAAACTCCAAATGGAAATACTCCAAGCACCAGCAAGCAGGAGGCAGAAGATGGGCAGGATCTACCAGGATGTCCTCCTTGGCATCCGCAACGTCCAGCATCTCCAACGGCTGTTCCAGGTGTTGTGGAGCCATCTGCCGTGTGGGAACAGTCTGTTACGAAGCTGCCCAAATCTGCCGTGGGGGAACAGTCTGTTACGAAGCTGCCCAAATCTGCCGTGGGGGAACAGTCTGTTACGAAGCTGCCCAAATCTGCCGTGGGGGAACAGTCTGTCACGAAGCTGCCCAAATCTGTCGTGGGGGAACAGTCTGTTACGAAGCTGCCCAAATCTGCCGTGGGGGAACAGTCTGTCACGAAGCTGCCCAAATCCCCCTTGGTCGGTGAACGCCCTGAACACCCCCAGGGCCCCAGGAACAAACCTCCACTACATCGAAAACGACTAAAAAATAAGAAAATTTCTGATGAAATTCAAGGTGGGGATGATAATCAAGAACACATGCACTATGTTACTGAGGCTGCTTCAGTCATTGTGTAACTAGTAAAGTTATAATCCTAAATCAGGGCTGAGATGCAATCATTATTATGGCTGCGATAGTATGTAGTGAATATGATATGGCCAATACATATGTCCGCAAAAGGACACAGACACTGTGTTTTCAATGCAGAATTACCTAAAATAATTAACTTTCCAATGATGGACCAATCAGAATCCAGTTGTTTTTTTCAGATTAAGAATGGTAGCATTACTTTTTTGCATCGTCTTAAAAAGTTGCCATACGATCTCTTTGAACTACAGTAAACTACGTTTATTACGAACACGCTTTCAACGAACTTACCGACATAACAAACTTTTTTTTAGTCGCGTCCATTTGTTGTATATATGCTGTATATATGCTTATACCGAACTACGGTTACTGCAAACTAAACTTAGTGGTCCCATGGAGTTCGTAGTTTACTGTACATCCAAATAGAAATGGTATAATATTTCTAATCCAACAGAATCAATGGCTTAAAGACAGATACCCTCTAGTAACCACTCTGAAGATGGCATTGACAGCGTTAGATGAAGCTGAAGACGTTCTCAAACGCCCATGATCATCTGACAGATATTACCAATTCACCGTCTGTCATACTTATGTAGTGATGACAATGGCAGTAATCAAATTGTGTATTGATGCGTATCTCATGGTGTTTCTCCATTGTTTCAGGGCCAGAGAACACTGTTGAAGATCACCTGAAGCTATGATAGCAGTGCACATATGGTCTGAGGACTGTTTGAGCAGTCAATACACAAGTTGAAGTATATTATTAATATTTCTTCATAAACTGTAATTATAATCAACCTAAACAATTTGGCTGTTTCCAGTTCTCAGTTTGACTTTCCAAACATGGATGTTTGAGAGAAAATCATGTGAGATTTAGTATATCTTTATGGACCAATATGTGCAACCATTACACAATTATAATCAACATTAATGAACCTTTCATTTGATAACATGAATGCATATGTGGAATATAAATAAATAATTTTTTTAACCAATTATTGAGATTTAAATTTCAGTGTCATGAAAGGTTAAAATATGAATACTGGGAAAATATGAAAATATCTGTAAGTTGTTTTAGCATATTTTGTAGTTTCTAATGTTATGTTTGGTTTGTTTCCTGTATTGATCTCCAGCTAAAATATGAAAAAAACCACATTATTTTCTTGATATGTATACTCATCGAGAAAGACATGCGAATACCATACATGTTGGTGAATATATGAAGAATAACTCATATTCAAGAGATATCAGATTGGTCGATAGACAAACGAACATACTGGAATGTTGTGTGAACTGACGCTCATGAACACATCACATGTGATGTCATAGATCCATGACTTCAGATGAACCATTATTCTCATGCAGGATTATCATGTAAAGTTTGGATATCAGGTTCAGGATATCGTGATAAGAATAAAGACACTCTGTGGTAACACTTGACCGATTGTTAGTTTAGTCATTAAGTGGTACACATTGGAAACATCTCTTCTCAACGTACTTCTATGTATGTATGTTTCTATGGTTTGCATTTCTTCAGGCGATGAGTATACATATCCAACAAATGTCTCATGAGGATAAGTACTGGGAGGACAATAGTCATATCATGAAACAATGTTAATCAAAGTAATGAACAATCATGTCACAAGGGGAATGTTTCCTCCAAACGGACGTCTTGGTTATGAAGACAACGTTGATAACAATGTTTTCCACCTGCCTGTGTTTGTTCATCATTATGTTTGAGCCTGGAATACTGGTACTCTAGTTGATCCATAACATGAGAATTGTAAAGTAAATATAAAATCTGACTTCTTTGATGTTTTGTTTTTTCTTGAAGTGTGAATATATGTAAGTTAAAGCATAGACAGTGTATTTTAATGCCACCACTTGCATTTCGGGCAGTTGAGAACAGAAGCAACATGCATTGGTTGACCATCAAGGTCATTGCTTGGCTCAAACAGATCTGCCAGACATCACAACGTCGGAAGGAACCTAAAATATGAAATGACCTTCTTCGGTCCAAGCTGAACAATATTCAAGCCATAGGGTGGCTTTTTCCACCAGGCTACTCAACTGCCACTATTGACAGAATGAGGTCCACACCATTGTGGTAGGATAGCACAGTCACCAGAACAGACTGACTCCAGTATTGACATTTCAAGCTTCTTTCTTACATTTCTGATGACAGCCTAAAGCAATGCAGGTATCACTTTGATGGAACCCACAAGCCTGGAAACATGATCAAGACAAATCTTTGATTCAAACCTGTTATCATTGGTTCCTGGCATGCCAAGGGATGCAACTCTACACAGTGAAAAGCAGAGCCTGAGACAAGTGGGCCACCATCAACAGTGAGGTGAGGTGAAACGGGGTTTAATGTGGCATTCAAGATTGTTCCACTTATATAGTGACGTGTGTGTGTGGTGTGGTTTGTGGTGTGGTGTGTGGTTAGGTGAGGTGTGTATGGTGTGGTGTGGTTTGTGGTGTGGTGTGATGTGGTATGGTGTGGTGTGGTGCCGAGCGTCAGACAGGGTAACAACAAGTACAATCTTTTTTAACATCTTTTGGTATGATGCAGCCGAGGATCGAACCCCTGACCTCCCGCTCTCTGGCAGGATGCTCTACCACTAGGCCACAGAGGTGGTCGGTATTGCAGTTATATCTCAGTGTGAAAGCCCAAAGTGATGCAGGTCTCAGATGTTTACCACTTGGTGAAACCCATGAGCATGGATATGGTGCGCTACCATTAACAACAATTATATACGTTTCATATGATCATATTCACAGAAGGACTGACAACTTTGATCAGCCATTGTCACAACTGAGGTGAGTGCAGGCAGGGTAACAAGAAGTAGCACCAATTAACATCTTATGGTATGATGCAATAAGGGTTTGAACCCTGACCACAGAGGCTGCCCACGGACATGACTTTAAAATGACAAATCATAAAGAGCTGCATTACAACATGATTTATTGCAACATGTTAGTGTTACATGCCTGACATACAACATTACAATACTGACAAAAAATAAATGTTGGATGAAGAGTTTCTCCAGCAAAGCACCATTTCCTACCTGCCACAGTGTCATCTGAAGAGAAACATGGCTGAAAATGAAATATCCACCCAAACATTGACAGAGGAACTCGGCTCAAGCAATCTGGAATGACCAGAATTCAAGTTTTTCAAACACCACTTGGCCTTCTAACTTGGTTTTGGTATTTCCTGGTCTTGTGATTACTTGTTCCTGTAATGACAAGTCCAAAACACCCCATGTTCACATAGCAGAGTTCCTCTTTAAGCATTCCTAGAACAAAAACCATTGTCTAAGACATATCTTTAATTCTAAAATATTCTTTTTGAGTTGAATTTATTCATTTATAGTTATGTTTAAAACAAATAATCTACTTTTTCAATATCAAAATACAATCAAGTTCCAAGGTTTCTGAAACCAATTTCAAAAGACCAGGACATCCTTTCAAAAAGCATAGATAACAATTCAAATCACAAAGAAATCCCTCCAAATGACACTATGGTTTGACATAATTGCCCATTTGATTGATTATGACAGTTATAAAAAAATATAACTATTGGATCAGAATTTATTTGTTCAATGTGAGATTCAAATATCCATTGACAGTGAGTATTCATATTGATTCAAGGAAACATGGACATTTTCAGTATTATCAATTAATTATAATTATCAATAGTCCCCTTGTTCAAACAGATAATGTGGAAAAGACACACTAAACTATATTTCTGGAAATATTATATTATACAGGAAAGTGAGTGACTTTGGGTTTGAATGTCAGCCATCCTATAATGTGTATGTGCCAGCGATATGTGGGGGGAAAGCTCCAACAGCATCATTCCCAGACCTCACTTCTATCCTGGTAAAACCCTCCAACAGATTTTTCTAATTTTTCGTTTGTAGCACAAATTCAAATGCTGTTGAGTGCAAATATATAATTCGGGAAACACCATACATTGTAGATGCAAGAGCTATCATTGTCATATAAATGAATACAACAGAAGACATATACCGCAGTATTTAAAATAATGATGTATCATGATTGTATTTACAGATAATGGTAGCACTGAATGTGTCTTTCTCCTGAAACATTATACAAGAGTAGATTACACTGAAAACCAACACTGAACAATCAAAGCAACAAGTTGCAAGCCCCAAATTTACCTTTCAACATGATATCTGATAAAATGAAAATAAATCTGTATGACTCCTTCACGCTGTGACAATGGTACCACACTACCGGTACACTGAAAGCCCTTGACAGACATCTTCCCAAGGCAAGGGAGTTAACTCTATAAAAGTCACTATAAAAGTCCAGTTTCCACCCTTGCCGAACTTGGCTGGAATTCCAGTTTTATTGTGGCTGGACTAACGAGTCTATGCGGGGATGAGGATGGATATTTTCCTCAGCTGAAACTTGGGGATGTTCAGGTGGAAGCCATCAAATTTTAACAAATTTGTGGTCACTAAAATTCGTTGAAATCGCAGATCCACGGAAGATTCTCACCCCTGTCTATGCATAGTCCAATCAAAATCGCGGAACGAAATCAACATCTGGTTCGTAAACAACATGGATTTCAACGTGCAGATTTCGGCTGACGGCATATTTGCAAGCATGTGTACCATCAACTGGGCGTCGACAGATTTTTTCCAAATCTTTTCATGTTTTTAATCATGGCGCTCAAGTGATTTGATGCACTTTGGATATTTATAGTAAGTTAACTCCCTTGCCTCGGAAGATGTTGACAGGAAGCCTTGTGTTTTTAGTAACCAAGCAACCAGATTAACACCCCATTATTTCACTATTAATCCTGATATTTTCATCCCAACACATTTTCACTTCTTAAGTAGCTATGACTTGATTGATACCTGTCAAGTTCATGTACCTGAAACAAAACCTGAATCTACTGGCCTAATGACACCTGCTAATCATTTCATAACTTGTCAACCAACAATACTGAATGTAAATATATTTTAAAAC
This sequence comes from Haliotis cracherodii, assembly GCF_022045235.1. NCBI lineage: Eukaryota > Metazoa > Mollusca > Gastropoda > Lepetellida > Haliotidae > Haliotis > Haliotis cracherodii. The sequence continues at coordinate 384,760 of NW_027266279.1, forward strand.
TAATTAATGCTGATCCCTCAATCTGTAGGTCGGTATTATCAATCACTCAACCAGAATACATACCAAATCTTAAAAAATCTTTAAATCAAATTTGATGATTTTGTAGATCAGAAAGGGATGTTTTTTCTGCCTCTATTGATCAAATTGATTTCAAGACTAACAAGTACTCCAAGTCACAAAGTGCTTATATATATAATACACAGACTAGTTCCATATTAACATAATGCATACATCATAAATAAAAAGATTGTTACTGCAGCTCACCTGTTTCTGACCAAATTCATATTTATTGTGAACACAAAATATCCTGTTTTCAAGGTTTTAGTATAACAGAATTACAAAATTCTTCACCATCTGTTTATGCCTACATAAAACAAAAAAGCACTAGATATAGCTTGGACAAAAAACGATACATACTTCTTGTTTTTCAATGAGCGAAAACACTGACCAACACAATACACAAATCATGTCAACAGTGAGATGCTATTGTTATAATAGGGCAAAAGAAAGTTACTTGTGAAAGCAAATTTCTAAAATTCTCAAACAGATTTCTCAACACAATATTTACCAACAAATTAAATGACTTTTGCCTCCAGAATATATCTTAGAAATAACATGGTTCGCGTGTTGGTCACTGGGCGGCTGTCTGAGCCATGTTGATGGGTAGTTCAAAGTAAGAAGCTCCCACACTGACTGTATGGCAAGTGTGAATGTACAACGTTAATGTGGACGGATTTCACTAATTCTAGCATTGGTTTTCTGACTAGCACTTGAACACAGATCACCGATATGGAACAATTTCCGACACAAAATTTCATTAATGCTGTTTAGTCTCTAACCCGGGATGCATCATAAAGCCAAGCATTGGTTTATGAGTTGGTCATTGACACAGACAAGCCAACTGTTTCAGATATCATGTGACTATTGCTGTCCAGTATTAGTGCTGTATTCATCATAGAGAAACATAATGCTGGCACCAACATGCACAGCTTCAGTTATGTCTTGTACTGAAACACACCGAAAGCACATGATTAGCTTCAACTCTAAATACATCATAAGAAAATGATTTTGGAAGTACATCTCAAAACACACTGAATGAGATTCAAACTACATGCTGGCATTGTTAAGTTTGACAACCTCATGCCTAACTTACAAAACTTAATTTCATTTTCGTGGCCTATTTGCCAAATATCACAAAAATCTGAATAAACATTTTCAAAGTGTATCATCAGATATGTAACAAATGACACTGTGAAATTAAATAACACGAGACAAGAATTATCATTCTATAAATAATTTTTTGATCAATGTTAAATTCAATCTTATTTCACTCATAAAGCATTTTGCAAATTTTATAATCATAGAAGACCCATGTTGCCTGTTAACCTTTCCAAAGGTTAAATATACCTAGACAACACCCCTGGAAACATCAACTGCCAAACATGTTACACCTTTATGGTATATATACTGAGTGAAACAAATAAGGGAACAAGCTTTGTATTGCACTGAGGCTGAACATCTGGGAATGAGAAAAGAACACTGCAATGAAGAGGTGTTTCCTTCCTTCCCTCAGTACATACATACTATTTCCTGTCTCTATCAACAAACTAGGGACACACAAAAAGTAGCAAAAAGCATTTTGATCATGGGAAGGATTTACAAACATGGCATAAAATGGGTAATTATATAAAAAGGAATTTTTCGTAAATGTCTTTCATATCCTTGTGCACGTTCTGTGTTGAACAGTGTTCAGAGATGAAGTGCAGTCCTGGGTCCTTGGGGTTTGCTCCCATTGTATTTGAGTAAGAGAGTGAGTGAGTGAGTGAGTTTGGTTTTATGCCGCTTTTAGCAATATTCCAGCAATATCACGGCGGGGGACACCAGAAATGGGCTTCACACATTGTACCCATGTCGGGAATCGAACCCGGGTCTTCGGCGTGACGAGCGAATGCTTTAACCACTAGGCTACCCAACCGCCCCCCATAGTATTTGAGTTGAAGGATTCCTTAAATATCAACTTTTAACATTAGGGTAATGACAAAGACCCCTTGACTTTCACGTATAGTTTCCAACATGGACATTAATTATTGCTTGTCATAGTCATTCTGAACTGTAGCTTTAAACTGTAGAATTTTAAACTGTTGCTTTCATAACTGTAGCTTTCTAAATGTAGCTTTCTAAACTGTAGATGATTGCTAGATTTGCTTGAGTATTACATGACAAAACAATACAGTTAGGACCTTTGGAATGGTTCTCCATGTGACTAGGCATGCTCACATTCATGGTGGTAGTCTGAATCACCGAATCTTGTTTGAATAGCATGGAATATCATGTGGAGTAGAGAGAGGTACAGTGTACGGAGGGTCTGATTTAGAGAGGATTTGCTGTTCCTTGTCTGTGTCCCAAGCACCATGTACCCATCATGTTTAACACTGAAACATTCAGTGAAGTACAAATATACTGTACAGAGATCCTCATCCTCATCAGTGCCTATCAAGGTCATTATGCATTTCAAAATATACCATATTCGATGTAATAAGCGCCCCGCTTTAATAAGCGCCCACAGCGATATTTGCTAATATATTGGCAAGTAAACAATCCCAATTAGCACCCATTCGGATTGATTGAGTGTTTTATGCACCCTTAATTATGGGCAATTAAATTATGGAAAAATATATCTGTCATATATAAACATTTCAGGCTGTCAGCATAAACCACAAATTTTATCGTTCAACTCAAAAAAATATTCTACTAAGAGCCCCCTATTCTAATTTTGAGAGCGCCCTGGGCGCTTATCACGTCGAATACGGTAACATCAAACTTCATGTCACAATATTAACATAATTAATCACTACAACTAGGAACACTTAGGATACGAATGCAAAAAAACTAAATTGATATTCAAATCAAGTTCATAGCGAACATTAAACACAAATATCATACCCAACAGATACTTCTCTCACATGTCTCACATACATCTGAATATTGATGACATGACAACATAGTTTTGAGTGCTTACTCATGACTGATTCAAAAAGTCATTATTTACCTTTGACTATTTTGATTCTTTTTATCATATTTTCAAATTCTAAGTGACATATACACTCCAAGCAATTTTTGTAGTAAAATTATATACAAGAAAAAAAACATGACCTAGTACTTTACAATATTGCTCATTATCAACAAACTGCTTACAAGATATCCTAGATGAAAAATAAGTTACTTCTAGTACCCCTTAAAGCCTCAATTTTACCAAGAGCCTTATTACAGTCTAACCAAACTAAGATGGGCAGTAAGCTCAACCTGAGAACAGCTTTCTTCATGACAAGCCCCAAGTATGCATCAATGCCATCTAATTCTGGTTACACGGTAACAGTATCGTTGAAGTCCTGCCATCATGGCAGTAGTGTCTGTTAGTCCCTCCTGATCAGTTGGAAGTGACCAGTAGGGTCAGGTATATAGTATTTTTCCCACAGTTCTGAGTGTTGAGCACTGCGTCCCCAAGGCTTGTAGCGGCCGCTCCAGTGTAGCAGCTTGCCCCCCTGCAGGAAGTGGGTGGTGTAGCTGGACCCGGGAGTCAAACCTGGAACATCCACATGCATGATGATGATGATGATGATGATGATGATGATGATGTGCATACATGTATTTATAACACACCAAATCCACACCCTGAAGCATTCTAAAAGTTACATTTTTACCCTGGTCAATGGAGTGAGTGAGTGAGTGAGTTGGGTTTAACGCCGCTTTTAACAGTATTCCAGTTATATCACGGCGTGCCAGCTTAATGTGGGAGGAAAGTCCGAAGTGATGCAGGTCTCAGACGTTTACCACTTCGGTGAAACCCACGAGCACGGGTATGGTGCTGACAAACCTAGAAACATAATCGGGGCGAACCGGGATTCGAACCCACAATCATAGGTTTCTGGCGTGCCCAAGGGACGCAACTCTGCACAGCGAATCGTGGCGCCTTAGACGACTGGGCCACCCTTGCCCCCCCTGGTCAATGGATCAATGTGCACTTGATTTTCCTTCTCAACTCCCTGGGGAGTATACAACACAAACTGCCTGTGAAGGGCTAGAAGGTTAGCAGTCACATTACCATCTTATCCTACATGCAAGTTCTTCTCGTAAGATTGAAGGAGAGGTTATTGTAACAGCTGCATCGAGACATTCATGTGTAGACATTTAAGCATGGCATCTTATCAGTTGTTGAGTGACATCTTAGGAGTGAGTGAGTGACATCTTAGGAGTGAGTGAGTGAGTTGGGTTTATCGACGCTTTTTACAGTATTCCAGTTATATCACGGTGTGACATCTTATGAACTGTACCAAGACATCATAATGTCAACTGATGCAAGACATCATCTTATCAGCTTATCAAGACACTATCTTACAATCTTATCAAGAACTCATTCTAAGAACTGAACCGAAACACCATCATGTTAACTGTTGACTGCAAACTGTGACAAACTTGCAGATGTCGGAGCCCATGATCTATTTCATCATTTATATTATTTTGATACAGACATCAGTTCCCACCCTTTGCAACCGGATTTCAAGACATAAGAAATCCATGCTTTGACAATGAAAGCACTCTTGATGCAATGTTAAGCATGAGTGAGTAAGTGCCGCTTTGAACAGTATTCAAGTTAAATCACAGCATGGGAGCATGAGTGTCTGGCATGGCAAAGGGGCGCAACTCTGCACACCTTAGACAACTCGCTACCCATGGCCTCGTGTTAAACATGAACTCACTTACTTATCACCCTCACTGATGCAACATTAACTGATTGTATTTTGATTTGGTGTTGCTGCCATATTGATTTGGCTACCAGGAGAAGACCATGAGGAACTTACCAAGGTGTCGGACATTCCACATGGGGTTGATGTTAGAGTACAGCTTGTGGAAGACCAACATCATTGGAGGCTGCGATCCTCCTCCACCCTTCTCATTACCATACACCTCCTCCCTGTAACCATGACAACAAGGAAACATAGCAATGCATTCATCCTTGAGGAGGCTGTTCAGTCAGCACTAATACTGTCCAGCAACTGATGAACGTTTACATGCACAATGCATTAGAGACATATGTTTGATAAAAATCACAACTGCTCTCTATTCCCAACAGCTTGGGCAAGTTCTAACTTCTGTCTAACCATGCAGTGTCTGGTGAGCTGTCTGACCATACAGTGTGTGGTGAGCTGTCTGACCATGCAGTGTCTGGTGAGCTGTCTGACCATGCAGTGTCTGGTGAGCTGTCTGACCATGCAGTGTCTGGTGAGCTGTCTGACCATGCAGTGTCTGGTGAGCTGTCTGTCCAAGTGTCTGGTGAGCTGATGACCAGCTGTTTCTGGTAAGCTGTCTGACCATGCAGTGTCTAGTGAGCTGTCTGACCATGCAGTGTCTGGTGAGCTGTCTGACCATGCAGTGTCTGGTGAGCTGTCTGACCATGCAGTGTCTGGTGAGCTGTCTGACCATACAGTGTGTGGTGAGCTGTCTGACCATGCAGTGTCTGGTGAGCTGTCTGACCATGCAGTGTCTGGTGAGCTGTCTGACCATGCAGTGTCTGGTGAGCTGTCTGACCAAGTGTCTGGTGAGCTGATGACCAGCTGTTTCTGGTGAGCTGTCTGACCATGCAGTGTCTACTGAGCTGTCTGACCATGCAGTGTCTGGTGAGCTGTCTGACCATGCAGTGTCTGGTGAGCTGTCTGACCATGCAGTGTCTGGTGAGCTGTCTGACCATGCAGTGTCTGGTGAGCTGTCTGACCATGCAGTGTCTGGTGAGCTGATGACCAGCTGTGTCTGGTGTGCTGTCTGACCATGCAGTGTCTGGTGAGCTGATGACCAGCTGTTTCTGGTGAGCTGTCTGACCATGCAGTGTCTGGTGAGCTGTCTGACCATGCAGTGTCTGGTGAGCTGTCTGACCATGCAGTGTCTGGTGAGCTGTCTGACCATGCAGTGTCTGGTGAGCTGTCTGACCATGCAGTGTCTGGTGAGCTGTCTGACCATGCAGTGTCTGGTGAGCTGATGACCAGCTGTGTCTGGTGTGCTGTCTGACCATGCAGTATCTGGTGAGCTGATGACCAGCTGTGTCTGGTGTGCTGTCTGACCATGCAGTGTCTGGTGAGCTGATGACCAGCTGTGTCTGCTGCATATCAGTAACCATGGCAGCCTGTTGAAGATGTCTATAAAAATTTAGTTCGAAAAGAATCAAAACTGTGTCATTCATTATTGCTCATCATTTCAAACTGTGTCGTGACAAATGTGTCAGTGGTCTCCTAAGCCATGATATAAACAAACTGATCATTTAATGACACAGGAAATTGTTATTCACACACTCTGATGATAGATGTAAGTTTAAAGCAACTGATCAACTCATCACGTAAATGACAATAAATCTTCCTCGCCAACACTCTTTGTTATTAGCCCTCCTTCCTAATCAACAACTCTTTGTGTTGTAATTTCCCCTCATAGCTGTGTAGTAATTCAATGTGAAAGTACTAGTGTAGCAAATGACAAAGTTAGCAACACCCTTTTGGCTCCGTTACTCAATTAGAAGATTAGCCACTTTGTAATGTGAGATGAAACTGTATAACCTTAATGCCCTTGTGTGGTGGTGAGGTGAACTGGGGTTTAACGTCACATTCAAGATTATTGCACTTCTACAGCTACGTGCGTGCACTTGTGTGGCTGTTTGTACTAGTTCGGAGTAATGCTGAGTTAATAGTGTTAGCCCACTGAGATACCATGACACAGTTTAACATGAATACCCGTCAGACACAGTATCCTGACTCCGAGCTGACCAGTCCTCGTTTTAGCCCCTTAATGCTGAGTGCCAGCCAGGGAAACAACAAGTACCATCTTTTAACATATTTTGGTATGATGCAGATGGGGATTGAACCCATGACCTTAAGCTCTCCGGCCATGGAGGCAGTCCTGTCTCTGTACAGTCAACAAAAGCCCTTACTTGACATTAAGCTCCAGCCACGCCTCCAGCTGTTTGGTGATGTTAAACTTCCTCCACTGGGACAGGTCAGAAACAAACACACCAGTGTTAAAGGCACACTCTGTTGGCTTGATACCCATGTTGACAACTGCCTTGTGTTTGAAGTCGATATAGTTGGCATAATTGTTCTGTGGAAGAGAGGAATTGTGTTATGCAATTCTAAGTAAGGTGACAATTTGTAAAATGTTTGGCATATATACTTCTGACAATGCTCGAGTCTTACCTCCATGTGAGAGAGATGTTTGCCCACTCCAACACAGTCGGAGGAGAAAGCAGCCAGGTGATCTGGGTGTATCTTCATGTTGTACAGCTCGGAGATGTCACCTTGGTGAGAGGATGGAGACTGAGCTTCAGTGTGTGATTTAATCATATTGCTTGTTATTCCTTGTTAAACAATTCACCCATATCCTCACTTTGCATGCATACAATGGTACATAAATAACCATCATAACACTAGCTTTCTCTGAAAATGTGTTTGATGAAAATAATGGGCACCAGTCCTACAACATCAAACATCCTTGAGAAATTACGAAAGGTGTGGCACCAGGAAAATTCATATTCACATTAACTTGTTGCCTTAAGAAAGCAAAGGATATGCACTCCAAACATAGCAGGACATCAAAGACTCTAGTGCAGCACTTGCCTGAGGAATACACAGTGTTATAAAGACACATGAAACACGTTTATAGAAGTGCTCTTGAAACAAATCTTATCCTCATCAGATCAAACACAAAGACTCTGTTAATGATTTATTTCTTGATGGCGCTTTTTAACTTGATAAGTAATTTATCCCTGTAGGATGTAATAAAAATGTCCTCTATACTGGTTTCCAAGGAAGTGACTGTACTGTTCACCATGTTTAAAAACATCAAACAAGGGCTGTAAGGTTTTAACTTGAACAACATTATTCCTTAGGCCACATATTTGGTATTTTTGTTTCATGGTCCCAACACCAAGACTGAAAAGGGTCTAAAATTATATATTAAACATAAAAATATTTATTTCAATTATGTGTCCTGCTCGAAATATAGACCCTCATATACAATACAAAAGTCATCATTGGGCCACCTGCAGTGTTAACTCCATGGCCGAATGACTTTCATACCAATAAATACATGATTGACATTTATTTTTCATTGGATTTTGACTGACGTGTGAAAAAGCTGTAATAAATCTGCAAAACATAAAATCATAATAGTGTGGCCTACAAGATGAATGCAAAAAGTCATCGATCCATAGCTGTTTAAAAAAACACGTGCCCACTGAAGTTGGATGGATGGTCGGATGGAAGGAAAACAGTCAGAGCCCATTCCTTGATCCCGTTTGGTCACATTTTCTTAACACCGGCCTCAGACACCATAGTCCAAGTCAACAACACAGTTCTGTACAGGTTGTATTTAGGCTGAGAAAAGTCTCTTTGCTGCTAATGGACCAAATTCTACCATTTTTTATTGATATCCTACCTTGTACGATGCAGTCATCATCAATGAAGATCACTCTGGACCTCAGCTTAGGAAAGAGCTGCGGGAGGTAGTATCTGGCATAGTTCATCTGAGAGGACACAAGGAACAAGGTCATATTTCTGTAACTAAAGTGACATCCTCAGGAAATATTCTTGTCCATATTAAATGGCGTTTCCATTTCCTGAAAACATTTGGTTTATCATAAATCCAGATACACCTCTGCTATGCATTTTCTTAAGACAACAGCTTCTTTCATCAAACTGTAGGACTGTTAACCGTAACTCTGTGTGTGTGTGTGTGTGTGTGTGTGTGTGTGTGTGTGTGTGTGTGTGTGTGTGTGTGTGTCTGTGTGTGTGTGTGTGTGTGTGTGTGTGTGTGTGTGTGTGTGTGTGTGTGTGTGTGTGTGTGTGTGTGTGTGTGTTCTCGCCCACTGAGATACCATGCTGCTAACACAGTTCCTAAAGTGCACTCCTACTCTACCATATTAGAGCCCAATGACTGAGTGGGTTTGGTTTAAGGCTGCTTTGAACAATATTCCAGTTACTTCATGGCGTGTCAGCTCTCATGTAGGAGAAAAGCCTGAGGTGATACAGGTCTTAGGTGTTACCACTTCAGTGAAAGCCATGAGCATGGGTATGGTGCTAACATGATCAGGTCGAACCAAGATCCGCACTAACAGTTAACTGGGACGCAACTCTGTACAGTGAATCATGGCGCCTTACGAAGCCTTAGACGACTGGGCCAACTGTGCCCCCTACCTTCCACAGCATGCTCAGAAATCTAGAACTTTAACTACCACAAAGGGAGACAACTACATACTGGACTTGCAAGTTCTTGGCGGCCGCCTCTCACTTTAACCTTCCCTGCCACCATCTCCACAGGAAAACCCTTCAGCTCATAGTTTATAGACTTGAGTTTGGTATCCTTAATCCAGATACTGAAATCAGATTGAAAATAGATTTGCACGTTAGAGAGAAACATACAGTGCTTTCTGATTTGCTTGGATAAAAGTAAAATAATTTTGGACGTGACAGCCATAGCCAAAAGTTTCAGCTGCAAATTTTGAAACACAATCTATAAATTGAAAATACATAAATAGAACCACAAGGCTCTCACCGGAATAACATAGACACAATGGCGACCATGTGTTTACATTGACTGAAATTTTGTGAGCATGTTTTAGAGACACAATAACTGGGATCATTCGTACAAAGTTTCAGGTCCAGAGACCTTGTAGTTTCATGAGATCATGTCAACAATGTAAAAACACAAGAATCAACAGTCATCAGAAAATGACAAATCCCCCCAGCCCGACAATAGCAAGGGGCACCACTTCAACCCCTGATTAATACATGTACCAAGTTTGGACCTTCCAGGGTTTTCAAGTTATGCTCCGGAAACGAAATAGGGACAGACAGACAAGAAGATCACAATAACCCTCCCACATTATATGCTGGTGGGATAAACAGGTGTACTTTTTTAATTCAACATAAATCTCATCTTCTGGAGGCAAGGGAGTTAATTAACTGTAAAAGACCAGTTTCCACCCGTACCGAACAAAGCTGGAATTTCTGGACTCAATCGCCACCAGTGACTATTTTGAGTTATGTCCCTTCTATGTCCCTTCTATTGACCAATCAAATTCCACCTCTCATATCACTTGCATTTGCATCAAACAAAACGGCAGCACTCTGTCAAAACCATCTAATCGCTAGTCAAAATCTATATTGTGAAGACACAGGTTTTACTTGTGAAGTGGGTCAAATCATGTGAGCACCTTGATTTAATTTGACATGTAAAGATTTGGAAAATATCTGTTGTTGCCGATTTGGCTGTACACATGCTTTGCAAATCCTGTATGGCAGTTTACAAACCGGATGTCGAAAATGCATGATTGTATAGTATAATATATAGGGCTATCATAATAATTCTATTCTCAAGAATACTCTCCAGACAGTGTGAATATTATTTCCTGTACATACCTGATCTGGTCCATACTGTCCAAGTCAGACACGATGTGGAACATGACGGGGCTGTTGGTGTTGGAGATGATGCTGTTGATGAGGGCGATGGCACCACCCACAGTGTTCTTGGACGTAGTGATGCACACATGGACAACATCGGGGGAAGAGGGGTTGATGTTGATGCTGCTGGACAGTTTGTCCTTGGCTGTGTCCTCAATAGATCCGGCTCCTCCATGAAGTTTCTCTACAAACAAATAGAGCTCAATAATGAATGAGTGAGTGAGTTGGGTTTAACGTTGCTTTGAACAGTGTTCCAGTTGTCTCAGACACTTAGCACTTTGGTGAAACCCATGAACATGGGTCTGGTGCTGACAAACCTAGAAACATTATCACGACAAAACCGTGATTCGTACCCCTAATCATAGGTTTCTAGTGTGCCCAAGGGATGCAACTCTGCACAGTGAAGTGCGGCACCTTAGGCTACTGGGCCACCCATGCCCCCGGCTTCAATAAAAGGGATTTAAACTGTAAAGAAAATTGTCTATTCAAGACGTCTAGGGCAGAGTTTGTTGTGTAGAGTTGTGTCCCTTAGGTATGCCATTGCCCAGATCGAGTGCTGAAAGATTCAAAATTAAGTTCCGGTGTCACCATTTTTTTAACATTCAAATTTTTATATCAGATTCTTTGTATTTTAAATTAGGAGATATTTTAACATGGTATTCAACATGATCAATGCCAAAGTGTAAAAACTAAGCATCAAAGGCTCTTGGATACTCTTGATTGGTCTCGTTATCAGTGAAACACCAGCCACCTTGACCAAGCAATCACATCTAATAAGAAGTTCACCTAGTGATATATGTTCATATATTGTTGGAAAATCTACTGAAAAGAGTTATTCTGCATGACAAATTTGGGCTTTTTTAGCACAAACATTTTTACAATATTACAGTGTTCTGTGTTTTAATACACACAAATATGAGTTTTAACGCACATGCATATCATATGTAGGTCTTATCGATGAAGTGACTGAACCAGTATCTATTTCATTATAGTGGCTTTCCACTCAGTAACATGAGAAAATACTGGGAATAACTTCCATTTTCGAAGCTTTGTATCAGTGTATAAACTTCCCCACAATCTCAGCCAGACAACCGGAAGGGCAAAATTGCAAAGTTACCAGACCAGATAAAATGTTGCCAGGCCAAATTTTGAGCTAACAAACCAAAGTAACAAAAGGGTAAACATACAAATAGGACTGTTGAATGCTAGATCTCAGAAAATTTACAAATAGGACTGTTGAATGCTAGATCTCAGAAAATTTACAAATAGGACTGTTGAATGTTAGATCTCAGAAAATTTACAAATAGGACTGTTGAATGCTAGATCTCAGAAAACATACAAATAGGACTGTTGAATGTTAGATCTCAGAAAATTTACAAATAGGACTGTTGAATGCTAGATCTCAGAAAATGTCAATAAACTGGTGGATTGTCAACTTAGTAACTTTTAACACTCGACCATTGGGTGTGCAACTTTTCAAAACTGACTTTTGGTCAGCAAAATGAACTGTCTTGGACTGTCAGGTATTTTACACACTGCTTGTATGACAAGATGTGAGAAGATTTGTGCAATGTTTGGTATCATTAGAAAGCTCTGAACATCAGTGTTACAGTAGCCTCACCAGGAGTAGTTTCCTAGTTGCAACATGCAATATCATTGGTTTCTAATGTCGCTTTTTTGTCATAATCTACGAGAGGGATGTGATTGGTCAAAGTCAAGTGCATAACCTGAGGCAGATAATCAAATTACAGCAATGGATACTGTCCCTGTGCACAATATATTTCAAATATAAGTCTTTGGTAAAATCACTGTAAAAATATTAAACCATGTACACAGTCAACCGTGTGACACAAAGTTATTCATTTACATAGTTAAACAGTTCTACCTACTGGCTAAGGATCCTTTAGTTCGAAGATGGAGGAAATCTGGAATAATATCCGGGAACCAGATATAGCAGAAAATACTCAACCACACCACAAGCAGGATACCTCCAACTGGAAACAAGGGAAAAACATGACTTTGTAACTGCACATTCTAACATAAGCTACAATAGTTAGGACTGTCACTGCTGAACTGATCGTGCTATCAAAGAGACACTCTTATACTATTTCCATACACAAAATATGAATATCATTATAATTGCCCTTTCAATTAAACAAAGACTCATGCTTCTGAAATGAGTGAATACTTTGTCACAAATAGCTGCATCCAATCTGAATCATTTAGATGAAGTTTCAAAATATTATTTCAAACATAATATCAAGAAAACAGCCTTTCTGAAAGCTATTTAACATACAAGATACTGAAATGCAAGCTAGCTTGTTTCTCATGCATCACAAAAGTGGAATCACACCTCTCTTGGTCTGACTGGGAAGGGGTATATTTTCAAACCTTTCACAATCATAGTTTTTCAAGTTCTTTAATTCTTTTCATTACAAGGTACAGTACAACTTATCTGGTCAATCATATGGTCAAAATTTCGAACTCTGAGGTTATGTGTATGGTTTTTTTCAGTGTGATCCATGCAAAATTAAAGTAATGTTTAGACTTTCTTCCAATAGGGTAATACAAATGCTACAAATTCTGATGCCACATAGTGAGTGAGTGACTTTCATTTTACACCACTTTTAGCAATATGCCAGCAATATCAATGGGCTTCTTCACCCATTGTACCCATGTCGCGAATCGAACCCGGTTCTTCAGTGTGACCAGCGAATGCTTTAACCACTAGGCTACCCAAACGCCCCCGATGCCACATAGACAAACATGTTGCACAGGCACCTGATACAAATGAGCAATATCAGTAAATTTAAATTGCTGTGGTGATTAGTCATGTGATATATTGTTTAATGACAATAAACTCCATGGTTACACAAATAGTCGCAAAATAGTCGCATTTCTTTCTGACTGGGCATGCATTCCTTCCGACTTTTATGTGTTTAATAAAGAAAAGCTTCTACAACTTCAGTGTATGCATGATGAAATTCTTTTATGCGTGTATCTAAGTTGTTTCTGCCAGGGCACCGTAAAACAATTCTCAATTAGACATTTTGAAGCCAATTTGAGACCTAAAGCAGGTATCCGGGTAGGGTGGGATAAAAGGGGGTCAGGTACCCGGGTATTACATTTCAACTTCCCAGCCCTTGTATTTATGTGGTTTAGATAGGAACCCAGTCCATCCAGATGTCTCAAGAAAGTAGATATAATTTTTATAATTATATATTAATTCTTCTGTGACTGTATTGAAAAATATTGATACACATGGGTTGTATTGAGATATATGTAATGCTGACGGTCATATTCCAATATACTGGTATAGATCTACTAGTTACATCGCCCCCCCCCTACAAGGAAAGACCCATGGCTCACAGACACTGGCTGGGACTTGTGTTGAAGGTTGGACCCGGTCACGTTTGTCGCCTACATCAGGGGTCTGTGACATTTTGCTTTCACCTTTAGGCCTACAATAGGGCCCATATTTCATCTCTGGAGTCAGGCCAAGTCTAAGAAAATTTACGTCCAACGTTTTTACCGTTACTTAGCATGTTCAGCATCTACCTTTTATTCAGCAAAATCAGAAATGTTTTCTACAAACTAAATAGCAATGCATTCTCTGCAACGATTGGGCCAGGCCTGATCTCCATGTTCTAAGCATGGTATTGTAGTTAGTCTAAGTTTGCGTTGCATGCAATCAGTCTCAGCTTTGTCGGAATGGTTAGTGTGAATAATATTGATGCATGCATACTGTAAAGGAAACCTTTCTTCGCTGAAAGGACGGTCATCTTGTGCGTTGATAACTTTACAAAAGATGTACACAAAATCCCAGCTGACACGTAGCGACAGCTTGCTTACATGGCAGATCGAATATTGAAGCAACCGGATGTTGAGAGTTATCTCCCCAAAATGGCAGCTTCGTTAGTACACGCGGATAAATTGTGAACTTAACATTTTGATACCAACTGTTTTAGGAGGTACATTGCTGTGACAACACGATGAATATATACAACGAAACAGCGAAAATAGTAAAATCAATCAAGCAGAAGAAAGGAACCGTCAAATCTCTCGTATTTGCCTCTCGTTTTCATGTAAGAAACAATGCCTCTTTTTTCGCGCATGATCATGCGGTTACATATGTATTCATATATCGCTGTGTATGGGTTCGACAAACATGTTCTCTTTGTGAACTAAAAATCTTCGTAGATGATGTGTAATATCACTAGACTCCCTTTCCCTGAGATCATGAATAATTTAATGTGATTCCCCCTGATTTATTGTATGGTATTTTTAAAGGGAAACAAAACTAAAAGTTTTAAAGTCACTTCACTTCAAGCCCAGATATGGGTGTATTCTCTCAGCTTCAATAAATCTACTTATATGAACACTTACTTTTGACAAATTAGCTTTGCAAGATTTCAGTGATTGATCAATCAACATATTATCGGCTAGCCCTTTGAACTTCACTTCATTTCAAGCCCAGATACGGCCGTTTTTTCTCAGCTTCAGTAAATCTACATAGATGACCACTTACTTTTGACAAATGAGCTATGCAAGATTACAGTAATGGATCAATCAACATATTATTGGTTAATCCTTTGATCAATGTCTTTTTTCCTAACTCAAATGACAATGCCTCTCTGGCTGCGTTGCAACATTCCTATTACATAACATGTTATACATTCACCACGTTAGACTTGGATTTATAGATCAATTTAAGGTTAAATAATTAGCCCAGACATAAGAATTGCCAAATGCAAACCACTGATTGCTGTCCTTAACACCCTCAGTCATGGGGGAACATTATTGAGTTATTTTTCATTGTCTTTGTCAGGTATCTTGAGTGATTCTTGCACTAATTATACTTGTAATAAAGTCATTAAATGAGGATCAAGAGAATCATGGGGTTTATGTCATGAAACATGCATGACAAGAAGGGAGAAGTAATTGTTGTATATTTGCAATTTGCCTGAAAAATAAGGGTTGGTTTGGTTTTGAGTAAATGAACTGAACTTCGTTGTTGCAAAAATAATACGTACACATATCTGCAGTACACTAAAATACATAATTGTACATACACATTCACAGACAAATTTGCAAGGTGAAAGGTTTAAGTAAGCATCATCTAATCAAATGCAAGGATTCAAGGGGATTCCCCCATGCTGTCAAAGAGATTCTCCCTCGGCCTGAAGCCCAGTTTGTTGGGTTGCTGACGCTAATTAGCATCTAGTGATTACGCGGAATAATTAAAACGGTGCTGATCATACAACTGAGAGTTGGAGTGTTGTTCCCCTTTAATATTGATAGTCTGCAACTGTAGAGGTGTCATTATATTGACTGAAAAGTATCCCAATGAAGTGAACAATGAAGATCAGGGGTAGAATAGGTCTTCAGCAACCAATGCTTACCGTAAAAGGCGACTTTGCTTGTCGTAAGAGGCGACTAACGTGATCAGGTGGTCAGGCTCGCTGACTTGGTTGAAGCATGTCATCAATACCAACTGTCATCATGGTCATGGATCGATGCTCATGATGTTAATCACTGGGTTGTCTGGTACAGACCTGATTATTGACAGACCGCTGTCATAAAGCTGGAATATTACTGAGTGTGGCGTAAAACAACAAACCCAACCAACCACAATTTATATCGATTAATAATATGATTAATTATTGTGTATGATTATAGATCAAAATAACCTTTATAGACCTGCAATTAATCAACTAAATGCTAAATATGAACTACGCTGCTTAAAATGTTTATAATGGATTTTCTTCTGCCTTAGTCCATGTTAACCACCAGTTAAATATATCTCTTGACAGTAAAGAAAAAGAGGTAGGTCAGGTAAAAGAAGCAAGGCCAAGTCAAAATATAGTTAATAACTCCTTTTCTTATTTCATTACTGTTGAGTGGCATGAGCACAATGTGTCAGAGTTGCCGAGTTCCTGAGGCAAGGGAGTAACTGACTAGAAAAGTCCAATTTATTAACTTAGCCTGCATTACTCCGTATTGCAGTTACTGCTGTCTGTTGACAGACAGACGAACTGTGTGAGATCCAGCTGCTGTAGAAAGTTGTCCCAACCAGTACAGGAAGCAGTGCCCTCTCACAGTCGGCACGTGACCCGGAAGTCATGACGTAACATCAAAACACATAACTGCTTTGTCACCTCCACAGACGGGCGAACTTTGTGTCCCTTGTGGAAATTAAAGCTTATGGTTTCTTTATTTTTCGTGTTTCTACATTAATCGTATGCTGCTACATTGTAACCTGTATATGGGTTGTTACCTTAAGTGTCTTCCATTCGTAATTTGTAATGTTTATTGCTCGTTTGTGGCTCTAGTCACAGTAATTTACGGGCGCAATGTTGTTCCAATTTGTTTGCCATTCACCACGTGGCCATGTAAATTTTGAATTCTTTCTTTGGCTTGGGTAAGACACTAAATTTATGTATTTTGTTTTGGCCTGCTTAAAACTCTGCCTTTTCGCTACCTTTTAGCGTTTTGTTTGCTCTCATAAACTTCAATAAAATGCAAAGTATTTGAGTTACATTATGCTTCCCGTACTTTGTGGCTTTGCTTAAATTCCAGATTTGCCGTCACCTTTATCAACAACATCGTCCCTTCCGGTGTCGCCCGTAATGAGACCGTTCTTCCATCTCCTCCGCCATCTACGTTGACAGCAGCGGCGCTGTCGGCACTCCCGACGCCACTGGCGCCTCCCAGCGGCTGAGTATCTCAGCCGAGCTTCCCAGCGCCTCCGGTGCTACCAACACTACCAGCGTTCCCAAGAAGCAACACCAGCTTCCCGGCGCTCATGGCGCTTTATCAAATTCACAGCTGAGTATCTCAACCGATCTACTTTGGCATATAAGGGGTGCGTCGGCATTTGCCTCTCCGGCGCCACTGACATCTGCTTCTATTACTGACATCTCACTGATCATCACACAGAGAAGCAAGGTGAAACCACGTCTTTCAATTGTCACCGCTCCTGTCGCTGCTCACCTGTACGTCTTCGGGATCGCGACTATCGTTCCTGGGAGGAATCAAAACTCATGCACACCACTTGTATGTCTACCACACAGTTTATTGAGGATTGTCTGTGTGTGGAAATTGCACTTAATTTCCGGCTCCAATGGGGCTTTCTCGGTTACTGCACAGAGTGATTTACTTGTCACGTGTCAAGTACTCAGACTGAGAACACTTCCGACTGGAATTAGGTCAACCTACCATGGCAAGCAGTGCAATGTATTTCTACCGATTGGTTTGGATGCTTACATGACGCATGGTGCAACCACCCAACCAAACGCTTGTCGCAGTCCATCCATGCACAGATGATGGAAAAGATAGACCTCCCCTGCCAACGCGACTGTTGCGAGACACCTCGTTTCATCGCCCCCTCGCTATAAGAACGATAGCGCTTATACAGCGTTCAAGGGATGGAGAAGATCGCCTTCCTTCGTACAGTTTGATCTTTAAAACTAAGACACCTTTATGTCTTCAGCCTTGCCTACCAGATACAGCGTTGATTTTCTAATTGATCCCTGTTGACTACATGCCTAGTATCGTGATGTTGTCCTTCATCGTCACCTCGATATAACAACAGGAGCGCTTATATGATGCTCAGGTGATGTAAACGATCACATTACTTTGTTCAGTACGGCGCGATCTACCCGAACCACAGTTATACAGTTTTCCTCATTCTCTTATGAACACATTGCCTCGACTTCTGACTACCCAGTTATGTCAATGCCTCGACGGTCAATTGTGGAGCTGGTTTATTTTGTCTACATGGGGTTTGGTTTGCAGGCGAGCACACCTCTACATGTATCGTCTTGAGGGTACACGATCGGAGACCCCTGTTGCTGACTTTTCAACTTTGCAATCTTGTAGATGACCTCATTTACCATGACTTCCCGCTCTTCCACTGCCGCTTCCACCTTGTCAG
This sequence comes from Haliotis cracherodii, assembly GCF_022045235.1. Classification (NCBI taxonomy): domain Eukaryota; kingdom Metazoa; phylum Mollusca; class Gastropoda; order Lepetellida; family Haliotidae; genus Haliotis; species Haliotis cracherodii. The sequence goes on from NW_027266279.1 coordinate 403,192, forward strand.
TGGCTCGTGTTCTGGGATTGCCCACACCAGCCAACACTGTGATCTGGAAATCAACACCAATGGCACAGCAACATCCTTGAGATAAAAGCGCTTATCCTGGACGTCACTTGCTCTTAGAGAATTCTCGGTCATGCCCTGTTGATCATGGACAACATCACCATGGTGTTGTGTTTGAGGAACCAGGGTACTCCCCACTCTCCATCCCTGCTAAACCAGACCTTCCGCTTCCTTGACTTGGTGGTCAGCCTGGACCTGTACTTTAAGAAAAAGGAGCTCATCTTGCACTCACCAGTTTGAGAGCATGTTCTGGTACAGGATCTGTCCAGGCCAGACTATGTGGCTCCCACCGAGTGGAAGCTCCACCCAGAGGTCTTCACGAGACTAAGTTAAACGATCGACACCCCAGGCATGAATCTGTTCGCCACATCTCAGATCTGCCAGCTGTTGCCTTACATTTCACCGGTGCCGGATCCGGCCGCAGTCGACGCCTTCAGTTTTTCCTGGGAAGGATTACACGTGTACGCTTTTCCGCCTTAAACCCGCATGGTTTCGTCTGCACGCCTGGCACATCTGTAGAAAGCCCCATGCGCCAAGGACTATTCAGCTAGAGCTGCCAAGGCTATTGTGTCAGCCCACCATCCATCTACACGGAGACTGTATGATGATAAATGGTGCTACACCAGGATCCGATGACAGCGTCACCGCAGTTCCTGGCTGAGTTCCATCTGTACTTCACAGTGTTCAAAGTTTTGGTCCCTGGTTGTTGCCCAACAGGTCACCTATCACCGACGCCACTGATTCTCTGATTCCCTGAGTTGGGCCTGTTGACCTCCCTGGTGTTTATCACCCAGACAAGAGAGCTCTCATGCCTTCAACATTCGCTCTTAGGTGAGCTCTAGTTTTTGGCTACCCACCTCATTCTGTTTATGTCACCTATTCAGGTTTTACTTTTTGCATCAACTCTCGTTTCCTGACAACAGGAATGGTAGTTGATGTTGACACCGACGCCAGCGCCGCTGATTCTCCGATACCCCGTGCAGGGACCCCTTGACCTCTCTGGTGTTCCTCACTTCCAGACTAGAGGGCTCTCCTGCGTTCTGCATTCGCTCTTGGGAATGGTGGTAGATATTGACGCCGGCACACCTGATTCTTCCATACCCTGAGCGGTGTTCGAACTCTCTGGTGTTTATCTCTTCAGGTTAGAGGGCTCCACTGTGTTTTGCTTTTGCTCTTTAGTAAGTTCTAGTGTTTGGCTACCCGCCTCATTCTATTTCGGTAGCCTATTTGGTTTTTCCTTTTTGCATTGACTGAAGACAGGAATGGTCGTAGATGTTCCGGTCATCACTTGTATGTCTTGCGGTTTCATCGGACCTTGACGAGGGTTTATTATGGATCACATCTGAAGGTATGCCGCATGCCATGCCGTCTGATAAAGATGCAATATGGAGAAATGCAGGATAAGTTAAAAATTTTAGTAAAATCTAAATATTTTTTACATTTGTATACTTGTCCTGCATTAAGAAGTCTAAGTGCCCTCCCTTCACTACGCTGCCTCCCAACAAAGTTTCAGATGTTATGTTTAAAGCAGTTATGTGTTTTGATGTGACGTCATGACTTCCGGGTCACGTGCCGACTGTGTGAGGGCGCTGCTTCTTGTACTGGTAGAGACAACTTTCTTCAGCAGCTGGACCTCACACAGTTCGTCTCTCTGTCAAAGACAGCAGTAAATGCAATACGGAGTAATGCAGGATAAGTATACAAATGTAAAAAATATTTAGATTTTACTAAGTTTCCACCCTTGCCGAACTTGTGGTGAATTTCATGTCTCGAAGGTAGCGCCACCAGTAGCTATGACGAGTTATGTCCCTTTTATGTTCCTCTTTTTGACCAATCAGATTCTACCTCTCATATCACTTGCATTTGCTACAAACAAATTATCATGTCAAAATGGTGGCACCCAGTCAAGACGATGTGTTCGATAATCTAGATCTAAATTGTGATAAAACGGCATCAAATCTTTTGAGCACCATGTATAAATATGAAATGATTTGGAAAATATCTGTCAACACCCAGTTGACGGTACACATGTTTTGCAAATCCTGCAGTTGACCGAAAACTACACATTAAAATCCATGTTGTTTACGAAATAGATGTCTAGTTCATCACGTGATTTTGATTGGATATGCATTGACTCATTAGTCCAGAATTCCAGCCTAGTTGGACAAGGGTGGAAACTGGACTTTGACAGATGCCTCTTCAGATGCTGATGTGGTTTACTGTCCTGTGCATCACTGGGCTTTTCTCCCACATTAAGCAGACACGCCATGATGAAACTGAAATACTGTTCAAAATGGCGTTTCACCCAACAAACCAACTTGTCATGCTCATTGCTATTTATCTTCCAGAACAAACGCAAGCTTTATGCCTTGGTATGTGAAACCCTGAAGTTCTGGCAGATCCTGAGTCTGTTACTGAAGAGGACAAAGATTCCCCGGAAACTGACCAGCTATGAAGAGAAGCAGTACGTTTTCATCGTCCTGCTGTACGAGTTCCTCATTGGACAAGGACTTGACAAGGCTGGAATGATAGCGGTAAACTTAGCCAAAATAGTCATTGAAGATTTTTGTGTGTAAGATCAAAGATTGTGGTAAACAAGATTTAGTTCCTCTCCCGAAAAAGATCCACCAGAATTTTATAATGACGATGAAAGTTCCCAGGAGGGTCATTGTGACATTTATAAGAAAGAAATAATTATAATGAACATGATAAAGAAATGAGATACTGCCAACATTTAATGAGCCTTTTCTTTGTTATTTCAGAAACAGTTTTTGCGCTATAAGCTTGTGATAGAAAGGGAACATGGCCGCCTGCTGGCTGAGAAGCAAGTGTCCAGTCTGTCGGAGCTTATCCCAGAAGAAGCACATGGTACAGTCAGACATCACTGTGTTCTTTAACACTCTGGAAATAACAAAAATCAGATATTTTAGGGAGTAGTCATCACACACAGATAATTAACATTTGATGGTTTCCATGTCTGCATCATGGAAAACAGTGAATTTGTAGCCACTCCCTACCCATAGACACAAGTTACAGTGGACTCGTAGAAAAAACTTGGATTGAATTTGAAAACACATTTTCTGTTCTTTTCTTATTGAAATTTTGTTCTCTTTGACAGGCTCTTTTGTGAATATAATATTTAAAAAATATGGAAAGTATTAGTTTTTCTTTTGCAGGATCCATTATTATTAATAAATAAATAAATAAGAGCATTCAGTCAGTGGTGTGTAAATTGGATTAATTAATTAATTTGTTTGGCTCGTGTTGATAGGATTGCAATATTCTTTATAACGACTATTATATAAAAATACATCTGGTTTATCCAAGCCGAGAAGGACCATTGGTGAGTGGAGTATGGGATTACCTACAGATCAGAGCTGAGAAGGAGATTAATTTGAGCTTCCAAATCTATCACTGGCAGTATCATAATGCTTCAAGTATTTATTTATATTTAAAATCAAAGATTTGAAATACATTTATTATTCAATATTTGTATGTAAGCAATTATTATTCAGTTCTATTTCTCAGTTGTATTTGTTTTGTCTCCATGTTCACCATGAAATTTGTCCACAAGTTGGGAGTGGCTACAGACTCAATGGGTATGATTTGGTTTGGTTTGGTTTGGTTGGGAATTCACATACACTCCTGCATCATTACCGCAACCCTCAGTGATGCAGAGGCAGGGTCGACTCCGCAATACACATTCATGTTGGAAGATGTTTTTGGTGTACTAGATTAGTGATGCGCCCATTCCATGTTGGGATTCAAGGTTAAGATGGGTCCCCAGTAAACTATGCTGGTTATAAGAGGCGACCAAATAGATCAGGTGGTCAGACTCGGTGATATCTGTTAAGATCCGGGTCTGAATAAGTCTTCAGCAACCCATACTTGATGTAAAAGGCAACGGTGCTTGTAGTAAGAGGCAACTAACAGGATCAGGTGGTCAGACTCGCGGACTTGGTTGATGCATGTCATCGTATCCTATTTGAGTGGATTGATGCTCTTGCTGTCAATCGCTGGATGGTCTGGTCCAGACTTGATTATTTACAGTTTGCCATCTTATTGCTGGAATATTATGAGTGCACTGTTAAAAAACAACAAACAGACTCGGGGACTTGGTCCACTGTGTCATCGTAACCTGACAATGTTGAACATTGCTCACAATATCGATCACTGGATTGTCAGGTCCAGACTGCCGTCATATAGCTGGAATATTGCTTTGTGTGGTGTTTGATTAACAAACAGACAAAAGGGCCCCCAATTGATAACGAACCCAGGGATGCCTGCCCACTTAGTGGGACCTGCGGCCATTTTCTGTGTTTCTCGTGAGGCAACTTGTCGGGTGGTCGGACTCACTGATTGGTTGACAGCAACTCATTGTGTTCTGACGGCATGGATCATTGCTCATAATATATCAATATCACTGGTTTGTCTGGTCCAGACTGGATTATTTACAAACCCCCATATGACCCGTGAAGATCTGTGTGAGAATTTCTCTTTAACAACTCATGGTTGTCATAAGAGGCGGCTAACAGGATTGGGGGGTCAGGCTCACTGACTTGGTTGATGCATGTCATCATATAGTCAGGCCAAAGACCAGGGTTCGATTCCATACATGGGTACAATGTGTGAAGCCCAATTTCTGGTTTCACGATATTGCTAAAAGTGGCATAAAACTACACTCACTCACTCACTAATTTCTGTCTCCACATTTCTTACAGCCATATCTCTGCCCAGATATGTCCGTGTGAACTTGCTGAGAACCACAGCACAGAAAGCAGCAGACACCTTCATGAAGGAGGGCTGGCGGCTTGTGAAGGGGACAAAGAAGTACGGACATTCATCGTGTTTCACCTTCCCAAGTTATCCATGACAGTGTTTACTAACCAAGGCCGTTGTTCACATTTTTTTGAGGGGGCGGGGCAAATATTTGTACAAGTATCACTTGTCCCCAATTTGTATTTTCATGATTCAAATAAAATTGTTTTCTATAAATATCAAGGGGGGGGGCAACGCACCTGCCGTAGTAGTATGTCATGCAATAATAGGTTACTTAATCAAGACCTTTTACAAATAAGTCAGAATATCCATTTGTTGTTTCTAATCACAGCAATGATGGCGCAGTGTCTGAGAACTAAGACGTTTTTAAAGGCGTGTTTTTAAAGTGGACAATTTCAATTAGTCATTGACTTGAAAATCATTTCGATGAAACTGTTGTAAAGTAATGGAAAAAGACAAAGTGTTTTGGATCGACCATCCTTGATTGTCCAGGGTCTGTATCTTCATTCTGTGATGATAAGTACCGAGGAACTCATCCAATGTTGCTAGAAATGTCTGTCCTATCAATCTTCACTCGTAAGCAAGAGAAATTCTGTGCTGGGTGATGAGGTCAAGATTATTGCATTTATATGGCATTATGCATCAATTGTGTGTTTTTGTGTGCCGGTTATACTATGGCACAAGGGTAAAGGGCCAGTACATGAACCGTTCTAAAGCATCGTTTTTTTATAACCCCCAAGATTAATCTGCTCAGCTTATTCTGCTCCAGTGACCACACCATAGGTGTAGCCTTATCACGTGACCAGACTTTTCTCGTTTGTAAACATATGTGCTTTTTCTGAAATTATATTTGGTGCACTTCACATACTGTGTTGCATAGATGTAAAGATATACTGCTACAACTGTGACACTGAGGGACATGACAGTATAGCTTTACACATCAAAGTGACTGTATCGCGAGCTGTCCGTCGGGCGTGATGACAGCTCGTGGATGTGTACAACCAATGTAAAAAAAGTATGAATATGCATATGGAAATAGTTTTCCATGTTTCAGGATATTTTCTCAATGCAAGTTAAATAGTTGATGCGACCAAGGCCTATATAATGTAAACTTGGCCTTGATAAACACTTGCTTCTAATCCAATAAAGCTAGCAATTAGTAATTCTGCTGTATGAAAAAATCACGACTTTCTCTTCAATTTGCATCTGATGAAAACATAACTGAAGTGAGATAATCTGTGCAATGTTTGCGTTGTCGGCTTCGCTGGGCAGAGCTTTATTCTTTTGGTTTGAGAATTAAATTGTGCATGAACTAAAGGTGTGACACCGCACTTGGAAATTATTTCATGCGTGATTTAGAAACACACAGAACCATCAACGTACTGTCCTTTTAACATGGAGACTACACTCACACACAGTATGCTGACTTCCATGCTGACCACTTCCTGTTTTATCACCTTAATCCCGATGACTGCCTCTGACAAAATGTCTGTGTCCATGAATCAATGGTGCAATGTTACTGTCAGTGTTATCTTTAAGAATTTGCTTTTATCTTCATCAATCATGTTATTTCAGCTTTGTCAATGACATGCAGAAGCTTGGTCAGCGAGAATTTCTACAAGATCCCCATCTCCCAGATTTGCTGGTGTTCCCCCCGGGGACTGACTTTCACAAACACAGGCTGTGTACAACAGGGGAGATAATCCTGCAGGACAAGGTCAGATAATATTCATTTTAGAGTGAGAGGTTACACAGGCCTCCTGTGTATGTGATGCAATTTTTATCAAAATATTCATTATTATAAAGGCTAAAAGTAAGTGTCTTTGTTCTCAGGCAGCGCCCGCATCATAATTAAATCTGCCTCAAAGTTCATATTTATTTCCATTGAAAAAAAAAATCCTGATTCTGGAAAACGATGCATTCCAATATTTCACACAGTTACTTCCCTTTACATGCACATTGTTTTACTTGTGTTATGGTCATGGCGCCAGTAGGAGTTTCTGTAAGTTGGTTTATGTAGGGAGGCCCTTTCCCAGGTTGATGGTCAAAACTGTTTATCTGGTTACATACTAGTTTGAATAAGCAAGGAAATATAAAAACCCACCGCCCACCCGCACTTACGTTTTTAAGCCACATATATTGGTGAGAACAGAATGATCAATGATGGCATTTTAGGTTTTCAGTGCTGGTCGTAAGAGACGACTACATGGATCGGGAGGTCAGGCTTGTTTACTTGGTTCATTGTGTGTCTTTGTTGTTCACAATACTGATCACTGGATTGTCTGGTCCAGACTCGATTATTTACAGGCGTACAGCTGGCATATGGCTTGGTGCAGTGTTAAGCAACAAACAAACAAACAAACAACAGCTCATGACTATCTACATGACTATACATTAGGTCGTCATAAGCTGGAGAATGAACCAGGTGGACGTAGCTATCACTCACACCGTGACAACCTTATGCTTACATAGACTGAAATAGTCGTAGCCTTAAGAACTTAAGTGGGAGGGATCCTGGTTAGAATACTGTAACTCTGGAATGGCATGCATGCACACACGCATCATCGCACACATGCATCATCGCACATCGCTTTATAAATCACATTCTCACCATTTTCTTTCAGTTGCTGTTACATTAGTTGAACAGAGAGGTATGTGTTGGACATATCCAGTGTGAGGCTCTAAAACAAATGTAACATGATTAATTTCCTCCTCCAGGCTAGCTGTTTCCCCGCCCATGTGTTGAGTCCACCAGAGGGCAGTGTGGTGATTGACAGCTGCGCTGCCCCAGGCAACAAGACCAGCCATGTCGCCAGTCTCCTCCGAAACTCAGGGTTTGTGTGTTTTGTTTGATAATCATTCTGTTTTCTGATGGTGTTATTGAGTAAATAACTGTGACAGGATAAATCATATCTATAAAATGTTATGACTCTTCTCGGACAGCCTCCGTGGTCTTGTGGTAGAGCGTCTGCCCGGAGAGTGGAAGGTCCAGAGTTCGATCCCGGGCCGCGTCATACAAAAAGACGTTAAAAGATTGTACTTGTTGTTACCCTGTCTGGCGCTCGGCATTAAGGGTCTAAAACAAGGACTGGTCGGCTCGGAGTCAGTATACTGTGTCTGAGTGGGGTATTCATGTTAAACTGCGGCATGGTATCTCAGTGAGCTAGCACTATAAATCGGCATTAGTCCGGACTAGTACAAGCAGCCACACACACACATACTCGTGCATGCACGTGGCTATATACATGCAATAATCTTGGACGCGACGTTAAACCCAATTTCACCTCACCTCACCTATGACTCTTCTCAAAGTGAGATAATATCTCATCCTTAAACGTATACATATACATATTGTGTTGGATACATTTCTTGGCCAAGGTCAAGAAAAGGCAAAAGTTAATTTCATGTGACTTAAACATGTTGTCATTCCGTGTCACAGTTTCTTTTAAATGTTCTCAACTAATTCTAAATTGAATCTGTGGTAGTCTGGTTGTTGTACTGTTCATCAATGACAGTTTTATTCACTCAAAATATATTTGTTATTATTGTTAAACTGCTCGTCATGAAAAAGCTGAAATATTGCAAATTTCAACTCACTCACTCACTTAGCCACAGTTCAAATTTTAGATAATGATTTTTGAATTGTTACTTACATAATTTCGCAGATGTGAAATAATCAACTTTAAACCGAACAATTTTTTTTCTAGGAAAGTATTTGCCTTTGACAAAGACCGGCGTCGTCTGAAGACAATGTCTCAGCTGCTGGAGGTGGCGGGAGTCACCAACACGGAGCAGACGTGTCAGGACTTCCTGTCTGTCGACCCTCTGGAGGAGAAGTATGCTGCAGTCGAGTACATGCTGGTGGATCCTTCATGTAGTGGGTCCGGTGAGAATTCAGGGAATGTTGTTTCGTTCGTTTATTCATATTTGTCTGTTGTTTATTGCTGCAGTCAGTGTTTGATGGCCGCCTGTGAATGAGAGTCTGGACCAGACAGACCAGTGATTGTGATGTTATTCAGTGACACAGTTGGTAGATTTTTTTTTATGTTTTGGTTCACAGATTATTTTGGAAAATCCTGATAGAAAGGGCAGTAGGTGGAAGATTTAATAAAAAAAATGTTTCAGATTTTCGTTTTTGTTCTTCAAAATGTTCTCTGAATTGGTTTCCATGTGTGCTGTTGTTCAAATCTCAGATTCACACAATCCCTTTGTCAGCACCAGCAGTCACTGTCCAAGATCACCCTGACTTGGTTGTCGTCCCATATCAAACATGCTGTCAACTTAGCTTTACAACTATTGCTAGCTTAGTAGTTCTACATCCCTGGATACCTTTAAGATAAGACAGACTGACTTGGGCAGGCAGGCTACAGACAGTTTGTACAGATGGGGCTGAACTCACATGCAGATTATGGGGGCAGGAGAGGTCAGTAACAACCATATCTCCCCAAGGCAAGGGAGTTAACTGACTATAAAAGTCCAGTTTCCATCCTTGCAGAACTTGGCTGGAATGATGGAGTTATATTTTGGCTTCACCAACGAGTCTATGCATAGTTCAATCAAAATTGTGTACCATATTTTCTTGAGTATAGTGCGCACCCATGTATAATGCGCACCCCACTCTAGCGGGTTCAATATTTTGGAAAAAAAGAATTTTGAATATTATGCGCAGAAAAAAATTACACCGTACCCCTTCAGCAAAGTCCGGCAAACGAACAGGTGATGAGAAACTTTGTCAGTGCAAATGCGAAGTTTGAGATAAAAAATCACCAGACATGTTTATTTACCGTTTAAATTGTATTTTTGTTCAGCTAGGCATGGTTTATATCCAGGGATTAAGATTACCTTGTGTATTTTCTCGTAAACTAAGCCAGACTCAGCAATCAGCTGTACACACGTTTTCTTGGAATCTACCGGTCAAGACACACCCAATGATATAACTTTACAGTATTTTAATGCAAGGATCAGCAAAAGTTGTAATCTGAATAATTTTTATTTTATCAGGAATAATATATTCCAATATCTTGATAATTTAGATGCAGCTTTTACTAAACATATTTAAAATAATAATAACCCTAAGCAAAGCAGCTGATCGCTATTGCCGGGTATTATTTTTTACATGGAACCAGTCTGACCAGTCACCGTCAAGGCTCCCGTGCACGTGATCGCGAGAATTACGTGTTGACATAGAATCGTCCAACAAAAACAAATACTAGTATGACTTTTAACGAATCAAAGTATGGCATTTATGATATATGATGTCTGGTTCGTAAACTGCCGTGCAGGTTTAGGTCGATTGCAGGATTTGGAAAGCATGTGTGCTGCCAACTTTGCGTCAGCAGATAGCTTTCAAATCTTTTCATGTTTTTAATCAAGGTGATCACCTGATTTGATGCACTTTGTGAAGTGAGATCTGTTTTATCACAATGTAGATTTTGAAGGACGATTAGATTGTCTTGACTGGGCGCTGATGTTTTGTTTGAAGCAAATGCAAGTGATATAAGAGGTGGAACCTGATTGGTCAATAGAAGTTACGTAACTGGTAATAGCCACTGGTGGCGCTACGATCCCTGCCACAGAGATTCCATCCTCAGGAAGATGTAACTACCATGGACTTACTTGTTCACTGACTTTGTTGATACCATGTCATGGTGTGGATTGTTGCTCTTAACTTCAATTTCAGTAGATTTTTGTATTATCAATTATAAGCTGAACTTTTAGTACAGAAGAGGTTGTTCAGGTTGTTGTTTGCTTAGAGGCTGATTTCTTGCCCCGAGTCTGCAGCAAATGTCAGTTAAAATTCCAAAATAGGATTTAAACATTTCCCATTTCATGCCGTTGTAGTTTCCACCAATATGATGAGTTTGTAGATGTGACTTGAATTTCACTAACAAGAGGACCACTATAGAATTAAATTACTGGTAGTTTAACATTATTGCATTGAAAGCAGTGTTAAAAATCAATGTTGAGAATACCTCTGAATTTAGGGAAATAAGAAAAGAATCCCAATTTTGAAAACAATAATTCTATTTCCCATTTGCCTGCAAAGGCGCTTAGTTTGGAATCCAAGATAAATGCCTGATAACACTGTGCTTGGGGTTTGGACGTGTGGTTAAAGTATCAGACTGCATTCCATGTATGTAAGGAAAACATAACACAATTTCTATTTCCTTTCAGGAATCGTTGGAAGACTTAATCACTTATCTGATGACGACAACTCTACTGCGGCTCGACTGAAGAGCTTGTCAAATTTCCAAGCCACCATTTTGAAACATGCCCTGTCCTTTCCCAGAGTGAAGAGAGTGGTCTATTCAACCTGCTCAATACATGCACAGGAAAATGAGGAGGTCGTGGAAGAAGTTATCCAAAAGGTTGGTGAGGACTTCAAACTGAAACTGGTCTTCTCTGATTGGTCGAACCGAGGGGTGAAAGGTTATGAGCATGCTCCGATGTGTCTGAGGATGTCGCCTGAGGACAATTTGACCAATGGTTTCTTTGTGGCTTGTTTTGAAAGGAGGAAGTTTCAAGGGAATGGTTCACATGCTGAAAAGGAAGGTGTTGGATGTTCAGAAAGTAGACTTACTTTGAATAATGGCAATGAAAGTACCAGAACTTTTACAAGAAAGGAAAAAAAAAGACTTAAGAAAAAGGCAAAAAAGGCACAGAAAAATCTATTACTCAGCTCAGGTGTAACTGAGTTTGAAAGGGATGATATAGATGAGGATGAGGACGTTGATAACTGTGCAAGTAAGGATGACAGGAAAATCAAAATAATCCCCAAATCGGAAGATTTAGACTCCTCATACCTAGCTACTGAAACTGAAGAGGTGTTAAGGGTAGATAACTCTCTGCCTTGTGCCACTCCAGTCAAAACTGTGTTTTGTGGTGGCCAGAAGCACATGGGCCAAGCATCAGTTGAGAGTGAAAGAGTCGGAATGTTTCGGAAACGAAGTATTGAATTCCTGGATGTCAGCAACCTTTCCTGTTGTGTACTGCAGTGTACCCCTTCCGGAGAGGCAGCGAAGCCGGCAAAACGATTGTCTCATGTTGGTGGCTTCGGTTCCATGGTTAGGAACGCAGAAATAACCGAGAAAACTTTTGGTGCCCATGGGGACGCCAGTAGACACGAGTTGGTGACAGGTGTCAAGAGCCATTCATCCACAGAAAAGCGGAAACTGAAGAAGTTAAGAAGAAAGAAAAAACAAAGCGAGGGATTCAGCTTTTCAGGATAGTTGTTTGGATGAAATGATGTTACATTTTACTGCATCACTTTGATGTTGGATGTTTAGATTTTAGTAAAACAATTATAATCTAATTACTGTTGTTTTTTGTTGTTCCTTAATATGTCACTTTGTGTAGTTAATTGGTGACTGAGAGTGGCATGTGTTTTATAGGAATCAGTGGTCACGGTTGGATATTAATTAGAGACAGAAGTTTACTTCAACCACTGCAACATACAACTTTTTTCTCTAAAGGAGAAGCTGAACAACTGATTCTCTCCACACATATTTTTTGTGGACATCCAACATGTCCAGTAAACAGTTCTCAACAAAACCTCAGATAGTTTATTTCTTTCCATATATTGTTTGGAACCATTTTTTGTTTAAAACATGTCCAAGGCCACCTCTGGTATAGTCTGGTTCAAAATTATTGGTGATTTTAATGTCATATTCAAGGAAGCATACATAAAATATCAATATTGACAAGTGTTTAAAAATTAGGGTCAAAGGGAAGCAACTCTTCTTCAATTTTAGAAGTTGCAAATTAGAGTTATCTCCCTTGATTATGGAGCAGACGACTTTTCCTGATATATGTCAGAAATGAGTGCAGAGGAGAAAAGAAGGTTGATTCTACAGCTCCATGATGAAGGCATCACTGATGCTGCTACATTAGCAAAGAGCACAGATACTCCTCTTTCTACAGTGTATAGAGTTAAGAAGAATATTGAGAATGGTTCAGGAATTGAGCACAGAAAAGGAGCGGGGAGACCTCGAAAACTGGTGTTTGGTGATCGTGTGAGACTGGGTATTTTGGCTTCTAAAAACAGAAGGGCGAGTATTTCAAATATCGAACATGAAATGGTAAATAGAGGGACAGTAAATGTATCCAAATCTACAGTAAGAAGAAATTTGATTGAACTTGGATGGGAAAAAAAGAAAGGAATTGCCTCTCCGCTCTTGAAACAATAACACAAGAATAGACGTGTAGAGTGGTGTTTGGCTCTAACCTCTCTCATAGGAAGTATTCCCAATCGTATAAAACTGTGTTTGGAAGCAAATGGTGGTCTGATAAAATATTGATGTTACTGTGATTAAAGAAGGTTTGTGCTCACTTAAAATATGTTTTATTTTTTGGGATAAAAATTTTCATATTTATAATTTTAAAGATTTTTCAATTCTCAATAATTATGACTCATACTGTATATGCAGTGGTCAAGCACTAAAAACTAACTATGCATGGTTCAACACAAGACGGGAAACACTGAGCTTGTGAATCTCACAGTCACACCCCAGTGCCAAAGTCCTGTGGGTGTGTCTGGGACGGGTAGCTCGGGTACTCGGGTCGGGTGGGTACTGAGTTGGACCTGGGTACCCACAGGACAACCCGGACCCGTGGTTAGTAACGTGATATATTGTTTAATGGCAAAATAATCTAGAACTCCATGGTTACTCCACTAGTCACTAATGTTCACATTTCTTTCTGACTATCCACGCATTCCACTACTTTATATGTTTGAATAAAGATAAAACTTCAGTCACTTCAGTGTGTGCATGACCAGTTCGTTTTATATGAGTATCTTAAAACCTTATGCCAGTCCTTGGTCAAACTATTCCCAATCAGACATTTGGACCTATCTCTTGAGACCTCAAGCAGGTACCCGGGTCGGGTAAAAGCCAGGTCGGTACCTAGGTAGGGCCGGGTAATAGGCGGATGGGTACCTGGGTAGGGCGGGTAATAGCGGGGTGTGTACCCGGGTAGGGTTGGGTAATAGCGGGGTGGGTACCTGGATAGGGCGGGGTGGGTACAGTTTTTTGCTCTGCCTTTTGGAAAAGTATTTCTTCAGTTGGAACACACAGATTGTCTTTTCGATATTGATTTTGGCGTTGTGCTGATGTCTTGGGTCACGCTTATCTTGTTCCGGTGCTGTGCCTTAACTGACAAAATAACATGGGGCATGGAGATGAGCTATCGTTGGAGAGATGTCACCAAAATTTTAAAAGAAACTTTATCTTTGTCTCACATGTTTATAATGATATACATACACACGAAATAGTGCGATAAGGGAAACATTGACTCACTTCTGTGCAGTGAGGTCTGCCTGTCGAGAGGGTAGGGAACAGGCCTCTAGCATATTGCTTTGCAGGACTCGCATAGACATGTATGGTTCATGGTTAAAATAACAAACGCACTCTCAACGTTTCAATTTTAATCATATCTGCATGTCTCTATGTGCAGATCTACTTCTATAAAATAATATTACAACATTGTAGCTATTACTTTGAACAGAGTAATTATGAAACAAAATTAATAACTTAACCTCAATAGATATATCAATGTCAATTGTGTCAATTTAATACCTCCTTGAAACTAATAAGTCATTGTTGTGAAAACAAATTTCTGGTGTTGTTTTCACGATATGCTTGCTCTCCACTTTTATCTTACATAAAAGAGAGCGTCCGCCCGGAGAGCGGAAGGTCCGGGGTTCGATCCCCGGCCGCGTCATACCAAAAGACGTTAAAAGATGATACTTGTTGTTACCCTGTCTGGCGCTCGGCATTCAGGGGCTTAAACAAGGACTGGTCGGCTTGGAGTCTGGTATTCTGGCCTGAGTGGGGTATTCATGTTAAACTGCGGCATGGTATCTCAGTGAGCTGGCTCTATTAATCGGCATCAGTCCGGACTAGAACAAGCAGCCACACACACACACACACACACACACACACACACACACACAAACACATACACGTAAATGCACGTCGCTATATAAGTGAAATAATCTTGGACCCGACTTTAAACCCAATTTCACCTCACCTCTTACATAAATATTTAAACTGAAATGTGCCATATGCTCATTCCGGATACTGAATGTACCACATGCTAATGGCGGATATGTTTTTGGTGTGGAACAATTTGATCAGTCACAGTTGAGTTCTCCTGCGTTCTTGCAACAGCAAATGAATGAAAACAAAATGCAATTGTCGCAATTACAACCAACAATAGTTATATGTATAATGTCAGGCAGTTACCTTGTTCGAGGAATGTATCGGTAATTGTAACGTAAAGCTAGGTATGTTCTCTGCTCTGATTGGTTAAAAGTGTTGACGAATGAGCATAACATCACTGTATTTGGTTTGCCTCACCACCGTGTATGTATACATTAATTAATGGAACTATTTTTACTTTTGAAATCATCAACATGGAGGAACAGATGGACATTTTCTGTGTCTTCCATATTGGAGATTTCTATGAACTATTGAGGGAATGGGACGACGAGACATTTCCTGAGATAATTCAAGACATTGAAGGTAAATGTTGTTGTTTTTTCATCCACAGGGGAGAGGCGAGGTGTTTTCATCAGTGAGCATGGGATTCAAACCTGGAAGAAGGATTCCACTCCAGCTAATATCCGGGTTTCATACACAATGCGAAAGTTTTGTTTGTTTGTTGTTTAACGCCGCACTCAGCAATATTCCAGCTATATGACGGCGGTCTGTAAATAATCGTGTCTGGACCAGACAATCCAGTGATTAATATCATGAGCATCGATTGGGATCGATGACATGCATCAACCAAGTCAGCGAGCCTGATCACCCGATCCCGTTAGTCGCCTTTTACGACAAGCAGAGTCACCTTTTAAGGCAAGCATGGGTTGCTGAAGACCTATTCTACCCCGGAATTTTCACGGGTCCAATGCGAAAGAGAACAGGTATCCACGAATCGATAAGACACGTGGTAACACTGTCGTCTCTCCTGACCTTCAATACAGAGTTCAGTAACTGTTCATGACGGTTATGCACCTCGGACTTCAACGTCCCATCGATGCAATTGCATTGTCCACGATACTCAAAGGCAGGTTCTACCCGTAGAGATCCGGGTCAGACTAGATCCTCAGCAACCCATTCTTGCCACAAGGCGACCATGCTTGTCGTAAGAGGTGACGAACGGGATCGGGTGGTGGGGTTCGCTGACTTGGTTGATGCATAAGGTAGATATGATGCTTATGATGTCAATCACTGGATTATCTGGTCCAGACTCGATTATTTACAGACCGCCGTCATATAGCTGGAATGTTGACGAGTGCAGCATTAAACAACACAAACAAAGAAACAAACTATGTACAATGTATTGTGTTGGTGTTGAATAAGTGTTTTGTTTGTTTTCAAAATGTGTTTGTCTTTTGTTCCCGGACCATTTTGACACTTTTCTGAGACATGTTGCATTGCGTCGAGATGTTTGTTGAAGAAGCACGACGGTTGGTTTTGGGGAGAATACTTGTTCGAGACCTAACAAACAAAACCAACAATTGTGAAAGTGTTTTTTAATTTTATTACCAGCAATGGTAATACGTCCATCTGACAGCATCAGGTTTTCTATCTCCTTGATTAAATCTTCATTGATGGAAGTTGAGGGACTTCCAGACCCTGGATCATCATCAAGGTTTGTTCTCCCAGCCTTTAACATAGCTCTAGCTTCCTAACGTGTAACAGTGGAACAGCTAGGACACTTCTCCCATACACTTGTGACATGCGGTCATGGATGTATTGGGGAATACTTTTCTCTGAAGTGAAAAACTTGATGACTGATCGGTTCTTGTTCTTTTCCATTTCTGTGTCCATTTGGACCCCTATCACGTTCAACGGGCTGTCACTAATATACAATCGGACTCAACAGACTCAAATACACTTGCTACTCAAACAATTGACTGCATTGACTTGTTCATTTTTTATGGCCAATAGTTGAAAGTTAGTCAGCTTAGAACTTTTTGACCAGCCCTCGTATGGATAGTGCTTGAGACTAATGAGTATTGAATGTACTGTTACGCTGTTATGCAGAAGGACCACCTGAGTACTTGCAAGAAACCATCTGTTAAATGTGCATTGATATTGTTTGCTTCCGGTAGGTGTGATGCTAATTGATTTAACACTGAGACAACGCATTGTTTTCCCTTGCTTTTTAAGCACTGATTCCATAGATGTCATCATGATATATATTACTGACTGGCGATGGATTGTCATGTGATATAATGAGATTTAGTGCAGTTAATCATTTAGAATCTATCGTCCATATTAGGAACATCTTTTTCCGTGTTGTGTCACGATGTCGAATGAACTGAGTTCAACAGGACTCCCACCCATGGCTGACATAAATGAAACACTGGATCTAGGCAAGCACCTCGCATTAATAGGGTCTTGTTGGTTGTGACTTACAGACGTGACACCATAAACTCTGAAGTGACTCCACTTGCCTTGCAGGAGCATCATGCACTCAGAAACCGAAAGGCTCAGAGAACTGGTCTGTTGATAGTAAATGTATCACAAAGCCGTTGTGAATAAAGCATGGTAATGAAAAGAAAATCACTTATTTTTCAAGTGGGCTTATATCATGGAATGCGTGTTCATTGTCTGCCTCTCTCATCTTTTCCTCAGAAACCTATGTACACTTTTTTTTTCCAAAACTGTAAGAAATCTGTATTTAGCAAACTAGCCCAAGCCATATTTTCCGTTTGTTGCCGTATTTTGAAATTCTCTGGTAAATCATATGGATGTTTTTCACCTAGGGTGTGTTATGAATAGCAACATATACTGAACAACAAAAGTCTCTGTGACATTGAAAAAGGTTTTATGCAAAGTCAGGTTTTTTACCAAAACAATTTCGGTTTGCCACAGATAAAAGACCCCTGTAAGTGTTAAAATGGTTTAATTTGCCATACTGACTTCAGAAAATGCGTCGCGGTAGCGCTGTCCATTGAGATTTCCCTCTACCACTATCAAACGGGTCCTCTGTCTTGCTGTAATCCCACCCCATTCCATAACGCTGCCGCCCCCGAACTGATGACACAATGATTGACGTAACGTTCACCTCGACGTCGGTACATTCGAATCAGTCAATCGCTGTGGCTGAAGTGAAAACGAGTCTCGTCAGTGAATAGAACTTGTCCCCACTGCATGGCCGTCCAGCGTAGACGCTGTCTGCACCACTGTAGACGTGCCTGACGGTGGTTTCCTGTCACAATGGGACGTCTGGCGGGTCTTCTGGCGACAATCCCTGCACATCTGTGGGGGCGGCGTACGGTTTGTGAAGATATTCGTCGAAGGCCAGGGATGCTTCTTGCAGTCACTGTTGCTGACTGGAATCGATTTTGTAGGTGTGTTGTTCGAGTCCAGTTGTCTTGTCGATTATTGGTTACGCGTGGCCTGCCACTCCGAGGATGGTCTCTGACTGTATTCGTCTGTTGCCAACGTTGCCATCAACACCAAATGGTGTTTCTGTGGACGTTAAATTGTCTTGCAACATCACGTTGACTCGATCCTGCTTCAAGCATACCAATGGCTCGCAGACGCCCATTTTCGGACAGGCGTGGCATTTCGTAATGTTGAATAATTGCGTAATTTTGTTGTTTTTCTGATGTTTTTTTTCAGCAAGATGCTTAACAATGCATATGGAATCCCGTTAACGCACATGTTTTTATACCCATTCTTGGGTAGTGAAATGCATGGGGCTTGCATGGAGTGCGTGCTTTACTGTAGCAGTTGCGTTTTTGTGACTTGATTCCATTCATGTAGTACAATATTGAAAACCTAACTTTACTTGTTTGAAAAATACACTAAAAACTTTGATGTCACAGGAACTTTTGTTGTTGAGTATATTTCAAAGCGTATTTTTAGTGAAGCAACTGGGGGAAATGTATGACCTTGGTCCTGTAACTGTAAATGTAACGGTTGTGTATTAAGGCAATGTTTTCTATACATTATTACTTGTTTCATTCAAATGTTCGCTTACAAACATTGTTGAAGTATATTTACTATATAGTTATGAGATACTGTCACATAAATATGTTAAAGATTCGTCAATATGTCCTCAAATTATATCTATATTTAGTGTGACAGACACTTAACATGACTGCTGACTTTATAACCAGGTGAGCTACAATGGAGGGACACTTGTATCTGAGAATATCACAATGATCGTGCTAACACTTGTGTAGAAGGGGGCACTGGTGGACAGGTCGTATAAGGCGCTGCGATTCGCTGTGCAGAGTTGCGTCCCTTGGGCACGCCAGAAACCTATGATTGTGGGTTCGAATGCCGGTTCGCCCCGATTATGTTTCTAGGTTTGTCAGCACCATACCCGTGCTCGTGGGTTTCACCGACGTGGTAAACGTCAGAGACCTGCATCACTTCGGGCTTTCCTCCCACATTAATCTGACAAGCCGCGATATAACTGGAATACTGTTAAAAGCGGCCTTAAACCCAACGCACTCACTCACTCACTTGTGTAGAAGGTAAGCCTTGCCAAATGCGGTTATAAGGGTGAAAGAATATCAAATCATACCCTCGATTGTCCTTACAAATAGTGAAATATTAGTCAACGGTATGTATCCTTACAGCATGGAGATGTAATACACTGGGTAATCAAGGGTTTACAATTTGATTTTTAAACAGCTCATTTTTGAATATTCTCTCGTTGGTGAACCACGTCTTGGAGTAGTTCAATCTGTTGTTAACATGGGTTCATGCGGCATTATCTACAAAATGATAAAAACAAAATATAATATATATTTTCTCCACAGACTTAAACTATACCCAAAACTAATTAAACTTACACGTAAAAAAGATTATCTTTTACTGTTTTATCTGTAGAGGAGAGGCAATGTGTTTTCATCAGTGACCAGGAGATACCAATCTGAAACACCGATGTGAAGGGTTCTAATCCCGTTAATATCCAGGTTCCATAAACAATGCGAAAGAGGCCAGGTACCGACGAGGTGAAAAGCCACGTAGGAATGTCGTTTTTCCTGATCATTAGCACAAAGTGCGTCAACCGTTCGTAGCGGCGATGGAACACAGATTTCAAGGTTCTGTGGATCCAATGGCGTTCTTGACAAAAGTCAAAGGTACGTTCACCAATCCGCCCAAGAGAACTTGCCCTTGTTGTCACAGGTCTGGCTGCAGTACACACTTCGGCACATTCATCCCAGAGCTCTAATGCTCTGATTCAACGATCTGTTGTGAACTGTCTGTAAACATTAAACTGGTAAGGTCATCTCGGAACCGGTGATGAGAGGTTGTGGTCGGGCTATAGCGATCTTGGGTTGGGGAAGACACACTTGACACATTGTGAGAACAATACTTCGTAGATGATGATGCAGTCAACGTCCCGTTACCTTTGTAGTGTTGCTCTGGTACCGTTAGAACGTCGAGTAGCGCTAGGAACAGGTGAACACATGGTGAGCAGACCCACACCCTGGATGTCCAGTCAATTCAGTTAGTGAAACTATGCTTTTTCGTGAACGTGTTGTAGAGATGATCTTTTACACATGTGTTGTTTGGAAGTGGCAATTTCTAAACAAGATTTCAACTGTCATCACGAGACTCAATCCATGTTAAATGTTGCAACGGCATGGTTCTCGCTATTTGCCCTACAACACCTGTAGTTTGAGCAAAACCAGTATTCTAACCAATCAAAATCATATTTATGCCGAATAAATAAAGCTCAGCAACTGTATGTTATGCATATTTGTGTGGAATCTTGTTTATTTGGATGTTATGAAAAGTTCGGCCATGTCAATTCACAGGGATATAATGCGAAGATTTGGGTAGGGCATCGTTTTTGGTATTTATTCCGAGTTTCAGGTGCCCAGTAGAAAATACCATTCTAAACGTAAACGTTACCTACTGTTGTTTGTACATTGTTGTAAGCCTTAATTATCCTCCTTCATGCAACGGGCTGTCGGGAAGCCTAGTGGTTAAAGCGTTCGCTCGTCACGCCGAAGACCGGGTTCGATTCCCGACATAGGTACAATGTGTGAAGCCCATTTCTGGTGTCCCCCAGCGTGATATTGCCAAAAGCGGCGTAAAACCATACTCACTCATTCATTCACTCACTCACTTGTTCATGCACCTATGAATTATGTGGATATTGAGAGTTTTATTTACGAATGTGTTTGTCCGTTTCTTCCTGAGCACTGTGGGGGCGGTCGGGTAGCCTTGTGGTTAAAACGTTCGCTCGTCACGCCGAGGACCCGGGTTTGATTCCCCACATGGGTACAATGTGTGAAGCCCATTTCTGGTGTCCCCCGCCGTGATATTGCTGGAATCTTGCTAAAAGCGGCGTAAAACCATACTCACTCACTCTGGAGCACTGTGACACTTTTTCTGGAACATTATGCATCAAATCGAAATATTTGTTCAAGAAGCGCTACATAGCTCAGTGTGTGCTGGTTCGCTACATATTGAGGAACTATTGTCCCGAAGATTAATTCATTTTGAACTTCTGGTAATGAACAGTTATGACAAGAATCTGACATTTCCGCCATAGACAGGCTCACAAAAGTTCAGTCCACACTTATCACGTTCTGTAATTCAAAACTTCCATACTGACACCATTACCTAGTGTTTGTTTTGGGGAGAATACTGCATGTACAGTGCTTGAATGAAATAAGTGGTGAATTGAATGCAGAATAATGCCCCACTTGCAACTCATCTGTTAAGCGTGTACATTAGTATTGTTTGCTTCTGGTTGGAGTGGTGTGGATATAGCACTGAGACAACGCATCGTTTCCTCCTGCTTTTTAAACATTGATCGCATAGATGACAATACATGTTGTTTCTTATCATGGTATATATTACTGACTGGCGATGGATTGTCATGTGACGCAATGATATTTAGTGCAGTTAATCATTTAGAATCTAGCGTCCATATTAGGTTCATCTCTTTTCCGTTTGTCATGCATCTAAAAAATCGCATGCAACACAGTGTGCAACTCATGCATTCAACAGACAAAATGAAAGGAACGACATGGGCATTATGTATTGCGGTAACTAGGATCTATGTGTTTGTTGCCGACTGTCGAGCAAAGTCAAACGAGACCCTTCTACGTGAAGGCTTTTTGAATGGATATGACGTTAACATCAGACCAATTTCTAACAGGTCGTCAAAAACGACTGTTCGCATTGGAGTTGGTATTTCACACATTGGGCGCCTTGATGAGAAGGCACAAACATTAATTTTAATCGGATTTGTAAGCATTGGTTAGAGGGATGATTTCATTCAGTGGAATGATAAACTAGGACCAGCATCAATGAGGATTCCAGCTGGGAAGATATGGACACCTGAGGTTGTTATCATCAATTCCTTGGATACTGTGGATCCTCTAGGATCGAGTGATTCGAGACTCAAAATTACAAGTTCTGGCAATGTGTTCTGGATAGTTGGCATATCGACGACAGTCACGTGTGACATTGACGTCACTTTATTTCCTTTTGACTCTCAAACATGTCACTTGTCATTACTTGATTTGGGATTTTTGGAGACTGGTGTAGAATTAACAAATGATTCAAGTGAAATAGATCTTACTTTTCTGAAAAAAGAAGGGAAGCAGTGAATGGAAGATATTAAGTAGTACAGTAGTCACAACCATGCATCCAACTACTTTTAATAGGTCCTTGCCACTGGTATTTGCCTAAAGTATGTTCATCTACAAAGAAGGTACATGTTCCATGTTGTCACAAGCATCCTGCCTATGGTTTGTCTTTCTACCCTGAACCTGGTTGTGTTCCGGATTCCACCAGAGAGTGGCGAGAAGATATCAGTGTCAGTTTCCATCCTTCTGTCTTATGGAATCTATGCCACCATAGCCTCAACAACGCTCCCGTCGAACTCGGAATCCCCCTGTCTCTTCAGCATCTATTTAGCCATCCTCATCAGCATCAGCTCTGTCAGCGTCATCGCAACTCACGTTGTCGTCGTCCTGCATCACAAGGTCGGGTCGTGTGACTGGAAAATGTTCAATCAGTGGTTGTCTTTCACTACAGAAACAACCAGCGAAGTGGAGCCGTACTGCGATGACAGGGAGCGTTCCAAAAGTGAGAAGTCCCTTCTGTGGAAGGACGTTGCAATCATTCTCGACCGAATTTTCTTTGCAGTCTTTTTCCTTGTGACACTCCTGGTCACAATGACCGTGTTCATCATGATGGCAAAATATCGTTGATGCCATTGGGAGATGTTCAATAACTTTTGCTGTGTGTAGCCGTCCCTGAATTGTATTATCGCCCATTCTTTGTTTGAATATAAGGAAGTGACCATCCCCTATTGGTGGTTCGAATATACAACACATGAGACATATAGCCATGTTGGTCACAGCCTTTTTTCCAATACACAAGAACAATTGAAGTGTCGATATTACAGATTTTAGTTAAGCAGTTTATTGCTCGTTCTCACTGTATCGGGTTTGGAAAAAATAGCGGCTTTAGTATGTAATTTAAATTGACGAAAGGGAAGTAGAAACACTTCAACGACTTCTTCATTGTCAGATTGTGTGTTGTGTACTATATATGGTTCCCCCACCTTGCTGACTTAAAGGAAATATTGGATCAAAACAAGCACCTGACGTTTATTTTGTCTCACTGGTTGTGACTTTATGATGGGACACGATAACGCCTGATGTGAATTTTTCCTGCTTTGGCAGCAGAATCAGAAAACCTAAAGGCTCAGAGGACTGGTATGTTGGTAGGATATGTAGGACAACACCGGGCGTTTAGCTGCCTCTAGACACAGGCATGAGCAATCCTTGAAGAGTTTCATAACCACAAGTACACCCGTTGCTGAGTGTTGGGCATTTAGCAACATACTGCAGTAAAACAAAACGACGATGTTGCTCATCGTTCGCTATGTTCGTCCCAGGGCGTCGATTCACCCCGGTCACCGTATCATGTTGTGCAACACACTCAGAAAGCTCAGTATTTCATGGCTTGCAGTTGACGCAGTGTTCTGACATGCCCAATATATATACTCGTAATACGTGGCATCATTTTACATTTCTCTAGGAGTCACACAACAGCTTTGTTATTTTTCAAAGAATTTACTTGGTGTTTTAGAACGCTAGAAAGGTACATTTAACCAAGGCTTGAATACCATGCACATAACGAGATGTTAAGAACTAGACAAACTTTCTGAAGTGTGTACAATGTAATACAGTAAACTGCAGTTAAAACGAACTCAAAGGGACCACTTATGTTAGTTCGTTATAAACGTAGTTCATTACAGACATATATACAACATATATACGGCAAATGGACGGGACCAAAACAGTTCTTTATATCCGTTAGTTCGTTATAAGCGTGGTCGCTATACACGTAGTTTACTGTAGTCAGGAAGAAGATGGTGTCTTAAATCTCACAAATGCAGCAGGATGATATTCATTTTATGCAGTGGTAACACCGCATAATGGACATAATCGGTTATTTCGGGGAATATTCTACCTTCAGAAAACATTCAATCAAGAGATGAGTGAGTGAGTTGGGTTTTAACGCCACTTTTAACAGTATTCCAGTTATATCACGACGTGTCAGCTTAATGTGAGAGGAAAGCCCGAAGTGATGTAGGCCTCAGACGTTTACCACTTTGGTGACGAAACCGAGATTGAGCAATTCTACATGGTCTTAATATGCTTATAAGGATATAAACTGGAATATATACATAGTTTCTCTAAATATAACAAATAATGTCTTGTTGGACCAAAACATGTCCCAAACCAAATCTAAATAGCATTTTCTTAAAACTCAAAGCCCAAGATGTTTGAGGTTGAATATTTTGCTTGGAGAAACAAATAAGTAAGCGTTGAGTGAACAATCAGTTTTCTTCCAGTATATTCCAAGTTACCATGACGACCCTTCCACTAGCAGATCATCATTTAAATAAAAGTCAGCATAGTGTGTGTTGGAACTCGATTCAATATTGTTCAAGAATTCAAGAAATAACGCATAACTTCTTATAAAAAAAACATTTGTGAGTGTAAGGGTCCTAATTAGTATTTCCAGTCATTGACATTGATTTTTTACATGAATAGATATATTGAGACAATCACGACTTGTCAAATTATGACCTTAGTTTTAGTCTTCGAAGTCTTCCCAATCTAGGAGACAACTTTCTCGGCAAGCCTATCAGGCTGGTCGTCACATGGAACTGTGGACCTCTCTTGTCCTTCCCACAGCAGTAACCTCCCCTTCTCATGCGTTTCAGGTGTACAGGTTTTCATGGTGTCTTCTAAAGCTTTGCCCCGTGTTTCGTCGAGTCCCAGTGTAGCAAGCACAGTAACGCACACCACGATTCCCAGAGCAATGAATGGAACCATTAGATCCTTACTTCCACCCTGAAAATGATACGAGTTCCAAAAAAAATATTTGTAAAATATATTTTCAAAATATTGCATTCATTTCAACAACCACGTAAAACATATATCCATAGTTTTACAGTTCATACACAAACAAACACCATGCATATATGTACAGCGATTATGTTTGAAGAATGTAGCGTAGGTATGCCAATGCTGCACCATTTCACAAACACAACATGAGGATAAGATGCAGAAAACTGCCCTAATGATCCTTGTTAGATGCCATTTTATTGTTAAGCGCAGTTGTCTCTTATTTGGTTTTACATGGTGCTTTAACAACATGGTCTATTAATTGCACTCAAAACAAGTATCTTTATAAGGTTACAAGTACAATAACGAAAAAAATAACCATGCTTCATATTGAGTTTTAATATCATTTATTCTGCAATTAAATAACGCATCTTTCACCATTTGGATGCTTGCGTGTTTTTTTGGAGCAAGCTACTCATAAACTTGGTTTCTTAATGTGTACAGCACACAATGATTGTTTTGCTATCAAGTGCTCATAAAAATACTTTTCCTTTAAGCGTAAATAACACGTACGCAATGCGACAGCTTTCCGAAAATCGTGTAATCATAGGTATGCTGCAAAGAGATATGGTGCAAAACGAAGTTGCCAGACTTTTTAATGATCATCGAAAAAGAATATCACTTCTTTGGAGACGTTATCTACAACGTCTCTCATGACGAGCCACGGTCCGGTCGTCCCAGTGTGACGTCATGTCTACAAGACAACCAAATATTATCGTATCTACGGATTTAATGCAAGAGTGCAAGGGCCAAAGACCGCCCAGGAGAACGTTTTGGCGACGCTTGCGTTATTCAACGTCGTCAGTTTAGGGGTGGATGTCGAATGGTATGGGGTGGCATCACAACTCATGGGAAAACACTACTCATCATTGTCAATCTTTGGTTGGCATAAGGAACATCATCCGCCAGGCTGTTCACAATCAGCTGTTGCTTTCAATGCGCCGCCGCTACCTCGCCCTTATTGACGCAAATGGTGGTCACACCTTATATGGCCATTGTTAGTTGAGCCAACACACCTCATACACCCCCTCTCTGTTACGGCGTGCCGCTCTGTCTCCTCATACACCCCATCTCCGTTACGGCGTGTCGCTCTGTCTCCTCATACACCCCCTCTCTGTTACGGCGTGTCGCTCTGTCTCCTCATACACCCCCTCTCTGTTACGGCGTGTCGCTCTGTCTCCTCATACACCCCCTCTCTGTTACGGCGTGTCGCTCTGTCTCCTCATACACCCCATCTCTGTTACGGCGTGCCGCTCTGTCTCCTCATACACCCCCTCTCTGTTACGGCGTGCCGCTCTGTCTCCTCACACACCCCATCTCTGTTACGGCGTGTCGCTCTGTCTCCTCATACACCCCCTCTCTGTTACGGCGTGTCGCTCTGTCACCTCATACACCCCCTCTCTGTTACGGCGTGTCGCTCTGTCTCCTCATACACCCCCTCTCTGTTACGGCGTGCCGCTCTGTCTCCTCATACACCCCATCTCTGTTACGGCGTGTCGCTCTGTCTCCTCATACACCCCCTCTCTGTTACGGCGTGTCGCTCTGTCTCCTCATACACCCCCTCTCTGTAACGGCGTGTCGCTCTGTCTCCTCATACATCCCCTCTCTGTTACGGCGTGTCGCTCTGTCTCCTCATACATCCCCTCTCTGTTACGGCGTGTCGCTCTGTCACCTTATACACCCCCTCTCTGTTACGGCGTGTCGCTCTGTCACCTCATACACCCCTCTCTGTTACGGCGTGCCGCTCTGTCTCCTCACACACACCCTCTCTGTTACGGCGTGCCGCTCTGTCTCCTCATACACCCCCTCTCTGTTACGGCGTGTCTCTCTGTCTCCTCATACACCCCCTCTCTGTTACGGCGTGCCGCTCTGTCTCCTCATACATCCCCTCTCTGTTACGGCGTGTCGCTCTGTCACCTTATACACCCCCTCTCTGTTACGGCGTGTCGCTCTGTCACCTCATACACCCCTCTCTGTTACGGCGTGTCGCTCTGTCACCTTATACACCCCCTCTCTGTTACGGCGTGTCGCTCTGTCTCCTCATACACCCCCTCTCTGTTACGGCGTGCCGCTCTGTCTCCTCATACATCCCCTCTCTGTTACGGCGTGTCGCTCTGTCACCTTATACACCCCCTCTCTGTTACGGCGTGTCGCTCTGTCACCTCATACACCCCTCTTTGTTACGGCGTGCCGCTCTGTCTACTCACACACACCCTCTCTGTTACGGCGTGTCGCTCTGTCTCCTCACACACACCCTCTCTGTTACGGCGTGCCGCTCTGTCTCCTCATACATCCCCTCTCTGTTACGGCGTGTCGCTCTGTCACCTTATACACCCCCTCTCTGTTACGGCGTGTCGCTCTGTCACCTCATACACCCCTCTCTGTTACGGCGTGCCGCTCTGTCTCCTCACACACACCCTCTCTGTTACGGCGTGTCGCTCTGTCTCCTCATACACCCCCTCTCTGTTACGGCGTGTCTCTCTGTCTCCTCATACACCCCATCTCTGTTACGGCGTGCCGCTCTGTCTCCTCATACATCCCCTCTCTGTTACGGCGTGTCGCTCTGTCACCTTATACACCCCTTCTCTGTTACGGCGTGTCGCTCTGTCACCTCATACACCCCTCTCTGTTACGGCGTGCCGCTCTGTCTCCTCATACACCCCCTCTCTGTTACGGCGTGTCGCTCTGTCTCCTCATACACCCCCTCTCTGTTACGGCGTGTCGCTCTGTCTCCTCATACACCCCCTCTCTGTTACGGCGTGCCGCTCTGTCTCCTCATACATCCCCTCTCTGTTACGGCGTGTCGCTCTGTCACCTTATACACCCCTTCTCTGTTACGGCGTGTCGCTCTGTCACCTCATACACCCCTCTCTGTTACGGCGTGCCGCTCTGTCTCCTCACACACACCCTCTCTGTTACGGCGTGCCGCTCTGTCTCCTCATACAGCCCCTCTCTGTTACGGCGTGTCTCTCTGTCTCCTCATACACCCCCTCTCTGTTACGGCGTGCCGCTCTGTCTCCTCATACATCCCCTCTCTGTTACGGCGTGTCGCTCTGTCACCTTATACACCCCCTCTCTGTTACGGCGTGTCGCTCTGTCACCTCATACACCCCTCTCTGTTACGGCGTGTCGCTCTGTCACCTTATACACCCCCTCTCTGTTACGGCGTGTCGCTCTGTCTCCTCATACACCCCCTCTCTGTTACGGCGTGCCGCTCTGTCTCCTCATACATCCCCTCTCTGTTACGGCGTGTCGCTCTGTCACCTTATACACCCCCTCTCTGTTACGGCGTGTCGCTCTGTCACCTCATACACCCCTCTTTGTTACGGCGTGCCGCTCTGTCTCCTCACACACACCCTCTCTGTTACGGCGTGTCGCTCTGTCTCCTCACACACACCCTCTCTGTTACGGCGTGCCGCTCTGTCTCCTCATACATCCCCTCTCTGTTACGGCGTGTCGCTCTGTCACCTTATACACCCCCTCTCTGTTACGGCGTGTCGCTCTGTCACCTCATACACCCCTCTTTGTTACGGCGTGCCGCTCTGTCTCCTCACACACACCCTCTCTGTTACGGCGTGTCGCTCTGTCTCCTCACACACACCCTCTCTGTTACGGCGTGCCGCTCTGTCTCCTCATACACCCCCTCTCTGTTACGGCGTGTCTCTCTGTCTCCTCATACACCCCCTCTCTGTTACGGCGTGTCGCTCTGTCACCTCATACATCCCCTCTCTGTTACGGCGTGTCGCTCTGTCACCTTATACACCCCTTCTCTGTTACGGCGTGTCGCTCTGTCACCTCATACACCCCTCTCTGTTACGGCGTGCCGCTCTGTCTCCTCACACACACCCTCTCTGTTACGGCGTGCCGCTCTGTCTCCTCATACACCCCCTCTCTGTTACGGCGTGTCTCTCTGTCTCCTCATACACCCCCTCTCTGTTACGGCGTGCCGCTCTGTCTCCTCATACATCCCCTCTCTGTTACGGCGTGTCGCTCTGTCACCTTATACACCCCCTCTCTGTTACGGCGTGTCGCTCTGTCACCTCATACACCCCTTTCTGTTACGGCGTGCCGCTCTGTCTCCTCATACACCCCCTCTCTGTTACGGCGTGTCGCTCTGTCTCCTCATACACCCCCTCTCTGTTACGGCGTGCCGCTCTGTCTCCTCATACACCCCATCTCTGTTACGGCGTGTCGCTCTGTCTCCTCATACACCCCGTCTCTGTTACGGCGTGTCGCTCTGTCTCCTCATACACCCCCTCTCTGTTACGGCGTGTCGCTCTGTCTCCTCATACACCCCCTCTCTGTTACGGCGTGTCGCCCTGTCTCCTCATGCCAGGTATGGGTTCTGACGCTTAATTTATTATAGTAAAACATTGAACAGACGACCAAATATTATGTTGTTATTTAATAACATTTACTTCACTTAATATGAAGCACGGTTATGTTTTTCCGTTAGTTTTTATTAGAAACATGCAACAATTTAGTTACAGAATACAGCATAACACCTATTTCACAAAGTAATCACATATACTAGTAACTAAGGAATATGTTCTCAACTCCTAAGAAACTAAGATCTAAAGTTAGTTAATTGGGACCAATTATACAACAATGTACAAAGAGAAACACTGAAGAAAAATCGGATGACAGGGCCATTCCTTCACCAAACGCTTCTACTCTTTTGTGAAGCAGAGATGAAGATCCTCAGATTAGTACTTCACTCCATTCCCTGTTCCCTGTTACCATCACATGACAAATATTGATATACTTGCAATTTCTACCGCCTCAGTGGTCAGTGTCAAGTTTATACCGCATGTTCCTTGAAACCAATAAGTCATTGTTGTGAAAACATATTTCTGGTGTTGTTTTCATGATATGCTTGTTCTCCACTTTTATCTTACATAAAAGACCGCCTCCGTGGTCTAGTGGTAGAGCGTCCGCCTGGAGAGCGGAAGGTCCGGGGTTTGATCCCCGGCCGCGTCATACCAAAAAAATGTTAAAAGATGGTACTTGTTGTTACCCTGTCTGGCGCTCGGCACGTCACAATGTAAGTGCAATAATCTTGGACGCGACGTATAACCCAATTCACCTCACCTCACTTGCAATTTCTTAAACAAGTAATACAGCATGTTTTACAAAACTGGCAGCTGACATGAAAGGTGGCTCCTTTTTTCTTGCCATTTCGGCTCAATGGGATAAGGATTTGGGGAGTGGGTGTCTATGAATGCTAATTCTTCTTACTATTTGCAGACACCTAGATATGATAACGTCGTCCATGTATGTCCTCACGAATATTAATTTCCAAGGAGAGACTCACCAGAGACAGAACTAGACCTGCAAGTATACCACCAATTCTTGCACCCGAATTCATGGCAGCGTATCCCAAATTCCTTAAACACATTGATAAAATAATGGTTATTTAGATACAACTGATATCATGACTGTGTGATAGAATGTGGTAAACTGGGATTAATCCCCGAGACCGCCTTGCGCTGGGAAATATCAGATACCTTGGTATCTCTGATAGCAATAGAGGTGGCATCCTCAAGTTTTGTTTTGTTTGATTGTTGTTTAATGCTGCACTCACCAATATTCCAGCTATATGACGGTGGTCTGTAAATAATTGAGTCAGGACAATCTAGTGATTGACATCATGAGCATCAATCCACGCAATTGGGATACGATGACATGCATACGCCAAGTCAGCGAGCCTGACCACCCGATCCCGTTAGTCGCCTTTTACTACAAGCACAGTCGCCTTTTACGGCAAGCATGGGTTGCTGAAGACCTATTCTACCCCGGATCTTCACCCTTTGACCCTCAAGTGGCTCACGTGACATAAATCTGTATGTTCGGTTTTGACGTCAGTTGTGACGACAAGTGATGGGTAGAAATCGTATCCCTGTCGTGCGGCTTTGGACAACAAACAAACACTGAACTTTTCATGCAAATTGTTTGAGTGGCGGGTGCTACTGTTAGAGCAGGACATGCTTTCCCGTTTCTAAAATACGAAAAGCGTGAATTTGGCACGGTAGTCAACAAATACACTGAGCCCAGTAACATGCACAGCGATGTCTGTTTCAAGTCAGACTGTTTGATTCACCGATGGTCTCTTTACCTGATCACAGTTGGATACTGCTCAACACACAACGCCTGCACAACCAGCCACCCCAACAGGGTTGTACACTTGGCTGTTAGTGCGCACGCGTTGATGTAGTTCCCTTTGTCTTCCACCGGAGCTATGAGACAAAACATAACTGGTGGCTTTAGGTGATGCTGATGTATTCAATATTACAAAAACCTTTATGACAAAATAACATGTATAAATATATACAAACGCGAAACTCGATCCCCTAAATATCGCATTTAGTGCCGTACGAAAGGTACGAAAGGTATATCCAATGAGAACGTTAAATGTATTTGTGATTGCCTAACATTAACAAGGTGTCAGCAGCTGTCCATTGTCACTGTCAGTGCACTGCTGTGTTGCAGCATAGCTATGTCTCATTTGATTCAGTGGTAATACCCCTTTAAATACATGTATCAAAGGTACAAATAAACTCACCTAACCGTGTCGATATGGCTAAACCAAAGCATCCTGCGGCAGTCAGAAGGAAAGCGAAGGCAGCACAGACCCGCCTTCCAAACCTGGAAATAGATCCAGGAATGCATTTAAGTGTAGACTGGGTCGGGAAACATATCCAGGAATGCATTTAAGTGTAGACTGGGTCAGGAAACATATGTACAGGGACTGTCAGAGTCTGGGCAAATAATACGACAAAGGGGGCACGGACGGTCCAGTCGTCTAAGGCGCCTCAATTCGTTTTGCAGAGATGCGTCCCTTAGGTATGCCTGAAACCTGTGATCCTGGGTTTGAATCCAGATTCGCCCAAATGATTTTTTGCTTGGTTTGTTACCACCGTCGTATATCCGTGCACGTGGGTTTCCAAAATGCCTCAAACGTCCCTCCCACATACAGCTGGACACGCCCTGATGACACGGCAATACTGTTCAAACCGACGTAGGCAACACCCACTCCAACATGACATTAATGACACATTATAGATTATAACATAGTTTAGAAATGTCGAATTACAGATACATCGTGGTCAAACTATGCGAATGATGATCCATTTTAAGGGGTTTTGTTCAATTAAGTTCGAACGTTTTGTTGTGATAGCAAGGATTTTGTTGATTACCCAAACAGAAAGTATATTAGCATAAATGAACCATTACCAGTTTGTTAATAACAGCCGTTTGGATAATTCGTAAGATTTTCCATTGTTAAACGTATCGGGTGAAGCAAGCAGTATCGAAGATACAGCCATGAAACAAAACCCGAGATGTAGACTCACAGAGAGGTGACGAGAATGATACACGGCGTTATTGGCAACTCCGTCAGTGCCATCAGGAGCATGTTGAGGTAGAAATCACCAGACAGATTCTTCAAGCCGAAGCTGATGGCATAGTACACTATTGAGCAAGAAAACCTGTGAAGGGAAATTGAATTTAGAATATTACTATGAAATATATTCTTTTCTGATCAGTCATTCAGGGATTTCAATTGACATTAAGCACATCACTGAAACAGTTTCTTTTACCGCAGTATCACTGTGGAGATTAATATTTATATTGTTCTCAGTCGCTGTTGGTCGGCTGAACAATTATTGGTCAGAGTTCATCATTACATTGCAGAATTGTGTTTACTACACTGTTCAAAGAACGCGTGGTAATACATTTCGTGCAGAAAACAGAAAGCGACTACTACAGTGTATTTCATGGTTTGATTTGTCGCCTTTCTATATCCGATTGTGAGGTAATATATTTTGCTTCACAATGAGTGACGAAACGTCATACCACTGACGTCCGGTATTGAACTAAACCCTACAAATACTAGCTTCAGGAGTGTCCACTCCATGTTGCATTACGAACTACACTTACTGTGCCTCTCAAATACGAGTAAATTATGATTGAAATAAAATAACTCAGCTTTTGGAAATTTCTGAATATTACCAAAAAATGCATTTTCGATTTCCATTGTATAAAGTTAGTATTTCTGATAGTCTATAGATCTGCCTACCAGATATAACACGAAAATATTGTTTTCCTGGCGAGCTTCTTTGTCTTCAGCAGATCTATATAAGTGTAAGATTTGGCTTTGTCCCCCTCCGCCTTCTCCTCCTCAGCTATCAGCTCCAGGATGGCCGTGTCCGGAACTGGCTTCTTGTTGTAGGCCGCCATCTTGTTGATGACACACCTTGCCTCCTCCAAGCGGCCTTTCACAGCCAGCCAACGCA
Source organism: Haliotis cracherodii (assembly GCF_022045235.1). Lineage (NCBI taxonomy): Eukaryota > Metazoa > Mollusca > Gastropoda > Lepetellida > Haliotidae > Haliotis > Haliotis cracherodii. The sequence continues at coordinate 436,744 of NW_027266279.1, forward strand.
GGGACTCTGGCACAAAGCTTGAGAAAATAAAGCCATGTGTTTGGTAAAGATTTCGAGGGTACTCATAACAGCGTCCACAAGCAAATCCCAGTGGGTTTTTCGATGTGAAGAAAAAAAACAGTGCTATTAGAACCCGCATCACACATGTCAAGTGATGATGTGATGTGACAATACATGGTGGTTCTTGTACTGTTTTTAGAATGGTATCGTTGACAGGCTTTAAGCTGGTATGCAATCTTGGGTACGTATTTGCAATATCCTAGATCTTGTAAGTCGCTTCGTTCAATGGCTCAATAGTTGATTAGGTGAGGTGAAATGGGGTTTAACGTCGCGTCCAAGATTATTGCACTTATATAGCGACGTGCTTACACGTGTGTGTGTGTGTGTGTGTGTGTGTGTGTGTGTGTGTGTGTGTGTGTGTGTGTGTGTGTGTGTGTGTGTGTGTGCTTGTACTAGTCCGGACTGATGCCGATTTATAGCCCACTGAGATACCATGACGCAGTGTAACATGAATACCCAACTCAGACACAGTATACTGACTCCGAGCCGACCAGTCCTTGTTTTAGTCCCTTAATGCTGAGCGCCAGACAGGGTAACAAAAAGTACCATATTTTAACGTCTTTGGTATGACGCGGCCGGGGATCGGCCGGCGGACGCTCTATCACTAGACCACGGAGGCAGTCAATAGCATATTACAGTATGTTTGTGATGTTTGTGATAAACGTTCTTTTGACCAGTGTTTAGAGTTTACAAATTAAAAAAACCCAAATATTTGAGGGAGCAAGATCAGTTTTGAGAGTGTTTTACGATCTACTTGATTTGAATGTGAACATTTAATAATACTTACAACCATGTAAAGAGGATTGGGAATGTTAAAGCTGCCGTTGTCAGATGGAGCCATTTCCAGTTGTGGAGCCATTTAGCTAAAAGGCTTAACATCATGATCGACACTGACCATGTTGGAAGGGACGAAATCAACGCTCGCCATTTCTTTCCAACAAACTCTATTTGGTAGAGGTATGTTGTACTTAATATAAAGCTGCAGGCAATGCCAAGGACCGCTCGTAAAACTGTAAACATGACCCAGGAAACAGAAAACGCTGAAGCTGTATTTCCCAGGAAAATTAAAAGTAATCCACTGTAGAAAACCTTCTTCCGGCCATATGCGTCTGCGCAATAGCCAGCAATCACGGTACCAACCAGCACACCAACCATTTGGATAGATATTATTGCGTTGCTGACCCAGCTCATCTGGCAGACCAAGTTCCACTGAAATTAAGAATAGGTGCAAACGTATGCCCTGATACCCTGATAGTTTGACAATATAATGAATGTGTGGCCGAATACACAGTTATGTTATGTAATATTCAATACTGGGGTTTTCTGATGGTGGTGACCAATTAAACAGTAGTGTAACTAGGGCTTCTGTATGTTTACCTTCTACAGCTCCGCCTTTCTTGATATTCACAGCGGATGTGAGTAGGGTATACATTCTTTCTATCATGTTTCTATTTACATCCTACACATTTAAGAGTGAGTGAGTTGGGCACGCCTATGGTCGTGGGTTCGAATCCCGGTTCGCCATGATTATGTTTTAGGTATGTCAGCACCATACCAGTGGGTTCACATTAGTGGTAAACATCAGAGACCACATCACATGAAGCTGAAACGCCATGATATAACTGAAATACTGTTTAAAGCGGCATCAAATCCAACTCGCTCACTCACTATTGTCTTGGGTTTCTCATTTTGATAGATTTATTAGGAAAGCCCTGGAAACCAGTTTCCACGTATTTACCTCTGTGACAGCCGTCTCCATGTCATCACTGAACCTCCTCTCACATGTTTCGTTCCATAAGCAATGTTGATAACTTCCGTTCGCATAGCTCACATTCCACTGGCTGGGCAGTAGGTGTTGTGAAGTACACCACCAATCAGGCTCCACGCCAGCAAATGCCATCATCAACATGGTAGGACCAAGTACTAATACTGCTAACGATAAGGTCGGAATCAGTATCATTTGGTACATACCAAAGCTTCCGAGATCATCAATGAGTGTTTCCAAATGCATGTCTTCCAAGTGTTGAGCGACTGGTGTTCTACCTCAGCAGGTGGTCTCTATAAGGAACCATGGATTATAGAAAAAGAATTGTAACTATGTAATTTAAATTATCATTATTTTAAACATGTCATTGAGATAAGTAGAGTTTAACATTGTAACTGTATCATGCAAGATATCAGTACATCTAGTCAGTATCTACTTTGAGATGGTCTCTTTTTCCATGTCTTTGTTCCACAATACGTATCTAGGCCTTGTTACATAGAGCGATCTTAGTGACACGGCTGGTTTTTAGTAAGTCTATGGTAAAGTTTCGAGAAGGGGAGGTGAAATGGGGTTTAACGGAAGGTCAGTGGACAGTACACTCGGGACGCAAGGCGTGTTGGTCTTTCAGGACAACAACGCCCATTCTCACCGTGCACAAATCGCCAATGCTAACCTCAGGCAGAACAACCTCCATAGAATGTCATGGCCAGCAATAAACCAGTCTTTTCCCCCACTGAATACGTCGGGAACATGATGGGGAGACGTGTACGTCAACGTCATAGGCAGCCAATCACGTCGGCTTCACCAGGGGCTGCGAGGGGTGTGGGACATTCTCACGAAGTATGCCTCGTCGAGTGATTAAATGTTTGACAAATCGAGGCGGTATTAAGCACTGCGGATCCATAATTGTCAACTTTGAAATCTCCCATTTTACCTAATCGTCCTTCAAGATCTTTGGCGGTCATAACATCTACTATCATACTTGACTACCGGTTATAATGTGTTTTTAATTCGTTCATTACAATCATGCAACTATGACTAGAAAAATATATATTCACAATTTCAGGCATTTTTAGTTATTTCCAAGTATCCCCTACTTGTTTTGAAGGGTATAGAAGTATATTGACAACGATCAAATCATAGCTGTGGTGCACAACAGTAGCAATGATACTCTACTCACATTGTCTCCAGGAACTACAAGGTACATGCAATGGAAGGGTCGTTGATGGTACGTTGGGGGTTCGTTGACGGTTCTTTGAAGGTACGTTTCTGGGTCGTTGAACGTTTCTTTTGGTTAAAAAGGATGATACTACTGACACAACGAATGTGGTTTAAAAGCTTCTCCCGTCACAGACAGTAAATGGTGATCTGCATATAATATGCAAGTGCATGCTATGAGAGCATTAAAACAGCACCTGGGAGCTTTCTCAATCACGTTCCGCTGTGTGTAAGAAGGCCAAGTAACTAATTACATTTTCAAGTCCACGCTGCAATTATAATAATACAGATGATAATAATAATAATCTTATGTTGCATATTTGTTTTACACACTATTTAAGATAACCACGCCCTTGAGCATGCCTTACATTATTACATTACTACATTATTACACCCAGATGCTTGCATGCTCCGTTCCCTTGGAACAAAAGTCACCTGTTAGGTTTGGCAACGGCAGCTTTGATATTTCAATACCTCTTTTTCTGGTTGTAAGAATAGTAATTAAAACAAAAGGCGATGGGAAGCTTATTGGTTAAACGGTTCCCTCGTCACGCCGAATGCATTGGTTCGGATCCAACATGGGCGGTGTTCGAAATATATATCGGACCGTAGGCCCGAGGCCGACATATTTGTTCTCGGGCTGATAGCTTTGCAGTTTATTTTAAGCTGTTAACATGGAAAATGAATCATGACAGTGAGATCGCTTTGTGAAACAGGGTCCAGATTCAAAGTACTCTGCTCGTTAACTCTTTCAACTCGGCAACACCGTAGCCACGCCAAAATAATAAATAGTTTCATGAACCTACCTGTCACATCATTCATTTATTACATCCATCGCTTAATCACAAAGTCTGAAAATACGTATTTCATTTCAATTTATCATGTTTCATTAATAGATTTAAAATTGTGAGCTATATCCTGCAAACATAACCTGGGATGTCAAAGAACAGTAGAAAGACTTTTTAAGCAAAATCGTAAATAAATTGCATAAAGTAGTAAAGGAAATCAACAAACATATTTCTAAAAATTCTCAAACTTACATCTAAGTTTCTATTTCCCTCTATTCGTGCGATCGTGTAATAACGCGATTGAACCAAAGAATTTCGTCCTAATCTTAATCATACACGAGGACGGTACCCATTGCTGTATTTTGGTTGCCTTAGGTCGTGAGATTAATATAACCATTCCCAATCCTTTTATTTTATTAAGACAAAAACGTCATTAGAAACCATTTTCTATCCAATAAAATCGTATGTTACAACTACGAATATACTCCTGGCTAGGTAACTGTAATAGTATTGATGTCAAAAGATTTCCAACGATACCAAAAATCGAACGACTCTTTGCACGGGTTATTTATACAATGCTTTGAAAACGGAGGTATTTTCCCGGTATTTTCTCATGTCACTGAGCGGAAAGCTTCTATAAGCAGGAAACATGTGACGATAGATCGTACTGAAATAAAATTAATCATCAATCTCCAATTATTTTAACAATGAAAGTAAAAGCGAAATAAGTTAGTGGATAGCTCTATCATGAAATCTTGAAATTGCCGTAAATCGTAATAAATGTTCGCTTCCTTAGTGCTTAATCTGGACGTTATGAATATGTTAGCTTAAATCTTTAACAAAAACGAACTTACTTAAGTTATTAATGCATTATTTAAATAATGTGAAATAAAATAGCTTTTATATTTATAAACAGTAGGATTAGACCATTCAAAAGGTGTATAATATGTAGTAGCAAAGATGTTTTACAAGCTGATAATTTCCTTGATAAATGTAGGTTTCATCTGTCACCACAGAGTCTCTGGGAACTCGGTGTGACAGCAGTAAAGCTTCTGGTTGACTGGTTGTTGTTTTTAATTTACATTGCATGAGTATGTCTCCCTGCTTCAGCGAAGATGTTTGGGCCAATTGTTTTTTCCACTGGGCCAACACTTTTTGAAATGTGTTGAAAAGTTGACTCTGCTAAGTATCAGACACTGGTCATTTCACTTCTTGACATCTTCCTTCTAAATTAGGCTTATGTTTACCCACTGCACAATCACATAGACATTATGAATAGGCGTCACAAAATAAAGGGGCAGAACTGTCCCCACATCCTATGCTGGGCGACCAAATGGATTGGACGGACAGGTGTGATGACTTAGTTGACAGCATTTCTCCACATCCCAACGGCGTGTATCATGGATTACAATATCGAGAAATGGTTGTATGATCCAGACTAGATTATTTACAGACCGCCGTCATACAGCCAGAATATTGCTGAGTGCGGCGTTAAACAACAAACAAACAAACATGCAGCCCTTTGCATAGACCCATATGTAGCACGGTGCTTGACAGCATGTCAGTGGATTCACGCCCTCGATGTACAATGACAGCGACAATTTGTAGTCTTGTGGGACAACAGTCATTTAGGGAGTTTTCCACGACGTTTTGTCTTGATATTCCCATGCAGATTAGCATAATATTGGCCATTAAAAGACAGACATTTCGGTAGATAGTCCACCAACATGATTCTTTGGGGAGTCCCAGAAGACTGAAGCTACCACCTTGCCAGCGGTAGGAACACTCCGACTTCTTCTATGGAGGAGACATTAGATGTTTCCACTGCTTTTGGTGCATTTAGTATCTGGCTGATAGTGCTAAACCCAAGACTTAACCATGGTGACACATCGCTCAACAAACACAGCTGGGTCTGCTTCCAAACGACGTAAATTCTCACGAGAGAAGATGAACCTGAAGCTTTTCTAATCAGGAGTTAGAAGTCTTGGAACCCAGTGTTCTGAAACCTTTGTCATGCCCAGTTCATTCCCTGCATGTTCTCAGCTCTCTCATGAGAGATTGATGTATTTTATCAACGTTTTCTCAGCGGTTGCAGTTGAAGGTCTGCCGTATCTTGAATCATCTCCGGGGCTCTCCCTCCCCTCTAGAACTCCGCGCCGGGGCTCTCCCTCCCCTCTAGAACTCCGCTCCGGGGCTCTCCCTCCAATCTAGAACTCCGCTCCGGGGCTCTCCCTCCCCTCTAGAACTCCGCTCCGGGGCTCTCCCTCCCCCCGAGAACTCCGCTCCGGGGCTCTCCCTCCCCTCTAGAACTCCGCTCCGGGGCTCTCCCTCCCCCCTAGAACTCCGCTCCGGGGCTCTCCCTCCCCCCGAGAACTCCGCTCCGGGGCTCTCCCTCCCCTCTAGAACTCCGCTCCGGGGCTCTCCCTCCCCCCTAGAACTCCGCTCCGGGGCTCTCCCTCCCCCCGAGAACTCCGCTCCGGGGCTCTCCCTCCCCCCGAGAACTCCGCTCCGGGGCTCTCCCTCCCCTCTAGAACTCCGCTCCGGGGCTCTCCCTCCCCTCTAGAACTCCGCTCCGGGGCTCTCCCTCCCCCCTAGAACTCCGCTCCGGGGCTCTCCCTCCCCCCGAGAACTCCGCTCCGGGGCTCTCCCTCCCCTCTAGAACTCCGCTCCGGGGCTTTTCCTCCCCTCTAGAACTCCGCTCCGGGGCTCTCCCTCCCCCCTAGAACTCCGCTCCGGGGCTCTCCCTCCCCTCTAGAACTCCGCTCCGGGGCTCTCCCTCCCCTCTAGAACTCCGCGCCGGGGCTCACTCCCTGACACTGGGAAAGGAAGGAGCATCATTCCCTGAGGGTGATACCATGTCCGCATGGATGGCTGTTGGAGTTAGCCTTACCTGGTTTCAGTTGGACATACTTGATGACAGCACATTTTGTACATTTTCATAGTCACTTGGAAACCTGCAAAAACATACTGCTTGGGTGCATATAGGGTTCAAATCCATCTTCTAAGCATGGGTTGTACTCGATACTCGAACACTTAAAAGTGAACAATATATACATCATTCGTAGTTTCCGTGGAAGAGCGGAATAAATACGATCCCCGACCGTTTCATACCAAAAGACGTTAAACGATGGTACCGTGCCTGGCGCTCGGCATAAAGGGGATTTAAACAAGGACTGGTCGTCTCGGAGTCAGTATATTGTGTCTGAGTGTGGTATTCATGTTAAACTGCGGCATGGTATCTCAGTGGGCTAGAACTATAAATAGTCATCAGTCCGGACTAGTACAAGCAGCCACACACACACACACACACACACACACACACACACACACGACACAGGCACGTGCATGCACGTCGCTATATAAGTGCAATAATCTTGGCCGCGACATTAAACCCCATTTCACCTCATCTCGCCTCCCGTCGTATCATCTATAATATGCGATTGTTGGGAAAAGCTGTGTTCTTCCATTGTGTTTGTTTTCATGCTTCTGTTTAATAGTATGCTGGATTGTATATTCACATTCACCTTGTATCACTCCACTAAACTACTGCCTGGCAAAGATAGAAGAAACACACGTTAAAACATCGTCTGTGGAAAGGCATATGCTTTTATTTGAAATAGTGTGTATCTATGTATTGACGTTATTCATTGACATCGTACAAACGTCAAAGTCTTTAGGACATTTACAAGAATCCTTCAGCGAGTATCGCTACCACATTGAGCATAATAAAGAGTTAATAGTCCCAAATAAAGTATAACCGTGTTCAGATAGAGAGGGTTAGTTCCTCTGAGTACTAGTATACATCCCACAATAAACACAACACAGACAAGAATGAGAACATAAGTGAAATGTCAGATCTACGAAATGCATTACGCATGTTGTCAAAGTACACAAAACCAGCATGGTACAGTCTTCAATATTGTTCAGGGTTTACGTGTATTATCACATCACACCTTGAAGCCCTGTGTATTAGCTGATTGTAATATATCAAATATGTGGACGTTTGTGATTCAATCTTTCATAGTGTCATCCAAAGTTTTGCCCCTTGTTTTCCTAAATCGATGGTGGTGTCAAATAGTATTTGATGGTCTTTCCTCTACGTTGCTGAAGTAGGTTTCTTCTAAACTGTTTTACTTCTTGTCTCTTCGAAGCCATATCGAGGGGGAACAGTGGTAAAGAGCAGTCCATGATAAAGTTTAAAAAAATATCTCAATAAATAAGCTTCATGTGCAAGCGAATGTACGAGAATGTAAAGACACTGGAAATAGACATGCGGTCCTATATCCATCTCCAATGTCTTTACAATCTCGTACGGACTGAATCAGCAAGGAAATCATTTTCTGTTATCACGTGACTCTCCAGATGCTTTTTGTTGGATGAGGTGTCCTTTCTCAGTAGTTTCCTGTGTAAAAGGATTCATTGTGTCTTCCAAAGCTTTCCCACTTGTCTCTTCAAGTCCAAATGTAGCAGCAGCTGCCAGAGAAACAAGGATTCCCAAAGCAATAAATGGCACCATGAGGTCTTTATGTCCACCCTGAAAAAATCAAATAGTGTATGAAAGAAGCATAAAATATCCGACTGAAACAATATACTCTCATGTCTTTGAAACATCGATAGGCGAATTGTCTCAGAAACACTTATTTATATACTGAACAACAAAAGTTCCTGTGACATTGAATAAGATTTAATGCAAAGTTATGTTTTTTACCAAATCTGAAACGATTTCGGTTTGCAACAGATAAAAGACCCCTGTAAGTGTTCAAATGCTTAATTTGCCATACTGACTTCAGAAAATGCGTGATTTCATAAAAAAACATGAACATGCCAAAATGTCAATTTACAAATCAATAGCGTGTGTGTCCACCTCTGGTTGCGATGCAAGCAACACATCTTCGTCTCATGGAATGGACCAGGCGTCGCTAAAAGTCCTGTGGGATATCTGTCCATATCTGCTGGAGCATGTTTCGTAGTTCCTGGAGTGTCTGTGGAAATTGTGGTTGACGTCGAAGGCGCCGATCCATCTCATCCCACATGTGCTCGATTGGTGAGAGATCAGGGGAGCGGGCCAGGGGATGACAATCACGTTGTTTTGTTGAAGAGAATCCTGAACAAGTCGAGCAATATGAGGCCGGGCGTTGTTATGTTGAAAGGTAATACCTGGGCCATGACGACGCAAAAACGGTAGAACAACACGGGCCGTTGATCTCGTCGCTGTAGCGCTGTCCATTGAGATTTCCCTCTACCACTATCAAACGGGTCCTCTGTCTTGCTGTAATCCCACCCCATACCATAACGCTGCCGCCCCCGAACTGATCTTCTTCTATGACACAATGATTGACGTAACGTTCACCTCGACGTCGGTACACTCGAATCCGTCCATCGCTGTGGCTGACGTGAAAACGAGACTCGTCATTGAATATAACTTGTCCCCACGGCATGGACGTCCAGCGTAGACGCTGTCTGCACCACTGTAGACGTGCTTGTTCGTGGCTTCCTGTCAAAATGGGACGTCTGGCGGGTCTTCTGGCGGGTCTTCTGGCGACAATCCCTGCACATCTGTGGGGGCGGCGACGTACGGTTTGTAAATATATTGGTCGAAGGCAAGGGGTGCTTCTTAAAGTCACTGTTGCTGACTGGAATCGATTTCGTAGGTGTGTTGTTCGAATCCAGTTGTCTTGTCGATTATTGGTTACGCGTGGCCTGCCACTCCGAGGATTGTCTCTGACTGCATTCGTCTGTTGCCAACGTTGCCATCAACACCAAATGGTGTTTCTGTGGACGTTAAATTGTCTTGCAACATCACGTTGACTCGTTCCTACTTCAAGCATACCAATGGCTCGAAGACGCTCATTTTCGGACAGGCGTCGCATTTCGTAATGTTGTATAATTGCGTAATTTTGTTGTTTTTCTGAGTGGTTCTCAGCACGATGATAAACAATGCATATGGAATCCCGTTAACGCACATGTTTTTATACCTATCTTGGGTAGTGAAATGCATGGGGCTTGCATAAAAGTCAACTTTTGCATGGAATGCATGCTTTTTTGTAGCAGTTGCGTTTTTGTGACTTGATTCCATACATGTAGTACAATATTGAAAACCAAACTTTACTTATTTGAAAAATACACTAAAATATTGATGTCACAGGAACTTTTGTTGATGAGTATATGTGACCTGACGTAGAGACATTTCAGATTCAACAGCTGATGTCTTCAGTATGCACCAATATTTGGATATTTTTGGGTTGTGAGACCAGATTCTTTTTTTCCAACAATATGAAGCACAATAATTCTTTTTAAGAATTTTCGGGGCCATCTTTTTTCTCTCGATAAAATCCCATATGATAGTATATTCAACTGATGGCATTTGGTTTTCGTTTAAAGATGCTTCCGACTGTTATGCCTTGATCAATGTTATGACCTTATGGTCTGTAGGCTGCCAGCAGAAGGTGGCCTCATCCATCCCATGCTTTGAGTAATACAAAAAATGAAAAAATCCTTTCATCTCCAATGGTTGGTTGGTTGGTATGTTGTTTAACGCCGCGCTCAGCAATATCCCAGCTATTTGACGGCGTTCTGTAAATAATCGAGTCTGGAACAGACAATCCAGTGATTAATATCATAAGCATCGATCTACGCAATTGGGATCGATGACATGCATCAACCAAGTCACCGAGCCTGACCACCCGGTCCCGTTAGTCGCCTTTTACGACAAGCATAGTCGCTTTTTACAGCAAGCATGGGTTGCTGAAGACCTATTCTACCCCGGATCTTCACGGGTCCATCTCCAATGGATACTTTCACTGATATAACCCCGGTACTCCTGATCCAACTCAAAATATCTGCAGAGTTTAATCGATATATTAAGTGACCTGTTTCTAGATACTCAGAAGAGATAGAAATTGACCTGCAAGGATTCCACCGACTCTTGCACCCAAACTCTGAGCAGCAAAGGCCAGGTTTCTTGAGATACAAACATAATATTATGAATCTATCATTTATTCAAATCAGATAGATAGATGCACATCGATTTACTGAACTGTCTTTTGTACTTGAATACTAGTATTTCTTTTTACATGAAAATTGTGGTATCTGTGATATGGACAGAAACATGAAACTTTTTATAGATCTGGATTTCCTTATTGTTTATTTCGTTTCCGCGTGGATGTATGATGGAGTCAGTGAGTGAGTTGGGTTTACACCTCTTCCAACAGTATTCTATAGTTATATCACGGCGTGGCAGCTTAATGTAGGAGGAAAGCCCGAAGTGATGTCAGACGTTTACAACTTTGGTGAAACCCACGAACACGGGTGTGCTGCTGACCTAGGAACATGATCAAGGTGAATCGGGATTCGAATCCACGATAACCAGCTTCTGGAACGCCTAAGGGACGTAACTCCGGCCCGTCCGTGTCCGTAAGTTTCAGGGCGTCTTGGTTCTTCAATGGATATATACAGACGATATGTTTCCACAGGGACAGATTATTCACAAAGGCAACAAATTAGCGGTCCTTTTTAATGACTGGTTTGTTTCTTTGGATTTCTATATTTTCTTGGAGTTTCCTTTCTCGGATACATTGTGGATATGGTTGCTGGCTAGGGGTCCCGAAACTGCAAATTTCATGTCGAACTTAGCAACAGAGATGTACTTTGTGCAACACGCTTTTGCAACAGAGTGTTCATTGATTATTGTGTCTATGGGGCGTGACGTCTCTCCAATATAAGTGTATCCATTTGTAAACTCATTCACACTCAACCGAGAGATTGAGGCGGATTGGGACCTTTGCCATTGGACCGCAGGATGTTTCTTAGTGTCTGGTCAGAGGTGGAAATAACATCTATCGTGAGAAATCTCTGGTGGTGGGGCATTGGTGTGGGATACTGACAAGGCTATGTGATGGACTTGCATCAATTTGGGTTTTGCTTGTCTTCCCGGTTATATAGTTATCATTGTACATTAATCAGCATGGATATATATTCACACAGATACTCTGACTCGGTATTCGCCCTATGAATGCACGAGCAGTAGCCCTGAAACCTCGTTACAAAGTTAATAAAAAAAAGGTTATCCGTAAAATGGTTCATGTGTTCATATTCTTCCAGTTTCAAAATGGCTATGAAAGACATATGATGTTTCTACTAACGCATAAAGTATTGTGTCGTTAATGGTTGTTGGAATATTAGATGTCAAGGTACGTAATGTTAATAAAACCAATGAGATAAACAAAAATCTCATTAAGGTAGGAACAATCCGTACCCATGTATACTTTGTATACTTTGGAGGACACGTACGCGAAAGTTGGACGACCCGTACCAACCCGTACTTAATCAACAGAATGAATCGTACCTCCAAGCATATTCGAACTCAATGAAGGTTTAAAATGGTTTTAAAAAGTATTCGCTTCCATTGTTAGATGTAGCAATAACCGGGCAATGATATTTGACACTGTAGATTCTATGCTGTGGTGACCGGGATGTTATCTGAAGAATAGCTTAATTTCCGGGAGCATTGTTTACCTGATGACTGTAGGGAACATTGTTTACCTGATGACTATAGGCAACATTGTTTACCTGATGACTGTAGGAAACATTGTTTACCTGATGACTGTAGGGGACTTTTGTTTACCTGATGACTGTAGGGAACATTGTTTACCTGATGACCGTAGGGAACTTTTGTTTACCTGATGACTGTAGGGAACATTGTTTACCTGATGACCGTAGGGAACTTTTGTTTACCTGATGACTGTAGGGAATTTTTGTTAACCTGATGACTGTAGGGAACATTGTTTACCTGATGACTATAGGGGACATTGTTTACCTGATGACTGTAGGGAACATTGTTTACCTGATGACTATAGGGAACATTGTTTACCTGATGACTGTAGGAAACATTGTTTACCTGATGACCGTAGGGAACATTGCTTATCTGACGACTGTAGGGAACTTTTGTTTACCTGATGATTGTATGGAACTTTTGTTTACCTGATGACCACAGGGAATATTGTTTACCTGATGACCGTAGGGAACATTGTCTATCTGATGACCTTAGGGAACTTTTATATACCTGATGACTGTAGGGAACATTGTTAACCTGATGACCGCAGGGAACTTTTTTTTACCTGATGACTGTAGGGAACATTATTTACCTGATGACCGCAGGGAACATTGTTTACCTGATGACCGCAGGGAACTTTTGTTAACCTGATGACCGCAGGGAACATTGTCTACCTGATGACCGCAGGGAACATTGTCTACCTGATGACCATAGGGAACTTTTGTTTACCTGATGACCACAGGGATTATTGTTTACCTGATGACTGTAGGGAACTTTTGTTAACCTGATGACCGCAGGGAAAATTGTTAACCTGATGACCGCAGGGAAAATTGTTAACCTGATGACCGCAGGGAACATTGTTTACCTGATGACCATAGGGAACTTTTGTTAACCCGATGACCGTAAGGAACATTGTCTACCTGATGACTGTAGGGAACTTTTGTTAACCTGATGACCGCAGGGAAAATTGTTAACCTGATGACCGCAGGGAAAATTGTTAACCTGATGACCGCAGGGAACATTGTTTACCTGATGACCATAGGGAACTTTTGTTAACCCGATGACCGTAAGGAACATTGTCTACCTGATGAGCATAGGGAACTTTTGTTAACCTGATGACCGCAGGGAACATTGTTTACCTGATGACTGTAGGGAACATTGTCTACCTGATGACTGTAGGGAACTTTTGTTAACCTATGACTGTAGGCAACATTGTTTACCTGATGACTGTAGGGAACTGTTCAGCACACAAAGTCATGGCAACCAACCATCCTACACTAATTATGAATTTGCCAGTAAATGCGCATGCGTTGATGTAATTTCCTTTCTCATCAGCATGTGCTGAAAATACATAAAACAAAGAAAAACATAAAGTTATACAGTTAATGATTCCTGCATATAATTATTACAAGTTTTACGTACATTGCTGGTGTATTGTCCATCATTCACTCGCTTGAAGACGGTAGATGTATCTACTACTACTACTACCACTACTACTACTACTACTACTACTACTACTACTACTACTACTACTACTACTACTACTACTACTACTACCAAAGACCCGGGTTCGATTCCCGATATTGGTACAATGTGTGAAGCCCATTTCTGGTGTCCCCCGCCTTGATATTGCTGGACAATTGCTTAAAGCGTCGTAAAACCATACTCACTCACTACTACTACTACTACTACCACTACTACTACTCCTACTACTATTACTACTACTAATCCTACTACTACTACTACTACTACTACTACTACTACTACTATTACTACTACTACTAGCATCACCATCACAACTGTTACTACTTATATCAGATATAATGGAACAAGCTGATCGTACCTACACTTGCAGATGCAGCCAATCCAAAGCAAACAGCAGCAGTTAATAAAAAGCACGAAGCAACCCCAACCCGCCTTCCAATTCTGTAATAAAGAAATCCATGAGTACCCTGACCATGAATGGCACTGTGAGTCCTTTTACCTGACGATACACACTTGTGTGAGACATGTTGAGACGATGAATCCTTCATACATATACAAAACTAACATCTTTAATGAGCGTTTGTTTGTTGTTTCACGCCGCACTCAGCAATATTCCAGCTGTAGGACGATGATCTGTAAATAATCGAATCTGGACCAGAAAATCCAGTGATTTACATCACGAGCATTGATCTACGTAATTGAGATACGATGACATGCATCAACCAAGTCAGCGAGCCTGTTAGTAACGACAGTACGAGTGTATGGTATATATCAGATATTGGAATGTGAATTATAAGACATGCACCTGCAAATAAGGGTAACATACAAGGACGTAATATGATTACGATGTTTTTTGTTGGCTACGAAATCCATTGGCCGCAAATCTGTCTAAAGATCCCATACAACATTGTATGGGTAAATGTCCTTCCAGGCAGCCAGCCTGACCAGGCGATCCCGTTAGTCACCTCTTACGACAAGCATGGATTGTTGAAGACCAGTTCTGACAAGGATCTTCACGGGTACAACTTTAATGAAGGTTACCTTCTATATGTATATGATACATATCGCCGCCAATGTTCTAAAGTATGCAGGCCATTTCCAATCTCAGTCTAGTAAACTGGGCCTGAAACTCAAATTTTGTAGTGAGGTTTATCAGCAACTGCTCGGGTGATCAGCATCAAAATATTTGTGTTAGAAGGAAAACAACCAGCTTGGCTTTAAATAATTCCAACATACGATGCCTCTTGCCTCTCCATATTACACATGCTGCCTCATCCCAACAAGCTAATCGGTTGGTTGTCGGTTGCATCAGTGACAAAACTTATTTCCCTATTTTGACCATAATAACGTTTCCGTGTTTTCTTTTGGTGAACAATTGACTCGCCTTTGCATGTATTTTGGCGGATGCCACCTGTAGGGCAGAATAGGGACACCTTTTCGTGTGCACCTCGTATCATGACTATTTGATAGTGATTCATAAACACATGCTTATGGTATAGTCGGAATCGTACAATCGATTTTTTGCACTAAAATCCTTTGAGGACACCAGGTTTTACCAAAAAGGGCAAGCATTTCCTGTCCTACCGGAAGCACTCGCCTTGTTACGACGTAAATTGTAATTAAAAGGTAAACTGTAATACTTGCAGCAAATTGTAATGATTTTGACGTAAATTGTAATAACAACGTAAATTGTAATAATATTTGACGTAAATTGTAATACGCAAATTGTAATAAAAATTGACGTGAATTGTAATAATCTCTACTTGCGGTAAAATATAATAAATTCTTACGTAAATTGTAATAACCTTTCTACCGTAGTGTCCAAGACGCCAATTGACTAGAAATGATCTTTGTCAGTTGAGCTTGCGTTTCACATGCACAATTCGAGAAATACTGTGTATGATGACAAACGTACACAACTGTTAAGTTACGGATGGTTGGTATAGGCTTTATCGTACATTCGTCATTAAAGGGTGGTGTTAACATCGATAAATTTAAATGACTGAAAGATCCATCCTCGGGTTCAAAATGATGGGTGAAACAAACGTATATTCGACAAATAACTCAATTGTGACATATTGTTCAATACTCTTATAAGGCTATTCAAGATGTTTTTTGCATGACTTGTTTCAACAGTACGTTGACCAGTTCGACACGACTGAACGAGTGATGACGAAGGGTACAAACACAGTCTGGTCAACCAGTGTGTCGATTTGCAGTGGAAACGCTATACGAGTTGATAAGGAGTACATGATCCTTTTCTTGAAACAAACGAAGGAATTTAATCATATTGATACAATTCATTTTATTTTGACGAAGAATTCAAATTCAACAAATGAGTTGACAGATCCCGTGCATACACAAATAACACCCGGTATCTTTGGATAACTCTTGTACAGTTTCAAAGAGTATACGAATTATCATAAATTTCTTGCAGTCAAATAGATGCTGAAATAGATCTGCTTGTATCCAAATAGAAAGGAATTGAAAATTTATAATGAAAATATGTTTGTCACTAAAGTAAATTTTCTCTTTGACCTTGAAACGTACTTGAAGATCATTAAACTCGACAATCGTTGTTGGATTGCGCCAAGAAACCTTGATACGACATATATACGTACAATAATTCCCTGAAAACATAACCTCCTCTGAAAGATTAAGAGGATTAAAGTAATTTGGGCTAACATCAAGCACTGTAATAACTGTATACTGATGAGGGCATAGTATCGGAGATATATATAATTTGGTTTCTTAGTGAGTCACTATTCTTTTCATTGGAACGTTAAGAAGGTATGCTATAATTTCAATATTTTATTACAGTGCTTGATGTCAGCTGGAATTATTTTAATCCTCTTAAACCCCCAGAGAAGATTATCCTCTGAGGTAATTTTTGTCCGTATATATGTCACAAATTAGTGATAACTTATGAAAAACGTAATTATCTGTTTCGAAAATTATGTACCGCATTATACGTGAGGTACCAAATTTGGTATCAAGGTTGCTTGGCGCAATCCACCAACGATTGCCGAGTTTAATGATCTTAGAATACTCTTTGTATAAGGTCAAAGAAAATATTTACGTTAGTGACAAAACCCTTTTCATAATAGATTTTCCATCCTGTCAATTTTGATCAAAACAGATATATTTCAGCAATAATTGATTGCAACAAATTTATTATACATTCTGATGCTCTTTGAAACTCAACAAGACATGCCCGAAGGTACCGGATATTATTTGTGTATGCTTTGAATTATGATTTCGTTCCGTTATCATGATGGATTCTGTTTTTGTTGTTGGGGCAAGGAGTTATTATCCCAGCAAAAGTTGTCAGTAAGTTGTTGTTAGTTCTTCATGACATATGAAAGGAATCCAGACAGTTACACTTATTCATTTATTTCATTAAATATACTTCTTCCTATGAAAGGAAATATTTTATGTTATATTAATGATCCATATGTTCATCATACATTGCTACAAATATTGCATAAATTAACATGGTTTGCTTTTATTTATTATTATTTCTTTATCTGTGAGAAGTTCACAGAGATTCGAGAATACACAATATCTAATAGTATATGCAATGTAGGTAAAGAATATCCACGCCCCACTTTTGATATTAATAAAAACATTGTATATAATGTTATGTATTAAGTATTCTCCTTTCCCATGCATGGGAAATCTATGCTACATTTGCTGACGACTGTTTTTTTCCCTTTGACATTGAACAGGAGATCTGTCACTCATTTGTTGTATTTGAATTCTTCGTCAAAGTATAATGTATAAATACGATTGAATTGTATCGTTTGTTTCAAGGAAACGGTCATGTGCTCAAATTAAGTAAACCTCCAATGCAAATCGACATAATTTCCGTGTCCGGTCTCACAGAGCTCTCTTCGGTAACTCATAACTCAATGTTATTGCAATGGACTCCTAGCTAAGCTACTATTGGATGATAAATCAATTAACCTATTTGTCGAATAGACGTACCAAATGTAATCCATCATTTTTAACCCGAGGATGGATCTTTCAGTCATAAATTTCGATGTGTACAGTTGCTAGAGTATCATTCTAACAATACAGACATGACACAAGCTGCACGTAAAATAATTGATAAAGGTAGTCCTTGCGGGTTCACATACCTACATGTACATCGCCCAGGACATTGTCATTATTTCCTTGACATCCTCCGAGCAACGTTAAAAACATTGAAACTTGAATAATAATAAATTGATATTATGTATATGAACATGTATAAATCAGCTTGCACACAGACAACTGCAGAATGATATGTCATCCATTTGCTAGTTTAGTTTAGTTTAAACATATTTTATTCACAGAACAAAATGAGAATTGTATTGGGGACAAGTTCTTGCAACTTAGTAAACCCCTCTCCGCACAAAATATGTACAAATATACAGTTGCAAAATAACTAAATTTGCTTCAGTCAGTAAAAGTCAGACTTTCCACATTTACACATCAATATATTTGTGTAAGTTTGTTACGTTAAAAGTATTCCATTGTGTATATTACTACCTACTTTACCAATTGAAATATGATTCCATTAGGTTAAATATGAACAATTATGATGAAAATCTTCAATAGGATATATTACAATTAAGTACAAAACACACAGAGTATTTCTCAAATAAGAAAACTAAGTTCATTCTTGTAATTAATCCTCTTCTGGACAACCATAGAAATGAAATTCCAATGCGTTTATATATACATATAATTATACAACAATGTACGATAACGACCTCAATCCTCCCCCACACCCATACTTTAATGACGATTGTTCGATGAAACCCTGTACCTACCCTGACAAGGATAGGTTCTAGTCATTTAACGCCTTTGACACTAAACTTATAAGGTTATTACAATTTACGTAAAACGTTATTACATTTTACCGCAAGTTGAGATTATTACAATTTAAGTCAATTTTTATTACAATTTGCATATAACAATTTACGTCAAATTTTATTACAATTTACTTTGTTATTACAATTTACGTCAAAATTATTACAATTTGCTGCAAGTATTACAATTTACCTTTTTATTACAATTTACGTCGTAACACGCCACTCACACAATATTCCATATACCTTATAACCATATAACATTCTTTCAGTTATTGATCACCAGGGCATTAGTTTCGTTTACTGCTTGGGGGGAAGCAGGATTACACCATTCTAATGATCCAAGGGCGGTGAATGTCATTTGATGAACGTCAATAATGTCCATTAAGCGACAGCCTTATCACAATAAATTTATTTGTTTAAGTTATGCTGTTCTGAATTGACATACTCTGTGCGTCGTACGTACATAATGGGTGTGATGGTTGAAGCTTCCACTTAGTGATTAAAGCTTTCGCTCGTCACAGTGATGTTCTGAATTGACATACTCTGTGCGTCGTACGTACATAATGGGTGTGATGGTTGAAGCTTCCACTTAGTGATTAAAGCTTTCGCTCGTCACAGTGATGTTCTGAATTGACATACTCTGTGCGTCGTGCGTACATAATGGGTGTGATGTTTGAAGCTTCCACTTAGTGATTAAAGCTTTCGCTCGTCACAGTGATGTTCTGAATTGACATACTCTGTGCGTCGTGCGTACATAATGGGTGTGATGTTTGAAGCTTCCACTTAGTGATTAAAGCTTTCGCTCGTCACAGTGATGTTCTGAATTGACATACTCTGTGCGTCGTACGTACATAATGGGTGTGATGGTTGAAGCTTCCACTTAGTGATTAAAGCTTTAATTTCGCTCGTCACAGGGATGTTCTGAATTGACATACTCTGTGCGTCGTGCGTACATAATGGGTGTGATGTTTGAAGCTTCCACTTAGTGATTAAAGCTTTCGCTCGTCACAGTGATGTTCTGAATTGACATACTCTGTGCGTCGTACGTACATAATGGGTGTGATGGTTGAAGCTTCCACTTAGTGATTAAAGCTTTCGCTCGTCACAGGGATGTTCTGGCGTCGATTCCCAACATGAGTCATGGAGCAATAAAACAATTACCAGAATAAAACAACAACACTTGGCCTGCCCCGAATATGAAATGATCGAACACTTAGCTCTCAAGAAAGAATGAACGTGGCATCGGTCTCAAATAGAAGCCAAGATTTCCTCAAGTTCAAGAGTATGGTAAACATGATTCTTTTACATGGATGCTGTTGAATGCCTTAAAGCCAATCACTGAGGAGCAATCACGTCAAAACACCATTGGGGGATGTTGTTTTCTGAATACTGCAAGGGGTAGGTCTGTCTTACCATAAAAAAACAAGAAATAACTGTTTTCGTTGCTTGTTCCTTTGTCTCCAGATAACTGTAGCACTTTGCTTTGTCCCCCTCCGCCTTTTCCTCTTCTGCAATCAACTCCAAAATGGACGTGTCCGGCATTGGCTTCATGTTGAGTTCCGCCATCTTTCGGATGACTGTTCTCGCATCCTCGAGGCGACCTTTCACAACTAGCCAGCGAACAGAATCTGGCGCGAAACTAAAAACGGAAGCTGTATCTAATAATGCGAGATCAGTCTTACTGCATGCCAGGACAACAATTGTGAGTTTTGATATTGTAGATTGCTTACAGAATATAATGGTATTCCTAATCGCGATCTCCTTCTTGCACTTTAAATTCAAATGCAGATTGCCCTTTTTTGTTTGGACCACTTATACTGATGTAATTTTCATAGTCATCAAGCAAATAATTCTGGCACAAAGTTAAACATTTGTTTAATAAATAGTAACTGGTGACATAACCTCTGGTGTATATTAACCATAAACCAATTGCGACACATGTCATAACGTTGAACACGTGTTTGCTCAAATATTCTTTTGAATTGAAAACGTAAAAAGTTAATAGTTTTTGTGTTTAATTACCATTACTTACAACCACGTAAAGAGGTATGGAAATGTCAAAGCCGCCGTTGCTAGATGAAGCCATTTCCAGTTGTGAAGCCATTTCGCGAGAAGACACAATATCACCATCCCCAGTGGCCACTCGGGAAGTGATGATATGAAAACCCGCCACTTCGTACCAACAAATTCTATCTGGTACAGATATAAAGTACCCAATATGAGACCACAAGCCATACCAAGAAATGTTCTCAGAACTGTAAACATGATCCAGGAAACGGAAAAGGCTGATACGATATTTCCAAGAAAGAGCCAAAGTAGTCCACTGTAGAAAACGTTCTTCCGGCCATATCTGTCTGCACAATGGCCAGCAATGATGCATCCGATAAGCACCCCGACCATCTGGATAGATATTATTGCATTGCTGACCCAGCTCTTATCGCAGACAAAGTTCCACTGAAATCAGGAACAAGGATAATGGTATGATGTGGTGGGTACAAAGTGTAGTGTTGGTTTACATTTTAAATATAGCAGCTAAATATACACTACTGCCTAGAAGTTCATTCCCCTTACACGCATGGGCAACGCGTTACGCAACCAGTGTGCATCGGGTTGGTCACGCGTGTGAGACCCGTGTGCAACGCGTTGCACACGGGTGTGCACCCCGTCCGCCACTCGTGTGCAACGCGTGACACACTCATTAGAGGGGGAACAAACTTTTGACCAAAGGAGGACCCGTGTTAAGCAGAACCTGGAGGTGGTAACAAAGAGAGAAAATTTTGTTATACTGACAAAAAATGATAATACACATGTTTTTGCTAATGTCTCCTTTCTTGATGTGATTTTGTGGGAATAACATGAAAACTGTTGTGATTAAATAGATCTGTCTTGTTTTATACGACCATTGCTTCTAAATCCGATGGTGTTAAGAGAATACATGGTCCTGGAACATGTTATTGCAATTGAAATGCTTTTATTGTGATTTGACATGAACCGTCTGTAGAACGACTTTCAGTGATAATATGTATGAGGTTTGGCGGCGCATTGTTTTTATTGGACCCTAATTACTTTATGATGACTTGGACTCTTTATCTCAGCTCCATAGCCGTGAGGCTTGAAAAGAGCAGCATGTAATTAATGAGGGTGGGTTATATCATTGAGGATACACTTGAGGGAGACCTGTAGACGTAAGCGCGGGGTTGTGTTTTAGCTGGCCGTTCGATAATGGCCGCCAGGAGAAGTGAGCTTTAACTGCGTCATCTAAAATAAATAATAAGACACAGCAGTGTTATTTTCACGGGTCTGTTGAATAAACTCCCAGCGCTACGGTCAGTGTATCTTCTACTTGATCCTTGATACATCATTTTAGTACAAAGGAGCACTGATCTAAAGCAATTCCGCGGGAGTAGTTGTTACCTGTGCATTACTGTATTTTCCCAGTGAGTACCCGGATGATATAGCAGAAATCTAGACTTGTTCGCGACCTGTGCTCGCCATTCGTAAGCGCATTTTTATTGATAGTAGAAGGACGTATGGTCACATTGATCAACAAAAATGAAATACAGTTTTGGAAATGTAGGTATATTAGTGGGGAGCATCGGTAATGGTGATGCAGTTTTGATAAGTCACGTGCTTGGTAATTGTGCGATCTTCGCGTACACTATTTTGACTTGCAACACAAAGTAAATATTTCATCTAAACATTGCTTATTTTACCGTGTGTATATGTTTACATTCAAAATGTAAACAGATTTCACTAAGGAAATTTATTAAACGCCTAAATATTCAGTTTATTTTACAAATTAACTGAAAAATATGTCCATCTTTATTAATATGATAATGAATTCCAAATATTTGTTTATGTTTAATATCATCACCAAGTACAGTTCTGTATTGTTTGGCTTCTTTTCTTAGCATAATTAGTATATTGTGATGTGTTTAAGCTCTTTTGATCGTCTTTATCATTTTTAGTCAGTCGGTTAAATAAATGAATAGATTATTCAGTCAATTTGTAAAATGACTGAAATATTTAGATATTTAATAAATTGCCTGAGTGAATCATATTTTACTCATGACGGTAACATATACACACTTACAAAAGAAAATACTTGTGAAAACAACGTCTATCGCGCATCGAAAAACTTCCCAACCAAACGGAAAGGAACAAGAATGATTCTGTTCAAAGCTGCAGCGAATGAATGAAAACAAAATGCAAATATCATTATTACAACCTACCAAAGTTATAATGTATCCGGGAATATCAACATAAAGGAACAATATCCATTGCGTCTGCAGCTGTACAAAAATACTTATTCGATGTCAAATGTCTATGTGAGAATCAAAAACTTTAATAATAATTATTTGGAAACAATATTTGGAATATATATGAAATATATTACAATATTTAGATATATCGTTTTTAAACGTTATTTAAATGTATCGAATATTATAACCCGTGTTTGTTTCTTAACTGATCACTTAGTTTGTTTCAATTGTTTCACATAGGTGCCAAGTTAGCTGAGAAAGCCCAAGTGACAACTATTTTTATAATGTCCACGGTTCTTAAAAACATACATTGTGTTAGATAACAATGAACAACCAGTCAATGTATTATCGGTTACCCTTTGAACAAAGTATGTTGTTTTTACATCTGTACTTCACGCCATGATATGAGTGTATTCCCTAGGTTTATTAAACCTACCTTCACATGTAAACACTTACTTTTGACATATCCACTGTGCAAGATAACAGTAATTAATCAATCAGCGTATTTCCAGTTGATCCTTTGATGTCTGGGAATGATCAGTTGATTTACAAAAAAAAAGTAAAGCAACAGATCATACATCTCTTGCTGGGCTGCCACGTGCATATCACATAACTCACATTCCACCTCACTTCAAACCTGGATTTAGATTGAATAATTACCCCAGGTACAAGAAAGACCAAATTTGAACATTTATCGGGTAATCTGAGGTGTGCTACAACTAAGTATACATTTTATAAATTCATTAACTGAGCAGCAAGTGAATTACGACAAATACAGAAGTATAGGGTTATACCAGAAAATGTGGATGACAACAAGGGAGTAGTAATTGTATCATCCACGCAATCCGAAATCCGCAAATGCTTTCACTCAGGGAAACTTTTTTATTATTAAACTGTAACCATCAGGGGTATTTCCAAATAACGACATCCGATGAGCTTTCGCAGTTATTTGTCTGTTTGTTTAGGCTGAAGAAATTAATTACCATGCGCCCTTTGTCGAAATCTTCATAGATCACGGGTAACCAATCAGTTTTCAAAAATGTGTAAGTTTATTTAGCTGTCCTTGCAGACTGGTAGCCCAGTCTCTTGTCACGCTCGGTTGCGTTAACGAGCAAATTGACTCACGGCAGCTAGTAAGCCCAAGCGGAAATCCAAAGGTCGTATTACCTGAAGAATCAACCTTCATTTGAGAAATATCTACTGCTCTCAAAATCAATATTTCTCCCAATACTAAAAGTCAGAACTTTCTAACCAAGGATTACCAGTTGAAACTGGTCGACTGCTGAACATTCCCAGGGAAGACAGCCAGTGTCCACTCTGTAATTCTATCGCTGTGGGAAATGAATTGCATTATTTATTCCGATGTGAAGCTTTTCACCAACGGCGATATGAACTCTTAAATAAGCAATATCTTAAGTTTCCAAACATTTAAGAAAATTATGACCACTAACAGTGTAAGAAATCTAAAAGGCCTATCTAAATTCCTTAACAATGTGTACAATACAATTGGTAATTTGTATTAGTATCCACGTATCCTATTTTTATTATTTTTGTAAAATTGTACATAATAAAAATTGTAGATAATTGTATGTCATGTTATTCTAAGAATAAATGAGTTTGAGTTTGAGTCCGACACCCGAGAAGAAGCAAGAGATTAGTGCCCCTTTTTGAATAGTTTACAATCATGTGTTTTAGGGTTAGCTGTGTTGGCTTAAACGTATTTTTATTTCAAAAGAAATCTGGATCGGTAAACAAGCAAAACTTGCTTATGTAATACCTCTCCAGGTAACTACTTAACAACAGCTGGATATATATAAGAGAGTGACGAACATAAACATACAAAATGCACAAATAAATTACACGAAGCCAATACACTGAAGCAAGTGGTGTCTGTGAAATAAGGTAATGCAGTTTTCCTTTACTACATGCATAAAATTAAGCTACTCAAACCTTTTGCTTTTGACAATAATGTCGTGAACTGGTTTAAGAAGAGTCATGTTCGTAGAACTGCTTAACCACTGCAATGTAATATCATTTTTAAACCATACCCATGTGTGTAGAAATACATAGTGTTTCTGATATTATCGTATTTTTTGACAGTTATAGAAAAAGTGAATTGCATCTTCAAGGTGATATTCATGTGCAGTCTGGTATGTCTGATACATGTCGTCTAAACTTATCAGCGTTTAAGTCACTGCAGCCGAGCCTAAGGCGACAGTGGACAATTTGGCATGATCTATGAAAATATTTGAAGTCAAAATTATTGATAATTGCATCAGAACGATTAATTAAGGATTTGATTTCTTTCAATGAGCGAGCATTAGTTACTTCATCGGATAGAGGGCTCCGCAGGTTGATCATATCAAGTAGAAATGTTTAAGCATAGGTCTGTGTTCTACATTTGATTGTTTGTATGTTGAATCTATTTCTAAGGTTATATTTGCTGTTATCAGAGAATTGAATATACACTTTTCAAATATTTTGGCTAAGCAACTTGTGAGTGCTACAGGTCTATAATTTGAGCATTCATGTTCATCGCTGACACTGACACCGCATCAGCCCGGCAGTGGACTTGACACAGTTATTTGCGCACCGATTATATAACTCCTACAGAGAGGGTGGGGTGGTTGTTCAAAGCGAAACGGACTACCCCTTCTGTTATCTAATAAATACTGTGCGGCGCCTTTGATCTTGCCTCCAACCATACACCATATAGTAGTAAACGACGATCAGGATGGCCTGGAAATAAACACAATTCTGTCTGCCAAGTGTATCCACAATTAACTAGAATGCTTCATATCCACAAATATATATAGAAGATAGATATTTGCCCACAGCAAATATTCATGTGCTTAATTGCATCAGTGTGGTTTATCAGAACATGTACAATGCTTTCTTACGCTTGGTGAGGCAGACTTAAATTGAACATTAGGATAACGTCAGCAGGGATAAAAGAGGTCATACCAAAGAACTTTATTTACAAGTGGAAAAGTCAGACATTCCGATCAACCACTACAAGGCCCGGCCGGAACTCAAGGTTGACCAGATCAACACCCCAAAGGAACATCTCTACGCCAAACAAGGAGTCCCTTTAGTCATGGTGCACAAGAAGGGGGGAAAGGACATCGAGTACGACATCACAAACTACACAGACTTGTACCACTTCTTCCAGAGTAGTGGCGTAAGGACCTCAAACCACTTCGTCGCCAATACCGCCGCCCACCTTGCCAAGAGTCTCTACCAGAATCCCGACCCCAAGGATGTTAAGCTGACCAAGAGACTACTACAAGGATACCGCCGCTAGACTTCTAGCCACACACGCTCGCTAGCCGACGCCGTGCCTTCCCCCCCCCCCCCCCCCCCCACACACACTTCTTTTTACGCTTTTTTTACCCTAATAGTACAAGTGTAAGTACTTCCCCGTGTGCGAGATAGGCTTAAGTCGGAAAGCGCACGTTAAATCTCCGAGATACCTATCTACCAGAACTTTATTTGCTGTTCTGGTCATACATAAATATATGTAAGTTACGTACATGGGGAGGCTAGATTATTTACAGCTTACAGCAATATAGTGCAAATATTATGTTCAATAAAAGAAAACGTTGATAGATCTATAACACACTTTTTGTACTTTTAAACAAACTGTGGACTTTTAAGACATTTTCGCTTATTGTAATAACATCTAGCTAACAAATCTGAAATCCACAAGCATAGTTGCTGTCAAACCTAAAAAACATATTCAGGGAGGTCAGTTTTGACTTGCCAAGCACCTTAAGGTGAGTTTATTTTTAAACTGTCAAAAGCGATTGTCCCTTCAATACTAGTATATGGCTGGAAGCTGTCTCTCGGACTGTTATGAGTTATGATGTATTTTATGATATTACCGGGGAATGTTCACATTAGTTACTGTCATTTAATCCAACGTTCTAACTGTCAACTGTCTCAACAGGACCATAGGTTTGGTTATATATCTCCTCCCTGTCTCTATGTCTTAAGTTGTTAATCGGTAACTGCAGTCCAAATGTATCAACTTATTCATCTATTGTTGCAAACTTGACTGATTTAAACATATCTAATTGATCATGAACTACTCAGTCAGTCAAGCACCTGTATCAGAAATGTAAAACCAGCCATGTTTCATGTAGTCCCAATATCACTGAAAAATGCCGATGTAACGTGACATATAAATTTACTCACAGACAATATATTTTTCGTGAGAGTGAAGCACAATTTTATTAAAGTTTTATTACCAATTTCATAAACTATAATAATATTAATATTAAAATTCATCATCACTTGCCAAGTAATGTCCCCATTTGGGACATGTCACATATAAACAAGGATTCGAACTAAGTTTGATCGTCTTTGACACTGAGGTTTATCCCCACTTTGCCAGCAAACTGCAGAAGATTAACAGTGAGTGAGTGAGCATCGTTTCTATGTTTATACAAGAAAAGATGTCATGCCAAAAACGCTCACAGTAGTTAGTGAGTAAACTCACGACCTGTCATGACCTGGTTGAGTGACTTCCTCCAATCAACGTGAAAGGATTACCCACAGAGAAAGAAAGGATTAAAGTCACCCATAAATCTTATCCTAACCTAGTACTCAAACTTCTTAATGCCTCTCAAAGAAGGATTAAAATCCTAAAGATATCCTATCTACGTGGTATAGGTACTCACAACCTCTAATAATAAACTGTTACGTTTGGTATCCCCAGCAATACTCACTATGGTCATTGGGCAAATGTAAAAAGCACAAACCCTAACGAGATTCTGTCTACATGGTCACACCCGGTGATTGTGAAGATCTCAAATTCTATCAACAGTCAGACAGCATGGCTGTTCATATTCATTTACAACATCCCCTTATAATTAGTATAAAAGTGTCCCACACAAAACCTTCTTTTATTTATTCTTTTAAAATACAAAACAGAAAGTGGGGTGTGGGGAAATGGGACAGATTCCTTAATGGCGAACATTAACGCGACAAACCCGCGACAATCGTGTCAACACCGGGGTTCCCCCAGCAATAAACTCGCATCTAAATTCACTACTATTCTACTGTCGGCTAGCCACAATGGCTAGACTGGACCCTAGTGGAATGGTTCATGCCATAAAAGTCTAGCAACCGAGCACTAATTAAGACGGGCCGACCTTGTTGGACGGTCTGGTGAACACAGCTCAATGGCCGCTCATTAACTCAAATTTCACATCTCACTGTTTTGTTTTATCTCAATTTTCATTTGATAAATTTGTCAACTTCAACTGGAACCCGGTCCCGTGTTACACGCGTGGCACACGCGTGTGCAACGGGTTGCACACGCGCTACACACCCGTTGCACACCCGTGTCCAACGGGTGTGCACCCCGTGTGCAACCCGTTGAGCACCCGTGTCACATGCGTGTTACACGCGTTCTCAACGCGTGTTAGGGGAATGAACTTTTAGGCAGTAGTGTATGCAAGCAGCTAAAATGGGCTCCAAGTAACATATCTAACGCAGACAAAGTTCCACTGAAATCAGGTAAAAGGTTGTCTCGTTAAACTGTGGTAGTCACAAAATTAGTCAAGGTATGGCCATGCAGATGCATTTATAAACCAATCGCAATGAACTTTTCTATATTATGTGAGGTTATTATTGACTGAGATCACATAAACAATTTGTGACTATTGTCCTTTGAATTCCTTCAATAAGTATAGCTAGTGATTTAGTTATGGATGGGATGTATCTTCAAACATGGTTGATTCAGGTCGGCCCGCCACAGTATATGTGTTCTAATACGTGCAAAAATATAAAAGGTGGTTTCAAAACATCACATCGGAATGGAATGGAGAGTCTTTTCCCCTTTTCCAGTCTAGGTCTAGACGTTGTATTTGTGTCAGGATTAAAACATTGGTTCTGTTTCATTAGGGCAATTAATGACATATGTTAAAAGCTTTGAGTTGGCCAACCTTTCGTCACCAATGCTTCTAGTCGAAATCGTACAACGGATGGAAGTCATTCAATATGCTTTTCGTTCCTGTGGTGCACATTTACGGCTGTGTAAAGGAACTGGCTGTAAAGAGTGGAAGCCGGTTGTCGGCATACTGATCGTGGCTTTCGGATCACAGGCTCGCGTTAACTAAACGTCGTAGGCTTGCACGTCTTCAGCCTATTCCTCCACCTTAAACTGATATGCCTTAGTTTACATGTTACAAACATCATTTAACCCATCTCACTTCAATATCCATTCTCATTTTCGACTACACACATCTCCTGTTATTGTGATCACCAAGAGTTTATAGAAATACTTTGAAGCCTTAATGCGCTAATTCCACTTTCGATCTCGTATGTTTCCCTGTGACCTTCCAAAGGGTAAAGATACTGTTTGTAATAAACGAAATTTCGTTTATTCTGACTGACCCATTCTCGTTTTCAAACAAATAGCTATGCATGCCATGATTACAAACGTCTCCTGATGAAATGAACCCCAGTTGTCCTTTTATCTGCCGTTCGTTATAGCCGTAGTTCGCAAGTCCCACCTTTTAATCCCTTATTTACCACAACCAAGGGGTAATGATTCTGACCTACCTGTGAGACAACCGTAACCATGGCGTCGCTGAACTTCCTGTCACATGTTCCATCCCAAGAGCAATTCTGATAACTTCCGCTCAAATGACTCCTGTTCCATTGGCTGAGATTGATGTCATGTGATGTACACCACCAATCAGGTTCGACGCCAGCAAATGTCATCATCAGCATAGTGGGAACAACCACTATCTTTGAGTAGCCGAGTGTTATAGTCAGAATGATTTGGTAACGACCAAAGCCTCCTAGGCCTTCAAGAAGACCTTCTAAATTCACTATGTTACGCAGATACCTTCCTTGAAAATCGTTGTACTGGCGATAGATCTACACAGGGAAGGGAAACATGCTTTGGAAAATTACACACAATTATTATCGAAATCTGAAGAATAGAATTATTCGGAGACATTCTCCATAAATATGTACATTTTACGACCCTTGTTGGTGTTGTGTTGTTATTGTTTTACGGTAATTATCTCTTCAGACTGTGCAATAACACTAGCCATGATGCATTGTAATGGGAACAGTATGGACTCGATAATTACTGTAACCGTTATTATTTTGTGCAAGTACTTGAACTGTTCCCAGACAATGAAGATTTTGCCTTCAGTATTTGTCACACAATAGTATATTGTCTTCTTTTGCCATAACTTACATAATCTACCCATTTGAATCATGGCATCTCACTAGAGGTTCAGAATCCGTGCTATGATTAGCGGTCAAAACATCAGGTTTCGAGCATCATATCTGGACAACAACCACCGGACTCACCTATAGAAACCGAGAACAAAGTATGTCTTTCGTGCATTTACTTCATCAGTGAATCCTCACAATTATCACATGCCAAAGCATCCACTCACGGACAACACGAAGACGAATACATACCCGAGTAAAGCAATAATGTAAAATGTATTTGAAAACAACAGGCACCAGTTCTCGTCATTCACCAGCGACTACATTTTGAGACATAATGAATTTGGCACTGGAAACAAACCCAACCCTCATTTGGACTTGTCCTTAAATAATTCAAAGTTTTACCAAAACTATTGAGCGATTACGAGTTATGTCCTGGAACGAAACGTGGCACCCCGTTTCTCTCTTTCCCCTCCATACTTGAAAGACAAAATATAAAGACACGGCAGTGTCATAAAGATCTGAAAATTGTAGTTTGCTACATACCTTTGGTAAAATGCCTTCGGTTGAGATTTATGCACACAGTTGGTCGAGTGTCACCGAAGACTCCGTTCGAAAGCTATCGTCTGTCCCAGCACATAGTCTGGAGATGTTGGAATATCATTAGGTGCTTAATATGCACAAGATGAAATATGCACACCGGCTGTTGTGTGTGTCATTGGTATGAAAGACGACCCCAATCTATTTCAGAATATATTTATTACAGTATGCAACTCTAAATGAGAGCCAAATTAAATTTTATCGGCATGTTCGATACGTTATGACCAAGTTTGGGCACAGATTTGAAAAACTTGTATGAAAATTGATTTTTATGCCATGTTCTGCATTTGCTTTGGTTTGACGTCAGTTGGATTTTAAGTGTTCATTTATCAACATGATACAGCCAGGCGTTATTATGCAATATCAAGCACAGGTTGTACAGACGAATGACATGTGCTGCATGAGGGTATCGTGTGATGGAAGATTGCACAGACGAATGACGTGTGCTGCATGAGGGTATCGTGTGATGGAAGATTGCACAGACGAATTACGTGTGCTGCATGAGGGTATCGTGTGATGGAAGATTGTACAAACGAATTACGTGTGCTGCATGAGGGTATCGTGTGATGGAAGATTGTACAGACGAATTGCATGTGCTGCATGAGGGTATTGTGTGATGGAAGATTGTACAGACGAATTACGTGTGCTGCATGAGGGTATTGTGTAATGGAAGATTGCACAGACGAATTACGTGTGCTGCATGAGGGTATCGTGTGATGGTAAACCTTGGATTATGTAACAAATGCAAACTGATGTATGATTATGTTATATGGAGTGATCACAGCTGCCAATGAAACACTCATACATGCGATATTCATCTTCATAGACATATGGTAATAAGCTAGTAGCTACAGGCACTCACGTAACGGATACTGTTCCGGCCAGGTTTAATTACGAGTGTGAAATCCAATTTGAAACCACCGTTTATGTTGCGAACTCAATTATATGTACATGCAGGTCGATGTCTGAATAATAATACATGCGATCACATGACGGGGGTGGGTGGATGGTAAATCCCTACTCAACAGCTCTTTCTGCCAATGTAATGTGTATTATATATATGATTTACTGGAAGATAACTGGATAGTCACTCTAGACTTTATGTGGCCAAGTC
Source organism: Haliotis cracherodii (assembly GCF_022045235.1). Taxonomy (NCBI): domain Eukaryota; kingdom Metazoa; phylum Mollusca; class Gastropoda; order Lepetellida; family Haliotidae; genus Haliotis; species Haliotis cracherodii. Next base: position 468,643 of record NW_027266279.1, read on the forward strand.
AATTATAAGTATTTGTATACATTAGTTAGATATTTTAGATGTTTTATTTCAGCTTTTATCTTTACAGACAGTACACTGCAAACCCCTAGACTCATGTAAGCCCTCAATACAATAGTGAGTGAGTGAGTTGGGGTTAACGCCGCTTTTAACAGTATTCCAGTTATATCACGGCGCATCAGCTTAATGTGGGAGGAAGCCCGAAGTGATGCAGGTCTCAGACGTTTACCACTTTGATGAAACCCACGAGAAAGGGTATGGTGCTGACAAACCTAGAAACATAATTGGGGCGAACCGGGATTCGAACCCACAATCATAGGTTTCTGGCTTGCCCAAGGGACGCAACTCTGCACAGCGAATCGCGCCGCCTTAGACTAGTGGGCCACCCGTACCCCCCTCAATACAATAAGCCTAGCCCTGCACGTATGTAATAACTAACTGAACAATGTCCACCTCACTGGATCAGGCCAGGTTCTGACCCATGCGGTTGCACTCGACACAAGTTTCTGTGGTCTTTCTGATTCAGTTTCTCCGGTCAGCTTTTAGTTTAGTTTGTCTGTCGGGCAGATCTAGTGGGTAGTCTTACACATATGTTTGGGGATGTCGCTTGGATCATTTTCTGGAAAATCAGCCCCTCGCTGATTTCGGATTTGAATAATTGTGTATATTCTTGGAACTCAGTGTTTGGGTATTGAGGATTTCATTACCCAGGTTAGTTTATTTGATTGATGTATTTCACATATTGTATATATCGTATGTCTTCAGAGATGTTAGATTAATGCCTCGGGGTATAATCAAACTGAGCTAGTGTTTATAGTAAAGTATGTATGTCAACCATCAGCGCAGTTCGCTGTATGTGAAATTGAGGTCATATAAATCAAAACTGTATCGTATAGCATCAATACAGAATGCTATCTTGTTAAATACGGTAAAACCAGGATAAACTTAACTAAACTTAATTACAATTTCAACATTTCCTAAACCTACAACTGTATGAATGCGGTGTGGAATAAGAGGGTATGTAAGCCATGGAATCGTGTGTAATCTCCAAGGAAGCTATATGTAAATCCTTTAGATACCGTGTTTGCAAGTTGTGTCATATGCTTTTTCTAGATCGAAAAGATATGATGGTATTCTTAATGAATGCTTCTAAACCAACTAAATGAAACCAGATTGTATATTTTAAAGTATCAAACTTATGAAGTCCTTGAAAGGCATTTAGAAGTGATACACATAAGGAAGAGAATTTGTGGATGTCAACTTCTTTATTATGAGGAACACAACGTTTCGGAGTATATGCTTTCTCATCAGGTGAAATGAAGGAATAAGCATAAAATGTGATATGCGATTGTGGTAAAAAGGCTGTGTTATTTATCATCACGACTTCTTCTGAAAGTTTGTGTCATATATAATGCTAGTGGGTATGTTCGAATACACATAGTATCAATCTCTAGTTATATATTTGAAAGTATGTGTATTAGTTTATTAAAAATATTCATATTAAAACGTCAATGTATTTAGGGCATTTACATTAACAATTCACAGTGTAGATTTACATGCGATGTTCAACAGTTCCTTAGCGTTTAATTTGACAATAGACCGAACATAGAAACTACGACAACTTAAATGTTCTCAGTTCTACCAAATATATTTATGTGCAAGTTCTTGTCAGATTTCGAATTGGAAACATGCAAACATGTAGACAGTTATTAAACCATTGATATATTACTCTTATACTCGTTACTACTTAAAAACGTTATGGTTTATCATTTATATTCTGAAGCAAAGCGATCTGAATAATTGTAACACTGAGACTCCAGAACCTCCACTTGGTAAGGGTTAACTACGTTTACGGTGTCTTGCATTAGTAAGTATGAACTACGTTTACGGTATCTTGCATTAGTAAGTATGAACTACGTTTACGGTGTCTTGCATTAGTAAGTATGAACTACGTTTACGGTATCTTGCATTAGTAAGTATTCACTACGTTTACGGTGTCTTGCATTAGTAAGTATGAACTACGTTTACGGTATCTTGCATTAGTAAGTATTCACTACGTTTACGGTGTCTTCCATTAGTAAGTATTAACTACGTTTACGGTATCTTGCATTAGTAAGTATTCACTACGTTTACGGTGTCTTGCATTAGTAAGTATTCACTACGTTTACGGTGTCTTGCATTAGTAAGTATTCACTACGTTTACGGTGTCTTGCATTAGTAAGTATTAACTACGTTTACGGTGTCTTGCATTAGTAAGTATCAACTACGTTTACGGTGTCTTGCATTAGTAAGTATTCACTACGTTTACGGTGTCTTGCATTAGTAAGTATGAACTACGTTTACGGTGTCTTGCATTAGTAAGTATTCACTACGTTTACGGTGTCTTGCATTAGTAAGTATTCACTACGTTTACGGTGTCTGGCATTAGTAAGTATTAACTACGTTTACGGTGTCTTGCATTAGTAAGTATTCACTATGTTTACGGTATCTGGCATTAGTAAGTATTCACTACGTTTACGGTATCTTGCATTAGTAAGTATTCACTACGTTTACGGTGTCCCGCATTAGTAAGTATGAACTACGTTTACGGTATCTGGCATTAGTAAGTATTCACTACGTTTACGGTGTCTTGCATTAGTAAGTATTCACTACGTTTACGGTGTCTTGCATTAGTAAGTATGAACTACGTTTACGGTATCTTGCATTAGTAAGTATTCACTACGTTTACGGTGTCTTGCATTAGTAAGTATTCACTACGTTTACGGTGTCTTGCATTAGTAAGTATTCACTACGTTTACGGTGTCTTGCATTAGTAAGTATTAACTACGTTTACGGTGTCTTGCATTAGTAAGTATTCACTACGTTTACGGTGTCTTGCATTAGTAAGTATTAACTACGTTTACGGTGTCTTGCATTAGTAAGTATTCACTACGTTTACGGTGTCTGGCATTAGTAAATATTCACTACGTTTACGGTATCTTGCATTAGTAAGTATTCACTACGTTTACGGTGTCTGGCATTAGTAAGTATTCACTACGTTTACGGTATCTGGCATTAGTAAGTATGAACTACGTTTACGGTGTCTTGCATTAGTAAGTATTCACTACGTTTACGGTGTCTTGCATTAGTAAGTATGAACTACGTTTACGGTGTCTTGCATTAGTAAGTATTAACTACGTTTACGGTGTCTTGCATTAGTAAGTATTCACTATGTTTACGGTGTCTGGCATTAGTAAGTATTAACTACGTTTACGGTGTCTTGCATTAGTAAGTATTCACTACGTTTACGGTGTCTGGCATTAGTAAGTATTCACTACGTTTACGGTATCTTGCATTAGTAAGTATTCACTACGTTTACGGTGTCTGGCATTAGTAAGTATTCACTACGTTTACGGTGTCTTGCATTAGTAAGTATTCACTATGTTTACGGTATCTTGCATTAGTAAGTATTAACTACGTTTACGGTGTCTTGCATTAGTAAACCTTCATATTGGAATACATGCTTGCTGTAAAAGGTGACTATGCTTGTCGTAAAAGGCGACTAACGGGATCGGGTGGTCAGGCTTGCTGACTTGGTCCCGATTGCGTGGATCGATGATCATGATATCAATCACTGGATTGTCTGGTCCAGACTCGATTATTTGGTTACATCCCGTTAGTGAGACATCCCATTAGTGAGACACCCATTGTAAGACGGTGGAGTAGGTGGGATTAATTAGCTAACACAGCCAGTCTACCCACTTAACAATGGTCACAGCCCATGATTAGCGGATTAATTAATAAGAGTAGGCCAGTAATTCTGTTTGAATATTCTCAGGAAATAACTTAGTTAGGAGCTAGTAGGAGCTTACTAAAAAAGTTGAGATGCATGTTTTGATAAAACTTACTTATTACACATATAAATTCCCCCTAGTCTGTGAACATTTCATTTAGAAGTCAAACCCTATATAAAGCAGGTTAAGCAATGTACAAAGTGCCTCAAATACAACCACACTGCCTCCCAATGCACATACCGTAAAACTAAATGTAAAAAATGCGCACAAACAGACTGCCCAGGCACATGCACACCCTGGTGCATCCACTGCAAATCCACCCAACACACTTCACTCTCAAACCAATGCCCATACAGACACACACTCACCCAGCAGGCCAACAAAAACATAAACATAGACACGGCTAAAATCCAAACACGAAAATTTGCTACACCTGCATCTAAACCACTCCTCCCTACACCACACCCAAACACCATCCCACAAACAAACACCACACCCATAACCGACAGCTCTGTCTGGGGCCCCTACCGAGAAACCGCACCCACCTCACACATACAAGCAGCCACTCAACCAACCACGAACCCTCCCACATCTCACATAGCCAAAACATCAACCCCCGCATGCAAAACAAACCTCAAAATGACCACCACAACACGACCCTCATCCAAGCACCCTACAGCCCATATGGTAACAACACTCTCCCACAAGCAAGCACAACATCAAAACACAAACACTAAGAAATCATCAGCTACACCCATCCCACAAACACCTTCACAATCCTCCACATCACATGCCTCCCCCATGGAAACTCAATCAGCTAAACCTAATCTAACCGATGACGAAGATTTCTCCACTACTGAGGAAACAATAGACACTACTCCAACTAAAACAAACCAAACTCCCCAACCAGCCAACACCCAAAACCTAAATAACCTCACCTTACTCCTAGCATACATGCATAGTCAAAACTCACCAAAAGCTAGCATGAAATCCTTCTACAAAGTAGCTTTCAATCTAAAATTAACCGATCTTCCCTTCTTCCTCTTTAACCTCCATCTAAAAGAACTCACCGAATAAAATAAAAACTAAAAACTAAATCACCAATCACCCGAACCCAATATTCGAAGGACTAGATATTTTTCAGTGGAACGCCAACGGACTCACCTCCCACGGCCATGAACTAAAAAATAAATTTAAACTAAATAAAGGCCCTCACATTGCTTGTATACAGGAAACCAAATTCTCAAAAAAATCCAAATTCACACTACCTAACTACAACTCAGTTAGAACTGACAGAGCTAAACCGAAAACAAGAAGAGCCGCAGGAGGACTAATCATATTTATCAGGGAAGATATAAATTACGAAGAAATAAAAATAGACACGCCAAACCTAGAAGCCAACGGCATTAAAATCACATTAAATAACCGAAACATAAACATCATAAATATTTACCACTGGGCGGAACAAAAAGTCCAACCTGAGGATCTAAACAAACTACTCCGAATAAGCGATAAATCTACTATATTCCTAGGAGACTTTAACGCTCACCATCCTACGTGGAGCATAGATGATAAAATAGATAATCATGGCAAATTAATCTCCGAATGGATAGAAACAAACGACCTAGTACTCCTTAATAGCAACCAACCCACGAGGTACGATAAGATAAACCAAAAAATGTCGGCTATCGACCTAACCATATGCACCGCAGATCTAGCCCAAAGTACTCAATGGGAAGTGCACGACGTCCCGCTAGGTAGTGACCACTTCCCCATAAACATAACCATAGGAAATACAAACGTACCAATCCAAACAGAAAACCAAGAACCAAAATTCCATTACAATAAAGCTAACTGGGACCAATTCCAAGATATCTGCAACGAAGCTAACTTAAACGAAATAGAAAATAATGATCCAGAAACCTATTGTAAAAACCTAACAGACTATATAATAAACGCAGCCAAAACCTCCATCCCCTTCAAAACATCTAAGACAGGCAAACCGACGGTACCATGGTGGAATGAGGAAATAGAACAGACTAGACGAAAACGTAAATCAGCCTTCAATAAAGCAAAACGCGACTACAAATATTTAAACATAGCCCACGAACTAAACCACCAGGTTCAAAAACTAGTCCAAATAGCCAAAAGTAGAGACTGGAAAAACTTCTGCGAAGGTATAAATAACCGTACAGATGCCAGAATGGTCTGGCGCAAAATCCACGCCATCAGAGGCTTAAAATGACATAAAAAAAACCTAACATTGACAACTCAACCAACCCCGCCCAAAAAGCAAATAATCTCGCCAACCACTTTTCGGCCGTTAGCAGTAACACCAACTTCAGTAAAAAATTCCAAGATAAACTTAAAACAGAAAACAAACCCACAAAAGAACCAAACAATAACAATCTAGAAATAAATCAACCCTACACAATGGAGGAGCTCCTCTACGTAATCCAAAACAGGAAAAAGGGCACAGCCCCAGGATTAGACCTAACTTCTTACCAAATAATTAAAAAACTCCCCCTAAAACTACTCCAGGCACTACTCAAACTATACAATCTCATCTACCTAAACGGACAGGTTCCTACTCCCTGGAAACAGGCCCTAGTCATACCAATCCCTAAACCTAATAAACCAGCTAATCAAGCTAACTCATATAGACCAATATCCCTAACTTCAAACTTATGTAAAGTAATGGAATCAATGGCTAAAAATAGATTACAACATTACTTAACCCAAAATAACATCATAAACCCAGATCAAAGCGGTTTCACTCCTGGCCGCTCAACCCTAGATAACCTCGCCCGACTAGAACAAGATATTAAGACAGGACAACTAAATAAACAATATACCACAGGCATCTTCTTAGACTTCTCTAAAGCTTTCGACATGGTATGGCACGATGGGCTAATACAAAAACTTAAAAAAATAGGACTCAAAGGTCAGATAATAAACTACATCCAGGACTTCCTAAACAATCGTAAAATAACCGTGGGTATAGACCAAACTCTATCGGACCAATGTCCCCTAGAAAATGGTACTCCACAGGGCAGTATCCTCAGCCCCACCCTCTTCAATATAATGATAAACGATCTGTTCGAGGGCCTATCCCCTAAAGTAAACACATCAAAATTCGCGGATGATGGAGCCATCTGGATCCGCACTAAAAGCATGAACATGGTCCAAAATTTACTCCAAAAATCTCTTAATAAAATACAACAATGGGCTGACAAATGGGGCTTCTCCCTTAACTCAGAAAAAACAACAGGAATAGTATTCAAACATAAAAACATGAAACCCGCCTCCCCAATCCTCCAGCTAAACAATCAAACAATCAAATTTCAAAAACAAACCAAATTCTTAGGACTTATTTGCGATGATCATCTCACCTGGGATGCTCACATCCAAAACCTAACAACTAAATGCAGTAAAGACCTAAACACCCTAAGATGCCTAACTGGCTCTAACTGGGGAGCATCCAAAGATACCCTCCTCTCTCTCTACATATCACTAATTAGATCAAAACTAGACTACGGCTGCGCCATATACAACACCCTAAACAACTCTCTATCTAAAAAACTTGACTCAATACAATATCAGGCTCTCAAACTAATTACACGCACCCAACATGGCACCTCCTACACCTCACTTCAGGCCTTAACAGGAGAAATGCCACTAAGTCTACGCAGGGAACAGCTAAGCTTAAATTTCTGGGCCGCGTCCCAATCTAACCCTCTCATCCAAAACTTAATAAACCAAAACATCAGCCCCAAAAACCAAGCTCTAGCTCGTAAACATCCCTTACTTACCCCAATATCCCAAAGAATAACAAACTACCTAAATGAACACCAAATTAAAAATCTTAAACAAAACTGCAAACAATCAAATATCTTCACCCCTAAACTTAAAATACCCAAAATAGACACAACACTAGCTAGCCAAATAAATAAACAAACCGACCCAAACATAGCTAAAACTACCACACTAGCATACATACACGAAAATTGGCCAAATTGGTGTCACATTTACACGGACGGATCCTCAAATCCGACCTCCAAACACACAGGTTTCGGAATGTCCATACCACACAACCAACTAAAACCACACAATCCTTCCGACTCCCAAACAACCAATCAATATTCACGGCAGAACTAATGGGCATGGCCTCAGCCCTCCATAATCAAGAATCCAAAAACCACAAAAAAAATCCTAATACTTACCGACTCCCTAAGTGGACTGCAAGCCCTCCAAAACAAAAATACCAAAAACCGACCTAAATTAATAAATCAAATACTTAAAAGCTCCAACGACCTAACTAAGGCAGGCAAACAAATAACCTTCTTGTGGATACCCGCCCACGTAGGAATATACGGTAATGAAAACGCCGATAAAGCAGCTAAACTATCCCTCAAAATCCCAGAAATAAGCTTAAACTTACCCATCTCAAAATCAGAAATTAAAAGTGTAAACAAGCAAAAAATCACAAAAAAATGGCATAACCTATATCTAAACTCAAATAGCCAAATCAAAAAAGTGCTCAGCAAACCACTAACCAAACCAAAAATTCTCCATCCATCCAAAAAAATCGACAGAGTAATCACTAAACTCCAAACAGGACACACCAACCTAAATAACCACCTAAAAAAAATTAAAAAACACACTACAGGTAACTGCCCACACTGCAAACAACCAGAAACCCCAGAACACGCACTCATCCACTGCACACACTACCTAACACATCGAACCGCATTACAAACCACCCTAAATCTAAACAAAGCTCTAACTCTAGAAGAAATACTAAACCCACAAAATAAACTAGAAAACTTCAAGGCCTTAGGCGTATTCTTAATAAAAACGGAACTAATAAAACGCATCTAAAAACACAATAACCTACCAAATCAAAATCACATAAACAAACAAACATCCACCATACCCAGCTCCCTTAGTTCTCCTCCCCAATCCCATCGGCATCTATTCCAAATCTCAAAATTCCCAAATTCTATATAAGCAACCCCTAAACCCCCCCTCTTGGGTTGCACAGACCACCTTCGCCCCTTTCGGAAACACATTAAATGGCCTGGCCGGGCCCGTGTGCGAAATACGCATCAGTCGGAAAGCGCGCGTTAAATCTCCAAAGTAAGTAAGTAAGTAAGAACATTTCATGCACAATCATGGCAGGCTTGCAGCAGGTTGAGTTCATTAACAGTCAAAGAGGTACTCTCCAGGTCCTCTTTCAGGGATATCTCCACTACAAGAACAAAGTAAGATAAACTGGTACTCAATGCCGATGTGCCGTTAAGACCTGCATTGGCAAATGTACAACAGTTTGAAATTTTGTTAGAAATTTCACTGTACACAACCACCCACCAGAAGACACCAGCAGAATCAAGTTCCTTGGCAGCTTAAGAAAGAGAGCAAGAGAAGAACCAACCACTCCTATGCCAGCCCTCTACAACGACGAGGTCTTGAGACATGATCCGGAGGCTGCAGCTATATTTCCCTCCTTCAGCTCAGCCGGCAGCGCCATGTACAGACACCGCAGTCACACCATCCCGAAACTCCCTAAAACCAGAGCTGAAGTCGACATTGCAGCACCCTGGAGAGAGACCCATGATGGTGAGCGGTTTCTGCTTTTCGCCGACGGTGAAGAAGACAAGATGCTGGTATTTGCAACTGATGATCAGCTTAGAGTCCTCCAGTCAGCTTCCATTGTCTACGTGGATGGTACTTTCTCCGCCTGCCCAGATCTTTGGAATCAGCTTTACATACTGCATGCACGGACAGGAAGCATTACCTATTCCCTAGTCTACGCAGTGATGCCTGATCGTCGGACTACAACTTACCAACGCCTCTTTGCTCAGTTGAAGGTCCACATCCAACAACTACTGAACCAACCATTCAACCCAGAGACATTCCAGGTGGACTTTAACTGGATTTTAATGGATTTTCAGGGATGGATGAATTAAAATGTTGAATTAGATAAAGTAAAAGAGGGTATCAAACATCTTGAGTCATTTCTTTTGTCTATAATAAGACAAGTCTATTTTCATGATAATTACCTGATTAACATGTGCAACCAGGTATGACCTTGTTGTTTTAAGGTGTCTCACAACTGGGCTGTCTTACTAATGGGAGGAGACCGATTATTTACAGGCCGCCGTCATATAGCTGGAATTTAGCTGGAGTGCGGCGTGAAACAACAAACCAACCAACATCATATTGGAATATGTAAAACATGAAAACTGATGTATGATTATGTAATATGATCTCAGTTGCTTGAATAATTCCCTACACCAATGAAACACTCATATATGCAATATTCATCTTCACAGACACCTGACTGTCATAAAATATTATTTATCTTTAGGCAATCATGTTACAAGTACTGTTCCAACCAGATCCCGTTTGAAATGCGTACGCCACATTGTGAACTACATTCTGTGTACATGTCAGCCAATGTGATATGTCTGGGTGAAGATGATGTGACCACATAGTGGTGGCTGCTGTATGGCCCCCATGTACATAACAGCTGTTATTCCTCGTCACATACATCTATACATACGTAATTAGGGGTGGTGGCTAGTCTTGCTATACTTCACATTCATAATAAGTTTGAATGAGGGATCTGAAGTATTAGCACACACACACAAAAGCTGTTTTTTAAAAGAGGCATTTTTTTATTAAGACAAGGAAAGCATCAACCCATACGACAGTCTACAACTTCATATAAAACATCTCTAACTAGGGCCTCGTTCCACTCAAAGCAATCGTAGTGATAAGATCTAAGTTAAAGTAGAGAAGTTAGGACCGTCTAAGAGATGCGATCACTTAGTGGAAAGGAGCCCAGGTTTATTTAAGAAATAAACGACGAGTGGGAGTTGTTTATCGTATCGTATCGACATCCACAATAACTCATATAGTGTGTATCCGTCTCTTCATCATAGATGTTAACTGCCTATGTAGCACTGACAAGGCAACTTCTGATTGGATCAAAAACTCCCTATACAATATTAGCATACATCCTGGATACAAGTTCCGTGACGGTCCTGAGAAGAGATATACGGACATGAGACATGGCAGTGGATGAAGATCGGGACACTCGACACTCAATCAGCCGCATGTCTACACAGGGGAAAGACCACGCTGTCACCCCAGGCAGATAACTCTCGACACAAGTAGAAAGAGGATATATGGATGTGTTTATGATGCAATGTTCGCAGTTACATATGATGGTCAATGTCAGGCAACATTAGCCACAGGAAGTTTCTCGCATGCTGCAACACTAGACAAGCCAGCTGATGCGTTGTGCAACAACAGTGAGAAGAAACTGATGAAGATGACCGTGTCCAATAACGTGAGCACAGAGGTGACCACACTGGACGCCAGGCTATACTGAATAAAGGCACTATTTACTACGATGGCTTTGATTAAACTATTCTAGGTGCAGTTAATTTGACCTATAACAATGCAAAAACTTTCCATTCAATAAGCCTGACGGGATTGATCAGTTACATCTGTGTTTTATTCCCTGATTTCCACAATGGTTATTCTGCAATGAAGTTGAAAAATACTCGATTCTGATTGGTCAAATGACAATAACCACCTCTAATTGAAACAGGTGATTGGACGACCGCATGACCGCGGAAGCTAAAATTTATAGAAAGAACTTCTTTCTCAATCATTGTTGGTGGGCAGATTGAAATTACATGAACAATTATAGGTTACAAAATGAAAAGGTTCGGTTATTCACAGTGTCAAAGCTATTTTTATGACATCAACTTTCTATTAGGAAATGTATTTTATTCAAATTATATCTGTGAGATTTATCCGCATACCAGTGATTCATATTTCGCACATGCGGCAAAACACAGTGTCACTCCAACTGTGAGCCAGAGACCCCTGATGTGAGTCTACCAAGCCGGACTGACACACAGGATCCCTCCCTCAGACAACCAGTGATTGGTGTGTTAACTTCACGTCACATGGTCGGCGTACATGGTCTGTTCGACTGTGAGAAAAGGGTCAGTGAGACAATTTGAGAACCTACCGGAATTTAATTATTTAAAAAAAAGGCGCAATCATCCATGGTTACAGCCGATACACCGCTGAGACCTGTGTTGTTGTGAAAGATATAAGAGTGGGTAATCTCCAGTGTGTAATTGAATGAAGGCCTGAGTTGTATGTTCACGGATGTCAGAGGCAGCTACGTAGACTTCACTCTGCCTCCACCGACTAAAACCTTCAACCCAGAAGCTTTCTCTGTTTTTCAAGTTAAGAAACTAAACTAGTGTCCAAAAGAAACGATACCAACTTATTTTCAAAATTGTTTTTTACTAAGTGAAATGTCTAGTATGAAAACATGCCAATTCGTATTGCACATCCCAAACACAGCATAGTCGATAAAAAATACCGGGAACACGTGATCACTTCCGGGAAAAAACGTAAATTTCGTGAAAGTGACATTTCCCTCTCTAGCATGTTCTGCACGTGCATAAAAACTGTATAAAACGGCTGATATCACAGCAACAAAAAGAACACAAGATATGCCACGTTTGACAGCCATCGAGAGAGAGAGAGCCGTTGGAATGGTCCAACAAGGAGCGTCACACGTCGACGTCGCCAGAAGGTTGGGCTGCGCACGCATCACTATCACCAGGTTGATGCAGCGGTTACGTGAGACAGGTCAGACGTCAGACAGGCCCAGGAGTGGAACACCACGAGTAACCACGCCCCGTTAAGATCGTTACATCCGGGTATTACACCTGAGGAACCGCACCGTAACAGCAACGTCCACGGCGGCTACAGCACTGGGACACAGGATCAGTCGACAGACCGTCTACAGGAGACTACGGCAGTATGGTATCCAGCCACGTCATCCCTACCGCGGACCGCTCCTGACGCCTCGACACCGGAACAACAGACTGATCTGGGCCAGGCGAGTTCGACGTTGGCAACGGCGGGACTGGGCACGTGTTATGTTCTCTGATGAGAGCAGATTCCTCATCTTCAGAAACGATGGACGGCAGCTTGTATACCGACGATTTGGTGAACGTTTGGCGCCTAACTGTATCCAACAGGTCCGGCCGTTTGGAGGTGGAGGGTTAATGGTTTGGGGTGGCATATGTGGTGACGTCAGAACGATGCTTGTCGTAATTCGTGGAAACCTGAATGCACAGCGTTATCTTGATGACATCCTACGGCCTGTTGTGGTGCCCTTTATTCAGCAACAGCCTCGTGGAATCCTTTTCCAACATGACAATGCAAGGCCACACACAGCAAGATTGACACAGAACTTCCTTGCCAACGCCAACGTACAGGTTTTGCCATGGTACGCATGTTCACCGGACATGAATCACATCGAGCACTTATGGGACCACCTCGATCGGCAAATCCGACGTCGCCGTGTGCCTCCAGTCAACGTCCAGGACTTGGAACGATGTCTCCTCGAGGAATGGCAACGCATCACTCCCAACGTCATCAGACGTTTGACGTCATCAGTCCGTAGGCGTGTTCTGGCATGTATTGATGCTCACGGTGGACATACCCGCTACTGACCTGACTTTGAGACGTGTGGTGTGACATTTCCCGTTGTTTCTGTGATCAGTGCTCTAACGAAATGTTCTTTTTTCGACCCCATCCATCTTTAAAGGCTTGTCATATTGGTTGTACAGATTTTATTGAAATGAAATTTTTGTACAGATGTTGTGAAAGGATTTTTCAAAAGCATAACACCAATCCTAAACTTCTGCATTGTTTAGTTTTTCTTTTATGTCGTTGCAAACAGGTGGTATCGTTTCTTTTGGACACTAGTTTATTTGACTTTGTATGTTAATTTTTGTGCGTTAACAATGACATAAATAAGTTATATTCATGTTAGATATGTTGATGATATCGTAGATTTGTGAAATGTATCATTTGGTAAATAGCCATTGTAACATAAAAGTAGGTATGTTCCCTGATCTGATTGGTTAAAAAGTGTTGTCGAATGAGCATAACATCGCTGAATTTTTGGGGTCTCATCACCGTGTATGTATACATTAATTAATGGAACTATTTTTGAAATCATCAACATGGAGGAACAGACTGAAATTTACCCTGACGTCCACATCAGGCGTCGTGTTCAAATGAAATTTCCGTACATCCATTCAGCATAACATCACGCAAATCTTACAAAACGAAATATTTATCTCCTTAGTAGACAATACTCCCCCTTGTGAGCATCATATTCACTGTATACATGTTATTGAACTATTTGCACGGCAATATCTCGAATATGAGCATATGCACCATACTTATAACAACGGTTTGCCTGTAATGTAGAATTCTTGTCAGAGGATAGTAGAAATGGGAAGCGAGTGTGCTATATCTTAAGTGATTCTATTCCAAAAGATGTTTGTCATTTCCAGTTTTTATGTCAACTGTCCGTGCATGGCAGCGTGAAACGATTGTACTATTTTATATCGATGTCCTACGTTGTCATTGCTGCCCTTATGATGGTCACGTGCTGATATTTCAGGGTCTTGATGGTGGTCAAGTTTTAACACTGTGATGTCTTGATGGTCAAGTGTTAACATTGTGGTGTCTTGATGGTCAAGCGTTAACATTGTGGTGTCTTGATGGTCAAGTGTTAACATTGTGGTGTCTTGAAGGTCAAGTGTTAACATTGTGGTGTCTTGATGGTCTAGTGTTAACATTGCGGTGTATTGATGGTCAAGTGTTAACATTGCTGTGTCCTAATGGTGGTCAAGTCTGGTATTGTGGTGTCTTAAGGATGGTCAGTTGGTAACATTGGGGTGTCTTAATGGTCAAGTGTTGACATTTTGGGGTCTTGATGGTCAAGTGTTGATATTGTGGTGTCTTGAGGATGGTCAATTGTGAACATTGTGGTGTCTTGATGGTCAATTGTTAACATTGTGGTGTCTTGATGGTCAAGTGTTAACATTGTGGTGTCTTGAGTATGGTCAGTTGTTAACATTGTGGTGTCTTGATTGTCAAGTGTTAACATTGCTGTGACCTAGTGGTGGTCAAGTGTTGATATTGTGGTGTCTTGATGGTGTAGCTATTGCGATTGTGTTTATAGTGGGGCGTCCAAATGATGTAGTCATTGTGTTCGTGGTCATGTCTTTCTTGTGAATCTAGTTTTGTTCTGTTTATGTTCCTGGTGATGTCCAGATTAGGATTTCACCCTATCATGTTCCCAACGAGATACAACTCTCCTTAATCTGTATGTCGTCTCCTGCATTGATTCCTAACGGCTTCAGAAGCCTAATGTTACTGACATTGTAACATTATTTTGCAGTCATTTTTCAAATGCGTTAAGTCAACCATTTTTGTCTTCTACAAAATGTTCTGCTACTACATATGTAATTAGAGTGTGATAAGACGGCTGTGTCAAAGAGGGACTTGTGTTTTACTTACTTCAACCAGTTGAGCTCCGCCTACTGCTCCACCTGCAGGTTCGTGAAGATCAAAGGTCGGACATAGTGCATACAGGAGTATCCATAAAATGGATAGCATATTATAGAACGGCCTTTTGGCATCTATGTGTAAAGTTTAGATACACCTTTGCTTGGAGCAATGCAAAGAGTCCTCTGGCTCTGTATAGGCTCTGTATTATAAAAGAAGATTCAAAACTGTAAACGTTTACAACAGACAAACATAGAGGAACGACAGCTTTTTAATAATAACACATAATCGTGGTTACTCGTGGACAAAGGAAAATGGAAAATGACCTTTTCTTCTTATGAATTTCTTACTTTGTATACTTCAGTTTATATCTTTGTCTATCAGTTCAGGTTTAGCTATACCAGACCCATGGCAACCATAAATATCTTCTGATGTCACAGCCGTGAAACAATCTACTTTATCAGTTCTTCACAATTTGTTCGTCAACTTCATCTTTTCTGTTGTTAAATGAGCCTGAGCTGCTTGACACGAGAGGCGTCCCCTGGTCGCCTGATGTGTGTACACATCCCTTTCGAGCAGATGTGGAAGTGGAGATCATCGTGTCTTCCAATGCTTTCCCCCTGGTCTCTTCGAGTCCAATGGTAGCAAGCACAGTGAGAACCGCCAGAATTCCCAGAGCAACGAATGGCACCATGAGGTCCTTAGTTCCACCCTGAAACGTTTATTATTATTTAAACAAATGTGGATTTCACTGAATCATAAAACACAATACAAGTCATAATTTTTCGGCGAAGATTTCGAAGAGCACCACGCGAACGTTGCTCAAACGTTGTTTGATCAGGGTTACAATATTCAGGGCCTCAGCCAAGCCTCCGAGGTGTTTTGTGATAGACACGTGGAGGACAGTTCCAAATCCGACGCATCAGTGACAAAAATCATTATTTTAGATCATAATTCGGCCAGAAAACAATCAGTATATTTTGTTCATTATTAACCCTAAAACAAATATTGCTTGACATTTTAATAAAGTGATTTGATATGAAATTGAAAAATATGCACTTGCAACCTTTTAAGAAAATGCTCATCAGGGGACCCCATTGAGTGAAAGCAAATCATCTCACAGACTCCCTAATTATAATTAATAGAGCTGTGATGGAAATTTGAGTGAGTGAATGAGGATCGAACCAAGTTCTTCGGCATGACGCGCGAACGCGCTTAACCACTAGGCCACACCACCACATGAGAAGGGAGACAGCGAGAAAGAGAGACAGATTGAATACTGCAGACTGCGCTGCCTCAAGCAACAATTACACACACGCACACACAAACACTTTACTTTTAATGATTTGTTACCAGACACTGACCAGAGACAGAACTTGACCTGCGAATATACCACCGATTCTTGCAGCGGCACTCTGAGCAGCAGACGACAAGTTTCTGGAAGAACAAATGTATTACTTTATCACAAGTTGATACATCAATGTCAACTTACATAACTTTTCGGAAACTAATAATAATAATGTCCTTTTTGACACTAATGTGATTGACAAGATTCGGGAAAAACGTCTCAAATATGCGGACCAGTGGATGCCCAGCTTAGGCACAGACACAGTATCGTAAGCGACATGATGGCGTGGCTCCATTATTGTGTTACCGTCTTCGCCATGCTTGTGGTTTTGACACAGAGGTCCATCCATGGTACGACCAAGAATATGTAGAGGGCGTCATGGAAAATGATAAATAGAAAATTCTTTGGAATAGGCCCTCAGACCTCAGACCTAACCGGGCCAACAAACCTGATAGTGACCTTTTTGATGAATACAATGAAATCATTTATATCGTTGAATTTTCTGTCCCCTTTGACACTATATTATTGATAATATACAGGAAAAACATGGCAAATATCCGAACCTCGCTTTCGAAATATCACGTTTGAATACCAAGTACCAAGTTGTCCGAGTCCCCATTGTTCTCGGTGCCTGAGGTTTGGTACCTCCCAATCTGTTGACTGACATTGGGAGAGTACTCGGATTTTCTACAGCCCTTCTGACAATCTGGGTAATGCAGAAGGCTGCAGTGTTGGTCAGTCTTCACATTCTCCGAAAAAGTTCTGGGTGGGTTTGACTAGGCAGCGCTTCCTGGGAGAAGTCCCATTCGCTGTCTGGGCTGTGTGTAGAAGGGGCAAGGGCCCTGAGTTGATGCTGACCCTAACCAGCCTGACTGTGCCAGGATCATCCAAACCCTCTTTGCTGCATTTTATCATTTTAATCTGTACATAATACTACTACTACTACTAATAATAATGATAATATTTTTTCCTAGGCGCGGCTTTACATCCACTGTGGAATTCCTAATGACTGTTTTAAACAAGTGTGTTTTTAACCCGGTCATGAAACTGTTCAGTGTTGTGGAGCATTTCATTTCATCTGGTAGAGTGTTCCATTTCACGACAGCAGAATGTTTTGAAAGATCAGTATCCAAACGTCTTGAGGGCGTGTACACATTTAGCAGAGTAAGTGAATGAGCTTGGCTTAACGCGGCTTTGAACATTATTCCAGTTATATCGCGGCGTGTCAGCTTGATGTTGGAGGAAAGCCCGAAGTGATGCAGGTCTCAGACGTTTACCACTTCGGTGAAACCCATGAGCACGGGTATGGTGCTGACAAACCTAGAAACATAATCGGGGCGAACCGGGATTCGAATCCACAATCATAGGTTTCTGGCGTACCCAAGGGATGCAACTCTGCACAGCACATTGCGGCGCCTCAGACAACTAAGCCACCCGTGCGATCACAGGGGCCAAGAGATCGCCAGGGGCCGTTCTTTTATGCACTGAGTTGTCAAAGAGAAAACTCAACCCGAGCTTGTACTGGGAGCCAACGAAGAGACTCAGTATTGGTGTGATGTGAGTTCATGTCAAAATCGCCTTTTGTGCCACTTGTTTTTGAGCAAAACCTGTTCCACCATGGCCCCGCATATTAACCTTTTGAATTGTTAAGTAAACACCACTTTGCAATAACGAAACTGCTTTTAACCCTTTCACTGCCTTGAGGACAGAACAATATCACGAAAAACGTCGAACCCGCGAAGACCGCACTGTAGGGAGACGGATGTAGTCTCTTGCAGCGGCGACATGGAAGACATTTTATGAAACTGACAATTGAATATTCACTTACGCCGAGTTTATAGTTTATCCTTTTTGAACGGTGAAATATGTTTTATGCAGAACGTTGTATTATAGTCTATGCATTATATGTACGTGTGATTCGATAGGTTTTCGTTCACAGAAACAAACAGATTGAAAAGAAATTACTCTTGTATTGATCAGGGCTATGTTTAAGCATGAGTGACCCATCAACATATGCAAGTAATAGTTAGGTGATAAATATGCTCGAAAGGCGGTCTGTATATTACAGGAAATACTGTTTACCTGATAACTGTAGGGAACTGTTCTGCGCACAAAGTCAAACAAACTAGCCACCCTGTGGAGATTGTAAATTTGGCTGCTATTGCACATGCGTTGATGTAATTTCCTCTTTCATCAGCAGGTGCTAAACATACAGAAATGTATGGTAAATAAACGCATGGTGCACACAACAACTGAGTTGCTTGCCTCTTACATTTTTATAAAGAGTAAACGACTGAACATAACAGGCTAAAACCATACTTGCTGACATCGACCTGCTACACTGAATTCTGCTTCAATTTTTACTATATTATCTACCCGTGCGTATCCAGTTAGAATTGGTCTTCAGAAACCCATGCTTATCGTAAGAGGCGACTAACGGTACTGGGTGATCAGGCTCGCTAACTAGGTTGATGCATGTAGTCGTATCCCAATTGCGTGGATCGATGCTCACTGAATTGTCTGGTCCATTGAGTGAGTGGGGATTGACCGCCGTCATATACCTTGAATTTTGCGGCGTAAAACAACAAAGAAACATGATTAATAACGGTTTTTTTCCATTATTATTATTTAGTTCGAAATGAAACAAACATTTTAAGATTTTTTTGGTTATGAGCAGATAAACAAACCGACGTCAGTTTTGTTGGTTGACAGCTGCATAATACCTGCAACCTGTTAGCTCTTGTATCCAAAATTTTATGTTTTGAAAAGATTGTAATTATTTGCAGACTGCCTTAACTCAGCTGGAATACTGCTGGGTGCGGCTTTAAACAATAAGCAAACAAACAATTTTATCTAATAAATGCAACACAAGCTGACTGTACCTAACCGTGTTGATATTGCCAGTCCAAAGCACAATGCAGCCGTCAAGAAGAATGATAACGCAGCCCCAACTCGCCGTCCGAAACTGTGAACAGGATGAGCATGCACACATTTAGTGAGTGAGTGAGTGAGTGAGTTGGGTTTAACGCCGCTTTGAACAATATGCCAACCCTATAATGTTGGAGTGAGTGAGTGAGTGAGTTGGGTTTAACGCCGCTTTGAACAATATGCCAACCTTATAATGTTGGAGTGAGTGAGTGAGTGAATTGGGTTTAACGCCGCTTGGAACAATATGCCAACCTTATAATGTTGGAAGAGCCTTAAATGATGCAGGTCTCAGACGTTTACCACTTTGGTGATACCCACGAACATGGGAATGGTACTGATAAACCTAGAAACATAATGAGCGACGTTAAACTCAATTTCACCTCACCTCAAAACATGTAATTTCTGAGAAAAACGCACTAAGTTTAAGGGCACGAATAATTATTAGAATGCGATCAAGAACAATGAAAAATGTAAAGATAGCAAAAAATGGTAAAAGTGTGCAATCAAACTTCGTTATAATAATCTTTTACAATAAAGGAAGATCTGTACTATGTTAACCCGTTTTACATTAAGTGTTAACAGGTAAATTCTTACAAGAAAAGTACTATTTACATTTAAGGTTGTAACACTATTTGTATTCTAATACAATTAATGGCATAACGGATGCACAACTACACAATTAAAATCGAGTTTATCAGACATATGATATCGATAGATGAACCATTTGCGTATTAGTTATCGTTGTCATCTGAATATATACTATACTTATTGAAGATTTAGACATTGATGTGGCAACTTGTTAACAGATGAATTCGATCAGTAAGTTTTAGAATCCTTCAAGAATATTAATTTTAAAGCTGCGTTGATTATGGATTACTTATTGTTTTGTGTATTGCATTATCGCCCCATGTAAAGCAGTTGTCCAAACTTCCATCTTGAAAACTCACAAAGAGGTGATGAGGATGATGCAAGGAGTTATAGGCAGCTCTGTGAGAGCCATTAATGTCAGGTTCATGTAGAAGTCACCGGACAGATTCTTCAGGCCGAAGGCTATACCATAGTATACTACAGCGCATCCAAACCTAGTGGGAAAAACACAAACCAATTACATCCACATGCTGTAACGTTGAATGCACTCACAGAAGTCAAAGAAGTTACTGAGAGTTCTGAAATTGCATTCTGTAACATCACTGAAAGACTTCTTCGCTAAAATGGAAGAAGCTACTTAAAGTGATACCTATGACCTTTTAGACTAGAAATAATACAAGCAAACACTGAAATACATGCAGCTGAACCATTTCATATTTTTTTCTGTACAAATCAAGAACAATCTACGTCTGTGCCCCCACATTAAATGAACGACTTCATTTCAGAAAAAAATAATTCTGATATACCCTCTTTACTATTACTTTAAATTGGACTTGACTAGCACAATTATATCATCAAGGTCTACGAGTGATTATGGTAGGCAACTTTCAGACCAGGTGAACGTTCACACATGATCTGTGGCATCGTAGTGAAGGCAATATGCTTTAATTGAAATCAAAAGGTAAATATGAATATAGAACCAGTCAGAAAACACTGAATTATTTGCATGCAATCCCATTTACTTCAACGGCATTGCAAACCTCTCTGTCTCTCTGACAAGTCTTTCTGCATAAAAAGGAGGATGTTCAGGCCAGGCTTACCAGATAAAACATGAATAAAATGTTTTCTTGAAGAGCTTCTTTGTCCTCAGTAGATCCAGATAAGAGTAGTTCCTGGTTTGTTTCCCCTCCGCCTTCTCCTCCTCAGCTATCAGCTCCAAGATGGACGTGTCCGGAACTGGCTTCTTGTTATAGGCCGCCATCTTGTTGATGACACTCTTCGCCTCCTCCAGACGTCCTTTCACAGTAAGCCAACGAAGCGATTCTGGTACAAAGCTACAAGATCACTTAAGAACTTAAATACTTTGTTTCACAGTGGTTTTGGCTTGGTAATATGATCTCCGTTAAATGTCATCAAGATGAGCCATCCCCAGCCCTCTCTGCATAAGGACCAGCACTGAGTCTGTTAATGGAATATCAATTTGTAACTTGAAACTACACAGTCTCAGCTCAGATCCGAACACATTCTGACCACTGGAGGATATAGTATAAAGGCACGTTTCCACTTGTAACATTTTTTAATTAACAACATTAGAAAGATTATGTCCAATAAATGAATGACAAAACTTCGTCATTAGATATGATTATCATCATGATTGTGAACTTCAGAAAGACCACGTTTTTGTTCTTTAAATCAAATACTTACAACCATGTACAGAGGTATGGGAATGTCAAAGCTGCCATTGCGAGATGGATCCATTTCCAGTTGTGGAGCCATTTAGCTAAGAGACTCAATACCAACATCCCTAGAGGCCAGTCAGGAAGTGATGCAACAAAGGCCCGCCATTTCGTTCCAACAAATTCTATCTGGTACAGGTATGCAGTTGCCAAGTGAAGACCACATCCAACGCCAAGAAATGCTCTCACAATTGTAAACATGATCCAGGAAACGGAAAAGGCTGATACGATATTTCCAAGGCAGGTCACAAATAATCCACCATAGAAGACCTTCTTTCGTCCGTATTTGTCTGCACAGTAGCCAGCGATTATTGCACCCACAAGCAAACCGGCCATTTGAACAGATATCATAGCATTGCTGACCCAACTCATTTCACAGACCAAATTCCACTGAAATGAAGCAAACCGAAACGTCGTTTAGTGAAGTATATAAGACAGCTTCACGATAAATCTCAACGAAGAATGAAGAACGAAGAGTTGTTTATTTCACGATAAAACATTGTTCTATCATGACGTCATTTCTGGATATTCGAACATGCGCTCACTTCTTGATGACATCTTAAATTGGACGACGTTATTTTTGAGGGGGAAGTGTCTCGTGAGTTGTTCCCCATAGATGTAACTGGGCAGAGCAGATGAAAGTGGGAGAGATATGACAATCGGTATTGGGAGAAAAGGTGCGGATAATTGTCATAAACATTGTGAGAATGCCAGACTTAACCTTGAAAAGGCTGTACAACATGTTGATATCTCATATAAAAAATATTCGACTCGTTGTCGTTGTCTATCGTACAATAAAACACTGCAGGGAGATTAAACCATGAGGGGCGCCACTCGTCGTTTATTTCTTAAATAGAACGGTGTTTTAACATTAGGTGGGACTGATGACGTTTTGCTTCCACATTGATCGTGATTTGCATCCTATAAGTGTTGTAAAGTCCGAAACGATGCACTGTAAACAATGTTTGTGTTGTCATAATGAGGGAAAAAACAAAGATAAGTTGGCTTGCCGTTTTACTCCTCTGTAAGTCACAAATATGAACAACAAAATAGATTGCGTTTTCACATATTTAAGTGTAAGTGCAATAAACTGGGACTGTAACTATAACAACAAAATAATCCCCGATCGATAGAGGAATGATTTTTTTCCTTAAGTTTGTAATATGAGATACAAGATCGAAAATCAAATGTTCCTTGAGAATTGAGTATTCACATGGTAATAATTCCACTTGCCTCAAAGTATTTTCTGTGAATATATAGAAAATCCTTCCTTGATTGGATTGAGGATTATGGTTAATGAAATAGAGACTTCATGATGTAGAATCCAGCCAAAGGCTGACAGTACTGAGGCGTGGTTTTGGCAGAGTTGTGACATTATTGGATATGTCAGTTATACCAAGTTCTTTGACCAGAAAATTAATATAGTGATGGTCAGTGGAAACAACTACAAACAGACTTTGGATGAGAGCTGGCTGGGACATCGTGGATGTATTCGAATTCTGTCGCACTGACTAAATCCACTCTGACGTACATTCAACTCTTTTTTACTGAGCCATATTGGCATATGCTTCTGCCGCATCCCTAAAGATTGTACAGTTGTGGTCTCAGTTGGTCATGGGCTGTTCATTTTGAGTCAAATGTGAATAATATGGCATTGTCAGTAATAGCGTCTCCTGTGATTAAATCATCTACACGGAGGAGCCACAAGTTACATCATGAGCTGCCAAATCCACCTTCTGCAACACGTCCCTACAATTGAACGTCTTTGAAGAAAAGGTGGGAAAATTAAACTGTTGGTAGTTCCTAGAATGTTTTTGGACATTTAGGGAATATAACTTTTTTCTGAGAAGGTTACTTGTGTTTAAAGCATCACTCTTCTTGGCTGCAAATTTCAAAATCTGAATTATATTGAGCATACCTCTGTGACAGCCGTCTCCATGACATCACTGAACTTCCGCTCACATGTTCCGTTCCAAACGCAATTTTGAAAGCTTCCGTTCAGTTGACTCGTATTCAACTGGCTGAGTTCATTGTCACCAGATGTACACCACCATGCAGGCTCCACACCAGCAAATGCCATCATCAACATCGTTTGAACAATTATTATCTTTGAACAGGCCAATGTCGGAATTAAGATTTTTTGGTAAAGACCAAATCCTCCGATATCTTCAATGAGACCTTCCAAATGCATGATGATCTCTAGTGCTATCTGTGATGGTCGCTGTATTGACTGAGTCTGATGTATCTGACATAGAAAAAACAAATACATCTAGCAACAGAATTTGAATTCATGGCAAGACAATGTCAGTCCAGTTGTCATTCACCAAATAATATTGTCTACTTCATATAAACCAATAACCTTTATCCTGACACTTAATGATTCAGTTTGGATCTATCAAAACGCCAGGCAACAAACTGATTGTAAACGGCCCATTATTATTATTAATGGTAGTAGTAGTATTATAAGAAGCAGTAGTAGTAGAATTATAAGTTGTAGTAGTAGTAGTAGTAGTAGTAGTAGTAGTATAAGTAATAGTAGTAGAATAAGTAGTAGTGGTAGTGGTGATAGTAGTAGTAGTAGTAGTAGAAGTAGTAGTGGTAGTACTAGTAGTTGTAGCAGTAGTAGTAGTAGTGGTAGTAGTAGTAGTGGTAGTAGTAGCAGTAG
Source organism: Haliotis cracherodii (assembly GCF_022045235.1). Lineage (NCBI taxonomy): Eukaryota > Metazoa > Mollusca > Gastropoda > Lepetellida > Haliotidae > Haliotis > Haliotis cracherodii. The sequence goes on from NW_027266279.1 coordinate 493,087, forward strand.
TAGTAGTAGTGGTTGTAGTAGTAGTGGTAGTAGTAGTGGTAGTAGTAGTAGTGGTTGTAGTAGTAGTGGTAGTAGTAGCAGTAGTAGTAGTAGTGGTTGTAGTAGTAGTGGTAGTAGTAGTGGTTGTAGTAGTAGTGGTAGTAGTAGTAGTAGTAGTAGTAGTAGTAGTAGTAGTGGTAGTAGTAGTAGTAGTGGTAGTAGTAGCAATAGTAGTAGTAGTGGTTGTAGTAGTAGTAGTAGTAGTGGTAGTAGTAGTAGTGGTAGAAGTAGCAGTAGTAGTAGTAGTGGTTGTAGTAGTAGTGGTAGTAGCAGCAGTAGTAGAAATAGTGGTTGTCGTAGTAGTAGTAGTAGTAGTAATAGTGGTGGTAGTAGTAGCAGTAGTAGTAGTCGTGGTTGTAGTAGTAGTGGTAGTAGTAGTAGTAGTAGTAGTAGTAGTAGTATAAGTATAAGTAGTAGTAGTAATAGGGGTAGCAGTAGTAGTAGTAGTGGTAGTAGTAGTAGTAGTAGTAGTAATAGGGGTAGCAGTAGTAGTAGTGGTAGTAGTAGCAGTAGCAGTAATAGTGGTAGTAGTAGTAGTAATAGTGGTGGTAGTAGAAGTAGTAGTGGTAGTAGTAGTAGTAGTAGTAGTAGTAGTGGTAGTAGTGGTAGTAGTAGTAGTAGTAGTAGTAGCGGTAGTAGTGGTAGTAGTAGTAGAAGTAGTAGTAGTAATAGTGGTGGTAGTAGTAGTAGTAGTGGTTGTAGTAGTAGTGGTAGTAGTAGTAGTAGTGGTAGTAGTAGTAGTGGTAGTAGTGGTAGTAGTAGCAGTAGTAGTAGTAGTGGTTGTAGTAGTAGTAGTGGTAGTAGTAGTAGTAGTAGTAGTAGCGGTAGTAGTGGTAGTAGTAGTAGAAGTAGTAGTAGTAATAGTGGTGGTAGTAGTAGTAGTAGTGGTTGTAGTAGTAGTGGTAGTAGTAGTAGTAGTGGTAGTAGTAGTAGTGGTAGTAGTAGCAGTAGTAGTAGTAGTGGTTGTAGTAGTAGTAGTGGTAGTAGTAGTAGTAGTATAAGTATAAGTAGTAGTAGTAATAGGGGTAGCAGTAGTAGTAGTAGTGGTAGTAGTAGTAGTAGTAGTAGTAGTAGTAGTAGGGGTAGCAGTAGTAGAAGTAGTAGTGGTAGTAGTAGCAGTAGCAGTAGTAGTAGTAGTAGTAGTAGTAGTAGTAGTGGTAGTAGTAGGGGTAGCAGTAGTAGTAGTAGTAGTAGTGGTAGTAGTAGTAGTAGTGGTAGTAGTAGTAGTAGTAGTAGCGGTAGTAGTGGTAGTAGTAATAGAAGTAGTAGTTGTAGTAGTAGTAGTAGTAGTAGTAGTAGTAGTAGTTGTAGCAGTAGTAGTAGTAGTGGTAGTAGTAGTAGTGGTAGTAGTAGCAGTAGTAGTAGTAGTGGTTGTAGTAGTAGTGGTAGTAGTAGTGGTTGTAGTAGTAGTGGTAGTAGTAGTAGTAGTAGTAGAAGTAGTAGTAGTAGTGGTAGTAGTAGTAGTAGTGGTAGTAGTAGCAATAGTAGTAGTAGTGGTTGTAGTAGTAGTAGTAGTAGTGGTAGTAGTAGTAGTGGTAGAAGTAGCAGTAGTAGTAGTAGTGGTTGTAGTAGTAGTAGTAGTAGCAGCAGTAGTAGAAATAGTGGTTGTCGTAGTAGTAGTAGTAGTAGTAATAGTGGTGGTAGTAGTAGCAGTAGTAGTAGTCGTGGTTGTAGTAGTAGTGGTAGTAGTAGTAGTAGTAGTAGTATAAGTATAAGTAGTAGTAGTAATAGGGGTAGCAGTAGTAGTAGTAGTGGTAGTAGTAGTAGTAGTAGTAGTGGTAGTAGTAGCAGTAGTAGTAGTAGTGGTTGTAGTAGTAGTGGTAGTAGTAGTAGTGGTAGTAGTAGTAGTGGTAGTAGTAGCAGTAGTAGTAGTAGTGGTTGTAGTAGTAGTGGTAGTAGTAGTAGTAGTAGTAGTATAAGTAGAAGTAGTAGTAGTAATAGGGGTAGCAGTAGTAGTAGTAGTGGTAGTAGTGGTAGTAGTAGTAGTAGTAGTAGTAGTAGTGGTAGCAGTAGTAGTAGTAGTAGTGGTAGTAGTAGCAGTAGCAGTAGTAGTGGTAGTAGTAGTAGTAATAGTGGTGGTAGTAGAAGTAGTAGTGGTAGTAGTAGTAGTGGTAGTAGTAGTAGTGGTAGTAGTAGCAGTAGTAGTAGTAGTGGTTGTAGTAGTAGTGGTAGTAGTAGTAGTGGTAGTAGTAGTAGTGGTAGTAGTAGCAGTAGTAGTAGTAGTGGTTGTAGTAGTAGTGGTAGTAGTAGTAGTAGTAGTATAAGTAGAAGTAGTAGTAGTAATAGGGGTAGCAGTAGTAGTAGTAGTGGTAGTAGTGGTAGTAGTAGTAGTAGTAGTAGTAGTAGTGGTAGCAGTAGTAGTAGTAGTAGTAGTGGTAGTAGTAGCAGTAGCAGTAGTAGTGGTAGTAGTAGTAGTAATAGTGGTGGTAGTAGAAGTAGTAGTGGTAGTAGTAGTAGTAGTAGCGGTAGTAGTGGTAGTAGTAGTAGAAGTAGTAGAAGGTGGTGGCTGCACATTTGAATGCAGGCAATTCTTGGCCCAAGATATCATAAAGAAACGTATAGAAAAATAATTATACTCAACAACAAAAGTTCCTGTGACTCCAATATTTTAGTGTATTTTTCAAACAAGTAAAGTTTGGTTTTCAATATTGTAGTACATGTATGGAATCAAGTCACAAAAACGCAACTGCTACAGTAAAGCACGCATTCCATGCAATCCCCATGCATTTCACTACCCAAGAATGGGTATAAAAACATGTGCGTTAACGGCATTCCATATGCATTGTTAAGCATCTTGCTGAAAAAAAACCTCAGAAAAACAACAAAATTACGCAATTATTCAACAGTACGAAATGCCACGCCTGTCCGAAAATGGGCGTCTGCGAGCCATTGGTATGCTTGAAGAAGGATCGAGTCAACGTGATATTGCAAGACAATTTAACGTCCACAGAAACACCATTTGATGTTGATGGCAACGTTGGCAACAGACGAATGCAGTCAGAGACCATCCTCGGAGTGGCAGGCCACGCGTAACCAATAATCGACATGACAACTGGATTCGACCAACACACCTACGAAATCGCTTCCAGTCAGCAACAGTGACTGCAAGAAGCATCCCTTGCCTTCGACGAATATCTTCACAAACCGTACGTCGTCGCCCTTTATGTGCAGGGATTGTCGCCAGAAGACCCGCCAGACGTCCCATTTTGACAGAAAACCACCGCCAAGCACGTCTACAGTGGTGCAGACAGCGTCTACGCTGGACGGCCATCCCGTGGGGACAAGTTCTATTCACTGACGAGTCTCGTTTTCACCTCAGCCACAGCGATGGATGGATTCGAGTGTACCGACGTCGAGGTGAACGTTACGTCAATCATTGTGTCATGGAAGAAGATTGGTTCGGGGGCGGCAGCGTTATGGTATGGGGTGGGATTACAGAGGACCCGGTTGATAGTGGTAGAGGGGAATCTCAATTAACAGCGCTACCGCGGCGAGATCATCGGCCCTGTTGTTCTATCATTTTTGCGTCGTCATGGCCCAGGCATTACCTTTCAACATGACAACGCCCGGTCTCACATTGCTCGACTTGTTCAGGATTCTCTTCAACAAAACAACGTGAATGTCATCCCCTGGCCGGTTCGCTCCCCTGATCTCTCACCAATCGAGCACATGTGGGATGAGATGGATCGGCACCTTCGACGTCAACCACGTGTTCCACAGACACTCCAGGAACGTTGAAACATGCTCCAGCAGATATGGACAGATATCCCCCAGGACTTTGTGCGGCGCCTGGTACATTCCATGAGACGAAGGTGTGTTGCTTGCATCGCAACCAGAGGTGGACACACACGCTATTGATTTGTAAATTGACATTTTGAAGTCAGTATGGCAAGTATGGCAAATGAAACGATTTGAACATTTACAGGAGTCTTTTATCTGTTGCAAACCGAAATTGTTTCAAATTTGGTAAAAAAAACATAACTTTACATTAAATCTTATTCAATGTCACAGGAACTTTTGTTGTTCAGTATATTATTTATTAAGTCATTTAAAAGTCTCTGCTAATAATGAGATTTGGTGAATGCTTTGACTTAATCGACACAAACTGTTTATTTTTGTGTGAAATTATTTGTTTTAAATACAGGAAGGCGCTGAGTTTAATATATTTAAAAACTATCTGGATGAACAGACGTTTGAATCACCTTCTTGAGCAAAAGATTTGTAACTGTGAAAATGACAAGAAAATGATAGGAAGCATGTTGTTAATTGACACTCGAATCCCCATAGTCATACAGAGATAAACCATAGTCATACAGAGATAAACCTTAGACATACAGAGATAATCCAGAGTCATACAGAGATAAACAATGGTCATACAGAGATAACCCATAGTCATACAGAGATAACCCATTTTCATACAGAGATAACCCTGAGTCGTACAGAGATAATCCATAGTCATACAGAGATAACCCATAGTCATACAGAGATAACCCAGAGTCATACAGAGATAACCCTGCGTCATACAGAGATAACCCTGAGTCATACAGAGATAACCCATAGTAATACAGAGATAACCCAGAGTCATACAGAGATAATCCATAGTCATACAGAGATAACCCATAGTCATACAGAGCTAACCCAGAGTCATACAGAGATAACCCAGAGTCATACAATAAACATCATGTAATCTGACACCGTCCAATCACAGTGTTGTATCTGCAAATGACTGGTAAATACTCACCTCTTTTTAAAAGATATTTCCTTATAACTATGAAAAAAAGAAGGTCAATTTTATCACAGAGAGTCCTGCTCTCTTCAGTATACGCTATAGATGTAGCACAGATGAGTTGGTAGCACGGAAGAGCTGTGTCACAGGATATGCCACATCACGGTGGGTCGTGTTTGTGATCAGATTAAATAATCTGAAAATGTCAAGTGTATCGTTACACAACAAAACGGCACTCTTTTTGTGAAAGTATGTGCAACTGGTACTTTCTTACCTCTTTGGACTACATATCTTTCAGTTATTCAATTATGATTCCATTATGATCAAAGTAGATCGATGTAACGCTGAAGGCTTCCCCCTGTTTAGGTAATTGAAACTACGTCAGATATAGCACAGCTTAGTCAGATGTGCGAGGGACGTGTGTCACAGATCGATATAAGGAATAATGTCAGATCGATATAAGGAATAATGTCCACAAAAACACCCAGCTTCCCGATTCAAGGTATGGTTTTGTGAGATGTGTGGACAAAATGTGGCTACAGCCATAATGACACAACTGTAGTGCAGTAATGTCAGCCATGATGACACAACTTTGGCGCAATAATGTCAGCCATAATGACACAACTGTAGCGCAATAATGTCAGCCATAATGACACAACTGTAGCGCATAATGTCAGCCATAATGACACAACTGTAGCGCAATAATGTCAGCCATAATGACACAACTGTAGTGAATAATGTCAGCCATAATGACACAACTGTAGCGCAATAATGTCAGTCATAATGACACAACCGTAGCGCAATCATGTCAGTCATAATGACACAACTGTAGCGCAATAATGTCAGTCATAATGTCACAACTGTAGCGCAATAGTGTCAGCCATAATGACACAACTGTAGTGAATAATGTCAGCAATAATGACACAACTGTAGCGCAATAATGTCAGTCATAATGACACAACTGTAGCGCAATAATGTTAGCCATAATGACACAACTGTAGCGCAATAATGTCAGCCATAATGACACAACTGTAGCGCAATAATGTCAGTCATGATGACACAACTGTAGCGCAATAATGTCAGCCATGATGACACAACTGTAGCGCAATAATGTCAGCCATAATGACACAACTGTAGCGCAATGTCAGCCATAATGATACAAATGTAGCGCAATCATGTCAGTCATAATGACACAACTGTAGCGCAATAATGTCAGCCATAATGACACAACTGTAGTGAATAATGTCAGCCATAATGACACAACTGTAGCGCAATAAAAATTGCAAAGATAAAGCTCAAAGGAACCTTAATAGTAATTCTTCTCAAATAAACAGCCAGGGGTGAAATATTTGAATTGGGAAAGTCCCTTTAAGCGACCAAAGTGGTTTAGTCTTTTAGTAGCACTTTGAACCCAAAGCTAGTGTAGTTTCGAATTGGCTGTAATGGGTTCTTTTTGTGTAGTGTTTATCGAGGACATTCGCAACTTTTTTTCTGAAAATGTGTTCGGCTGTTGATACATGACGGCCACAGTTAATCCACATCCAGAACTTGAATATTCTCTGTCGTGTGGCAGGAGTACTGCTGAACGGAATAGGGCAATACATACCTTACATGCCAATTGTGGGAGTGGCGGGTGCCACCTGTGGGGCAAGACATGCTTACCTTTTTCGCGAGCACCTGGTGTCATCATTGACTTTCAGTGATCCATTCATTTTCATCGCTATTTGCCTTTTACGCCCAATGTAATCGGTTTCGTCAGATAATACTCTGGCGTCAAGGGAAACCAAACTACGTTGTTGGTTGGTATCTGTAAATAACCGAGTCTGAACCAGACAATCCAGTAATTAATATCATGAGCATAGATCCACACAATTGGGATCGATGACATGCTTCAGCTTGATCACCCGATCCCGTTATTCGCCTCTTACGACAAGCATAGTCGCCTTTTACGGCAAGCGTGGGTTGCTGAAAACCTGTTCAATCCCGGATTTTCACGGGTCGAAACAACAGGGAATTCTATCACCCTAGATGGCGTCAATGGAGCAAAGATGATTTCTGAAACTTTAATGACATAAAATGTGACATATGGCTTTTTGCACTGAATTGGTTTAAAATAATTATTTTTTGTATCATCAAACATTCGTACATAGATGATACGGCAGTCTGAATGTGTATTATACATGTGTCGGAATAGAAACATAAATCAGCTGCGTACTGCCAACAAAAAATAATGTAGCTGTCGTTGAGCTAGGCACACGCCTTAAAATGCCTCCGAGAGGGTATCTCAATGGACAGACAAAATTGTCAATTGTGGGTACGACAGAGGGAGCCTATCCGTGTCCCTAATTGTCCCAATGTTTGGCAAATCAGAACGTGTCATTTCTCTACTGTGGGACAAGTACCGTCAAACTGGTGGGGTTGCACTGAGACCTGGGTGTGCGGACCTAAACAATGACACCCAGACAATATCGTCTTATGACATTAAGTGCACTGTGCAGCAGATTCAAATCTGCACCTGTAATCAATAGAGAATGTCATACAATAACAGGTAGGCGAATTTCAACATCTTCCGTTAAAGGCGTCATGTGAAGGGTGTGACCCTAACAGCTTACGATAGGCGGCAAAGATTACGTTGGGATGGGCTTTGCGATAATGGCGTTACACCATGTTTACAGACGAATCAAGGTTTTCCCTCCAATTCACAGATGGAAGAAAAGGTTGTTGGCGACGTAGCGGCGAGCGGTATGCCAGGGCAACAATTCTTGACCATGATCGGAATGGAGGATGTAGTGTCATGGTAAAGGACGGTAGTGTCACACTTGACAGGCGAACTGATTTGGTTATTGCGAATGGACATTTGACTGGCCAGCGATATGGTGACGCCGTTTTCGCTAGAATTATCGTTGGAAATATTGAACTGCAAGATGCCAATGTCAGACCACATCATGCCGAATATCCTTGCCGAGACGGCATACGAACATTGGACCAACTGTAGGATATTCTCGGGCGGATAGTGTATGCCAGCGACCCAGCAACCGCCGACGTGACCCAGCTTGGGGTAATAGCAATCAAGGCAACCAAAGACAAGTTAATCAACAGTATGCTATTAAGGTGTCATGCATGTATCGCCCACATGGTGGACACACCAGATGTCGATCTACACGCCCGAAAACATTTTTCCTCATTACATTTTCACTTTCATCTCATCAGTTATCTTTTTTTATGTCGGTAGTATATACATCGGCAGAACTAGTCCAACTATTGCATGTTTGGTACAGATGATGCGTTGATTTGATGCTTGAAATATATTATATATTATAATATATGAAATTAAATGAAAGTATGGTGAACAGGAATAATTCGCAGTGTCATTACTAGTAGTAGAATGGACAGTCGGTAATTGCGTTACACCACTGTCGCATCACGACTTCGCTCAAACATGCATATATGTATGTACACGAAGGCACGTCGACGCGCATATGTACGATTACATATAAGGTGTTTGAAGAAAAGGTGTTCACTAGCGCCCTGCATTTCGCAACCATCGATATTACATTTTTCGGCCCCATCCATGAACAAAAGAAAACAAATAGTTAAGATGTCTCTTAAGCATATACGTTATACCAGCGTAAATGAACAACGAGTTGTCTCCATGATCCTTTACGATAACAAGCTAAAATTGAACAAATAAAGATAACATCATGTGAATGAACTGGTTTATTAAACAAGGTGATTAAAGAAGATTTGAAAATACCTACTGTTCATCAGCATTGATATACAAACAAATCTATGTTACGCAAACCGTTGAGAGAGATACGCGACCTTACTGTAGTATCATGATACTGCAGCTGAGATCGCCTGATGAGCTGAATGCAGAGTATCGGGAGGACTCCAGGTTTCGAGTGTCAATTAACAGATTGCAGCACAACCAGAATTACAGTATTGGAGATTTCCTCCGTCGTGACATTTCCGTAAATCTGCTTTTTTTAGGGAAATTCTTGTCATTTTCACAGTTACAAATCTTTTGATCATGAAGGTGATCAAAACGTCTGTTCGTCCAAATATATTAAAATCAGCACCTTCCTGTTTTTAAAACAATATATTTCACACCAAAGCATTCACCAAATCTCATTATGAGCAGAGACTTTTAAATGACTTGTGATAATATGTTGGCTTTGTGTTGTTTAACAACACACTCCATATGACGTCAGCCCGTAGAAAATCGCGTCTGGACATGCTACCTATCCTATAAACATGGTCATCACTTTTTCTTGTATCACATGCTTTGAATTCAAACCAAGCTAAACATTATTAGCCAGGTTGTTCTTAGAACGAGAAGCAATATTTTCTCTGTACAAGTCCTTTTATTTAAGAATTGACTTAGAGATATAAACGGAAAAAGTTGTGCATATTGTGAAATCCGTATAACCCCATAACATCAAAAACATATTGAAGTCTATTAATATATAACGTCAACAATAATAACTTCAGACTGCTTATTTAAACATTAACACACACAAACATGTAGACAACAATACGAAATCAGTGACATCTGTCAGCGCTATATACAACATAAGCCCCTCCCATTCTATTATCAACCAATCAAGGAAGAGTAGTCCGATAGTAGGCGTGTCCTAAAATGTTTCGGAAGAAAAGGTTGTTTGTTTAGCCAATCAAATGCCTCGGATAGTCTATTGGTCTCTTTAATTATGCTTGTTTATGTGCTATTTCGTCGGGGGCACGGTGTCCATGTCGTCTAAGCATCACATCGCTGTACGTCCCTTGGGCACACCAGAAACTTATGGTTATGGGTTCGAATCCTGGTTCGCCCCGATTTTGTTTCTAGGTCTGGCTGCACCATACCCGTGCTCATGGGTTTCACCGAAGTGGTAAACGTCTGAGACCTGCATCACTTCGGGTTTTCTTCCAACATTAAGCTGCCACGCCTCTTTGTTTCATTCACTCACTCTTTATTTCATTTCCACATACAGCATCCCTAACATCAATAATCCTCGTCCCAATATCACTGACGTCCTGGTCATCTAGCGTGACATATCCATCTTTATCACCCTTGTCAAATTCGTGTCCATTGCTGTCAACATCGTTTGGTCCATTCTCTTGAATGATTACAGCTTCAGGGTTTAGTTTCATAAAACCATTCCTCGTGCGACCACAATCAGGGACGCCTGTATCAGCATCAGCTTTGTCACAGGCATAATCGGTTTCGGATGACATGTTTACTTCTCGTTCATCGGATTCAGATAACATGACATATTTCTGGTTCTTGGAAAATTCACTACAACCGTTTTCTACAACACCATTGCCACCATCGCCAAGCATATGTGTATCGTTCCCCTCAGTAAATGTCGCATCTTTGTCCTGGACTATACCATCCATGTCCTTTCTAAGGGGGATCATCTCCTCTGGTTTGTCTTTGGGTTTGTTCGTTATCTTGACCTCAATTGTGTCCTCCAGTGCACGACCGCTGGTTTCTTTCAGTAACAACGTCACAACACCATTCATGAAGATCAAAACGCCCATGGCTGCAAACGGTGACATGAGGTCATCCTTGCCTCCCTGCATAAAGAAATATATATATGAATCCAGAGACTTTTTTAACATGCATAATGTATATTTGGGCGACCTATGAGTTATGAGACTTAACACACACCACGATTGCATGAATTAGGGACTCTCATTTGATATTCTGGGGCTTGGATTTTCTCACCCAAAAACATTGTTCCAGATATTATTAAAAAAAATATTTATGCTTCAAACTGTTGAAAGAAAAATTCCCTGCGACAAAAATGACATTGTTGCAAGGTGTTTTTCTTTTTTTTCAAATTCTGGCTCATTGTCTTAAATAAAAATATATCTGGTTTTGTGGCAGTAGCTGAACAAATATATCTCGATACAAAATACCATTTTAGAAATTACAAAAGTGCAGTCTTATGACACTTATCTCTTTGGTGAAAAGCTTAACCAAGGATCATAATCAGGGTGAAACCCACAATCAGAGGATCCTGTTACGGAAATGTGTATGACTAAGAGTGGGTCATACTTACTTAAAGTTTTTATCTTTATTTACAATGCTCTTATCCTAAGGGGACTTTGTGAAAGGTGTAATGGTCAAAATGTTTATTTCCATTTTCTATCAATTATGACAGCTCAATTGGTTAAGGAGGTATAAAATCTGTTTTTTACAATTTCCACAAATTATGTATTGCATACAACAACAGTATTATACAATATGAAATAATTGTAATGGTTAGGATGTTTATTTTTATTTTAATTTCCTGGTTTTGAATGTTATGTTTCATTTTTGCCAATTTTATGTCAACCTTAATAAGAAGTGAGATAATCACAGATTGGTGTGGTCAAATCGCCATTTGGTTTGAGCAACATGCATGGAGAAGTCATGCAAGGCATGTTTGTGAGGTCTAAAGTAATTGTGAGGCACTTTTATTCACTCATTTGAAATTTCATAAATAGGAATTTGTTTGTAAATGCATCTTCGTAATTTCTACCATGCATAGTAACTTCATTCTTCATAATTTAGGTTTTGTGGCTGATTTAGACTTGGCTTATGGAAATATGGCCTAGACTCAACTTTTGTTCATAACTAATGTTGTGAACTGTACTGTTTTGACAGACGCATGGATCAACGTACGTGAAACAGATTCACTACATAAAGCATAAAGATAAAGACTCTGTATTATAACAATTGAAGGGCCCATGAACTTCCATACCAGCGACAAAACTTGTGCTGCCAGTATCCCTCCAATTCTGGCTACTGTGTTCTGCGACGCATAGGCAAGGTTCCTGAAAACAAGGAGAACATAGGTACAAATGTCCATTCGGATCACACAAAAACAAATCAGTTCCTGGAAATATGCAATCAGTGGAATTGAGTTAGTGTTCATTCCCAACATTAACCATTACACAATCTTATTTTAATTCCACTATAACTTCACCATTCACAATATTGCCCATGTTATATACAGAAATATCATATTTAAGGATACCCGCACTGGTCCAAATTACATTACACATGATATACAGCTTCACTATTCCATTCAATCTCACTTCTCCTAAAAGTACCGAGTCTGTCAGGTTCAACTGCAAACCAAATTTGGTACAAACATCACGTCGAAAGTGCACATTTTCTGTTGAAGAGGATTTTTTTTCTGTCACAGTTTCCAGGCATTCATTTCATGATAAGTGGAATGCTGTAACTGATCAATTTTGCGATTTGGTGTTGGGATTGGAGGTGTATTTCTACCTGATGACTGTTGGGTATTGCTCACTCGACAGTGCTTGCGAGAGGGACCATGCTGATATAGTTAGAAACTTAGCCATTTGTGCAAACGCGTTCTCCAGGGTGCCTTTCATGTGAGGAGGGGCTAGATCCAACAGAAAGTCATCTTTATAAACCTACAATCTCTTCTAAAAACACAAAACATTAAAGTGTTTATAATGAATAACCGGTTTCATAAATAATAATCTCATCAAAATCGGATCTTTTACTCCGATGTGATACCTCTAAAATGAAGATTTGAGGACACCTCCACGGGAGGACGCGTAAGGTAAGCCCTGAGCAAACGCTGACCACAACATCTAAATGAAAGATGCGTGGCTTCTTTGGGCCACCTTATGTCAGCTTTCTAAAACACCTAGCTCATTTGTTTACCACATCGATTAGGAATTTCTATTTGTACAAATAAAAAACACAAAGATGCTCCCGGGTGCTTTGGGTGTGGATGCCATGGTGCTAAGAAACGACCGGGTGTTTTTAATATCCACACAATATAATGACACGGTCTTTTATCTACATTCGAAAGTTCGCTGGCGAGATACAGAAACAAGACGTAGGTCTGAATGTTTCGCTCGCTCGTACTGGGCATCTGGAAGACTCAACGTTACTCTGATTATAGGAAAGTCGTCATTGGATCAAAGTGAAATATCTCATTTTAATGAGAGTGAGTAAATTACCGAATCTATCCATGCCTGCATTTGTTAATATTTCATTAGGACATCAATGCACAATTGAGCTGCATAATATCATCTCGTGATGAAATTATACATTTTATCTCACATTTCACAGTCGCCGCGTATTAATACAACAGAATACCAGTTTTTCCTGTGACCAGTTGTCAGTACATTGTGATTGTGACAACGTGTTGACGGCAGAGCACAACATTTATGGCATTTCATCCTTCATTTCCAATCAATCTTGTGACCGTGTAGAACTTACCAAGACGGTTAGCCATTGCAACTCCACAACACGAGAAAGAAGATAGAAAGAACAAAATTGTACAGGACCATCTACGTCCAAATCTGAAATATTCATCATCAGTGTTATTTCAAAATCTGAAACACAAATTTTGACTAAAGAAATGTGTTAACCCTTCCACAGACATATATGTACATGTGCGTGAATGAGGGGTAAACAATCTTGTGTGACATTCTTATTTCATTCTGTCAAGTATCACTCTTTTCATTTACATTAGGGGCGGTCGGGAAGCCTTGTGGTTAAAGCGTTCGCTCGTCACGCCGAAGACCCGGTTCGATTCCCAACATGGGTACAATGTGTGAATTTCAAATTTTACAGTTAGCTTCGTCGTGTCAGTAAGTGATCATGTAAATGAATAATAGACAACGCATTGTGGTGCAACATAACCTTTAAAATGATGGAACATGTACCTTGTGGTTATCGTTTAAACAGGAAGTTTTCTCCATAGTTTGTATGTTTCTTGTTTAACGCCGAACGTAGCAATATTCCAGCTATATGACGTCGATTTGAAAACAATCGAGTTTGGATCAGACAATCCAGTGATTGATATCATGAGCATCGATCCAAGCAATTGGGATCGATGACATGCATCAACCAAGTCAGCGAGTCTGACCACCTGCATATTCGCCTCTTTACAACAAGCATGGGTTGCTGAAGGCCTCTTCTACCCCGGATCTTCACGGGTCTTCCCCAAACGGAAACACCTACAATAGCGACACAAGGAGAACTGCAGGCATGACGGGAAGTTCCAGAACCGCAGTCGTCATCAAGTTCATATAGAAGTCTCCAGAAAGTTTCTTCATACCAAAGGAGATGGCGTAGTACACAACAGACAAAGTAAACCTTGAATGAAGAAATAAATGACCCATTTAATAAAGTGCATTCTATTATGAACAAGAAATCAACATAACGTATACACATTCGATTTGTTTTGTTTGTTTGGTTGTTGTTTGACGCCGAACTCGACAATATTCCAGGAATATAACGGCGGTCTTTAAAAAATCGAGTCTGGAACAGACAATCCTGTGATTGAAATCATGAGCATCAATCTTCGCAATTGGTATACGGTAACATGCATCAGCCGAGTCAGCGAGTCTGACACCCGATCCTGTTAGTCGCCGTTTACAGCAAGCATGGGTTGCCGCATTTAGCTCCTGTAACATGACGGCCATTTTAGAAGGGTATTCTGTGTTTTAAAGATTGTTTTGGCATCCGCCTGAAGACAAAATCGAAAACATAAACAAACAGAAACAAAGCTGTATTATTATGTAAGCTTCACCGCCAGATTGTTTTGTGTCATGTGATAGACACGTGCAGATCTGGTCCAGGTCATACTGGACTTGAATGGCGCCGAGTCATCTGGATTGAGAGACGGCAGATGACTCGGAACTTTAGCCGATATACTTACCAGATATACCATGTGATGACTGTTCTCTTCGTGAGGCTTCTGGTCAGGAAAAGGTGTTTGTAAGTATATGATTTTGACTTTTCGCCCTCCGCTTTCTCCTCCTGAGCAATCAGCTCCAAGATGGACGTGTCGGGCATTGGTTTCTTGTTGTAGGTCGCCATCTTACTGAGAACACTTCTCGCTTCCTCCAGACGCCCTTTCACTGCCAGCCAGCGTAGGGACTCGGGTACAATACTGACAACGTACATGTGAATACATGAGGCCATGTAGACGTACATACATGGTGGATATGTGGAATCTGCCTGAAGTTTACAATGGAGAGCCTATTCATGCAACAGGGCCCAAAGATCGATTTTTGATAAACATTAATTCATAATTCTATATAAAGTCACATCTCCGTCAACAAGTTCCTATTTCTGACTGTCTGGGCGACGGTCTTTCTTTCTTTAAATATTATCAGCAATAACCAATGCGACGTTAAACAATAGAAATAGACCATGACACTCCAGCAGCGTGAATGTAACCATGCCAAATCTTAAATTCTATTCTCTCGACAGAGCTGATGAGGTACATTCCTCCAACCAAAACGGTGCATGTATTTTATATTTGAAGTTCCTGCAACGTTATTGTGCAATGAGGTTAATATGCCGAGGTTCCTGCAACCACGTTTTGCAAGGAGGTTATTATGCCGAAGTTCCTGCAACCACATTGTGCAAGGAGGTTATTATGCCGAAGTTCCTGCAACCACATTGTGCAAGGAGGTTATTATGCCGAAGTTCCTGCAACCATAATCTGCAAGAGGATATTATGCCGAAGTTCCTCCAACTACAACGTGCATGGGTGTTGTTATGTCGAGGTTGTGGCAAAAGAAGGGAATGGTTTGCATGGTACCTTAAAATACTTACAACCACCCCAGCAAAAACGGGCATGACAAGGCTGCCGACGCCAGATGGAGCCACTTCCAGTGTTTGATCCACCACACCATTGCTGCAAATATGACCACGCCTAATGCCCACGTAGGGAGGGATGCTAAGAGAGAACGATACCGTCTTCCCACAAACTCCATTTGGTAAGGGTAGTTTACCGTGAACAGCATCCCAAGAGCAAAACCAAGTAGCAGTCTGTAACAAAGTGGAGGTCAATATAAGTTATCAACCGATCCTTCGGGGCATATGGTGTCATATACCTTGTGTGTGAGCCTGTGTACCCCGAGCCGTCAGTCTCGCTCATACACAGGGTACATCTCACCATATGCCCCAAAGGATCAGTTGACAAATAATTTATGCCAATTTGACAGCTAGTAACGAACCAATTTACAAGGTGTGCTCCGATAGATTTCTGACCGGGTAACGGAAACTAGTATTTAGTGTAAGAAGAGATCTTATTTATTTGTACATATTGCTTACTCGGGATTAACTTCCTCCAAAATAATCACTTTCTGTGATTTCATTGGAGTATGAACCTTCAAAGAGTGAGGACCAAACTGTATGAACGTCGAAGCTTGCTCAGTGAAAGTCAGTTCATCTTATTTTTATCACAATTTTATACCTCAAAGTATGTATGCCTAGATCTGTACACAATTTTATTTTGCACATGTGAGTTCAAGTTTACGCTGACAGCCACACAACAACCAGCTGTATCGCAGAATAAAATAGTTCCTCAAAAAGAGAAGTGGTATGAGCGTATGTACAACACATGTAATCAAATAATATCACCATTAGATGAGAAAGGTCTGTTAAATTTTTATCCTGATCAGAACTGATGGCATTTACCCTTCTCCCACTTCAGGAAACTCCAAGCATCTAGTATTGGATAAAGTGTTTCTCATTATTGTTAACGCGAACATTGTGTGGATCCCGCCAGCACAAAGCAAACATACAAGTCGGAAACCTCTTCAAAGTTTCAGCGAAATGTCCAACACACCTCATTGCAGCAAACATCACCCAGGACACAGAGAAGGCAGTCACGACATTTAAGACGGTGTTCAGAAGTAAGGCCGTGTAAAGGACTTTTTTCCGCCCATATGCGTCTGAGCAGTGACCTGCAATGGCTGCTCCTACAAACACGCCCGCCATTTGGATGGAGATGATGGTGTTTCCGATCCAGCTCTTTTCGCATACCAGATCCCACTGGAATGATAGAATAGTATCACCCATTGGTTTCCCCTTGCAGCACGGATATCGGTGCCATTATTTGCTGTACATTGTACAGAGCTTTTGTTACTCAAATTGTTTTGTTAGCGAAGCCGCCAATAGCAACGCGACAACAAATGGACGTTTTGCCGAAATTAGAGATACCATTTATGCCATTTAAAAAGAATACCGAGTAATGATGAATTATGAAGCATCTGTCCCTCGTAAATACATGTTATGGAGAACCAATAAATTATTGTTTTTCGTATTTCTCTAACAATGAATAGCCCCTTGCAAAATCAGAAATATACAATTCCAGTCAGTTTTCAACAGTGCTACGATATATCGTCTACGACGATGGTAATACATGGTCCAAGACTTGATATCACCACACACGTGAGAATATTGAGAGAATGGACGACGAACTACGAGGAAGTATCCGTCCTGAGAGACTTAATCTTGTACGTTCCAGACCTTAACGAGGGACCGCTAATCGGCTAATCCGTTATTCCGTAATCCGAATTACAAGTAGGTTATTCTACTATTATCACCAATTGTCTTTTTTAATGAGAAAATGTAGGAAAATGTTGGTTCCTGATCTCATGTTGACATAATGTCAGTCATCTATTGACGTATCTCCTCCCTAAATCCAGAAGGGGAGCTGACATGAAGGAAGTATCCAAGCACCCTTACACAGGAGTTGGAGTGGACCAAAGCAGGTTCTGTTGGGGGACAGATGATCTTACTTGACGCACACCAGTCATCATGGCTGGTAGCAAGCGATGGGGTAGATGATGAGATGTTGGTAACAAAATTGTTCAGAAAAAATACATAAACAAGGCACCAGATTAATCGCCCGGTCATACTATATTATCCGCTTATTCAGCTTACACACCTCTGTAACTATCGTGTGCATTGTTTTATCAAAATGGCGGTCGCATGTCGTGTTCCAGTCGCAATTCTTGTAGCTGCCATTTTCAAAACTGACTGATGATGAGTTTGAAGACTCGTCACGTGATTCACACCACCAACCAGGATTGACTCCAGCAAACGCCATCATCATCATCGACGATGCCATCACTACTTTGGTGAATCCAATCAATGGAATGATACATAGTTGATACCTCCCAAATCCTCCCAGGTCGTCGATCAAGGATTCAAGATGCATCTTCAACTACAATTATAAAAAAAGAATGTTTGTTATCTTTGCGTTTGAGTTCTAAAGGAAATCACCAATGCTTGCAACTGACTGTGTCATCTAGGTAGGAAACAGCTGCTGGCCATGTTTCTATCAATGTGTATTAGTTGGAAGCTACACATGTATTGACTCATGGAGTATTTTCTAAATTCATAGTTCCCTACTGATCCTGGAATGAAATGGTGGACATTATTTGATATCGTCTTTGGATATTTATCACTTATTGGCGCATCTTCCCGAGGCAGGCGTCTTAACTTGTCCTTATCAAAGTCTTGTTTCCACCCTTGCCATGTCAAGCCAACTTTTCTTGGCTCATCCGTGTCGCCACCCCATGTAGAGCACGAGTTGTGTCCCTTGTGACGAAAACGCGATATTTAATAAGATCTCTGTCCTTATTTGGAATGGATTCCCAGAGATTACTGCCTTAGCAGACGACCTGGTCCATCAGATGACGACATGATGTTAGATTCTTTCCCTGACAAGCGAAGAAAATGGCAGAATACCACAGTAAATATACTTATGACTTTCTTCACTCAAAAGACACTACAGTATCAAGGACACTGCAACGCTCAGAGGAGGTCGTCTAAAATAGCACCGTATGTCAGCCACTGCGATAAGGGTTCGAGTTAAAAAAGCAACCCTTGCTGTTCAATATATAAAAGTAATGTGAGAGTTGATCGAAAAGTTTGAACCTCTTCTAAAATATGTGTCTATGCTTAATGTTTGGAACAATTTCAACGCAAATTCGACAGGCGATGGCTGTGACCAAAGCAGCGACCATGCTTTAGGAACACAGATGTTGATATTGTAAAACGTTGTCTGATTGGACTATCCATATGTGCGATTGTCCACTCATATTTTAGCACAGGAAGTATTCTTGAAATGGCAAGGGTGAACAATGACTTTGATGTAGGCTTGTGGACACTCTTGCCTCGGGAAAATGTTATTGACCCTTCACCCTAATTATGTTTCAAGGTAAGTCAGCACAATACCACCCAAGTGGTAAACGTCTGAGACCTGCATCACTTCGGGCTTTCCTCCCATAACTGTTCAAAACGGCGTTAAACCCATCTCACTCATTCACTCATTTTTTACCATTCTTGACCGCTGGCCTCGGTTAATATCAGATTCTTGGGCACGTAAAAAACGATATTGTCGGAATTGTGGTCAATAATGTTTGATTACATAAAAAAATTAAAAATTCGAGTAAATAACAGCGGCACGGGCAGCCATATTGTTTTCCTTGGATATGCTGCTTCACAGCAACTATTGCGTTCCACTCTCGCTGATTGGCTGAAAGTATGTCTCTCCTTTAAGTCGACTGGCTGAACCATTACTTTTGATGGCGGCCCAGCAAGTTTGGTCTCAGGTCAACACCATGTTTTAAAAAAGGTCATGTGACCCTAAACGTAATAATAACATCAAATTAAACTGCCGGGCAAAACAAAGTACACACCCATGTTTGGTGGTAGCTAAACATGAAACAATCAAGAAACGGTTATTCGATGGTGATGTATTTGATGCGGGTATCAGAGTTGTGTTTTGGCGACTGTTTTCTACCAAGTAACATTTTGATAACGTTTGTAATTGTTTGTCTTCATAACGTGTATACCAAATATAAAACAAAAACAAATATTAAGTGTAAGACATCGCATCATTGGCATACAACAATACAGCCTACATGTATATTCACACTGTCAAAATTTATGTTGCTGTGTAGTAAATATGTCTCCCACTTTATATCGCGAAATGTCTCAAAAAGTGTTGCAATTGAAAACGTCTTTAAAATATACTTTACATTAACAATGGTTCCAACTCTGACTAAGTCAACAATGCACGTATTTCCAGCCATTCTCCATTATCAACACCATGGATCCTTCAGGCAGCCAGAGAATAATATAGTTTTCATTACATAGGATTCACGGGTTTGTCCAAGCGTCTAAGGCGCTGCAATGCGCTGTGCAGAGTTGCGTCCATTGGGCCAGAAACCTATGATTGTGGGTTCGAATCCCGGTTCGCCCCGATTATGTTTCTAGGTTTGTTAGCACCATACCTGTGCTCGTGGGTTTCACCGAAGAGGTAAACGTCTGAGACCTGCATCAAATCAGGCTTTCCTCCCACATTAAACTGACACGCCGTGATATAACTGGAATACTGTTAAAAGCGGCGTTAAACCCAACTCACTCACTCACTCAAACGAATCACGGACTGTAATCTCCTAAAATATATAGTCGTTTGAAGTTACACAAAACAAACCTACAATACCAGACTAATTTACGCAGTAAAAGATGGTTGTCATGCATTCATTTAAATTCCAATCACTATCAAGTTATATATAGGTTACCTTTCAACAGCGTCGATGTTGGGATAGCAAACCGTTGAAACAAGAGTCTGTCTGTAAGACACTGGTCCGCTGTAATGCAGTGTGCCAGTGTAAGACACGATGGCCGTGCTGTGTTTATATCAAGGTAATTTTGCAGGGGTTTGACGTCATTGTGTTATTCAATGTCACAACCAGGGCTGTAATAGTGATTAAATCTGTGACGCAATAAACTGACAATGGTAGAAACTTGTAATTCCTTGCCTGAATTATGCTTTCGAATCAGAGGTATTACCAAACAACTAAAAGGGATGGTGTTGTATCGAGAAAAAAATATTGTCCCAGAGAATGATTGAAAAAGATAATGCTTCAGACTTCTTTTTTAAAAATGTGTCTGCCACAAAATATACATTGTTGCAAAATGGGTTTTTTAATTCTTATTTTGGCTAATAGTTCTAACAAAATTAAATATCTAGTCTCCATATAAAAAAACAGACCCCTAGGATTTCAAATGCTCTGTCCCTAAATAGTGCCCATCAGAAAACCGTATATTATTAATTGTGTAATGTTGAGAAACATTCTTCAAAAGTCTATCGATCGCGAAAGACAGATAAGAGCCCAAAATGAATTGCTTGTGAAGTGATTTCATGTTCCCAGTATGAATGGCTTGTGAAGTGATTTCATGTGCCCAGTATGAATGGCTTGTGAAGTGATTTCATGTGCCCAATATAAATGGTTGTGAAGTGATTTCATGTGCCCAATATGAATTGCTTGTAAAGTGATTTCATGTGCCCAATACGAATTGCTTGTAAAGTGATTGCATGTGCCCAATATGAATTGCTTGTAAAGTGATTTTATGTGCCCAATATGAATTGCTTGTAAAGTGATTTCATGTGCCAAATATGAATGGCTTGTGAAGTGATTTCATGAGGCCAGTATGAATCGCTTTTAAAGTGGTAACATTTTTTAAGTGGATTGTGACAACCTCGTTGATACTTTCATAGTTTGTGGTCGAAGCATGACACTGTACACTCTCCAAAAACGAAACGTACAGTCAGATTTTTAGTAAATTTATTGTACCTAATAGAGTCTATATGTTTAATTTAATATCATAAAAACAAATATGAAATTTTGGAGCTCGATGGTCACCTGTTGCCGTTGTACAAAGGCATTGAAAACTGTTCATTGTCATATCACATAAGGCCACAAGGTTGCGCTGAGCTCCGTATCTCGTGTGACGAATTCTGTCCTACGGAATTCAGCGCCATTCTGCTTGTAACGCTTTGGCCAGTTGTGGGAGTGTTGGCGTATCCAGACAGACAATCTCCGCACTGTTGACCCGATACAACAACACCAACAGAGTTGACGACAGACCAAGGTCATGAAGACCAAGGGTGACAACCCAAGCACAAGATCGATACATCCGGCTGCGACACCTCCGAGACCGCACTACCATAGCCACGTCTACAACCACACAGATCCCTGGGGTACGCAGAATATCAGATCAAACGGTACGCAACAGACTGAGGGAGGCTGGACTTTTTGCACGAAGACCTGTTCGACGTCATG
This sequence comes from Haliotis cracherodii, assembly GCF_022045235.1. Classification (NCBI taxonomy): domain Eukaryota; kingdom Metazoa; phylum Mollusca; class Gastropoda; order Lepetellida; family Haliotidae; genus Haliotis; species Haliotis cracherodii. The sequence goes on from NW_027266279.1 coordinate 514,772, forward strand.
TATTGACCCCACGTCATCTGGTGGACTGTCTGCTTTGGTGCCAACAGAGGGATAGATGGACACGTGCAAGGTGGGGAAATGTACTGTTTACTGACGAGTCCCGTTTCCTACTCACACGTGCTGATGGGCGCGCACGTGTGTACAGACGTCGGGGTGAACGTTACGCCCCCAACTGTGTGCAGCAGGTTGTCCCATTTGGCGGCGGGAGTGTCATGGTATGGGCCGGAATTCATCACGGTGGAAGGACGCCTCTCGTGCACGTGGCAGGTGCATTGACAGGTGTGCTTTACAGAGACTTGATCCTACAGCCTTACGTTCTTCCTCACGTCAACGTTCATGGCGGACAGTTCCAGCAGGACAACGCTCGACCGCATATTGCACGTGTTTGTCAGGACTTCTTACAGCACAACAACATCCAGACATTACCTTTGCCAGCCCGGTCACCAGATTTGCCCCGATTGAGCATCTGTGGGACGAGTTGGATCGACGCGTTCGCCGAAGGAATCCACCGCCCCAAACACTTCCGGCGCTTCTTGATGCACTTCAGCATGAATGGCAGCACATTCAACAGCGTGTTATTGACAACTTGATTGCATCTATGGGTCGTCGGTGTCAAGCGGTGATTGATGCACGTGGTGGGCACAACCGATACTGACATTTTCTGTACCCCTGTGACATTAACTGTATCGTGTACGTGTGTCTGTCTAGGTGACACGGTTAATGCTTTGAACATTGTGTACATTGATCTTCAAACAGTGTTTAAATTTTGGTTTCTGTGTTCTATTTTGAAACAATCGAATTATATTACATTTTGAAAGTCAGTGTCAAGTTTCTTTTTTTTTTTTTGAAGAGTATATATGAAGAGAGAGGATCCCACCTCAGTGACTTCCGAGATCAAATATATCAAGACAACTTGATAAAAGTTACAAATATCCGAGGCTTGCCGATGTTATTTTTACTTTCTAAAACGAGTCTTGATATATTTTTAGTTTGGAAGAATCGCGATTTAATCATCCAAAATCATTATTCGAAACTGTTTTCAGTTTGTAAATGTTTTTCACCAAGACCTTCCATTGAAACTGTCGTTATATCTGTCGTGAAATGCTGCCTATAGTAAGATCAGGTATTTTAACACACAGGTTTAAAATATTATTTTGTAATTCCCTTAACCTGATTCTTTCAAACTGACAGCTATTTTCCAGATATCTGGTTCAAGCGCACAACTGTTCTCTGGAAGAGGCGATATCGAATACATGGGATTGGTAGCATGCGATGCCACGGAGCCCTTGAGTAACAAGATACAACTCAGAGCACCATCATTAAAACATGAAAAGATTTTCAAAATATCTGTCGATGCTTCTTAATCTTGCAGTCGACCGAAATCTGCACGTTGAAATCCACGTTGTTTACGAACCGGATGTTAGTTTGTTACGCGATTTTGATTGGACTATGCATAGACACGTTAGTCCAGCCAAAATGTAGCTCCGGAATTCCAGCCTAGTTCGGCAAGTGTGAAAACTGGACTTTAATAGTAAGTTAAGGCCCTTGCCCCGGGAAGGTATATCCCCGGACCCTGTAACACAATGCGATCGTAGTGCTAAGACGATCGTAACTCTCACACTTTAACATAGACTTTGTGCCCAGAACGACACTTCTTTAAGTCCCCGGTTGTAAACCTTGACGTCTGGCATTAGTCCTATGTGCCAATGAGCGTTATCTTGACAGGATACATGTGACCGAATCATCCAGGACCAAGATAGGATTGTCTTCAGTGACAAGCTTTAGTGAGATAAGCGAAATTACTTTGATTATATTTTTATAAAGCAGTTCCACTTACTGGGGTATTCATTAAGGTATAAATAATACAAGTAAGGACCTGCAATGGTTTTGTTTGTACATCTTTATTTCTTTTCAGAAGAATAGCAAAGTGACGAACCCGAATTTGATCCTTAGATGCCACTCCTATTTATTTCTTTGTCAAAACCATGGATCAAAGTCTGAACTGTTACTTTCACAAAGCCTAGCTGCCTTGTTCTGGTTTTATGAAGGTGGTACTCCTTGGTTCCTCCTCTTCATCCTTCTCTGGTACATTGTTATCAACCAGTTCCACGAATATTTTCACCTTTGACTGGCAAATACCTCCTCTTTCGTCATCATCGCCACATGGTATGGTATCAGCACCATCCTCTTCCATTTCAGGACTGTCGCCCTTCGCGCCAACACTACCGTTCACTGTCAGAGTATTAGCTTTTGGAAGAAGAGTTTCTTTAACCTCTTCGGTCGAGACTTCTATTGTATATTTCTTCATTGTGTCCTCTAATGCCATTTTGCTCGTCTCCTCAAGAGAGAAGCATGACAATGCTGTAAGAGTCATCAATATTCCCATGGCGATGAACGGTGGCATCAGATCGTTCTTGGAACCCTGGCAAGGGAATAAGGGGACGCTAATCAGGGTTATAGGTTTTACACTGTTTATACCAATATTCCTGTCATATCAGGCAGGGACAAACCTAGAATGGTATCCACATACAGTATCATGTAGAGAATATAACCAAACTGAATGCTTTAAACAAGAGGATTCCCAAACAACCGACAGCAATTTGGGCCGGACACCCTGCATTCTCGACGTCAACTTTGAGGAGCATGGTTTTACACCACTTTTAGAAAAACTACAACAATATCATGCCGGTGGACATCAGAAATGTGTTTTCTGGTCCATGTGGGGAATCGAACCCATGTCCTCGGTGTCAAGAACAAACGCTTTAACCACTAGGCTAACCCACTTCCCCCAACAAGGAGGAACGTTTAGCTCGGTGTCAGTATGATGTCACACGTTGAACTACGGCAAGGCTGTGGGACGCATTGTATGGGACGCAGTGGGCTCTTCAAAATAGGAAAAGTCTTTACACTGGTGTAGAGATCCATTTAATACTAACTTCATTTAATGCAAGATGCAACCGCCTCCGTGGTCTAGTGGATAGAGCGTCTGCCCAGAGTACGGAAGTTCGGGGTTTAGATCCCCAGACGCGACATACCAAAAGACGTTAAAAGATGGTACTTGTACACACACACACGCGCACACACACACACACACACACACACACACACACACACACACACACACACACACACACACACACACACACACGCACGCACGCACACACGTCGCTATGTAAGTGCAATAACGCAACGTTAGACACCACTTCACCTCGCCTCACCTCAATTTTGTCAACGTGTTATGTCAACATTTGTAGTACCGTGACAAGGGTTTATTGCAAATTATATGTCGTAACATGTCAAGGATAAAACCGAGTCTCGTATTGTTATCGACATCCTTTGCACAGGAACTCGATGATGGCGTGTATGACATAATGACAATATAACATAATATACTTCGTAAAGAAAAAAATCACACCCCTCTATAAATAGTCTATTTGTTTATAGAGTGGTGTGATTTTTTACTTTACGAATATATTATGTTATATTGTTATTATGTTATACACGCCATCATCGAGTTCCTGTGATCCCTTGCTGTTGACAAAGTGGTCAGATATAAAGATTTTTATTCCTTTACCAGAGAAAATATCTGAGCTGCCAAAATCCCTCCAATTCTTGCCACTATGTTTTGAGCAGCAACTGCCAAGTTTCTGAAACAGGTAAGATAGTTGCATAATATACAGTTGATTTACAATATAAATACAATAAATCGTAATTGTAAACTATATTTCATGGAACATAATAACAAATTTTGTTCGCCATCTTGGAATACTTTCGTGAATGAACTGGCACAACGATGTCTCGAAATCAACAGAGGGGCAAAAGTAAGTGTTAATTTTTTTTTAATGTAATTGAAATTTGGAATAACTGTTGTTTAATTTGAGTATGTCAATTTAACCATTACTCATCCCCATAACAGTTTGTAAAAAGTTATCTGTGCTAAGTTTGTAGTTTTTAGTTCAAAGAAGACTGGGGAAAGAATTTGCAACCACGTGACCTCTACCGTGTTTGAAATGTAAATTTGTGCCGGAAAAAAATAAGTATCTAAAATACACATCAGTGTATTATGCGGTTGTTGTTTTTAAAGTATTTATCATTTCAAAAATAAAACCAGAAGTATTCTTTGAGTGCTTTAAACACGAGTTCTAGTTCATTGTTTTAGATGCAATATCAGGAACTTAAAATAGTTTCAACTGAAAATCAAACATATCATAAAATCCTCTGAGAGGTCACGTAAAGCATAAAGTCACTCACTCACTCAACTGGGAGGTCACGTAAAGCATAAAGTCACTCACTCACTCAGCTGAGAGGTATACTTTCTTTTTCTCCTCAGTTGTTATACAAACATGATTAAGTTGAGTCAAGTAAAAAGAAGTACAAGTAAAGGTCAAGTATACTTGGTGCATCCAATGAAAAGATACCAATCACTCATCACATTCAACTGCGCTTAGGGGCGGTCGGGTAGCCTAGTGGTTAAAGCGTTCGCTCGTCACACTGAAGACCCGGATTCGAATCCCGACATGGGTACAATGTGTGAAGCCCATTTCTGGTGTCCCCCGCCGTGATATTGCTGGAATATTGCTAAAAGCGGCGTAAAACCATACTCACTCACTCACACAACTGCGATTAGGATAAGATGTAGGGCACACTGAAAGAGACCGCCTACGTGGTCTAGTGGTAGAGCGTCTGCCCGGAGAGCGGAAGGTCCGGGGTTTGATCCCAGGCCGCGTCATACCAAAAGATTTTACTTGTTGTTACCCTGACTGGCGCTCGGCATTAAGGGGCTAAAACAAGGACTGGTCGGCTCGGAGTCAGTATACTGTGTCTGAGTGGGGTATTCATGTTAAACTGTGGCATTGTATCTCAGTGGGCTAGCACTATAAATCGGCATCAGTCCGGACTAGTATAAGCTTTTTCTAAGATTACTGGACCGTACAGCTACATCTAGAGCACGAGTGGCCATGCAGATGTATGAGCACATTTCGCAGTGTAGAGTTGCGTCCCCTAGCCGTGACAGGATCCGCTTGTCGTTGGGTTTGAATGCCGTATTCTATTTCGATTTTTGGTACGTTGTTAATCATTACTCACTCAACAGTCCATGTTCTTAGCATGGCAATTTTAATCACCTGACCACAGTAGGGAACTGTTCACTAGACAGCGCCAGGACCAATAACCATGCGCTGATGTTGAATAATTTTGCGGAGATTGCAAATCCATTTTCTAGCGGCACTTTGATGTCCTCGGGAGCTGTAACAATATATAGTGTGTGTGTTTACAGTAAACAGCGAATTATATCATTCAGATACAGAAGCTAATATTCTTCATTGTCTGGTGAAAGCAGCATTGCCTTTCCTGTAACTAATAACACTATTGCCATTAATCAAGGGCAGGCGCGGTAGCTTAGTCACGCCAAAGACCAGGGTTCGATTCCCCACATAGGTACATATATGAAGTCCATTTCTGGTGTCCCCCTTGGTGATATTGCTGGAATATTGCTAAAAGCGGCGTAAAATCGTACTCACTCACTCACTCACTATAACATATCAATGTGCATCATTATACATTTTCCCCCAATTTTGCTTTCATTTAACGTCACAATTAAAGTGCTGCTAGGGTCAGTTTTCCTACAATATTCTACTGATAGTTTCCCACAAACTCTACTTTTCCAAACAAACTGCCAATGACACTATATGTCACTCAACAGAGTCGAAACAAAGATGCATACTCACCAAGCTTTGTGACTATGGCAACACCAAAACACGTAACAGCTGACAGCAAGAACAGTAAGGCGCACGCCCAACGCCGGCTGAACCTGTGCGTTGATAAAAAGACTCGAGTTCCAACAGTAAAACTAGTCAACAGGTGCATGCAAGGAGGTGATGGACTCGAGTCAGATGGCTTTGTTTATTTGACGGCGGCCTGTAAATAATCGAGTCTAGACCAAACAGTCCAGAGATTGATATCATGAGCACCGATCTACTCAATGTGGGATTCGATTACATTCATCAGCCAAGTCAGCGAGCCTGATCACCCGATCCCGTTAGTCGCCTCTTACGACAAGCTCAGTAGCCTTTTTACGGCAAGCATAGGTTGCTGAAGACCTATCCTACCCCGGATCTTCACGGGGAGACAAGCATGGGTTGCTGAAGACCTATCCTACCCCGGATTTTCACGGGGAGACAAGCATGGGTTGCTGAAGACCTATCCTACCCCGGATCATCACGGGGAGACAAGCATGGGTTGCTGAAGACCTATCCTACCCCGGATCTTCACGGGTCCGAGTCAGTTGGCAGGCCAGCTTCGGAGGCGAATTGGAGTTTTGATATCCATATCAGTCTAACCGGTTTAATACGGTAAACCCTTAACACGTTTTGATTTAAGCATATTTTATTGGAATAATATAAGTCAAATGGATTGAGTAAAAGCCCATCTTACGACACCCTTTCAATGAACTAATATACTGGGACAATAATACAAATATTGAACTCTGGAATATTTTAGGTGCATATCTATTTAGGGCAATACTTATAGCACGTATGACGTCACATATGACACAAGTCACACCGACTAGAACTAGACTGGGAATTGGCCCCAGCCCCAGGAACATACGCCTTAATATTCTATGTGAGTGGACCGTCTCCGTGATCTAGTGGAACGGTAGCCTGTCCGGAGAGCGTAGGTCGATCCCTGACCGCGTCACACCAAAATACGTTAAAAGATGGTACTTGTTGCTACCCTGCCTGCCGCTTGACATTCAGGGACTGGTCGGCTCGGAGTCAGTATACTGTGTCTGAGTGTTACTTGTTAAACTGCGGCATGGTGTCTCAATGGACTTACACTGAGACCATGAAGAGCTGCACAAGTGCCATCGGTAGCTCCAGCAGCCCCATGATCATCAGATTGAGGTAGAAGTCGCCTGACAGGTTCCTTACACCGAACGATATAGCATAGTACACGGCGGACAGGGAGAACCTGAAACAGCAGACATGTGCAGCTGAAAGTGGGCTTTGTTGAGGCTGATGGCGACACTGGTCATAATTATTGCTGGTGGAGTTGCTGAAATCTTTGCTGGTGATAATGTCGATGAAATTATTCTGCAACAGGTGATGATGATGATGATGATGATGATGATGATGATGATGATGATGATGATGATGATTACAATGATAACAAAATGACAACACTTCATAAAAGTGAGATGACACTCTGTTTAAGTAATACAAATTGTACCAAATATTTACCAAATAAAGAGTGTTATCACAGTTCTCCACCTCAGTGTCCGGGTTCTGACCAGATCTACATAAGTGTAGGATTTAGCTTTGTCCCCCTCCGCCTTCTCCTCCTCGGCTATCAGCTCCAGGATGGACGTGTCCGGAACTGGCCTTTTGTTGTACATCGCAATCCTGTTGGCGACGCGCCTCGCCTCCTCAAGATGTCCCTTCACAGCTAACCAGCGGAGTGACTCGGGCATCACACTAAGTGAATGTACAGTTCAACATCCATGTAAATATAGGCGTTGTTCCGCATAATGGATACTTACACCCGTGCTCATACAAACACAAACAAGTGCAGTCCCGCACTCTTAAAAACATAACGTGACGAGATCTAGCATCTTTAAAACAGCTAAAACGAGACAGTGATCAAGGTTCCAAATTCAGGACTCGTTTTTACAATTTCTGTTGATACTTTTCATAGATGTTAATGTTGGACAAGAATGTGAGTGAATCATGTTTAACATTCAAAGACAAATATTTGTTATTTTTTTAAAGTCCTCTTTGTTCCGTACAACGGGAGATATTCTTAGAGCTGGTTCTTTGTCGGATACAAATGGAATAAGTGTATTGAGGTGAATGGAGATAATATTGAAAAATAAAAGTGCAAAAGATATTCTGCTACTTGGTCTTATATTGAAGTTGCAAAACTTACTGAACGGCCCTCGTAGTTGAAATGAGTGTTCATAGCGTAATCCACAAGACTGGACACAAATGATTGTGTATTTATAGCTTGACGGTAATTCACTTACAACCAAGTTAACAGCAGGGGTATGTTGAATGCCGCGATAGTGAGATGCAACCACTTCCAGTTCCGGGTGGTCCAAGTAAATGTAGCAAATAGCACCATTCCGAGGGACCACGAGGGAATCGTTGCGCACACTCCTCGCCATTTCTTTCCCACAAACTCCAATTGGTACAAAAAGGAACAAGACAAGGTCATCCCTACCGACGTGCCGATGATGACGCGGACCACAGCGAACATGACCCACGACACAGAGAACGCAGCAATGATGTTGCTGATGGTGCTCAAAACCAGTCCACCATACACCACCTTCTTCCGGCCGTATCTGTCTGCGCAGTAGCCTGCAATGACGCTGCCGAGAAGGACACCCGCCATTTGTATGGAGATGATTGTGTTGCTGATCCACCTCTTGCTGCACACGAGGCTCCACTGAAATGACCGGAAGTTGCAAAAACAGGCAAAAAATAATATCTATTGAACCTGAATGGGCGTTTCCTGTTATTAGATTACGATATCGAAATAGGGTAGCACGATTCATCTTCGAATTATGAAGGTAAAAGAATCATTCTATGGCCAATAAAAATGACTTTCGATTAAAATTACCGTCAAATCCTCTTTTCAGTTTAGCTTAGAATTGGTCTTTTCTTTACCCACCAAAGGCTTTGTCTCAAACAAAACCACCCAATCCAGATGCTATACTACTTTTTTCAAGGTGTGTGTGTGGGGGGTGGGTGGGTGGGGGGGGGATTCCTCCGTTGACGCGGGTCTCGGACGTTAATCTGGTTGACTGATGCTAACAAACCAAGTCTCGTTTTCACAACTGGAGATCAGCGGGACGCAACTTGCAAAATGAACTGCGGCGCCTAAGAAGACGGGGTCAAGGTCACCCATGCCTCCAGTTCTATTGGACGCACTATGACCAACCTTAAGCCATGCAAGATTTCGACATATCGAACCAGGCAGATAGTGAGACTTACCTCAGATACAATGGTTACCGTTTCTGACTCAAATATTCTCTGACACGTCCCGTTCCACTGACAGTTTTGGTAACTGCCATTTGTAAAGATGGCGACGTCATCCTGATCACGTGACTCGCACCACCAATCGGGCTCAAGCCCTGCGAAGGCCATGGTCATCATGGGTGCGACGGTGAGGCCTTTGCACACTGCGAGCACACAGACGATGCATCTCTGATAGCGACCAAAACTGCCAATGTCTTCGATGAGACTCTCGAGATGCATCGTACGATACGGAGAATACGGTTCTTCTTAGGATGACCTTGAAATAAATATATGTTGTTTATTGGTGTTTTTTTGTTGAGACAACGATCACCTTTCCGCGAACACCTGGTATCATCACTATTTCAAAGTGATTCATAAACACATGCTCATGATATAGTCGGAGTTGTACAATATCTCTTCTTTTAGCAGATATTTATTATGAATATGGAAAGGGTTTTGTCGCTTTTATTGTCCTGCACTATGACTGATAAATTATATAAGAACGCTTCACCCGTATCTGTCTACTTGAGGTGTTCCAGGCGCACTAATTTTGTCATGTTCTAAATTGTAATATGTGTTTAATAGTCAGAGGAAGCTTATGTAAAATTGCACAACTATGCCTTATAGAATGGTCGGTATATGCTTACGTTGTAGATTTAACAAGCCCTTCAAACTTACAGTCCGTCAACCATCATTTAGCACCTGGTTTTTCACAATTATTTACCATTAAACACACAATCACGCGATGAAAGTCAGTTATTGTCGAATAATGATTATTGACCTTGAATTGAACTAGAATTACCAGTTTTGTAATATTTCATGTCCGATTAAAACTAGTTTCTTTATTGTTATCATGTATTTTTGTGACCGTCGACATGACCTTGTAGTGGGGTGTAAGTACAGGCGATGTATGGCTGCTGTATTTTGTTAACGCTTGCTCCTTTTAGACCTTGGGTCACCCTTCACCTCGGGGTATACCTGTAGTAGCATTATAAGGCGAAAAATCTTGTGTAAGGTAGAGATGTTGTCAAAGTAAGCCCGTGATGTTATTCATAAGGTGCGTTTTCATTTAACGTGAATCTAAAAGAGAACATGGTATGCAGCTGACACATCGAGAAGGACTTTAATCCGAATTATCTCCCCTAATAAGAGTGTCAATCATGACGATGACGTACCCATGAGGGCCATCCCATACACAAGAAGCAAAAGCCAGACAGTTTTGTTTGTTTGTCTTACGCCACACTCAGCAATATCCGAGGTATATGCCGGCGGTCTGTAAATAATCGAGTCGGGACCAGACAATCCAGTGACTGACATCATGAGCATTGATCCACGCAATTGGGACGCGACATCATGCATCAAGTCAGCGAGCCTGATCCCCGACCCCGTTAGTCGCCTCTTACGACAAGCGTAGTCACCGTTTACGGCAAGCATGGGTTGCTGAAGACCTACTCTACCCCGGATCTTCACGTGGAGACAAGCATGGGTTGCTGAAGACCTATTCTACCCCGGATCTTCACGGGTCTAGACAGTTTTAGACATCTGGGCATTGAGAGGCGTCATTCGTAGATTTAACAGTAAAAATAAACATATTTCTTCCAGAAAGCTTAAGAAAATCCTGAACGAAGAGTATGACAGTGTGTCCAGGCATAATTATGTTTTCATATACTAAGGTATTAAAAGTCATATTTCATTTCATAACTCATGTTAATTTATTTACATGTCATTGAGACATTCCGTCTTCCTCGGGCTGGATATCATGAGATGACTTAGGGTCATGCATGCAGCAAGAATGTTTGACACGCATTATGCCATTGTAGTGAGACGTTTAATCAATGAAAATATTCTTATCCGGAAAAGAAATATTACAAAACTGGTAATACTAATTTGCTCAGAGATTATTATTCGATAACAACCGACTTTCATCGCGTGACTGTGTGTTTTATGGAGAAAAATTGTGGAAAACCGTGTGGCAAAGTGATGATTGAGGGACAATAGCTGATTTCGCACCACGAGTATAAACACCGCTGGAAGCGCTCATACAATCTCCAACATACGCAAGAATATGACAACGCGTAACCCACATCTCAACGATTGCAGTTCTGAGACTTCAACCAACATTACAGTTATGTTGCACATTTTGAAAAGACACTGGCATCCGTTACCAGGGGAACTATTTTAATGGAAACCTTTATTTTTCATAACATTACAATTTCTGACAATAGTTTTCAAAGAAATAAGGTTTCTAAAATGTGATACATTAATACATTATTACTTGTTTGACATGTATATATTGAAATGATATTGTTCTGACTATATGTGCATCAGACGCTCCAAATAGTCATAACATATAGCCTTTAAAGAAGTTCAAAGTACAAACGTTTCGTGTTCAATTGTATCTCTTAACTAACACAAATCCTCGAACACATCACAATGAACCGCTGGATGAGCTCGTTGGAGCTTGTGGGGTTACTAACTAGGTACATACTGTGTTGGGGGTGTTCTCTGCCCTGTGTTGGGGGTGTTCTCTGCTCTTATGTGAAGGTGTTCTCTGCTCTGCGTTGTGAACTTAGCAAGTTGACCCCACTCCATCCACGCTTTGTGTTGAAACAACAACGGTCTAACCGAGATCCCAATTGGAGTATTCTTAAAGGGACAGTCCCGTGAAGCCTGGGATAACATGGCTTACACCGTGAAGCCTGGGATAACATGGCTTACACTGTGAAGCCTGGGATAACATGGCTTACACCGTGAAGCCTGGGATAACATGGCTTACACTGTGAAGCCTGGGATAACATGGCTTACACCGTGAAGCCTGGGATAACATGGCTTACACTGTGAAGCCTGGGATAACATGGCTTACACCGTGAAGCCTGGGATAACATGGCTTACACCGTGAAGCCTGGGATAACATGGCTTACACCGTGAAGCCTGGGATAACATGGCTTACACCGTGAAGCCTGGGATAACATGGCTTACACCGTGAAGCCTGGGATAACATGGCTTACACCGTGAAGCCTGGGATAACATGGCTTACACCGTGAAGCCTGGGATAACATGGCTTACACTATGAAGCCTGGGATAACATGGCTTACACTATGAAGCCTGGGATAACATGGCTTACACCGTGAAGCCTGGGATAACATGGCTTACACCGTGAAGCCTGGGATAACATGGCTTACACTATGAAGCCTGGGATAATATGGCTTACACTGTGAAGCCTGGGATAACATGGCTTACACCGTGAAGCCTGGGATAACATGGCTTACACCGTGAAGCCTGGGATAACATGGCTTACACTGTGAAGCCTGGGATAACATGGCTTACACCGTGAAGCCTGGGATAACATGGCTTACACTGTGAAGCCTGGGATAACATGGCTTACACTGTGAAGCCTGGGATAACATGGCTTACACTGAACTGAACGCAAACCACTAGCGAACACATGGACATCGAAATCTTTAGGCGGCTCCAAATTTCTCAAATACGGATAATAGATTTCAGAAACTGTTTTTTCTTTTACGACCAATCTGTTAATTAGCTCATTGGATTAATGAAAGAAAATACCAATAGAATAGAGTGGAAGGTCCATATGGGAAGCAAAATAAACCTCCTTTGTTTATTTCTCTCGGTTGGAAATCATTTTCAGAAACCCCTTTTTAAACCTTTTGAATAATTGATCTATAGTTTCTATTTAAATAACAGGCCTTGCGCAAAAAAACCCGTAAATCCAAGTGATTAAGAAAAGGTAACTTTGTACTCCCTGTGCTTTACATATTATGCTTTACAACTGGAATTGATAAAATAACACTCAACTTATTTACGAAGCTTAGGAACTACGGCGAACGACTTTAAAGTTGCTTCCATCTTTAATTGCATCGGTGATGTCCAGTCACGTGGCATCGTGCAAGTTGTCAGGTTCGTATGATTCGTCACAGAGCAGCGAGTCCTGCCTGCCCACTGTCAGGCTTCGTATCCAGTGACGATTCTGTTATTGATATCAGAGGCCCACAAACAGTTCCATAAAACGCCTTTTCCTTCGTGTTTTTCAATGGTAGAGGGAAAGAATAATAACAATAATAATGTTTTCGGCTTTAAAGAAATCAATCTAATCTTGATGTTAAAATTGGAAGACGGTGAAATGATTAAGAACTGCATCGTTATAAAAAGATATTTGTGAAGGGATGGAATAGGAAACAGCATGGTATTATTGTGGCACTGAAGCTCACGTGACTTGGTTGTGTAAGCCAACAACTATGTGCAAATAAACGAGTTACATTATTGGTCAGCAGTCCATCTATTTATAGTGATGATAAATACTTGTTTAAGATCATGAGGCAAGATATACTTCTGTGTGTAAGAGGGCGTTTAATCGGCGAACTTTCTTTGTTCTCATTATGTGATACTATGTGTATAAATGGTTAATCTGCCTTGTCAAACATAATAGACAGGTAAGTATGAACTTAAAACTACACTACTTGTCTTAAAGCTGTAAATGTAAAACGCCTATCATTTCACGTCTAGATGACTAGACGGTTGGACGGTTATCTTTGGTGTTTTAAGACATAGAAACTAGACCGTTTTAGAAAGACAAATTATCGACCCGGAAGGGTTTTATTTCTAAAAAAAGAAAAATATATACAGGAAACTACGTTTATAACGAGCACGTTCATATCAAACTGACGGATATAACGAGTGAGTGAGTCGGGTTTAACGCCGCTTTTAACAGTATTACAGTTATATCGCGGCGTGTCAGCTTAATGTGGGAGGAAAGCCCGAAATGATGCAGGTCTGAGACGTTTACCACTTCGGTGAAACCCATGAGTACGTGTATGGTGCTGACAAACCTAGAAACATAATCAGGGCGAACCGGGATTCGAACCCACAATCATAGGTTTCTGGCGTGCCTAAGGGCCACAACTCTGCACAGCAAATCGCGGCGCCTTAGACGACTGGGCCACCCGTGCCCCCGACGGATATAACGAAATGTGTTTTGATCCCGTAGATTTGCTGTATATTTGCTGTAAATATGCTTATGACGAACTACGGTTATAACGAACTAAAATTAGCGGTCCCTTTGAGTTCGTTATAACCGTAGTTTACTGTATATGACAATGTAAAGGGCACAGGTTAAATAAACAAAGTAAACTACCGGGCAAAAGAAACTTATCACTTGTAAAAATCTTTATCTGAATTAAAGACGGTTCGTTATCAGAAGAAAATCACCAAAACACACCCTGTGCACACATGAAAGTCACTTTTTGCAGGATTCGGTAAATTCCATGCAGTCATGGAAAATGGGAAAAACAGGAATTGGGGGAACTGTTAAAAATGTTCGTGCATGATTCTTACATAAATACCGGCGTGGGGCAGAGCAAGGATGCAGCATCAAAAAGAACATCAGAGAAATCCCTAGACTCACACAACAAGAACGTGACAGAGCTATTGGTATGGCCGATATGGGGGCCTCTCTACGGCAGATTGCAGACCTTTAACTGCAGCCAAACCGGTATCGGCAACTTGTTGAGCTGTTATCAGCAAACGGGCTCGACACAAGACCGTCAAAAATCGGAAAGACCAAGGGCCACAAAGCCAGTTGAAGATCGATACATCCAGACAATCTGCCTGCCGAACCGATATGTAACGACGACGGCACTTGGACACCCAATCAGCTGACGAACAGTGTTACGACGACTCCGCATTGGTGATATCAGAGCCTCCTGTCCCTTCTGTTGATTGGCCTTGACCCCTCTACACCGTCAACGCAGATTACAATGGGCAAGAACTATACGTCGGTGGTAACGGCGGGATTGGGAAAGGGTGATGTTCACAGATGAAAGTCGCTTTTACTTGTTCCGAAATGATGGCCGAGTCTGTGTTTATCGACGTAGGGGAGAGCGACTGGCACCTAACTGCATCCAACATGTGCACCCTTATGGTGGAGGCGGCGTCTTGGTATGGGACGGTTTTTGCGGTCAGCGGACAACAAGGCTTGTCATCATCCGTTGGAATATGACTGGCCAAAGATACAGAAATGAAGTGTTGCGACCTGTTGTAGTTCCATTCTTACGTGGACAGCCAAGGGGTACCCTTTTGCAGCAGGACAATGCACATCTGACCGCCAGACTTGTTCTGCAATATCTGCACAACGTTAACGTCAACGTACTGCCTTGGCCAGCATGTTCTCCAGGCATGAATCCCATGGAGCATCTCTGGGATCATATTGATCGACAGCTGGGACAACGCGTACCTCCCCCAGCAAACAGACAGCAGCAGTTTTATTGGATGAGTGGCGCAGAATTCCTGCTGGCGTCATCCAGCGATTGACGACATCCATGAGGAGACGTATTTTGACGTGCATTAATGGTGACGAGGGTTCACAGACAAAGACTGCGGTGAAGGGGGATGCTGAAGAAGTTGAAGAAAAGTTGGATATTCTGAGTCTCAAGTCGTAATTGAAAAAAATGAACAGAGTTTTCATTTGGAAGAAAGGCGATGTTAATTTTCGACCCGAGTGTGTGTGGCCTTGTGAAAAAGAAACCATGGTTGCATTACATTTCACGGAGTTGGAACTTTAGGTGGAAATATAAACTCTCTACAAAATATTGGTATTTTCATGCCGATCTTCGGTCGGTTCCAGCATTTTTGCCGTTAATGACTTCATCCTTAAAGATGACAAAGCACCTGTTCGTCGACCAAATGCCCTGAAAACCTGCTTCGGGGAAAGTTACATTTATGATATGAAAAATAAACTGAAAGCGACATCACGCGAATAATTATAGTCACGTGTAGACATAGCCATATTGTTCTGATATGTGACATAGTCACCGATAACGACTTTCCGGGCATTTTGGTCTTAGACAAAAGCATAATTAAACCGTCTTTCGGCTGTTATTTGCGGACTGAAAGGAGAAAAAATGTGAAAATATTAATGCGATTCGAACCCTTGTTGCGTGTGCGACAAACCTTTGAAGTAACGAGTTGAATACAAAGACTGAGTTGTCTCCCTTTTTAACTCTTTCGTGATTGAAAACAACATACACCCGAAGCATGGCGGTAATCTCAAATTCAACATGACAGACGGGAAACGAAAGAGATTGAGCTTAAAAAACAAGAAACCATCTGTTCCACGGGGTATATTTCCTGACAACGACAATAATGGGAACGTTTGTAAGAAGAGAAAGATTTCCAGTACCATGCGGTCTAATTCCAGTCCTAAAAACCTGGAGAACATCGCAGAAGGAAATGAAGATTCTGAAGAACCCGAAATTATCTGCCTCTCAGACGAGGAAACAGGCAATCGTAAACAAGTCCACCAAAGGTTTGAAGGAGAACACTCATGTATTTGTATATTGTTTGCGTTCCAGTGGTTTTCAATGTAATGCTCAATGAGATCCTTGTATAATGCCATAATATTGTAAAGGCATTGGATACTCGGATGGAGAACAAACGTAAGTCTAGATGTTGGTTAAATATTTCGAACTGGCTTCATTTCATCACACAAAACTTTCACATTAAATCAAATTGAATGTTGTGAAAGTGTTTCTGTATGTACCGACTTCTTTGTTAACCCTGTTCACCTTCGCGTTTCAACTTGGGAATCAGCATGTAAAAGTACATGGCAAACAATTGGCAAATTGATACAACTGTATATAATAATAATGTCTCTGGTACGGTAGTTTCTTGAGTACAGTGCACACTTTTTTCCCAAGAAAAACACAGCTGTGTAGAAAGGGGTGCGCATTATACTCGCCATAATGAGTTTTGATGTGTGTTTTTTCCCACCAATGCAAAGACATTACCATGAGCATGTAACACCGGAAATACCATGTCAACAAATCCGTACTGAAGTACGCAAATTAATCATGTAATGAAACTGTCTGGCTATAAAAAGTGTTCATTGTATATCTGGACTTATGTTTGTAACTTATTTCATTAATTTTTTTCAAAATTCCATTTATTATCATGATTATTGTTTTAATTAATTTCGGCGAAATCGTGTATGAAGCGATCGGAAGATCACACAACTCACCATTATTAACAGCAACCATGGTCAGATTACAGCTATTGACGCCTTGTAACAAACTTTAGTTGACAGAGAATGGATACATATATCATAAATGCCATACTTTGACTCGTTAAAAGTCATATTTGTTAGAGTTTTGATGATTCTATGTCAACACATAGTTCTCGCGGTCACCTGCACAGGAGCCTCAGCGGTGAATGGTCAAATTGTTCCAAGTGAACCAAGTAATCCCTGGATGCCTAGCAGAACAAAAAATACAATTTAAACGGTAAATCAACATGTCAGGTGATTTTTTTTTGTCTCAAATTTCAAATTTGTACTGACAAAGTTTCTTCATCTGTTCGTTTACCGGAATTCTCTGAAGGGGTACAGTGTCATTTTTTTTCTGCACATAATATTCGAATTAACTGAAGCCGTTAGAGGGGATTGCGCATGATACTTGGGTGCTCACTATACTCAAGAAAATATGGTAGATCTATGCACTGTCACGACTATATGGAATGCATGTGATGAGTGTGTTCAGTGGTGTTTGGTTTGATAAATGTTATTGTTTATGAATGATAAGTTTTGTTGTAACCTTTCATGCGTGACCTCAGCAAGGTCACAGTTATCCAATCAAACAAATAAAACTTAGTAAACCTTGTGACATACAGACCTCACGACCTGTCTCTTCACCCATGGGTAATAAGGAAAGGTAGCTGGGGTATATTTGTGTCGTGCCTGTGCTGACAATTTAGTTTTCATCTAGTGAGCTGATATTTATTTTGGATGGGTTATTTACCCTAGATCTACTGAAAATGCATCCAGAAGATAATAAGCTTATGTTGTTTTTCAGAAGCAGTGATACAGTGGTTGCATCAATTCTAGATGTTCCTGACAAACAGTTAAGAGAATTGAGAAGAAGATTACTTGAACTAAGAAGACAGGAGTCGGAGACAGGATACATACAAGAGTTGCCCGAACTTAAACTGATGGAAAAACAGGTTTGTTATCATGGCTATTGTTATCATCACTGATCATGCTTATTTATAACCTTGATAACCACATCCTGGGTCTAGTGCTCAGACAGCAGATGTTCGATGTATTGATTTGTGGCCGTGTCATACCAAAAGACATTATGAATGGTACTTGTTGTTACCCTGTCTGGCGCTCGGCATTAAGGGACTGAAACAAGGACTGGTCGGCTCGGAGTCAGTATACTGTGTCTAAGTGGGGTATTCAAGTTAAACTGTGGCATGGTTTCTCATTGGGCTAGCAGTATGCGCAAGGGGTGTGCGATATAACTGGTGTACCGGTATATTGCAGTACGTCCGTCAGTAATACTGTGCACATTTTGCAATACAGCTGATACAGTACATTCCCAATACAATGTATTAATATTTTTGGTATAAATGGAACAGTTGAATAGACGAATGAATATATAATTATATAAATTGTATCTACCATCATGAGATATTTAGATGGACTGGGTTTCTATCTAAACCATGTAGCAGCCTTAGAAATTGGCACTAGTCCTTAAGTCCTTGCTACACTGCCCAGTAGTAAAGGTATCCTAAGGACCAGTAGAAAGTTGCCATTATTAAGGGTTTTTCTATATGTTATCAGAAGGACTAGTGAACTGAAACTATTAGTTTCTACTGCTGTGCAGCCACACTTCAAGTTGTTAACCTTAATTATTCCATATTGATGATGTAATAGGTAGTCTTGTTTATCCATACTACCCCTCTGACAATCTGAAGTCTGGATTATTCAATGGATTACCATTTGAACAGTACAAATATGAATAATTTGGGCCCCAATATGTAAATTGCAATATTTTTTGCAATACAGCTCTCCGTATTGCAATATATTGCAATATGATTTATGTGCCAGTATGCCAAGCCCAGTATGCCTGTCACTGTATGCATGAAAGTGCAATAAGCTTGAACACGACATTAAAACCTCATTTCACCTGATCTATCGGGTGTCTAGCCGGGAGCGCCACATTTCAGAAATGGCTATTGCCGGTAGAGCCACATTTTCAGCTGAGTGCATTTCACCTATTTTAGCGGGTAATTAATTAATCCGATTACCGATACCTTTAAATGAGTGTCCCACATTTAAATTACTAAGCGTGGTGTTCTTTAGAGATACCTTTAAATGAGTGTCCCACATTTAAATTACTAAGCGTGGTGTTACTTACTTACTTACTTTGGAGATTTAACGTGCGCTTTCCGACTGATGCGTATTTCGCACACGGGCCCGGCCAGGCCATTTAATGTGTTTCCGAAAGGGACGAAAGTGGTGTGTGCAACCCAAGAGGGGGCTTTAGGGGTTGCTTATATAGAATTTGGGAATTTTGAGATTTGGAATAAATGCTGATGGGGTTGGGGAGGAGAACTAAGGGAGCTGGGTATGGTGGATGATTGTTTGTTTATGTGATTTTGATTTGGTAGGTTATTATGGTTTTAGAGGCGTTTCATTAGTTCCGTTTTGATTAAGAATACGCCTAAGGCCTTGAAGTTTTCTAGTTTATTTTGTGGGTTTAGTATTGCTTCTAGAGTGAGAGCCTTGTTTAGATTGAGGGTGGTTTGTAATGCGGTTCGATGTGTTAGGTAGTGTGTGCAGTGGATGAGTGCGTGTTCTGGGGTTTCTGGTTGTTTGCAGTGTGGGCAGTTACCTGTAGTGTGTTTTTTTATTTTTTTTATGTGGTTATTTAGGTTGGTGTGTCCTGTTTGGAGTTTAGTGATTACTCTGTCGATTTTTTTTGATGGATGGAGAATTTTTGGTTTGGTTAGTGGTTTGCTGAGCACTCTTTTGATTTGGCTATTTGAGTTTAGATATAGGTTATGCCATTTTTTGTGATTTTTTGTTTGTTTACACTTTTAATTTCTGATTTTGAGATTGGTAAGTTTAAGCTTATTTCTGGGATTTTGAGGGATAGTTTAGCTGCTTTATCGGCGTTTTTATTACCGTATATTCCTACGTGGGCGGGTATCCACAAGAAGGTTATTTGTTTGCCTGCCTTAGTTAGGTCGTTGGAGCTTTTAAGTATTTGATTTATTAATTTAGGTCGGTTTTTGGTATTTTTGTTTTGGAGGGCTTGTAGTTCACTTAGGGAGTCAGTAAGTATTAGGATTTTTTGGTGGTTTTTGGATTCTTGATTGTGGAGGGCTGTTTGATTGTTTAGCTGGAGGATTGGGGAGGCGGGTTTCATGTTTTTATGTTTGAATACTATTCCTGTTGTTTTTTCTGAGTTAAGGGAGAAGCCCCATTTGTCAGCCCATTGTTGTATTTTATTAAGAGATTTTTGGAGTAGATATTCAACAAGATAAAGAAACTTGCCCAGAAGTGCCACCCGAACATCTACGAGGTAGTGAAGCTATTTCAGCGAGAACAGTCACTCAAAGAGGTTGCAGTCCTGAGACTCTCTCACCAGTGGTCAGAACCTTCACGAAGAAAGAAGTACATGGCAATCGATGCACGTATTGCGTCCCTCAAGATCCAGCTCCTGAACCAACACCTGAGTGAGATGGAATATGCTGACCACGTGGGTGACCTCCTTCATCTGCAGTTATGATCCATTATGATATTCATATGCTATTCATATTCATCAATGTAAAGTTCTGATGAATATGTTATCCTTGTTGAATAAGAAATGAGAAAACAAGACTTGTTTTGTTATATACGGTAACCTGTTAGAATCACAAAGCATGTTTTGACAGCATAGCCGTGAGAGCCACATTATACAATCACGCAACCATAACCATTGCCGGGAGCGCCACATCAATTTGGGCTATCTATTTTCGAAATGTGGCTTTGCCGGCCTGTAACCATCTATCGTCATGGTAATATAGTCAGTGGTGTGGCAATATCATGAAATTATATTGATCGGTGACAAAATCAAGAGAATATTTGAATCTACAGTTAAATGTGCTGATACAGGGATGCATCTTGGATTCCGAGGTAAATATAATATGGTCCGTTTTCTCAAGGCAACATTGTCCACTAGATCATATCAAATTCTAGTTTACTCTTGCCTTTTCAAGCTGACTTTACTGTGCTAGAAACCACTTTACACGATCGTCATCCAGGTTCCCAAAACATGGCCGTTGTTTTGGCCACCCCCATATCCATGTTTAATTTCCTCTGAAATTATTCCAATAATTAAGCCAAGACAAATATTTGTTAGGTTTTTCGACTCTTACCAAGTTTCCAATCAACCTGATCAAGTACTATGTACATTTTATTGTTAGTGCAAACTTGATTGTATTCTAAGTAGAGCAACAGAATGCCTATCGCAGTGAAGGAGATGCAGTGCTATTCTGAGACAACCCATGCTGAGTGTTTCATGTTAACGCGATGTGCAGTGTTACTTGATACTGTTTAGTCTGCGAGTCTCGATTATTGTAAGAGCTAAATGTGACAGTAATAAGTATCTTTACTGTGGTGGTCTGTTATTTTATTTTTCTGTCAGTGTCAGGGATGAAATTTTGATTCTATATGTTATCTGATCGACCAGGTCATCTTCTATGGTAGTGACCATCTTTGTGAAGCAATTAATAACTAGTACAGCGATCTTGGAGAGTGTGTCATCACAAGGGCTAGCGCCATGATGGCAAGGGCGGAAATGTTTGATGAAGGCTCTCTTGCCTCAGGAAGATGCTGTGGTCTATCAGAGGTTTCAAACAGCTGGTTTGACAGGCGGATCAATACGGAAGCTGATACATTTAGAAAACTACTTCTATTGTCATCATAGTCCAAAGGCCTTTTGAAATAATGATGAATACAATATTGAATGTCAGAGGCAATACATTTTCAGGGAAATACTCGGTACAACAATAGTGTATTACGAGTGTTAGAGACAACAGAGATCTTGTAATCTTGCGTCACAATGAGCTATGTGATATTTACAGTGTTTACAACAGTGATGTAAGGTGTAAAACTAAACCTTGCAAGGCTGACTTAATTTTCTTTTAATCCAGTTAAGGTTGGCTTATGAAGTATCTGTCCTTCACACTTTCAGTAAAGTATAATGATCATGATGGTGTAAGCAAATGGTGTTTGGGCAAATGCAGTATTATGTTTTGTAAAAGAGGTTCAGGTTCACGTTGACAACCCATTCAAAACATTGGAGTCGACCCTGGCTGCTTCACTCAACAATCATGGTGACCTGTGAAGACCCGGGGTAGAAAAGGTCTTCAGCAACCCATACTTGCCGTAAAAGGTGACTGTGCTTGTACTTTTGTAGTAAGAGGCGACTAATGGGATCAGGTGGTCAGACTCACTGACTTGGTTGATGTCATGTCATCGTATCCCAATTGTGTGGATTGATGCTCATGATGTCAATCACCGGATTGTCTGGTCCAGACTTGATTATTTACAGACCGCCGTCATATAGCTGGAATATTGCTGAATGCGGCATTAAACAACAAACAAACAAACAAACAACCAATAATCACAGTAGAAACCAGCTGTACATAATGTATTTTTGATGTAGAGTTACCTGTAGATTTAACCTTGCAGAATTAAACATTTGAAACCTCACACTGCACGCTCAGTTCCAAATTCAATCTAGTACGGTTATTTCCTGTATGTCTATCACCTATTTATTTTTAAATTGGTTGTTTTAAACAAATGTTCTTATGGCTAGATCACAGAAAACCGGATACCTTCCGCCATTTTGGTAAGGTTTGGCGCAAGCTCCTTCCTTAGTTACGGTTTGTAAGTTTGTCAGCTTCCATTTTGACCGTCTTGTAACATTAAAAGGGGCTTTTGGGGCCTTGCCTTCTACACAAGCATTTGTGATTAAAGCTTTTGTAAGTAAATGCCATTTTCAGTCACTAAAGTTAATAAAAAACACTATGTGTTTGTTGAAAGGTAGCCCCTATGCTTGTAACTGATGAGGTTGCCTCGTGCCATCAGAGTTAAAGATTGTGAGATGACATGAATGTAGGCATAGGCTTTTCACCAGTTGCCATGTCGACAACCCATCCACCATCTTCAAAGTGAGCGTCTGGAGGCCGAACAAAGACTTACTGAACATGTTTACTTGAGTTAACTTTGTAATGATTAGCAGAAATTCAGACTGACATGACATTGTCTGTTGAGTGGCACATATGAATATTGTGATGCGCCATCATAGAGTCAGAAACTGAAGGGTCAAGGACGCAACCACTGGCAAAATGAAGTACCACATTATCAAATTCAACAAACAATGGCATAGAAACTGTTGCTCACACTTGATTGAATAGCAGTCTCTTTAGACCAGATATTTTAACTTTAGTCCTATTGACAGTTTGAATCCGATTTGAATGAATTTGGATGAAATAGTATCTGATCAAACTTACTTGTGTTTGTCAAATCCTTTTTTTTCATTTAAAACAAATACACAAGCTATTATCAAGATCATGTTAATAACTTGATCTACATTTAGTAATATTTTGTGTATTTGATTTTTGAAATTGGCTGAATATGACTTTATCTTAAACGTGTTAACTCTTTCATCACTGGCTGCCCCAGAGTTATGTCCCTTGAAACCCTGCAGTCCCTGACACTGACAAGGCCTGTACACTGGCCTCCCTGGCAGTATTATTGGAAAATCACACCATCATTTTTGATGCACTTTTTCTACCAGAAACTTGCTTTTAATATACATTGATCATATACCATTGTAAAGAGGATTAAGTATACTTTAATATTCTTTGTTGTTATTGTCTCTAACCTTTGTCATTATCTAATTACAGGTGTTTACAAGTGAAATAAAACTTGAAAACACTGAAAAAATGAAAACAGACAATGAATTTTGGCTCAAATTGTATTAAAAATCACAAAACTAAATCACAGATACAAGGTAAACATAACACAGTGGTCTTGTCATCTTGGACGGCACAGGTAATCGCAGGTGTTACAGGTAAATTCTCTTCATGCACATCTGTAAACAAATAAACAAGTTTACAACTCTTGGTACTGACTTTGTTTTCTATACTGATGTCACATATTACTTATGATACACCTACAGCCTCTTAGGTAAACTCGTTAACACAGGTAAACTTGTTAACGCAGGTAAACTCGTTAACACAGGTAAAAACAAATATTTGATTTATTTTGTTCTTTTTCAGGATTTGAAACAAAAATTAAGTATTTAAGTTTTTAAAAAGTAATTTATCACATTACATGAACATTGAACCACAGCTACTATAAGAATGACATCACAGGGAAGATATCACAGATTGATCTGAAGAGGGAAAGATTGTAAAAGGACAGAAAGATCGTAAATTCAAGTTCTGCAAATATAAAAGTTGTGATAACATATTTACAATACACTGCTATTTACAACTGCATAATAAATTAAATCAGTACTTTATTAAATCAATCAATAAATAAATAATTTATACAGTTACTAAAATTTAAATTAAGCTGTAAAAAACAAGAGAACAAACATGATTATAGAAATAAATTTTATTCAAATTGAGCGAAATATAAGGACATACGACAAACCGGCAAACTACAATTCGGATTGCGATCAGAAAAATAAATTAAAAAAAAAGAAACAAATACGTCATGCCACTCACCTTTGTTGTTGTTGTGATCGCTCGTTCACGTGTAGGCTGCATTCTCATTCGTCGCACTGATAATCTGTTCAAACACAGAATCATTGTAAAACAGTTGGAAAAAATCAATAGCATGACTCTTCACTCACCGTACGTGTCAATATATATATATTCTTGAGTCCGGTCGCCTCTTCAAAATCCCTCATGTCTCCACTGTTGTGATCCCTCTGCCACTCCCATTCTTGAAAGTTGGCGGGGGGGACACCTCGTCGAAACCGTCAAAATCTTCACCAAAATATTCGCGAAATTCCCTCTCCCCTTCGCTTAAATTATTCAATTCAAACACATTATTATTCCCGATAGAGTCGTTGTTAATCATCTGATCGCTATCCGAATCGTAGTTGGCCGCCATTACGCTTGATTTACGATTCAAGCGAGAAAAATACCTGTCGCGAAAACAGGTGACATCCGCGATTTTCGCGCCAAAAAGACGGGGAAATTCCATAGAATGACGTGTCAATCACGTGTAGATCTCGTTTCCATATTTAGAACGAGATTACACACGAGAAAGGAAGTAGAAAGAGCGATTTTGTAAACACGCTCGCGCCGCCCGATTTATCGGGCAGCCGGGTGTGGGGCTTGGACTGTTCTCGCCCGATTTTTCGGGCAGCCGGGTACTGGGACACGGTTTATGCTGCCCGATAAATCGGGCAGTCGGGGCGAAAGGGTTAACAAGGAATAATCTGCATTTCAGAAAAAAGATGGACCAAGGGAAACAACTCATGTTGCCTTATTGTCATCCAGTGATCAGGAGTACTCTCCCCTGCCTCAGATGTGTTCTGCATGTGCAAGGAGGAAACCAATAAATCATGATTTAAGCTCAGTCGTGAACTCAATACTAAATTCATCACAGAGCAATAACAGTTCTTCAGATTGCAATTCTCCAAAGGTAACCATGGTAACGGCCTCTAAAATGACTGAAAGCTGTTCACCACTGAAGCAAAGATCTTCCCCATCAGAATGTGATGAACATGATCAGGCTGTTGTCACTTCAAAATCATTTGTGTTAGATTCTGAAGATATGTCAGATTTTGAAGAAGATGTTCTGATGTTTGATACTAAAGAGACAGATAAGATGCAAAAACGTGAAAAAAGCAAAATAGTTTTAAAAAACCCAACACCGAACACACTGAAAGATGGACCCAGTTCATCTGTTGATGTTGAGACGTCAGCTCCTCGCTGTGAGGACAACATACTGTCTGCATGTCCGTTGTGTACCATGGAGTTTGGAAAAGGGTACGTAGAATATATAACCTGATCTAAAATGTTGGCAGCATAGATGGCCTAGTCCTCTGAGGCAGAATTACGTCCATTAGGCACGCCAGAAACCTATAACCGTTGGTTCAGTCCCAGTTCGCCCCAATTATGTTTCTAGGTTTGTCAGCAACATACCCGTGCTCGTGGGTTTCACCGAAGTGGTAAACGTCTAAGACCTTTCGGGCTTTCCTCCCACATTAAGCTGGCACACCGTGATATTACTGGAATACTGTTCAAAGCGGCATTAAACCCAACTCACTCTAAAATAAACAAATAGGGAGAATATATTGATATATATTTGATAGACATGTGAGCATGTCACGTTTGGCAGTGGAGTTGATGAACTGGAACATATCCCCTGTGTTTAATCGATAGTGTAATATGCCCTCATTAACCCATGATTGTCATTAGCATTCCTTGGGCACTTCTTCTGTTACTTCTTCAAGTTGACCAAAGGGGGGGATAATAATCATCGTCTGTAAACCAACAGCCCATAAAGATGTCGGACTTACACTCTTGTGCAGTCTGTGGAAAAAACTATACTCGAAGGGATAGTTTGCGCCGCCATTTCAGCACCACCCATTCTTCTAACCGTATCGAGTGTGCAATCTGCACAAAATCCTTCAAAAGGCCTGATGATGCACGGGCACACGTTAAACGTATACACAGACCTTCCCTGGAGGCCAACTGCAAAACGGGCGACTATCTGATTAAGAAGTCTGGAGGGAAGTCCTGCCACAACAGCAACGAGGCGATGAGGACACTGAACCATGGACGGTGTTCCCCCAACAGAACCGGGAACACCTAAAAAAAACCAAGCCGGTAATATCGCCGCAGAACTCGACAATATCCTGGAAGAATATAGGGAACTCCGACCGGGAGCTACCCACACGGACATTTTACCAACCAGTATGCTACTGACCTTGTGAGTTCCAGCATCCAGTGACTGGCACACTCAGCAGCCCGCTTCAGATTTACCCAGTGTGCCCTACCAGCCGTCTATTTCACCAAACACTAGACATATTATATGTACAATTTTATTCCATTTTGTCATATAATAAAAACACAACACATGTTTATTTCACCTTTTATTCAACTCTCTCGTTTTCACATATGACACATACAGAACATACAATGTTGAACAACTATAAACACTTATGTTCATCATAGGATGCAATTCGCATCCTTGCCTTAAATATCTTTGCAAAAATAACTGTCATTTAGAACAAATCAGTGTTCGACTAACGATCCTTATAACTAAATAGGTGTCTGTTTAAACCGGCAAGCCACTGGCCACCATTCACAACCATCACCGGCGACCCATCCAGGCCACCATTAACACATTCAGAAATAACACCGGCGACCAAAACAATAATTTGGTACGACTAGCATATTCAAACCGTCCATAAATGCATCAAACAGTCACAAAGCCATACACAACAACTGGCGACCACCCATCCCCGGCGGCACTAGTGAGTCGCCAAAACCTGCGACTATACATTACGCCACACCACCAGCGACCCACCACCGGCGTGTCGCCATAATGACACACCGCTTATCCGTCAAGTTACCAATGACAGACTTACACATCACGGAATTAACGACCTCACCGGTTTATTCAGGTATTTAAGGACGCACACGCCCCTAAGCAATTAGTCTGATGAGTGCAAGTCGCGCGAAACTAGTAACTATCCCTATTGCTTCCAGTAGCTACAGCGGCTGTCGGGTAGCCTAGTGGTTAAAGCGTTCGCTTGTCACGCCGAAGACCCGGGTTCGATTCCCGACATGGGTACAATGTGTGAAGCCCATTTCTGGTGTCCCCCGCCGTGATATTGCTGGAATATTGCTAAAAGCTGCGTAAACCATACTCACTCACTCCAATAGCTACTTATCTACTGGTGAAGCCCCACTAGTCAGTTTTTCTTCTGTTACTGGTATAAGATTTTTTATTTGGACCTGGTCAGAGTCCTCAAGTCTGCAGCAAATTATATATGCATGTATAATAGTTTTAATTTAATTAATTAATTGCACACTTTTCCTGATGTTTTATATTTATGCATTGATTGAAATATCAAAATACAATGTAAATGAATAAAATCAGAATTTAAGACAATTTAAGAAAAGAACTTTTTTCCCTATTTGCATGTCAGGTGCACTCTTTTTAAAATCCTGCATGTGCCTGTCGTCAGTTCATGAACACGACATCCAGATGATTTGCTCTGAACAATGTGTCCTGATGTCAATAGTTAGCATCTACCGCTCTCTTGCAGGACATCCCAACTGGACATAGATGGCCACATCGCTGCCTGCCTCTCAGCTGCTGGAGATGATGCCACATGGTGATCTGGACACCAAGCCTTCATCCTGTGAAGATCCGACTTAGAATGAGTCTTCAGAAACCCATGCTTGTCGTAAGAGGCGACGAACGGGACAGAGTGGTTAGACTCACTGATGTGGTTGATGCATATCAGTGTATCCAGTTGCATAGATTGATGTTCAGGGGTGGAAATTTGCCATTTCCCGACTCCCGGGGCAAGTAGAAATACGAGGTCGGGCAACAAAATCACTTACTTTAACTTGTCCGGAGGCAAGTAATATTGGAAATTACTATCACTGTCTACATGTCTAACTACTGGTAAAATGGTACAATAAATTAGCTGAGAGAAATTTCGTAATCGCGCTTTCGTAACATCGCCTGTTTTTTTCCCCGTAGTTATAACAAGTGAAGTCATTGGATTAAAATTGGTTTCTAATGACGCTTTCTTGCCGAAATCTGCTACAAGTTTCGTGATTGGTCTATATTGAGCACATGACCTTAGGCAGCCAGTCAAATTACAGCTGTGATACCAAGCTTGTGTTTGATAAATTTCAGAAGTTGGCGAAAGATTTTTGTTAAATCATGTTATTCTGACCGTTTTAAGCAGGAAATCATGATATATATATAAAAAGTATGGAACTTCGTGAATGTATTGTGCTAGGTTACGAGCTGTGACAAAGATTTTTCATGCATATTTTTTTGCATTAAACATCGTGTCCAAGCTGAGAATTCAAGGCGATGAAAGCTGAGATGTCATTTGACTTACATTACACGCAATCGCACGAAACGATGGAAATAATAACTTAGATGTAAGTTTGATTACTTTTAGATATATTTTTGTTGATTTTATTTATCACTTTGTATAATATATTTAAAGATTTGCTTAAAACTTCTTTATTTTGCTCTTTGACATTTTCGATGTGGACCCGTTGTCGAAATGTGTGTCCGAGAATTTTATTTTCAATAACATCGCGGGAAATAGTGAATAATTTTTTAATTTATCCATAAAAAATGATAAATGGTAATGGAATACGTATTTCAGGGCAAGTGAAAGTTGGCTTTAAACTTGTCCGATGGCAAGTTCAGTTCTTTTTAAAATTTCCACCCCTGATGTTCATGATGTCAATCACAGGATTGTCTGGTCAAGACTTGATTATTTCCAGACTCTCGTCATATAGCTGAAATATTGTAGAGTGTGACATTAAACAACAAACAAACAAATAGACAAGGACGAAGTTAGGAAAAGTCATTTGGTGATCTGGTAAATGTTAGCCTAATGTTGTCATTCTGAGGCTAGAAGAGGTCACATGGTGATCTGGTCACTGAGTCTTCTGTTGTCATACTGAGGCTAGAGACGTCACATGTCGATCTGGTCACTGAGCCTTCTGTTGTCATACTGAGGCTGGAGACGTCACATGGTGATCTGGTCACTGAGCCTTCAGTTGCCACACTGAAGCTGGAGACGTCACATGGTGATCTGGTCACTGAGGCTAGAGACGTCACATGGTGATCTGGTCACTGAGGCTAGAGACGTCACATGGTGATCTGGTCACTGAGGCTGGAGACGTCACATGGTGATCTGGGCACTGAGGCTGGAGACATCACATGGTGATCTGGTCACTGAGGCTAGAGACGTCACATGGTGATCTGGTCACTGAGGCTGGAGACGTCACATGGTGATCTGGGCACTGAGGCTGGAGACATCACATGGTGATCTGGTCACTGAGGCTGGAGACATCACATGGTGATCTGGTCACTGAGGCTAGAGACGTCACATGGTGATCTGGTCACTGAGGCTGGAGACGTCACATGGTGATCTGGGCACTGAGGCTGGAGACGTCACATGGTGATCTGGGCACTGAGGCTGGAGACATCACATGGTGATCTGGTCACTGAGGCTGGAGACGTCACATGGTGATCTGGTCACTGAGGTTGGAGACGTCACATGGTGATCTGGTCACAGAGGCTGGAGACGTCACATGGTGATCTGGTCACTGAGGCTAGAGACGTCACATGGTGATCTGGTCACTGAGGTTGGAGACGTCACATGGTGATCTGGTCACAGAGGCTGGAGACGTCACATGGTGATCTGGTCACTGAGCCTTCTGTTGTCATACTGAGGCTGGAGACGTCACATGGTGATCTGGTCACTGAGCCTTCTGTTGTCATACTTAGGCTGGAGACGTCACATGGTGATCTGGTCACTGAGTCTTCTGTTGCCACACTGAGGCTGAAGACGTCACATGGTGATCTGGTCACTGAGGCTGGAGACGTCACATGGTGATCTGGTCACTGAGGCTGAAGACGTCACATGGTTATCTGGTCACTGAGGCTGGAGACGTCACATGGTGATCTGGTCACTGAGGTTGGAGACGTCACATGGTGATCTGGTCACTGAGGCTGGAGACGTCACATGGTGATCTGGTCACTGAGGTTGGAGACGTCACATGGTGATCTGGTCACTGAGGCTGGAAACGTCACATGGTGATCTGGTCACAGAGGCTGGAGACGTCACATGGTGATCTGGTCACTGAGCCTTCTGTTGTCATACTGAGGCTGGAGACGTCACATGGTGATCTGGTCACTGAGCCTTCTGTTGTCATACTGAGGCTGGAGACGTCACATGGTGATCTGGTCACTGAGGCTAGAGACGTCACATGGTGATCTGGTCACTGAGGCTGGAGACGTCACATGGTGATCTGGTCACTGAGGCTGGAGACGTCACATGGTGATCTGGTCACTGAGGCTAGAGACGTCACATGGTGATCTGGTCACTGAGGTTGGAGACGTCACATGGTGATCTGGTCACTGAGCCTTCTGTTGTCATACTGAGGCTGGAGACGTCACATGGTGATCTGGTCACTGAGGCTGGAGACGTCACATGGTGATCTGGTCACTGAGGCTGAAGACGTCACATGGTTATCTGGTCACTGAGGCTGGAGACGTCACATGGTGATCTGGTCACTGAGGTTGGAGACGTCACATGGTGATCTGGTCACTGAGGCTGGAGACGTCACATGGTGATCTGGTCACTGAGCCTTCTGTTGTCATACTGAGGCTGGAGATGTCATATGGTGATCTGGTCACTGAGCCTTCTGTTGTCATACTGAGGCTGGAGACGTCACATGGTGATCTGGTCACTGAGCCTTCTGTTGCCACACTGAGGCTAGAGACGTCACATGGTGATCTGGTCACTGAGGCTGGAGACGTCACATGGTGATCTGGTCACTGAGGCTGGAGACGTCACATGGTGATCTGGTCACTGAGGCTGGAGACGTCACATGGTGATCTGGTCACTGAGCCTTCTGTTGTCATACTGAGGCTAGAGACGTCACATGGTGATCTGGTCACTGAGCCTTCTGTTGTCACACTGAGGCTGGAGACGTCACATGGTGACCTGGTCACTGAGCCTTCTGTTGTCACACTGAGGCTGGAGACGTCACATGGTGATCTGGTCACTGAGCCTTCTGTTGTCACACTGAGGCTGGAGACTTCACATGGTGATCTGGTCACTGAGGCTGGAGACGTCACATGGTGATCTGGTCACTGAGGTTGGAGACGTCACATGGTGATCTGGTCACTGAGGCTGGAGACGTCACATGGTGATCTGGTCACTGAGGCTGGAGACGTCACATGGTGATCTGGTCACTGAGGCTGGAGATGTCACATGGTGATCTGGTCACTGAGGCTGGAGACGTCACATGGTGATCTGGTCACTGAGGTTGGAGACGTCACATGGTGATCTGGTCACTGAGGCTGGAGACGTCACATGGTGATCTGGTCACTGAGGCTGGAGACGTCACATGGTGATCTGGTCACTGAGGCTGGAGACGTCACATGGTGATCTGGTCACTGAGGCTGGAGACGTCATATGGTGATCTGGTCACTGAGGCTGGAGACGTCACATGGTGATCTGGTCACTGAGCCTTCTGTTGTCATACTGAGGCTGGAGACGTCACATGGTGATCTGGTCAGAGAGCCTTCTGTTGTCATACTGAGGCTGGAGACGTCACATGGTGATCTGGTCACTGAGGCTGGAGACGTCACATGGTGATCTGGTCACTGAGGCTGGAGACGTCACATGGTGATCTGGTCACTGAGCCTTCTGTTGCCATGTCGGGCTGTGGTTGATCCTAGAGGTTAAAGCGCCAATGGTCCAGGTCCGTTTCCCCACATTGGTACCGTAGAATATGTGACAAAGTAGACACAACTTCTTTAATTACTGTAAGGGCAACGTTTCAGTATAGATCCTTTTACCGTTTTCAAGCAAGACAACATTGTACCGAAACGTCTTCTTTGTCATCCGTCAACTTCCTAGTAATGCCTATCAAACAATTCGTAGAATGTGGATCACATATCTGGTGCCCCCTCCATGTCAGTGCAGGATTGCCGCTGAACAGAGTGTAAAACCATACTCATTCTCACTGACGCTGGAGACGATGACTGTAGCTTGTAGTACTTTTGAATGCTCTTTTGAATTTATATTCAAGATGTTTGCTTTTATCCTGAACCTTATATCATAAAATATAGAATAAGTTGTAGCAAAAATGAGATGTGGTATGTTATGTATGTTGTACCCATGTCGGGAATCGAACCCATGTCTTCAGCGTGACGAGCGAACGCTTTAACCACCAGGCTACCTGACTGCCCCATGGCACATGTTATATATACAAGAAAGTCACCTCCCACTTCCCTAAATGGACTCATTTGGGAGCCCGGGTTGAATTAGTCCCCAGCTATCTCTGCTGGTCGTGACATGCAGCTTTAGGGTTGGCCTTGATGACTTGGTTGATCGCGTGATCACGTACCACACAATGGCATGGATCGTTGTTCATAATATCACTCACCAGATCGATTATTTACAGGCCACATCCAGACAGCTGGAATATTGCTGAGTATCATTAAACAAGAAACACACATATATTTCAGTGTTTTAGACCAGTAGCAATAACAAGTTCTGTATTGTTAGTTTTTTTAACAAATTTAGATTATACCTGACCTTGTTATATTAAGGCCCAAAGTCGTCAGACCCCATACAGGGGTTCCAGGGTCATCTTGGTCCCCAATACCCTCGGAATATCAGGTTGATAACATGTCATCAAACTATGGAAGGTTGCTCATCCTATCGACCACTGGTTTGTTGCATGTGCAGAGCCCCTCCTACAATGCCGACTGTGGGAGTGGTCATACTGTGCAATTCGGGCATACACACTGCTCAACTTGCCCAATGAGACATGGGTGGCCCAGTTGTCTAAAGACTACGCACGCCAGAAACCTGGAGTACGGGTTTGCATCCTGATTCGCCCCCATTATGTTTTTAGATCTGTCAGCACCATACCCATGTTCGAGACCTGCATCACTTTGGGCTTTCCGCCAACATTAAACTGACATGCCGTGATTTAACTGGGATACTGTTAAAGCAGTGTTAAACCCGACTCACTCACTCAGGGGCGGTCGGGGAGCCAAGTGGTTAAAGCGTTCCCTCGTCACGCTGAAGATCCAGTTTCGACGTACCACCCCAACATGTGTACAAAGTGTGAAGCCCATTTCTGGTGTCCCCAGCCGTTGCAAAAAGCGGCGGAAAAAAACTCACTCACTCACTCACTCACTCACTCACTCACTCACTCACTCACTCACTCACTCACTCACTCACTCACTCACTCACTCACTCACTCACTCACTCACTCACTCACTCAAAGTTGTATGAGTTGTTTTAGACTTGTGCAAAGAAGCCCTGAATCACATGTTTACCTTGACTCCCCCAAGCATTGTCTTTGTAGCTGGAATGTTGCTCTCTCAGGTGTAGACACTGTTGGTCAAATCCAACAAATCTGCAGGACATTTGAGGCCAGTACTTGATGTAAAATACCGAGATTCGTCCGTCTGGAAGTTCACTTGTCTCAGACTGGTGGTTGTGCCTGTCCCTGTGTCTACAGCTGGAGACAACATCCATTCATTCAACATAAATGAGAGTTGCTCAAGGACAGTCTGTTCACTTTTTTAAAAAAAATATAATTTAAGGGTGGGTACCTGGAACCCAATAACTTTGTAGTCCAAGTGATGGGAACAGTTTATTTCACCCAAGAGTGAAGTTAATGTTTGTTTCAAAGACTGAAAAGGTTGAACTTTCCAAAAATGTTTGTCTTACAAAAAACTGATGGTCCCTTTTCCCTATAGGATGTGCTGAAGTAATGACTCATTTCACTTTATGCACAGGTACCTGTGAAGAGCCGGGGTAGAATAGGTCTTCAGCAACCCATGCTTGCCGTAAAAGCCACTAACAGGCGACTATGCTTGTCGTAAGAGGTGCCTAACGGGAATGGTTGGTCAGATTTGCTGGCTTGGTTGATGCATGTTATCGTATCCCAATTGCGTGGATCGATGCTCATGATGTCAATCACTGGATTAACTGATCTAGACTCGATTATTAAAGACCGCCATCATATAGGTGGAATATTGCTGAGTTCGGCTTAAAACAACAAACAAATCTTACACAGGTGGTCTAGACGTTTTAGGCAATGCAATTCACTGTTCAGAGCTGCTAGAAACCTAAGATTGCTGGTTCGAATCCCGGTTCAGCATGATAATGTTTCTAGGTTTGTCAGCACCATACCCGTGCTGGTGGGTTTCACCAAAGTGGTAAACGTCTTAGACCCGCATCACTTCGGGCTTTCCCCACACTAAGCTAAGACCCTCTTGTAAGTAAATGGATGTTTTCATCAAAACTAATAATTTTTTCTTTGAATATTTGGCGTCAAAAGACTGATGAGGTTGTCACATGCTGTAATGGAATTTCTATTTTCGAGTACTTTTTCGATGGTGATGTTCATTTTTTGCGATGTTTGGATTGATGTTCAATTCTGAGGTTTAGTCATATTTAACCATACAAACGCAAGCTGTCATTTTTTCGGCTTATTTTGAGCTTTATCGCTCTGTTTTTAATAGTGTGGCAGGTGGGTGCAGCTACATTACTCTTTTCACATGAAATTAAGCTTTTTTACCCAACTGAGTACTCCAAAGCTTCAATTAGGGATTGTATCTCTGCATTTCCCTTAAACATTGAAAAACATTGTATAGATAATATTATCTTTAACAGAAATGTTTTGAGATTAAGATAATCATTTTTTATCATTCAGTTAAAAGTAATTCAATGGTTATTGCAAAATTAGCGACAGGGTCATATTTTAAATGTTGACACAGGGGAGATAACTCTATGTAGCGGTGTAACTAAAAAGTCATCCTGAAAATTTTATAATAAAAATGAAGCATCGAAATGGTTAACAGTGAAACTTATTTCTGTTCAACTCTATAGGGGAGATCACAACATTTCCAAGGTTGTGGTTTTGTCAAATATTAAATAAATATAGAAGCACCTCAGAGAATAATCTTTTGTGAAGGGTTCTCAGTTAAAATAAGTTCTGTTAGAATCTATAAAAGAGAACGCAAAAACATTTCTGAACAAGGTTAAATCCAAAGTTGTAAATTGAAACTGCAGTAAAGTACAATTATCCTTTTGGGTAACGTTCAGCACTTGCAATGAGGATGTCATATCTTATTTGGCCTACAAAATACATATTCATGAACTGTGATCATTAATTTCTCCTTCATAATATTTTGAGTTTCGTCTTGTGAATTGAAATGACCACATGATAGTAAGTACTTCACATATATTTCCACTATCCAAATCTGCATATCTAGAAGCCATAAATCAAGCAGATACTGGCCCATTTGATTGTTGTCTGCTGTAAAAGTCAAGAAGTTGTTTAGTTTGACACAAATTGTTATTTGAGGTATTTACTGTCTTCAGTTTCTCCAGATGCTTAGTGACATGCATGTCCAGCTCACATCTTCATGGCACGACGGACGTATCACATTGATCTTCAGACAGTGAACGTGACACAGAAACTGGTAAGACCTGTCTCTAATCCTTACATTGTCATTATCTACATCTGTGTCATCAGGGATAGTCATTAGTTGCTCAATGATGCGGCTTGGCATTTGATCACCATCAAACTAAACAATGGGTAGGTTCCATCTTCTAACTTCCAGCCAAGTCCTTCTGGTGCATATTGAACTGGAGTTTGTGTGTGAGCATTTCTCTACACACTCGATACAAGTTTGTCCATTTTGTTCTTTTGGATGGTGGATACCCAGAATCTGTCAAGTGGAGCAGAATTTGTTATTGGATCATACTGTTTCAAATAATACAGATGCACATGAACTTCTCAATTCCAGAAACGTTTTCTGATATCGTCTGTGACAACTCCAGACACTTAAACGTTGATTAGCAGGATGTCTGGACCATTTGCAAGGTCGACACTTTCCCTTTCTGATGAATACAGCTGTGTAGTTGCAACCTGTGAAAGTGTACAGATGGAAGTACTTGACACATCTTCGCCAACTACAAAAGCTACTGCATTGATGTTGAGATAGCATCTTGTGTGGTTGCGGGTATTTCCTGTATCCATCCGACAGCCTCCGTGGTTTAGTGGAAGAGCATCCGCCCGGAGAGCGGAAGGTCCAAGGTTCAATCCCCAGTCGCGTCATAGCAAAAGACGTTAAAAGATGGTACTTGTTGTTACCCTGCCTGGCACTTGACATTAAGGGGCTAAAACACGGACTGGTGTCTGAGTGGAGTATTCATGTTAAACTTGTGGCATGGTATCTCAGTGGGCTAGCACTATAAATTGGCATCAGTCCGGACTAGTACAAGCAGCCACACTCACACACATGCATGCACGTCGGTATGTAAGTGCAATAATCTTGGGTGTGACGTTAAACCCCATTTCACCTCACCTCACCTCACCTCACCTCACCACACCACCTGTATCCTTCCACATGTCTGCCTTTCGGTCGATGAAGCAGCAAAACTGGCATGTCGCTGTATGATTGCTGAATAGGAGGTATTATATGGCTAATTCCTGCCACAAACCAGTGGATGTAGGAGCTCATCTCCATCATCTGATTCCAAGTCTTTGAGACAGTCTCCGTAGTCTAATGGATAGAACTTCTGTCCGGCCAGCGGAAGGTCATGGGTTCAATACCCAGCAGCGTCATACCAACACATGTTGAAAGATGGTACCCTGTCTGGCATGTGGCATCAAGTGGCTAAAACACGGAGTGGTTGGCTCGGATTCAGTATACTGTGTCTGAGTGGAGTAGGGGGCACGGTTTGCCCTGTCGTCTAAGGCGCCGCAATTCGCTGTGCAGAGTTGCGTCCCTTGGGCAAGCCAGAAACCTATGATTGTGGGTTCGAATCCCAGTTCGCCCCGATTATGTTTCTAGGTTTGTCAGCACCATACCCGTGCTCGTGGGTTTCACCGAAGTGGTAAATGTCTGAGACCTGCATCACATCGGGCTTTCCTCCTACATTAAGCGTTAAACCAAACTCACTCACTCACTCACTGAGTGGAGTATTCATGTTAAACTGTGGCATGGTATTTCAGTGGGCTAGCTCTATAAAAATCGCCATTAGTCCTGACTAAAAACAAAAACAATTTCACCTCACCTCGCCAAATCTTTCATTGTTGCAACAACATCCTGTTGCTAGGAGACTTCACCAGCCTTAATTAAGGTCAGGGAATGGTTTTTTTCTGGTATATTTGTGTCCTCAATTGGGTGCGACATTAAGTTTAAACTCACTCTTCAAATGGGGTACGGGCAACCTGTCATTGCCTTTCGATATATAAAGGCTATCATTAGCCTAATTCATGATTTGGAAGTGGATGAGGGATCATGGACATTCTAGCCTCTGGGATGTAGGTTCCTCTTGGGTTGTAGATCAGCAGATACAACTCAATCAACTCTGAGAAGAAATGGCCTTGTTCGAAGTTGTCCAATGATTAAGACTCGCCATAAAGACATTCGTCCATCTTCCTGACGGACTCATAGTCTGTTCTGTCATTGTTCCCAAGGTGCCACTGTTGGACACTGGTGAAACATGGCACACCTGTTCAATATGCACCAGGACATGGCTGTGGACACTGGTGAAACATGGCACACCTGTTCAATATGCACCAGAAGGACATGGCTGTGGATACTGGTGAAACATGGCACGCCTGTTCAATATGCACCAGGACATGGCTGTGGACACCGGTGAAACATGGCACGCCTGTTCAATATGCACCAGAAGGACATGGCTGTGGACACCGGTGAAACATGGCACGCCTGTTCAATATGCACCAGAAGGACATGGCTGGAAATTCGTTGATAGAAACTACCAATTGCTGAGTTAGATGGTGATCAAATGCCAAGCCGCATCACTGAGCAACTGACGACCAACCCTGATGATTCAGATGTAGATATTGCTGATGTGAGCATCAATGACAGTTCGGACAGTGAAAGTGACACTGACACGCATGTAGAAGATCAATGTGGTATGTTTGTTGTGCCTTGACGATGTGAGCTGGACATGCATGTCACTTAGCATCTGGAGAAACTGACGACTGTAAATAGCTTGAATAGCAATTTGTGTCATACTAAACAAGATCATGGCTTTTACAGATGGCAGCTGTTTGATTTATAGCTTCCAGATATGCAGATTTGGATAGTGGAAATATATGTGAAGTACTTCCAATCATGTGGTCATTTCAGTTCACAAGAGGAAACTAAAAATATTATGAAGGAGAAATTAATGATCATAGTTAATGAATTTGAAGGCCAAATAGGATATGACATCCTTATTGCAAGTGCTCTAAGTTACTTAAATGGATAATTATTGTAAATTGAAGCTGCAGTAAAATACCACATTGTTCAGCTATGACAAACATCCTCAATGCAGCTGATTCGGAAGACGATCTCAACAAAGAACAACAGAAATCACATTTTATCATATAGCACTTATTTAATCTTTAAGCAAGTACAGACACAAAGGAACAAGTAAGTAGAATCTGAAACAGTTTTGAGAGTAACCCTACTTGAAATAACAGTGCTTCTGACAAGCATATCTCACAAGACAGGCCTACATATGGAAGGTTGGCAATACACAGCTAAATCTCCCCAACATTGTCGTAAACCATCTCTCTGTAATCTGCATCACCAACTATCGTAGTGACTCTGCATTTCAGGATTAAAACAAAACACGCCTAGGAAATGTTGTAGTGGGCTGAAGTGGGACACTTATCACAGAAATTTTGTTTTTCATCTCCTAAATGTACATTTTTGGGGTAAATGGTAAGAAACAACAGCAAGCTTTTTAAAATTGCATTCTTGAGCAAACATGCATGTAAGGGGTGGTCTCCAGTAATATACTTGAAAGCTAACCTTTGACTTTTTAAAAGCTCTTTTGTAAGGCTAGCTGAAGAAAACCTTAAAGGCGACGAGATTTTACATGTCTGCATAAATCGACCCTAGTATGGCACTCTGAATATAGCCGCTTGAAATTTTATTCAAACTGCTTTCAAATAAATTATGTCACTCTTTGGAAATAAGTTATTGCCAAGAAGAAATTCTCAAATAATGGACTGACAAAACATTATTCCATGTAACTAAACTGGTGTTTGAAAGCAACAAGCAGCCAGGAAACAAAACTCACGCTTAGCTCAGCAGGGAAGGAATTGCAGGGTTTATGTTGTACCGATCTCCAGAAGACAAATCACAGGTTGTAAACATAATGTAGTTTTCCAGCATTCTAATCTATGACTTTTATAAAACAGGGGATGATCTCAAAAACTACCAACTTGACCATGGAACACATCAACTGTACATTTGAACTCAACATTCACCATCGGGTTCAAATACAGCTGATGGTGTTTTTGAGATGACCCCCCAGATGAGCAAAATCCTAGTTTTGCACATATCCTTAAGCCATTGTTTGACACCGGTTGGCCATTATATGGCTCTCCATCAGTAGACCACTCGAGTGATGTCATCCTATACACAAGCCTGTGTACCAGCGACCTGCCATGTTGTTCAGGGACTCTTATGTACATAAATACCCCAGTGCTGTAGACTTGGCACTCACCTAAAAACTTTCACCAACAATTTCCAATTTCATTTCCCACTTTCATTAACGATACTTATGTCCAAAACTTACAATTTGAATATTAGTTTCAGCAAGTGCTACAGCAGTGGGTGGTTGGTCTGGTCTAGGACCTTTGCAATATACCTTATTGGCATATGAATGCTCTCAACAGTTGTAAAGACAGCTTTAAACTATACCAGCGACACAAAATACCTTGATTTAAATCTTTGAAAAAGAAAGTTTGATGTTTGGGGCTTTGATTGATAACCTTGACATTGCATGATGAAGTAACTTGCTACAACACTGACACTGATGTTTTGTGCAAGATTTGATATTTGAGACATTCCTCGTTCTTCTCTAGCTCTGAGAAACAAAATTATCTCAATGTAAAATGTTGCATAACTACATAGTTTTGGACTCTCAGAGCCAAAATGTTCCTCCTAAGATTAAAATATTTTATCTCCCAAATTGCTCTGCAGAGCATGTTTCTTGCTTTTAAAGCATACCAATACGTACATTGCTGTAATTCCTCTTCCGGCTCATTACAAAGAAACAATACGATGATACTCGTCACAATATCAAACAAAGTTCACAAATATTAATGTGGCACAAAACATTTCACTTAATATTTTGAAAAAATAAATAAATAGACTGATGTCAACGTCAATTGTAGTCTTTTCTCATTCTCCCTGCAAGAGCTTGGAGGAAATGAAGCGATGATCAGTAAAGTTCTTAACAATATTCACATTTAAGAAATAGTTCAACAAAATCAAATAAGACACAGACAGACAGAATGACAGTCAGCTGTTCATCAATCTATGAACACTTCCTGAACACTTCCAGGCAGTAGGCTGCAGAGGATAAGAAATAACATTGCATGGCAATCAGCCATTCCTTCCATCCATCTGATCACCATAAATGATAGTAAAAGAGTCACATTCAGTTCATTTGTGTTCAAGTTTGTTAAAAGATTGTTGAAGACAGTCACTTGACAATAACAAAGTGCTTACATTGAAATGCCCAACAAGAATGTTCATTCTAGTGCTGTTTGCGTCTGCCTATGAACAGTGAACAGGTTTCCATGCTATGTCCTTGTCTGTTCACACAATGTGAACACAATGTGAACATGCCACAGAAGAAGACGACGGTCCACAAGGAACAGCTCACATGTTCATCACAAACCTAGCTGTGAGTTCAGGATGAACAGACGCCTGTTTGACTAATCCTGTACACTACACTATTATACCTCACAGTATACATCGGTGAACATGATAACAACAGCCTTCAAATGTACAGAGAAAAATACATAAGATGCTCAGGACCGTTTGAGGTGTTCAATTGACTGCAGTTCATGGCCACAGTAAGGTGGTCACAGACAGCAGTTCATGGCCACAGTAAGGTGGTCACAGACAGCAGTTCATGGCCACAGTTAGGTGGTCACAGACAGCAGTTCATGGCCACAGTAAGGCGGTCACAGACTGCAGTTCATGGCCACAGTAAGGTGGTCACAGACAACAGTTCATGGCCACAGTATGGTGGTCACAGACAGCAGTTCATGGCCACAGTAAGGTGGTCACAGACAGCCGTTCATGGCCACAGTAAGGTGGTCACAGACAGCAGTTCATGGCCACAGTAAGGTGGTCACAGACAGCCGTTCATGGCCACAGTAAGGTGGTCACAGACAGCAGTTCATGGCCACAGTAAGGTGGTCACAGACAGCAGTTCATGGCCACAGTAAGGTGGTCACAGACAGCAGTTCATGGCCACAGTAAGATGGTCACAGACAGCAGTTCATGGCCACAGTAAGGTGGTCACAGACAGCAGTTCATGGCCACAGTAAGGTGGTCACAGACAGCAGTTCATGGCCACAGTAAGATGGTCACAGACAGCAGTTCATGGCCACAGTAAGGTGGTCACAGACAGCCGTTCATGGCCACAGTAAGGTGGTCACAGACAGCAGTTCATGGCCACAGTAAGGTGGTGACAGACAGCCGTTCATGGCCACAGTAAGGTGGTCACAGACAGTAGTTCATGGCCACAGTAAGGTGGTCACAGACAGCAGTTCATGGCCACAGACTGCAGTTGAAGAAACATATGGCACACTAATAAAACATGGCTTGACTATGTCTGTACAGTACTGTACAAGGGTCACAGGGTTCATCCTGCGTTCTCTAGTGACTGTTCACATGTACACTGTTTACAAGTAGTTCGTGTGTACAGTTTCACAAGCAACTGATGACAAGTGACTGTCACTTGTACAGTATTCAGCAATGGTACACATATGCACTGTACACAGATTACTTTAGAAGCAAAGTGCATGCTTTTCTTATTTACAGCCTGCATAGCATGTTATGTTACAATTGTCAACATTTCGCCATAATACGTCTAAACCATCTCCTGTTGTCTATCTCGGTGGGTCCCAAAATTCCCCTAGTCACCCCATAAGATATATTTTCTCAAAATAAAATATTTACACTTGGGGCAGTTAAAGATAATTATGTTAATAATTCGTGAATTAGTCACGTTGACCTGACCTCAACTAATGGGCATGCTATACATTTTCATACAAACTGACATGAATATTCATTAGTTTCATTCTAGTCACATCATACCTTCTCAAATTACAAGAACATTTATGGTTTTATAAACTACAATTGTCACAGTTGGTCAGAACTTTTCATTTCATCACAAAGTTAGTTGGACTGGTGTTGTTTGGAAAGCTGGTATGATGTTGACAACAATGATAGATCTCCGACAATAGAAGCACACAACCTAGAACAATTATTGTGCGAAGAAGGGAAGTACAGCTGAACCATCATAGGAACAATCACATGAGACAATTATACAGCTCAGACGATGGACATGAAATTCTGGCCACTGCTGCCACAATGACGTATGAGGGTTGAATGCATTAACTGTGTGCTATACATTGGGATTGAACAATGAGGTGATTGAAGATTTCCAGTTGGTTATTTCACCCAAGTCAACACATTGGAAACAGGTATTTTATAGAATAAAATAAATATGCAAACTGAGCCAAAAATAACCCTTCTTCAAACCGTCATCTTAAAATCCACATTGGTAATCTGTGCATTTTACGGCAACAAGGTTTGAAATGGTTTTTAGCCAACAATGAACGGAAACTGTGAACAATGAATGAATACCCGTGAAGCAGCTGTGGGGATGTAATTCCGAGGGATAGTACCAAAAGCATTTAACCAATGAAGCATTTCAATTCACTTCATTCACTTTCAGTACAGAAATACACAATTTCTTCTATGGTGTCTCCTTTTCAAGACATGAAAACCCATTAAAGGATTGGGTGGTCTTCTTTCAAAGGGGATGTATTGGTAGGCTGCTTTTTGTACTATCCATAAGATATGGTTGAAACCAAATGTGTTCAAGTTTGGGTACTGACCAGAGTATCATTGTCCGGGGGGTCGGGGATTTGGAGATATCAATGCAGTTTTCCATTTTTGAAACATATTAACAACTCCTTCATTCATGTGGCAATTGTATTATTTTCCAAAGAAATGGAGCAATCAACAAATATTTTTTCAGATACTGAAAAAGACTTCCCCCAAGAAGATAAACTGATCAGTTCCGAAATGCCCTATATTGTTAATGGAAGAGT
Organism: Haliotis cracherodii; assembly: GCF_022045235.1. Classification (NCBI taxonomy): domain Eukaryota; kingdom Metazoa; phylum Mollusca; class Gastropoda; order Lepetellida; family Haliotidae; genus Haliotis; species Haliotis cracherodii. The sequence continues at coordinate 558,574 of NW_027266279.1, forward strand.
TCATATTGCAGGAAAGGAACTCATTAAAGAAATTCATTCACTTTCGTTGATTCTGAATATAAAACCTGTCTACTCATATTGTAATGCTGTTTCTATTAAAAAAATAAAACCACACAATTACAAATGCTTAAAGATTGTAGAAAGGATTATCAATCTAAATTTCAAATATTTTGAAACATGATCACAACTTAAGCGTCAATTGTTGAACACACGAACATGCCCAGACAGAGAAACATTGTGAGAAAGCAGACCGACATAACACAACTAAGAATAAGTCTGGAAACTTGTACTAACCATACAATCTGTATTTCAGTCATGTAACTATTTCCCTCCTAACTTGAACAGACCACAGTCAGCACAAACAAAGCATTTCTTTGGTCAAGTTTGTTGGAGAAATGGCAATCATCCAATGAAACATAGAAGTCTTAGCCTACCTAATTAGCAGAACCTGAAACTTTCAACAAGCATAATAAAACTATTAAATCCTTATTTATGGATATTAATAAAAAATAATTTCCTCTTTTGTCTTTGGGCATATTAGCTAGCCATGCAAGATAATACTGCCACCATTTGTAGTTTGAGGTAAAACGGTTTTACTTTATCACAAAGAGAAAGAAATTGCACACTCTGCCTCCAAAGCCAATTATGTAACGTACTCATGTAACGTATTCATGCGAAAGCAAGAATAAACCTTAGAAAGGATCAAATAATATTTGGCTTTTGGTGTTTTGTGTTAAACTGATGTTCTACTTGATGATGCATGTAAAATTATTTGAATTTTGAAATAAACGAGTTCGAAGCTCTGGAGCTGCTATGTTGAATTTAAGTGATCTGTACAAGATATCACCAAGGGCTGTTATTGAACTAACAACAGTTTTTCACCTGATTCTGTAGAAGTACCCAGAATAGTGTGGAGGTACAATCATATTATTTTACTTCGTAACAAAGTCCAATTAAAGATGTATCATATTTATGTCATATTACAATAAATATTAATCCAAAACAAAATCATCCGTTCAAGGGTGTTCAGCAGGCAGCTGTGTAATGTTTTCTCAATGACAGCCCGAGTTGTTGCGGTGATTGACACACCCCAAATCCTGAACAATTACGGAACATGGATTCAAGGAACACAGACAAAAAGCCCCAAACACTTCTAAACATAGCCACCATTTCAAACTATGATATTTACAAGTGAAATAGACATCAATGTCACAGTAATCATTAAATTATGTGTACTTGGCAATCAATCATCGTCAAAACGATGCCCCACTACAGATTAACAGCAACTTAGCCGTCATAGATCTCGTGCTAAGAAAGTTTGGTTTCTTAAGAAAACTGCTATTCACAATATTTGAAAATGAGTTGTATGTGGTTATGTTCATGGAGTTAGATTTAAAAATCAATTGTCGATGAAAGTTCTGCTGCCGTCACTGAAGATTTATAAGATAAAATACATGCATTTCACAGTTGCATGACATTACAGTATTCTTTCTTCTGAGATCATAGAATTTTTCCCTTGCAAACACTTATTGATTTCTGTAAATTGTTCAAGATTTAGATTTACTCAAGTTATCTCCCATATATGATCCCGAAATATTAGGCTGTTTATTCCAGGATTAATTAAATCTTTTTCTCTTGTATATTGTGTAAGATTGGGATTAAGGTCCTAAAACACCTGGAAACAAATCCTGATTTAACAGTTAATGTGACATACAAATATTATGTCGAGTCATAGAGGGTCACTGGTCTCAGATAGTGACTGGCTGCCATCTTGAAATTTGATCACGGTTAATATCCAGCCTTTGGACTAATTACATAATTCATAACACATTGTCATGACATCCGACAGAAAGATATGGACAAAGAACCTACTGACTATCTTACTCCAACACAGCGCACTCCGTCGTCATCATGCTTACCATGGCAACCTAGACATTGTCAACACAGCGCACTCCGTCGTCGTCATGCTTACCATGGCAACCTAGACATTGTCAACACAGCGCACGCCGTCGTCGTCATGCTTACCATGGCAAACTAGACATTGTCAACACAGCTGCAAACATGTAAGACAACTGCAACTTTGTAAAGCTTCAAACTTACTAGCAGGTGCAGCTGTAACACTGATACAGCTTCAAAATTGTTTGATACAGCTGCAACAATGTTTGAATTGGTTGCACTTTTGCCGGACAGCTGTGACACGGTTTCATGCAACTATTCAGATGTAATATAGCACAACACAGCTGGTATAGGCTGTTTCAAACTGCTGCAACACTGTCCAGCTGACACAGCTTCATACAGCTGTAACTGTCCAGCTGACACAGCTACAACACTGTCCAGCTGACACAGCTTCATACAGCTGCAACAGTGTCCAGCTGACACAGCTTCATACAGCTGCAACTCTGTCCAGCTGACAGTGAAACAGCAACATCACTCATGCTCACTTTAACTGACACACAAGTTTCATTCATCTATAAGCATTTCTTCTGTAGGTTTTGTAGTTCTTCCTATAAGGTTTAGGTTGTGCTGTGTTGAAGTGAGAAAACCCCTATCACTAACTAGAACAAGACTTTTTCCACGGTAACCACAGAAGACAGAACAGATATAAAATAGCACTATTGTTGCCTTTGTGAACATCATAGCTCAAACATATATAGTCTAAGTAACGAAACTGGGAAGACGATCCACGCCCAACAGTGACGTAGAAAACGATACTTTTCTTAACATGCACACGAGACATTTTTGGGCGACATCGCCATGACTTAGTTGCCACGGCAACCTCGATACGTGGTCAGCAGTCCAGCCTGGTTGACAACCTTCCTCTGGTCCATTGCTCCGTTGTGTCGTCGAGTTGAGTGCAGCTTGCTAGTTTAATATCAACAGGAAGGGTGAGCCTAGCACAGCTAAGACCACAAGTTTTGATCAAAACATTACAATCAGGCTGTAGCACCATAAATAGACACAATTAAAATGAAAAAAAAAGTAATAACGTGCGACCCGTAAAATAAAAACTAAATCCATAAATTTACACAAGGTTTGCCATTTTTTTAAACCTACACCATCCAGCGCATTGTCAACATCCAAGGGGCATGTTAACATGACACAAAACTCTGTATAAATACCGAACACGCCACAATGACAGATGCAACAATAGGTGGGCTATTGGCCCTAACAACTCAGCATAAATTTCAGCACATCCCATCATCCCTCTGCACCATAATGGCAGAGTCCTGGCTTGGGGCACAGTCCAAGTTGGTTCAAAGGGATGAAAGGTTCCACAATAACAATCACAGCCTTCAAATATGGACAACATTTACACCTTACAGTGCTGAATCGTCGCCGCATAAACAGTCACAAGATTCAACGTACATGGCGCACTGAATCCTGTGTTTTATGCAAGTACACAGCGTCTCCGCCCCGACCTCTCCTCTAGTCAATCAATAACGTGTTCTCGCTCCTTCTTCGGAGGGAGACATTTCGGGTGCCGGAACGGCACAAAGTCCTGTTTCGCAATCCCTTCTGGAAGTTTTTCTGGGGAAAGTATTCTTGGGGCTGATTTACTGGTGGTTCCGTTGCACAGCGTGTATTTCGGTTTGCTCTGGAGAAGATCCGAGATGTTTATGCCCTTTCGTTTGAGTTCTTCTCGGAAAACTGCATTCTCCCGTTCCGCATCATGGTAAGCGCTCTCAAAGTGCTTAAGACGATTAGCCAGGTCACGGTTAAGCTGAATAAATTTCTCATGAACCTGAAAATATAAATTATAAATGTGTAAACTCATGTACCTCATTAATATTGTACATAATATACAACGTATATGATGATACAAACACAAATGACTTACTTTCACTTTGCTATTCAAGTCATCTATTATCCAAACCATACCAAACAAGCATGAAATACTCATATCCCCCGCCAGTATGACATGTCGGGTGTGTGCAATGCATTAGCTTCTGTGAACTATGTTCACTGGGCCTTTTTGTAAAGAAATTAAGTACGCTTTTCAAGATCTGCTCCGGAAACGAGGACTACTGACATTTTCAGTCTAAATCAAAGTCGTTGCCATGGAAACTCGATAAATAACTTTTTTTTAAATCCAAAACTATCCAAAGGCACTAGTTCACCACTAGACCTATCAATATGCCAAGTATGACGAAGAAATATGGTACGGTTTTCAAGATCTGCTCCGGAAACGAGGACTACTGCCATTTTCAGTCTAAATCAAAGTCATTGCCATGGAAACTCAAAAAATATTGTTTTTAAAAATCCAAAACTATCAAAAGGCACCAGTTCACCACTAGACCTATCTATGTGCCAAGTATGACGAAGAAATATGGTACGGTTTTCAAGATCTGCTCCGGAAACGAGGACTACTGCCATTTTCAGTCTAAATCAAAGTCATTGCCATGGAAACTCAAAAAATATTGTTTTTAAAAATCCAAAACTATCAAAAGGCACCAGTTCACCACTAGACCTATCTATGTGCCAAGTATGACGAAGAAATATGGTACGGTTTTCAAGATCTGCTCCGGAAACGAGGACTACTGCCATTTTCAGTCTAAATCAAAGTCATTGCCATGGAAACTCAAAAAATATTGTTTTTAAAAATCCAAAACTATCAAAAGGCACCAGTTCACCACTAGACCTATCTATGTGCCAAGTATGACGAAGAAATATGGTACGGTTTTCAAGATCTGCTCCGGAAACGAAATGTGACGGACGGACGGCACCCATTCCTATATCCCCCTTCCACTTCGTGGCGGGGGATACTAATCACAGAACAAGCTGAAGGGAACAAACATGTTAGAGGTTGTCCTACTCCAATTCAGAGTTATTTCCCTTTGACCATACCATCACAGAATGTCATTGGCTCCATTCCATTCTGCTTCAGATCACAATTATGTCTTATATATTGGTTCAAATAAGAGCAAAAATACCATATACCCTAAACTGCAATGCGATTTAGTTTTTACAAATTCAACCCAAGGAAAGACTTTGGACTTAAAAACAAAAATCAAGTGAAAACTCAAATAATTTTTGTTCTCAAAACATCTGTGATAAGAAATGTCATCACTTTGGAATGCAGTGACATTCAACAATGGATGATATCACGTTTCCACTTCAACCAGAGGGAAGGATTTGTGTACAATGATAATCTAATTAAATAAGAGATGAATTAAACATTCATACTGGTCAAATACAAAATGTTTCAAATTCTAAGAACAAGAATAAAATAGTATTTAACCCAAAACTATTCACACATTGAAGGTTTTTTAGGTTTCAAACCTCATTTGATCACTTTTCAAACAGACAACACACACACATTAACCTATTTTCTGAAAAAATGTAAGATTCTGGAAGAACATGTGTTCTCCGATTCAAGTATTCTGTTTCACAACCCTCCAGAAACCAGGTGAGGAGGAGTTGGACTGATGTGTCTCCTCCAGCGTTGCTGTTCCATTCCACACAAAATCTACACATTGAATAATATACCTCAGTCCTTGCTGGGAGCTCCGGACATTAAAACACATGAAACAGAATAGATCATGACGACATTATCTGGGAAGACAAGAACAAAATATGGCATCTTTTGAACTAAATGTCACAGTGTCTCTTTGGACATAAGAAAAAGGTTATCGTTGCACCCGGCCTGATTCAAGAATAATGCTCAGGTCACAGATAGGTTCCAGTGCCCAAGTCTACATCTTTGGCATGCTGCTGTTGGTGTGTATCCCTCTCGTGTATTACCAGTTACATTTGAAAAATGTAATACACAAATGCCAGATATATTTATAACCAAAATATTTAATAAAAGAGTTTTTATTCATTTTATTTCATTTTAGGTCAACTGATTTCAAATCTATGAGATCAGAATTATCATACCAAAGGCCCAAATGCTAGATACCTTAATAACCAAAATATTTTTTAAAAAAGTTTTCATTCAATTCATCTCCATTGCGGTCAACTGAATTGGAAGCTGTGTGAGTTATCATGCCAATGGCCTAAGCATGCAGAATTACATTTCATTCTTGCTGCATATTAAACATATTTCCCATTTTTTATAAATGGAAATCCCACAGTATCCGAGACAGCAGCTGTTTGCATCATTTACTAAACATCTGGTTATATGTATCAAAACAACATCAGTGCACAATAACAGTTTTTCCTTTGCAGACCTACAAATCCAAATAACACCAAAAAGTCCAATGTCTATCAACCATCCCTGCTTATAACAATCAGCACACAATATCCATTTGGCTCATGCTTCCACATTAACACATTTCCGAACATATTCAGGAAAAAAAAGACCCAATTCTTACTCAAGTTTAAGATGTTTCAGATTCAAACTCGGAAAATATCTAAAGACAAAACCGTAATAACACATATGTTATCTCGTAAGCATTTTACAACGAAAACATGATAAGCAACATTCCTAAATCTGCCTCCAAGTATTTTCTGCAAAGTCCACCTGTCTCACTGCATCCTCCCCCCTCTGATAAGCCACTCAACTTGGCATCCCCTTCCCAGCAGGACCCGCCTAGCCACCAAGGCTCCTGTATATGCTTCTGATTTATGCTGAGCAGAAAATAGATAAACATCCCATAAACAAGACACAAAATGAGACAGAGAAGGTCTGGTTCAAGTTAGCCTCATCCTACTGTAGCTTTAGGCTTTAATTCAATTTACCTCAAATAGACATTTCTGGTAGCTTACAAACATGGCACCGGCACCTTACCAACTTTTGTTTAATTCAATTTGATGGGCGAAAAAGTTTGAGCCTTTTACTTGGGAGGAAAACGTGAATCTTATTCGACCTTTACAGCCAATACGGCAAGTCCCCACAGAGGACTCATCTTCCTGCAAGTCTTCATCCTGCCTGTGAAGGCCATGCAGGCCTCAACAATGCTTCTGTAAGATCACAAAAAATACCCTGTTGCCATGGCAACCATCAATTAGAAATGTCGAGCTCTTAGACAGAAGTGAAGTGATAGTCGCCTCTGCTGGTCTGCTTAACGAGGAATGTTATCCAATCAGTGCCGGAAAGTATGGGGAATGAAATATGAAGAAATTGGTGGGATTTGTTTTGAAATGAAGAGGGATTACTGCATAATTTCTTGGTCGTGCTGCGCACCTCTCAGTGCCAACATGCTGCAGATGTGTCCACCTTTTTTAACATATAAAAACTAAAAGGATTCCATTTTTAATGGAGTCTTATCGTTTGGTTACATCCACATGATTTTCCCAATTATCTGTAATTACAATGAACAAAATAATGCGTATTAACATGCTCCAAAGAATACAGTTTCCTTATTTTCAGATTGAAATGCATATGATAATTCCAAACTTAAAACTAAACAGGATTCATTCCTGAAAGTGTCATACTTCCCAAAACAACAACATAATTATCTCATTAAGCAGAATATCACAATCCAAACAGCTCTCTGAAACATCCAAATTCAACCTTGAACACTTGCAAAATACAATTTTACGTAAGAAGAAAACAAGCCGATTTTTCCAACCTTGACCTGAAGATCAGGTGAGCGAACAGACATAATTATACCAGTGGGCCTAACCACTGCGCTGCCAGCCAGCCAACCCAGAGGTCACACGATGATAGCACAGTGCCGCTTGAGTGCTTGGCTGAATTTACTGGCCGACCTGTGGCCCCTCCCTCCCATTGTACAAAGCTGTAGGCTGTGCCCCGTGATGTCGTGACCTCAATACAGTGTGTTCCTTGGGTACTCGGTCATGTAGTGCCTGCATTTTCTCACTGCATCAAAACTCCCTTAAATTCAGCTTGCGTTTCCTCTGCTGGGGTTCTAAATTTGATTTAAATCCTGATTTTTTAAATGCACAGTGAAACTGTTATTTGCTTTCAATGGTTGAAACATTTTTGCTGAAGGAGTCATGGTGAGCTGCTGCCGGAGGAACGTGGTAGTAACACAATATTCAAAGAAATCCACCCAACTTATATCCTGTATTATAGCTTATCATATTCAATAGATCAAACAAATACAAACTTTAAATAGAATTTGAAATCTGGGACAGCATGATGTGAATTTAAAACTCAACCTGTTTAGTATAACCTATATACTGGCTAATGAAATTTTGTAAACCTCTCTGCACTTATATCAACACATGCACATGCACATGTATGCACTGTTTGCAGTACAAATACATAATGCTAGCATCGTCGTAGATGTCAAATGCAATAAAGCATAAAATTTATTTAAAACTGTAAATCTATATAATAAAAATAAAATTATATCATATTTGAAAATCCTTTATAAATATGTTAATTTGAAACTTTCATAACTTTCATCACAAATGATTTCAAGGAAGTAATCTAAAAAATCGGAAAAAGCTTCGCTTAAATCTTATTTAATCAGCTGCATCTTGGAATATTGACCCAGACACCAAACAAAACAAAAGGGCCCTGCCTTTAAAAAATAAATAAAAATAAAGCCACAAAAACAAGCCCAGTACCAGCGAACTGGTTGTTTACTTCAAGAATTTACCCACCAAAACAAGCCATGGTCATCACATGCGAGTCAACTCCGTTGGGCCTCGTAGACACTGTGTCATGAAAGGGTAGACACTGTGTCTCTCCGCAGCTCCAGACCCTCACCCCAGGTCGAGACGGACATCAACACAAGCCCACAACAATAAAATGTGACAAAATCGCTGTCTGCAGCCATTACACCAAGTTCAGATAAATACCACCACCACCACAGAAGAAATATTCACGTCAGTATCGACATTGATAAATGTATATGATGGATGATGAATGTAGATGCTGTATTTTTTTCTGTCACAAACTCGGCTGAGATAAAGTAATATGAGTCGGAGAGTACAAAGTAATGTTTTTTTTCTAAAATCTTCTATAGAACAGACATTTTGAAAAATCGGGACATATTAAATGTCTAGTCAAAAATTGTTTAAACACAACAAAAGTCATTGTGTGGGACAGCATTTCTATATTCTTTGTGAGTAGAGGCTGAAAAGGATTTATGTCGCATTTTTTTAATTTAATGGATTGAACAGCTACACTAAACCATTGTTCAAAAAAACAAGAATTCAACTGCATTAGTAACTTTAACATCTTGCAAAACTCTAAAACTTCTTTCAGGAAACACTAGTAAACTAAAAATACTACAATAACTTAAATAGTTTGTATTGCTAAACATTACATAGAAATGCATGCGAGTTGGAAGTAATGCATGCTTTTAATTGTATATTTTTTTTCAAATAAGCCCCTCAATTTTTCCATTTAACCTTGTCCACACAGACCTGACCACCCGATCCCGTTAGTCTCCTTTTACGGGAAGCATGGGTTGCTGAAGACCTATTCTACCCCGGATCTTCACGGGGAGACAAGCATGGGTTGCTGAAGACCTGTTCTACCCCGGGTCTTCCTGGGTCTTGGTCCAGTCAACTTGGAGGAGTTTCAGGCATGAACAACATACAGTGGAATCTGTCCAAACCGGACTTTTTCTCTGGTCCCCTCAGTTCCTTAATAAATTATTACTCATACTACAACTCTCTAATGCCGATTTTTTTACATTTCAGACTAAAATTACAGTCACATCAACCAATTTACAATTGAAAAGAAACTGTATAAATCGGACAGGACCAGTCTGACTGGACCGGACTTTCTCTCACTTTCAAGTAAGCTCAGTCCTTGTCAGCTAAGACAACAATGCTAATCCTGCAGGTAATCCTACTAATCATAATACTTTGTTGTCCGCTCAGTTAATTAGATTTTACTAACCTGTTATATGAGAAATTCAGCCTAATCAGATAAACTCAGTGTCATGAGCTTTTCAGCAAATAACGGTCAACACAGCTTGGCATAAGTCTACCACTTACCCCGTACTTGGAAACTGGGACCGAGGACACAATATTGAAACCAATCTTCAGAAATTTAAGTAGACCTTTCATAATGACTTTTACAAGTACAGAATGTTTTAATGTGTACTTTACGCCAGCCCATGTCAATATTTCATGTACAATGGAAGTGTATGTGAATATTGTTTGTTTTGTTTGTTTATTTTTTCTGTTTTGAATTGTTCCAATTTTATGATGATATGCTAGTTTTACATCTACATCTGTGATAGTCTAGTGTTTTTACTGTTCCTTGTCGACAGATTTAAATATCTTTATTTATTTATGATTCATGTCCAACTTGATTTAGTCATGATATGGCTGAAATATTGCCGATGTGACTATAAACATTAACTCACTCACTCACTCACTTGTTGTTTAATGCCGCACTCAGCAATATTCCAGCTGTATGACGGCGGTCTGTAAATAATCTAAGTCTTGACCAGACAATCCAGTGATTGACATCATGAACATCGATCCACACAATTGGGATAAATGACATGCATCAACTAAGTCAGCGAGCCTGACTACCCCGATTCCCTTAGTCGCCTCTTACGACATGCATGAATAAAGATAAATGATCATCGCTTTTCGTTTTGTCTTCAGTCCACGTTTTGTACTCAGTGTAGTCTGAACCTCAGCCTTTTTTACCGGAATGAACCAAGTTAATAGAAATGAAGAAAATACTGTTCTGCATATTATGATAGTAAATTTCCATGAAATCAAATAAAGTAAGTTTTGAATTTTGTGTACTTTACTGATGAACAATAGAATACAAACACCAGTAATAACAGTGAATTCAGTATTCAAGGCCTCAGAACACCAAAATATACTTGATAAATTTCATGCATGCAACACCTAATCATAATCTTGAAAAATCAAAATTATTAAAGCAACAATTTGAAACTTTTGATAGAAATAAATTTGAGAGTTGTTGCACAGTCCGCAGACGTCAGAGATATAAACTTCACAACTTTCAGTGGGTAAACAGAGTGTTCATCAAACACTCTTATCCTTCCTTATTGTATTTATCACATAACCGCCATCCTCAATAATAATGTCTTCATTCTTAAGACGGCAGTACAGGCAGTCATTCTTAACATATTTATAAACAGGATTGATATCGGATATACAAAATGCATATCAATATAAACTACTCAACATCTACACTCAAACTGCCAAATTAAACCATCCTAGCAAGTCATAAATTCCTTGACCGGTAATCTCAGCAAAGGCACCCCGTCAGATATCCCGGGTCCACAGACACAGTGATAAGTCAAGAGCCGTACAAACAAGGCTGACCAAAGGTTTGTGGCCTATCAAGGGCTTACATCACTTCTCAATTTGGAGATTTGACCTATAACTGACCAGGTCAAGCCCCTTATCTGAATTTCAGCAAAGTGGTTTAAGTGAATGTTTCATTAAGAAATGTACACAAGGAAATTTCATGTTCAAAGGTGTTGCATTGATCAAAGGACTTGCACACATTACAGACAATGCCCACTTAACTCCATTAAACATCTGATATGAAGAAACGCTAAACTTTCCCTGATTCTTACAGCTGTAATCCCATCATATGACCTTTAGGATGCCTATTAAGACCAAAATGTGTATTAGTTGGGCAAAGAAGAGCAGAGAAACATGGTAATAACTTATGGCAAATCCGTCTAAAACCAAGAAAACATCTACTGAATAACACTGAAGCAGCAAATTGAAGTGATGAATAGTTCGAGCAGAGCTTGCAAACTACAGTATGCTGAAGATAATACTGAATCCTTGTTCTTTACTTGACACATTTGCAAATCATCATAAATGCAATATTCAGGAGCTCTCCATGATGAGGCACAATATGAGCCCTATTTAGTTGTGAGCGAGTTTGGCTGAATGTGGGAGGAAAGCCCAACGTGATGCAGCGCCCCACACCACAAAGCTTCATCTTGGCACTACAACCACTTTGAGGTTCCCAGCTGAGGCCTGTTCCCTCACAACTGTTTCCAAGCCCTGGACTCACCTCTGCTCTATTAAACCACCAAAACATGAAATACTTGGACCCAAAATTGGTGAATAAAGAAGAATATCTTTTGATAGTACTGGCATTATAAGTATGAAAAAAACCTACAAAATACCAGGCATAGTAACCAATTTGTCTTTCTGGTAGTCCAGGCACCATGTTTTAGAGTTCAGGGACAATTGAAACAATCAGAAAATGTTTGCCCTTACAGCATGAGACATAAACTATCCAAGTGATGAATTTAAGATAGAGGCTGACAGGTAAACGTTTTGTACAGCCTGTCTCCACAGTCAACATTCCCTGGCCACCATAAAACAGCGGTAAAGCCTATCTGCAGATGACACTTCTTCCTGCTTTCTTGTGTCCCAAACTTGACATGATCAAACTTGAAGGAACAGATTGTGTTTCAGTTTCTGGGGCATGGAACATATTCATCTCAACAAGAACAGAAGAGAATGTTTTGTGTACATTGCATACAGTCTATTGTTTATTGCTTTTTGCTGCTCTCAGCAACATTCCAGCAATATAGCAGTAAGCCTTACCACCGGTCCAGTTTAGTTGCCTCCTACTACAAGCATTGGTTGCCGACCTGGAATCTCCACGGGAAGTCTTGTGAAAGCGAACAGCCAGCATGGGTTGTACTCTCCCCAGGGAGATGATAACATGATTGGTTATCATACAGTTGGAGCATGTCCTTGCATTACAGATGCAGGTATTCATTACTGCTGTTATTATTATTACCATTCTTCTTATCAAGATGATAACAAAGTTATGACAACCGCAACACATAACACAAACAATATATTAGCTGTCCACTATTCCTAAAGAGAACTTTTTCCCCAAAATACAACAGTGCCTACAGCACATCGAACCTCATCCACTACAAAACTTCCCTGAATTCATGACACAATAACCAACAAAAATTGCTTCGAATGTTCTGTATTGACTGTATATCAAATATACACAAAAACAGACTCCACACCTTTTAATCCAACCTTGAAGACAGCATGGAAACACTGCATCATTGAGTAGTCTGACCTTGGACTGCTGACAAGGTGCAGTTGACGCAAGCTCCACAGCTCTTCACAGTGGGCCCAGCTGGGGAGTTTTTGCCAACATATGTCTCTCCCTGGTGGAGCAATGCCAGCACCACTACCAACCATTTAGCAGAACTTGCCAGGAATTCCACCCAAACAGAGGGTAGCCTGACATGTTTACTCCATCAAGAGTGCAGTCCTCTGCTCGCATGCCCTGCTGACAATGTGGATGTGATTACCTTCACAACTGTTAACAGTCTCACTGTCCAGCCTTATTTTCCTAACCTACTCACCAAATTCTGTTGGTGATGCATTTTCTCATTTTATTCCCTAGACTGCAGCCGAGAATGTTTTTTCATCAAAATTTCAGCAATGTTTACCATTTGTAGGACTGCTGTGACTTGGTGTATGAAAATCACAGTCATTGTACGTATCCTAAACTGGACCATTGTCTAGATATGCTCGCACTGGAAACAACTGGGGATTGACACTACATTGCAGCATAAAAAGCAGCAATTAGGGCCGTGATTTGGCAATATGTATTTGGATATATTTGACTGACACTGATTACACATTCAGATCCTGGTTTCTACAAAGAAAATCATACTTAGTGTGGTCAGCTGCCACCATTCTGTAGTCATGGATACAGGGGAGATAACGTGAGGGAAAATCACTTCTGTTTTTTAGACGTTTGGTCAATCAGTTTCAAGGAGAAACATCATTTGTGAATGAATTTCAAAGTAGATTTTCGGTTGAAAGAAACAAACAATAAAACTTGTCACATTTTTTTACCTACTACACTAGAACACAGAAACATTAATGCAATTCTTGTCTGAAAAGAGTTCTGCAGGATACCGGTAATACCATGCAGTCCTAATGACAGTCCGTGTGTTCTTCACGTTTTACTGAAGATCCATAGCTGACTGTACATATTCAGAAAATCTGAAACAAGTGGGTAATTTCTCACAGACATTTCCACCTAGGCTCCCCCAAAACAACAACATAAACAACAACATGTACAACAACATGTACAACAGTACCTACCTCGCATTCATCTCTGGACTTCAACACATCAATCTCTTTCATAAGCCTCTCTTTCTCTTCTTCTCGGTCATGAAGACGACATTCACACTCAATTCGTATCCGTTCAAGTTCTTTCTGCAGGTTGCGTCTCTTCTCAACTCCATCCCGCATACGTCCCTTGACTGCCGCCACCTCCTACAGACAGACAAGCAACCTAACTTTAGACATTTATTTATGAAAAAGGTTCAGGTGTTAACATACAACTAATGACAGAGAATCAGAAGCTGCTACAAGGACACATGACATGCTGTTGGTATTGAGGGTACCCTAGAGCTACAATGGTACCCTATAGCGACATGGGATACTACATGGGGGTACACTACAGCTTCATGGGGTCCTCTACAGCTTCATGGGTCACCCTACAACTTCATGGGTCACTCAACAACTTCATTGGGTCCTCTACATCTTCATGGAGTAGGTACCCTTCAGCTTCATGGGTCACCTTACAGCTCCATAGGTCACCCTACAGCTTCATGGGTCACCCCACAGCTTCATTGGTCACCCCACAGCTTCATGGGTCACCCCACAGCTTCATGGGTCACCCGACAGCTTCATAGGTCACCCTACAGCTTCATGAGTCACCCCACAGCTTCATAGGTCACCCTACAGCTTCATGGGTCACCCCACAGCTTCATGGGTCACCCCACAGCTTCATGGGTCACCCTACAGCTTCATGGGTCATCCTACAGCTCCATGGGGTGCCCTACAGCTTCATGGGGTACCCTACAGCATCATGGGTCACCCTACAGCTTCATGGGTCACCCTGTAGCTTCATGGGGTACCCTAAAGCATCATGAGTCACCCTACAGCTTCATTGATCACCCTACAGCTTCATAGGTCACCCTGTAGCTTCATGGGTCACCCTACAGCTTCATGGGTCACCCTACAGCTTCATAGGTCACCCTGTAGCTTCATGGGGTACCCTACAGCATCATGAGTCAACCTGTAGCTTCATGGGGTACCCTAGAGCTTCATGGGTCACCCTGTAGCTTCACTGGTCACACAACAGCATCATGGGTCACCCTACAGCATCATGGGTCACCCTACAGCTTCATGGGTCACCCTGTAGCTTCACTGGTCACACAACAGCATCATGGGTCACCCTACAGCTTCATGGGTCACCCTGTAGCTTCATGGGGTACCCTAGAGCTTCATTGGTCACACAACAGCATCATGGGTCACCCTACAGCTTCATGGGTCACCCTGTAGCTTCATTGGTCACACAACAGCATCATGGGTCACCCTACAGCTTCATGGGTCACCCTGTAGCTTCATGGGGTACCCTAGAGCTTCATTGGTCACACAACAGCATCATGGGTCACCCTACAGCTTTATGGGTCACCCTACAGCATCATTGGTCACCCTACAGCTTCATGGGGTACCCTAGAGCTTCATTGGTCACACAACAGCATCATGGGTCACCCTACAGCTTCATGGGTCACCCTACAGCATCATGGGTCACCCTACAGCTTTATGGGTCACCCTACAGCTTCATGGGTCACCCTACAGCTTCATGGGTCACCCTACAGCATCATGAGTCACCCTGTAGCTTCATGGGGTACCCTAGAGCTTCATTGGTCACACAACAGCATCATGGGTCACCCTACAGCTTCATGGGTCACCCTGTAGCTTCATGGGGTACCCTAGAGCTTCATTGGTCACACAACAGCATCATGGGTCACCCTACAGCTTTATGGGTCACCTTACAGCATCATTGGTCACCCTACAGCTTCATGGGGTACCCTAGAGCTTCATTGGTCACACAACAGCATCATGGGTCACCCTACAGCTTCATGGGTCACCCTACAGCATCATGGGTCACCCTACAGCTTTATGGGTCACCCTACAGCATCATGGGTCACCCTACAGCTTCATGGGTCACCCTACAGCATCATGAGTCACCCTACAGCTTCATGGGGTACCCTAGAGCTTCATTGGTCACACAACAGCATCATGGGTCACCCTACAGCTTTATGGGTCACCCTACAGCATCATGGGTCACCCTACAGCATCATGGGTCACCCTACAGCTTCATGGGTCACCCTACAGCATCATGAGTCACCCTACAGCTTCATGGGTCACCCTACAGCATCATGGGTCACCCTACAGCTTCATGGGTCACCCTACAGCATCATGGGTCACCCTACAGCTTTATGGGTCACCCTACAGCATCACGGGTCACCCTACAGCCTCATGGGTCACCCTACAGCATCATGGGTCACCCTACAGCTTCATGGGTCACCCTGTAGCTTCATGGGGTACCCTACAGCATCATGGGTCACCCTACAGCTTCATGGGTCACCCTACAGCTTCACAGAGTACCCTACAGCTTATGGGTCACCCTACAGCTTCATGGGTCACCCTACAACTTCATGGGTCACCCCACAGCTTCATGGGTCACCCTAGAGCTTCATGGGTCACCCTACAGCTTCATGGGTCACCCTAGAGCTTCATGGGTCACACTACAGCTTCATTGGTCACACTACAGCTTCATGGGTCACACTACAGCTCCATGGGGTACCCTACAGCTTCATGGGTCACCCTACAGCTTTATGGGTCACCCTACAGCTTTATGGGTCACCCTACAGCTTCATGGGTCACACTACAGCTTCATGGGGTACCCTACAGCTTCATAGAGTACCCTACAGCTACAGCCACATGCAACATGACATGTTTTGTGATAAAGAAACAGTTGAAGGGCATATTTACCTGTTGGAGCGAGTTTTTGGCTATCGTTAATGTGTTGAGGAGCTCCACTTGTCTTGTGCGCAGCTTGGAAAACTCGTGCAGGAAGGTATCTTTAGCTTCTTTAGTGTTGGGTATTTTCCCGTCCAGTGCCCGTCTGATCATCACCATCTCTGCCTCCAGTGAACTCTCTGCTCGCACACCATCCACTGCGTGAGCCTCTTCTCCTAAACAGAATAATCCCATCACAAACAGTTCATCTCTTTCATCACAATATTCAATCTCAATATCAAAATATTCCATTGACAAAAGAACTCCTTTCAGTCAAAAAGAAAGGAATTAATCCCTAAAAGTGAAGATTTTCAAATGTTTAAGAGGTCATGACGAAATTAATTGATTTCAAAGCATTGCTAAGTTGAAGTAAAGGGAGGTAACTCTAAATCCACTTACCATCAGATGGGGAAGATTGTCCTATGGAGGAATCATCTGTGTCGGTGGGAAGGTCATATTCACGATAATCCTTGCTACTTCGTGGGGGGGACAATTGGGTGGAGTCAGTAATTTCGATTATTTTGGGGGTAGGGGAGACTTCCCCATTTTCTGACTTTCCTTTTTCTTGTGGTGGTGGAGCCAGAGCAACATTTGGTGTGAAGTGTCGCTCATACCTGATGAATGCAAACACAACAACAGTTGGTAAAAGCTTGGTCAAATGAACATTCTGGATAACAACAACAGCTCCACCAATACTTAAACAATACACAGTGAACACAGTATTGTTGGTGAGTGAGTATGGTTTTAACTCTGCTTCGAACAGTATTTCAGTTACGTCAGCTTGTGGGGAGAAGTCCGAAGTGATCAAGGTCATCGGTTTACCACTTTAGTGAAACCTACGAGCATGGGTATTGTGCTGACAAACCTAGAAACATAATCGGGGCAGACCATGGGATTCCAGCCCAGGGTAGATTTCTGCCACAGTAATGGGGCTGAACCCAGCACAGTGAATTCGGCGGCTTAGATGACCGGCTGCCCGGGCCATATACTGAGCAAAATGAAACTATAACAATATTAGTTTAAAGAAATCCAACCACATTTAATATAACCTTTCTCTCGTGACAGCGTTATAATAAATGTGGTTCCCTTGATTTCACATCAACCTGGAAGTGTTATTAGCAGAATTTTGCTGCCATATAAATTTTGAAAAGCATATTTCAAAGTTGCATTTAATCTTCTTGCTTCATGTTCATTTGAAGCCCCGAATGTGGCACTGAGGCACCCTACAGTTAAGGTTGCTCACCTCTCAGACTCAGAGTATGGCACCACTCTCTCTGGGTGCAGCAGTACCGGAGGACCGGTGTGTAGATAGGAAGGTAGGATCCCGGGCAACCTGCAGTAGAAGTGTTGGTCTAGAATGTAGCCCCGGACACCAGGTTCATCAACAACCTGTACATTTTAATAGAAACTCCATGCTGTCCAACAGTTTGATCCACAAGTTTCAGAATTAGAAACTCAGTAATGAGAACAAATAAGTAATACAACCAATATTCTCATTCCGAATGGAAGGGCAAAAACGTTGCCCAAATGTCAGCATGGACAGAGCTTGATAGGTCGGCTGCGAGCTTGCTGGCAAGATGTGTCATCGCAACCCAACATTGGAACTGATGCTCACTATGTCAACCAATGGTTTGCCTGCTCCAAAGGCCAAATACTGTGCAGGTGATATGAAATAGCTGTGCTTGTCCTGAATCAACATCCTCCTTATCTCCGGGCTCACATTCCAGCAAACCTACACAAACCCCTGGACCCATTCATACGGTTTTCACAATCTCAAATTATCTGCCCTTGATTCCCTTCCGCCAATTTAGTTGGCTTTGCTACTTGGTCTAACTACCAATCAGGTTGTGAGTTACGAACCAGTCTCAGTGTTGACTTTGTGACATCAACATCATTGCAGCCAGAACCCTTGATTCGATAGAGTTTGCGAGAATTCAACATTGTAAAACTGACTGACACACTATAGAATCTTTTAGATGGAAAGGATGTCCTTATGTCCATAAGAAGTGGTGGTGGCTGTTATGAGCAACTCAAGTTACCTCCCTTACCCATTTTCTTTTTTCTTATTTTTCCTTATCTCGAAGTCTGATTGGTCAGTAAAATGATAATGAAAATCAAGAACAGGTAATTGCAAAAACCTTGAGAATGGGTCCAGGGGTTAGTGTATGTTTACCGAAATGCAAGCCCCTGAGACATAGAGGACTTGGAATCGATGGCAAGTTGATAATGGGTGGAGGGGGCTACGTAAATTCCCCAGATCATCTGTGGAATGTGGATCAACTCACCCTTCTCTCATAATGGCTGGTGGTGTGGGTAGGAGCTTGCCCTCCTTGATGGCATTGAGCACTGTGGGGGACCAGGGTTGGAACGCCGACATTCCCCGCATGCTGGCTGGGTGCTCCGGGAGAGCTGGGATACTGCCTGGGGGTGATACTGACCCCTCCCCCTTGAGTCTCTTGCCCTCACACCCATCTCGATCTGGACTCTGCAAAGTGGACAAAAACAAACATGTCAACATTGGCCAAGCAACCCACGAATCTACAGTAAGATAATAATACAACTACACAACATTGCCATCACTATTTACATGATATTGATTTAGTGATCTAGTTCAATAGCATCAAGATTTATCGTGCCAGTGTCTCCATAATGAATATTCATAGAAAATGCAAACCATGTATTAAACTGATGATTACAAGAATCTCATCAGACTATTTTCTGGAATGTTGACTTTTACATGCTGAGTATTTAGTGAGTGAGTACTATTATTTTAGAAAAATTCCAATAATATCACTTTGTGACACCAGAAATGGGCTTTGCACATTGTACCCATGTGGGGAATCAAACCCAGGTCTTAGGCGTGACAAGTGAACGCTTTAACCACTTGGATACCCCACTGCCCCAATACAAATAATAACTTTTGATTACCTGGAATACTGTTAAAAGTGGCGTTAAACCCAACTCATTCACTCACTCTTAACTTTTGATTAATGAACACTGTCATTATTGACACCCTCAACGAATTCCTAAACTCCATCCAATCTCAATAAACTTATTACAAGTGTTAACCCAAACTGTGTCCTTCAATGATCCTTCACAGTTTAAACAGCATTGTTCAATAGCCATTTTCTTTGAAAATCAATACCCTGTACTATCCAAAAAACTATCGCCAGGCATGAAAACATCTAATTAAGCTACTTATGCATCTAATTACAGCAGTCAGTGGAATATTTCGATGATACTGCAGTGATAAGGCGATCAACCTTCACAAATGAACACATTGACAAGATAAGTAGCACATAATAAGCCATAACTACGCCACGGCAAGTCAAGGTGATGTCGCTGGAAGCCATTTCCAAGCATGGCCAAAATGCTTGCCGACTACATGTTTGACTGGAGCTGTTTGCTTAGAGCTGTTTGACAAGAGCACACTACCACAAGGATCTGAGTTAGGAGAGGTCTGCAGAAACCCATGCGACTAACCGGATCGGGTGGTCAGGCTCGCTGACTTGGTTGATGCATGTCATCATATTCCAATTGGGTGGAACAATGCTCATGATATCAATCACTGGATTGTCTGGTATTTACAATACAATATATGACTACAATAAGTGCCCTGTTGTATTGTTATCATTCTTATATGATAATGGAGTATTTATAGAAACTTAACCAAGCTTCTATTATCCAGCCTTGGTGCGTAATGAATTGTTTATATGTTTGTTGTTTAACACTGCAATATTAACAATATTCCAGCTATATGATATATGATGGCGCACTGTAAATAATCGAGTCTGGACCAGACAATCCAGTGATTGACATCATGAGCATTGATCCACACAATTGGGGCATGATGACATGCATCAATCAACCAAGTCAGCAAGTGTGTCCACCCGATCCCGCTAGTCACCTTTTACTGCAAGCATAGTTGCTTGGGGTGCTAAAGACCTATTCTTCTCTAGATCTTCATGGTCACCTTGAAGAATTGGTACACATCCCATAGAGGTGTCAACCTATTCCTTTTTCAATCACTTTCTGAGGACATTTTATAACTAATATGTAAAATTTAAATATTTGTTGTTTACCACTGCAATCAGCCATTCCAGCTGTATGATGGAAGCAATGAGAAACAACAACAAAACAAACGAAAAGCAAATTCATGCAATAACCAAAAATATCAAAATCACCATACAAAAACAATTAGATCAAATTCGATCAATTTGCACCAAACCTGTAACAATCGTTTTCAAAATTATTTCAGTTCTACAAAAACATTTACATGTACACTAATCTATGTGACTAACATTTAGTCCCAGAAATAAAGTTTTCTGATTTAAAAAAATATATCCACAAAATAAAATCCAAATGGAGCCCAGAACAATGCTTAATTTCAGGCAAGTCATTCTAGAGTTGGGTTTCCTGTTCAATTTATTCTCTTGGGTCTGGAAGACAAACTGTGGTGTGTTTCAATTAACAACCTCGATGCACCAAAATGTACATAATTTCAAATGAAATCACAACAAGATTGAACTTTTGACCCTTTGTCACTTCATATATACAGTGAATAAATATGCGACATTGCTTTGTTTGCTGGTACATATATACAGGAAGGCAGTGACAGCTGTTCAGGTAACAGCGTCAACAAATTACAAGCAAACTGTTGGTGTTTAGCCACATTTAATCATGTGCAAGGGGGGGGAGAGAGCTTGATGGTTCGGATCAAAGCTCACTATCTTGATACAGTCAATTAAAGATAAATGTTTCACCTGCAGTGCATGCATTATTAATGTACACAATACTCAATGAATGGGATTCAGGTTCGGTGTGCAACCAACCATGGACTTATTGTCCTGAAGATAACAATGCATCCGTAACCATTTCCCTCCAACTGCTGCTTGCTGCTTACTTATGCCCTTGTGGACAATATTAACAAAACACATCATCATTGCTTATGATTATGTTATTATAGATATTACATATCACTGACATTAATAACAGTAATTATCTACCTTTGCAACTATTTTTGTGATTACCAAAAATTCTGTGTGATTACCAAAAATTCATTCTAATCGGAAAATATTTTCACAAATCCTGTCACTATGTTGACTTATGATAAAAAAAACAACCCATTAATTAAGCCTGATACAATGAGTGGAAGTGGCCCCTCTTCCTATGCCATCGTTTAAAGGGCCAAGCCGTGGTATAAGCTTCTTCTCCATACCAATACCACCGAGTCAGCAAATGCACAGAATCATTACAGATATATCATGTGTCTATGCCGCTTATGAGACGCCTGTTACAATTACTAGAATGATGTGTTGCAGGTTCCATCAACAATGTGTGAGTGAGTGAGTTTGGTTTTACGCCGCTTTTAGCAATGTTCCAGCAATATCACGGCGGAGGACACCAGAAATGGGCTTCACACATTGTACATATGTCGGGATTCGAACCGGGGTCTTCGGCGTGACGAGCGAACGCTTTAACCACAAGGCTACCCGACCGCCCCTGTTCCAACAACAGACACCAACATACATCCTCCTAACTCCCATAATCCCACGATCATTAAACTGTCAAGAATATATTTATATACGAATTAATATATTACAGCTATGACCTTGAACCTTCGTAACAGTAAACTTTTTCTGCCACCATCTATGCCCTAAGTCACCCCAATAAAAAATCTAAGCTCCCTTTTCTGACACGCACGCACACTCACTCAACCCACGCCAACTGTCACCCCTCCAACCCCTCTTCGCCAACTTACCATTTTGGGTATAACAGATTTCAGTTACAAGTGTATGAATCCTAAAGTAATAAAGTTTAGTATTTTGGATGTAATGAGGTATATCATTTCTGTGTGGGTATTCTAATAAAAAATGATATTCATCTTCTCTCCTGCTCAAAGATTATAGTGTGAAGATGTGGGTTAGAATTGGTCTTCAGCAACCCATGTTTGTCATGAGAGGCCACTGCCAGAATCAGGAGGTCAGACTTGCAGACTTGGTCAATGCATGTCATCATATTCCAATTGCGAAGATAGATGCTCATGATGTCAATCACTTGTCTGGTTCAGCTTTGATTATTTACAGACTGCTGTCTTATAGCAGGAACATTGCTGAGCGCGTTGTTAAACAACAAATTAGTGAGCATAATTTTTACAAGTCTTTCCAATCTTTAAGGGTTATGATATCGACTAGTTTATGAGCACTCAGACATACTGCGGTTCCCAATACACAACCGAGTTAAACAGCCAACACACGATCAGCCATCATCTTTAACCTTGCCTTAATCAAGCACCGACTAAATACACCATGAACTTTGAACCTTACAAGTTCACTTACTCTCAATCTAGTATCTCTACACACAATCTCAATGCAGACATGCTTAACCATCCTAGATGCAGTAAACTGTATATGGTGGGTACTTCTCCCCCCAGCCCTGATAGTGGGGAGCGTACAAGATAACCCCCATATCTACTGAACAAGATAGAAGTCTCATTGAAGGGGCCAGCTTGAAACTAGTGGATTTGGGAAGTTGAGTCAAGGCGATGATAACATTTGAAGTGTGTGTTCGGTGAATATAGTAAACCTAAAATGTAATATGTTGTCGGCCGCAAGTTAGCTACACTGAATGCTTTCTCTTATTGAAAAATAAGATGTAAGCTATATTGAATTGGGACACTTATTTGAGTAGGCCAACATTTAGTACCGGAAATAAAATTACTTAAAAAATGACTCCAAATTACAAATTAAAATCAAACTTGAGCCCAGAGTGAGTGAGTATGGTTTTACGCCTTTTTTAGCAATATTCCCGCAATAACACTGCTGGGGGGAGGGGGTGGGGGTACACCAGAAATGGGCTTCACACATTGTACCCATGTCAGGGATGAGCCCGTGTCTTTGGCGTGACGAGTGACTGCTTTAACCACAAGGCTACCCGACCGTTCCAATTGAGCCCAGAACAATGTTTCATTTCAGAGGTGAGGGAATGTAGACTTTCCTTATCTAGACTTGAGTTTAATTCATACATTCACACATCTCGTATTGTATCAACATGTTTCCTGTCATTTGTGAGAAAACAGTTAACCAAACACTTTCATACATCACCATCAGCTGATCGTTCAGCTGTAAATCTGTTCATTGTCTTAACTGTCCCCATACAACACACTTGTCATCAGCTTACAAAAAAACCTTAAATTTTAAGTCTTGTAGCAAGCGGATTCGGTTAGCTTGATGTGGATATTACTGGATAACTCCCCTGCGTAATGACCCAGGTCAGGTTTTACATCACATCATTAACTATTGATTTCCCACACCATATGCAAATTTCATTTCATTTTTCAACATTCCTTGCAAAAATTTAAAACTCCATTATCAAAGCCCAACTGGCAGATAGTGAAAGTTGTAACTTCAATCCAAACATGTGCCCATCAAATTCAATGATGCTTCTAGCTGAATACAAATGTATAATTATCACAAGTATAACCCAAATCTAGAGCATATCCCAACATTTTACAACCCTTGGTGAAAACAATACAGATGCAAATTAGCAATAATCCATCCTAGTCTCAAAGTCCCGCCAATATGATGAAGAACATTAATCACATGATCAACCTCAGAACTCAACAGCTACCATCCCTTTATTGCCATATTTGCATATTTAAAACTCCCAATTTGTGACTGAATAAATTGATTCAGAAAATGAACAGTCTCGCTGCATGAACTTCACCACAAAATCAACCAGAGGGGGCATGAATTTTCATTTTAATGAGATTCTCTACCCATACAATGATCCCCCTCTGCTGATAAACGTTAGAGCTTGTAATTCGTCAAGATGTCCTTTCAAAGTTGGGACCTTGTCCATGGAATTCATCTTAGAATTTGCAGAATCAGCATTTTGACAGTTATGGTCATTGAACGACTTTGATTAAGAATGCCCCCAGACCAAAGCTATAAAGGACTGACAAGACATCCAGGTTGGGGAATTATTTTGATTAAGTCCTTCTGGCCAACTTAAGGCTCTGAGAAGATGGCATGTTTACAAATGATCTGCCAAGCTGACAGCCCCGTTACTTTTCCACTGCATGCGAAGTCCAACAATCTCCGAATATACTGCATGTGAAATTCAAACTATCTCATAACATACAGCACAGTGGCCTCTTTCTTTGATAATAAAGTCAGATCATTTGAACTTTAATAAATTTCAACCTAAAATCTGTAAAAGACTCTTTCAGGTTGGAAAATTTTTAGGACCGAAAATATCAAATATTCATCCCACATACACATAGCCTCTGTTCCATAAGATTGTTTTCTGCAATAAATATTACCTGTCTTGTCTTATCTTACATGGTAAACTTGCTTAACCATTAACACAGCAGATATCCCTCAATATGAGTAATTCCAGTCTAGAACTAAAAGATGTATGAGTGATGAGTGAGAATGGTTTTACGCTTTTAGCAATATTCCAGCAATATCATGGTGGGGGACACCAGAAATGGGCTTTACACATTGTACCAACGTCGGGAATCGAACCCGGGTCTTGAGTGTGACGAGCGAACGTTTTAACCACGAGGCTACCCGACTGCCCCTAAAAGATGTATGAAAAATAACAACTGACTCGACTGAAACGATTCAAACTTTGCTTAGCTGATGAAGCAATAGAATTATCAGCATGATTAACTTTTTATCTTGATGTCAAAGACATCAATCCTGGCTAAACTCAAATGAGGTGAATTCTTAAAACACATCAGAAACCATCTTCCAAAGTTCAGAATTCATGATTTGAGAATCCACATCATTTCAAAACCTCACCCTCCCTTTCTGTCCTCATCTAATGTAACTGGATCAAGCCTCGGAAGCCGGTCTGGCATTTTGGAAAGATTACTGAATCATTTGGAAACCAACGCAATGATAATTTCGTTAAAAAATATTCTGAATTATTGATCTGTGACAAGGGTCCATTTAGCATGGCACAAGCCATGTGCTCTGATGATGTCCATTCCTTGCCATCAGGCTCCATGACATGGCCGGTGCTGTACCATTTATTGGCACTTATGATTAGTTCCTGTCCATTTCCAATCATATGTCGGAATTCTGAACCCGGTCCAATTGCATATTGCAGCACGCTACATCAAAAATGTCCTAATCGGTATAGCCTTGGGAAATCTTTGCAATATGACGTCAATTTGGCAATGATTTGATTTAAAATATCTCTTTATTCACAATTTAAATGAGCTCTCAGGGGAAAAAGTGTAATGGATTAGATGTAATGTTAAAATACTTTGTTAATCAGGCCCAAGGTTTTGTCTGAAACAATGCCTCTTCACGCAGCCAAACTGTCCTGGAAGCTTAGAATTATCATTTGAAGCAATCTGCATATCTTAATATGCACACACTGCTCCAAGTTATTTATATACATTACACAAAGTACTTATAGGGTTGATCAAATATCTTGTTAAATGATTGTACCAATCTGCGACAAATCAAAGTTTAATCGACGTTGAACAAAATCTAACTTAGGATCATGTCTTACCAGTATTGTCATTGCAATACATGATCGGTTAATGTCTTGACATTGGTCATTAAGTCAGTTTGAATTTAGCTGTTGGGTATCACCCTCATTACTAAACAAGCCATTTCGACAGAAAAATTGTGCTAAAAATTGTCTAATGATGTCGCTGGGAGCTGTATTTTCAGTATGAATATCCAGAGCAAAACCAGCATTTAAATATATGTTCATAATATGGAAAGGATGGATGAAATTTGAAAATGTCCACAGCAATTGACAGCCATAAGACAGGCCTTGCTTCCGATATCTTATCTAATCTATCACCAAGCAGGTCATCTATTTCCGTCAATATCAGCCCACAACACGTGTACCCTGCATCTTGCCATGTGCACTCGATGCCATAATGTTGCCAATATCACCCTTATCAGGGGCAACAACTCTGAACTCCTAACCCTGGGTCAAGAACTTTGCCCCATGTGGGGTTAGGGTGTGTAAGGGACAATTTATCACCCTTCTATGACCAAAGAGGGTTCTCATTTCTGCCACATTTCCTCCCCTACTGTTAGGCAGTCTGTGTCTGGCCCAAGTGGCCAGATAACTTCAGCCGCTGGCTACTGCTCATATTAGTTGCCATAAAATGTTTCATCAATCACCGTCTATACTGAGTGTGTCTGGGTTCAAGCTTGCTGACCACATAATGTAGAACTTTCAAGTATAGATTAGAAGACATCCTGTACATTTAAAATGAATGAGTCAGGTGATACCAACTATATCATGTGCCTATCAACAGCAGAAATGAAAATGGAGCTCTCAATTTAAGCAATTTGATTTAACTTGCACCAGTTGCATGTTGACATGAAAAGCAAGTTGCACCTTGGTCCCACAAATTTAGTTGTAACACAGGCCGGTGTGCTGCCAGTGTCACATAAATTAATCATGTTAATGATGCATTATCTTAAAACGTAAAAGGAACATGTGCACATTATCTTGAAGTACCCACAGTTAATTCACGTCAAGCAGGACAAATTAACACAGGGATCTGTGAAGAAGAAGAAGAATGAATATTCTATGAATGATTCTTCTTCGGGATCAGTGATGCAGTGTGGAAAATAAACTTTAGAGGTACGGATTTTGTGTTAAACGATCAGTATTTTTGGACAAGTGAGGGTCAGTCAGGCACAAATTTGTTTTTTTCAACATGCACCAACTGCATGTGGACATAACTATTACGTTTCATTTTTCAATAATCAGTGGCACTTGTGCATGTTTTACATAGCTAAATTGAGTCCTGAGTTGTTATGCCAACAGACACCTGTTACCCTCTGAGGAGGTTCCCAACTACATTTAAAGACCCACACATAAATGTACAATGTCTGTTTAACACTTTTAAGATTGAGTAGAGCATAGAAGTAGAAAACTTCTAGAACACCTTCACTGCCACAACAAACTATGACACCCATGCTTGAGATTTTCACACAAAGAGGACCACAACGACCATTCTTTAACAGACTTAAAACATTCTTGGATTGCATTCATTGCAAAGATTGATGGTGGCCCATTCCAATATTAGCATTATGACCAATCAAAGATCTTTGTTGAAGGATGTGAGTAACAACCCCTTAGCGCTAAGATCACTTTGTGGGACAGTGTATTGCTGCAATACTGCAACATCATAGGGAGGATCAAGCTGCAGCTACTTCTGGAGATTACAGGACAACCCCAGATAACATCCATGACATAGGAGCATCTTACAAAGCTGATGGTGTACTCCACCATCCCACCACCCCTTCATCAATCACTTCCCCCCCCCCCCCCCCCCCGTCTTAGCTTTATCATGTTATACAAGACTCCGCATCTGCCCATCAGCACTCAATGGGTCAACTCTGATAACAGCCTCAATGAACATGTAACTACTATTTACAAATACATCATGGGAATCTTCAAAGATAAGACCCTAGCAACCTTTTCCATTGCCAAGCAACCACCCTTGTTAACATGTCAAATCAGCTGTGTCCAGCTTGAGCACAAACTTTTGGAACACTCTGGCCGAATCGATGCAAGTCCATCTGCTGCAGCAGACACAGGTGGACAGGCGGTCCTTCAGCTGTCTTATTTATCATTCATCACTTTTTATGATATATCTCATACAAAAATAAAACTGTATACAATTCCCGAGCCACGTGCCCATGGTCAGCTGAATACATTTGTGTGTATACTATCAAAATATTCATCAAAACAAATTACTGGAATGATAGTGGGGCACAAATACCTCTCATACATGATGTGATCCGCCGACCCAAACTGACAAAATGGAGAGAAAAAAATTAAAATATTGAATAAATTTGAATATCTTATCACCGCCAAACAATATAAAAAACAAGAATAAAAAATAGTCTCATAGAATCTTGCGATGCAGTAACAAAATGACTTTGCCATTGCATTTCTCACACTTTGTATTTTAAAATAAATTAAAATGAATATGCATCACAGAGAGACCAAACGTGTGGCATATATTTGACTTTTTTTAACAAGTTGTACGGTCAGAGTTTTGAAGCAAAAAGTCCAAATGCAGGTGTATGTCATGTCAGAATTCCACTCAAACCCCCATCAATTTAAATTAACTACAAAAGATTCTCCCTTGGAATTTTAAAATGAAATCCAGGAAAAAGGTCAGGGCAGAATTACCCAGTATATGTTTTACTTTCATGTTGTCAAATTATTTCACGTTCCAAGCACATGTGGGAAGTTCCTTAAATTGTCCCATTAATCATGTATGTTTCACAATTTCAAACAAGTTACCTGCAGCTGTTCACACCCATTTAGTTTTTGTTGGGCAAGTTCGGCAGAATTGTCCCAATATTATGCAAAAAGATCCCAAACCTTTTCTTTAAAAAACAACAACACTTTTACGATTATTGTTTAAAATGGCTTTGAAACTAACATGCCATATTCTCCCAATGTATTCACACAGATGTAAAACATTCTCCAGTTTACGAAACTAGTCATAACGATTTACAATCACCCCATTACTGGAGGCAAAAGAGAGCACAGCCTTTGACGGATGGACACAGTGAGAAGCCTGTAGGCTACTAAGAAACTAAGGGTCATAAATATACCTGGCTGACCATCCACACTGACCTCAATGACATCACATTCACATTCCAGCCTTCAGGCAGCATCCCCAGTGAGGCAGGCAGCATATGGTTTTCCCAACAACAGCAATTATGTGGGGAAACCTAGCAATAACCTCACCATTCAGACTTTGGTTACGCCTGGTATTTCTACCAAGGCCAGGAGTTGAAAGCAGTCATCAGTGAATCATCCTGGGTAATGACCCATCCACTGATCATGAGGCTGACCAGGACACTGACTACAGGGAATAACATGCACACATGGACAATGTAAACCAGCATGTTTATAGGGAGGGATTCAGTATAAACAGTTGTCAGTTTGTTTGTTCTGTTCAAGAAAAATGAGACTCATTAAGGCCTGACTGGCCAATTTGGGTCAAGTGGTCAGTCTGACCACTAGCCAGATGTTTTGTCTGGCGTTCTACACATGGGACAGGTAAACAAGGCTTTAGCGGGACTCAGAAAATAAAATTGGCAGTCCCAGTCATGTCCTATATGCACCAATACTAGAGTCAATTGCATTTAAAATCTGTAGTCAAGGATTAACACATGAATATCCGTGAGAGAATTATCTTCAGCAACCCATGCTTGTCGTGAGAGGCGATTGGGTGGTTTGGCTCAGTGATGTAGTTCATGCTTGTCATCGTTTCCCTTTTGTATAAATATTTGTTCATGATTTCAATCACTGGATTGTGTGGTCCAGACTCTATTATTTACAGACTGCTGTCATATAGTGCTGAGTGAGGCGATAAACAAACAAACAAAATAACAAGTTTAGGATTACTGGAGATCTACCCGAAAGACTGTTTGCGTTTCACCTACATATAACACACAACATTAGAAGAGAAAATAAGCACCAGGTTTCTGAGAACAATCCCCCATTAACATGATAAACATCAGTGTCTGGACTGGAAAACATCCCCACAAATAATTGCCAGGGTGATGAAACTACTTACTTATTATTTCAACAGAAGGATAATAACCAGTCATGGTATCCATGGTAACCAATAAAACAGTTGCATGTATACTAAAATATATCATCACACATGCAAGGAAATCACAGCAGTGCGAACATCCCTGTCATTTCCACCATCAGCCAATACTTCATATTTACCTTGATCTCAAATGTTTTAAAAAAACCTACATGCATGTTTCATGAGTCTTCAGTTCTCTAATGAATAATAAAGAAAAGTTATTGTTTTTTCCAACACATCCTCCAATGAAGCCTCTGAAGGGAGGCTACGAATGAGATTAAACTCACTACATGAAGAGTACAAGAGTCCGCAGCCGCTCGCTGTCACCCAGCCAACCAGCCCCCGACAACAAATTTCATAATTTCAAACCCAGCAGCAAAAAAACCCGGATCATGCTGATTAGTTTTTCAAATATTAACAATATGATTATCGAAAAAGTAATTACAATGACTCAACCTTGACCTGAAGCCATATTAACTTAATTATCAGATTTCCATAGACCCCTGTACTAGTACCAACATCCCGCTTCACATCATGGTATTCTCAATATGTTACCTTCTTTACTTAATGAAACACACAACATTCATCATCCTGCCACACATCATGGTATTCTCCATGTTACCTTCTTTACTTAATGAAACACACAACATACATCATCCTGCCACACATCATGGTACTCTCCATGTTACCTTCTTTACTTAATGAAACACACAACATACATCATCCTGCCACACATCATGGTACTCTCCATGTTACCTTCTTTACTTAATGAAACACACAACATACATCATCCTGCCACACATCATGGTATTCTCCATATGTTACCTTCTTTACTTAATGAAACACACAACATACATCATCCTGCTTCACATCATGGTACTCTCCATGTTACCTTCTTTACTTAATGAAACACACAACATACATCATCCTGCCACACATCATGGTACTCTCCATGTTACCTTCTTTACTTAATGAAACACACAACATACATCATCCTGCCACACATCATGGTATTCTCCATATGTTACCTTCTTTACTTAATGAAACACACAACATACATCATCCTGCTTCACATCATGGTACTCTCCATGTTACCTTCTTTACTTAATGAAACACACAACATACATCATCCTGCCACACATCATGGTACTCTCCATGTTACCTTCTTTACTTAATGAAACACACAACATACATCATCCTGCCACACATCATGGTATTCTCCATATGTTACCTTCTTTACTTAATGAAACACACAACATACATCATCCTGCCACACATCATGGTACTCTCCATATGTTACCTTCTTTACTTAATGAAACACACAACATACATCATCCTGCCACACATCATGGTATTCTCCATATGTTACCTTCTTTACTTAATGAAACACACAACATACATCATCCTGCCACACATCATGGTACTCTCCATGTTACCTTCTTTACTTAATGAAACACACAACATACATCATCCTGCCACCCATCATGGTATTCTCCATGTTACCTTCTTTACTTAATGAAACACACAACATACATCATCCTGCCACACATCATGGTATTCTCCATATGTTACCTTCTTTACTTAATGAAACACACAACATACATCATCCTGCTTCACATCATGGTACTCTCCATGTTACCTTCTTTACTTAATGAAACACACAACATACATCATCCTGCCACACATCATGGTACTCTCCATGTTACCTTCTTTACTTAATGAAACACACAACATACATCATCCTGCTTCACATCATGGTACTCTCCATATGTTACCTTCTTTACTTAATGAAACACACAACATACATCATCCTGCTTCACATCATGGTACTCTCCATGTTACCTTCTTTACTTAATGAAACACACAACATACATCATCCTGCCACACATCATGGTATTCTCCATGTTACCTTCTTTACTTAATGAAACACACAACATACATCATCCTGCCACACATCATGGTATTCTCCATATGTTACCTTCTTTACTTAATGAAACACACAACATACATCATCCTGCCACACATCATGGTACTCTCCATGTTACCTTCTTTACTTAATGAAACACACAACATACATCATCCTGCCACACATCATGGTATTCTCCATATGTTACCTTCTTTACTTAATGAAACACACAACATCCATTATCCTGCCACACATCATGGTACTCTCCATGTTACCTTCTTTACTTAATGAAACACACAACATACATCATCCTGCCACCCATCATGGTATTCTCCATGTTACCTTCTTTACTTAATGAAACACACAACATACATCATCCTGCCACACATCATGGTATTCTCCATATGTTACCTTCTTTACTTAATGAAACACACAACATACATCATCCTGCTTCACATCATGGTACTCTCCATGTTACCTTCTTTACTTAATGAAACACACAACATACATCATCCTGCCACACATCATGGTACTCTCCATGTTACCTTCTTTACTTAATGAAACACACAACATACATCATCCTGCCACACATCATGGTATTCTCCATATGTTACCTTCTTTACTTAATGAAACACACAACATACATCATCCTGCTTCACATCATGGTACTCTCCATGTTACCTTCTTTACTTAATGAAACACACAACATACATCATCCTGCCACACATCATGGTACTCTCCATGTTACCTTCTTTACTTAATGAAACACACAACATACATCATCCTGCTTCACATCATGGTACTCTCCATGTTACCTTCTTTACTTAATGAAACACACAACATACATCATCCTGCCACACATCATGGTATTCTCCATATGTTACCTTCTTTACTTAATGAAACACACAACATCCATTATCCTGCCACACATCATGGTACTCTCCATGTTACCTTCTTTACTTAATGAAACACACAACATACATCATCCTGCCACCCATCATGGTATTCTCCATGTTACCTTCTTTACTTAATGAAACACACAACATACATCATCCTGCCACACATCATGGTATTCTCCATATGTTACCTTCTTTACTTAATGAAACACACAACATACATCATCCTGCTTCACATCATGGTACTCTCCATGTTACCTTCTTTACTTAATGAAACACACAACATACATCATCCTGCCACACATCATGGTACTCTCCATGTTACCTTCTTTACTTAATGAAACACACAACATACATCATCCTGCCACACATCATGGTACTCTCCATGTTACCTTCTTTACTTAATGAAACACACAACATCCATCATCCTGCCACACATCATGGTATTCTCCATATGTTACCTTCTTTACTTAATGAAACACACAACATATATCATCCTACCACACATCATACCTCGTACAGTTACCGTTGATCGTGAAAAATATGCAGAAATGCCCAATTAGTGCAGAAATGTAATTACCTAGCAGAAACTCACATTTGATGCAGAATAATTTAATTTTTTTTATTCGTTTTGAAATGAAGTTGACTTTTGTATTATTGCTTACTGAAAGTGCATCAGCAATATGTCAAACAGGTGCAAAAATATGAAACTAAGTTTAAAAGTTGGCAGAATTATGTCAGAAGAATAAAAATTTGGTAGCAGAATTTACAAAATAAGGACCTCAGAATTTTGATATTTGTTTGGGCTGCAGAATACAGCAATACAATATGCTAATTCACACAACATAATTGTACACTAAGTTATTAGTAAAACCCACTTCATATGAACCTCATCCTTCTATGGTTAATACACACTGAAGCATATAAAGAGTTTTGTCATATATTATATATATTGCCAGTTGTGATGTAACTCCTCTAACAATTTATGTTGACCTGACAGTGTCTAAGTGAAGCATCCATTGTTATCTTGAAGCACATCCTCACTCAGCATGCTCAGGACCAGCTTGTCCGTGTGAAGCAGTCATGCCGTCCCCGAGTGTATCTCTCCCTGTCCATATTCTAGGTCAAACCTATCCCCAGCAGACTGACACAGTAAACCAAACAGTGTCCCTCGAAAACACTCCCCTGCCATAGTAAGCAGAAAATCAGCCCTGAAAGCAGGCTTTCGTGTGACCATGCTCAAGTCTCATAAGGAAGATTATCGCTGGAGGGACTTCATCAATGGTCAAGCGGTCAAGCTTGACCTTCAGACAAGGTCATTCCTGGGGTCAGTCGCACTTAGATGGCCTATGCAAACATGTGGAGCATGTGTTATTTTCTTTGGGTCTGGGTACAAGAATGTTTCTGTGCATGTCGTCTGAATGTCTTCATGTGGGGAACTCATATAAGACTTGTCCTACATCAGTAGATCAGTATGTTAATCATGAAGGACTTCACAACATAATTATTTCACAATTCACATTCAAATTCTTATGTTTGTTGTTTAACACCAAATTCAGAAACATTCCAGCAGTCTATAAATAATCAAGTGTGGACCAGATAATCCAGTTATTGACATCATGAGCATCAATCTATGCTATTGGGATACAATGACATGCATCAACCAAGTCAGCGAGCCTGACCACCTGATCCCATTTGTCACCTCTTACGCAAAGCATTGTTGCCTCATGCATGTGACAAGCATGGGTTGCTGAAGACCAATTCTAACCTATATCTTTATGATGCATTCTTATAATGAATTCCATTGACAGATTAAGCACAGTGGTTCATGATTTCTAAATCTGCACACAAGGCACGGGTTGGTCCCTGTGAGATCATATATCCTTGTGTTCCCTGACGGTGTTACCAAGTTTGACACCCTGTCCTCTGATCAGAAATGTGTTCGGGGTTTAAAAACTGGCCGAATGATTTAAATACATTCATCCACGACCTATTCCACCACATCGGGTACGCAGTCAACTTAGTCAGGGAGACTAATCACCTGATGTTCTCATCAACTTGTACTGTGATAAACGTAAGGACTAGACAATCATCTTGGCTTGTGTCCAAGTGGTGTCAGCTGACAATTAAAGTTTTAAATCTAAAGATAACAGATACATAGTTCCCTTATCAATGACTTTATTGCACCTTTATTGCTGCAATACCATGGCGGATGTTACCTTTCAATTGTCCATGAGAGTTGGAAAGTCTAGTATTTGACTCTTTCATCTGGCCAGGTGATAACATTCCCCCTGTTTCTGTGCATCTGCCGCCTCTTCCTACACACACTAGCATTTCTTGAGATAATGTTTTACATGATAATCATTACTTTATCTCATTCCAGAGATTTAAAAATTATTTAGTATGATGACTTGGGGGTTAGGTTATTGAAAAACATTATTTTCGGTCAAGTTTCTACCAGACTTTTAACCAGTTTATTCAACATCATCATCATCATCAATGAAACATGGAGTCATGTTATCATGAACCTCCTTGATTACTCATACTCCCCTTACAAACAGCTCTGTGGTCTGTCTCGTTATTTAAGATGGCAAGGACATTATTAGCTGGTCATCCAGAGTAGACATAAATAGTCCTACACTGCAATGACAACCATGTGAAAATCTGTATTGATTTCAACATAATCAAAGGTGATGTTGGTTTCACCTTTTGGCCTAGACAGTGTAAATATCAATTTCAAACAGCTGTCTAGCCAGACCCAAATCTAGGTGTCCATTATCACACAAACTAATGGCATGTAACAATGTTTTCTATCATATGAGGGAGTGGTGCGATTGTCTATCACCTATGCCTACAGCTGATCAGGATTGAGTGATAGACACGTCTCCAAAACCACCACATCTATCATCATGGATGACCCAGTTGAGTGGGAAGATTATTATTATGACATGGTGTTAATAACCAGATGGCTCCGGAATTTATCTTATCAGCGAGATCAGCTGACGCAGTGACATCACATGATTTTCTGAAGTGAGCTTTTTTTTTTCCTCTGACAAACAATCTACTTGTAAGGATTAAAGGCATATTCAAATTCTGAAATGGTTTTGCCTTTTTTAACCTGAGGAGTATGTTACGAACTTGAATTCCAAACCTGGTAAACAAAATGATACTCAAAGAATGTAAAGAACTTTTTTCAAGATTAATGGACAAAAGAGTGCCCATTTTTTTATGACAAGTAACTTGCATCCTATTCATATAGAGTCTTCATATATGTCAATGTTTTAATTGGTCATGTTCATGTTTTGTACCCTGCCCCCTGTCAGTGTTTATGTACAATAAATATTCTTCTTCTTCTTCTATTCATTTTCTACTCATCATCAATAAATGAGAAATTGATCTTCTACTCCCTCAACCGAACCATCTTGTCCAACATTAAAAATTCAGTGCTGACTCCTTCATTTGTCAATATGCCATATTGCTGACCGTCTTCCAACTCCTTCTCGCATCTCCAGCAGAACATGACATTGGGGTAGACACAACAAACAAAACCCCATTCAGCCCACATCTATAATTTCTGATAGGTCATTTAAGCATGTTAAGAAAGATCAGTGTTTACAATGACTGGTTAAAATGCTATTTAAAAAATCAGGTTCTGATTAACTTTTCAGCAATCCCAATTTCAAAGATCTACCAGTTAAATTATTACACTAACATTTAGCCTATGAAAAAATTCTTTGAAATAATTGTAATTTTCTTTTCAAAAGAACCTTTCCTCCTATTCTGTTAATCAAGGAAACTAGACTTGGTTTAATTTGATCTAGACTTGCCTCTGCTCTCAATAAAAAGGATTTAAAATCACATTCCCCAGTCATGGCTCAGAACAAGTTAATGATCTATAGCATTGAAAAGCTAAGGTAGTGCATGGAATAGTTATTGATTTCTTAACGGTCTTGAAATATACTAACACTGATATCAGCTGGCTGGTGAGCCAAGATATTCCAGAAGTGTATATAAATATAAGATAGCTATGTGATAAATTACAAAGAACAATGAAGAACAAAGCATAGCTTGTTTCGCGATAAAACATTGTTCTATCATGCTCATTTCTGGAGATTCGAACATGCACTCACACCTGGACGACCACGTACAGTGTTATTTTTTTAAGAGACGCGATGGCAGAACGATAGCATCCAAAAATGGAACAGATATGACAAACAGTATTAGGAGAATATCTGGGATATACCAAGCTTAACCTACCTGTTAATAAAATGGACTTAACCGACACTGCCGGGATCAGATTCTATTCAGGAAGTCATTATTTTAATACGGGTAAATATTTTTGAAACTTGTACATCTTGTCAACATCCTTAAAGATGATGTACATATTGTTGATATCGCATAAGAATTATACAAAATTATTGTACAACAAAACACTGGAGGGAGTGCATCCCTGCAGTGTCTTACTATACAATAAACAACTTCCATTCATCGTTTATTTCATAAATAACTCAACCGTATTTGTCTTTTTAACTTTATACACATAATTCAACACTGACAGTGATTCCCAGTCAGCAACACAACTATCTTCTCCACAATCATTGATTTCCATATCAAGGAACTTACCACGCAGACATTTGTACGAGGCTGTGCTTCTGAACAGTTAAATTATCCGTAAACAAAACATCTGTGTATTCAAGACATGAATAAATTCCAAAGAGTTTCCAATTGCAACAATTATATAAACAAAAAAACAATTATGAAGATTAGCGTTAAACCAAACTTGTATAAAATTATTTTCAGGTAAAGATAAAAACAGAAAAACACCTATAACCAGTTAAGGTTTTTGGAGTACCAAGTATAGCTTTCTTCATCCTAAGGCAATTGTCAATATGCCTTGACATTAAACATACCTGACTCCGGCCAATTACGCAGGAGGGCCCAATTCCTGACAAGGTGTCGAGACAAAAAAATTGCAATTGGTGAGTCTGAACGACACCAAAATCCCTTTAGGTGGGGCCAAGTTCGCCATCAGGATTGAAGTGGCCAAGAATCGCGGATAATTAACCCTTCTGGCGGATTTCATTATGCGCTTAATCTGTCTTTGGTTGAGACCCTACTCTACATGTCAATAGGTGGTCTGTAGCATTAGGTGACGGAAGTCCAAGTCCCTATTGTTAGGATTGGCCACCAATGGTCACAATCTTATAATTGCAAGCTCAGGATGAAAAATTGATGATTCATCAAGATTGACGAAACACTGAGACACCAATATGGACACAAAATGACGTTCAGAGCAAATATTTGGAGACAACAATATCCTGAGGCAAACAAAGGAGTGTATTATGTTAAGTCCATCAATTCCTACTTCATTGGGGGGATTTTGTTGGCCAAATTAGCATCTCTCATTTGTAATGCTCACGTCAATCTTGTCTTTGTACTAGTAAAAGTATGTTGTTTTACTATTTTTACATCTGTCAGCAATATGAATAACGTATCGAAGCAACCTTTACCTAATCGAGTTTGGTTGGGACAAATCAAAGGTAGTTAGCATGAGCACAGATTCCTGTATCAGGGGCACAATGACGAACAGGCAAGTCACAATTTCATCCCCAAGTTAGTCACCTCACAAGGTAAACGGATGCAGGGCAAATTCTCTACCAGTCTGACCGTCTCCGTGGTCTTGAGGGTGAGCGGAAGGGCCGGGGTTCCATCTTCGGCCGCGTCATACCAAAAGACATTACAAGATGGCACTTGTTGTTACCCTGCCTGGTGCTAGTCAATAAGGGGGTGGTCAGAGTGGTCGGCTCGGAGTCAGCATACTGTGTCTGAGTGGGGTATTCATGTTAAGATTATTGCACTTTTATAGCGAGGTGCATGCACATGTGTGTGTGGCTGCTTCTGCCAGTCCAGACTAATGCCCATTTTATAGTGCTACCTCACTGAGATACCATGCCACAGTTTAACATGAATCCCCTACTCAGAGACAGTATACTGACTCCGAGCTGACCAGTTCTTGTTTTAGTCCCTTAATGCCAAGTACCAGGCAGGGTAACAAAAAAAAATCTCTTCTTTTAGCATGACGGAGGCGGGGATCAAACCCCTGACCTTCCACTCTCCTGGTGGACATTCTACTATTCCATCACATAGGTAGTCACCACGATAGTAGTCGAGTGATTTCCTTCTGTCACCTGGTTTTGATGAAATGCTCTACATTTCCTTATCCCACTGAACCTCAAACCACAGCCAATCTTTTCCCTCAGTTTTAGATATATATTCTTCTTATAATTTTTTCCACAAAATACATACACTAAGCTATAAGAAGAATAAATATAAAAAAAAAGAAGAAAAATACATATTTTCTCACACAGTAACAGGTCTGAATAAGAACAAATTGGTTCCATTAAATTATCACATTATTCCCAAACATGTTAAAAAACAACTTCCAGAATGTTATCATATTTTTTTTTCGTATAGACATCTAACAATCCACTTTCAAACCAGCTTCCTTCAATCTTTTCTCAACTTCCTGCCCACCAAATATCAAGTTATTCTTTCAAAATGTTACGCAAACAAACGGCGACATTGTGCCAAACTCCTCCCCTTAATTCCCATGCACACACCCTATCTCAATTTCCCTTGCGCTATTTTACATATTCCAAGCCCCGAGCGAAATGGACGGAAGAAATGGATCTCTTTGAAGTATCACGCCAGTCCATCGCACGTCTCGACAAACGCCATGTGCACTCGTGTCCTTCAAAACCTTTGCAAATAACACAAGGGGCTCTTGTCATGCAAACTGAACGGCGGATTACAGATATTGTTCGTGGAATGCATGCGGAGTCGACAAACAGCTAGGAGGGATCGAATTACGTAATTTTGTATCTGGAAGCATTAACCGGACGAATTCATTTTTGACGACGGGGTGTCCCATGTTAGCCTTTCCGACTTGTTTTCAATTCAAAGCGTTTTGACTGTTTGTTATTTCAATTAACCTTTTTTTGGCGATCATAAGATTGGTTTCGTTTCACAAATAATCCGATAATACCATGAATAATTGATTTTCATTATCAATGCATTCCACCCACCCCAAGACAAAATGAACCCTCCGTGTTTACACGAGGTCTGGGATTTAGTCAATGAAATATTACGCAAGCAACTGTAATTGTGTCATTCGGTTCAAACACCGTCCGAGCGCTACCGTGTAATAAAAGAGCAATATCATTGCATTCGATAATGCTGACATTCATGAATAGGGTTGACGTAATTATGTCAGGGGTAATTAACATCCTAAAACTAGTAAAACACGTGAAGAAATCATATCAATAACCTCCCCACAGTACCTATATTCCGAAAGAATGAAATTAAATGTTACTTTTTCACTATGTATCCTCATTTGTTGATTTTTTTTTGCGATAGATATACAATAGTTAAGTTATAGTCGCATGTTTATATCCAACAATAAAGTATGGTATAAATTATTAATTCACAATATGTACAACATGGAAATAATCTAAACCAATGGCGTTTCCGTGTCCCCTGTCATTTGTGAATAAAAGTACATTGTAATATCGGGATTATACAAAGTTGATAATGTTAACAATTGAAACCTGAACATAGTATGGCAATACACCACGTTTCATATTAAACCCTGTCTAAATGCTTGACGTTGACAGTCTACGCCCTGCCGTAATTTTGAAAATAGAAATGAGAACTTTGTCAGCGTATGTTCTTTTTCACTGATAAAAACAAGTTAGAGTATAACCCGCGGCTCGTAAGGGTTTCGCTTCACTGATTACGGTCTATCGCCAACCAAGCGTTACAATCACCGTGCATTTACATGAATATCTAAATAGGTCAACCTTACGACGAATAAAACAGTCTGCTGTCGTGTGAGTGTTTGGTCTAAGACGGGAAAATTCGGCTGTATTTTCGGGATGGAGGCATATTTATTGACAATGACAAGTCATTGCGTGCGTCCGATCGACACAGCTGGTCAATGTGAGAACAATACAATATTAAAACACCACAGAACAAACCCAATTGCGAAATGATTAACAAGTAAACAACGTGCTTTGGGCTATTTCATCACACTACGAGCGAGGCACAGATGTGACCACACAGCATAATAGCGTCAACACAGAAACACAACATTAGCGGCAAAATATCTCACGACGTGACAGATTAAAACGAGACAGGCATATTTCGAGAATAGCACACTGCACAGAAATGAACTGCAGTTTCAGCAGTTAAGAAAGACAAACACCAAATCAAATACAAACGGAACAGTGCAACTACAATATTCAGGTGTGGAAGGCTGACGTAAAATACAGTATGACAGAATGTCCCGGTAAGCAGCAAGTTGCGTCATCACTTACCTGTTTACGTTTGTACTTATTTCCAGGGTCAAAACGGGCTTTCATGAGACGAAGTTCTTCCCTGCAGTCTTGATCTTTAGTTAAAAGCAAATATGACCGCCAGTTAGTTGAATCGAAGCCCCAGTGACATGTTCTGTTTTCCAGAGCTTTGTGCGAGTGACACACGAATTTGGGAGGACAGAACAGCCCGTGACAATCCATGCACTGAATACATTTGGCATCCGGGCTTGTGTAAAGTTCGGGGTGAAAAATGCCCTTACATTTGCCAAAACATTCGTGATATACCTTGAAGCTGTTTGGGGATGGTGGCTCGAGATATTTTTCAGGGTTTCGATGAAGCAAAGCATTCGTCAGTCGTTCCGCATCGGTTTTAGTAATAAGACCACAGCTAGGAGCGCTCAGTGGTAAGATCCCTGTAACTTTGAGTGTGTCCAATTGCTCCGGACTGCATCGCGAACAGAAAATGTGTAAATCGTCGCATACTGCGTTAATTTGCTGTAAGGTAAAATCTCGCAACACTGTGTTGAGGATCTGGGGAAGGCATAACCTCTTTTCGCCCCCAACTAAAAAACATGAAATCGTCTCCCCTTCGAGAATAGTATCCCCTCTCTCGCTCCTCGATGAATCTACGGGACTGAACACAGGCATTTGTTGGATCGGAAACGGTGGTGGTGCTAGGAACGGATCATAATCCATACCCTTCTCAGTCGGGGTGCACTTTTTGACACTCGCCACCACTTTCCTGTAGTCCGCAACACTCATCTTCGAGAAATCATTCACAATCGGAAAACCGTTAGGTCCGCTTAAACTACGAACAGAGGCGTTTTGAAATCGTTTCAGGACCCTCTGTAAGTGAGGAGTCACCGACTGGTGCAACGCCTGGTGTTCCATCCAAACCCACAGCTTTGAAATATGGGTTGAAATCCTCTTGTGTCGTCAGTTCTGTTAGCCGCAGCATGTGTAGTACTGGCCGCGATCCTATATGCTCACACAACTACCGAGAGAGCCCAGTGAAATATTTGGCTTTGCTATCAGCCGCTGCGCCCCCTACGTTAAGTGACCTAGTTTTTTCAACTTGCCAAGCACGTAAACAACCTCGGTCTCAGCCAGTGGGATCATGCTCTACCGCTGATATAAAAAGTAGTGTGTCGTTATAATGAAGAGTAAACCATGCCATTGCGGAAAAAAATCCCTGTGCACATTGCTTTCTGCAAATAAACGACTCCGGTGAGGCGAGTGTGATCACCTCCCTCCGCACACACCAGCATATTATTTCAAGCAGAAGGTAGTGTGTTTTTTTATAATGGAGTGTGCATC
Source organism: Haliotis cracherodii (assembly GCF_022045235.1). Lineage (NCBI taxonomy): Eukaryota > Metazoa > Mollusca > Gastropoda > Lepetellida > Haliotidae > Haliotis > Haliotis cracherodii. The sequence goes on from NW_027266279.1 coordinate 601,423, forward strand.
ACTCTTGCTACAGGCTGAAAGGACTTGTATATTAGAAATTCGAGTCTACGGGTATTTCGATTCGTGAATACAGGCGTACTTATTCGTATTCTAAACGAACCGGCGTTCTGTGTCGTACAGGGACAACGCAAAGCCTGTACAATCAAAGGTGTCTGGCTAGTGACGTCACAAGCGAGGTCGAGCCGTCTGTAGTGCTATGGATTATTCGTGACCTCAAGCGCGAGGCGATTGCCGCCATAAATAGCGGGCGGACTTGTCTAGCAATGGTCTGCTCGCGTAAGCGAACGTCAGGCAAGGCGGACGGCTGGCTGCCAGACTGACCGATCGTCCTTGGCGAGTCTGCAGCGGGCCGGTCAGGGGAAACGCCGGCTTTCTATATTGACAAACGAAGCGTTCTCCATATTCGAGCTGGACGATAAGGCTTCTCCGCTTCTCAAGCTTTCCCCGAGCAACGAAGGGATTTTCGTCGCTGTGTTCAAGATTGCGAGTACAGAAAACTTCTCTCCTCATGTAATGATAAAGCTGGCTTGTTTTTGCTGTAGCGGTTGGGGAGTGATGAAAATTTGATGAGGGTAGTATTTTCTAATCTCACTCTAATGACGATCTTGTTAAAACCCACACTTTACGATAAGGCTGTTTTTCCACGCTGAAGGCCGCGCGTGATAACGAATCTGGTTTGCATGGGGCATGTCGGGTTTTTTCGGTGGGATATTTTTTAACGCTTTGTCAATCAAAATCGATCGCGTTCTCAGGCTCAAAAGAAATACATGAGTACAGATTAATACCGATGGTAAACGACAAGCAACGATTTACAAAAGGAAAACAAGAATCCTATCCAAATAATTGAAAAAAAAAAATTAAATTGGTTAACGATTATTTTCAAAGGATAGTCAGTATAAATGAAACTATTTTACGAAATTGATCAGATAAACTGCTTGGATTTTGTTTTGTTTATTTCGCTGGAGTGATTGAAGGTGTTAGAGGTGACCTAAATTCCGAAGCTACCCGTTTTGAGGCCAGTCCGAGTTGCACGTGCAAGTACCACACGGGCATGGTTCGTCTTTCAGCACGAGGCGTCGTGTAACCGGTTCAAACCAGTTAAATGCCGTTATTGGTATCTGCATGCTTTTGCATTAAAATCAGCTCAATCATCTTTATTATACGTTAGTTTGTAAATACATTTAAAGCATTGTGGAGATAGAGGATTACGATTAGAGATGCAGTTCCAGCCTATGAATGATATTCATATTATAAGTATATCTTATTTTCACACCAAGTTACCAATAGCAGGTGATTTACTTATATATAACAAAATAGTTGTCCAGATACATTGTATATAATTCTTTTTGTCTTCTTCTTTTTAACATTAACAAATATAGTGGAAATCGTGACTGATTTGACTTGGGACAGGTTTGACATTATGATTGGTTATTGAGAATATGTCCTAGCCTCAAGTTTCAGTTGGTAAGTTATGGTTTGACAATATTTAACAATATTCTCCCTTCTCGTTTGTTGTTTAACGCTGGACTCAGCAATATTCCAGTTATATGTCGGCTGTCTGTAAATAATCGAGTCTGGACCAGACATTCCAGTGATTGACATCATGAGCAATAATGTTGGAGCGGTAAGATCGATTATCATTGGGTTGGGGAATGCAACGAGAAAAATAAACTGATGATATCTGATTGGTTTGTTTTGTTGATTAACGCCGCACTAAGCAACATTCCTATTTTATGACGGCGGTCTGTAAATAATCGTGCCTGGACCACACAATCCAGTGATTGAAATGAGCATCAATCTTCGCAATTGGGATACGATGATATGCATCAACCAAGTCAGCGAGCCTGACCACCCGATCCCGTTAGTTTAACATGAATACCATACTCAGACACAGTATACTGACTTCGAGCCGACCAGTCCTTGTATAAGCTCCTTAATGCCGAGCGCCAGGCAGGGAAATAACAATTATTTTGATAAGACGCGACCGGGGATCGAACCCCGGACCTTCCGCTCTCCGGGCAGACGCTCTACCATTAGGCCACGGATGCGGTCTTAAAGGGTGAGTGAGTTAAACTATAATGTAGCAACGGGTCTCAAATGATGAAAGAAACCTTACCATAGTTTAAATCACTTCAGTTTAAAAACCACCAAAAATAGATGCTTAAAAATATGTATTGAAAATATCAAAATCTAAACAAAATCAGCAGTTAAAATACAGCATCCGATATTGGCGTGACAGTTGCCCGAATTAAGGTGGGGTAGCAAAAACAAGCTTTCCACGTAATGGACAAAGGGTAAATATATCTTATCTTAATGACACGTCACATAAGAAGTGTGTATGACCACCCCCTGCCACAAGACGCGCAAACATTCGCCGGTGCACAGTCGTTTGATGACGTCACGTTGGATACGTCGCCATTCTTTGGGGACCTGGATCAGTTCTTGTCGGTTGGTTGAGGATGTGGTCGCTGTCGAACACGACGATCCATGACATCCCAGAGATGTTCTATGGGGGACATGTCTGGGGGGCGTGCAGGCCACGGCAACACGTTGACGTTGTTGGCTGCAAGGAAGTTGTGTACGATTCGGGCTGTATGGGGTCTGGCGTTGTCATGGTGATAAAGAACACCACGTGGCAGCTGTTGGCAATCTCATTAAAATCAGATCTTAGTTCTCGCCACCGCTAAACAAAGTTAGCGGTAACTTTGTTTAGCGGTAGCGAGAACTAAGATCTGATTTTAATGAGATTGCAGCTGTTGGAGAAATGGTAGGACAATCGAACCAAGAATGTCCCCCATGTAACGCTGAGCTGTCAAATGTCTGTTACGATGACCATTGGTGTTTCCTCCTGCCCACAAATCCCCCCCCCCCCCCCTCATCATAACAGACTCCACATTGTACCCAGGTGGGGAATCGAACCCGGGTCTTCTTCGACGTGAGGAGCGAACACTTTAACCCCCGTACCAATAAAAGACGAGGGCGACGTACGTCTGACTTGCGACGTATCGTCTTGCCCACTATGGATGGGAAACCTATCTGAAAACAGGTTCATCAATATTCCAGCTATATGACAAGATAATCCAGTGACTGACATCATGAGCATCGATCTACGCAATTGGGATACGCTGACATGAATCAACCACTCCCTTTTGTCGGCTCTTACAACAAGCATGGGTTGTTGAAGACCAATTCTAACCCGGGTCTTCATGTTTGTTTGTTGTTTAACGCCGCACTTATTCCAGCTATACGACGGTGGTATGTAAATTATCGAGTCTGGACTTGACAATCCAGTGACTGACATCAGGAGTATCTATCAACACAGCTGGGATAAGTGGACAAGCACCAACCAAGTCACCGAGCCTGACCACCCGATCACGTTAGTGATTCTTACAAGCATAGTCGCCTCAAGCATAGTCGCCTCAAGCATGGGTTGCTGAAGACCCAATCTAACCCGGTTTTTCAGGTCAGGGTTGGATCTTAAGAGAAAATTGAACCAAAAACTTGTCCTTACAATCGATGCAGAAGAATTACATCTATGATCTGATGCAACGTTTACATTGGGGTTTTACGGTGTCAATTATCGGGAGCACAATTATGATAATACTGATATATATCTAAACGAGTCTGAATTTCATAACTGTCAAGCTTGAATCATAATACGCTTGGCAACTACGAGCTTTCTATCTCTTCAGCAACACAGTACGATTATAGACATCTTTATTACAATAAATATGCATGTCGATGATAGCAGTTTTCATATTGACATTTAACAGATTGAAATATCAGGCAGGAGAATACGTTGTATGCAGATAACCATTTGAATTATTGCTGATAATGAGACGAGCATTAGTTTGATGGTTTCATGAACACATTGACATTACATGTTATGAATGTGTTTCACATCGACATTTTGCAGGTACAGTAAACTATGGTTATAACCACTAATTTTAGTTCGTAATAACCGGAGTGCATTATAAGCATATATACAGCTTATATACAACACATGGCCCGGTACATGGCCAGAATCCAATGTTGAGATGTGTTTGTGTGCAATGTTTCCGACGCGTGTTTGAGAGACAGGGCTGGGAACGTATGATCGCATATCAGTTTACTGTGTCTGAAACTACGTGTTCCGTTATTAATCTCCACCAGTATAAAATGCTGTTTCCAGTGAAATGAGTGAGGGAGTTGGTCTCAACACCGCTTCGCAAGCGTCAAGGGATGACGATAGTAAAACTCAATGTTCGTTTCCTGAAGGTAATGTCGGGCACATCTCGCATAATCGATGAACACACGAAGAAGGTCGTCATTAAATATTTATGCAACGAGCGTATTATATGTACATGTAAGTGTATCAAATCGAAGTTACCACAGAATGGCTTTCAGTTTACCAAGCAGGAGAGAATTAATCCATGGCGTATTTATACTAGTTATGTGTATTGATATGCATGATTTAACACGATCACATTTGTAACTTACGGATGTATATTTTATATAACTGATTCACGAACTAAATGCCAAGACATCACTTCAAATCAAATTTTCATACACAATATGTATAAACACATGCGGTTTCCTTTAAATACTTTATGCATGATGAACTATTCTGAAAATAGCACCTTCATTTCTATAGTTGAATTGGTTGCACATTGAAAACAAAGTATGCTAGGGCAATCATTATTGAATGTGTAGGAGATATTATATCATCATCATAACAGGGTCAACATCGAGAACAAAATCCCTGGATATATTATTTTAAAGTTTTGAGATGAGAAGATGTCTAAAGAAATATAATTTCTAATAATACACCAGAAGCATGAGTTCAGAGCGAGACATGCAATTCTCATATATACTCACCGCGAAAAGGAAAGCGAACCATAGAATGAGTGAGTGAATGTGGTTTTACGCCGCTTTAAGCAATATTCCAGCAAATATCACGGCGGGGGACACCAGAAATGGGCTTCACACATTGTACCCATGTCGGGAATCGAACCATGGTTTTTTGGCGTGACGAGCGAACACTTTAACCACCAGGCTACCCGACCGCCCCGCGAACCATAGAAACATATAGAGAAGTATGTATGTTAAGAAGAGATGTTTCCAATGTGTACCACTTAATGGCAAAACTAACGATCAGTCAAATGTTACCAGTGTCCTTATTCTTATCACGATATGCTGCACGTGAATTCCAAACTTTACACACTAATCCTGCTCGAGGCAAATGGTGCATCTCGAGTCATGGATCTATGACGTCACATATGATGCGATCATATGGATCGGTTCAAACAACAAAATAGTATATGTTCGTTTGTCGAACCAATCTAATATCTAAAGACATATTTATTTATCCAGTATAAGAAAACAACAACTTAAATTACTATGTTTCATAGCCACACTGAAAGAGATATTTGCTGTTGAAAACTTAATTGCTAGAACAATCAACAAATTGAATATGTTTGAAAAGAAATGGAGATACTTCTTAAGAAGTAATTGACTATTAAATCCTGAGATCTTTGCTATATTGATCAATACTATTCTAACAACGTTCTTGTACATCCTTTCCACTACATATATTTAAGGTCAATAATACCTATGTACATTTAGAATAATACCAAGAATGTAATCTTTTGCCACCACTTGACGTCTGTACCACAAATGTTTATCTTCAATGTTATTAATGGTTCTATTTCCAGAGTTCTCGAACCTATATTGTACACGCGAGGAACATTTGGTCCGTTCATTACAGGCAGGTCCAATATCTAGCACAGCTCTCGAAGCCTTTCGGAAATCTCGTTCACAATCATGCAACGTGACGCTCTCGCGAGATTTGGCATCTTGTCGGTGTGAGTTCAGGTGTTCTTGTATTTAGTGTTCTCTCATATTACGTATCCGCAAATACTGCGAATTCCGTGCAAGCCACGCGAAGACTGGTTCGGGGCCATGTGTTTGGCTGTCGGATTGCGCTGGTACAGCCGCTTCTCACCACGGCATATTGTTCCGAAGCCGAAACGCGTTTTTCTGATAAAAGCTGGGTGTATCATTTCCCAAATGGAGCTCCCCTTAATTGTCCATCTGGGATGAGAGGCAGCGTATGACCGCAGGGTTATGTATCTTGGGCATGGCTATCTGAGTTCCCATAAGGCCAGGGGGCAGTGTATAAGGCTGGTTCTGTGTACTTCGTGAATAACGCTATATAATGAATGTTTACATATGGAATGCAAAGATCCATCGTTCGTTCATTCACCCGTCATTTCTTTAATCTATATGGTATACATAGTCCCCAAAATAAAAATGTCTTGATTTGTCCAATCTAAAATAGCTTTCGTATTTGCATACCTTGGAAGCGCAGTGAATCCAAACTAGAGATGACGACCAAAACGAGGATCAAGTGCTCCCAGTATGTGACAATTTGACAGCGTCCCAATGGCGTTGTTGGTCATGCCATCAGCCACTATACGATTCCTCTTTTCACACGCACGCCCGTATGGCAAGCCGTTTTCCCATTTATTACGGAATTACAGATATCTTCAATTTAAGATATCACGAGTGAGAGAGTGAGTGAGATGGGTTTAACGTCGCTTTTAACAGTATTCCAGTTATATCGCGGCGTGTCAGATTAATGTGGGAGGAAAGCCCCAAGTGATGCAGGTATCAGACGATTACCACTTCAGTGAAACCCACGAGCACGGGTATGGTGCTGACAAACCTAGAAACATAATCGGGGCGCACCGGGATTCGAACCCACAATCATAGGTTTCTGGCGTGCCCAAGAGACGCAACTCTGCACAGCGAACCGCGGCGCCTTAGACGACTGGGCCACTCGTATTATCTTGAAAAGAATTGCTGATATCTTAAATTCGATTATTGATATCAAATTATGACAAAGATATCAAAATGTCATGTTTTGTTATGATGTCAGTAATTCAATTCCTGATATCTTGAAACTAAATACAGATATCAATAATTAATTCTTGATATCTTCAATTGTTGCCATTATCAAAGACTTTACTTTAATAATGTTACTTAAATTAGATAACTGATATCAATAATTGATATAAAGATATCATCAAAATTATTAATGATATCTTTAATTGGATTTTTGATATCAGTAACGGTCAGAATTAATGATATCTTAAATTGAATTAAAGATATATCTAATTGAATTAAAGATATCTAAAACGAATTAAAGATATCTGTAATGAGTGAGTGAGTGAGTATGGTTTTACGCCGCTTTAAGCAATATTCCAGCAATATCACGGCGGGGGGACACCAGAAATGGGCTTCACACAATGTGCCCATGTCGGGAATCGAACCCGGGTCTTCTGCGTGACGAGCGAACGCTTTAACCATTAGGCTACCCGACCGCCCTATCAGTAATGCATTTGTAGATATGGAAAACCTATTTCAAGATATCTTGAATTGAATTTAGGATATCTTGAATTTATTTCTAATATATTTATGTACAGTAGGATGATAATTGTTTAATGATATCTTAAATACATTTAGAGATATCACAAACTAATTTGTTGATATCACCGTAGCATTTTAAGATATCAGTAATTGTATTATGGATATCAGAAATGAATTTAAGATATCTTTTATCATTTTTTGATATCTTAAAACATTATTGATATCTTTAAATAAAATACCGATATCTTTAAAACAATTGAAGATATCTGTAATTCTGTAATAAATGCGAAAACGGCTTACCATACGCCCGATGTTCTATAACCCTAACTATGATATAAATCTATCTCAAAGAGATAGCTGCTGTAATATTGTTGACAAAGACCAAAATTCACCTACTTATTGTGGTATAATATATATACAACGTTCAATGTAGTGTTTAAAGGGCAGTCAGTGTCTTGAACCATTGAAGACAACATCGCCATTTGAAACAAAGCCACTTTCACACGAATTATAGACACATCTTCTGTGTGTTTGACTTATTTGGTTCTCATTTAATGTAATTATTTTAGATATTTTGCAAAAAGTGGTTTTATATCTATGTCAAGTTTCCTGTTTTGGAGAGTATATATATATTATATATATATGTGTGTGTATATATATATATATATATATATATATATATATATATATATATATATATATATATATATATATATATATATATATATTCCTATTTGTGAAAAGCTATATTTAAAGCACACGATATGAAGGTCAAACTCTACTGAACAAAGTGAAAATCAATTCTTCAGTAAACATACCTTGCAAGTAAAATGTCTTCTGATTGCGTCAACATGCTGTCTGTGACCTGTCAGTGTTGTAACTGAGGTGCAAGTGAAGGTGAAATGGGAAAAGCATGCAAAGCCAACTCCAAGGAGAACAATCGGCCAGCCACCCAACCGGAACATATGACCTGGCTGAAACAATTGGGTTGTGACTTACCCAAGCATAACCAAGTTAAACAAATGTGCTAACTTTCAAGTTAAATAAAGATAAATTTATTCTGACGTTAAATAATGTATTTTGTAATACATATTCATGAAGACATCTCAACTTCAAGGCCGTGATTCACAATTTGAACATGCATGTTAATGCACGGCCCACAATTTGAATGTTTGCGTGTTTGTTTGAAGCATGGTACTCACACGCGTGTATTGTGAGTGTGAACAGCAAACAATTATTGTTTAGCTATCACGTGCCCATTAAAAAACACTTGTATTTAACCGTAAATAACGCTAACGCAATGCCAAGGCTCGCTGAAAACCAACGTCTATGCGCCGTGGGTATATGTTGGACTTAGGAATGAAGCAAGTTGATTGACATTTTAATGTTTATCGAAACAAAATATCATCTCTTCGGTGACTTTATCTACTGCATGGCGACAGTCATGACTTGTCACAGGCCGGTCGTCCACGTGTGACGTCACGTCAACAAGACAACCATATTCGGTTGGTGCATCTACAGAATTGATACCAAACTGCCCCACGAACAGCTCGGACAATTCCTGGATTGAGACCAATTTGAGGCAGAACCCTAGGCAGCCTGGAGCTCAACATCCGGCCCCGACGTCCAGCGCTATGTCCAAGTTTTCTTTCTTCCACGTCACCGTCAGGCACACCTAGCTTGGCGGAGACAACATCTGAGGTTAAGAAGACAAGACTGGGACAGTTTTGTGTTCACAGATGAGTCCAGGTTTCATCAGAACAGATGGTCATGCACGGGTCTGCAGGCATCAATGAGAACGTTTTAGCAACGCATGCGTTACTCATCAGTTTGGGGGGCAAATTGTAATGGTATGGGGTGGCCCAGTCGCCTAAGGCGCCGCGATTCGATGTGCAGAGTTGCGTCCCTATGGCACGCCAGAAAACCTATGATTGTGGGTTCGAATCCCGGTTCGCCACGATTAAGTTTCTAGGTTTGTCACCACTATACCCGTGCTTCTGGGTTTCACCTAAGTGGTAAACGTCTCAGACCTGCATCACGTCGGCCTTGCCTCCCACATTAAGCTGACACGCCTTGATATAACTGGAATACTGTTAAAAGCGGCGTTAAACCCAACTCACTCACACTCACACTCACACTCACACCTCACAGAGTACACAACTTTGTGAATGGCAGTCTGAATGGCGTAGGCTACGTAATGGGGAAGACATCGTCCGGGATCATGTTCTATCCTTTGTACAAATGTAGGGACGTAACGTCACGTTGTAGCAAGATACTGCCCGCCCACACGTTGCGCGTGTTGTTAAGACGTTCTGAGTCGGCGTCACATTGCTGTGTCTCCAGACCTGTCCTCCATTGAGTGAGTGAGTGAGTATGGTTTTACGCCGCTTTTAGCAATATTCCAGCAATATCACGTCACGGGGGGGGGGGGGGGGGGGGGGGGGGGCACCAGAGACAGGCTTCACACATTGTACCCATGCCGGGAATCGAACCCGGGTCTTCGGCGTGACGAGCTAACGCTTTAACCACAAGGCTACCCGACCGCCCCTGTCCTCCATTGAACATGCCTGTGATGAGATGGGAGACGCCAAGGATAGGACCAGAACCAGACGATAACGGATCCATCTTTGGTTGACATTGGAACAACATCCCCCAGGCTGTTTTCAATTACCTTCAATTATCTTCAATGCGCCGCCGCTGCCGCACCTGTATCAACGCAAATGGTTGTCACACCCGATATTGACGTTGTTATCTGGGCTGTTACAACCACCCCTCTTTTAGTCCCTGTCGGTCTGTATCCTCTTACCAGGTGTGGGTCCTGTCAGTGAATTTGTTATGATAAAACATTAATCCGACAAATAACCAAATAATGTGTTGTTATTTTCAATAACATAACATTTACACCACATTATAGGAAGCACAGTTACTTTTTTCCGTGTGTATACTTGGTTTAGTTAAGTTAAGCCTAATATTTTGACCCAAGAAAACAACAAGTATACTGCAATCAAAACCATTGACAGAAAAAAACTACTTTCTGGTTTTACACATGTGTACTCTACAAGGGACAGAAATAGGAATGCTCCCAAAACATTAAATTATTCTACATTTGTTAGAATTCAGATCGGCTCAAAACTAATTATATAAAAAGGCCATGCATCGACCTTATTCATGTTATTCCACATCTCCAATTAGAGGATCAAACATTTATGTAGCCATGCCAACGCTCAACTCAAGATGCATGAAATTGGCCATTCGATAATCGCAAACAATAAATCTATCAGTAACTCCATTTTACCGACCCTCCTCCGCCTGATGTCATTCCCATGTCGTTCTTTTAAACGCGCCCTTCCAGCAACGGAAACACTAACTGCCCGTATTTCCGGTCAATGACGCCACACTCCGCTGCGTCGAAGACCAAGTCATTCATATATGATTTCATGTTTGAGTGGCTATCAGACGGTCTCTTCGCAGTGTTTTTTCTTTCCTTGGTCAAGGGCGATTGCTCCTAGTTTATGAGGCAATAACGTTATCAAAATTGTCAAGGAAATTATAAGGGCTGGTCTGGAAAAACCAAGGTATACCGTTTTAAAGTCATGTCTAAATGTTGTAGCAGCCATGCATGACTTTCAAATGTGTCTCTCTGTCAGATGTAATCCCTTACTTAGCGGAGATCATTCAAGAGCGAGTTTTGTACTCGTCGTTATGTACCCGAGGAACTCATCAAAAGACAGGGGGCGTCCTTCAGACGAATTTATGTCCAGTGATATGACACACTTGAAATAAGTCCTGTGGAGAGTTTTAATTTTATTAGGTGTTGGGAAGTCATTCATACCAGTTTAATATTCTATTCAGTTCCGGTGAATGATTTGGTAAGAAGTCTGTCACGTCATAAAAATAAACCACCGATTCCATGGAACAGTTTCGAGTTTAAAATATAGTTAAATGCATTTTTTCTAATGTTCCTGGTCTTCAAGTGACGTATACAGTAGACTACGTTTATTACGAACACGCTTTTAACGAACTAACGGATATACCGAACTTATTTTTGTCCCCGACCATTTGTTTTTTATATGTTGTATGTATGCTTTTAACGAACTACGGTTATTACGAACTAAAATTAGTGGTCCCCCTCGAGTTCGTTATAACCGTAGTCTACTGTATATAGTTTAAACGTTCAGTTCTTCATAAACGGAAAACGATACAAGTAGAAAAGATAATATACATATTCCTTGCCATGTGATCCGAGCTGTGGATATGAGAGGGAACACAAACTGTTTACGTCTAAACGTAAACTGGGCGCCGTCTTCTCCTTCAGACAGCGCTGACGCTTCGTAAACACATTTTTCTTGTGCCATGTTTCATCCACTGAGACTGCCTGCAGACAGCAGACACAACTATTTATTCCACGTGAGGAATTCCCAGGGATAACGCCCCAGTGTGTGTTGTATCGCCTCTCCACCTATTATTTTTAGCCCATCTAACGAGAGACACCAAGTATATATACGAGCTAGAACAGAAATGTAAGCTCTATGCTCGACTTGACGTAGACATTTGTGGTTGAAAGATGTATTCAGGGAGGACTCAGTGGACCGTTACACCAATTTGCATAACTGAGGCGGGGGTGAAATGTACTTTTCTATGTCTTGTGGATGCATGTGTATTGATTTATACGTTAGCATGTGGTTGAGGCATTGGTGCGTGGAAATTGTCACTGCCTCACGTGGATGTTGAGTGACGGGAACGCCGCCATTATGCTGTAATTAGGCCACGGTGACCTCCTTTATGCTGAAGTGATTTGGATTTGTTTTAGTTTTGTGAATGTTCAGGCAAGAAGTACTTAATCATATTTATTCTTTTCTATTGATGATAATGGCATGGTGTTTTGCATAGAGTTCGTATTCTGTCATAGTCATGTATATATTTGATTTCTTCTCACGTTCTACCATTATAACCAAAATCGGCGTTCATCAGACTATCATATTTCATGTTTTCAGTTCTATCTTGTCATACTCCATACACCGCCATGTTTTTTTAATAAATGGTTGATCGTAAGGCATACTCACACGCAATCGTTAATGGTTTTAATAAATTGATACATAACGGAATATTGAAAATAATGTAAATGATGTCGACTATTGAATCTCCACAGAGCATACACTTGGGAAGACAGATCAGTGAGCTAGATGACACTCCCCCTCTCATCCTCCCTCCCCAACTCTCTCTCGCTCATCCCCCTCCCTACCTCTCTCTCTCATCCACCACCCCCCCCCCCCCCCTCTCGCTCATCCTCCCTCCCCAACTCTCTCTCATCCCCCCTCTATCTCGCTCTACTCCCTACCCAACTCCCCACCTCTCTCTCTCTCTCCTCCCCAACCTCCCCCTCTCCCTCGCTCATCCCCCTTCCCCAACTCCCCCCCTCTCTCTCGCTCATCCTCCCTCCCCAACTCCCCACCTCACTCATCCCCCAACCTCCACCTCTCCCTCGCTCATCCCCCTTCCCCAACTCCCCACCTCTCTCTCTCATCCAAAACCTCCCCCCTCTCCCTCGCTCATCCTCCCTCCCCAACTCTCTCTCATCCCCCAACCTCCCCCTCTCCCTCGCTCATCCCCTTTCCCCAACTCCCCACCTCTCTCTCTCATCCTCATCCCCCAACCCCTTCTCTCTCATCCCCCTCCCCAACTCTCTATATACGAGAACTGGTCGAAAATTTTTGAGTCTAACAAACAAAACCAAGGAAGTGTTTTTTTTTTATTTTCAACATAATCTCCCTGCTTTTAAATACACTTCTCATATCGATTGTGAAGCTTTTCAATTCCAGTTAGGAAGAAGTTTTCTGAAGCCACTCTGAAATACTCAGTCACATCGTCATCGTCGTCATAGCGCTTTCAACGCAGGTGGGTTTTTTTCAGGAAACAGGTGGAAAGGGCGAGCATGAAGGGTGAGGAAACTCTTCGAACCCACATGTAGCACAACAGCTTTCGCAAGTCGAGAAGTGTGAGAAGAGGCATTGTCATGAAAAAGTAGAACTTCAGCAGTCAGCATTCCTCGTCACTTTTCTTGATATAATCTCTCAAGCTATGAAGCAAATCAGCATAGCAGTCACCGGTAATAGTCTAGTAATCAACAATTACCACATCCTTTGCATCCCAGAATAAAGTGGCGATAAATTTATTCACTGATCTTGAAGATTTGAATTTCTTTGGTGCCGGAGAAGTGGAATGGTGCCATTCCATTTTGACTCGGGACCATAGTGGGAGACCCATGTTTCCCCACCCGTCACTAATCTCTTTTCGAAATCCTCCTCAATGAGCTCTAACCTTTCTCGGGCAGTGCCAGTTGTTTTTTTCCCTCGCGATAAGAATTAAGAAAATGTTTAATGTTAATAAATAGATTCAATGGATCCATGGCTTAAACCTGTGTCTTCCTCAAGTTCATCAATGGCGATACGTCTATCTGATAGCATACGTTTCTTCTATCTTCTTGATTGAATCTTCATTGAAGGAAGCAGAGTGATGTCCAGACCAAAGGTCATCACCAAAGCTTGTTCTCCCAGCTTTAAACATATCTGCCCAATGTGTAACAGTGCGGCTAGGGTACTTATCCGTATACACCTGTGGCATGCGGTCATGAATTTCTTGGGGAGTACATTTCTCTAAAGTCAGAATCTTGATGACTGCTCGGGGCTCGTTCTTTTCCATTGTTGTGTTCGTTTGGACCCCCATCACGTTCAACTGGTTGTCACTAATGCACAATCGGCCTCAACAGCCCAAATACACTTGCAATGAACTACTCAAACAATGTACTACATTGACTAGTTCACTTTGTTATGGGCCATAGTTGAAAGTTAGCCAGGCTTAGAAATTTTTGACCAGCCCTCGCATTGAAACATCTGTGTCAATTCTATTAAAAGGCTCGAATCAATACATGTTCAATATTGCTGATACATCCGCAATACACGTCATCCTTTGAAGAGTTATACTGGACATATGTTGTAGTTACCATCAATATCTATACTTGAATTGCGGTAAAGGTCGGGCGATGATGTTACGAAATACAGTAAATAAATGGCGCGGAGGTACACATGGACACATTATCACACTACAGATTTGAAGCTGCTGTTTGAAACATCTTCATAAAACCTTTGTTTGTTGTTAAACGCAGCACTCAGCAATATTCCAGCTATATGATGGCGGTCTGTAAATAATTGTGTCTGGACCAGACAATCCAGTGATTGATATCATGAACATCGATCTACGCAAATTGGATACGATGACATGAATCAACCAAGTCAGCGTGCCTGACCACCCGATCCCGTTGGTCACCTCTAACTACGAGCACATTTTACGGCAAGCATGGGTTGCTGAAGACCTATTCTACCCCGGATCTTCACGGCCTAATAATACGTGGAAGTTACATTAGATGCCGACCCTGTATCGTAGCTGTACTTGATGTTTGTTTTGGGTGTGTGTGGGAGTTACAATCGAGTCACATCAGCAGTATAATAAAAAAACGCAAGTATAGCTAACTGTATTCCACAATATGAACCAGAAAAATAATACTAGAATAAATGGGGGCTTTTAACTAGCCGCAAGATATTCCTCAGCTTTGCTAATATTCTGTCAATTTCCCAAGACACGTACGCAGAGAAGCAACAAAAAGGGCTACTGGTCGCACCATGCACAGTCTGTCGATCACACCCCCTCCGCCCACCCTCGTTTGTTTGTATTCATTGTTAACCCCCACGTGGTTCACAGGCCAGGTGCCACCTCAAATGACCTTTCCTCTAGAGAGTGTTCGCACACGACCAAGCTTCACGCCTCGGGCACTTGTCTGACGCGATCCGCCATTGTCTGCGAAGCCATGCATTTCGAGCGCGCGCCTGCCTTTGCGCGTCTGGTCAGTTGGACGGAAGCCAGTCAAGGTCAAAATTTGAATAATACGGTTCTAGACGAGGTAATTTGACATTCAGTTGTTGCAAGCTGTTCCATGTATTGATTACCGCCCAGAAAAGTGCATAAGGTTTGTATAACCATGGTCAATAATGTTTATTGACCTTTCATATAAACAAATACACCTGCTTCTGATTCGTATAGACTTACAGTTTTAAATATATTCAATAACGGCTGTGAATGTCGCGTACAATGCCATCAAACGGACTTGGAAGTAACACAGTACGATGACCCACGTGGAGGCAGTCGACCACCTGTTAATGACCGCATTAGCGTTGGTCAGTCTGGCCGGCGGGCGGTCAGCCGCTTTTGGTCAGTCTAGACCGTCTGGGAAGCGTGTTGAATGAGCCGGCGTCTGGTAAGGCATTCGGACGGACATTGAGCAGTTGTCGGCAGTGTCAGCGAGCTGGAAAGTAACCAGTGTTTCAACTGCCGCGGTTTTCAGATCGATTTTACGCGTAGACATGAATTTTGGTTGAAAGGATACTTTTTTACCTCAAATTTGACATTGGTGAAAAACGTTCACAAGATTCCACTTCCTGATAACCCTTAGGCTTTAAATCATGGCAGAAAATATGTACCGGGATTAAAGAGATTGGTTTTTTTACCAGTGAAGCCACGTTTTTCAAAAATTCTTTTTGATGTTTCTTTTTTTTCTGTTCATAATCGCAGGTGTATATTTCATGATGATTTGGGAATACGTGTCTTAGACAAATCTGTCTAAAACCCATCCTTCTCACATTATACACTTCTTCGTGTAGTCTTTACAGTTTTTGAGTGAAAAAACAACAAGTGGACCTAAAATTTGGGAAAGAACGATGAAAACTGATTTTAGAGCGAATGCTACTAAGTTTAAAAGTGCATGGAGTGTTTAGGGAATCGGCCACTCAAAACTGATTTCCGCTATGGAGTGAAACGTCTGCAATTGCGATTGTGATTATCATTTTCTTATTTACGATTCATTTGAATTATACGCGACTACATTTATAGTGGAAATAAATCAAAATAATTACGAAGACAATTTTTCAAGTGAATAAATAAGTGGCGAATCTGTTCGTGCATTGCCTGTGCAACCATCATGCAAATTAAAAGGCAGCGAATTGTGACGAATTACAACGTCTCCTGGTTCGTAAGATACATTCGTCACTTCTCGGCTCTTTCCGGTAATTACACGGACCTCAAAGTACGATTCGAGTGATCACATTATTACACGCAAGACTGGAGCTGGCGTGTATCTTACGATAAATTTAGAATATAAATCATAGTTCAAAAGCTTGTTCATGGATGGGTGGTCATTACGTGGTCAAGCCTTTGTGACTCGGAGTTTAATTGCTGGTTGAAAACATGGCAGTCAGGAAATCAGGTGATGGTCATTTCCCGCGGTATTCTTTGGAAGCAAAGACCAATTCAAACGACGTGATAGAATGAGGGATGAGGTCAGCATAGAGGTCATATTGAATATATCATTTATTTCACAATGGATATGCTATTCTTGTGAAACTAGCACGGGTTTCTGTCGGGAGGTTCATTTAAGAAAAACACGAGACAAAATTATCAGGTCCGAATCGATCGGTTGCCACTCGCTTCATGGAGTGACTGAACCAAGGGCGGATCCAGCACTTGGAAAGGGAGGCGTCAAACATATCAAAATCCTCTATACATATACATTTGGTTTTCAAAAGGGGGAGAGGGTCCGGACCCCTGGACTCCTCTGGAGCAGCCTTTGTGAATGCTGTTTAACGACGCAATATGCAATATTCCTGTTTAACGCCGTAGTCTGCATTATTATAATTGTCAACTCATAACCAGTGATAAACCTTTCACCAAAGTGGTAAACGTCTGAGACCTGCATCACTTCAGGCTTTCCTCCCACTTTAAGCAGACACGCCGTGATATAACTGGAACACTGTACAAAGCGGCGTTAAACCAAACTTACTTACTCACTCACTCACTCACTCACATACAAACCAGTGACTAAAGGCGTGAGCAAAACGATTCAACGCCATGGTTGCACTATGACATCCAGCCAAGTGACAGAGCCTGACAGAGCCTGCCCACCCTGGTGATGGTGATGGCTACCACAGATAGGATGTGACAATGGCAAACAGAGGTCGACCTGGTTCCATACCCACCAAATGCATGTACTACCCGTGAAGATCCGGGCTAGAATAGGTCTTAAGCAACCCATGCTTGCAGTAAAAGGAGACTATGCTTGTCGTAAGAGGCGACTAACGGGATCGGGTGGTCGGGCTCGCTGACTTAATTGATGCATGTCATCGTATCCCAATTGCGTAGATCGATCTTCATCATCGTGTACTCGGAGAGTTACCTCCCTTGTTCAGGTTAATCATCTCTCAGCAGATAAAACACAAATTGAATGCACAATTTGCTTCAATCGACACTCTTTAAAGGGTGGTACTACCGCTACAATGTAGAACCATCTGAGACTGAATCATCCGGAACGACGTCACTCTGTGACCCCTATCCGGCTTAGTATGACCTTCAGCAACCCATGCTTGTCGTAAAAGGCGACACACGGGAACGGATGGTCAGGCTCGCTTCATGTCATCGTTAACCACCGATGCTCACGATGTCAATCATTGCATTATCTGGTCCATAATAGTTTCAAACAAACGACACATAACTGGAATATTGCTTCCAGGCAAATCGTATTGTGATTTGCGGACGAGTACTTGAGTACTCGAAGAGTAACCATGTACTCGAGTAGTGATTTCGGTACCCGTTTCATCCCAAATGAAGACACTGTATAAAGACATTCATTTGGAGGCAGATAGCGCCTTTAAACTCACGCAAACTAACTACAATCCGACACTAATTCCCGATGGAGTCCACCTCGCGCTGCGCTTGCTCAGTTATCCTTGATAAACAAGTTCACGCGTGGTTTTATAATCAGCATTCATTCCTATTAACCAGAAGTCCCCCTTTTTCTAACAGTTTTACCATATTTTAAAACGCATTCACGTTAGTATTATTGGCATGGAATAATGTTTCAGAAAGCAACTCCCATCGGCACAGAGGCAATGATAAAAGCGGCATAATACTCACACAAGGCTCAGCGCAAAAGTCGCGCTTTGATGTTTTATGTAGTTTTTAAACCAACCCGTTTCTGCTTAAAATTCTATAAAATCGCATTTAGGTCACAAACGACATAAAAGAACAATTTGATCAAGCAACGTCAAAATAGCAGATGCATGCTTTTTGACCTCTCAAGACGTTTTACACAAATTTCTCCCCATAACGGCAGTTCTTTGACGTTGTTAGATTCTGTGTTAAGTCTCCTTGTTGGACTTTCAAACTTTGGCTAGGTTCCATAATCAGATATGATTACGATTATAATTGACAGGATACCTCCTATTATGAACTTCACTGTGATCACTAGCACGTGATGTTATGCTTTAATCATTTTTCTCATAAAATAACATTTTTGAGGCTTTATTCAAGTTATATGCTTTGGTGTCTGACGTAATTCCAATATCAGAGTATCGCTTCACTTGACACAGGAATTAAGTTTTGTATAACCGTGCTGTTAAAGAAGATTTCCCTTTAATGTTAAATGTGCTTGGCGTGTTCAGTGTTTGAGTATGAAACACAGTTGGAAAACTTTTACTTTATTTTAAATTATTTTTTTAAAATCGCCACTACTTTATCAAATCTGCTAAAGGTCAGTACACTATAAGGAAAAGTTGAACTGCAGTTTCGCGTAAAACAAGTTTAATCAAAGAAACCACAATATGTCAACATTACATTATGTTGGATATAAAAATAATACCAGAATACTCTCTGTTCTCTCCGACAATGCTTCTCGTAAGAGGCAACTAACGGGGATTGGATGGTCAGGCTCGCTGACTTGGTTGATGCATGTCATCGTATCCCAATTGCGTGGATCGATGCTCATGATATTAATCACTGGATTGTCTGGTCCAGACTTGAGTATTTACAGACCGCCGTCATACAGCTGGAATATTGCTGAGTGCGGCGTTAAACAACAAACCAACCAACCAACTCTGTTCTCTCTTTCTTTCAAGATGAATATATACTGAAGACAAAAAGGGGATCAAGAATATGTTGGTGGTATGTTTGTTTGGTGAAGCCTGAGCTCGCAATTTCCAAAACAAATCCCCATTTTTTTATGATCCCTAACTTTTTTTATTCAGTATATATGTTTTCACCAGCTGTGATAAATGGCAAAGTCACTCGGTGCAGATCAATAATATATCATAACTCAGTGGTGGAAGTTGATTGACGTCACTCAAATCGTGAAACTGACATTACCAGAAGCAGCGGACATTGACGTGATGAAACTGAAGAGAAATTCAATATGGAACATACAGCTTCTCGATATGTGTGTGAATATGTTCATGTCATCACAATACACGCAATTACACAGTCTGTATTGTGTTTATCAGTCCTGTTTTATCTATTCTGTTCATCATGCTGCGACGTCAAAGCCCAGAAATGACTCGGGTACTTACTTTTCAGACTCTGCGCCTCCATGCCAATGTTGCTGGTATCGAATCTATGGCATAGTTATTATCTTCTACAGATCTAATAATTGCATGTTCACAAACGCAATGATCACAAGAGAATTCAAATGTCAGCGGGAATGACGTCGTGCGTATAAGTTCAAACTCCTGACAAGATCAATATTAAGAATACGTTTGGAAAGAGATGACATGTTAAGTACCCTCCCGCACATGGATACATGGTCACTGAGCCATCAACCCGTGAAGATCCGGGCTAGAATTGGTCTGTCATGCTTGTTATAAGAGGCGACAAACGGGATTGGGTGGTCAGGCTCGCTGGCTTGGTTGATGCATGTCATCGCATCCCGATTGCGTAGATCGATGCTCATAATGTCGATCACTGGATTGACTGTTCCAGACTCGAGTATTTACAGACCACTGCATAGCCCAGTAATGGCCAAAAGAAGGTTTTCAATATGGCTGCAGTGACGGCCATATTGGAATTCTGTTCCGAACAATTTTTGAGCATCCTTGAAATACACCATTGGTGACTTGGAAGCCAATTCGTCTAGGTGCCGCAATTTGCTGTGCAGGGTTTTGTTCCCTGGGAATGCAAGTCCGATTATTGAGGATTCACATACAAATTGAACCCTTATTTTTCTTGGTTTGTCAGCTTCATATCGTATTCGCAGTTTCATGTCTCATACCTGCACCACGTCGGGCTTTCCTCCCACATTTAGCCGGGATGTGACTGGAATGCGGTTCAAGGCGGCACTAAACCTCACTCACTCACTCACTCTTGGCGACTCGTGCAACGTTTCACTTTCCTTTGGACAAAACCTTCAAAGATGTGAAATGGTAACTGATTGACGTCATGTCTGTACAATACCTCATCTAATTCTCGACGACTTCCCATCTCTTACACACACGAGAAATCACCTATCTGTCATTAAGTCTTGGAAGATAATTGCGCACATGACAGACAACCGTAGGTATTGACGTGATGACTGACTGCCTTGCCACGACAAACATACCAGGGAGATCTCGCTTATAGATACTGAAGAGAATAATGACAAATGTCAAAGCCACAGACATACTTTAAACATACATCATTAGGACGTGAGTCGCATATCAAGGCTTTTTCACCAATGATTAGCACGGATATCAAATCAGACATTTTTTTCGGATTAGGACCTAAAAAAGGCCTACGAAAACGATGTACGGTGTTTAAGGAAAAACTTCAAAAAGAAATTGATTTATTAGTCTTAGAAAACTCGAGAGACATGACAGGAAGTCAAGAGACATATGCGAGATTAAACCATTAACACAGACTTGAAATTTAATTAGGAATTTGCTGCGGCCATAATATGCCTTAATGTCTACGCATGCGCAATTGAATCTCCAATCATGGCTGCCTCAAAGGCTCTGAAATGCCTCGCGCTACACTTGCTGCACGGATCGACACGGCCTATAACGAATGTACCTGATTGACTGCAATTTACCACGCCAGTAATATAAGCCAGTAATATAAGCGGCCCGCTTGTTGTCGATTTGACTTCTCCAGATGCCGCAGCACTTCATGGCTGTATGTGTCTTACATGGGGAATTTATGGCGTCGAACTACCGTATACAATGAAGGTGGCCATCCTTCCCAGTGCACAGGCCAATCATTCTGACACCCATGCCATGATAGTTTACAAGGAAAATTAGGCATCTGATGACTACAAGGGTTTTAAATTATTTGGACTAAATAGTAACTTTTGTATGAACAGGACTCTTTAACGCTTACCTTTCTAGTTAAAGTTAAATATGTTTTGGAGGACTCATAATTTGATTTGTTGACGGGGGATGGGGGGATGGGGAGATAGAGAGAGAGATGGAGAAGAGGGAGATTCCTGGACAATTGAAGAACATTTGTTTGTAAGGTTTCAGTTAGAAATGTAGGTCATATGTATGTATAATAGCACTGAATCAACACTTTTCAACCATATGCTGCATTCAGTGGTGTTTGATGTGAAAGACATTACTGACAGACATTACAATGAGGTTATAAACCTGGCATCGGCTCTCTCTCCGAATCAAAACGTTGTGATATATAGAGACAGAGCCAAGCTTAGATAATGTTATCCATGCTGAATTTTGCAGCGTTTGTTGTGACGTCACATCGGAATTGGGTTATCGATGCTGCATTAAATAGTATTTGAATCGACGCTGCATTGGGCAGTGTTTGATGTGAGGTCACATCGGAATTGGGTTATCGGTGCTGCAAAAGCACAGTGTTTGATGTGATGTTATATCAGAGTGATTATCTGTTGTCGCTTTGCACAGTGTGTGAATTTAGTTTAACGCCGCTTTGGTCGTTATTTCAGTGATATTAAAATGTGGGGAGGGAGCATAAGGTAACAGTTCGTAGAAGCTTACCACTAAAACCGTGATTGGTCATCGGATCCGGATCCGACTATGGGAAGCAACTCTTCTCGCCAAGTTGCGACGCTATCGGCCACTGGGGCCATCTGTGTGTCCTTAAGTAGTGTTTGAAGCCAGAGTAAGGAAACCAATGTGGTATAATGTTTGATAAACGGTATATTAAATAGCATAGTTTATGAAAAACAGCCGCATGCCATTTCCGGCCCTTGCACAGCTCTCGCAACCCATTCTCATCCACACACGCGCACGCGCACGCACACACAAACACAGAGGGTATAATTTGTATCCTATTTTTCAAAATCATATATTTGCCAACGCACACACGCACGCACGCGCGAACACACACGAAAGGGGGGTATAGCGCGCTCTTTTGTCTGTTGTTTAACGCCGCACTCAGTACTATTCCATCTATAAAGCGGCGGTCTGTAAGACAATCTAGTGATTGACATCATGAGCATCGATCTACGCAAATGGGATACTATGAAATGCATCAACCCAGTCAGCGAGCCTGACCACCCGATCCCGTTAGTCGCCTCTTACGCCAAGCATGAACTGCTGAAGACCAATTCTAACCCGGCTCTTCATGGGTCGTATAGCATGCACCCCATTCTTCCAAATCATGGATCTGCCTCCGTACTGGCCAATTCAGTTCAAATTCTGCAATGTTTATATCACCGAGTGCCACAATTCATACAGTAGCTCTAGCCTTCACGTACACCGTATCGTGATGCACCTCATGAGACGATCCAGACCTCGGAAGCGAATGCTGAAATAATTGCGAATAGCCCTCACCCGTCCATGCTGACACGTTCATGCATTCGCATTTCAGGTGTTATTTGCATATCTGTTACCACGCACAGAAAGCTTCCTATCTTAAATCTAAACGCATCTATCAAAATAACTGTCGACAGAGTAACGCCCTCATCCGCATGATGCGTTTGAGAATCACGTAAAGCACCAGATTACTCCGTATGCTGGCTCTGTTAACAAGCTACGAACATTAAAAACTCGCATTAAAAACATTTCAAACAGATCCTTCCCTTGTGTATTTTACAAACGGTTGTCGTTCGTCAGTTAATCCACAAATCCCCAAATTGTAAATTTTATCTTCAATGTATAGTTTTTCCTTCTGGGGTCTGCTCCCTACACATCAGAGACGCAATCGAATAATTGTAGTTCCATGGCGGAAGAATTGATTACAATGTCAAGTGATAACGTGATATCCATCCGCAAGATTCAGAATCAAACTAGATGGCGTCATCCACGCTGTAGTGAACCAAGGATAGCCATCGGACATTAAGACTCAAAGCTCAAAGACTAGATGATAGTACAGCTAAACTGACAATTGTGCACATATACTGTGGATATATTTAAATCCGAACTAGAATTAACCCCAGGGTGTCTGGTTGGTTAAATAATTATTGATTCACAAGACATATGGCCCAACAAGCATTAATCCCAAGACGGTGTAGTTTGTCTATTTAATATTTCCAATATGTCCGCGGCGTCTCAGCTTTCTAACAGTCATACTTTGTTTGTAGGTTGTCTCTAATTTAGATAGCTAATGGTTATAGCAGTTTTAAATTTCAAAGATCACCCGCCTACGGGTAGGCGTATATACGACTTTCACTCTGGTCGTGTATTCCACACTTGTGTGGAGCGGCAGAGCATGAAAGGTGTCGGTTGCCTCGGGAAACACCAGCTCCCGCGAATGACGTCCAAGCAAATCTCTCAATCCACTTGTCTGTCACCTTTTTTTTACAGATTACCCATTACCATAATTATATAAATACAGTGTCTGATATTCACACGAGGTACTAGTTATACAACATCTAGATCTGGGCTCGGAATCGCAGAGGATGGGCCCTCGACTGGTTGCTTCCTTTTGGCCGGCTACAGTGGCGTTTATTCGAAATTCTGTCAGAAGAATCGGGAATACTTTTTACGATCACGTGGTTCAGTTTCTCGTGAGTGTGAGTGTGACGGCGAGGGAGCGACTGCCTGGTGTCACTCGGTCGGCAGCTGTGTCTGCGAAAACCTTTACATTTAGAAATATAGGTTTCTTATTTTAGGATAAGTGTCTGTCATTCTAACGAAACCAGAACCTCACCTCAAGTACAGGACATCATCCAAACCACCGACCAGCCACAACAGACCGAAGCCTAACCACACCTACCATCTACTCAACCACACCGGAGTTCTACCCAACCACACCTACCATCTACTCAACCACACCGGGGATCTACCCAACCACACCTACCATCTACTCAACCACACCGGGGATCTACCCAACCACATCTACCATCTACTCTACCACACCTGTCATCTACTCAACCACACCTACCATCTACTCAACCACACCTACCATCTGCTCTACCATCTACTCGACCACACCTACCATCTACTCTACCACTCATACCATCTGCTCTATCATCTACTCAACCACACCTGCCATCTACTCAGCCACGTGATCGTAAAAAGTATTCCCGATTCTGATGGAAGAGCAGATGGTACGTGTGGTTGAGTAGATGGTACGTGTGGTTGAGTAGATGGTAAGTGTGGTTGAGTAGATGGTAGGTGTGGTTGAGTATATGGTAGGAATGGTAGAGTAGATTGTAGGTGTGGTTGAGTAGATGGCAGGTGTGGTTGAGTAGATGGTAGAGCAGATGGTAGGTGTGGTTGAGTAGATGGTACTACCCCACCCTCACTCTACTCAACCCCACCCTCCATCTACTCAACCCCACCCTCACTCTACTCAACCCCGTCCTCTATCTACTCAACCCCACCCTCACTCTACTCAATCCCACCCTCCGTCTACTCAACCCCACCCTCCATCTACCAACCACACCTGACCTATACTCAACACCATCCTCCATCTACTCGTCCCCACCCTCCGTTTACTCAACCCCACCCTCTATCTACTCAACCCCATCCTCCATCTACTTCACCCCACCCTCCATTTACTTATTCCCACCCTTCATCTACTCATCCCAACCCTCTATCTACTAAACCCCACCCTCCATCTACTCAACCCCACCCTCCCCTCCATCTACTCAACCCCACCCTCCATCTACTCAACCCCACCCTCTATCTACTAAACCCCACCCTCCATCTACTCAACCCCACCCTCCCCTCCATCTACTCAACCCCACCCTCCATCTACTCAACCCCACCCTCTATCTACTAAACCCCACCCTCCATCTACTCAACCCCACCCTCTCCTCCATCTACTCAACCCCACCCTCCATCTACTCAACCCCACCCTCTATCTACTAAACCCCACCCTCCATCTACTCAACCCCACCCTCCATCTACTCTACCAAACCTACCATCTACTCAACCACATCTTCCATCTACTCAACCCCACCCTCTATCTACTCAACCACACCCTCCATCTACTCTACCAAACCTACCATCTACTCAACCACACCCTCCATCTACTCAACCCCACCCTCCATCTACCCAACCACACCAGACTCCCCCCGACCCCCCCCCCCCCCCCCCCCCCCCCCCCTTCCCCGTCCACTGTTCCGTGTCAAGCAATGTCTTTCTCCCACCCACAAACCCCGTCTCAGCACCAGGCATGTTCTCCTTGGCCATTTACTGTTGACAAAGTCATTCGGTTACGTCGACATTATTCCCCTATATAGTTTCCAGCATTAAAATGCAAACCAAGACCCGGTAAGACAAAAACATATGTCAAAGAAGACTTCAGTTTGTTCACCTCAAGTCTAACTAACGTCTCCGATGTTTCAGGGATGTAGACGTCAGTGTCTCTACATTGACTGTATCTGTGACCATCAATCACACGTCTCTACTTGTTGAATAAATACATCTGGTTAACAATGGCGGGGAAAGGCTCACCATTTCTTACACCGAGTGACCGATTCCAACAGCGTTCACGAGATTTTTTGCGTGCGTAGCGTCAACCGCAACGAAAGCGGTTTCAAGAAAGTTATTACCATATTTAAGCGTTGACCTTTCAGGAATTAAACATTCATGAAAGCAAATTTAGTCCTCGCGTTCTGTTCGGTACAGTGATGATTAAAAGCGAGCCTCGGGTTTGGAGGATGACGTTAAAAAACTAAACTTTCTGTCAAGTTCAGGGAAACGTTCACCAAAAAATCAATTTACGCGTCTCCTGTGTATCAACAACCTCCGCACAGTGAAATAAGGAGTCGCTTTGGCAATCATGTCTGTCTAAAAGCATTTGTTTCACACTGCGGGGAGTTCAACTTTTGGAAATCGTCGCCGGATGAAGCTTCTATTTGGCTCCGAAGCAGGCGCCAGTTTTCGCAAAGTCGGAAACAGACGAAAATTACCGACTGTCGGGAATTTGGGATGTTTTGATCTCTTCAGCCGCGGCAAGGTCATTCGGTACAAACAAGATCGTAATCGTGCACATATGTTCGAATACTCAACACAACAACGGGAACAAACTGCCAGACTGGTTCGTTTCTCTATCAAGCGCCTGCGCTGCTGCAATTGCGAAGCAATCAACCTGTCTCATTTCTGTCGCCGAGGGGCCCGGGCTATTGTTCGCTGAGTATATTTAGTCCGTTCTCCACGACCCCATCGGAACCTAGATTTTCCTAGGTGCGTATTTTCAGTGATCTTATAGTCTACCCACAGAACAATGCATGATTGAACGTGTTCACACTGTGAAACGAATATGACCCGACGAAGCAGAAATTATCCAACGTAAGCTTGCAAGCTTTATACATCTCTTCTTCATGGTTTCCGTTTCAAAACTATTCGACCCCATTTGTGTTTGGGTGAAAAAGACGCTAAGGCTGCAACCAGAGCAGAATTGTTCTAATCCGAAAATTGCATGGCTTTTAGCGTTTTACCACCCACGCGAATCATATGCAAGTGTTACTTTGTCAGAAAGAGTTTTTGGTCGTATTTGTAAATATACAGATGCATGGTACGATTTTTTCTAGTACAACTACTTTGCACATGTCAGGAAAGTTTTTTATTTGTGGTCAGCAGTTTTAGGAAACTGGGCTCCAGAGAAGGGTTTCGCGAAACGCACCCGATAGCCGCGGGTGTAGCTGCTCTGACAGTAAGCCGACTGCTCCCACTAACACACGTGATTATTGTTGTCGTTTGTGTCACGTGGACTGTGGTTTCTACTTCCACGGGAAATATATCCGCCACGGTAACAGCTGCTACCTCACCGACAACAGCTAGCACATCTGCTACAACTACTACTACTACTTCTACTATAACGACTACTACTTCTACTACTACTCCTTCTTCTACTACCACTGCTCCTTCTGCTACTACTACTACTACTACTTCTACAACTACCACTACTCATTCTACTACTACTATGACTTATACGACTACTATTTAGTTGTCACCAATCCCGTTCATTTGTGCAATACTATATTTAAATAAAAACTGAACAAACAAAACTACAACTACGACCGTCTACTACTACGATAACATCTGCTACTACTGCTGCCGCTTCTACGACCACTACTTCTGCTACTGTTCATTTACACATGCTACTGTTAACCTAATTAATTCAGTAGAAGTAGTAGTAGTGGTAGCAGCAGCAGGAGTAGTAGTTGTAGTAGTAGAAGAAGCAGTAGTAGTAGCAGCAGCAGCAGCAGCAGCAGTAGTAGTAGTAGTAGTAGCAGAAGTAATAATGGTAGTAGCAGTAGTAGTTGTAGTAGTAGTAGCAGCAGTAGGAGTAGTAGTAGTAGTAGTAGTAGCAGCAGCAGCAGTAGTAGCAGCAGCAGTAATAGTAGTAGCAGCAGTAGTAGTAGTAGTAGTAGCAGCAGCAGTAGTAGTAATGGTAGTAGCAGTATGTGGTATTAGTATTTATTGTTGTAGTAGCAGTAGCGGCAGTAGTAATAGCAGTAGTAGTAGGTTGATTGTTGTCCAAAGCCGTATGCAGCACTATTCCAGCAAAACGACGGCGGTCAGTAATTAATCAAGGCTGGACCAAACAACCCAGTGACTGACATCATGAGCATCGATCTACGCAATTGGGATACGATGACCAAGTCAGCGAGTCTGACCGACCGATCCCGTTAGTTGCCTCTTGCTACAGTAGTAGTAGTAGTAGTAGTAGTAGTAGTAGTAGTAGTATCAACGTTTTAAGGTCAAAGGTTTATGTCCTCAGTCAGTTTATTGGATATTGTTTTTCGAATCGTAAAATCTGATCGAAATTTATCAGAATCAATGAACATTAAAGTTCAAATCGTTCGCTAACGATGCACAATGGAATATTAAAATGTTATAGCATTTAAGATAATACTTGCAAACCTATTTCTGAAGAGGTTTAGATGCATTCCAATACCCGGCAGACAACATGTTTACTTCACTCATATTTTCTATCCATTCAGTGAGACTTCATTGCATATGAAAACGTTAATTTCACACGAAATGTATTCTAAATTGAAATTTCATGACACAATCTTCATCAATTCGTCGCTTCTACAGTCGAACACTATCGTTATATTTACATTTTTAAGCCTCTATTTCAACATTAATTATTCTTTGACGATAGGAGAGGGGTTTTAAATCTAAATGCATTTTCCGTTTTTTTGCGGTCGAATGCTTTAAGAGCGTAAACTCAATACATATTTAATGCTCATCTCCAGATTTGGGGTGAGGTATGGTTTCCCGCGAAATGTACCACGTGATCTAGAAACTCTTCGCACTTATAAATCATCAATCCAACTGGTTACATCCATTGTAATAGAACAGTCTGGTGTCTGTCCATTAACTCAACAACAACCTAGAAAAATCCCAAGTCGATCTCTATTCTACTAATCTTTGTCACTCCACAGACTGATTTTGGATACGATCCAACGATCCTTCTATTGCCTATATATTTCTTCCTTTCATAACATCACGGCCACCGAGTGCCGGAGACCCCTGGGATTGCAAAACGCCATTACAGGAAAATTATTGGAAAATCCATAGTCTGTCGCCGTTCCCGCTTCGCCAGGCTCTCTCGTCGTGCAGACGAGATCCACGTGACGTCACTGTCGTCTGCTTGTGAAATTGCTGCCGGATTCTATCGGCGAGGTCAAATATTTGTTTTTCGTCCAGCGGCGGGGGGCCTAGATCTCGCGGCCCGACTGACCACTCTCGCCAGACATCGTCTCGCGCCTGCCGGACAAGTTAACCGGATGGGGCGCCAGAGGGGTGGTACATGCGTAAACCGTTTTATTGTATTCAGAATACGTTGAATGGAGTTAAACCTTACAACCCACGTCATTCCTCGGCTTTTTGCTTTCGTTTTTTTTTATACGTCGAGTGACGTCTATTTGTCAATGATTGAGTGATGTAGCACCATTGGCGCAATATCACCTTGGAGGAGATGAGACAGCGTAAAAGACTGTAAAACATTTGGGAATCGAACCCGCATCTTCGAAGCGAAAACCTTAACCTCTGGGCTGTCCTACCGTTCAGTGCCGAATAAATCAGTGTGGTAGGTACTGCATTGTCAGAGCGAACACATGTAAACCTGGCCCTACCCACCGTTCAATGGGAGTAAGTGTGGGTTTTAGAATAGAATAGAATAGAATAGAATTTTATTGTACTGAACACCCTCATAGGGCAGGGTACAGACTATCTACATATGAACATGTATATAATTATAGATATGACAGGTATATGTATATGATGTACATTTTGTATAGAGGCATTATTTCATTTACATCATCTAAACATTTATGTATATTAGGTTATTGCTGGCAGCGTACACTTAATTGGATTGAATATAATAGAATTTTCTTATGGCCTCAGCTTGAACATGTGGTATATAGTCCGGGCAACAAGACTTGACCTTTCTTTTGGTGGATTCATAAAGTGTTTTAAGAGGTTGGTTTTATCGGTCTGGGAAGGGTTGCCTATTTCTACCAGTGCCATCAGATTTCTCCTAAGGTCTGTATATAGTGGGCATGAAAGCAGGAAGTGTTCTTCATCCTCCACGGAATGGCTGTCACAGTGCGGACAGAACCTATTTTCAACTGGGGTGTTGGAGTATCTCCCCCTCTCAATTTCCAGGCTGTGAAGACTCAGTCGGAGCTTGGTAAGGGCCCTTCTGTGACTTGTATTCTTTACAGTTGTGAGGTAATCTTTTAATCCATATTTGTCATTTATCTGCCCCAGATGTCGCAGCTTATGGTTTACACCGGTTAGAATCTGGTCAGTTTCAATGAGATAAAAATCTTCAAACTTTGATATCAGGCTTTTGGAGAATTGCTGAGTGGTGGTATTGTTTCGATGGGGACCTTCAGATATCACACTTTGGAGTAGACACTCGATGTGTGAAAACCAGGAATTAGTTAGTTTCTTGTCCTCCTGAAAAGCTGCATAGAGCAGTCTACCACGATCCATGTTGCCAAGACGTATATAGTACTTGAACATGTTGATATAGATTTGGAGAGATAATGGGTAGATACCTAACTCACTAAGGGAACCAATGTTGCTGCTTCTTTTTGGAATGCTGAGGAGACCCTTCGCGACTTTGATAGAGGTACTGTTACATTGTTGTCTGTGCCAGTTTATCGATGGGTTTTACGATGGGTTTTTTAGCAACGTTCAATCACATATGGGGAACCTGGGTCTTCTGCGAAACGCTCGAACGCTTCAGCTGCCCCACACCCCTGTGGAATAAAGTTGAGGGCGTTTCGAAACTGGAGAGGTTATCCGTGCTTAAATAAAAGATGAAAAGAGGGTTGACTGCAAACCATCGACGCACATGTCTCGTGGGGGTCAATCACTACCAGGAAACGTACATTACCATAAGGAGTTCAGGTTACTCCACCCCCACCCCACACCCCACACCCCCACCCCACACCATACCGACGGCCGGGTTAGCACAAAATTCACGCTCGTAGTAGGGTTCGTTTAAATTTGTAGAACGTTGTGTATACTAATCCGTGTTGTTGTCTCCTAGTCTCTTAAAAAAATTAAAAAAGGAGTCCAACTCAAGTCTAGGTTGCCTCAACTCCTGAAATTAAGGATTTTTATTTTTTTATCTAGCACAAATAATGTTTAAATAAGACAACTTTATTTCTGGGACTAAATGTCAGTCAATAACCTATGGAGCACCGACGATGTGTTACTCTCTTTCCCTCAGCTTAATGAGGTTGCGGACAATGCACATATATGCGTTCATGTGCATTCACGTCGCTGCATGAGTTCGATATTCTAGGACGCGATTAAAAAACCCACAGTTCACCTCACCCAAACTCACCTTATTATGACATTAGCGTAATAAGGTAATATATCCATATCTGTTTGAGAACCATATTATCAATTCTCCTTAGCCATTAACGTGAATAAACTGATCTATTCACACACACGAACCAGCTTACTGATTTGTTTTTTTGGTTAATATTTTCAGTTCATGTTAACACCGACGACGTTTTTGATCAGGTTGAATAAATATAGATTGTTTGAATAAGATCAACATTAGCTTAGCCGAGCTTAATTTTGCTAAATATATTTATCAGCAAAATATTAGTTAAAATAAAGATACGAAGCCCTTTAAAATAAAAATCGTGAAAGCCTTTTAACAAAATCAACTTTAAAAAAATCAGATTAAACTTTTCTTTCAAGCTTCGGTTCAACTAATTTTAACACCCTTAGGTTACAAGGAAATGTGCCTGAACACTCTTTTCCAATCACTTCCTGCAACTCAGATTTGAAGTGGAGCTAAGCCGGAAGTACCCGATTTGAAGCTTGTGCAATCGTAAGTCTTTCATCAGTTGAAATGGGCATGCGCACACCCTACTCTAGACCCTCATCCTATTTCTCAATGGGATATTGAACATGGCGGGAACTCAGCAGCGGCCAGCCAAAGACAGAGGAAGACGGGAGTGGTCGATAGCTTGGCTGGGAAGAGCTGACGAACCATGCTGGCCAACTGCTTGCCAAGCTATTTGGTCGTACGGGGCGGATCGAGTGTTAGCCGACCACAGTGTTTAGCTTTACTTAAGTCCAGTGTTTGTTTTGTAAAGTTCTTCAGAAGATCTTTCTTTTAAGAACGAATGAGAAGCTTCCAGACAAAACGTCACGTCGTCAGAACAACAAACAGCTGTGAATGTCTTACGAGAAACACTTCTGTCATAAAACACCATATTGCGGTCACAACAACTCGTTATTGGTCAGTAAATAAATATATACACCCAATATGTCTCTACTTACTTATAGGGGGTACATATATTATTTACTGACCAATAACGAGTTCCCGTGATTGCGGTAACTCTATTCTGTGTGTATGTGTGCCCACCTGCCATGCTCTCACTACGACATTGATAATTTACGTGCCACAACGATTGGTGTGGAATGTATTGTACAAGTGTGTACGTCTAGTTTGCCTTCAGAACAATTTATGAAGACTGACTGCTTGTCATTGATCTGCCTAATATAACATATTGATATATACCTTGTTAGCGGGTCCGTATGTGTTTCAAGCATTCAGATCGTTATTGAATTGTTTCCTCAATAGGTTTTTTTACCAGGTCGTCCCAAGTTTACATACATGTGGATGTTCACAATGTAAGATGGGCGATAGCAGAAGAAGTGAGTGAGTTTAGCTTTACGTCACATCGGCAATATTTAAGCCATACCGTGACGAGTAGAAGAAGAAGAAGAATATTTATTGTACATAAACGACAGGGTACAAAACATCAACATGACTAATTAAAACATTGACATACACAATAGAATACAAATACTGCTATGATTATATTGCTAGAGAGGAGATTCAGATTTTCCTTGCCTGGACATTTTGTGAATAAAATTGGAGATGATTTTTGCAAAAGGCTCTGGTGGATTTAATAGTATTTTTCGTGATATTGGTGCATAGCTAAGGCTGGTTATGAATAAGTGCGACGTTAAACCCCATTTCACCTCACCACCTATCCTCTCGGAATCTGAACAATGGTTATAGTTTGGGAAATAAACGTGTGTAAAGTCAAAATTGTAACGTAAAGTCAAGTTGCTTGAATTGATAGTCCGTTCTTTAAAGTAAATGCGTTCGCTTGTAACGCCGTAAGCCCGGGTTCGATTCCCCACATACGTACCATGTGTGAAGCCCACCGTGATATCGATGGAATATTGCTAAAAGGGGTGAAAATCACACTCACTCACTCGTAAAGGAGTGTTCGTGTTCGTTCCACTAATTAAACTGACACTCCGTGATATAACTTGAATGTTGTTCAAAGTATATAAATAGGCGTTAACTCAAATAGTATTGCCACTCTTTAATGGCCATCCACCTCTGTCAAACTACTACTACTATTACTACTACTGTTGCTACTACTACCACTACTACTACTACTACTACTACTTCTACTACTACTGCTGCTACTACTACTACTGCCACTACTACTCTTACTACTACTACTGCTGCTACTACTACTACCACTACTACTACTACTACTAGTACTACTACCAATCGTATACTACCTCGACTACCCCCACAAACTTAAAGGCGATGTTACTTCACTGAAGCACAGAGGAACAGCAAAGTAATTAATCCGTCACATCATCAACCAACTACTTTGAAGCATTAGCCGGGATCAGTGGCCAATCTCGAATAGCCAATACAATATATTTCAATTAATGCTCTCCCCACTAATGACCGTCCATCGCCACACCCAGTTCAACGTTTAGGCATACGCCGTATTCCACGAACAGGACCTAAAATGTCACGATAACGCCAACTTGGTGCACTGTGAGCAGTAATAAGAAACTTAATGGATACCACAGGATCACAATAGCCGAATTTTGACATTAATTGGAGCATCAAAGATAGTCTCGAACATATAAAAGTTCAACGTATCTAGGCGTGGGTCTACAATCGCCGGATATTATCGACCGGCCTGAGTAGTAAAAAGCCAAGTACTTGTTGTACGTGCAACTGTACGATAATGTCCACTCATAAACGTGTCTAGCTCATCGACCATCTCCAGATGACCATTGTTTACCCCCAACGTCGATAGACCCCTTTAAAGGACTGTCTACTCCTTTATGAATTATTCTCCTCCAATGTCCCCAGTGCCCATGGAAGTGGTCAATAATTTGAAGAGTCCATTGATTCCGATTCTTCTCGATGACTGGACGGATGATGGTAGCCAGATCCAGAACGAGGCTATGAGTGGGCGCCATAGGATGAGGCTAACCGGATGTAAAGCGTGAAGTGGTGACTGACTGATTAACTCCTGGATAAGATGGCGATGGGCCTGAATACTGAAGAGTAATTAAGGCACAACGACAGTTTTTTGGCTCGTAAAGGAGATTTATTGCTTTAAATCTCTTTTGGTAAAACATACGCGGTTGTCTTTCCACCAGTATGCTTATCGATTTGAAATTCGTCAATCTTCCCGTAACGAATGCACACTCATATTCGTCCAGCCTGCATGTCTCCCCTGAGTATTGACAATCAACATGAAAGTCATTCAGACTGGTACACAAACTCATCGTACAAAGTGATACATGTTTCGGCACACATGGTTCATGAATAATATTAATGTAATAATAATAATAATAATAATAATAATAATAATAATAATAATAATTATACACAAGTGCCGGACTACCAGCGAGCTATCAAGTGAATATTCACACTCAAGGCAGGGCAGATGGACAGTCACGTGTTAACGAGCGACCAAATTTCGTTGATGGATGTCTTTATGGAAACGTCTCTGTTGTTGTCAAGGTGTTCGTGGTCATGTGCTATCAATATTATGTTGAACACCGTTCTACTGTCGTTATGAACACCCCAACCATGTCACACCCTTCACCTCTACCTTGTCACACCATTCACCTCTACCTTGTCACACCCTTCACCACTACCTTGTCACACCCTTCACCACTACCTTGTCACACCGTTCACCTCTACCTTGTCACACCCTTCACCACTACCTTGTCACACCCTTCACCTCTACCTTGTCACACCCTTCACCACTACCTTGTCACACCCTTCACCACTACCTTGTCACACCCTTCACCTCTACCTTGTCACACCCTTCACCTCTACCTTCACCACTACCTTGTCACACCCTTCACCTCTACCTTGTCACACCCTTCACCACTACCTTGTCACACCCTTCACCACTACCTTGTCACACCCTTCACCTCTACCTTGTCACACCCTTCACCTCTACCTTCACCACTACCTTGTCACACCCTTCACCTCTACCTTGTCACACCCTTCACCACTACCTTGTCACACCATTCACCTCTACCTTGTCACACCCTTCACCACTACCTTCACCACTACCTTGTCACACCATTCACCACTACCTTGTCACACCCTTCACCTCTACCTTGTCACACCATTCACCTCTACCTTGTCACACCCTTCACCACTACCTTCACCACTACCTTGTCACACCCTTCACCTCTACCTTGTCACACCATTCACCTCTACCTTGTCACACCCTTCACCACTACCTTGTCACACCCTTCACCTCTACCTTGTCACACCCTTCACCTCTACCTTGTCACACCCTTCACCACTACCTTCACCACTACCTTGTCACACCCTTCACCACTACCTTGTCACACCCTTCACCACTACCTTGTGTTACCTGAACACATCTACAGTGTTACCCGAACATCTCTACCGTGTTACCTGAACACATCTACCGTGTTACCCGAACACCTCTACCGTGTTACCCGAACACCTCAACCGTGTTATCTGAACACATCTACAGTGTTACCTGAAAACATCTACCGTGTTACCTGAACACATCTACAGTGTTACCCGAACACCTCTACCGTGATACCTGAACACATCTACCGTGTTACCCGAACACCTCTACCGTGTTACCTGAACACCTCTACCGTGTTACCCGAACACCTCAACCGTGTTATCTGAACACATCTACAGTGTTACCTGAAAACATCTACCGTGTTACCTGAACACATCTACAGTGTTACCTGAACACCTCTACCGTGTTACCTGAACACCTCTACCGTGTTACCCGAACACCTCTACCGTGTTACCCGAACACATCTACCGTGTTACCTGAACACATCTACCGTGTTACCTGAACACCTCTACCGTGTTACCTGAACACATCTACCGTGTTACCCGAACACCTCTATCGCGTTTCCTGAACACCTCAACCGTGTTATCTGAACACATCTACAGTGTTACCTGAAAACATCTACCGTGTTACCTGAACACATCTACAGTGTTACCCGAACACCTCTACCGTTTTACCTGAACACATCTACCGTGTTACCCGAACACCTCTATCGCGTTACTTGAACACCTCAACCGTGTTACCCGAACACCTCTACCGTGTTACCTGAACACATCTACCGTGTTACCTGAACACATCTACCGTGTTACCTGAACACATCTACCGTGTTACCCGAACACCTCTATCGCGTTACCCGAACACCTCAACCGTGTTACCCGAACACCTCTACCGTGTTACCTGAACACATCTACCGTGTTACCTGAACACATCTACAGTGTTACCCGAACACCTCTATCGCGTTTCCTGAATACCTCTTCTGTGTCGAGGCCACCTTGGTGGAAGTCTGCATGGATATAACGCCTGCACATTGAACAGCCCAGCTGGTGCTGCAACCGCCGTCAGTCAGCCCATGTGTGCGGGGTTGCCAAGTCCACCCACCCACACCTCCACCTCGACATGTAATCTCTCCCCCGACCCCCGACCAGACACGTGTAGCTTGCATCATAGGACCAGCACGGTCAGCCAAAGACTGTTGGAACCGTTTCCATGTCGCTCGGTCCGCCATCCTCACAACACACCAACGCCTATTGGGAAACAACCCGCCCTGACCCGCCCCTTGACAGTGCAGATGAAGCCGGGATCCAAACTGCCGGCAACACCTTTTTACCTCTAAACACATGTACACCAAGTGTATATGTTTACTGCACCATTTGAGCATGTGGGAAATTAATATTCAGCTCTGCCGTCAAGACTGCACCTTTACATGCATCTGCAGTGGTCGCAGATGCAAAACCAATGTCGTACCGAATTCGTATTACTTCCTCTAGACTTTAAGGAACCTTTGGGGGGGAAGGGGGGGGGGGGGGGGGGGATTTCATCTGGAGATGAGATATATTCTCAGCTGCAGCTGCAAAAACAAGATATTCCATTCATTAAAACTCTGAGCCTGAATATATTTTTAAGAAAACCACATTGCAACTATGTAATTTTTGTGGCAGGCAATTTTTTGTTTTCACAGACTAAGAGTTAGTCTAATTTCTGGTTAGTTCACAACAGCTTGACCATGTTGATTCCTACATTTTCGAATCAAATAATAATAATAATAATAATAATAATAATAATAATAATAATAATAATAATAATGTCAATTGAGATGGGGTGGTTTCAGTGTGTGACCGTAATATGGCGTAATCTATGGCGTGAATCGCTGCTCGCGATATGAACCACTGGTCTGCAATAAATGAATAACAGGTATCGTATCATTTACATTTCATCACTGAATAAGCTTTTAACAGCAGCCACGTGTAATTTTCAAATATTTGAAGGAAATTTTCATGAACTCTTGGAACATGTACCGTATTCGACGTAATAAGCGCCCAGGGCGCTCTCAAAATTAGAAATAGGGGGCTCTTATTAGAATATAATTTAGGTGAGATAAAGAACGAGGTTGAAAGATTGTAAATTTTGTTATCATGCTGACAGCCTGAAATGATATAAAAGAAGAATCTGTGTGTATTGTACACGATAGATATATTTTCGAGAATTTAATTGCCCATATTTAAGGGTACATATAACAAACGAGTGCGTATCATACACGAATAAATAAGTATTGTGTACATTGATGAATCGAAAAGGGTGCTAACTGGGATTGTTCACTAACCAATATATTAGCAAATAAAGCCGCTGGCGCTCATTAGAGCGGGGCGCCTATTACGTCGAATACGGTAATGCATTTAATGTGGCTTAATGCTTAATTATGTATGGAATGGCGTGGCCTTTATATAATTATATGAGAAACATATTTCGCGCACCGAAACGATCCACGGGGCCACTGAAGACATTGCCAGAGGGGACTACCTAAATGACGACATCGACCGCTAACGACCCTGCCATCATACGCCGGCATCTGTTGCATCATCACTGTCACCGATCAATACTGTCTGCTACAGCTTGCTACCCATATTGTCACAACGTTCTGCTTACATATGGGCTTTCTAGAGCAAACAAACATCAAAGGACTTTATAAAATCAAAAAGAAACATATACCATTACTTTACACCAAGGGAGAGAATACGCGAATAAGCACTGCCCCATGCTCAGTCTGTGACACCGACAAGGATTGGCTAGCATCACCGGCGTCTCACGTGTTCTGCAGGAAGGAGGTCTGGTGCCAGGAGCCTTGGCAGCCGTTAAGGGCCATGGAATCAGAGAAGGGTTCCAAATGAGCTTACTCCTTAAAGAGTCATGACGAAGTTTTATTTATAGAATGCAGAAATGGGAATTATTCATGCATCAGTCCTTTTTTCGTGGTCCTCCGGGGCCGGTCGAATATGAGTGTTCTTCGTGATTAGGCATTGGAACCAGTCCATGTTGTTATTCTGGTAGCGTCGTCATCGATTATTGGAATTAAAAGAATGGCCGTTTAACAGCTGATGTTTAATTGTCTCGTGCTTTGTCAGCGGACCTTTGCTATTCATAGAACCTTTGACGCACTGCACTGAAGTTAGCGGTTGGTTGACTAAATTGTATGAAAATAAAAGCACGGGCGAGGTAATAGTGTTTGGAGGAACATACACCAACGTTTGTCTCTGATGAGACTTTAGTCTTCTCGTGCCAAATTTAGGTTTCTAAAACTGAAGTACAGAATCATATTGGATGTATTCATACCATGCTCCTCCAGTGAATAGCCTCTATTTTATTGTGACACCATGTAACAACAACAACAACAACAACAACAACAGCAACAACAACAGCACCACTTTGCAGTATTAAATACATCACAATGAACAGTATATATCGGTTTCTAAGATTCACCTTGATATTTGAGACTCATTCCATGAGTTCTGGGAAAAAACTGAAGTGACTTCTCACAACTCACAATCTCATGAAAAGCAGACCCTTTACACCCATGCCATACACCTTTGTGTGAAGATGTGACAACCCCCCTCAAAGGTCGCGTCAGGTGACTATTCTAACCAGCCAATCAGCGTTGAGGCTTCTAAATTCTCGGTACGAGTTTCTCTCAATATGTTTTCATCACGACTCGATAAAAATGTAATGTTATTCTTAAGAACACGAGAGTTATGGGACATTCAGCAATACCTCCGAAAGCCACATCTCACGGCCAATGACTGAGACATTGTTCAGTAACAACAATTCGCTCCTCTTGAAATGGGTTCTTCCACACTACAAGTATTTCAACAGTCCGGATTAACGAGGTTTCATAGAAACAACCCGGGTGTGGGACACAGTGTTATAACATGCAAGCCATATGTTATTTCTTAAATTTATATTTCGTTCACGCCGAAGACCCGGGTTCGATTCCCGACATTGGTACAATGTGTGAAGCCCACTTCTGGTGTCCCCGGTCGTGGAATATTGCTAAAAGCTATCTCTACTCACTCGTTCCTATAAATCTAGCTGCAATTGTGTGGGGCATACAACCCTTGGAATAGAGGTGGGTGAAATGGGGTTTAACGTCGGGTCGTTCTACTAGTCCGGGCTGATGCCGATTTATAGTGCTAGCTCACTGAGATATCATGCCGCAGTTTAACATGAATACCCCACTCAGACACAGTATACTGACTCCGAGCCGACCAGTCCTTGTTTTAGCCCCTTAATGCCGAGCGCCAGACAGGGTAACAACAAGTACCATCTTTTAACGTCTTTTGGTATGACGCGGTCGGGCATCGAACCCCGGACCTTCCGCTCTCCGGGCGGACGCTCTACCACTAGACCACGGAGGCGGTCCTTGGAATAGACAGGGAATCGGCTTGTTTTGACAAAGTACTGAGTAGGATTTAAAGCTCTCAGTCTGTCCGATCCATTCTTCCCCAAATGCTCCTCTGAAGGTTCAGCTGTTTAATTCTTCCTAGTGTCCGACTCTGGCGTTACGTTGGCACCAACAAGATCAACAAACGGTCTAACAATGAGATGGGGATTTCACGTCGGTACCTTGTACCCGGTATAGACACGTTCATTCTGACATAACGATTTGCGGAACTACCAAACCTTGGTTACCCCTACTTAATCAGCATTAAAGTTGACCCGTTAACCGGCACCACATTTCTCAATTCTTTCCCTTTCTCACTCAAAACACGTCTTTAGTCAAAGGTTAAACACAACTTGGATTCGATCGGAGACGGGCCCTTAATCGAATTGTCCTTGGATCTCAGTGGTAAATCCTTTGATGTTGGGTATATAATACAAGGTTGAGGTGTGATATACTCTGCATGCTTGATACAAACATGGCGTGGCTGGGTGGATGTTATCTGACTATTTATCATTGGTAAAAATGATATAATTTAAAACATTGACGCAACTGATAATACGCACTTAGTTCTACGCCTAGATCCCCGTCAAAACATCTTCCCAACCACACCCTATTAATTTCACCCTCTCCCCCCACCTTCATAGCTCCCCTACGCCAATCATCCCGCCCCCTCCTCACATCCCCATCTGTTCCCACCACCAATCCACCCGCCCCCCTCCTCACATGCCAATCTGTCCCCGTCCCCAATCATCCCGCACCCATGCTCACATACCCATCGTTACCCAACTCAACCATCCCGCCCCACCTCACACACCTATCGTTCCCCACCACCAAACATCCCGCCCCCATCCTCACATACCCATCGTTCCCCACCACCAACCATCCCGCCCCCCTCCTCACATACCCATCGTTCCCCACCCCAACCATCCCGCCCCCCTCCTCACATACCCATCGTTCCCCACCTCAAACATCCCGCCCCCATCCTCACATTCCTATCGTTCCCCACCTCAAACATCCCGCCCCCATCCTCACACACCCATCGTTCCCCACCTCAAACATCCCGCCCCCATCCTCACACACCCATCGTTCCCCACCTCAAACATCCCGCCCCCATCCTCACATTCCCTTCGTTCCCCACCCCAACCATCCCGCCCCCATCCTCACACACCCATCGTTCCCCACCACCAAACATCCCGCCCCCATCCTCACATACCTATCGTTTCCCACCACCAAACATCCCGCCCCAATCCTCACATTCCCATCGTTCCCCACCTCAAACATCCCGCCCCCATCCTCACACACCCATCGTTCCCCACCACCAAACATCCCGCCCCCCTCCTCACATACCCATCGTTCCCCACCACCAAACATCCCGCCCCCATCCTCACATACCTATCGTTTCCCACCACCAAACATCCCGCCCCCCTCCTCACATACCCATCGTTCCCCACCACCAAACATCCCGCCCCCCTCCTCACATACCCATCGTTCCCCACCCCAACCATCCCGCCCCCCTCCTCACATACCCATCGTTCCCCACCTCAAACATCCCGCCCCCATCCTCACATTCCTATCGTTCCCCACCTCAAACATCCCGCCCCCATCCTCACACACCCATCGTTCCCCACCTCAAACATCCCGCCCCCATCCTCACACACCCATCGTTCCCCACCTCAAACATCCCGCCCCCATCCTCACATTCCCATCGTTCCCCACCCCAACCATCCCGCCCCCCTCCTCACACACCCATCGTTCCCCACCACCAAACATCCCGCCCCCATCCTCACATACCTATCGTTTCCCACCACCAAACATCCCGCCCCAATCCTCACATTCCCATCGTTCCCCACCTCAAACATCCCGCCCCCATCCTCACACACCCATCGTTCCCCACCACCAAACATCCCGCCCCCATCCTCACATACCCATCGTTCCCCACCACCAAACATCCCGCCCCCATCCTCACATACCTATCGTTTCCCACCACCAAACATCCCGCCCCCCTCCTCACATACCCATCGTTCCCCACCACCAAACATCCCGCCCCCCTCCTCACATACCCATCGTTCCCCACCACCAAACATCCCGCCCCCCTCCTCACACACCCATCGTTCCCCACCACCAAACATCCCGCCCCCCTCCTCACACACCCATCGTTCCCCACCACCAAACACCCCGCCCCAATCCTCACATACCCATCGTTCCCCACCACCAAACATCCCGCCCCCCTCCTCACACACCCATCGTTCCCCACCACCAAACATCCCGCCCCCCTCCTCACATACCCATCGTTCCCCACCACCAAACATCCCGCCCCCATCCTCACATACCTATCGTTTCCCACCACCAAACATCCCGCCCCCCTCCTCACATACCCATCGTTCCCCACCACCAAACATCCCGCCCCCCTCCTCACACACCCATCGTTCCCCACCACCAAACATCCCGCCCCCCTCCTCACATACCCATCGTTCCCAACCACCAATCATCCAGCCCCCATCCTCACACACACCCCATCTGTCCCCACCCCCAATCATCCCGACCCTCCCCACCTCGCACCCATCTCTTCCCGCCCCTTATTATCCCAAACCCATCCTCACACTCCATCTGTCCCCACCCCAATCACCCCGCACCCCTAGTCACACCCCAATCACCCCGCACCCCTAGTCACACCCCAATCACCCCGCACCCCTAGTCACATCCCAATCACTCCGCACCCCTAGTCACACCTCAAACACCCCGCACCCCTAGTCACACCCCAATCACCCCGCACCCCTAGTCACATCCCAATCACTCCGCACCCCTAGTCACACCTCAAACACCCCGCACCCCTAGTCACACCCAAATCTACCCGCATCCCTAGTCACATCCCAATCTACCCGCACCCCTAGTCACATCCCAATCACCCCGCACCCCATCCTCACACACCAATCTACCCGCACCCCTAGTCACATCCCAATCACCCCGCACCCTTAGTCACACCACCAATCACCCCGCACCCCTAGTCACATCCCAATCACTCCGCACCCCTAGTCACACCTCAATCTACCCGCACCCCTAGCAACAACCCAATCTACCCGCACCCCTAGTCACACCTCAATCTACCCGCACCTCTAGTCACATCTCAATCTACCCGCACCCCTAGTCACATCCCAATCTACCCGCACCTCTAGTCACACCCCAATCTACCCGCACCCCTAGTCACATCCAAATCTACCCGCACCCCTAGTCACATCCCAATCTACCCGCACCCCTAGTCACATCCCAATCTACCCGCACCCCTAGTCACATCCCAATCTACCCGCACCTCTAGTCACATCCCAATCTACCCGCACCTCTAGTCACACCCCAATCTACCCGCACCTCTAGTCACATCCCAATCTACCCGCACCTCTAGTCACATCCCAATCTACCCGCACCTCTAGTCACATCCCAATCTACCCGCACCTCTAGTCACATCCCAATCTACCCGCACCCCTAGTCACATCCCAATCTACCCGCACCCCTAGTCACACCCCAATCTACCCGCACCCCTAGTCACATCCCAATCTACCCGCACCCCTAGTCACATCCCAATCTACCCGCACCTCTAGTCACACCCCAATCTACCCGCACCTCTAGTCACATCCCAATCTACCCGCACCCCTAGTCACATCCCAATCTACCCGCACCTCTAGTCACATCCCAATCTACCCGCACCCCTAGTCACATCCCAATCTACCCGCACCTCTAGTCACATCCCAATCTACCCGCACCCCTAGTCACATCCCAATCTACCCGCACCTCTAGTCACATCCCAATCTACCCGCACCCCTAGTCACACCCCAATCACCCTACACTCCTCCTCACACCCCGTATAAAAACCAAATCGTCTCGAACCCCTCGACAGCCCCACATCCTCTCCACCAGCTAGGCCACACAACAAATCTTCCACCCTACAAAACACTTCATACACAAAATACAATATACAAATAATGAATTATCTATCACATACAAATATACATGTAGTTTACTCTTTTATCCGTTGGGTGTAATTTCTTCAACCTTGCTCGAGATTTACTGCAATACATTCGACGACTCTTGACACAAGATACCGTATCCCATATATAACTGTCTCCTACTACAGATCTTGCAAGTGCCTAGAGACTTGAACCAAAAGTCTCTGATTACTCTGGAGGTATGAACAATCAGATCATCCTATTTTGTTACCACTGTAATGACTTACTTCGG
Source organism: Haliotis cracherodii (assembly GCF_022045235.1). Classification (NCBI taxonomy): domain Eukaryota; kingdom Metazoa; phylum Mollusca; class Gastropoda; order Lepetellida; family Haliotidae; genus Haliotis; species Haliotis cracherodii. The sequence continues at coordinate 645,888 of NW_027266279.1, forward strand.
GACATATAGAAAATCTTTTTTGCTGTTGTTGCGGGAACGTGTTTTTTTAAGGAGACTTGAAGTCTGTGAATCGCGAGTGATTTTCTCATCAAGGTGTCGCCCTCTCGTTCCTGCCTCGATCTATCCAATGTTCGCGAATTCCCGATATCTCACAGGAAATTTGATTTCCTAGTAAGTAACAAGACTACAAAAATCTAACTGTTTGATTTGCACAAGGCACGTGAGGTTAAGCGGAGGGAGGGAGACGGCACTACAGATCAGCCTTCAATCGATGATGGCCAGGGGAGTCTGAGCGTCCGCCGCGTCTGACTACTTTACTTGTGTTTTCGGAAAAAATGACGCTTCTTGTGAGAATTTAGCAGTTCGGTGACTCATCGGTGGTACGTGGGTGAGGAGAAAGGTTGAATACATTTCTGGCAATAACGTTATTAAATTAAAGCTCGTCTGATACACAATGTTGTAGAAAATAGACCCTTTTCTTCCAATGATCAGCGGTATGTGTTATTGAATCACTGTGGACAGTATCAACTTTATTTTTGCCCTGTTACCAGTTGAAATGTTTTTTACCTGAGTATAAAGATACTTGAGATCATTATTATGTATATCGTGATGTGGTCGTCCTTCTGTAAAAGGCAAGAACGCCGGTGAGATGTAAAGAATGTGTTTTTCCGAGTGGTTGAAGTGTTCTATTCTCGCACAGGCACATGTATTGGAGTCGATGTTCTCCCCTGACGTGATACTACTGTTAGACTAGAATAGTTGTTATTTACGTTATTAACTCTGGCCAAACCATGTCATGCCATTGGCTGTGTGACAAGATAATTAAAACAAAAGAAATATTAAGGACAGTCGCCATCTCCTAGTGTGAATCTGTCAATGTGTATATGAGACTTAACAGTAAGTTATGTGTGTGACAGCCGCCATCTCCTGGTGTGATTCTGTCAATGTGTATATGAGACTTAACAGTAAGTTATGTGTGTGACAGCCGCCATCTCCTGGTGTGAATCTGTCAATATGTATATGAGACTTTACAGTAAGTTATGTGTGTGACAGCCGCCATCTCCTGGTGTGAATCTGTCAATATGTATATGAGACTTTACAGTAAGTTATGTGTGTGACAGCCGCCATCTCCTGGTGTGAATCTGTCAATATGTATATGAGACTTTACAGTAAGTTATGTGTGTGACAGCCGCCATCTCCTGGTGTGATTCTGTCAATATGTATATGAGACTTTACAGTAAGTTATGTTTGTGACAGCTGCCAGTATGTAATTATCCTGCTCGTTGTGGACAAGGATAGCGTTCATTGTTTCCAAGGAACTTCGTCATGACGTCCTGCAACCAGACACGACAGACGTGCAATCCACGAGACGCCACACTCGCAATATGCAGATGCAATTCACGAGGCTAAATGTATAAAACCGAATCACGTATACTAAAACTAACCAAAACCATCGCACATAAAAAATAAAAATGTTGACATTCAACCGTTAGGGAATCAATTTTGTACACATAATATATTGAATCACCAAGAAGGTAATATTTGACGATTTCAATTGGGAAATGAAAAGTGTTATTTACTCGAGGCCTGTTAAATACGAAAGCCATGTTTAATGTGTACAGCTCTTGGCAGCTCTCCGGGAAACATGATTATTTTGGGAACTGTCTCTCGTAATATCCGAACTAAGCACCATAGTGTCCAAACAGCACTTGTTTACGAGTCGGGCTTCTTAATGCCTGAAGCTGGCGATTTTCTACGATCGTAATTTTCTACCAGCAGTATTCATATTCACCCTCACCTGTCAAATTGACGGGAGATATCTATCCCTGAATGTCAAACGGCTAAGCCACGTATCTCAAAATTACACCTAATTAGGGAAAAAAGGTCATGTGCTGTTTTCAGCACGGACCAACTAAATAAATTACGCCGCGAAGTCCATGCATTGTGCCACATGTCAGTGCCTTTTCACTCCGATGCCATCTATAATTCATTTCAAATGGACATTGATGATCACGTCAATTTCAATAAAACGCTTTTCAATGGTCATCTCTTTCAGTTCATCCATGATAGTCGGAATGCATATAGCTCGTGTTGTGATGGGCTTGGTCAAGCAGAACAGGGAAAGGTTTTCAAGATACGCGGAAGGTTTTTGAACCCTTATCCAAATCTGGTGATCTTGTCGATTCATGGTTGGGGCATACAATAATTAATAATGGCCCTGACCATTATTTTGCAAAATATGAGATTGTTTCACTTAGTGAGTGAGTAAATATGGTTTTACGCCGCTTTTAGCAATATTCCAGTAATATCACGGCGGGGGATACCAGAAATGGGCTTCACACATTGTTCCTTTGTCGGCAATCGAACCCGGATCTTCGTCGTGACGAGCGAACGCTTTAACCACTAGGCTACACGACCGCCCCTGTTTCACTTAGGAAAACTGTAATCCAGTGGTTGATGCAGTCTACGTGGACGCCATTCAAGTGACCTTTGAAATATTATAGTTTGTCGTGGCGTGTCACCTTGATGTGGAGGAAAGGACAAAGTGATGAAGGTCTTTGCAGGTCACTTTTGTGAAATTCACGAGCACGGGTAAGATGCTACCAAACCTAGAAACATAATCGGGCCGAACCTGGGATTTGAACCCACAGTCATAAATGTCTGACACGCTTGGTCGTAACTATGCACGTTGAAATAGCTGAGCCCCAGACTGCTGGGAGCCGCGTGTCTTCTTCGAAGATAACTGCGTGCACGCAACCCGCCAAACACAACAGAGTCTACATAGTTATGTCAACAACTGTTTTACTGATAAAAGTTTGAAGCATAATTATTCAATTCTGATTCATAAACTGTTATGTTAACTGAGGTCATTTTGAGACTACATTAACTTTCCATGCTTCAATTTGTTTGGAGATACAACCGTCTCATTAAACTTTCCCCGAGAACGTCAGGTCCTGGGTTCTATCCCCGGCCGCGTCATACCAAAAGACATTAAAAGATTGTACTTGTTGTTACCCTGTCTGGCGCTCGGCATTAAGGGGCTAAAACACACACACACACACACACACACACACACACACACACACACACACACACACACACACACACACACACACACACACACACACACCGTCGCTCAAAAAGTGCAATAATCTTGGACGCGACGTTAAACCCAATATGGTGATATTTACAACCTGAGGCCAACCAATTAGCGTGTTTACTAGGACACGCCATCATGCTGGATGAACCCCCATATACATGCTTATATCAGCAGTAAATATGCCATATACCTTAACCATGAAGTAGCTTGCAAGCTGTTTTTGCCCAGTACACAACGTTGCAAGTCTGCACGGCGCACAACACACCCTAAACTACTTGCTGTGTCATTCGAAAACTGATTTGCTTTTGTAAGTCTCTGGTCTTACAAGAGAAACAGACCTTCAATATTGAAGAGCAAGGCGTGTCTTGAGTGACGTCAACATGGATTGGGCACACCAGTGGTTGATAGAATGGGCACCACTGACTCCATATGCATGCACAACCAAAGTGGGTAACAGATACAGCGTCTTCATCCCTAGTGTCACTATTACAGGTATATACCCAAATAATGAAGCAGTCAATATCAACTGCATTTGTTTCCACATCTATAATTTCAAACAATAAATACCCCTCCATAATCAACCGTTGACAATTTTATGTATAAAAAAGAATATCATCACATATATAATATTGATTATTTTGTTTGTGTCTACAGGAATGTAAATTATGTATGTCTGTATATATGTTTATATTGATCATAATGTTTTGTCTCTTAAAATTGCATCTGTCCCGTAATGGAACGATTCTGCAATAAATATTATCTTATCTTATCTTATCTTATCTTACCCATACGTACTAGCATCCCTCGTGCCACTATTACAGGTATATACCCATACGTACTAGCATCCCTAGTGTCACTATTACAGGTATATACCCATACGTACTAGTCAGAGTGGAGCCAGATAGCCCCATGTTGGTCATGTGACAAGGAACAGGGGGACCATTCTGATACCTCCCTCTGTGATGATGTGGAGCATCAGCTATTAAGCCGATGTCAGTAAGGTGTAATTCCTAGTCACACATACATGCGTGTTCGGGGCTTTCCCTAAACATATATTTGCCCTTAAGGAGCATCACACGACTGACATTTGACGAAGTCACTGTAACGGTTATTATCTCAGACGTGGCGAACCAAAAGAGGTTAACGATGGCCACCAACATTGAACGTGAACTCCGCTGGCCAACAGGTCAGTGACAGGGGATGTTTCCAGGGGCCAACTCTCCCACTTGTGAAGGACAAAGGGGTGATGTCCAGTGGTCTACTCTCTTTTGCTAAACGAAACAGATATATGTCCAAGGTCGTTAAAACATACTATAACCATAAATGAAGGGTATGACAGGGAGACTCGGCTGGACGGTCGGTTGACCATGTTCATTGGGTGTATAGTCGTTATCATAAGTTCCTGGTGTGACATTCAGACTGCATTTAATTAGGATAATCATTTATTGCTCGTTTAATCTTGATAATAAAATTTAGCGAGCACATAGAGTTAAGTGGTGTTTGAATGAACTGACCTCGTTTTGCTTGGGCTGTCAGTTAACCCGAGCACAGTTCCTCTTTAAAGCGTGGTCACCATTCCACATAACAGCGTGTATACTGGGTTCATTACGGAGGAATGTGTACTGGAATTGTCTGCAAGGATGACTCGCTAGGACAAGGTGGATATAAACAGGAAAGGTTGGTCGCGGCCGCTCATCTGGGTGGTTAGCGTGGATGTTCACCGCGCATGGGTGTCATTCTCTGCATCAGTGCTGTGTGTGAAGCACATTATGAGTATCCCTGCCCCGATTTAGTTGAAAGTGGTTAAATTCTTCATATACCTTGTATTTTGAACAAATCTACCTCATTTGTTTTAAACATTCGCTCAGTGTTATTTGACAACACATCCCTAACATTTTCGTCGGACACTTTTGGTTAAAGTTTATAATATATCAGTCTCTTTCTGAAATGTATGAACATTAATCTAAGCCGTGGATGGAATTGTGCATGTTTTGCAAACAATTCTTAGTAATTGGGTTTTAAAGTAAACAGATAATGCTCTGTCTCCTGAACGATGATATTTCAAAGTGTTCTCTGAAGGCGGAATATTTTCTCGTCGTACGGCATTATAAAAGAAATTACGTCAGACAATTTCTTCTTAAATGAAGTAAGGATGTGTGTGTGTGTACGTGAGCGTGCTTGCATGTGTGGTGTGTGTGTGGTGTGTGTGTGTGCGTGCGGGTGAAGTTTGGTGTTTGTGTGTATGTGTGTCTATCTGTGTGTGTGTGTGTGTGTGTGTGTTTGTGTGTTTGTGTGCACATCGGAATGTACATCGGATCATCACTCTTTCTATGCGGACAATGCCAAGCTGCTAAGACAATATCTCTCCTTCAATACCTGCTAGCGCCGTCCGTGGTGTGGAACAGGTAGGCAGATCATAATACCATCAGTGAGTGAGTGAGTGAGCTTGGTTTTACGCCGCTTTTAGCAATATTCCAGCAATATCACGGCGGGGGTCACCAGAAATGGGCTTCACACATTGTACCCATGTCCGGAATCGAACCCCGGTCTTCGGCTTGACGAGCGAACCACTAGGCTACCCGACCGCCCCTAATACCATCAGTATTATTAACTTTATGACTAATAGTATTTCACAGGAACGTGGCTTCTGTCGTTCTCATGTGCTGTGCAATCACGTTGTGATGACGCTCGTGAGATAAACATCCACACTGTAATTTAAAACTGTAAGCAAAACTTGAGTCACCAAGCGCTCTCATGACCGGAATCTCTGCGTCGGAATGCGCAACACACATCCGGGTCTACAGACATGACTCTCCTGGCCATGAACATGGATTATCTTGGACTTCTTTGAAACATTTGATTTACGTCTTTAATGAAAGTTCCTATGGGAAATTCATAGCTTACGGCAGTTCATTTACTTTTGAAACATCATTTGTTTGTGATATTAAATTCAATACCTTTGAAGTCGGTAACACGAGAACGACATTTCCAATATGTCTCCTTCAGAGAACATATATAGGGTTATAGCTTCCGTGGATCACATGGCCAAACATGGCAACACGTACAATGTAGCTATATACGTCACGTGGTGTTGAAGCAACGTACGGGGCCGACTATTTCACACACCGCAAAGAGTTATAATGGTAAAACTCGGTGCCCCACGACCTTCACATTGAGAGAGGAAGATATTCGAACACACCATTAGCAGGAAGAATATGTACCTTGTGTGCAAGTAACGAAATAGAAGATGAGGAACACTCTCTGTTGAAATGCCCTCTCTACAAAGATCTGAGACTGGAACTAAAATGATCACCTGCCTTAGCTTTGCCCCCAATATACTACAAAATCCACCAGCGCCTTCTCCTATTTCATTTACAAAATGTTCATGCAAAGAAAATCTGCGACTCCTTTGTAGACCATAATATTAGCATTATGTGTTTTCCACTGTGTATATCAATGTTTATAATGCCGTGAACATCCGGGATAGAATAGGTCTTCAGCAAACCATGCTTGCCGTAAAAGGCGACTAAGCTTGTCGTAAGAGGCGACTAACGGGATCGGGTGGTCAGACTCGCTGTCTTGTTTGATGCATATCATCGATCCCAATTGCATGGATCGATGCTCATGTTGTCAATCACTGGACTGTCTGGTCAGACTCGATTATTTACACAGACCGCCGTCATATGGCTGGAATATTGCTGAGTGTGGCGTTGAACAATAAAATAAAATAATATTTTTTTATATTTTCTTGTGATTTTCCGACCGACAAATGTCACATCGTCGTCCCTAGCAACCATGCACGGTACACTGCTCTACATCACAAACTCCACTTCGGACACATCATGTCACGGCCTAACTTACGCCCCGTGGCGCGTCATCGGCCAACTCCATCTTCCCTGCGCCACTGAACGAGCTGTTGGATTAGAAATAATCCGCATGATCAATCATTAGTGTGACATCCTTGTTTTGTCTGACAGGAGTCTGCAGCAGGGACCCATGGTTTATTTATGGCAGTGTAACACACGATGACACAAAACAGAGAAAGCAATCTACGGTGGTTTGATGTTCATGTGATATAGCTGCGATCAATCAGATGATTGAAATTAAACAAACAGTACATATGACTGGCCTCTGAACCACGTCATGGATTATTCTTGGATGTTTTTGTCATTAAGCGAGTCCGTTCGCACAGCGAGGTGGAGGCACACGTCAGAGTGGACGGGTGTGTGTGTGTGTGGGGAGGGGGTGGTGGGGAGGTGTGTGTGTGTGTGTGTGTGTGTGTGTGTGTGTGGCTTGGGGTTGTTTTTCAAAGCCCGTCTTCTGGATTCAATAAATAAACGTATATGATTAATCAATTTTAGGTATAATTTGGGGTATTTATAAAACGTAACAAACCATTTGAAGTTAACAAGAAAAAGAGCATAAATACTTGTCATATAGATGCAGATGTTGGGAATGGATGATATTAACAACCAATAACCGTATTTACTTGGACACGCCCACATTCTGAATGAACGCCCATATACATACCTGGCGCTTATATAAGCAGTTAATATGCTAAAAACCATATCCACGTGTCTATCTTACAGACCCTGATACAAATATACCAAATACAAGTCTATAATGTTTGGCAAGTCTAGATTTCTGCAATTTCACTGAAAATGAAGAGAGTCTCTGGGCTCCTGTTTCTTATATTTTTGTTAAGATAATTGAACAACTGTTTTTTTCTGTACGATATGTACTTTTCAGAGACTAGATGTTTGTCTACATGTCCATGAAGCAGCTTGGAAGCTGTTTTTTTGTCCCGAACACAACTCATCTTGGGATGTCATTCAAGAACTGGTTTCCTTTTGTAAGTCTCTGGTCTTACAAGAGAAACAGACCTTCATTATTAAAGAGCAAGGCGTGTCTTGAGTGACGTCCACATGGACTGGACAAACCAGTGGTTGATATTATGAACACCCGACCACCTCCAAACGAGGCTTAATTAGGTTATTATAAAATGCGACAGTATGTGAATCGGGTGTCTAAAATGGCCGCTGTATGTGGGTTATACCTGGGTTCTGATGTAGGAGGGCCTCTGTGATCTGGTTCCTCTTGTACCGACTCATGTTAGCACAAAGCCAGACGAGTATTGTTTTGATTTGTTTGTTGTTTATATTTAACGCCACTATTCCAACTATATGACGGCGGTCTGTAAATAATCGCGTCCAGAGCAGACAATCCAGACATGGCCAACGTCCCGCGTCGGGGATACACTGACACGTAATCAAACAAGTCCCAGCGCCTTGTGAGTGAGAATGGTTTTACGCCGCTTTTAGCAACATTTTAGTAATATCACAGCGGGGGCCACCAGATATAGGCCTTACGCAATGTACCCACACATTGTTGGGTATCGAACCCGGGTATTCGGCGTGACGAGCGAACCTCTAGGCCACCCCACCGCCCCCTCACAGAAAGACATATTCTGACCTAGAATCCCAACGGCCACGGCTGTGGTACGTCTATGCTAAATAACAATAGTTACCAGAGAGTTACGTACGCGTTTGATACGAATATTATAGTTGTTTTGAACCTTAAGTTTGCAGCGTTTCGGCAACAGTTTTCGGCCTAGTAACGTTTTGATAACATTTGTAAATTTTGGTCAAATCCAGTTTTCAAGCGCATACTTTCTTTTGCCAAATACAGTAAACTACGTTTATAACGACTACGCTTATAACGAACTGACGGCTAAAACGTACTGTGTGTTTGGCCCCGGTCAGTTGCTGTACATAGGTTGTATATATGCTTATAGCGAACTGCGGTTATAGCGGACTAAAATTAGTCGTCATAACCGTAGTATATTGTAGTTAAGATCGCTTCAACAGAAACTTCGCAATCTCCAACTTCGTTATGTGTAGCTGCATGTATACCCGGAATTCGCCGTTGGGTCTTTTAGCCGTGGCAGGAACTTCGGCACCTTGGTCCGAATCCCGGTTCTTCCTGATAATGTTTCTTGGTTCCACAGCACCACAAATGAGTCTGCGGCGTTAAAACCCAACTCACTCACTAACCAGTTCACCCACACCCAGAAAACAGTCTGACCCTCTTATAACGTAGACAACGGATCTGATTACCGAAATCAGCTGGTATTTCTTGTGGACGACATGTATTTATAATACAGTGATGTGATGTGACATACCAGTCGTGTAATCTTATAAGTAGACCAATATACAGTAATCAAATTGAGTTCTCGACGTAAAACTAGTAATGACATACTAATAGGTAGCCGCAAAGGCGCGCACCTTGTCATACAAAAAATAGACGCATGCCCAGTCAGAACTTGACGTCAACGCTTTTTCCGTCGACTGTCTGAGGGGACCTTCGCTGTTTCGGCATCTTCGCCCTTTAGATTCAGCGGATGTTCGGCATCATTGCGAACATGAGTAAAGCCCTACTTTGGGAAACTAAGAGACTAACGAAACCCGATCAGTTTCGATGTTTTCATAGCAGCCCATCAACCAGACAAGAGGATAATAATTATTTTCATTTTCATTCTAAACATTTCATTGGTATTGACGATTAAACACTCCCTAGCCCAAATAAATCTAACAAAAATAAACAAAGCTTGCCCCGATGGTATCTCAGAGCTACAAGACTAAATGTAAATACATTTTGGCGTCTAGTCCGAAGTCTGTTGACCCAATCAAATATATGTCCCGCCATTGTGTGTTGATAGGGTACGCGGTTTGGAAACCGTGGCCACGCCTGCGGTTCTCTGTTCGCTTGGATGCACCAGAAAACTGGTCAGCGGAATATTTCTGCACTTAGACATAGATTTGGATTAAAATGTTTTATGTTGAAACATACTCAAAGGAACAAACTCATTGATAAAAACAATCAGATGCCGGGGACTCCGTTCAGGAGTGTGTTCAATGATCATTGATTCCAGCTTTTAAAAGCTTCTTGGTCAAGAATTATAGGAAAGGGTTTTCAATTTCGGTAAAAAGTTTTCGAAGCTCACAAAGCGTCGTTCCAGAGACGTTTTCCTGTAATAGAAGTCATTAAAATGTAAGAGGCGCCTTTTACACTGAGTCGCATGGAGACTCGGCGTGTGCACGGAATCACTTATGACTATAACAAAATGAAAAAAAACCAACTAAATAAAACTGACGTTTAAAGTTAGTCTATCTCTTTTCATTAATGGCGCGTTACAAAACACACAGGTTCTTTGACTTAGAAATCTAGTCCTTTTCATGTGGCTTATCTATTTATTTGAATCCATTTTGTGTCTAATTGGGCAGACTGGACCGGGTCAGTCGCTTTTCCATTACAAATAAACTGAGCCAATGACCAAACAAACTGACAGTAAAGTACACGCAATATATTTTAAAAAGTCGATTGAAAAACAAGAATATTATAGCGCCTGTATTCCGAATGATGAAACAAACTGCATCAGGATTAGTTTTATCCCGGGGAGGTTTAGGTACAAGAGATGGGCTTCACCCATTGTTTCACCCAGGTGGGGAGGGTTAGGTACAAGAGATGGGCTTCACCCATTGTTTCACGCAGGTGGGGAGGGTTAGGTACAAGAGATGGGCTTCACCCATTGTTTCACCCAGGTAGGGAGGGTTAGGTACAAGAGATGGGCTTCACCCATTGTTTCACCCAGGTGGGAAGGGTTAGGTACAAGAGATGGGCTTCACCCATTGTTTCACCCAGGTGGGGAGGGTTAGGTACAAGAGATGGGCTTCACCCATTGTTTCACCCAGGTGGGGAGGTTTAGGTACAAGAGATGGGCTTCACCCATTGTTTCACCCAGGTGGGGAGGGTTAGGTACTAGAGATGGGCTTCACCCATTGTTTCACCCAGGTGGGAAGGGTTAGGTACAAGAGATGGGCTTCACCCATTGTTTCACCCAGGTAGGGAGGGTTAGGTACAAGAGATGGGCTTCACCCATTGATTCACCCAGGTGAGTAGGTTTAGGTACAAGAGATGGGATTCACCCATTGATTCACCCAGGTGGGGAGGGTTAGGTACAAGAGATGGGCTTCACCCATTGTTTCACCCAGGTGGGGAGGGTTAGGTACAAGAGATGGGCTTCACCTATTGTTTCACCCAGGTGGGGAGGGTTAGGTACAAGAGATGGGCTTCACCCATTGTTTCACCCAGGTGGGGAGGTTTAGGTACTAGAGATGAGCTTCATCCATTGTTTCACCCAGGTGGGGAGGGTTAGGTACAAGAGATGGGCTTCACCCATTGTTTCACCCAGGTGGGGAGGATGAGAGAACGTTTTAACCACTTGGCACCTTCACTGCTCCAAGTGGAACATGAACTTGTTTAATAACAACATTATCCAAGAATTCATATTTATACTAGTATTCATATTCCTGATAAAACCAACCCTCTAAAAAATTTATGAACCCTCCAAAAGAATGGTCAAGTCTTCTTGTCAGGACTGTATTCCGCATGTTTAAGCTGAGACCAACACAAGGGCCCAAACCAGATAAGATAAATTCATGCATTTATGCTGTGTATATATATACCACGTTCTCAACTCTGTACAATATAAATGCTCTATTTTTGAACCAGGTCCCAAATGGGCGTTTTCGAACGAGAAGGAAAAGAAAAAGAAATTCTATTCTATCAATACAGTATCAACACTAAGAGTACGCTGCCAGCCACTTCATGATATACATAAATGAAAATAATATGTAATACCTCTATATATAACGTACAGCATGTACATCTACCTTTCATGTCTACAGTTATATTTATTCCAATATGTAGATAGTTTGTACCCTGCCCTACGAGGGTGTTCTGTACAATAACATTCTTCTTGATTCATTTACTGCTCTTCACACATGAACTCCCCTCACCCCCACGCTTCTCTCAACCCACTATGTTTTAGCACATCTAATTTCCATATACCGTTACCCATATGGTCGAACACAAATAAAGGAGTCTGGACCAGACAATCCAATAACTGACATCATGAGAATCGTTCTTCGCAATTGGGATACGATGCCATGCATCAACTAAATCAGCGAGCCTGACCACCCGATCCCATTAGATACCTTTTACCACATTTGACTTGTCTGACTCAGTCCCTGAACCATACCATTTCCCCTCCCCCCAGCCCTTTTCTGCAATGCAAAAGCCCTAAAGGAAGCAAGTCTAGATTTTCTCAGGTTCAGGTTCTGAATCTCCCGTCTTACTGGGGCTCCTTTTCAATTTAGATGGAATTATTTATTTCTATCAAAATTATATATTTTCAGAGACTAAGCGTTAGTCTAACAACTGACAAGCATGCGTTACTGGAGACCAGTGCTAACCAGTTCTTCACATATATGTACGTTAATAGTACATTGTATAGGCGTTGAAACATAGCACACATATAAACAAGCTGTCTTATACAAAAAACACCCCAGTTCTCCAAGGATATCTCATTTACTGCCTGTTCGTATTTTTTTAAGTTGTGGAATCGAATAATGGAATTAACTACTTTTTTGTCGGCAGACATACTCGTCACAAAAATGAACGCTTGAAAGGAAGAACTCGCCCCCGAAAAGAATGCGTCACATTTACAAGTTAAATTATGCCACAAACGTATTATTAGAGGGGTTTGAACAGCCACTGCGCTACACCCAGTCTGCAAACCACAGAGTTCCTCGCCGCCGTCTGTCGGTATTCATGTCATTTCCTTCCATCATTATCACCACAATTGTACGTTTCAAAACGTTGTCAATATCACCCTGGCGAGACCTTTTAATAAAGACTGACTAGCCCCTCAGTCATCCTTTTCGTGTACATATCAGTTGTCAATTTCAGCTGTATTCATTTACCTTGGTATGACGGCTTTACAGCCTGAAATGGAGACAGAGAACCTATTGCACAAAGACTAACCTTTTTCTTAACATTAATCAAGTAAGCTGTAAAGCTCGACCAGGGCTGATGAAAACAGAATGGTTTACTTTTGGTGGCTTGAGTAACGGATTTCATTTCGACTGTGATCAATATCCGACTTGAGCTTTAAGATAATTACTCGTAGTCTTCGTACGGCACTATGTTGACTGGTTGCGTGTGAGGATGAGCCTTGCGCTGATGTGTAATCACATATCGTATTAAGTTGTAGGCCGAGCCAAGTCTAGACGGCATGGCAACTAGCGACTCTGATTGAATGAAATTGAATAAATATTCGTGAAAGTGGATTATTGAAGTGTTCTTGGGTTTCTTTTGTGAAGTTGTGTTCTAAGTATCAATTCTCCACAGTCTTGTATGTGTATAATATGTGTATGATAACAAACCACGGTCATGGCCTGTTTTGTCGGATGAGTGAATGGGTTTTAATCCCTTTCAACTGCGCGTCGGTTATAACACAGCGTGTCGGCTTCGTGTGGAGCATATAGTCTCTATAACTGACCACGGAGGATATAGTTAATAACAAAACTCCCCATTCCAATCTCAGCCCTTAGCAGCCTATACTCTTCCCATTCCCAGATCTAGGCCTGAAATGTAAAAGACTTGACGGTTTCTTATACTCCGTAGTACAGACACTAAAACAAATATTTACAAAAAAGCCTCCCTTCCAATTAAGTCAGTTTCAGGGTCTGTGCAGTGGAGAGTCTCTGGGCTCTAATCTCATTAAAATCAGATCTCAGTTCTCGCTTCCGCTGAACGAAGATTTGAGGACATCCCATTACAGGTCACGTCACAACGACCTTTCATCCGACCAATCAAAGCGTCGCTTACTAGAACAGGAAAGTGACAGTCGGAATGTGTTTTCTAATCATACAACCTCGAAAAGGTTAATACGGGGTATTCCGAACGACAGTGACGAGTGATTCCAAACGATACACATCGTCTGTCTTTCGCTTCAATTGGATAAACAATTGAACCGATAGACTTTCCATAGTCCGCGGGAAGTACTGTCATACAATCTCTGCCATAATTATTTTAGCCATTCCAGAATTTTCTTTAGTTCAGTTTTCAAATGTCAAATCGAGAGCTTTGTCAAAATATTTGTCAAGCGTAGTCTGGAATGGAAGTCACTTCTTTTAAACTAGTGTCATCAACTTCTAGAAAGCTGCTTTCTGATTGGATGATGTTGAGCTTCATGTTAGTCACTTCATTGGTCGGTCAAAGTTCGCGAAAGGTCGTTCTGACGTAACTCGTAATGCGATGTCCTCAGATCTTTGTTTAGCGGGAGAAACAACTAATATCTGATTTTAATGAGATTGCTCTTGGCTTCTGTTTAATATTTTATCAAGTTTAAACAACTGTTTTTCTATAAAATATTTTCATGTCAGAGACAAGAAGTTTGTCTATGTTCCTCCATATTCGAGGGTTCCGTAATAGAAATACGCAACCTCACACCAGGGACTATATTTAGTTTCGTTGAAGGAAGGCTTGAAGTGATGCAGGTCTTAGACGTTATTGCATGAAAGAAGACCAGATACAAATCTGAACGTCGTCTTCAGCTTAGTGATAACCGATACCATAACACCCCTACACAGTACACACCTTCCGCTAGCCTTGTGTCAAGTTACAAAATGTACAAAACAACGTGGTCATTTTCCCCCAAGATGCTAATAATCTGATACCATCAACACCCAACGTGTAAAGCCTGTCAGTCTATTCAGGCGCGTGTCATGTTGCCTCAACTTGTATGATGAATGACCATCGCCCGACAGGGACGCAGACAACGTCGCTGAGATTCTGTGATGTTTGTATTAACAACTTAGGACTCGAAAGAGAGCATTGACAAACTCCTTTATTCGTTGTGAGAATAAACACTAGCCAGCATAGTCACCCTGGCGTGGTCCTGCCCGGCTGTACCATCCTCCCAACTTGAATACCGTCGGTTTGTTTGTCTCGGGTTAATTGAAAACTGTTTTTTTTTCTCCTGGGACAGATTGAATTGCTTACTAATTGAATCATAAAAAGTCCTTTTAACATAACATCAAATATTCAACGAAGAGTATGTTTTTGATGCAATTGTGAATTTAAGGATTTGGTATATTTGGGAAAAATAATACAATTCCTGCTGAAATTATGTGTTGATCAGAGCTGCTTTATTTGATTAAGGAAATGGATGCTGTCTTTTTGTCGTTCCGGTATCCCCACTAGACCTTTATAAGGTCTAACAATGTGAACAACACTCAGAGCTGCCCTACAAACCGTCAGTGACGAGTATTGACCCATTGGCGGGTCAGATCGCCGCAAGCTGAGAGCATCCCAACGCCACTGACCTGTCATCGGTCAATCTGAGGACATGGTCCAGTGACAACGTGGACACCAAGGCCACTTGTGACTCGCACTCGCTCACCTCTGCCCAATTAGTTCGGACAAGGTCAGTTCAGGTTGACCATTACAAACGCAGGACAGATAGCGGCCGAGAAGTTGGAATCGGTTTGCTACATAATGAAGTACCAACCACAACGCGTGTTTTTTACACCTTGGGAATTTTCATGTGACCATTATTTGTTTTAATTTTCGAGAAAAAGACGTGTTTTGTGTAATATATAAGATTTCATAGTCTCTATGTTAGCCAACTTTGGACTTCCTGCTATGTAAAACTCACTCTGCACTACTGTGAAATAGATGCTAAATCCAACTCACTCACTCGTAGGTGAATTCATTGCAGTAACGACAGCACTACGACAGTCTGTAGCACCAAGTATCTGCCTGTTTTGTCGCCAGTTTTTCCGTGCGACCACACGTCAATCTGCTATCATTATCACCAACTCAGAATGCTTTCAAAGTGTCATCTTGCATGATGTTTGTGCTGGTAACGTCCTCATGTCACCGTGTTGCAGTTGGCATCAATCAGTATCAAATTTCCAGTCAACATTTCGATGGAAACGATGATTAGCGGTATTTAGATATTAGTTTGACATAGATTTAGAAACACATCTTGTAGATGTCATTGAAACCGAGTACCCATTCCAGTGTATGCGCTTGTTGTAACGTCTGAGTTTCTTTCTTATACGGAAAGTTCTGTAAATCTTGTACAAAAGCGTGGAACACAAATTTGAATTATTTTTACTTTTTTAATACATAGACCTTTCTTTAGATGTGGTTCGTTTGTCCTTTCCATGTTTAGGCTTGTACGATATCCTTCTATTATAGAACTGTTCTGAGTGTCCCCCAAACCAGTACTCTCCTGCAGACTTCAAGACATCATCGTCTGTCAAACCGTGTCCCGTGGTGCATACATGCCGAAAGGCGTAATGGTCACTTGGGTCAAGCTCGAGACTGTTGGAGAACATTCTCTCCCAGAGGCCGATGTAACTCTGGTCCTGTGTCGTGCATCCTGAGAACCCCACGTGTCAACATCCCCCTGTGCGTATTGCCTTCCTCAGCTCAGACGATATGATAATACTGATCTTTTATTGTGTTTGTGCGGATCAGATACCCAACTGATAACACTCCTTCGAAGACTGTGTCCATAGTCTTCCAAGATGAGGGCTAGGTCGGAAGTTTCTTAAGTACAGATGTTGGATGTTTCCTTTGCATTGATTCGGTTTGGGTATCCTTTCATTCACGTCTCATTACCCGTTACCAAACTTCATTTCATCCTTTCATCCACGTCTCATTACCCGTTACCAAACTTCCTTTCATCCTTTCATCCACGTCTCATTACCCGTTACCAAACTTCCTTTCATCCTTTCATCCACGTCTCATTACCCGTCACCAACCATCCTTTCATCCGAATACACCCAGGTCTCATCACCCGTTACCAAACTTCCTTTCATCCACGTCTCATTACCCGTTATCAAACTTCCTTTCATCCTTTCATCCACGTCGCATTACCCGTCACCAACCATCCTTTCATCCAAATACACCCAGGTCTCATCACCCGTTACCAACCATCCTTTCATCCACGTCTCATTACCCGTCACCAACCATCCTTTTATCCGAATACACCCAGGTCTCATTACCCGTTACCAACCATCCTTTTAGCCGAATACACACAGGTCTTATATTATTACCCGTTACCAACCATTCTTTCATCCGAATACACCCAAGTCTCATCACCCGTTACCAACCATCCTTTCATCCAAATACACCCAGGTCTCATCACCCGTTACCAACCATCCTTTCATCCACGTCTCATTGCCCGTCACCAACCATCCTTTCATCCACGTCTCATTACCCGTCACCAACCATCCTTTCATCCACGTCTCATTGCCCGTCACCAACCATCCTTTCATCCGAATACACCCAGGTCTCATCACCCGTTACCAACCATCCTTTCATCCACGTCTCATTGCCCGTCACCAACCATCCTTTCATCCGAATACACCCAGGTCTCATCACCCGTTACCAACCATCCTTTCATCCACGTCTCATTACCCGTCACCAACCATCCTTTCATCCGAATACACCCAGGTCTCATCACCCGTTACCAACCATCCTTTCATCCACGTCTCATTGCCCGTCACCAACCATCCTTTCATCCGAATACACCCAGGTCTCATCACCCGTTACCAACCATCCTTTCATCCACGTCTCATTACCCGTCACCAACCATCCTTTCATCCGAATACACCCAGATCTCATCACCCGTTACCAACCATCCTTTCATCCACGTCTCATTGCCCGTCACCAACCATCCTTTCATCCACGTATCATTGCCCGTCACCAACCATCCTTTCATCCGAATACACCCAGATCTCATCACCCGTTACCAACCATCCTTTCATCCACGTCTCATTGCCCGTCACCAACCATCCTTTCATCCACGTATCATTGCCCGTCACCAACCATCCTTTCATCCGAATGCACCCAGGTCTCATCACCCGTTACCAAACGTCCTTCCAACTGATCGAAACCTCAAATTTACGGACTGTTTGCATTACCTTTGAGTAAATCTCTAAAGAGCTACGCGGGGACTACGTGGACGGTTTGTAATGTGTCTGCATAGCTACTCAAACACTACGCTTCTGCAAATGTCCATGAATGTTTGCAATACCAATTGCCCCTTTTGTGGGTCAAATTATTTTTATGCCGCCCCGGGCCTCGGTACAAGTGTCGTGTCGGATGACAGGTTATCCATTTTCGTTTAAGCATGGTCGATGATAAACGGTCAAATTTTGTTCGCTTTTCATATTTTAATGTTATTCATAAAAACACCCATTCTTCATTGAGTCTTACTGATACTTAAAGGATTACATACAGATTGAACAAGAACGAATAATGAATCAGATATAGATTATACGTTGACAAATAATATTGTCAGTATTATTAGCTATTTATTTTATTTGCATTGTTCAAAGAAATATTTTGTCGGTCATTTTGCAGATTTAGATTTGACGTCGAATACGTGCTCGTGATATTTAGGAATGACAATTACAAGTCTGTCTCACAGTCGTTGAACCTTATTATTTTCCCTTCCGTCCAACCCTTACTGTAATGCTGTAGCCATAAATGAAGCAAGTCTAGATTGTCCACAGGTTCTGAATCTCCCATCACACTGAGGTTCCTTTTCAATTTAAATGGAGTTGTCTGTTACTATCAAAATTATGTATTTTCAGAGACTAAGTGTTCGTCTATGCACCATTCTACAAGGCCCGTGCCGTTCACCTGGCTGTTCAAATGGCCGCGTAGCTCTGTAAGTGGAGATATTTATCTACTGTATCTGTTTGAAGGAATCCATATATCAGTGTATATGTATCACCTTTATCTGCATAATACATAATCATGAGAATCAATATTACGATATTTTAAAGATTTGTGTGGCCAGTGACAGACATATTTCAGACATTGTCAGTTGACTAATTAATGCTGGGCGGCGCCTTTGATCAATGGAGTATCCCAACACGGAAAATCATAAACGAGGAATTGAGAATCGATTTTGTAGGCGCAAAGATACCAAGCGTCTAAACAACCAAACTGGTTAAATAAGTATTATGAACCGACACCTATTATTTACATACACATTTAACTGTAATCAATATACAGTTAGTTTCCCTAAGGGTCGTACACGTTATACCTTGTGTTGATTTTGCCACACTGAATTAAACATTCTAAACATTATGTAATATTCTCCTTTGTCAACTTTTTTTATTCTGAGTGAGTGGTTGACTCACAAACACAACATTTACATTTAAAACATTTACAGCACATAATAGTAATTTTTGCACATGTGTAACTATACATAGGTGTTTTCCAATCCAAGTCGAATGCGTAGAGAGTTTACAGAAATCTCCCCATGAAGGAACATGTATTTGATTTAATCTGTAGTATTACGCCCAGTACGCCGGACGCCCAGTTCCGGGTGTTGGCAAAAAAGTTAGTATTGCTGATTACTGAATAGTGTCATTTTCAGAATACAGAACTATTGACAAGGAGCTTGCGCTTGGCAAATCAACAGATATTATGATGCTCTGACGTTGGCATAAACGGTCACGTGACAACATATAAATACAGTGCAAATTTACATTTGCATTTGTACCTGCTCCGGACCTAATGCACATTTACACCTGGTGTAAATATACACATATATGTATTGTGCACGTGAAGACAACTGGCCCACCGATGTTCCCATTAATTGTTTGAAACATCTCTTAGAAGTCGACGGATGACAAAGTAGACACAAGTTATTGATAACATCGTCTTTATTTTACTGTAATGACGACGTTCGGTATAGACCCTTACACCGTTGTCAGGCAGTGAAATAAAGAAGTTTTAATCCATAAATCGTGTCCTCATTGTACGCCGCGTTAGGAAACGTATTTATATATATATATATACCAACCAGCATGATACCGACGTATACATGTAACTGATGGCACGACGAGAAAGAAAAATAGTCTTTGAATGTGTCACATATTGTGAACACGGGTGAAAAAACATTACAATAAACAATAAAATGTCACATCAGCCGGCCCACGAGACACACATTGCAGTATGTACATTAAAAACTATACAGACCGCTGTAGCAGCTGATACATTTCTATCTGATGGTAATACCACGTATAGTACTATAACACGGGTTTGAATGTGCAGCCTCTATTGTAATATCACAATGGAGCTTACAATGTGATACACACATAAAGATCCATTGTTAATTTTGGTATAATTTCTAATATGGTATATGTACAGTATTGTGAAGTATACTCTTAAAGATGGATTTGGCCAAAAAATTACGAACGTTATCAAAACACCATTTGGATAGAACCAGTCACCGGAACACTGCAAACCTAGTGTCCAAAACACATCTATGATACCCGTATCCAATACATCACCATGAAATAGCCATTTCTTGTTTGTTTCATTCTCAGCCTTCATCAAACATGGTTGTATACTTTCTTTTGCCCGGTAGTGTAGCTGATACAAATACGCGATTGTCAATAAAAGGATATATTGAATCTTGGCGCGTCAGCTTGATGTAGTTTGGGACTGAATATTGTTTTATGTCGCACTAAGTAATATTTCAGCTGTGTCACGGTGTCATGTGCAGAGTTGTGTTCCTTCGGCACGCCAGACACCTCGAATGGGTTCGAATCTCGGTTCGCCCCGATTATGTGCTCCCGTGCTCTTCGGCTTCACAAACCGGTAAACGTCTATAGCGGCGTTAACCCCAACTGACTCACTCACTCACTCACAAACCGTGTCATAATCGGATCCAATCTACAGAGGGGTGGTTAACGCTGCCATCGACAGTATGTCGGTTATATCACGGCGTTTCAGAGTGAATCTAAGGTTGCAAAGAAGTTTGAAAACCACTTTAAGTCAACATAACTTTAACGATTTTAGACCCCTACATTGTTACACAATCGATCAACATTTTGATAACTTAAAAATTCAGACAATCTGCAATATTGTTGGCGAATCAATTATTCAACACTGACATCAAACATTTTATGATTAAAGCATCGATTGATATATTTTACTGCAATAACAGAATAATCATCGTTTTGAAAACATTAACCGAAAGAGTGAGTGAGTGAGTTGGGTTTAACGCCGCTTTTAACAATATTCCAGTTATATCACGGGGTGTCAGCTTAATGTGGGAGGAAAGCCCGAAGTGATGCAGGTCTCAGACGTTTACCACTTTGGTGAAACCCACGAGCACGGGTATGGTGCTGACACACCTAGGTTTCTGGCGTGCCCAAGGGACGCAACTCTGCACAGCGAATCGCGGCGCCTTGGACGACTGGGCCACCCGTGCCCCCGAACCGAAAAAATAAAAATGTTAGCAATGGTTAAAAAAAGAAAGGTAACTCTATCTCTCCAAAAACATTTAGGTTGATATGCAAAAACATGTTATAAAGAAATCATTCCTTTCCAAACTCAGTATTCCGAGAATGATTTCGAATTACGCTTGTGAATGTGATCTTTGACGAATGTTTTCAACACTCCAGCAATAGATGGCATAAGAATATATTGCGAAATGTCAAACTGTAAAAAGTGTAAGATTCACGGATGTATAACCAAACTATCCAAGATAGAACATCAAAGTTTCAAGTAACGATGTCTCGGGTGTCCAGTCATGTCGTGCAATTGTTTGAATTTCAAAGTATGAAATGACGCGGTAAACAAGAGGCAACAAAAACGAAACACTATGATGGTCGTGATCAAATCTTTCTTCTAACAACAGTGTAATTCCGGATTTGTCGAACTGAATGGACTACTGCTATTTTGAAACAGGTTCGAATATTGTGGGACGTTTAGATTGATAGTGAGTGAGTATTGTTTTCAGACGATTTTATCTATATTCCAGCAATGTCACGGCACCAGAAATGGGCTTGACACATTGTACCCAAAAGGGGAATCGAATCCGGGACGAGCGAACGCGTTAACCACTAGGCTACCTCACCGCCCCTTTGATATGATAAGGACAGTTGGGAATATGGTCTGTGTCGAGTTAGTGAGTGGTTACGTTCGCCTCTTTTAGTAATACTGAGCCTTCGTTGTGACAGGCGATCCATTTGTCAAGACCACCATTCCGAGATGTTTCGCAAAAAGCCAAAAGACCCAAACATATTGAAACTTTATCAACTAGAGGCCGGGTTAGTCTTTGATTTAAAACTACGGAATGTCGAATTTTGCTGATAGTGGAATTCAAGTCCTCGAGGACTCATCCAGATATAATACAGATGTAATAGCTTCGTTGGGTGTCACCTTTGAAGAACTTTGACATTTCAGTTATAATAACCTAACGGCGTTAAAGGTCAGAACGATTGTACAGCAACATTAATCGAGTCTGTCTAATGAGAATGGAAGCAATGTTTTCTGTTTACCCATTCTCCTACCCAGAGTTCCTTGCGCCCGACCTAGCTCCATTGCCACACGACGGGCGTGGGGGTAGCCTAGTGGGTGAAACGTTAGCTCTTCACGCTGAAGGCCCGGGTTCGATTCCCCACATGGGTACAATGTGTGAAGCACAATTCTGGTATCCCCCGGCGTGATGTTGCTGGAATATTGGTAAAGGCGGGGTAAATTCATACTTACTCACTCTGTGATATGGCAGAGTGATGTGGCGAGTAGTCACATCTTACTCAACATCAAGTTCATTCAACAACTTGCATGCCTGTGAAGATCCGGGGTAGAAAAGGTCTTCAGCAACCCGTAAAAGACGACTGTGCTTGTCGTAAGAGGCGACTGCTCGTATCCCAACGATGCTCATGATGTCAGTCGCTGGATGGTCTGGTCCAGACTCCATTATTTACAGACCCCCGACATATAGCTGGAACATTGCTGAGTGCGGCGTTAAACAACAAACAAAAAAACAAACCACAACCTGCATTTTTCTTTTCATATATTTCATTTTTTAAAGTTTGAGAAAACATACGCCATGAAGTGGTTAACTTTCATTGAGAAATTATAATATAACGTGAAAAACTATTTCCATGTGAGTATTTATCCATTGTTTACAATGATTCCACTTGTCAGTCATACAGACTCTGAAACAAATATATTCATCAATACAGCCAATGCAAGTTTATAAAAGTGGGCAAGTATAAATTACTGAAGTATCCGAAAATGAAGAGCGTCTCTGGGCTCTTTTTTATTATATTTTATTAAATTTTATTAAGATAATTTATCAACTTTTTTTTCAGAGACAATGAAGCCCTGTGGTGATTTTGATGTTTATAGATCAATTGTCATACTCCTTATTTTCGCATTTGTAGCAGCACATCTCTATACTAGCGCAAACCTCTGATCTGCAAATGGAACTGAAAGGTTTCAACATGGCCAGACTGCTCAGATTTTAGAATAAGCG
Source organism: Haliotis cracherodii (assembly GCF_022045235.1). Classification (NCBI taxonomy): domain Eukaryota; kingdom Metazoa; phylum Mollusca; class Gastropoda; order Lepetellida; family Haliotidae; genus Haliotis; species Haliotis cracherodii. Next base: position 669,200 of record NW_027266279.1, read on the forward strand.
CGTTTGTTGACAAACAAGAGAAAAGTCCGGTCACGTGATATGTAAAGTGGCATCTTTGCGCCGGAGTGTTCAGTTGCGTGGAGATTGTCTGTTTCACACTCGATTATCTGGAGATCGCAGTTGTGTAAAATTAACATTGCCGAGTGCGAGATTAAACAACAAACAAACGAAACAGGAACTTATTCCAGCCCCGAGAGAGCAACTTCACATCACAATGGGCCGTTCAGAGCCAGGGTCACATAATCTATTTGTTTTTCATGTGTTTTCGGTCAATACAAAGTGTATGTTAGCAGAGGTACTCAAGTTGGGAAAGGGTGGTACATCACTCAAAATAGATCAGTTAGAAGTAGAATGGGTACCCGGGAGGATGTAAGGGATGCAGTCTCTGATACTCTACTCTTCCCTTGTCACACTAGCATGGGTACCCGGGAGGATGTAAGGGATGCAGTCTCTGATACTCTACTCTTCCCTTGTCACACTAGCATGGGTACCCGGGAGGATGTAAGGGATGCAGTCTCTGATACTCTACTCTTCCCTTGTCACACTAGCATGGGTACCCGGGAGGATGTAAGGGATGCAGTCTCTGATACTCTACTCTTCCCTTGTCACACTAGCATGGGTACCCGGGAGGATGTAAGGGATGCAGTCTCTGATACTCTACTCTTCCCTTGTCACACTAGCATGGGTACCCGGGAGGATTAAGGGATGCAGTCTCTGATACTCTACTCTTCCCTTGTCACACTAGCATGGGATTAAGGGATGCAGTCTCTGATACTCTACTCTTCCCTTGTCACACTAGCATGGGTACCCGGGAGGATGTAAGGGATGCAGTCTCTGATACTCTACTCTTCCCTTGTCACACTAGCATGGGTACCAGGAAATGTACCTTACGGCAAGGAAAGGGTGTATTTTCAACATCGAACAGAAAGGTTATAAAAAAGAATGTTCCTAGTTCACTTTACTTAAATCTGAGCTGTGTTGTTTTTGTTCTGTAGAATTTGTAATCGTAAGGATGTAAAGATAGATATTTTTCCAAGGTACTTTACTCTAGACTGTGCAGCTGAGGAACCATGTAAGGGATCTGATCCTAATCCAGACTCAAGGATGCTGAACTGTGGATTGAGTAGCCACCCGTATGATGGGTACCCGTAAGTGAGTTTAAGAAAACTGATGTACTTAGTAAACCATGAGTGAGAGAACGTTGTTAACACAGCCCTCACCAGTGTTACAGCTACATCACGACATCACGTCACCCCGACCAGACAAACAACAGGTCGATTGAGTGAGTGGCGATGACCCAATATTTGAGGGATAGTTGTTTCCATGCACATAATTTCTTTCATGTTTTTGTATCAGCTACTTTCCGCTAGCTAGCTCACACCCTATTATCCAGGGTAGTATGTCTCTATTCTATTCATATATGAACACTTACCGACTCCATACACAGAACTTTTTTGTGAGCCCTATTCACATTGCCCGACCCCAACAAGCAACTGACGTTGATAAGCGAGAGGAATTAGGACCAAAGTTGGTGATAGCAGAGAATGAAGTGGTTAAAGGCCCTTCCGGAACTAAACTTTGGTGCGACTGGTTCCACGGTATTTATTACAATGTGGAGATATAATACACCAAATAGAAAGGCACCAATATTCCAGCTATAGCACAAGCAATAAAGAGCTTGGGACCTATTTTAATCTGGGTCCCCATGGAGAAAAGCAATAGAGTGCTGGAGACCTATTCATACCCAGGTCCCAACGTTTTACAAGCAATAGAGAGGACCTATTCATACCGTATCCCCACAGTGACAATAAATAGAGTGCTGGGGGTCTATTCATACCGGATCCCCACAGTGACAAGCAACAGAGTGCTGGAGACCTATTCATACCCGGGTCTCAACGGAGAAAAGCAATAGAGAGGACCTATTCATACCGGATCCCCACAGTGACAAGCAATATAATGATTGAGACCTATTCATACCCAGGTCCCAACGGTGACAAGCAACAGAGTACTGGAGACCTATTCATACCCAAGTCCCCACGTTGACAAGTAACAGAGTGCTGGAGACCTATTCATACCCAAGTCCCCACGGTGACAAGTAACAGAGTGCAGGAGACCTATTCATACCCAGGTCCCCACGGTGACAAGCAATAGAGTGATGGGGGCCTATTCATATCCAGGTCCCAACGGTGACAAGCAACAGAGCGCTGGAGACCTATTCATACCCAGGTCCCCACGGTGACAAGCAATAGATTGATGGGGACCTATTCATACCCAAGTCCCCACAGTGACAAGCAGTGTAGTGATTGAGACCTATTCATACCCAGGTCCCCACGGTGACAAGCAAAAGTGTGCTGGGGACCCATTCTTACCCCGATCCCTACGGGGTGATAATCAATATAATGACAGGGACCTATTCATACCCAGGTCCCCACGGTGACAAGCAATAGTGTGCTGGAGACCTATTTATACCCAAGTCCCTACGGGGTGATAAACAATATAATGACAGGGACCTATTCATATCTGTTGTGGGCTTTAGTCATCATCTTACCAGTATCAATGGATGAGACAAGAAGTTCAATGCAATATTGTTAACGCCATATTCCCCAAACCAGACACTGTCGTTACGCAAGTCGCCCCATTGATTTTGGGTCCACAGTATTTTCTGGTCAGGAAACATAAAAATATAATCACACAGAAACATCACCTGGCTGCGGCCGGCAGATTAAAACGACCGAGCACTAATCTGATAGAACCGATGCTTCTATCATTCATTCACAACTTTCATCCCGGACCGTCTATTCCTGGAAGTCGAGTTTGTTTACAGCGTTCTGCTTTAGCTCCAAGATCTAATATACACCACAAAGATGAACCGCTTTAATGTTTCCTATCTGCAGCAGAAGTTGGCGCTGTGCCAACGAGTAACAGTGCACGCCGGCAAAAACCCGACTTCATGCGCAAATGTACCCTTGGCACGGCACAAACACATGGATGGCACCACAACAACATCACTGAATCGAGCTGCGCCTGCGCGCCAGGAACTAGGCCACATAAGAACTCAAGTTCACAGGGGCCACTTGGTGCCAAAAGGCAACGTTTAAAGTCAGAACTGGAACATGCTACATGGAGCGACTTTCTCGTTTCGTTTACTCGATAAGAGTAGAGCATTTGATGTCGGATAACAAGGGTCACTCTGGCGACGGGCGAACGGTGGTCATTTATGAAAGCTCATATTGCACGTGCAAAACGTGCACTTGAAGAATGCTTGGTCTTGAACACTCGGCTGCTATTTTCGATGCTTTAGCTAACATTTGTTGTTGGTTTTCGTAAGTAATGTATTGTTTTTTATGGGTTGTCTTCTTTATTACGCCTATTAATACTACTCGTACTCGTCAACACTTAGCCGGAATTGCAGCTTTTTTTTCGCCAAAGATTATTGCCTGATATTTCGATGAGATGACGCTTTACTGATAAAATGATCTGATTGTACAGATTCGCGAACACAAACCTACGTGATGAATAATATGAAGTCTCTCAGCATGAACTCTATTTGAATTGCTACGTTTATAAAACTAATGCATGTATTTATACCATGTCGGTCTGCCCGAGTGGGTTCGAATCCCGGTTCGCCCCGATAGTTCCTCGGTTTCTAGTGCACCATACCCGGGCCGTGGGTTTCAACAGCGGTAAATGTTTGCCGTAAAAGCCGACTATGCTTGGCGTAAGAGGAGACTAACGGGATCGGGTGGTCAGGCCAGCTGACTTTGTTGATGAATGTCATCGTATCCCAAATGCCTGGAATGCTAAAGGAAGTCAATCACTGGGTTGTCTATTTCAGACTCGATTATTAACAGACTGCCGTCATACAGCTGGAATATTGTTGAAGTGCCGCGTTAAACAACAAACAAACCAAATTTGTAAATGTCTGAGTCCCGATTCAGTTCAGGAATTTCTCCCACAGTAAGCTGACACGCCGTGATATAACTAGGCTACTGTTAGAAAACGGTGTTAAACTCACTAACTATAAGCGGGACAAACTGGGATTCGAACTCACAATCATAGGTTTCTGGAGTGCCCATGGGAAGCAACTCTGCACAGTCAACTAGGCCACCCGTGCCCCCTTAATACATGACAGAAATATGAGTAGTTTTACCATCATTTATTATCCAATATTATTCTATGTATTATTGTTGTTTATTTTATCATCGGTGGAAAGTATCATCCCAATATCATGATGTTTGTTTTTACCACAGTCATGCTAAACTTCAGCCTGTGTCATCATTGGGGAGAACTTGGTGTACGGTGTACCCAAAAGAAAATCTAGCACTTGCCTGGTGCACGTCCTCCACCGAGATAGTAATATCCGTCCACTTCCGGTCAGTTCTGACAAGTCCGTGAGTAAATGCAAGATGATGGCAAGATGTTTGTATAGCCACTGATGGAACCATTATGCGCCCGTCTCAGCAACCGCCATGGCAACAGAAGAAGAACCAGAGGAGTGACGGTGGATCCCGGAAATAAACTTCAGGATCTGTCAGGGGAGGTAATCATGGAAACACATAAGGGTAAAATGAGTCCGCGAGGACTTAAACCGGATATAAACTACGTGAGGTTTCAAATCACGGGAGGTCATCAGAAATATGTATTTGAGCTATGAAAGAGAAAACTCTTACTAGGCTCCACTGGTCAAATGCTGCCGACGTCTGTAGTAGTAGTAGTAGTAGTAGTAGTAGTAGCAGTGTGTGCGTGCGCGTGTGTGTGTGTGTGTGTGTGTGTGTCCGGGAGAGAACAACACCCTTTTTCACAAATGATGTTTTTCCGCATTTTAACGATTTTATTTCGCGAAGGTTTTTTTTTTACAATTAGTGAGTGGAGATTGTTTTACGCCGCTTTAAGCATTATTCAAGCAATCTCACGGTAGGGGCTACCCCTTCGGCGGGGCGAGAGAACGCTTTAACCACAAATTATCCCGGTTTGGGATAAAATGTTTGTGTACCAAATGGCATATAGCCACAGAAAAGTTTTTGATCACTCTTGGTTGGTCAGGAGAAGCCACACATCACACCAAAATACATAATCCCAACAGCGTCACAATCAATTTCCTCTTCGCTCCGTTATCATTACTATCGTTCATAAAGCATTGTCGTCAGCATCATTATTATATCCAGCAACTCAGGCACACTTTCACTTCAGTCGTGTCAGCGCATCAAACTTCCTCCAGTCTGACCAGCATCCCAATCGTAGACTGTTCCATATCGTAAATCGTCTGAATCCCACTTCTTCAAGTTGATTTTAATTGGAAATACAAAACACATATGTTCTACTTTTCCGCGAGCTTGATAACCCACAGATAGCTGTCTCCGTTGGTCGAATTAATCAAAAATCTTCAAATTTGGGTCAAAGAGGCACTTAGTGCGCCTTCCTGTTTCGTAACTCTGTGTTACGTCTGTCACGTGACGACGACCACTTCTGGCCGCCGTTGTCTTAGACCTCCATTACCGGAAGTTTAATTGGTCAGTGGGTCGAAAGGAGGCGATAATAAACCTCAAAATAACTTCACTGACGTCATTAACTCCAAAATGTTACTTTTCCAGAGTCGTGCATACTGATGGTCTTTCGTGACGCATACGTCGTGAGTTGTCCACGAACAGCGTGCTCTACCGACATACAGTCGATTAGAATGGGGATTTTTTACACAATCTTTTCACGACATCCTGCATATATTGCTGACAACTGCCTTTTTGTTTAAACGAGTGACCCCCCCCCCCCCCCCCTCCCCCCAGCATTCAAACTATTTTTGAAATACTGTTGAAAACGACGTGAATCCACCATGTACCTATAAACTCCAGATACGGTAATGAAGCCCCCCGCCCCCCCCCCGCCCCCTCCTTCCCTATAATAAATGACCAGTTCCTTATACTTCGCTGTTTTCGGATTGACGCAAAGATATCCAATACAACCCATGCAAGTCTATAATGTTTGGCAAGTCTATATTACTGCAGTATCTGAAAATGAAGAGAGTCTCTGGGCTCCGTTTTACTGTATATACTGTGTGGTGTGTGTGTGTGTGGTGTGTATGTGTGGTGATGGTGGTGTGTGTGTGGTGTGTATGTGTGGTGGTGTGTGTGTGTGGTGTGTATGTGTGGTGATGGTGGTGTGTGTGTGTGGTGATGATGGTGGTGTGTGTGTGGTGGTGGTGGTGTGTGTGTGTGGTGGTGTGTGTGTGGTGGTGTGTGTGTGGTGATGGTGGTGTGTGTGTGTGTGGTGGTGTGTGTGTGGTGATGGTGGTGTGTGTGTGTGGTGATGGTGGTGTGTGTGTGTGGTGTGTGGTGGTGGTGGTGGTGGTGTGTGTGTGTGGTGATGGTGGTGTGTGTGGTGGTGGTGATGTGTGTGTGTGGTGGTGGTGTGTGTGTGGTGTGTGTGTGTGGTGATGGTGGTGTGTGTGTGTGGTGTGTGTGTGTGGTGATGGTGGTGTGTGTGTGTGGTGTGTGTGGTGATGGTGGTGTGTGTGGTGGTGGTGGTGGTGTGTGTGTGTGGTGTGTGTGGTGGTGGTGGTGTGTGTGTGGTGGTGGTGGTGTGTGTGTGTGTGGTGGTGTGTGTGTGGTGATGGTGGTGTGTGTGTGTGTGGTGGTGTGTGTGTGGTGATGGTGGTGTGTGTGTGTGGTGATGGTGGTGTGTGTGTGTGGTGTGTGGTGGTGGTGGTGGTGGTGTGTGTGTGTGGTGATGGTGGTGTGTGTGGTGGTGGTGATGTGTGTGTGTGGTGGTGGTGTGTGTGTGGTGATGGTGGTGTGTGTGGTGTGTGTGTGGGTGTGTGTGGTGTGGTGGTGGTGGTGTGTGTGGTAATGGTGGTGTGTGTGTGGTGATGGTGGTGTGGGTGTGGTGTGTGTGGTGATGGTGGTGTGTGTGGTGTGTGTGTGGTGTGTGGTGATGGTGGTGTATGTGGTGTGTGTGTGTGGTGATGGTGGTGTGTGCGGTGGTGGTGGTGTGTGTGGTGATGGTGGTGTATGTGTGGTGATGGTGGTGTGTGCGGTGGTGGTGGTGTGTGTGTGTGGTGTGTGTGTGTGGTGTGTGGTTGTCAGCCCGAGGTGAGGCGGACATACGTCAGTGGCTACTGACTATTCCACAGTTCGGGTGGACTTTACTCACGCTGAGCATGGAAAGGCTGGTAGACATACAAGGTGAGGTGGAGCAGGGTTTAACGTCGCGTCCAAGATTATTTCATATATATAGCGACGTGCATGCACGTGTGTTGTTTGTGTGGCTGCTTGTACTAGTCCGGACTGATGCCAGACTTGCCCACTGTGATACCATGCCGCTGTTTAACATGAATACCCCACTCAGACACAGCATACTGAGCACACTAGTCCATGTTTCTGTTGAGTACCAGGCAGTGTAACAACAAGTACCAGAAAACTATAGACGACATTCAATACAAATACTACAGTCACGAGGTACAAACCAGTGCGCTAATGGTCTAGATCCAGTATACACAAACATCGTCGTCCCACACAACACCCACTCATGGGGCAGTGTTAAATCCGGCGGCCTTAGCATGGTGGGCTTCTATACAAGGCACTCATCAATCTCTTGAAATGTAAAATGGAAAAAAAGAACGATGCAATTGAAGGCCGTTAGCTGTTGATGCGGCATATTTATGAATTTAAAACCATTTAGGTCTGATGAAATGAAGTGGTTCTGGAAAATTATAAAATCTATAGCCTCATTAACCGAAACTCAAAGACTTTAGAAAGTCATGAAATCCATAATCTCATTAAATGGACATTGCATCAAATGCCATTTCAGTGTTCTAGATACCCTGATAGCCAATATGATATTGATTTTGCAATATTTCAAGTCTAGGTAATGTTTTATGACCAAATAAGAAGTAGAACATGTTCGGTATGAGTATTCACATGTAATGATGTCATTGGTGGGGATGGGGGGGGGGGGGGGGGGGGGGGGGGGGGGGGGGGGGGGGGGGGGTTCCTCTTCTATGGCTCTTTCAATAGGAACAGCATGACGTGAAGGTTGTGAAGTACTTCTGTTATGCATAAATACTTATAACAGGGGCCAGTTTCATAAACTCTTAGCGTTACTACTGTCGAGTCTCCTATTCGTTAACAGACACTGGGTTGCAATCCCGGTTCGAGGTAAGGGCTAAACGTCTAATATCTGCATCAACTCGGGCTTTCCTCGCACGTCAACCCACATATTACTGAAATGCCTTTCAAAGCGGCGTTAAACCAAAGTCACTCACTCACTAACGCTGACTTGCAGGACTGAGTGAGTGAGTAAGGTTTTACGCCACTATTGGCAATATTCTAGCATAGTGGGGGACACCAGAAATGGGGTTCACATATATTACACATGGAGGGATTCGAACCCGGTTTTCGTCATGACGAGCGAACGCTTAACCAGAAGGCTACCCCACCTTCCCGACACGCAGTTGTGGTAGCATTACTGAAATCACTCTGTAAAGCTTGGCCTGGGTTGTCCACGTTAAATTCCGAAAGAGCTGAATTAATCAATTGATGGAGTTCTCGTATATAGTCTCTTCTGTCCGACCGTTCAATATTGTTCAAAGTAATAGACTGCTCGTGGAGATCCGGGATAGAATAGGTCTTCAGCAACCCATGCTTGCCTTAAAAAGCGACTATGCTTGTTGTAAGATGCGACCAAAGGGATAGGGTGGTTATGCTCGCTGACTTGGTTGATGCATGTCATCGTATCCCAATTGCGTATAGATCGATGCTCATGATGTCAATCACTGAGTTGTTGTCCAAACGCGATTATTTACAGACCACTCTCATATAGCTGGAATATTGCTGAGTGCGACGTTAAACAACAAACAGACAAGCAAACAAACTAACAGACAATGGGGAAATTGGGTTAAACGCCGATCAGATGAGAACGTCAGTTGGAGACGGACGGCCCTTCCCTTGTATCACGGCATGTCGGTTTATGAGAGGAAAGCCCGAAGTGATGGAGGTCTAAGCATCTTTCTATGAAACCACACCAACTTCAAACGTGAAAGTTATCGTCAGCTGAGTGATAACAGACAAAGGGTCATAGAGGGACGAATCGGGAATACAAACCCTCGATCAAGGGATCCTGACATGGCCAAGGGACGCTACTCTGCTCAGCGAAATGCGGCGCCTTGGATCGCTCAACTACCTGTACACTGTCTCTACGCCAATCAGAAGCCGACAAATTCTAAAGTCAGCATATCGATTCAACATATTCAGTATCAATTTGCACATTTAACTGACATTATGAAAACAATCTTTCTTTCCAAATTTACTTGTATGGCCACAACACGCATATCGTGTTTTTCGTGTTTTGTTTACTAACGATGTCTGATAGACGTGTGTGTACGCGATTTTTGCACATAATATAACACGTTGCTAAGCAACTCTAAATCACCGACACTGATACTGAAATGAACAACAGTCAGCATCTGTTTCGTTAAAGACGAGTGATTTCACAGGCGTCCGTGCCATCACTGTAGACACAATATACGTTAACAGTTGCGTGGCTGCGTGCTCGCTGCCGCTGTCGTGTTTTTCATAGCCTTGCTCTGAGGCTGTACTGAAAGATAAGTCATGGATGTGTGGTGAATCTACTCTCATAATAGGCAAGTCTAGATAAGCGGACAGTACGTATTGTCTCTTATGGGGACAACTTGTTCTAATCATTACAATTTTATATTATCTCGGAATTATTAATAATAATAATCTTTGCATTATATACTTGTGCAAGTCTATGTTTTGGGTTTCTATTTCTTCACTGGTCTATTTACGCGTGTGTCGTGTTTGGCGTTTGTTTTAGAACTCCCGCCTATGCATTGTACCGATATAATACTTCGCTATCAGTTCCTTCATCAAGCAAATGTACTTGTCTCTCATCGGGGTTGCAAAACAGTACGTACAAGCTCGTTGTGGGAAAAGGAGCCCTACCCAAGTCAAAACAAACAACACCAACTTGGAAGTCAGCGGGTACACACAACAACTAGCACTTCAAGGATACAGTACACCCAAGTTCACCTTGTGTTGATTTCTAAGTATTGTGAGTATTGTTTTACGTCCCTTTAGCAACAATGTTGCGGGACAAACCAGAACCAGAACTCGGCGTGACGAGCGAACACATCAACCACTAAGCTACCCACTGCCACTCTTGCCTACTAACGAGGTCTGAGTGATTGAGTTGGGTTTAACGCCGTTTTGAACAGTATTTGAGTTGTATCACGGCGTGTCAGCTTAAAGTGGGAGGAAAGCCCGAAGCCGAAGCAGATCTCAGACGTTTGTTGGTAAAACCCACGAGAACGGGTATGGTAATTGCAAACCTAGAAACACAATCAGGGCGACCAGGATACGAACCGACAATCATAGGTTGCTGGCGTGCCCAAGGGACGCAACTCTGCACAGTCAGTGCATTTTGTTTAGACTCCTAGTTTTAGCGTTGTGTCTGTCGTACATGACTCACGACAACAGCATGGTAGAGAATTATAATAACATAATGATAAAATGGAGATATCATACCGATAATTACTTTTGAGCGTATTCATTTCATATAAAATGTAGCTATGGATATTATAGGAAAGCGTTTACTCGAATGTCACATGTTGACACTTTAAAACATTCTGCAGCAGTATCGCTTTAAAATATCAACATGTTACATGCGAGTAAACTATTTCAGATCGTAACTGTGCATGTGCAGTGATGCAGCGATAAGAACAAAACGCTAACACAATAATCAATGTCCTTTTGCCTATGTATATTCGTGGTATATTTTGTCGAATTTGTCTTGTTTATCATAAATATGCTTGAACACAACATGTCATTCTGACAAACACATCTAAAATAATTAAACCAATCAAGTGTTCTGTCATTTCACAAAAGCAAAATATCAAACGGTTCCAATTCTGAAGGACTATATGTTCCACTATTTTCCCACATCTACACTGCTGAATGACATCTTTTCTCTCCATCACCACTGTACATGTAGCAAAATATACTTAAAGGATTACCAGTTTCGTTTATCATGGCATGACAGATTAACTTCAGGAATATGACAGAATCGGTGGTCCTCAACATATTTTGAGCAGTATACATTAATAAATATGAAATATTTTCGAAATCCTTCATATTTTTGCGTAATATGAAATCAACATTGTTTACCACTCCGCTTGGATATTGATATAAGAAATATGAGTCATCAGCGTTGTTTTGCAAGCGGAAAATAAACAGTGAATCTAATATATTTTAGCAAAACATATCCAATGAAATCAATATACACACATAAACTGACTACCAGTGTGAAGTATTTCAGAGGCATTTATACAAGGTTATGTTGTAGACAGGTTGAAAGCGAATGTAAATAAACAATCAAATACATAACGGTGAACCGCTTTGGGATGCGTTGGGTTAATCTTTTCCAGGTCATTGCTTAAGTTCGCTTTGGCCCTAAATCCTTGTGGTGTATGGTTTTCTGGCTGATATGAATGTAGTTTAAAGGGCTCTACACTAGATAGTAATAAGGCATATATTTAAGGGGGTTGTACCAAACAGCTGTTGGTGTCAGTGACAGGATAAACACGTGACGTCATCGTGGCACGTTATGTATATTTCACGTGCGATAGACACAACAGTGTCCCGTCGTCAGACACAATCACATGACTCCCTCAGTACAACTTCTATCACACTCATCGTTAAGGAGTACGTCATATCTACTACTTGTCAGGATTTGATGAATTGTGACTTTTATTCCCAAATTGGGTATGGGGGTGGGGCGGGTGGGGGGAGGGGGTGTTGCACGGGTGGCCAAGTCGTCAAAGTCGCCGCGATTCGCCGACACCCTTTAAACTAGCAGCGTCAGAATCTGGGATCAGTGAGTAAGTGAGTTGGGTTTAACGCCGCTTTTAACTGTATTCCAGTAAAATCACGGCGTGTCAGCTTAATGTGGGAGGAAAGCCCGAAGTGATGCAGGTCTCTGACGTTTACCTCTTCGGTGAAACCCACGAGCACAAGTATGGTGCTGACTAACCTAGAAACATAATCGGGGCAAACCGGCATTCGAACTCACAATCATAGGTTTCTGGCGTGCCCAAGGGACGTAACTCTGCACAGCGAATTACGGCGCCTCAGACGACTGGGCCACCCGTGCCCCCTGTACTTTTGAAATTGGTATGGAGAAGATAATATAACGGTGCCCTTAAAAGTATGAAATATCAGACCGTCTTGTTTTATAGTACCCACCGTGCTTGACACCGCTCTCACTGACCTACGTTTCATCGCATGCATGAACATAATCCAGAACTTATAACGGCCATATCACCTGGTGTCATCACTGATTTTCAGTTATCCATTCATTCGGCGGATAACCGAAACTGAATATCTCTCGCGTTCACGCTCTATATTTACCGATCATGATTAAGGGGACCGCCGTGGTCTAGAGGGCGGACGCTGGCTGGTTCGATCCCCAGCCGCGTGATACCATAAGACGAAACACTAACACGAGGGGAGGCTAACAAGGGAGGATGTATGGTATGTATTCAGTACAATACTTTCCAGGCTTTCAGGCCGCATTTGCATTTCACACACAACCAGGCAGCATTGTTCTGTGGCCATCGACTTGACAAACCGCGCTGTTATAAAGTATAGTGTCAACTTTAGGGGTGATGTTGCTTCTTTCCCACCGTTTAAGAGGTGGGCAGTGGAGAGAGAGAGAGAGAGAGAGAGAGAGAGAGAGAGAGAGAGAGAGAGAGAGAGAGAGAGAGAGAGAGAGAGAGAGAGAATGTACTGGGCATGACAAAGGTTCCAGCATGCATGCGTTGAGCAAATTGTAACCTTTGATGCGTGTTCGGCTCAGCCAGAGTCTAAACTTCTAACGTCTCCGCCTCCGCCTCCGCCTCCGAAGAAGGCAAAGTTTCTTCTATCAGATGGATGTGGTGGATTCGGTTTTCGGGTTTCTGAAGAACTATTTCCTAAAAGGTCAGGCCAATATTATACTAATCTGACTTTCAAGACTTAACGTCGTCGGGAAACTCACTGAAGTTGTGTTGGTCTAGCAGGACAATACGCCCACGCACAAATATGTTGTCACTACGGCTGCAATGCCGCAATGTAGCATTGTTTGTTTGTTTGTTTGTTTGTTGTTTAACACCATTCCAGCTATATGACGGCGGTCTGTAAACAATCGAATTTGGACCAGACAATCCAGTGATCGACATCTTGAGCATCGATCTACGCGATTGGGTCAGCGAACCTGGTTTGCTGAAGACCGGATCTTCACGGGGTCACTGTGGCTTTGAATCATTGGACTAAGTATTCACTTTACTTCTGGCACCGTCCAATGTCCTCCTCTTCCCAAACATGAAGACAGAACTGTCGGGCAACCATTATACACATAATGATGTCGTTATTTCCGCTGTGGATGAAGTTTGACACCCCCAGGAGGAGGCCTTATACAATTGGATCCAGACACTCCAGCATCGTTTGTCTGAAATGTTTAGCAACCAACTCCATCAACGCTCTCATTCATAGTTTGGTTCAGAACTTTTCAGCCACCCTTGCGTCAGGGTACTTGTCACCTGCCTGGCTCTCGCCACACACGGTACAAAACAAGGACACGTCGGTTCTGAGTCAGTCACTGTTGGCAATCCCGTATATTTCATTAATATATGTAAGAAACGTGTAATAGATATTTTTTACTATCAAAATTTGGATTCGACCCTTCAAGGAATAGTTTATGTAGGGAATTCAAAACCTTGAGGTACCCGAGAAATACTTTAATGCTATTATTGACTTCAAACTTCGAAAAATATTAGTTAAATTCAGAGCAGGGCGACGTCGTCCTATAGGAAGGTAGTGCCAAAAAATTGTTAGATTTTGGGGAATATGTCCATAATGTAAAATCAGTTTAGAAGATGAATTTCATTTATATGTGCAGCTTGTGATGAAATTAGAATGAAATATCTACCACAAAATTTACATGTTAATTATTTTCATTTTAGCGAATCTCTTCTGACAATAAATACCTATAATTTTGAAATGTTGTGCTTTATATTTACCATGCTTACGAAAAGAGATGTGAATCCCAAAGTGAAAAATAGTCATAAATCTATTATTTAGGATTGTTGTACTATATACTGACTATGTGAATGTAACCTACTTTGTCCGTCTACTATTTGTATGTATGTGGGCCCAGCATAGAGAAATAAAGATCTTTATTTGATCTTTTTAGCCAGACTGATATATCCATGATCAATTGTGGCATAACGAACCGCCATAAGTCCACACACACGTGCATGTATGTCGCTATATGAGTGAAATATTCTTGAACGCGATATTAAAATTATAATTAATCAGAAATAAATAATCCATGACATCAGTAATACTATGCACGTTTTGACGTTTGAGCCCACCACTGAAATATATGCACCTCATGATCAGCTGATGGTTGCACAGTTTTCACGTGACAGGTTTGTTGTCGATAACACGCCTCTCCCCGTCACGCGGCCAAGCACAGGCAGAAGCTTGTTTGTTTGGGTGTTTTTGCTTGCTTGTGCATCATCACTGTGGTATATCTGCAATTAATTTAAATCCAAACAAGTCTTGGTGATAGAATAGGCTGATCCAGCTAGCTACCATCTTCCCGAGGCAAGAGAGTTAACTGACTTTATAAGTCCAGTTTCCACCTTTGCCGAACTAGGCTGGAATTCCTGGGCTCTATCGTAGCGCCACCAGTGGCTATTACGAGTTATGTCCCTTCTGAGCCTCTCCTTTAGACCAATCAGATTCCACCTCTCGTATCACTTGCATTTGCTTCAAACAAAACAGTGGCGCCCAGTCAAGACGATCTGATCGATAATCAAGGTCTATGTTGTGATAAAACGGGTCTTACATCGCGCAGTGCGTGAGCACCTTGATTAAAAACATGAAATGATTTGGAAAATATTTGTTGACAACGAGTTGGCGGTGCATATGCTTTGCAAATCCTGCAATCGACCGAAATCTGCAGGACAGTTTACGAACCGGATTTCGATTTCGTTGCGTGATTTTAATGGGACTATGCATAGCCTCGTTAGTCCAGCCAAAATGTAACTCCATAATACCAGCTTAGTTCGACAAGGGTGGAAACTTGACTTTTTTAGTCAGTTAACTCCCTTGCCTTGGGAAGATGGCTAGCTACCTATATGTTTGAAATCAGCATTAAGACGAAGATAAAAAATATTTTGTTTTGTTTGTTTGTTGTTTATGCACAAACACACTTCATATGTGTATTACTGTTTCAAGATGTTTTTTGTTTGTTTGTTGTTTAACGCCACACTCAGCAATGTTCCAGCTGTTTTCACGTCGGTCTGTAAATAATCGAGTCTGGACTGGACAATCCAGTGATTGACATCATGTGCATCTATCCACACACACCTACACACCACTCACACACGTACGCACATACACTCATATACACACGCACACCCGCGCACACACATACGACCATCAAACAACAAGCACCCAGACGCACGCACACTCCCACAGACAGACACGCACATACAGATATGTACACACACACACAGACAGACACACACATACAGATATCTGCACACTCCCACAGACAGACACACACATACAGATATCTGCACACTCCCACAGACAGACACACACATACAGATATCTACACACTCCCACAGACAGACACACACATACAGATATCTGCACACTCCCACAGACAGACACACACATACAGATATCTACACACTCCCACAGACATACACACACATACAGATATCTGCACACACACACACAGTGAGTTTATTCAAGCTAAACGTAAAACGATAATGCACCTTTCGCTTGTTTTGTTAACTGGTAATATATGTAAAACATATACAATAAATATGACATGAGTTTCAACTTGAATATTCATGTACATATTCATCGACACGTGGAAATCGTTGCAAGGATGTGTTGTGAAAACAAAACGCGTGCACACTTAACATGATATCATAGCGCGTTATTCAAAGTCAGAATTCCTCTCACGTATCCATGTAAATATATTCTTCCACGTAGACATCACCTTTCTACACTGATTATGTCCAATATCACCACACCACTAGAATCTCGTCTTGCATTGGAATAATTCTGCTACAACTTTCATATTCATCCATCAAGCGTGTTTTTTTCACACGACATGCGGATATGCAATAAGCATCCACAGGTATTCGAAATGATCATATTTACTGTTTATGCACAAACACTCTTCATATGTGTATTACTGTTTCAATATGTTTTTTTGTTGATGTTATTAATGGTGCCAACAGCTGTCAGGTGAGATTGTATCAGCTTATCTCCGCCATTTCTATATGACACTTAAAATCTATTATCGAATTCAATTGTTTTCAAAGGCATTCGGTTTCAGAAATATTACAGCTTGACAAAATGGGAACATTCTGAGGAATAATCAACTTGTTCGTCAGCCAGGGTGGATGTGAGGGGTTCTGGGACCGAATTTGTCTCCACTAGGAATACCACATGCCTGGGTATCAACCTGGCTACCGATAATCGAGTATTCTCAGTGTGAGACACAGCTGAGCGTGTGTCCGGAGCTTCTGTCACTCTTGGGTTTGTCTTGTCCACTGAGTGATTGAATTTGGTTTTACGCCGCTTTTAGCTGTATTCCAGCAATATCACGACGGGGGACACAAGAAATGGGCTTCACACATTGTACCCATGAGGGGAATCGTGTCCTCGGCGTGACGAGCGAACGCTTTAACCACTGGGCCCCCCGACCGCTCCATTGTCTTGTCAACACTTGGTAACCTCGAGGCAGTCGAGATTCTGCCGCGATGAAGCTGTGATAATGCTGTGATATTGCTATGTCATTGCTGTGATATTGTGGTGGCATTGCTGTGATATTGTGGTGGCATTGCTGTGATATTGTTGAAATATTGCTGTGATATGGTTAAGATATTGTTGTCATATTGGTGTGCTGTTTTTGTGATATTGCTGTGATTAACATGCGGTAGTGCCGTGATATATCTGATATATTGCTGTGATATAAGTGTGATATTGCTGTGACATTGCTGTGATATAATCGTGGTATTGCTGTGATTTCCGTGTGATAATGCTGTTATATAACTGGGATATTGTTGTGATATAACAGGGATATTGTTGTGATATAACAGGGATATTGTTGTGATATAACAGGGATATTGCTGTGATATAACTGGGATATTGCTGTGATATAACTGGGATATTGTTGTGATATAACTGAGATATTGTTGTGATATAACCGGGATATTGTTGTGATATACTTGTAACATTGCTGCGATGCTGCTGTGATATAGCTGTGATTGCTGTGATGTAGCCATGATAAAGCTGTGATATTTATGTGATAATATATTAGCCGTGCTCTAATGTTTAAAAATTGATCAGTTTGTCGACTGCGTGTATGTGACAAATCATGGACACAAATAACTTTCCATATGATTGTTTAATTTGCACATAGAGTCATTGATGCATATGAAGACCTATATGCACGTCATGATCAGTCGTAAAGGACCTTTTCAATTGAGCTACTTGTAGTTTCTCGTGAAAATAGCTATTATTGTAGGCACTTGTCAAGTTATTTAGACATCAAAGCTGTTAATTGATATCCATTTGAAATAAATGAGTTGATTGCAAACATGTTAGAAGGTATCAGCAAAGCGAGGTCGACCTCTGTCTGCGTGTTGAATGTACGTGTTCATGTGTCAGTCAATCAGGTGAAATACAACACGTTAATCACGTGCTCTTTGTCGTTTGTCAAAATCATAAGCGACCAATTTGACTAAGTGCAGCTAAAAATATAATCATTTCGAGTTGGTTGCTATTACTACACTAAAGTTATGTATGTCGTCCCATGACATTGCTGTCACTGAGATGTCTGAATATCGCGTTCGTGCGTGTGTATGTGTGGCTGCTTGTACATGTTACATGTATGGTAAGCCTGCAGTATCCCCGCGTTACGTTACCTGTGTGGTAAGCCTGCAGTATCCCCACGTTACTTTACATGTGTGGTAAGCCTGAAGTATCCGCACGTTATGTTACATGTTTGATAAGCCTGCAGTATCCCCACGCTACATGTATGGTTAGCCTGCAGTATCCCCACGTTACATGTTTGGTAAGCCTGAAGTATCCGCACGTTATGTTACATGTTTGATAAGCCTGCAGTATCCCCACGCTACATGTATGGTTAGCCTGCAGTATCCCCACGTTACATGTTTGGTAAGCCTGCAGTATCCCCACGTTACGTTACATGTGTGGTGAGCCTGCAATATCCCCACGTTACGTGAATTGTATGGTAGGCCTGCAGTATCCCCACGTTACATGTGTGGTAAGCCTGCAGTATCCCCACGTTACATGTATGGTAAGCCTGCAGTATCCCCACGTTACGTTACATGTTTGGTAAGCCTGCAGTATCCCCACGCTACATGTTTGGTAAGCCTGCAGTATCCCCACGTTACATGTATGGTAGGCCTGCAGTATCCCCACGTTACGTTACATGTATGGTAAGCCTGCAGTATCCCCACGTTACATGTATGGTAGGCCTGCAGTATCCCCACGTTACATGTTTGGTAAGCCTGCAGTATCCCCACGTTACATGTATGGTAGGCCTGCAGTATCCCCACGTTACGTTACATGTATGGTAAGCCTGCAGTATCCCCACGTTACGTTACATGTATGGTAAGCCTGCAGTATCCCAACGTTACATGTTTGGTAAGCCTGCAGTATCCCCACGTTACATGTATGGTAAGCCTGCAGTATCCCCACGTTACATGTATGGTAGGCCTGCAGTATCCCCACGTTACGTTACATGTATGGTAAGCCTGCAGTATTCCCACGTTACATGTATGGTAGGCCTGCAGTATCCCCACGTTACATGTTTGGTAAGCCTGCAGTATCCCCACGTTACATGTATGGTAAGCCTGCAGTATCCCCACGTTACGTTATATGTGTGATAAGCCTGCAGTATCCCCACGTTACATGTATGGTAAGCCTGAAGTATCCCCACGTTACATGTATGGTAAGCCTGCAGTATCCCCACGTTACTTTACATGTTTGGTAAGCGTGCAGTATCCCCACGTTACGTTACATGTATGGTAAGCCTGCAGTATCCCCACGTAACTTTACATGTTTGGTAAGCCTGAAGTATCCCCACGTTACGTTACATGTTTGGTAAGCCTGCAGTATCCCCACGTTACGTTACATGTTTGGTAAGCGTGCAGTATCCCCGCGTTACTTTACATGCTTGGTAAGCCTGCAATATCCCCACGTTACGTTACATGTTTGGTAAGCCTGCAGTATCCCCACGTTACTTTACATGTTTGGTAAGCCTGAAGTATCCCCACGTTACCTTACATGTATGGTAGGCCTGCAGTATCCCCACGTTACGTTACATGTGTGGTAAGCCTGCAGTATCCCCACGTTACGTAACATTTGTGGTAAGCCTGCAATATCCCCACGTTACGTTACATGTATGGTAAGCCTGCAGTATCCCCACGTTACTTTACATGTTTGGTAAGCCTGAAGTATCCCCACGTTACGTTACATGTATGGTAAGCCTGCAGTATCCCCACGTTACATGTATGATAAGCCTGCAGTATCCCCACGTTACGTTACATGTGTTGTAAGCCTGCAGTATCCCCACGTTACTTTACATGTTTGGTAAGCCTGCAGTATCCCCACGTTACAAATATGGTAAGCCTGTAGTTTCCCCACGTTACGTTACATGTTTGGTAAGCCTGCAGTATCCCCACGTTACGTTACATGTATGGTAAGCCTGCAATATCCCCACGTTACGTTACATGTATGGTAAGCCTGCAGTATCCCCACGTTACTTTACATGTTTGGTAAGCCTGAAGTATCCCCGCGTTACGTTACCTGTGTGGTAAGCCTGCAGTATCCCCACGTTACTTTACATGTGTGGTAAGCCTGAAGTATCCGCACGTTATGTTACATGTTTGATAAGCCTGCAGTATCCCCACGCTACATGTATGGTTAGCCTGCAGTATCCCCACGTTACATGTTTGGTAAGCCTGAAGTATCCGCACGTTATGTTACATGTTTGATAAGCCTGCAGTATCCCCACGCTACATGTATGGTTAGCCTGCAGTATCCCCACGTTACATGTTTGGTAAGCCTGCAGTATCCCCACGTTACGTTACATGTGTGGTGAGCCTGCAATATCCCCACGTTACGTGAATTGTATGGTAGGCCTGCAGTATCCCCACGTTACATGTGTGGTAAGCCTGCAGTATCCCCACGTTACATGTATGGTAAGCCTGCAGTATCCCCACGTTACGTTACATGTTTGGTAAGCCTGCAGTATCCCCACGCTACATGTTTGGTAAGCCTGCAGTATCCCCACGTTACATGTATGGTAGGCCTGCAGTATCCCCACGTTACGTTACATGTATGGTAAGCCTGCAGTATCCCCACGTTACATGTATGGTAGGCCTGCAGTATCCCCACGTTACATGTTTGGTAAGCCTGCAGTATCCCCACGTTACATGTATGGTAGGCCTGCAGTATCCCCACGTTACGTTACATGTATGGTAAGCCTGCAGTATCCCCACGTTACGTTACATGTATGGTAAGCCTGCAGTATCCCAACGTTACATGTTTGGTAAGCCTGCAGTATCCCCACGTTACATGTATGGTAAGCCTGCAGTATCCCCACGTTACATGTATGGTAGGCCTGCAGTATCCCCACGTTACGTTACATGTATGGTAAGCCTGCAGTATTCCCACGTTACATGTATGGTAGGCCTGCAGTATCCCCACGTTACATGTTTGGTAAGCCTGCAGTATCCCCACGTTACATGTATGGTAAGCCTGCAGTATCCCCACGTTACGTTATATGTGTGATAAGCCTGCAGTATCCCCACGTTACATGTATGGTAAGCCTGAAGTATCCCCACGTTACATGTATGGTAAGCCTGCAGTATCCCCACGTTACTTTACATGTTTGGTAAGCGTGCAGTATCCCCACGTTACGTTACATGTATGGTAAGCCTGCAGTATCCCCACGTAACTTTACATGTTTGGTAAGCCTGAAGTATCCCCACGTTACGTTACATGTTTGGTAAGCCTGCAGTATCCCCACGTTACGTTACATGTTTGGTAAGCGTGCAGTATCCCCGCGTTACTTTACATGCTTGGTAAGCCTGCAATATCCCCACGTTACGTTACATGTTTGGTAAGCCTGCAGTATCCCCACGTTACTTTACATGTTTGGTAAGCCTGAAGTATCCCCACGTTACCTTACATGTATGGTAGGCCTGCAGTATCCCCACGTTACGTTACATGTGTGGTAAGCCTGCAGTATCCCCACGTTACGTAACATTTGTGGTAAGCCTGCAATATCCCCACGTTACGTTACATGTATGGTAAGCCTGCAGTATCCCCACGTTACTTTACATGTTTGGTAAGCCTGAAGTATCCCCACGTTACGTTACATGTATGGTAAGCCTGCAGTATCCCCACGTTACATGTATGATAAGCCTGCAGTATCCCCACGTTACGTTACATGTGTTGTAAGCCTGCAGTATCCCCACGTTACTTTACATGTTTGGTAAGCCTGCAGTATCCCCACGTTACAAATATGGTAAGCCTGTAGTTTCCCCACGTTACGTTACATGTTTGGTAAGCCTGCAGTATCCCCACGTTACGTTACATGTATGGTAAGTCTGCAGTATCCCCACGTTACGTTACATGTATGGCAAGCCTGCAGTATCCCCACGTTACTTTACATGCTTGGTACGCCCGCAGTATCCCAACGTTACCTTACATGTTTGGTAAGCCTCAAATATCCCCACGTTACTTTACATGTTTGGTAAGCCTGCAGTATCCCCACGTTACGTTACATGTTTGGTAAGCCTGCAGTATCCTCACGTTACTTTAGATGTTTGGTAAGCCTGCAGTATCCCCACGTTACTTTACTTGTTTGGTAAGCCTGCAGTATTCCCACGTTACATGTATGGTAAGCCTGCAGTATCTCCCGGTTACATGTGTGGTAAGCCTGCAGTATCCCCACGTTACGTTACATGTGTGGTAAGCCTGCAGTATCCCCACGTTACGTTACATGTTTGGTAAGCCTGCAGTATCCCGAAGTTACTTTACATGTTTGGTAAGCCTGCAGTATCCCCACGTTACATGTTTGGTAAGCCTTCAGTATCCCCACGTTACGTTACATGTATGGTAAGCCTGCAGTATCCCCACGTTACGTTACATGTATGGTAAGCCTGCAGTATACCCACGTTTCGTTACATGTTTGGTAAGCCTGCAGTATCCCCACGTTACGTTACATGTTTGGTAAGCCTGCAGTATCCCTACGTTACGTTATATGTATGGTAAGCCTGCAGTTTCCCCACGTTACGTTACATGTGTGGTAAGCCTGCAGTATCCCCACGTTACATGTTTGGTAAGCCTGCAGTATCCCTACGTTACATGTTTGGTAAGCCTGCAGTTTCCCCACGTTACGTTACATGTGTGGTTAGCCTGCAGTATCCCCACGTTACATGTTTGGTAAGCCTGCAGTATCCCCACGTTACATGTTTGGTAAGCCTGCAGTATCCCCACGTTTCGTTACATATATGGTAAGCCTGCAGTATCCCGTGCCCCATGCACACTGCCAAGTTTCGCTGGCCAACCGGCCATGTTTAATTTGCATTTAGACCTATTTGATTATTTACATGTATGATTTTATATTCAGCTTATTTAATTCAGTCATACGTAAAACACATAAACTCCCTGTTAAAACCTATATTCCACCAAAGTGCCTATTATATACGCCCTCTTTGAAAAGAAGGACGAGCCTCACATCCCAATAAATCATTGCTGATGAGACAGCGATTAAATTCTTATACACATGATATAAATTATACACCAAAAACATGAATATGTCATGACCTTATTTCTAGTTTCCAAATTCATACCAAAAGGCACACATTTCAGAAGCCAATTGTCTATTTTCAATAATGACATTAAATACTCCCTCTCATCTGTGTCCTGTAATACAGTACTCAGAGTCAACCAGAGTTGATTCACAAACTTTAAAAGATAATAAATTTAAAATACACATCTTCGGGTGGAAGCGGTACATAAAATATATATATATAAAATATAAAGAGTCACACAGTTGGAATTGTCAGACAGTCACACGGGCAGGACAGTCAGGTAGTCCGGGTAGACCAGTCAGACAGTCAGACACGAAAACAGCATGCAGTTAGCCACTCAACAAGGACAGACAGTCCAGTCAGACGGGAAGAGCTAACAGTAGTTAGTCTATAGTCAGATAGTCACACTCGACTAGGACAATCAGATAGGCTCTCGACTAGGACACTCAGATAGGCGTTCGACTCTGACGGTCAGGGGGACACTACGCTAGGACAGCCAGAAAGACGCTCGACTAGGACAGTTAGAAACTTGCTCGACAAGGACAGTCAGATAGACACTCGGCTAGGACAGTCAGACAGACGCTCGAGTAGGACAGACAGAGGGACACTCGACTAGGACAGTCAGATAGACGCTCCAGTAGGACAGACAGAGGGACACTAGCCTAGGACAGTCAGATAGACACTCGACAAGGACAGTCAGAAAGGCGCTCGAGTAGGACAGTCAGATAGACACTCGACGAGGACAGTCAGATAGACGCTCGACAAGGACAGTCAGGTAGGCAATTGACGAGGACGGTCAGATAGACGCTCGACAAGGACAGTCAGACAGACGCTCGAGTAGGACAGTCGGATAGACGCTCGACAAGGACAGTCAGACAGACACTCGACTTGGACAGTCAGGTAGGCACTTGAGGAGGGTCAGATAGACGCTCGACAAGGACAGTCAGACAGACGCTCGAGTAGGACAGTCAGACAGACTCTCGACTAGGACAGTCAGATAGGCACTCGACAAGGACAGTCAGACAGACGCTCGACAAGGACAGTCAGATAGGCACTCGACAAGGACAGTCAGATAGACACTCGACTAGGACAGTCAGGTAGGCACTTGACGAGGACGGTCAGATAGACGCTCGACAAGGACAGTCAGACAGACGCTCGAGTAGGACAGTCGGATAGACGCTCGACAAGGACAGTCAGACAGACACTCGACTAGGACAGTCAGGTAGGCACTTGACGAGGACGGTCAGATAGACGCTCGACAAGGACAGTCAGACAGACGCTCGAGTAGGACAGTCAGATAGGCACTCGACAAGGACATTCAGATAGACTCTCGACAAGGACAGTCAGACAGACGCTCGACAAGGACAGTCCGATAGGCACTCGACAAGGACAGTCAGATAGCCTCTTGACTAGGACAGTCAGACAGACACTCGAGTAGGACAGTCAGATAGGCACTCGACAAGGACAGTCAGATAGGCACTCGATGAGGACGGTCAGATAGACGCTCGACAAGGACAATCAGATAGGCTCTCGACTTGGACAGTCAGATAGGCGATTGACTAGGACAGTCAGATAGGCGTTCGACTCTGACGGTCAGGGGGACACTTCGCTAGGACAGTCAGACAGAGGCTCGACTAGGGCAGCCAGAAAGACGCTCGACTAGGACAGTCAGAAAGATGCTCGACAAGGACAGTCAGATAGACACTCGACTAGGACAGTCAGACAGACTCTCGACTTTGACAGTCAGATAGGCACTCGACTAGGACGGTCAGATAGACGCTCGACTAGGACAGTCAGATAGCCTCTTGACTATGACAGTCAGATAGACGCTCGACTTGGACAGTCAGTCCAGTCAGACAGGGAGAGCTAACAGTAGTTAGTCTATAGTCAGATAGTCACAGGAAGTCGCTCGACTAGAACTGTCAGAAAGACGTTCGACTAGGACGGTCAGATAGATGCTCGACTAGGACACTAGGACAGTCAGATAGCCACTTGACTAGGACAGTCAGGAAGTCGCTCGACTAGAACAGTCAGAAAGTCGCTCGACTAGAACAGTCAGAAAGATGTTCGACTAGGACGGTCAGATAGACGCTCGACTAGGACAGTCAGATAGCCACTTGACTAGGACAGTCAGGAAGTCGATCGACTAGAACAGTCAGAAAGTCGCTCGACTAGAACAGTCAGAAAGACGTTCGACTAGGACGGTCAGATAGACGCTCGACTATGACAGTCAGATAGCCACTTGACTACGACAGTCAGGAAGTCGCTCGACTAGAACAGTCAGATAGACGCTCGACTAGAACAGTCAGAGGGACACTACGCTAGGACAGTCAGATAGCCACTTGACTAGGACAGTCAGGTAGACGCTCGACTAGGACAGTCAGATAGACAATCGACTAGGACGGTCAGATAGACGCTCGACTAGGACAGTTAGATAGCCACATGACTAGGACGGTCAGATAGACGCTCGACTAGGACAGTCAGATAGACGCTCGACTAGGACAGTCAGATAGGCACTCGACTAGGATAGTCAGACAGACGCTCGAGTAGGACAGACAGAGGGACGCTCGACAAGGACAGTCAGATAGACACTCGACAAGGACAGTCAGAAAGGCGCTCGAGTAGGACAGTTAGATAGACACTCGAGTAGGACAGTCGGATAGACGCTCGACAAGGACAGTCAGATAGACTCTCGACTTGGACAGTCAGATAGACGCTCGACTAGGACAGTCAGATAGACGCTCGACAAGGACAGTCTGATAGACGCTCGACAAGGACAGTCAGACAGACACTCGACATGGACAGTCAGAGAGGCACTCGACAAGGACAGTCAGACAGCCTCTTGACTAGGACAGTCAGATGGGACGCTCGACAAGGACAGTCAGATAGGCTCTTGACTTGGACAGTCAGACAGACACTCGACTAGGACAGTCAGGTAGGCACTTGACGAGGACGGTCAGATAGACGCTCGAGTAGGACAGTCAGACAGACACTCGACAAGGACAGTCAGGTAGGCACTTGACGAGGACGGTCAGACAGACGCTCCAGTAGGACACTCAGACAGACACTCGACAAGGACAGTCAGATAGCCTCTTGACAAGGACAGTCAGACAGACACTCGAGTAGGACAGTCAGATAGCCTCTTTACTAGGACAGTCAGATAGACTCTCGACTTGGACAGTCAGACAGACACTCGACTACGACAACCTGGTCAGTAGGACAGAGGAATGTTAAGAAGCCAGATAAATATAAAAAATACGTACGATGCTGTGGGTCAAAAGTGACAGACAAAAGGCCCATACAGTAGCGTAAATGTCAGTATACAGTTTTTGACTACCCAACTGATCTATTCCAGTGATATGACACGTTTATTATTGTCGGACGTTCTAAATATAGCCCCACAGCAGCAGCTGGGTGTTGTCTCGAAATGAATACAGACTGACTGAATAAGAGATTCCGACATCATTAATAGTCAACGATCACTATCCACGATACGGGCTAGTGTGGAAATACTCAGCCAGTAGCCTATGCTTATGCATAGAATGACACTCGAGACCTGTTTGGTCGGGTCGTTCTAGAATACATTAACCGAGATGACATATGACGAGAGGTAATCAAATGTGAGGTAGTCACGTCACCTGTTGACAACATGTGAAATATACAACGTGTGACCTTGATGCTGTTTATATTAGTTGTGGACTTCGTGACCGAAAAATATTGACGCAAGCAACAAAATGATTTTCTAAAACTTTGTTAAAATTATTGAGTTTAATTGGGAGTTATATATGTTATTTTATATCAATGAATGTTCATGTTTTGTTCATTATTCGCGATGATTATCTAGTGACTTGTGGGTTTAATTTGTTTAGTATATTCAATAAGAATTATTGATAACGAATTTTATACATCACAGCGATCACTGGTTGTGTGAATGGAATGGGTTGGGCGTGTCAGATTGGGAGGATAGCCTAACGTGGGATTCGTGTTGTTTGATTGTTTGTATTCCAGCTATATGACAGCCGTCTGTAAACAATCGAGTCTGTACCAGACAATCAAGTGACTGACATCATGAGCATCGATCCACGCACTTGAGATACGACGACGCAATCAATCAAGACGGACAGCTAGTTGGCGACCTGTACTGTGACCCCATGTGTGGAGTGTTGACGCCTATTTGAGTCCCTGTCAATACCAAGGAAACAGCATAATGATGAAAGACATGCCCCTATGGGAGTGAGTGTTTGTCAATGTGTTCCCGGCGCTGCTAAGCCAGTCCAATATGAGGTACAAAGCAGGGACACATCTGATATGACCCGTGAAGATCCGGGGTAGAATAGGCGACTGTGCTTGTCGTAAGAGGCGACTAACGGGACCGAGTGGTCAGGCTCGCTGACTTAGTTGATGCATGTCATCGTATCCCAATTGCGCGGATCGATGCTCATGATGTCATTCACTGGATTGCCTTGTCCAGACTCGATTATTTGCAGACCACCGTCCTATAGATGGAATATTGCTGAGTACGGCGTTAAACAACACATCCGATATTCTGGATTATTTCAATACGCGAACATAAGTATTTTAGAAATCTATGAAGGTGTCTAACCAAATACAACCATTGTGTTTCTGTCACCAGAACACTGCAAAGAATGCTCTCCTGGGCCATGTGTGAAGTTCGCACATGTTAACTGATTTACGTCATAATTCGGTTAACCTCGGCTGCTCACACCCACTGAACCCATGGGTGCAGTATACTGGTTTACAGCCTACAAGTGACTTTATCGTAAGAGCAAGTTATTTTCATTTGTTGATTTAAACATGAATTAAAACATTTTAATGAATATGATTAACTTCGATTGTTGATATACACACTATAAAATCCACAATGCAACTTAGATGATGAGTTTTCATCTCTGGGTGATGTGCTGCGAACTAGTTTTAACTTTCTTGTCGTTTTACATGCATTAAACAGATAAATACAATGGCAGCTTTGTCAAGCAACGAAACACCTATTAGCCTCGCATTGTGTGTGTTATTGCAATACTCAGAGGCATTGTGCTTCGCGTTCTCCAAGCAGCCATATTAGATATTTATATCTAAGGTTGCATTATAAGCGTTTCATTTCAGATACTGCTTTAAGTTTTCCTTGAGTAACGCTGGTTAGCTCAGGTTGATTCTAGTCAACCCTGGTTGCCCGAAATGTGGTAATCGGTCAGACATCTGATCGTCACAGGAGTGGAGGGCCAAGATGACCACCCCACGACAAGTCCAGTACCTGATCGTTCTCCATTAACGTCACAGGTTGATGGCGATGACGTCATATGCATCAACATCACAAGCCCCCCCCCCCCCCCCCCCCCCCCCTACCCCACCCCCGAGCAGAAAAATGGTGATAAGACGAATGTTAGTATCCGAGCCTCTCATTTCATCATCTTACTAAATAATGTCGACAGTTCCCTCACTCATTTGATCACAGTTCACTCTCATTTGATCATTGCACTAGATAACGCCGTACTCAGCAATATTCCAGTAATATGACGGCAATCCAGTGATTGACATCATGGGCATCGATCAACGCAATTGGAATCGATGACATTCATCAATCAAGTCAGCGAGTCTGACCACCGACCCACAAGTCGCCTCTGACGACAAGCATAGTCGTCTTTTACGGCAAGCATGGGATGCTGAAAACATATTCTACCTCGGATCTTCACGGCAAGCATGGGATGCTGAAGACCTATTCTACCTCGGATCTTTACGGCAAGCATGGGATGCTGAAGACCTATTCTACCTCGGATCTTCACGGCAAGCATGGGATGCTGAAGACCTATTCTACCTCGTATCTTCACGGCAAGCATGGGATGCTGAAGACCTATTCTACCTCGGATCTTCACGGCAAGTATGGGAGGCTGAAGACCCATTCTACCCCGGATCTTCACGGATTTCATCTATAAGATTTGCGGTAATTAGGTAATACCCGGTTTTAGAAACGCAATATGAGTGCGTCTTAAGATATTTATTTCCATCCCGTTGACTTGAATCAGTTATACGAGAACGATTGCATATAGTTGTCATAGAAACTAACAATGTGAGAAGGGTTTTCCTCTAGAATATCCTGATTCTTTATCAACACAATTCATACACTGGATGAAAAAGCTGATTAAATCGAAACGGGCCCTCGGAAGAAACAACCGATAGAAAACAAGTGATAAGCTTCGCGTTTATTTGAGAATATTAAACGTGAGTAATTCGTAAAACATTCAGTGGAAATCGCAATTTAAAAAAAATACATATAAAAAAACAATGATTTATTAGATAATCGGAAATCAACGTTGACACTATATCACAATTTGTGTGTGTGGATCAGAACCCGAAAAAGACAATTCAAATATTTACGACAAAGGATGTCAAACATTTACTCTCCGAGAAACGCAGGAGTCAAACGGGGCGTCTTGTCTGGCGATTTGCGGTCTCTTCTTGTCGCGTGGTCTTCCACTCGCCCGAAACACACGGCAAAAATCTAGGCCAAAAGTATTTGTATAACCCCCACAATCCCCCTGTTTGTGTACCCAGGTGCTGCAGCCTTAAAGGGGATGGGGGGGGGGGGGGGGGAAGCTGGGCACGTAGGTAAGTGCACATACACCTACACTCACATACAAACTGATTTAAGAACATTACAACCGCAAGATCAGTTTCTTCAGAGTTTGTTACTATTTGAGAACAACATATACCACATGGGACATGCTTATCGGGAGTTGGAGGCTCCATTATAGTTATCGGCTAATAATAGACCACAGAACTCGCGACTTGAATCATCACAATGTAAAAGTTACGCAACGCAAATACAACCAAGACCCAGTATATACGCGGACATTGATGCAACGCATGACGCGCTTATTAAGCCCCGTGTATAACCATATATAACTGTGACGTTATGATTGGTGGCGTAAAACGTGTTCATGCCATAGTCAGCGAAATAAGTCTCCTACAATCCGTTATCTGGTACAGGCAAACCATGAACTATTGGAATGAGAATCGACCGCATGATGTTCAACGGATGAAGAGAGATCGCAGGTGTGACAGGTATGGGTCACTCTTCATACGCACTGCCCTCATAACTTCACGGGCATTAAACAGACAATTACTTCGTTCGTAAAATAACAATCTTAAATGTCGCTGTCGGGGATTTTCTGAATCCGCTGGTAACAAAGCCATTTGTCAGTGTCTCTTCACCAGCGTCTGTTTCCTATCAGGTCGTCATGAGGACTGTATGTAAAGCCGGGTTCAGTATCGAGGTCAGCGCGTGGACCTCAACAACTGGTGTCTGGCGTCATTCGGTTCGGGTAGATAGGTTAGCACGTCCCGGCTAATCCATTATAAATCAATGAAGTCAGCACCTTCACCTTCTCATTGTCGTGGCCTGCTTGTGCGGCGATTCGAGGACGCCTTTGAGATAGGTTTTGCAAGGACTGCCGAGTGAAGGACATTAAAATATAGGTTAATAATAATAACAATAATAATAATGTATTTAACTACAGAAGTCGTTAATAACGATATTTTCCTCTTCAATGCACCAGTGACTCATTCGACAAACACGGCTACAACGACTACTTCAGATAATGTCAACGGCTTCCACAACGACATGAAAATACCAATCCTGATATTTCTGCACAAATAACGCCTTATGCCCGTGTGTTACGGCGATGCCATTGCAAACTCTCCGCCATTTTACGTCAGGGTTGCAATAAGTGGTAGAAATGACATGCATCAACCAAGTCAGCGAGCCTGACCACCCGATCCCGTTAGTCGCCTCTTACAACAAGCATAGTCGCCTTTTACTGCAAGCATTGGTTGCTGAAGATTTTTAGCAAAATATATATTTAGTTTAACTGCTGTTCGCTATGTGAAACACCTAGTGTACCTTCAGTTTCATGAGAGCGATATATGCCTTTAAAGATCGGCCATCAACATCTGTCAACGTGACACATATTCTGCTAAAAAACAGTCTGTGTCAATTTTGCGAAGGAGCCTTGAAAGGTACACCTGTCACTTAAACGTCTCGCGAATAGAGGCGACGGTTTGAAAGCCCATCTGGACTTGATGACAATTAAACATATGTCTCATTCAAAACATGAAATCATAAAATATATATACAACTAATAAATATAAGTATTAGATAACCGTGGTAAAGATTGTATTACAATCACTGGCTCATTCCGTTCAACATACATGTATGCCTTATTCATAGAAATAGCTAAAGAATTGCATAATTACATTCTGTTGTTTTAAATATTAATTATATCCACAAGAACCTCCTAAGGTGTGTTTTTACTAGTTCACTTGTCAAAGTCTGGACAGGCAAATGTATCAGTGGTTGTTAACGATAACCACTTCACCTGACTGTCATCCACGTCGCCGTGGAGTTCCTGTGTACTGAAAATGGACAGTCTGGTTGTACCCCTCGTATTACAGCACCAGTGACAATCCTGGTCCGCTGGGGCCCGTTTGAGGTAAATAAACATAGCGGTAAAATATTGAGGCCCTAAAGCTGTCACTGCCTCTTGAATTCTGTAGGGAATGAGACTATTCGTTAGTGCGAGGCTATTACGGGAACGAAAGTCGGCGGAAATGTCCCCATTCGTCTTACGTGGTCATTGGTAAAGCCAATTAACCAAGAATCGCAAATTGGCAGCAATCGATGCTGGGTATTAGCTTGATGCCCCTTTAATTCTGATAAACATTTTGGTCTAATTGATTTAAGATAATCCCGTTGAGTCCGAAAAGCCTGTGCGAGGCTTATCAATAAAGTCGACGGGTTTAAAAGGAAAACGTGTCAAGACCTTATGGGGTGTTGTTTTCAAACGCAGACGCCTTTGGATGATTGGACCAGTTTAAGGATTTATTTGTACCTGAAGCGAACTGATGTGTACCATATGAAGTGGAGGTCTATTTTGAACTTGTTTTATTTCTTGTTTGTTTGTTGTTTAACGCCGCACTTAGCAATATTCCAGTTACATGACGGCGGTCTGCAAATAGTCGGTCTGGACGAGACAATCTAGTGATTGATAAAAAATGGAAAACGGAATAATACATGCTAAATACACTGAGGTGGAACTTTTGAAAAACAAGAAACAGGTCGGCTATGAGGGCACCCAACTAGTGCCCATGAGGTGACCAACTGTATCTTCCATCCCCACAACTGACAATGAAGAGATACCATATTTATCTCTTCTGGAGGTGTAAAAAACCAAAACAATTTATGTATTTCGACTCGTGGCTGGTGAAAATACGAGACAAGGAATGATATATAATGCCGCGTCACAGTATTTGTGCAGTTTCACTGTGACGTCATGACAGTGTAATCTTTTTTGTTTGTTGTTTAAAGCCGCACTCAGCAATATTCCAGCTATATGACGGCGGTCTGTAAATTATCGAGTCTTGAACAGACGATCCGGGAATGATATCATGAGCATCGATCTAGGTAATTGATACATGCATCAACCAAGTCAGAGAGCCTGACCACCTGATCCCGTAAGTCGCCAATTACGACAAACATAGTTGCCTTTGCTGAAGACCTAGTCTAGACCGGATCTTCACGGGTCTCAACGTGCAAGTAAAACTTGGATCATGTCTTCTGTGTCAAAATAACGTCTCGAAGATTTAATAGAAATCGTTATCCCACACTACTTTGCATATGCCTTGAAGTATAACAAGTTGCACATGAGTTTATCATCATCATCATCATCATCATCATCTCTAAGTAGGGTTTATATTCAGTGTGAGAGAGTGAGTTTGTTTGACGTCGGTTAGAACACGTCAGACCTATCACACAACATTTATCACATCAACTTGATGTGGGAGGAAAGCGCGAAGTGGCTTTGGACGTTTACCATTTTTGTGACTTAAAGTTTCATCTTCTCTTCACTAACATGATTAAAGCAACTCCTAGTTTCAAGTTCTAAGTATTGATTAGTCCATAAATGTCGTTGTACAAATGTACTGCCATTAATAATAAAAAAACCAAGATTTTCTAAAAACAAATGCAAACACTGACATCTAAACATTATCATCAAACACACGTCAGACACTTACGTCAGACAAAAGGGTAACGTCCTCATCTGACCGTCTTCGTTTCCATCCACTGTACAAATCGATCACACGTATTATGTCACGAACGGCTATCCATAGTTACGTGACTTGTCTGTTGCCAACTCGGTGACACAACAAAGTGCACGTAACCGATTCTATTTGTGCTCTCGTCGATTAGAGCGCGTGCGATAGGGGAATTCCCACATCGATAGACAGGACATTCTGCACTGGAGAAGACTGTGTGCCTGGTGGGTGTGACGGTGTAGGGTATTTTATCTTCTTCCGTCAACACAGACACTGGGTTGGTCCAGGAGGATAGTAGAACATTATGCTGTAAACAAACTGTTTTGAACGTTTAAATCTTCGACCGTTGACCTTGTATTTGTGTCGTAACATGGGTGGGGTAATATGGGTAAATATTTTTGTTGTTTTGACACTGATCGTTTATAATGAATTCGAGAAGTGGATAAATAAATGGCGGGTTTTTTTTTTCATTTAAAAAAATGAACGATGTTAATAATATTAATATTATTATAGTTTTTACCTAACCTCGGCGAGTTTTTTTAACCCACAGTGTGATCTGGGGTTATACAATGATACAAAGAAATTTTATAGTATTGGTTAATAAACAACTCCTTCGTTTTTAAAGATTGTGTTTACGATCATTGCGTTCTTGAAACTGTTGATCTTATGTGTTTATTGGGGGAATAACAACAGTTGTTTTATATGTTTGTTCTTTTCGACCAACAACATTACCGGCTGAATTTGTATCAAATCGATTCTTGGACATATTAAATGTAAAATCAATATCAAAGTCAAAAAGATTTACACTTGTATCTCTTGTCTACTGAAAGGCAATAATAAGAATGCTGGTCAAAATATATTGAAAAACTGAAATGAATCATAACTTTGACGTCACAGACAAAACAAATCAGTCGCCAGGACCGCCAGGGTTGCCAGTGTCGCTTGCAGCCTGCCTTCTGGGGTCAAATCTCAAATTGTCTTCCACTTTCCAAACACTGTACCTGTGCATCATGGAAATAAGTAATCAGGCATTTCCATCATCACGTGATTACTCATATCTTATGGCAAGAAGTAACGAAATGATTACTCATGTCAAAATCTCAAGAAATGATCAATTTTGTCAAGATCTCAAGAAATGATTACTAAAGTCAAGATTTTAAGACATGATTATTTATGTCAAGATCTCAAGAATGCTTGGCTTTTCAGTCCAATTTAAACAAGGAATACTTTAAAGAGACTTGAGTTTGGTCAAGAATCACAACACAAATATATCTACGATGTTCACCATTACCTGTGTTTGTAAGTACATATAGACGAAGTGGGGCGGAAACTCACAGGAATCTTCCCTCTGAAAGTCTCCGTGCGCCTCGATTGGCGCAGGTTGTTGTTCTCCGTGCTTGTTCATATACATCGTGCTACGGCTGAAATTATTGACAATTCAGCGACTAGTTTCTCACCGGTGAGTGTGCACTCGTGGCTTTGCTTGACGTATCTTTCGCCTGTCTATATGGTCACTCCGACGAACCGGGTTCGATTTCTTGTGTCCCCCAGCTTGAAATTGGATATTGCTAAAAGCGGCATAAAACCTGACTCATTCACTCCTTTCTGTGCAGAGTTGCGTCCCTTACGCTTGCAAGAAACCTATGACCGGCGGCTCGAGTTGCGGTGCGACCTGATTATGTTTCTAGATATATTACCACCATACTAGCGCTCGTGGGTTTCAGGTGTAAACCTCCCAGAACTGCACCGTTTCGGGCTTTCCACATCAAATTGGATCGATGCTCATGATATTAATCACTGGTGTGTATTGTCCAGACTCGATTATTTACAGACCGCCGTCATGTAGCTGGAATATTGCTGAGTGCAGCGTTAAACAATAAACCAACCAACAACCACATCAAACTGACATGCTATGAAAGATGTATAACTGAAATATTGTTCAAACCGACGTTAAACCTGATTATAAGCGCTGCTAGATGATGATGATGATGATGATGATGATGATGATGATGATGATGAACTCTGTATGCAAATTGTTATATTTCAAGGCATATATAAAGGCATAACCAAGTCAAAGATAGCATAACAATGATTATCCAAAGGTTAGTTTCTTAATAATTTCGACAGATAATATTTATTGATGCATTTATACAAAATGGTATAATAACATTCATAGTGGCCGTATACAGTGTCATGTTAGGTTGGCAGAAAAACAACAACATTTGGTGAAGTAACTGTTAGTTGTTTTATGGGATTAGCTACAAATTCTATCCATTTTAGCTATAATAACGTTATTCTTCAGGGCATTATTATATGCAGAAACACTCGGACTGTTCAACTGCCCTCCTTCGTCGGTTACTCTATATTTGTTTTGTTGAAGTCACGAACCTGATTTCTAAAAAAATATTGTCCTTGCACATTATAGTTAAGGATATAAAAAACACCAAACACTGTCGAATAACGAATTTCTGCGCCAGTATATTCAAGTCTAATATATGATGTGGGTGTTGGAAAATCTAAGACAGGATACGGTCTCATATTAGTTCCGTATGAACCATCTTGGATTTTTACTAACGGTATACGGGCTCATATGGGGCCAGTTGTTGTGCTCTCTGATTGGTCAATCTCACTTTGAAGCATCATAAATGTATCTGTTTAAGATCCGATAACAACCACATTTTATGTATTTTTATCTGTCTCACTGCAGACGTTGACAATTAAAACGTCTTAAGGTCAAAGGTTAATAAACAAACATGGAGTCCTCGTATGACGTCACCAGCTAATTTTCTTCAAAGAAGACCACAGAATGTATTTGACAGGGTAATTTGGTAATAATTGCCACACAAATATTTAGGGGAAGTAACTCGACCAGATAATGAGAATTTATGTCCATAATTAAGAAAAAAAATAAAAATCTGCTTGAAATGCGACCCCTGCATATCGTGCAGAAGTGCTTTTATTAGTTGTGGGTACTTGGGTGTACTGAAATTGTGGGATAAAACATGATTTGGCTCATAAAGACTGACATGACTCTTTATCTGTCCGCTGTGTTCGTGTTTTCCTCCACTGGGGTATTGATTTTGTGAAGCGGTTCTAACGACAAGCAACGACGGGCAGCATTTACTATACTTTTGAACGGTCACGTTAGACGGAACCCAGTTATTACGATTGTCAAGGTACATTGGTGTACATGACATGTTAGTTGGTTGGTTTGTTGTTTTACGCCGCACTCAGCAATATAGAATAGGTCTTGAGCAACCCATGCTATCCGTAAAAGGCGACTATGCTTGTCTTAAAAGGCGACTAACGAGATCAGGTGGTCAGGCTCGCTGACTTGGTTGATGCATTTCACCGTATCCCAATTGCGTGGATCGATGCTCATGATATCAATCACTAGATTGTCTGGTCCAGACTCGATTATTTACAGACCGCCGTAATATAGATGGAACATTTCTGCGTTAAACAGCAAACAAACAAATACAATAGGAATTTAATAAATAATTTTCTAAAAAAACCTATGTATATTTCCTCGTCTCCGGTATGTTCCAAATGAATTTTAGAACAATGTTTAATTTTTTTTATTATGTTTGTTTGCTTTTTTCAGAGAAATTTGACACGTTATTTACGTGTATCTGTAATAGAAGATACCTTGTGACACGTGAAAGGAATAGCTTGATATGTGCTAATCTACAACACGGCTGGGATCGTCCCCTGTGCTCCAATTATATCCCTTTGGATTCAATAAAAACTTGTTTATCCCCCCCACTTAATTTATGACGGAATAACAAACAACCATATTAGAACATACACAATAAAAGCACCATGTTATAACATCCAAGGTTGTAAAAGTGCGCTTGGCTGAAATTCGGGTTCGCCAGTGCGGCTTGCCATAAACTGCTGGCTTTGATCTTGTAAAGTCATTCTCTTCAATATGGTTGACTGCGTCACGTGACAGCGTAATATCATCTACGTTATAACGCTTCGGTGGGTCCTTTAACAATATCGTAATGCCGTAATTAGTTTTATGATCAAGCCAGAACTTAACAATCCCATGAAGCCATTGGCGCAGAAGCGAGAGACGTACTGTTGACAATGTTCTGACGCAAACACAATCAGGACTTTCCGAATTGTCTATTGATTCCTCTGAAATTGGAAGGGTTATGAAACCACTTCATCTGTTGTTTCTTTAACGATGTGGTATTTGATATTATTTATTGCTCACTGTACCAATTTGAACATTAGAATCTAATGTATATTAATAATAACTTAAATGCTATCTAACAAAGCTACGGAAATGCGTTGGTAATAATTTGTGATCGTTAATACATTTATAGCAAACCTATTAAACAAAATTCCTATTAATTTGCAGGATATATGCATTATTCCAAATTTTCACGCCGATCTTCTTACAAATGATATCTGATTCGTTCTGTAAATGATTCAGTAATGACGTGATTATAGTAATTAATGAAGCGTCTAATTAAACTATTCACAATTACCCAATTACTCCGCGATGGTGATTTTGCGATGACGTGCCTGCCGTTCCTAATTCGCATGCTTCAATCAATATCGTATGACGTCATTCAAACAAAAAAAAGAACAAAATAAATCACCTGCCGACATTTTTCTTTTCTATTTATGGACCTGAACTCAAGACCCGTCATTTGTAATTTTATACAGCCTTGTCGTTTTCGAGGTAATATTTATGGCTCAATTGTGAAAGGCAATGTCGACCCTTAGCATCTCTTGTCTACTTCATCGATTATCCTCTTGCCTAAGGATTTTCGAGTAATCGAAGAAAGTATCGATATGTACTGCGGGAAGAGTGAATTCCGATAACTACAAGACAAGAGGAGTTTTCGTTTGGTTTTTGTTTACAGCAGAACTTATGAAAGCGGAAGTCTCTATCTTTTTCAGTCAAGGTGAGTTGATACGATAACGTTTTGTGTATTCTTTAACGCTGTATTCCAGCTACATTACGGGGGAAATTAGTCGAGTCTGGACCCATCTTCCCCAGACTAACGAGTCTATGCATAGTCCAATCAAATTCGCGTAACGAACTAGACATCCAGGTCGTAAACAACATGGATTTCAACGTGCAGATTTCAGTCGACTGCGGGATTTGCAAAGCAAGTGTACCGCCAACTGGGCATCGAAAGATATTTTGCTAATCTTTTCATGTTTTAATGAAGGTGCTCAAGTAATTTGATGTACTTCTCGAGGTAAGGCCCGTTTTATTACAATATAGATCTTGATTATCGATCAAATCGTCTTGACTGGGCGCCGCCATATGAAGCAATTACAAGTGATATGAGAGGTGAAATCTGATTGGTCAATAGGAGGGACATAACTCGTAATAACTAGGGTTGAGCCTGGAAATTCTAGCCTAGTTGGACAAGGGTGCAAAATGGACTTTTTATAGTCAGTCAACGCCCTTGCCTCGGGAAGATGGTCTGGATCAGATAAACTTGTGATCGATAATATGAACAACGATCTACCCCGCCGGGTCAATCAAACAAGCCACTAAACCTGACCACCCATGTCGCCTCTTCAGACAAGCATATGTTACTGAGAACCAATTGTAACCTGCATGATATCTCCGGACGGTAGGGGCGGTGGTCTTACAAAGTGGTTTAATGTTCTCTAGTCACGTTGAAGACCTAGGTGAGCCCCCACATAAGTATATTATCTGCCGTGACAATGCTGGAATATAACTGAAAGCGGCGTAATACATACTCTCTCTGTGCCTCCCCTCTCTCTCCCAGCCTATCTCCCACTCTCCAACCAACATGCCCAACGCTGCCCCTCCTCTCTCTCTCTCTCTCTCTCTCTCTCTCTGATATTCACTTTCAACGGTAAGGATTTCTCACACTTTACAGTTTACTGACAAAACGTTTCTCCATAGCAGAGATAAAACGAATTTCGATGCAAGTATTCACACTGACACACCAGAAATACAAAACGTCAACGCCAGAGTATTACAATCACGGTTATCCCCCGAAACAGTACCATCGTCACACATGGCCAAATAGCGGTGGAAATGGGATGACACTGGGTGTTAGGGAACAGGTTGAGTGTAGCCGTGTCGGGGTATACTACTTGCAAACTAAAACACTATATTAATATTAATAAAAATCCCGTTTCTCGGTCCTTGAACCTGATACAAAAACACGAGCTGAAGTAATGTCATTTTGTTGAATTGCGAGCAGGAGACTTATTTGATTTCTTCTCATCCTATCCCTTGAGACAAACTTCAACACCAGTTTTCAACATTCGACCGTCACTCATTTCAGACAGATGTCGTAATACATTGCACAGAACAAATTACGACAAGGCGCGACAGAACAGATTACCTCCCCTGGGACCTTCAACTACCAATAACTGCTGGTCGCGGCCCTCGGTGCCAACATTAATTGAATAATTTCAACATAAATATTAGCTGAAACATTTTGGTGAAGTGACAGGTACATCTTTACCATGTCTGCAACAACCCAATGCTTTATTTTATATAATCTGGTCTGACATTGTCAGCGGCTATTATTTTTGGCCGAACTTACATTGATCTGAGGGTTTGCATGTTAGAGAGTAGATATTCGTGGAGCACACAAATTGCATTACTGAAATACTGGATTGAAGCGCAAAGTCGTGTGCTTCCTTGTGAATTAATTTTGGCGTGGAGTTTGCGGACAGGCTTTGTCGGAACTATTATGCGGCAGAAAAGAAGCGAACGGTGGTATTCTTGACGCTTAGTTTCTGACAATATACAATGCTGATAGAAACAAGCAACTACATTTAAATTGAAAAGGAGCCCCAGTGAGAGGGTAGAGCCTGTGAAAAATCTAGACTTTCTTCATTTAGAGCTATGGCATAACAGTGGGGACTAGGCAGAAAGGGAAATAATAGGGTTCAGGGACTGTTTGACCTACTTTGTAATAATCAGTAACGCTACTCTTAATACCCAAATGTAACGTTTTACATGCGTTCTAACTCAAAGTTAGTGTTCCGCAATTTGAGATACACTATTTACGTCCATAGTATTTGTATCGGGTTGAAAGTTGTAATTGTTTTAATACTCATTTGTTCCCGTCTCTATCATTCATAATTCTTATTTTCCTCTGTCTCTCACAACTTACTCATTGTGTTACTTATTTCTTCTTTCTCTCATCACCACTTTCTTCTAGATCTGTAATTCTTTATACTTCTGCCTGCCATTAACACGTTTGCCATTCTCTGCGTGAAGACTTGACGATACCTCTGTTGGAGGTCGGTACAGGTGAACATCTACATTCTTATCATGAGTGAGCAACGCATTCAGGCAAGCATGTGTGATTTCTGTATCTCGAAAACGAATAGAATCGGGGAGATCCGAATGCAAAATAACAAAGGCCGCGCTAATGGATTGGTATGTATGTGTTTTTTCTTCGCCCAATGACATCTACATCCCTAAATGTGTACTATATTTGTGTTCTGTGGCGGTGTTTCTTTTGCAAATATTAAACAATCCGAAAAATAACAAAGGCCGCGCTTATATATTAGCGTCAGTACGTATCTTCGACAGTCCTCACCCAACACACGTCAGTTAGATGACGTCTGTAGAAGGTTAACATGCTTTAGGCGACGTCTGCAGAAGGCTAACGTGTTAGGTGACGTTTATAAGGTGACGTCTGTAGAAGGTTAACGTGCTTTAGGCGACGTCTGTAGAAAGTTAACGTGTGTTAGGTGACGTCTGTAGAGGGTTAACGTGCTTTAGGTGACGTCTGTAGAAAGTTAACGGGGACACGGGCAGTTGCCTGGGGCGCCACAATTCTCTATGCAGAATTGCGCCAGAAACCTATGATTGTGGGTTCAAATCCCGTTTCGCCTCTATTATATTTCCAGGTTTGTCAGCACTAAATCCGCACTCGTGGGATTAAACAAATCGGTAAACGTCTGAGACTTGCATCACTTCGGGGTTTCCCCCTACATGGTGATATAACTGAAAAACTGTTCAAAGCAGGGTTAACCCCCAGCACGTATGGAAGGACGATACTGTACTGAATCCAGACTTAAATTTTGAGTACTGTTAGTTTTCTAATGCAGTGGAATCACCGCAGAAATTCCTGGACGCTACTGTGTGAACGCTAATTCTGTCGTATTTTGATTTTTGTATCTAGATACAAAATATATATTTGCATATGTGTTTTCTGTATGCCATGTTTCATAATTTATGTACAGTTTAGAATGGACATCACGCCTCATAGGCTTGTCGACCGGATGTGGAATATCAATATCGTCATCGGAAACTGTTTTATTCTCTTAAGCAATACGTGGCGACTTAATAAACAAATATTCTTCTTCTGCCTCTTCTTCCTTACACACATGCACACGTATATCACTCCACGTACACTCCCCGTACACTCAACGTACATTAACACTCACAGCAACTTAACCTCTTTGCATCTCACCACAAGCTTTTTTCTCAATTTCCAACAGAAAGTGCGAGCTCATCACATCTTTACCTGCTTCGCTGAGCATGTGAGTCTGCCCGGGGGAGGTGCCAGGTCCCCTGGGTGTGTGGATCAAGAATACCACCCTTACTGGCTATCCTGTCCTATTAAGCTTATTATTCCTCGTAAGTATGTCTGCGACCCCACTTAGGTGATTCGACTGAGGCTGTTATGTCTCGCCCCGTGCCACTAATGCGGGCTAATTCGTCGCTCACGGTCTGTCTGGAGCGCCCGTAAAAATAACTGGCCAGTGACTATTGTCGTCAATGGTAATTGTTATTGCAAATGTCCGTCTGATTTCAACAGGGAAACCTATTAAGCGGAGACATTACGCCGTGTTTGTGACTACAGAGTTCTGGGTTATTTCAGGAAAGGTCCCTTGTTGTTATGTGTAGATTTGGGCGGAGTGGTCCTGACTTCGGCATATTTTCCGCGAACTCCCTGGAAAATGTGATTTCAGTATTCTATGGCTTCGTATAGAATTATCAAGTTAGTGAATCCATGCCTCAAAGGTTTCAAAATAGTAATAGCCTAGTTTTTCAAGGGCATCAATACATTATCGATCTTTTTCTGTTATCGCCAAAGATACAATGAAAAAGGTTCTTATAAAACTAGGGAAAACTCTAAAACTTGCATATACATGTACGTTTTGACATTTTCTGTGAAGAGATAATCATTGTTGAAAACAATGGCAGCTATTTACGTCGCACAGCTTCGAGTAATCTGAACGGGCAATTTGAGTTGATGATTAGCAATGCTATATATAACTTTATAAATACAAAACAAATTCTCATGTTCTGCAAAACGGCGCAAATGTTTTAAAAAGTATCATCTTCTGCTGGCAACATGCCAAATGGATTTGGTTTCATGAAACTATAAGGATTTACACTCGCTTTTATGCCAACATAACTATTAGCATATTTTTGAAATTCAATATCTTTCTCCGCGCAAAACGTTGTTGGTGTCAAAACTTTAACCAAAAATTCAAGCCCGTATAAGATTCCTTACTTGACCTAATAATCCGAGCAGCTTGATAAAAATATTGGCAACTAGAAACCCAGTGGCGGGGCCAGCTGACCCCAAACGACCTTTAAGACCACGTGGCTTGCACAACGACTGTCGGTATGGCTTTGAAGTGGAATCGCCCGACACCGCAAGCAACAGCTACCCAGCCACCTGTTGACGCGGTTGCCATTGGCGACTCGACATCAGATGGGCTCCCGTTGACAGGGGGCGGAGTGTGCGACACACCTAGAAATATAGCTATCTGAAATACATGTGTGTCTGTGACAACAGAAGCCACATGAGAGTGTCTTTGTAACATTGTCTTCTCCAAGGTCCGTGCTTCTGAGCGACGGACCTCGGAGAAGACAATGTAACACTGATGGCGTCTCATCAAACTGAATTTAATAAATATCCAGTAATTGAACTGCTGTCGGGCGTGACATGGCACGGTCACATCTCATACGGACACGAAACTATCAAGCTTTCTAGGAGGAGGAGGAGGGCGCTATCTCTATTCCTATTTCCTGCAGGGGCGGAAGGGTAGCCTAGTCGAAGGCCTGGGTTCGAATCCTTACATGACAACAATGTGTGAAGCACATTTCTGGTGTCCCCCGCCGCGATGTTGCTGGAATATTGCTAAAAGCAGCGTAAAGCTCAACT
Source organism: Haliotis cracherodii (assembly GCF_022045235.1). Lineage (NCBI taxonomy): Eukaryota > Metazoa > Mollusca > Gastropoda > Lepetellida > Haliotidae > Haliotis > Haliotis cracherodii. The sequence goes on from NW_027266279.1 coordinate 712,391, forward strand.
CACTCACTCACTCCAATTCCTGCAAAAAAAACCCACCGTTTTATATTATTTGTTATGATTGACATTACAAGTTCTTTGATAAGAAATTGTGACCCATAAAAGTTGCATGTCTTCATTTACGTACGTTACAGCTGACATTATGTTTTTTTAAAAACCAAGCAGTATAATCAATGCCGTGTAATGAGTGAAATAATATATTTCTCTAAAACTATTTTCTATGGAACAAAAACAAAATGTTTCATTTCCGCAAGCACATGACTACATAAAAATGATAACGTGCAATTAAATAATCAAACACTGAACTATGCTTCGAAACATATTTTAGTCATTTCACTCTTAGGTCGACAATTCATGGCATGATCCAGGCGGAAACTGCCGATGTTTCCTGATTGACAATCGACACGAACACTCTTAAGCCTAGCAACTACATGAACCATATCATATAACGCGACGTTTGCAATTCATCGATAAGTTGTCGTACATATCACATTGCCGCATCTAGCCCACTGTGACACAAACCACTAGAAAGCAGTTGTTAGGGAAATATTGTTTACAGTATCAGGTGGACATGATTGACGATTTGCACATCTCGACCGGTCAACCGGTCATTTAGCTCTCTGTCTCCCAGGTCGCGGGCCGGGATAATGTTTGTCTTCAAAGAGAGATGAGAAAGGCGGGGATTCATTCCGTCTAGATAATTGAGTCTAGGTGTCCGAAAACAAATAATTACATGTCATACGAGCTTATAAATGCTTCTCTGGGGACGGAAAGTGGTACATATTACTTGCGGTGACATACGCCATTTTGTGGTCGTTTTGTATCCTCCCCTATTTCCTGTTTCCCTTGTCTGTTTAAAGTGTGTGTTGTATGGGAGTATAGTTTATTGTTTAACAGTGATTGTACCCGTGTTAAATTGTTTCTGTTGAGATTCGGTAGACGCTCACTGCATTGTGTTTGGACAGTGATCAGTCGTTAGAAGGTTACTATACCTAGATGCCAGCGTGGTGTGTTTAAACTTCCGGTCCGGTATACCGCGGACGGTGATAGTATGTTATAGAAATATGTGGAATATTCTTTTTTTGTGAAGGCACTGTGTAGAAATTTCCAAGAGCTTGGTAGGTTGTATATAAAGAGACAACAGCGTGTTTACGTATTTCTCAGGAATTTCATCGCTTCGGAACCAGCTTTCGTGTGTGGATCACTCACCATCCCCGATTCCCTGCCCATCCCATCTCGGAAGCTAGGAATAGGTGCTGGCCGTCCTTCATCTTCACAAGGCAAAAGAGTTTACTGACTTTAAAAGTCCAGTTTTAACCCTTGCCAAATTACCCGGTAGCTGGAATTCGTGGGCTCGATCATAGCGCCACCAGTGGCTATTACGAGTTATGCCCCTTCTATGCCTCTCCATTTGACCAATCATATTCCACCTCTCGTATAACTTGCATTTACTTCAAACAAAATGGCGGCGCCCAGTCAAGACGACCTGATCGAGCATCAAGATCTATATTGTGATAAAACTGGTCTTACATCGCGAAGTGCACCTTGATTAAAAACATGAACAGATTTGGAAATTATCTGTTGACAATGAGTTGGCGGTGCACATGCTTTGCAAACCCCACAATAGACCGAAATCTGCATGACAGTTTGTGACTTCTGAAAATTTATTTTTCGAGTTTCTATTGCAACGACTTTGACTGAAAATGGCGGTAGTGTTCGTGTCCAGAGCAGATCTTGAAAACCGTACATTTCTTGCCTTGCACTCAGCGGGAAATGTGGGATGGCGCTGGGTATGAATATTTCATGCTTGTTATCACTGACTTTTGCTATCACCACTGTCTTGTTATATTTGATACTGACCAATGCCATCTTAGTATATATTGCCACTGCAAATTGCACATAAGCGGTACCAAAATAAGCGACATTTAATAGTTACAACTCCGTTAGCTATCGACATCATACTGCTTCATAAAGATTTGGTTTGTAAGACAATAGGAGTATATCATACACGTGGGTACCTCAAAGGTTTCAATTCTACAAATAATAATAGTTTTATCTCACTATCTGCGTCGTGAAATACAATATCAAACATCATTCGGAGTTTAATCATTTCTAAGGAAAACGTCAGACTACTTGATGTTTAAAACGTTAAAAGTCACTGTATCAATTTGCAAAGGGAGAATAGTAACGTGACATTTGCGAGAGCGCCCGAGTATGTCCATCTAACCATTCAGCGCCAACTTCGGCAGAGAGTAGGATCTGATTAGCAGAAAATAGTTTTATTAAGGAAACAATTTCTATAACAAATCCCAACGCTGTAAGCGAAATATTAGTTATATGATCAAAGGTATTTCAGCCACAATGGCAGAAAACCTGAACATGTTAATTCCTGAGGAGAATGCCCTACAATGAAGAGGAAAAAGTATTATCCAGTCAACACCACAATAATTGAGTTCCGAGTGCAGTAAAACTTCGATAGTCCGAACTCTCCTCGTTCTGGACGGTCATTGTGCGACCGTTATACAGAACAGTTTGTCCACTACGGCATTACTGATCACGAAAACAACACACGATATTCCATTTCTCATTGGGGTCATGACGACAGGTAATTAGGTCAAACTACCGAGTGAAAAATGGATCTGATTATGCGACATTCAAAGAGACTGATTAATTAAGGAGATCCATGATTAATAATATTTTGTTCAAGAATGTCCTAGTTAAGAAAAAAACGACGATAAAACACTGCAGGGAGAACAAACCACCTAGGGCGCAGGGAGAATAAACCACAAGGGGCGCAGGGAGAATAAACCAACAGGGGCGCAGGGAGAATAAACCATGAGGGGCGCAGGGAGAATAAACCACGAGGGGCGCAGGGAGAATAAACCACGAGGGGCGCATGGTTTATTCTCTCTGCAGTGTTGTATTGTACGATTAACAACCATCAGGAGTCATTTATTTCTTACATGGAATATCAGTAGTACGTTCCAGTGGGTTGAGGTTCGAGCAAAATGTACAAGCTTAAAAAATATTTACCCAGTATATAAATAATGATGACTCCCTAAATAGAATCCGACCTCGGCAATGTCAACCAAGTCCATTTTATGAACGGTGGTGTATACATTTGGTATTCCCTCTACAAAATAACGTCGTCCGAGTTACGTCGTCATCAAGTTGCTAACGTGTTTTAGAACGGACAGAAATAATGTCATGATAGAACGATGGTTTATTGCGAAATAAACCACGCTTCGTTCTTCATTGTTCTTTGCGATTTCTCGCGTGGCTATCTTATATATAAATATATGCGTACAGATTACAACTGTTGTCTCTGTTGTGGATTGTGCGCAAGGTCTGATTCCGGAAGTGTTAATAAACAGTTACAGTCACAGCTGCGCATGAGCATAAGATGTCACAGACAAAAAAAACCCCAAAAAACCACCGTTTCCAGATTTTATGTTTGATGTGCAACTGGTTGTACCTCAATCAGGATCCGATTTTGCCACAATAAAAAATGTAATACGATCTCCAAGCATCAGAGAACAATTTTCCTTATCTTTTAAATGACAGGTATCTTGTTATTCTCCGAGTTTATAAAGGTCACGGCTCCATAGAAGACAAAAAAATGTATAACGGCAGTAATAAGATATCTAGTGTTTAACATTTGATGCGGATATACCGACGTATTCCGCAAAGCGATCTTAGCACTAAGACTGTCGATAGTTAAAGTAAAAACATTCGCGAGATCGCTTCGTGGAACGGGGCCTTGATATGTTTACAAATTAAATGTCTTTAAATATGTAAAGTAATAAGCATTTATTCAACATTCTTTCAAAAGAGAAATGTAAATTTTAATATTTTGTCTGTTCGCTGTGTACCCAGACTGATATGTAATCCCAGAAATAAAGTTATCTTAATAAAAATACATTTTTTGAATAAAATCCAAATGGAACCCAGAACAATCCTTAATTTTTAGAGGCGAGGTAATCTAGACTTGCCAAATGGATAAGACTTGAGTTGGACTCCTTTTCCAATTTATTCTGTCTGGTCTTGGAGACGGACAACTGTGTACAGACAGTGCTATGCTAACTTAGAAAGCGAAGAACCTTAATAACGTATTCATAGTTGGGGCTGGTCTGTGACATTCAGGGTGTATTTTGTCTGTTAGTCTTATTCACAGGCCCTGAACCATATTAATTTCCTTTCCTCCGAGCCCGTACTGTCATGCTATATAGCCCTAAATGAAGCAAGTCTCTACTTTCCACAGGTTCTGAATCTTCCACCTCACAAGGGCCCCTTTCATTTTAAGTATTTTTGTTCCTATCAAAATTAGATTTTATAATATTTTCAGAGATAAACGTAAGTCCTATAAAACTCTGGGAACACCAGTGCAAATGGAACATTACTTTCACGTCGTTCCCACTGTGATAACATATCTTTACAAATCAATTAATAGCTTTTTCTTTCCACCAAAACGTTTATCATGAATTCAAATTAATTAGGTATGTATTAGCAATGAGTTAGACTATTGCTTGATTAGTCTTGTGCCTAGTGTTTGAGGAATCAGTGAAATCCAAGCCTTTGTGAGTGTGTGAGACAATATTATTTTCCCCGCATGCAGTCAGAATTTTTCAGCATTGGCCTCGCAAACCAGTGGTTGATGTCATGAGCAAGTCCCACACCGTGGGAATACGGTGATAGAACATCAGCGAAACCAAATGTCATCATCCGCCAATCCTTATTTAGTCGGCTATTCCGACAAGGATGGTATCTTAAATGCTGGATAGTCGGAAGCCGCCCCCGTCTCGACATGACTGCAGTGCTCAAAGTGGGTGTGCATTCTAGTCTCTCAGCATCATAGCCGTTCTCCTGGGTTTAACAAAGAGATTACTGCCGGCCTCTTTTCTCTCTTAACTAAAACTCACTCACTCACTCCGCCAGCTACATCTTCCCATTAATTCACACAAACAAATGTTCATCTGAATGAATAATTGTTAGCCGACCCCAACATCTATTGTCGGTTACCAATTATTCCGCCAAGTTTACAGTCGAACTTCCTATTCTTGGACACAAAGGATATCAAAGTCACCGTCTGTTCGTCACGACTTCTTCCGACGATAGTCCCCCCCCCCCCCCCCCCCTCCCCTCCTTCCACACTCGAAGGTATTATTTCCTTGCCCCTGTGATCCCACCCCTCAGGCTTGCCGCCCTCCACCCCCAATTAACCTCCTTTTTATCGCCTGTCCTCTTCCTCTGTAATCCCGCGGATCCCTCCTCCTCAGAACACACTGCTTCATCCCAGATGCCAGCCTCAGTTGCTTCTTTCTCCAGTCCCTTTCTCCTGTCTTCACCATGTACCCTTCCGTCTTTCCCTCACTGTTTCCGACTGGACTTCCCTGGTCTTCCCTCTACACCAAACCCTGTGTCTTTTTTTAACAATAAAATATGTTTAATAAATACGCACACACACACACACACACACACACACACACACACACACACACACACACACACACGTGCATGTATATACGTTCTACCCGTTTTCACCATTCACAATCCCAATCCATTTACTATTAATTAACACCGTGTTTTGTCCCCATATTCCCCATCACGTCTCCAGTACAATTTGCCTTTTGTTTTCCTTGTCGCATATACCAGATACTGGAGACACGGTACTATCAAGTCGCAGATGGCTTGCCAGTGGTTCTACCGACTTCTTCAGTTGAGTGATCGAGTTGGGTTTAAAGCCGCTTTGAGCAATCTGGAGACGTATTCCAGTTAAATCACGGCGAGTCAGCTTAATGTGGGAGGAACGCTTGAAGTGATGCAGGTCGCAGACGTTTACCACTTTGGTGAAACCCACGAGCACGGGTATGGTGCTGACAAACCTAGAAACATGACTGTTTAATCGATGTTTTCATTTCATTTATAACGAAATACAGTACATCTTTTAATCATGAACAACCTATTACTTTCCCTCAAGCCGCTCGGATAGGTAACATAGTTTTTACTCACAAATATTAAAAAAACACACCAGCCAGCCAAGCCAATTACCTTCCCTCCACATCTAACACCCCCACACCCAAGTGCCCACGGCTAGGTATAAGACACGCACCATTTACCTACCCAATTCCTTGACGGCCGCTCCGGACGAGGGTCGTTATAATTCTAGGTCATCTGATCTCTATCAGTAGGTGTAAGCTCAGGTCCGGCTTTTCTCATCCGGCTTTACAATTGTTTCCATGTTGTCCGGATTATAAGGGACTTGTTCTTATGCCCGATTTATGCGTGGCTTTAGTAATCGCCAGGTGGGGCTGGCTAGGGGGTATACACCGTTACTAAACGCTTGGACATCGGACACCACCCTTCACACCAACAAAACAACCCCAGAGGAGGTCAAAACATAATGAGAGACAAGGAGGGTCCGATTTAGCGAAAAACCAACATGGCGGCGTGAATTCGATACTTTCTATTGAATGCGGGATATATTGCTCCATTAATTAGGTCTGCTTTTCATGCCGGTGATTCAAGTGTAATCTCACAAAACAGAACTTGATGACATTGTAAGAAGAAACGACAGTCATGTTCCAAGTGTGTGAGTGAATATTCCTTTCAGCCGCATCAGACATTTTGCAGCTGCGATTCAGCAACAGGAGAGGACAGCGAGGTTGGGAGGGAGTGTTGACACCGTCTGTACACAGTCTAAGGCTCCCTAACTCTTAACCCTTAGCTGGCAGAATGGTTCTGGGTTCGAATCCAGATACCCACGATGGCACTTAGTCACGCCCATATGCACCAGGATCTGCTGGGCGTGGGCGCGAAACGTTCAGCCCAGTTATGACCATTGGACTGCCGGAACAACTAGCCACTGTTATCACAGGAGCCCTTGGTGATTAGAGCGGGACCGGGATGAGCCTGCTGATGACCATTGGTCAGTCAGTGTCATATACACTGCTCCATGGGTTCGCCCGTCACGCAGAAGGCCCGGGTTCAATTCCCCATATGGGTACAATATTGCTACACGCGGCCTAAACCCATACTCTCTGTCTCTCTGTGTCTGTCTGTCTCTCTCTCCACCCCACATGTCCACCCACCCTAGTCCACGTAATCACGCAATCTCTCTCTTTCTCTCTCCCCTCCTCTCTTTGTGACTCCCCTCTCTCTCCCTGTCTGTCTCTCACTCTCCACCCCACATGTCCACCGCTGCCCACGTAATCTCTCTCTCTCCCTCCCTCTCTTTGTGCCTCCCTCTCTCTCCCTGCCTGTCTCTCACTCTCCACCCCACATGCCCACCGCTGCCCACGTAATCTCTCTCTCTTTCTCTCTCCCCTCCTCTCTTTGTGCCTCCCCTCTCTCTCCCTGCCCATCTCTCACTCTCCACCCCACATGCCCACCGCTGCCCACGTAATCTCTCTCTCTTTCTCTCTCCCCTCCTCTCTTTGTGCCTCCCCTCTCTCTCCCTGCCCATCTCTCACTCTCCACCCCACATGCCCACCGCTGCCCACGTAATCTCTCTCTCTTTCTCTCTCTCTCCCTCTCTTTGTGCCTCCATGTCCCCCGCCGTGATATGGCTGGAATATTGCTAAAAGCGGCGTAAAACCATACTCACTCTCTCACTCTTTGTGCCTCCCTCTCTCTCCCTGCCCATCTCTCATTCTCCACCGCACATGCCCACCGCTGCCCACGTAATCTCTCTCTCTCTCTCTCTTTGTGCCTCCCTCTCTCTCCCTGCCCATCTCTCACTCTCCACCCTACACGTCCACCGCTGCCCACGTAATCTCTCTCTCTCCCTCTCTCTCTTTGTGCCTCCCTCTCTCTCCCTACCCATCTCTCACTCTCCACCCCACATGTCCACCGCTACCCACGTAATCTCTCTCTCTCTCTCTCTCTCTCTCTCTCTCTCTCTCTCTCTCTTTGTGCCTCCCCTCTCTCTCCCTACCCATCTCTCACTCTCCACCCCACATGTCCACCGCTGCCCACGTAACATATCTCTCTCATAACTATTATGTTTTAGTATTGAACAAATCTTATATTTAATTAACGTGGCATTGTTATGTACTTATACGGTATTCATAACCTTTCGTTCAAATCTTAAATGATCCGTTCACGAGCCGTGTTATAGATTCCTCCACAATTACATCGGGGTGGGGAAGAGATTACAATATAAACACCGAGTGCTTTAAGGTAAGTCGTGCAGCCATTGAACACTCGCCATCTTTGAACCCTGCAATAACATTAAGATTCATCCCCAAACAGCCCACGCATTTAGAACTAACGTATCTACATGACATATATATTGTAATTCAGTGCATTCTGAATGTCACGTTGTCAGATCGGCGACAATGGCCAACACCAGGACACCTGACCTACAGGCCATATGAGCTGAACAGAATTGTCATAGGTGAATGCCGTTTTAAACAAATAATTGATATACTTTATCAATATCACAGTTCTAAAATCACTCCAATTAATCCATAATTACAGTTGTTATATTCCAATAATAAGTTTGGCATCTTTATTAATATTTATCTTACAACTAGAGAAACCAAAGTACATTTCTGGTTGTTATATTCCAATAATAAGTTTAGCATTTTTATTAATATTTATCTTACAACTAGAGAAACCAAAGTACATTTCTTAAAATTATGTTTGTATGTAATTTGTTTGTTTGTCACAGACCAGTTTAATCGATGACGTTAATCAACCGTCACAATCAATGACGTCATTTCATCTATCGTGTAAGCATGTTACCATATCGTCAGCTAGCATCTCTTACAGTTCCGGAACCTCAAGCAAGTCTAGAGTGTCGATGAGTTACAGACCGGCGCGATGTAGCTGGAATATTGCTGATTGCGGCGTAAACATAAAGTGGTAAACCATTCCAGTAATCACAAGAAATCTCCAACAGCACAGCCCATTGTACAATTCCGATCACATCATGAGCAACAGTGAGTGAGTGAGTATGGTTTAACACCGCTTTTAGCAATATTCCAGCAACATCACGGCGGGGGACACCAGAAAAGGGCTTCACACATTTTACCCATGTCGGGAATCGAACCCGGGTCTTCGGCGTGACGAAGTGCGTCCGTCTGTGTCAGTATGGGGGCGGTCGGGTAGCCAAGTGGTTAAAGCGTTCGCTCGTCACGCCGAAGACGTTCGATTCCCGACATGGGTACAATGTGTGAAGCCCATTTCCCGTGTCCCCCGCCGTGGTATTGCTGGAATATTGCTGGAATATTGATAAAGGCGGCGTAAAACCATACTCACTCACTCACAATGTCGGTATGCGCTGTGCGAGATTTACAATGTGAGTGATATACACAATTGGGGTTAGAAATGTTGTTCAGATATTACAAATGTTTATGAAACTCAGTAAAGTGGTACAAGTTGTATCATGTGTCACTGTGTTGTTCTTGTACAAGCTCTGGTACAAACAATGCTCGCAACGCTTCTTCTTCTACTGCCCGACAAAAGCAATCATACGCTTACAAATTGGATTTGAAAAATATATTTCAAACGTTACCAAAACCTTACTAGGCTGGGCAAAGTGCATATTTTTGTGTCGTCTTACCAAACCAAATTTTGTGCACATGCAAAACTGAAAGTGTTTATTAGGAATTGAACTTTCTTGTTGAAAACTTGTTGAACATAAAATTGAAAACACTCCATTCCGAATTCATAAATACATTTCTATTATCAAGATAACATGTCTTTGTCAAATCGGATATTCATGCCGACGTCAAAGCACCTCGTGAAAGCAGGTTATCGCTCTGACCATCTGTCAGGGAAGACTGTCAAGCCGCAGACAGAGATAAACAACTGGCCACTGCTGACCGGTCACGCCTGAGAAACACCAACCGTCGCCGGGAACCTTCGTGACCGACATTCGGATCTCTTTGGGCGACTTCCAAAGGTCGTATTGCTCTCAGCGATATGAGGTCAAATCCTTAAGGTCAAGTTGTGACCAGAGCTACTTTGTATTCGATGTCCAGCTAACGAGGGCAGCTTCGTAAGTATGTGTTAAAAGCGCTATAGTAGCTCTAAAACATAAAATGTAGGAACAGACGGAACACCATTTCGATATTGAGAAATATTGAGTTCGTCGTCACCTCAGGCGCGAGTACGGGATTCCGGGACAGTCAAAAGGTCCCCAGGATCTCTTTTGTCACATCAGGGAAAAACAGAAAAGTGATCAACTGGTTGCAGTATGTGTTGACAATGATTGCTTGGTGACCTGGTTCTGACTCGCCATGTTTTATGAAGAGGACGCACAGTCACGAGGTTACGAAAGTGTAAACACTGATGTACACTGCCTGGCCGACATGGCAAAGGAGACACAAATTAAAACGAAAGAAATACACATTAAAAGCACATGGTGCTTAAAATAGTATTTCGACACAAAACATAACACAGTGCTGCTTAAATTACAATTCTGCATTTATTCCCCCATACCCAACGTCGTGTCGAAGATTATTGCACTCATATAGCGACGTGTTTGCATGTATATGTGGGTGGCGGCTTGTACTAGTCCGATTTTTTAGTGCTAGCCCACGTGATCCCATGCTGCAGTTTAACAGGAATACCCCACTCAGACACAGTGCACCGACTCTGAGCTGACTAGTGATTGTTTTAGCCCCTTAATGCCGAGCACGAGGCAGGGTAGTAACAAGTACCGCCGTTAACGTCTTTTGGAATGACGCGTCCACGGATCGAACCCCGGACCTTCCGCTCTCCGGGCAGAAGCTCTACCACTAGACCACGGAGGCGGTCCGTGACAAACAAACACTTGTACTACTAGGTCGTCACATCACCCCTCTCTAACCTGACCAACAATAACACATGTTAATGGCTTGACTTACAATTTGAGTTTCAACATATTGGTTGAGATTGGATATTAGGCTGAAATACTTATCTCTTTTTGTGACCTCGTTTGGTTAAGTGGGTGATCGTACCCTGAGAGCAAAGCTCGACGTTCGCCTGGCATGTGGTACACATCTTATACAGGCTTGATGTTTGCAGGCCACTTACAGGGGTCGGTAGCCCCTTAATACCGTGCGCTAGGCAGGGTAACAACAAGTGCCATCTTTTAACGTCGTTTGGTATGACGTGGCCGGGGATCGAACCCCGGACCTTCCGCTCTCAAGGCGGACGCTGTACCACTAGGCAAAGGTTACCGTACGTATATATTTGAACCCTGTTTTTTTGGATAATTACATTTCCCAAACCCCTGCAACCAATTAATAACGTTACATATTGAGCGAGCTGTCCCTGAAGAGGGGCCATATTTCACAACCCGATTTATATTTGAGACCAGTCTAGACATTGAAGTTAATGCCACGCGTGAAAGTGAGACAATACGTATGCGTAATTAGGTCAGTCGTTAACTTTTATATTGAAATATAGCCAGCAGATACATACAAGTGTGTCTTGTTAAACTTGTTATATGGCCACTTGGACCCAGCCAGCTATCTCCTCAATTTTACTTTGAACAATATTTAGTATCACATGGGAGCCAAACTGACATTGAGGCAGTTTGTAGTCGTATATTACTGGGAACGTGTTGACAGGCCCGTGTCTTAATCCGGGTCTATCCCATCTCGGCTACGGGGCGTATAAGAGTTGTAGATTCTTAAAGCGCTGAGTGAACGTGGATCAAATCCGAATACAAAACGTGCGTATGTTCTACGAATATAATAGGTGTGCATGTTCAACGATACAAAACGTGCGTATGTTCTACGTGTACAATGGGTGTGCATATTCAACGAATACAAAACGTGCGTATGTTCTACGAATATAATAGGTGTGCATGTTCAACGATACAAAACGTGCGTATGTTCTACGTGTACAATGGGTGTGCATGTTCAACGAATACAAAACGTGCGTATGTTCTACGAATACAATGGGTGTGCATGATCAGCGAATACAAAACGTGCGCATGGTCTACGAATACAATGGGTGTGCATGTTCAACGAATACAAAACGTGCGTATGTTCTACGACTTCAATAGGCGTGTGTGTTCTACGGATACAATAGGTGTGCATGTTCTACGAAAACAATGAGTGCACATGTTCTACGTATACGATACTTTCGCATGTTCTACGAATACTGTACGTGGTCATCCCTGCATGCATCGCGTGCAATATAATCAAAGACAATACTCTTATAGCTACTAAATGTCTATTTCTGTTATCTGCCATGAGAAACATTGACTGCCGTAGTTTTAATCTCAGCTAACTCGCATTTCTAGGCGTAATTGCACCTAGAAGCACCAGTTATTGGATTTCACATTCTAAATTTATAGTACAATTATGCGTTTTAATGGGTATTACCATTTATTTTGATGTTTTATGCATTCTCGAAACCGTTAACGAAAACGATACGTGGTGTACGTTTTTAATTGAGGTTTTTAAGCCAATATGTGGTGCATGCAAGGCTAGGACCATGTGTTTCCCAGCCCTGGCCTTGTTTCAGGGTAAGAGAACGACCGGATAAAATATAAGATATATTAATATAAAACGTATACAGTTTGAATAAATATGTTTTCTGTTGTATATGCTATGTGAAAAAAATGAAGTCGTGAACTGAGAGAGTTCTCAATTATGGTTAAAAATGCCGTGTGTCTTATTTTAAACTCTCCGCTTTTTCTGTCTTTTAAGCTTTCAACGTCTATGGAGCTGCCTTTGTTTTACCAATAACACAAAAACGATGCTGTGATCACACGCGCTTTTAGGAGGACATCTTGCCAAAACAGCGGTGTTATTTGCACAGTGGCTACCATTTTGGAATGTCCTTCCTATAAGCTACATGTAGCAATAATTGATTTTTATGAACCGAAAAAACTTTAAGTATTCTCAAGACAAGCATCGTGTATATTGATGGATTACAAGAAACACGGTTGCCAATGAGCAACATTCAAAACATACAGGTGACAGAAGCAGCATGCTTTGTTAGGAATTAGGAAAGAAACAAGGTACATGTAATTATTGTAAGTTGAGTAAAGATGGCGGTTTGAAAATGATCGAATGTTGACCAGACAATCCAGTGATTGATATCATGAGCATAAATCGACGCAATTGCGATACAAAGACATGCATCAACCAAACCAGCGAGCCTGACCACCCGACCCCTGTAAGTGGCCTGCAAACATCAAGCCTGTATAAGATGTGTACCACATGCCAGGCGAACGTCGAGCTTTGCTCTCAGGGTACGATCACACACTTAGCCCAACCAGGTCACCAAAAAAGATAAGTATTTCAGCCTAATATCCAATCTCAACCAATATGTTGAAACTCAGATTGTAAGTCAAGCCATTAACATGTGTTATTGTTGGTCAGGTTAGAGAGGGGTGATGTGACGACCTAGTAGTACAAGTGTTTACGGACCGCCTCCGTGGTCTAGTGGTAGAGCGTCTGCCCGGAGAGCGGAAGGTCTTGGGTTCGATCCCTGGACGCGTCATACCAAAAGTCGTTCAAAGCTGGTACTTGTTACTACCCTGCCTCGTGCTCGGCATTAAGGGACTAAAACAATCACTAGTCAGCTCGGAGTCGGTGCACTGTGTCTGAGTGGGGTATTCATGTTAATCTGCAGCATGGTATCTCAGTGGCTGAGCACTATCAAATCGGCATGATAGACTGGACGAGTACAAGCAGCCACACACACGTGCATGCACGTCGCTATATAAGTGCAATAATCTTCAACGGGACGTTAAACCCCATTTGCCTTCACCTTACCTCGTTCGTCTCGCTGAAGGCCTGGGTTCGACTCTCCACATGGGAGTACACAAGCAGAGCTGAGTTTGTGTGTTTGTTGTTTAACGCCGCACTCAGCAATGTTCAAGCTTTAAGACGGCGGTCTGTAAGTAATCGAGTATGGACCAGATAACCCAGTGATTGACAACATGAGCATCGATCCACGCAATTCGCGTTTAGCAATATTCCAGCTTTATGACGGCGGTCTGTAAAATCGGGTCTGGACCAGTGATTGACATCATGAGCATCGATCTACGTCATCGGGAATCGATGACATGCATCAACCAAGTCGGCGAGCCTGACCACCCGATCTCGTTAGTCGTCTCTTACGACAAGCATAGTCGCCTTTTACGGCAAGCACGGGTTGCTGAAGACCTATTTTACCCCGGATCTTCACGGGCTAGTAGAGCTGAGATGGGGATAGGTATGGGCTGCTGAAGACCTATTCTACCCCGGATCTTCACGGGCTAGTAGAGCTGAGAAGGGGATGGGTATGGGCTGCTGAAGCTGAAAAGGGGGTCTGTAGAGGAGACTTTTCAAAAATCACAATATATATAATTATGTAGAAATTCCAATGTCATGTTGCGCACATTAGATGATTAAATATATAATGTTGTGATCTTAACTTTAATAAATTTAACAATTTTGAAAATGTTATAAAATATTACGTTAGGATTCCACACCATTATATCCCTCTGAATTTGTTTGTTTGGTGTTTGGTTTCCGGGCAAGATGACATATGACGTGTATATCTATAGGGTTAAACTATTCCCAAAAGAGCAACGGAAATAAACATCCTAATTAAAAATCACAATCTGATCATGAAACTACTTTACTTTTTAACACATTTTTTGTCAAAACCACAAATGGATCAGATACAAACTGTTGGTCCTCATTTTTAAAATCAATCGTCTGGTTATGATCAACTTTTATTTTGAAACACGTTTTCTTGCCAAAGCGACACATGGATCGGTCATTAGCTTTGGCCTCACCAATACTCACGCACTTGTATCCTTGCATAACATGATACAAGAACGTTAAGAAAGTCTGCTTCTAGGTCGACAAATAATCATGTACACGATCTCATATATCGCCCCGAACTTTGATGTTTGAAGCGCTTCAACGCGTAATTAATCAAACATCAGCATATCTTATCAGCATACCCAAGATAAGCGCAATAACTCCCATTTCAAATTTCCTGCGGATGTAATTTACATTAATTTTTTATATCAACCAAACGTAAATATTTACAAGTCAAACAGAAGCAGGCCATTCAAGAAGGAGCTATAGATAACATACGAGCTTATCAGAAACATGTTCAAATATAATACAAATTTTAACAGGAAATGACCTCGTTCCAGCACTTCCACAAAGGCACTTGACCTGGTATATGTAAATGACAGACAGGAAGAGAGGGAGAGAAAGGGACTTCAACTTATCTTCTTAAGGCATACCCATTACTTACGTTGACTGGGTTCCTGCTTCCGTTAAGCTTTATCTCCGTAGGTGCTCTGAAGAGTGCGCAATCGAAAAGTTGAACTGGTTCGCCACAGATAGGTCACACAGGCGACAACGAATTTTCAAGCTTGTGATAAATTTCGTGTCTTATTTTCTGTTGATGGGATATAACAGTGAGAGCATATATTGTTACTGTGAGGCGGGGGCGTAAATTTGTAATGTATTATCAGCGATTTGTGAAGGACCGTTTGGGAGTAAAGTGTGTCATTGTCTGACCCCTACTGACGTAGAAAGGAATTTTGACTATGGCCGACCTGCTGCCATGCAGTTAATCATTTTGCGTTGATATGAATCTGAAGAGCTTGAGAATACCTAGGTTATAAAGCATGAGACATGATATTGTCATAGACTTGGTGTAAAAAACCCTCCAGATCTTAATAGAACCACTTGTGGTTCGGAGGCGCAAAACACGCCATGCCAGTAGGATAACACTACCACAGACGTAAGTACGCACGTAATCCATCGCACAACAATCCATCAAACTTCATACCACAATACTAGACACTCCATCAAAGTATTATGCAGCAATACTAGTCGCACGACAACCCGTCATAGTATCATACTATACCAGTTGTACAAATAACCCATCAAAGTATCATACCGCGATATTAGTCGCACATCAACCCATCATAGTATCATACTATACCAGTTGTACAAATAACCCATCAAAGTATTATGCCGCAAAACTAGTCGCACAATCGATCAAAGTATTGTACCGCAATACTAGTCGCACAACAACTCCCAAAGTTATAATACTGCAATACTAGTCACACAACAACTCCTGAAGTATTATACTGTAATGCTTGTCGCACAGCAACCCCCCAAAGTTTTTTACCGCAATAGTAGTCACACAGCAATTCCTAAAGGTATTATACCGCAATACTTGTCACACAACCACTCCCAAAGGTATAATACTGCAATACTAGTCACACAACAACTCCTACAGTATTATACTGCAATACTTGTCACACAACAACTCCTAAAGTATTATACTGTAATGCTTGTCGAACAACAACCCCCCAAAAGTTTTATACCGATATACTAGTCACACAGCAACTCCTAAAGGTATTATACCGCAATACTTGTCACACAACATCTCCTAAAGGTATAATTCTGCAATACTAGTCACACAACAACTCCTAAAGTATTATACTGTAATGCTTGTCACACAGCAACTCCTAAAGGTATTATACCGCAATACTTGTCGCACAACAATTCTTCAAAGTATTATACTACAATACTAGTCGCACAACCCTTCAAAGTATTATACCACAATACTAGTCGCACAAAAAAGAAGAAGCATAATACCGCAATACTAGTCGCAAAGCCCCTCCTCAAAGTATTATACCGCAATACGTGTCACACAACAACCCCCCAAAGTTTTATACCGCAATAGTAGTCACACAGCAACTCCTAAAGGTATTATACCGCAATACTTGTCGCACAACAATTCTTCAAAGTATTAAACCGCAATACTAGTCGCACAACAAATCCTCAAAGTATTATACCGCAAAACTAGTCGCACAACCCTTCAAAGTATTATACCACAATACTAGTTGCACAACAACCCCTCAAAAGTATAATACCGCAATACTAGTCGCACAGCCCCTCCTCAAAGTATTATACCGCAATACTTGTCACACAACAACTCCTCAAAGTATTATGCTGCAATACTTGTCGCACAAAAAAAAACCAAAAGTATAATACCGCAATACTAGTCGGACAGCCCCTCCTCAAAATATTATCCCGCAATACTTGTCACACAACAACCCCTCGAAGTTCAATACCGCAATACTAGTCGCACAGCTCCTCAAATTATTATGCCACAATACCCCAAAACGTATTCAAAGACCACTGTTTGTTTGTTTGTTTGGTGTATTTGTGTTGCTTAATGCTGCAGTCAGGACCAGACAATCCAGTGATTGACATCATGACCATTGATTCACGCAATTGGTATACGATGACGTGCATCAACGAAGTCGAACCACCCGATCCCGTTAGTCCTCTCGTAAGACAAGCATTGGCTGCTGAAGACCTATTCCACCACGGATCCTCTCGGGTCTTATTGTATTTGTAATTATTGTTTCCATAACTCTTGAAAAAAGAGATGGATACGGAAAGACGATCCTTTCACACAACAAATTTCACACACAAGGACAGTGTAGCCGGTAATCACAAGAGAATTGTTTTACGCCGCGATCAGAATCTGTACTGAAGTCGGGGCCAAGCAAACGAGAGGTTGATAGCATGACCAACGAAGAATGACTTTAGGGCAATGATGACGCACAATCAGCCTGTCACACCGTGTGTCCACCCGATCCTCATTTCGACAAGCATGTATTGCGCTAAGACTTTTCTGACACTGAATCTCCAAAATATAAAAATAGTGAGTGAGTATGGCTTTACGCCCCTTTTAGCAATATTCCAGCAAAATCACGGCGGAGGACACCAGAAATGGGCTTCACACATTGTACTCGTGTAAGGATTCGAACCCGGGTCTTCGGCTAGGCTACCCCACCGCCCCTGAAGGAGATAGCGTTCACCTAATCGTCCTCATCCTCCTCCTACTCCTAGAAAGCCTCATAGTTTCGTGTCCGTATGAGATGTGACTGTGCCATGTCACCACAGACAGCAGTTTAACTCCTCGATACCCGACCACCCTCAAAGTATAGAAATAACCCGAATACAGAGAAATGATTATAATGAATCACATACAAAGGTTTATTGTGCGAATGTTAAATTATGGTTTGAGGGTCCCAGTTGGTCATGAGTGAGTTAGTGAGTATGGTTTTACGCCGCTTTTAGCAATATTCCAGCAATACCAACACCAGAAATGGGCTTCACACATTGTTCCTATGTCGGGAATCAAACCCGGGGTCTTCGTCGTGACGAGCGAACGCTTTAACCACTAGGCTACCCCACCGCCCCAGTTGGTCATGAAGCTTGATGTGTTAAGCGTTTTATAATACATCATTTCCATTCGACACAGATTTCATCCAGTGGAACATACGTCTCGTTGTCAATCCAACAATCCAAGACTAAATGGGACACCATACTTTCTATTTGTTCGTTATATAAACGAGAAATATACAAAATAATATTGTGAGGGCGATCTGCACCCACTCACCTCCGGGGTGTTTACCTTCATGTCATCCCACGCCCCGTCATGCAGCTGGATGCCCTTCTGCATATGCGCAAACCATCAAACAACCGGAAGTTAAGTCAAAGGTCAGTGTTGCAGATCGTTTGACAACGGAGATTCTGCGTATGTTATGCTCGTGGCTAAACTGTAATACTGCCTACTATCCTCATCTAGGGCCGGTTGCGAGACAACAACTACACGTAATATGGATAGGTATCGTACGTGAAATTCTATCACTTAAACGGATGCATGGAACACGATGTTACCCTAAGTTATATAATGTCTAAACCGTATTGTCAACAATCGCGCGAGTTTTGTGTGGTTATGTCGGTGTTGTGCAGAGAACCCCATTGCACATCTGTTAGACATGCACAGTCGAAAGTCATTGAAAATTGCCTTAGCTCTGCAAGAGTAACCAAGTTCCCCCGCTAACATATGAAGGTAGCCTCTTTGTATCAAAAGAAAAACAATTAAAACAGGAGTAGATGACGGTTCAATGAAAGCTTTGTGTTGATGCTTGATCGTCAGAGTGAGTGAGTATGGTTTTTGCGCCGCTTTTATCAATATTCCAGCAATATCACGGCGGGTGACACGAGAAATGGGCTTCACACATTTTACCCATGTGGGGAATCCAACCCGGCCTTTGGCGTGACGTGCGAACGCTTTAACCACTAGGCTACCCAACCGCCCCCGGAAAGAAGAAGATTTCTTAAACAGAGAAGAGGTTACATGAAAGAAGAAGAGAAGAAAGGAGAGGCGAGAGAGGAAGTGATTAAATGAAAAGACGCAAAGATGAGACAAATAAGAGGAAGTGACAAGATGAAAAAGGAAAAGACGAGAGAGGAAGATATACAAGAAAGAAGAAGAGCAATAGATAGTCGACATGAATGTAAAAGAGGTTAGATGAAGAGGAAGATAATTGTAGACATGAGAAAGAAATAACTTACATAAAGAGGAAGGGAAGAAGAGAGGACGGTGTGTATACGACCGTTAGAGAAAAAGATTCCGTAGATTTGAGAGAAGCGTACAGATATGATCATAGGAAAGAAAGGGAGTTAGGAAAGAAACAATTGAGTGAGTTGGGTTTAACGCCGCTTTTAACAGTATTCAAGTTATATCGCGGCGAGTCGGCTTAATGTGGGAAGAAAGCCCGAAGTGATACAGGTCTCAGACGTTTACCACTTCGCTGAAACCCACAAGCACGGGTATGGTGCTGACAAACCTAGAAACTTGATCAGGGCGAACCGGGATCCGAACCCACAATCATAGGTTTCTGGCGTGCCTAAGGGACGCAACTCTGCACAGCGAATCGCGGCGCCTTAGACGACTGGACACCGACACCCCCCCCCCCCCCCCCCACACACACACACACACCCAACCCACCCCTTGACCCCCGGAAAGAAACAATGAAAATGTTAGTGTAAGTTGAGTTAAGATGACGGCGGTGTGTAATACGAGTCTGGACAAGACAATCCAGTGACCGATCCACGTAATTGGGATACGATGACATGCATCAACCAAGTCAGCAAGCCTGATCATCCGCTCCCAATATAATGTACATTATTACAAGTTTTCCTAAAACTTTAAATAAGCATTTTGCTGTTAATACAGTAATACACTTGCATAAAAAGCTTTAACCTGTAAGACAAAATCATATTTCCCGGATGTTAATTGAATACTTATGAGGCCAGATATAATCGCGTGTGCATTTGCGTATTTCCCAATAGCCGTATGTAATCGCAAACAGTCATTCACCACACAGATAATATGCGTGCAAAATAAGAAAGTGTCAATAATTTGAAGTCAAAACACCACCATCCTGCCATGACGGACCTGCACGAGCAGAGCTAGTGTTGAATAATCGGGACACAACATCTCGTAGTTCTCTCGAAGCCAACGAATCAGTAAATATTACACAGGTGTCATAAAACCGTTGAAACCAACCCAACGCAACTACTTGTTGCCACATGCTCGTCTGTACTGCCTGACCTAGGTCGCACTCGCTATTTGGGGTCATCGAGTTCATTACTTACTTGCGTACAATGCATCAAGCGAGGGTCAAACGCCGAATATAGATTAACATTGATCATGCTTTTTCCTGGCCCCACTATCAACATTCGCCGCCCTGATTCGGTGTTTCGGACATGAAACAAGTTATTGAGAACATAATTATTCACAACTGCACTCAGCGGTTGTTTGGTACAAAAACATACTCTCTGTTCTGTGTGATGGTTTGAAGTCGAGGTAATGACAAATGATTATTTCTGATACAGACGGTGTGACGAGTCAGTTTTTATGGTACAAACACCCCGCCCAACCATACCACATCCCACCCACACGCCTCCAACCCCCACCCCCGAAATACCAAGCCCTTCACACACCCAACCCCAGTAACAATATGATGCAGATTGCAGGGAGTCAGCCGTGATGTTGACGTTGATCCTAACGATACAAAACACGAAAACAACAAGCTGTGTTTATTTTAGCTGGGATTGATTTTTTTGCGTGGTTTAGACAACAGGTCCTGTTAGTCAGAAGCAAAGACGTGTTTGTCTATCCATGTACGTATTTGTCAGAAGCTACAAAACTCAGCGCGTTGATTAAGACAGGCCAGTCTTCGAAGTCAATGCACTACAGAGGCTTTTACTGTAAACGGGCAAACGCCAGGTTTCATAACACAGCGAGCAAAGTGTCATTTCTCGTCTGAACATGGCTGTTCCTTGAGAGAGAAAAAACACAGCGCATGTGCTGCACGTGCGTCTGTTTTTGTTACGCTATCGGACGTTCAACTCGATTCAGGGAACAACCATTTCTTTTATGGTCGGGGGTAGCATGTTGGGCAGGAGGTGGGGTGGTTGGGGCTAGGAGCTTTGTTTGTTATAGAATATTTTTTTATCGCTTCAAAACAAAGAATAGCTTTAGTTTGAAAGGAGGAGCGAAACACCGTTTTTTCTTCACTCATACCACATTATTTTTCAAACCCTCGAGCATGTCCCCACTCAATCCGCAAATGGCACATGGTCGCCCCTCGCCCCTCAGTGTAACGAGAGGCACATCAACACTTGTCAAAGAGGAAATTCCATCACAACAGTTGTTTTGAGGCTGAAAATAGGCATCTGATACTTCATATTCAAGGTCAGTTTCAAGGCCACCAGTTTTGCAAACGAAAACATTTACTTTTCTGAACTAATCTTTGAAGTATTTTTCGTTACTAATATAAGATGTTATTACAGTTATTAATTAAAAATTATTTATGAAAGGCGTTGTTTGTTTGTTTGTTTGTTTGCTGGCTGTTTAAAGTCGCGCTCAGCATTATTCCTGCTATATGGCGGTGGTCTCTAAATAATTGAGTTTGGACCAGACAATTTAATGATCCAGGGTAGAATAGGTCTTCAGCGACTCGGCTTGTCGTAAAGGGCTACCAACAGCATCGAGTGGTCAGGCTTGCTGACTTGGTTGATGCATGTCATCATATCCCGATGGCGTAGATCGATTCTCATGATGTCAATCACTGGTCCAGATTCGATTTTACATGACATGAGAAGAGTGCAACAAAGCTTTGGAAGGCAGTGCAACATGACAGCATGGCATGAAGAGAAGTTGTACCCATTCATAACAATGTGACACATGACATGAGAAGAGTGCAACTAAGCGTTGGAAGGCAGTGCAACATGACAGCATGGCGTCAAGAGAAGTTGCACCCATTCATAACAATGTGACACATGACATGAGAAGAGTGCAACAAAGCGTTGGAAGGCAGTGCAACATGACAGCATGGCATGAAGAGAAGTTGTACCCATTCATAACAATGTGACACATGACATGAGAAGAGTGCAACTAAGCGTTGGAAGGCAGTGCAACATGACAGCATGGCGTCAAGAGAAGTTGCACCCATTCATGACAATGTGACACATGACATGAGAAGAGTGCAACAAAGCGTTGGAAGGCAGTGCAACATGACAGCATGGCATGAAGAGAAGTTGTACCCAATCATGACATCACAAAGAATGTGAAACATGGCATGGGAATAGTGCGTGAAGGTAACATCTTGGGTTGTGCAGGTGATATCTTGGGTTGTGCAGGTGAAATCAGAAGGATGTGAAGTGACATCTTGGGTTGTGCAGGTGATATCTTGGGTCGTGCAGGTGAAGTCAGAAGGATGTGAAGGTAACATGTTGGGTTGAGCAGGTGACATCTTGGGTTGTGCAGGTGATATCTTGGGTTGTGCAGGTGAAATCAGAAGGATGTTAAGTGACATCTTGGGTTGTGCAGGTGATATCTTGGGTTGTGCAGGTGATATCTTGGGTCGTGCAGGTGAAGTCGGAAGGATGTGAAGGTAACATGTTGGGTTGAGCAGGTGACATCTTGGGTTGTGCAGGTGAAATCAGAAGGATGTTAAGTGACATCAGAAGGATGTCCAGGTGACATCAGTTGTTGTGCAGATCACACCACGCTGTGGAACATGGAACTAGAAGGCTGTTCAATATGATATGGGAACACTCTCCAAATGACATGGACGGCTGTGCGGGAGACATAAGAAGGTCTTCCAACATGGCATCAATAGGTTCTGCATCATTCTAATAATGCATGGGAGTCAGAAAGGTGTGAAGACGGTTTTGCATCAGCCATGGCACCGGGAAGTACATTGCGTTACAAGGCTATGCAATATTGCATGAAAAGTCTGTGCATCAAACAACAAAAATCAATACCCAGACCCTTACTCCATTCGTTATTATTTAACACATCAGAGAAATTCTACAGAACTATAATGACGTCTTTTGTTCGTCTTTTTTCCAACACTTATGGTTGATCATAGTATTTACTCACTTTATCGCAAAGTGGGTGAATCGTTGATATATGATACTGGATATCAAAACTGGTATTTTCCTATTCATAAAATGCAAATATCTTGCACGACCTGGTTATATGTGAAAATATATCTCTTTCAGCAAACACTGAAAACATGAAAACCGGTTCCTTGATCTTTCCCATAACACTATTACCAAAACAGAAATGGTATTTTCGGAACACGTTCGTCAGAGGGCGATTGTCATTTGATGAACAGCTTTCCCCCTCCAATACATTTTCCCCAGACGCGAATATCGATCTCACGAGATAATGACGTCATATGACGTGATTTCCTCGTCCAACGGGGGCGAGGACATGTGCCTGTCAACCTGGAGCCTAGCGATAACCATTGACCATGCGCGAGCTCATTCAGAACATAATTTGTGACGTTGTTTACACGAGATGTGCAGAACGAAGAAAATTAGTCGCCTCTAACCGGCAACTTGTGGTCACCACACATGCGCCTGAACGATAAAAAATAATATACATTCTTGGAATAATTACTAGTGTGGATAATACTTTAGCTTAAGTTACATTTTATACATGTATATGTTTTGCGTTTGTTGTTTCATGGGCTTTGTAACAGTTGAAAAATTCGCTATCGCATTTTCTTTGATGAGCTGGCAAATAAAGGCAAATAAAGTCGAGTGTAATAATCAGGTTAGCTAAACTTGTTCCATATGGATCAATATCATCGGCTCCATCCATACAATAAGACACGTTGTACATAAACAATATATCCGTCATTTGGGTAGGAAAAGGCATAGTGCCTATCCTGCAATGATAACGTCCTTGCCTATATGTATAACAGTAATATTGAATGTTAGTAGCACAGCAAGCTCGTTCCCGCGGAGATGGTGTCCACGGTGGGCGTCATCACCGAGCCACGCCCCATGTTGTGACTTCATCTCTCATACTTCTGTCAATCATGTTCAGCTGCCGGAATCAAAGAGCTGCAGAAACACTCTCAAAATAGAAATACTATTTTAATTGATTCAGTTGAAACTGGCATATCAACTCGCACCAGAAAGGTACATCTTCATACGTTGTCTCTATAATCATTCGAGAGAATTATTTCCTAACTACCATACTATCGTAGTGTTCGACAGTTCAGAATAAGGCGGTTTGACATATCACAGGTTAGTTCGTCACCCTACTTTTGGGGAACGCATCACCTTTAGCAATTTGTTGCTATGAGATAGGTAGCACCTTGGTCCTGCGCCATGACTGTGGAACACACACACACACACACACACACACACACACACACACACACTAAAAGCCTAGACAAGTCGAGGTCGAACTAAACAAAGTCTTGTTTCCTTGATTCCACACAGCAGAAGAGAAAAGGTTCTTTTGAATAAAAAAACAGACTGTCCTTGTTGAACCTACCATCCCAGGGTTTAGGAGGTTCTTTTGTAGGACCTATCATTATATGATTAGAACTCCCTTGTATGACAAATGAGGTTAGGGCTAGGGCAACCGCCTTGGACCAATCATCCAAGGATTAGGGAAACAGTGTAAGACCAAGCATGCCACATCACTCACTCAGGTAAGAATCTCCGTACAGCACCCGTACGAGAAATGATGTTCCAATAGTTTGAGGTGTAATTGTATCTGAGGTGCGTGTCTGTGGTGTCTGTGTTGTACCTCCAAAGATTGTGAACACTTACTAGCTCACACGCCAAAGGAACATACAATGCAGATGACCATGTTCCTGTTTATATTTTTAAATGACGATTGCAACAGACATCTTTGCGTTGTCTAACATTAATATTCGTCATGCGTTCAATGAAATCATATGGGAGTTATGCAACCCAAACGGACCGGAATGTCCGAAATGAAACACCTCAATGCTTTTGCATGCAATTTCCGTGCGCGTGAAATCAAACACTGCCATTTAAACGCAGTCGTTCTGATCAAACACACATTCCACACAGTTCAAATTATCATAAGAAGCAGTATACATGTGCACAGAGCAACAAGAATCGTTTCCGCTGCATAGAATTATACCCAGTAGAAAACTTGAACACACGTGGCCCTCCTCCAACTCTACCCTTAGGTACAAAGAACGAATGCCAATTAACTGTGCCGAGATTCATTACCCGGACGTCACCAAAGGTTATTTTATCTGCCACTGCAAAAAGGACGGGGATTATCTGTTCCCTGGGCATATTTCAATACCACAAGCCATCTGGAAAATCAGCCTCGAGGATTTTCCGACGACTGCGCAGATTACAACTACACAACACGTGTTCACTCCGCAAAAAAGTAGTTCGGCAAGTAGTTCCCCTTGAAACATTTCCTCGGTGATGAGAACTGACGACGGGAAGCTGCTCGAATTAATCTTCAGCTGATTACGTCTGGATGTATCAGATCTTGAAATAGAATTACAGACAGAGGCTTTAATGTAACTCCGATGTAAAATCCTATAAAACATATCATTTCCCTCTGCTGGAGTTAGATAGAGGCTGTAAACCGGTCTTTAACGAGATGGGTATTCGTCTAATGTTTGTTTGGTTTGTTTGTTGATTAATGCCGCACTCAACAATATTCCAGCTATATGTCGGCGGTCTGTAAATAATCGAGTTTGGACCAGACAATCCAGTGATTGACATCATGAACATCGATCTACACAATTCAGCATCGGTTGCTGAAAACCAATTCTAACCCGGATCTTCACGGGTCGTATACGTCTCACGAAGGGGTTTAGCATTTTCCAATTGAGGAAACCAAATTTCCGCCCAATTCCAGTCATATAAGAAATAGCTTCGACCTTTTTTTATAACATGAGGCAGCAATGGTCTCTTCATGAGGTGAACCATTGAGCTTTGTCTTTTCATTGGTATTATTTTAAACCTTTAATCTAAATAAAGACCATCTCTCAGATAAACCTTTAATAATATAAATCTTATTTGATATCGCGATATCTAATTTAAACCTTATCACCCTCATTATATCAAACATTTCTTCTCCAAGAATTGACAAGCTTTGAAATTACCTTGCGTATTGAAAACTGACTTCCTTTAAAATCTAATGAAGCCGAAGACACTTTTGGTCTCCACGAAACCAATTTGGCTTCTCTACACTGTATCTCTGGTTAATATTACAATCCAGAGAATGTGACAGCCAAGCAAGACAACTCAGATTATACATCTCCAGCATCAATGCATCGCAAGTCAGTGTAAACACCAAGGTAGGTGATAGTGTTTATAGTTACAGCTTCAGTTTTGCCTTTGTTGGCTGTCATCAGAAAGTAATGTGATAAAAACTGGACAAAAACAAAATGTTCGTAATTTTGATTTAAAATATGATCCATATGCTTATACGTAGGTTATTATTTCAATGCCAAGTATTTTGGAAAGTATTAACTCCCACTTGTGTCCAAGACAGGGTTGACCATCAGGGTTTGGACACAGATGCCATAGCCCCTGGAAACGACACAGAGGCATGGGTGGTGTATTATGGTCCATTCCCCTCCAGCAAACCGGGCTTTTCCGGCTGATAATGTTCTACAAATAACATCCCCAGACTCCTGTGTCTGAGTTTAATGTTCACTAACGGCCCATGATGTTTTTATGAATAGTTCATGAACCATTCATGGAAATAGCCCAGCAGTAGTGCTGCAATACCACTGTGAAAAAGTTTGTATCCCCCGCCACGAAGTATGACTGGGATACAGGAATGGAGTCCGTCCGTCCGTCCGTCCGTCCGATTCACAATCGGGACACATTTTCTAAAAAAAATGGTTAAGTCAGGGAAATTAAATGTCACACAGTGGTGTAACTGGTGGTAATGATCACAAATGAATTCGAAAATTGTTGTCTTAAAATTCATTTTTACAGAGTTGTGTCCCCTGCGCCGTGCTTTACAACTTAGTGAATACTGCATGAAATGGGGACAAGTGTTCTCATAAACCGCTGAAGTGACATGAATGAAACGTTCCAAGCTGATACAAGAGATACAAGAGATAATTATCAAGACTAAGTTCGAGAGCTGGTGCCATATACAAATTCCAGAGAAGGGGCCTTTTTGTGTGTATCAATTTAACAATTAATTGTTTTTATCTGATTACATAAACCTTTTTGACAGTTAACATTAACTTCCATGCTATTCACTGTTATGAGAACAAACTAAATTCTAATGTGGCCCCATGGTGGTGATAATGATAACGCTGTTGTGTTGTAATTTTAATAGAGCCCATTGCTAGCCTCCAAGACAAAACCTTTCACGCATTGTGATATTTTATGCATAAGTACCTGAGTACAAAATGACGACCAAAAAACCCTACCATAGTTTTAAATCACTCTAGTTTAATAACCACAAAAGATACATGCAGGAAGTAAAAAGTATCGAAAAGATCGAAAACTCAACATTTAAAAAAATGACAGAATCCGATAATGGCATGACAGTTGCCCAAATTGAGGTGGGGAAGCAAAACTAATCTTTCAACGTGATGGACATAGGGGACTGGTGCGATCTAAAATCGCACCAGTTCAAGGATAGCGTATATGACCAACTGCTACAGGACACACCAGAAACTCTCCGGCGCACAGGAAAAGTAAATCGTCTGATGACGTCACGTTGGATGTGTCGCCATTCTTCTTGGAGGGCCTGGATCAGATCTTGTCGGTTGGTTGGAGGATGTGGTCGCTGTTGAACACGATGATCCATGACATCCCAGAGATGTTCTACGGGGGACATGTCTGGGGAGCGTGCTGGCCACGGTAACACGTTGACATTGTTGGCTTCAAGAAAGCTGTGTACGATTAGGGCTGTATCGGGTCTGGCGTTGTCATGCTGATAAAGGACACCACGTGGCACCTGTTGTAGAAATGTTAGCCGGATAATCGGACCAAGAATGTCTCCCATGCAATGCTGAGCTGTTAATTTCCTTCAACGATGACCATTATTTTCTTCTGACCACAAATTGCTCCCCACTCTATTACATCCTATCCACCATACGGCACGACATCTTGAACGCACCATGTTGCCATTTGTTCTCCCGTTCGGTGTAAACACGCTGTCTTCCATCAGCCCTGAACAGACAGAACCGGCTTTCATCAGTGAAGACGACCCTCTGCCAGTCACGCTATCATAGACGAACAGTTCGGGCCCATTTCAATCTCTGATGACGATGGTGCGGTGTCAGTAACTGTTCACTGTAATATATAAGTAAGCCCTAAATGCTAGACTAATGATATTCCCTTAGGTATTCGTCGTCGCTGATGACGTCCTTGTCAGGAATCGATTCCGGAGATGCCAAGTACGCAAGTACCGGTTTTCATTGGGCGCCATTACCCAGGCTCTTCCTGTTCTTGGCCTATCTGATGTCTGCAGGCCCGGTCTGTCGTGACGTTGCATCAGATTAGTAACAGCAACACAGGAGCAACCACAAGTTCTAGAAATGTGGGTATGGGTGGCTAACATCTTTATCATACCCAGGGCCCGCTCGCGTTGTTCGGGTGTCAGTCGTGGTGTTTCTGTGGTGGTTGTTAACAGTGTGAGTGTCTGCCGTATCATTTATATACCCTTATTGCACGTGTAGTTTCGGCTGCCCAAGCGTCACATGTTTTTAACTTTTTCACATTTTCTACCAAAAGACATACCGTGGACGTGCATCACTTTCTGCAATGAGCATTGTTGTGTTTGGGCTATGTGTTTTGCACTGATTTACTTTAAACTTGTGTTTTTAATTTTTTTTGCAAATTCATTTTAAAGTGGTAAATTTTCTTTTGACCTTCAGTTTATTTTGTTGAATTTCATGAAGCTGTTATGGTACTATTTCTAAACAATAATCTGTGTTACTCACGTATCTGCTTTCTAAATGTTAGTATGTTTTGACGGTATGTCTGTCACGTGGGTCATGAACATGAGAAAACATATTGTGAGTAGCAGACAGCAAACATTCCTTCCCCCCCCCCCCCCCCGCCCTAATCTCTCTCCAATCAGCTCTTGTGACAGACATACAACCTTCCTCGAGTTGCTGTTGACAGATACCAAAATTGTCCAGAAATTGTCTTATATGACATTAAATTATTCATCAATACGTTAAGATGTAGACGATAACTCGTGGGCAATCAGCACTTTCATAATTTATTTATTGAAATGGCAACATATCGAAAATATGTTACCAGCTGTTTCATTAGTTGACTGAATAGCCTAGTTTAAAAAAAAGTCGATTATATATCCGCATGATTCATGTGAGATTATCATTCTGTGTTATAAGTTATACGACTTGTCATTTGGAATTAACGTGTCTCATGGAAGAATGGACCATGGTCTTCATGCAACGACTACAACAGCCTTCACGCCTACATGTTGGCAATTAGGCGGGGTACTCACGAACCACATCTGGCTCTAAAACGTTTGATCTGCATATTGGATTTTGAAAAGAAACGAAATATTTAAAAGGTGGTTTTAGATCGTCAATATTCCAGATCAAATGCAATGTTTGAAGCAAAAATGATCAAAGTGTTGTGCATTCTTGTTAAATGTAGTTTATGATGTCTTGGCGTGGATGATGGCATTCCAGATTGAAGATTTGGTAACATGTAAAGATTTTTGTGTCGGCATTTAGACGCTCGTTGTATTGCAATACATGACATTTATTCGTTTGGTTTTACACGTTTGAAATAATAATTTTGTCATCCATTGAGTTTCATGTCATCCTAACTACATACGCATGTACACAGAAGCCGCAGTTTGACGCAGCTGAAATTTTAATTTCTAGCACATCATGTTGGTTAAATGTGGGGTACACCTTCCCTGTGTGTACGGGCTTCAACGAAGTTTTCCTTACCGTTCCATAGAAAATACACTGTATGTTGTAAGGTCGGATAACCAATGTTACTGACTGATTGTATACACAAGAATTTGTGAGAAAGGTTTTACTTTAAAAATATTTTTCAAAGAACAAATCGTTGTCCTTTCAAATCTTAAACCTTACATTTTCCGGCAATCAGTCAGAAGTTATTGACTGGTGCCCACGCTGAATGTTATTTGAAGTCAAACAAAGCATGTTCTGAACCAGAAACAATGGCTGTAAAATGAAATCTGTCAGTGGCGCTCGATCCAGCACATTCCAGTCAATAATTTCTTTCGAAGGAAATGACATTTCAAATTCACTTGAACGTTCATCATCGCTAAAATTTGTCATTTAAAACTGTTGGCGATCAACCCTGCTCAACGTTCTCTCATATGAAATTATTAGGGGTGTTAACCCTTTGTGTTTGGCGTAACATTTTAAATGAAATATTTTAAAAAATGCTTATCGTTGACGTCATAACGTGTCGTCTTACGTGCACTTGTCATGTTGGATTTCAAGACTTATTACGTGTGAGGCAATAATGATAATAGTGTGTATAGTTATAATGCGCCATATCCACGCCCTAACTCATGCTCAAAGCGCTAGATTATAACCCCGGTCAGTGGATCAGTGAACACTTGATTTTCATTCTCAGAGTATACAACCAAAGGTGCCTGTGAGATCCTTGAAGGTTAACAGCCACATTAGCATCTCATCCTCCCGGGTACCCATTCACTGCTGGGGGAAAAGAGGCACATTTCGAACAGAGCCACTTGCCCAAGGAGACACCACAAGTGATTCAATTGCTTCAGTGTGGGGCAGGACCAAACCCCTAGAAACTCTACAGATTCACTCTGCCGAACCCGGTCACCCCCATCCAACTACTTTCCGAAACCCACGCTGCTTAACATGGCCTGATTTGTGACCTTTGCGCTTTGCACAGGACCACAGGACCACGGCCATACTTGTTTCAAATCATGGCATTCTGTATTATGCTTCTGTTCTGATAACTGGAAATGTTACCCTTTCAGGTACCTATAATGAAAGCTTACAATCAGTAATTTTATATACGTGAATGACAAACGTGCTTGACGTCCCCAAACCTAACGACATCGATTAGCTCATAACATCGATCTGTTTCTCATCAGAAGTTTATTGTCTTTTCCTAGGATGGAAGCAAACTAAATAAATTCAAATTATTGAGCAACATGGCAGACGTTTTTCCGGACTGCATGTATCGTGAAGTCGGAGTCGAAGACTCGATTCATTGCATGAAATCGTACCCAGACAGAGTGGGGCCTTGTTTATAATATCAGACACAGATCCAGAGTCATCGCTGATTTTCAGTCATCCAATCATAATATTTCCCCACAAGTTTTCCTTTTATTTAAGCCCATTGGAATCTGTATCGGCAGATATTCGAGATTGGTTATACTCTGGCATTGACGCTTCATGTCATCTTCCCGAGGCAAGGGAGTTAACTGACTATGAAAGTCCAGTTTCCACCCTTGCCGAACGAGGCTGGAATTTCTGGGCTCGATCGTAGCGTCACCAGTGGCTGATACGAGCTATGACCCTTCTATATCTCTCCTATCGACCAATCAAATTCAACCTATCCTATTACTTGAATTTGCGTCAAACAAAATGGCGGCGCCCAATCAAGACGATCTGGTCGATAATCAAAATCTGTACTGTGATAAAACGGGTCTTACTTCGAGAAGTGCATCAAATCACGTGAGCACCTTGATTAAAAACAAGGAACGATTTGGAAAATATCTGTTGACGCTGAGTTGGAGTACACACGCTTTGCAAACCCTGCAATCGACCGAAATGTGCACGGCAGTTTACGAACCGGATGTCAATTTCGTTAAGCGACTTTGATTGGACCATGCATTGACTCGTTAGTCCAGCCAAACTACAACTCCATAATTCCAGCCCAGTTCGGCAAGGATGGAAACTGGACTTTTATAGTCAGTTAACCCCCTTGCTCGGGGAAGCTGCTGTATTTTGTCTGGCCCAGACATATACAGTTTAACGCTCAATATTGCTGAGTGTACATCATAAAAACATTCACTCACTCATTCCCTATACTATTGGCCATCTAAATACGCCCGACAATTATTTTAACTTTTTCATCAGTGTCAACTAGAATTTGCGCAATGCAAAGTTTAATCGATAAAATGAAATACGTTTGAGGTTGTATTGGAATCATGTGTGATTGAGTGTGTGGGTTGGTGGGTGAGTGAGTGAGTGAGTGAGTGAGTGAGTGAGTGAGTGAGTGAGTGAGTGAGTGAGTGAGTGAGTGAGTGAGTGATTTTAGTTCAGTCTCTACAGGAAATCGAACAGTGTCTCTTGCCTACCTACCGGGAACCCGTTCCAAAAAGCGACCTCAGCGCTACGATTGTCGTACACGTAAATCCATGTTAAAGTATGGAAGTTACGACCCTCCTTGGGCTAAGATCGCTTTGTGTAACCAGGCCCTGGTTCATTTAAGCAATATGATTGAATAACATTTCAAAACCACGGTTGCGTCCAAAGTCTGTCATCCAAATGTTTGGCACCCAAAGTGAATGTATTCTGTATTATCGATCGCTGTGACATCCAACTAGCACTTAACCATTTGGAAAATCGGCGTTCTTATTTCGGGTGAGTTTTGATTCACAAGATTAACTCAACTTCATTATGAAATGGCAGGCAACCGTGGATCTACAGACAACTGCTGAACTCATTATAACTTAACAATTAAGTTTAAATCAGGCGAATGGCGCTTTCAACAAAACTGATTACAAAGTTTGTTGACTGAAATTTTCACCTTGACAATCCAGCACTTTCAATATACAGTTCAATTTCCCTTCATGTCAATATCTGTCGTCCTGTGTTTACTTCGTGTCTTTTGAAACTGATGGCGGTGCCACTATTCAAAACAGGCGCTGAATGTTTGATCAATTAAATCAACATTAGTCCTACAGCGTCCAGATTCGCCCGTTACCTTCTCCGATAAGCTAGCAGTGACTGGTAATAGTTTTCTATCAACTACTGCTAACATCAACATTCGGCTCAGCCCCAGCATCAAGACCGTAGTTGAAAGGGGAGAATCAGTCTTCTGGAAATCATCTATGTAAACATGAATAACGATGGATCATGAACCGATGTCTGACCTCCAGACCTAGCAAGGTCGAAATCATAATGAGGCTACGCTGGTACAGAGGGAATTAAACGCAACGTGCTGGCTTGTCACGACTGGCTTTTTAAGATTGAGTTTTACCTTACATCTGACATTTTGGGCTGTGAATCACAGTGTTTAAAAAGCTTTGTTTCAAACGACGTTACATGGATTGGGAATGTATGTAGATATTGGTTCAGTCACATAAGGAGATGGAAGACAAAGCCTGTTTGTTTGACGTTACGTTTTTCGTGTTACGCAGAAGGTGCAAGGCAGTGTGTGTTTGAAGTTACTTTTCTGCGTGGGATTTTATCGAAAAATATAACTTGTCCCAGAAAATTGTAATTATGCTTCAGACTGTTAAAAAAAAAGAAATTGTCTCACACAAAACGTACATTGTTGCAAGGCTTATTTCTTAAAATCAAATGTAAGCTGATAGTTTTAATCAAAAAGCTGTAGCTGAAAAATGTCTAGACAATATCTGGACAATACCTAGACAATATCTAGACAACATCTGGACAATACCTAGACAATATCTAGACAATATCTGGACAATACCTAGACAATATCTAGACAATATCTGGACAATACCTAGACAATATCTGGACAATACCTAGACAATATCTAGACAATACCTAGACAATATCTAGACAATATCTAGGCAACATCTGGACAATACCTAGACAATACCTAGACAATATCTAGACAACATCTGGACAATACCTAGACAATACCTAGACAATATCTAGACAACATCTGGACAATACCTAGACAATATCTAGACAAACTCCTAGACCGCCCCCAATATATCAAATGATAGGTACCTAACGTGGTCGGTAGAAGACAAACATTTTGTGTTTGATGTTACCTTTCTTCATGCAACGTGGTCGGTAGAAGACAGTGTTTGTTTGGTGTTACGTTTCTTCATGTAACGTGGTAGGTAGAAATCAGTGTGTGTTGATGTTACGTTTCTTCATGTAACGTGGTAGGTAGAAAACAGTGTTTGTTTGATGTTGCGTTTCTTCATGTAACGTGGAAGGTAGAAAACAGTGTTTGTTTGATGTTACGTTTCTTCATGTAATGTGGAAGGTAGAAAACAGTGTTTGTTTGTTATTATATTTCTTCATGTAATGTGGAAGGTAGAAAACAGTGTTTGTTTGATGTTACGTTTCTTCAAGTAACGTGGAAAGAAGAAAACAGTGTTTGTTTGATGTTACGTTTCTACAACTCACATGGTGTGTAGAAAACAGTGTTTGATGTTACGTTTCTTCATGTAACATGGAAGGTAGAAAACAGTGTTTATTTGATGTTATATTTCTTTATGTAATGTGGAAGGTAGAAAACAGTGTTTGTTTGTTATTGTATTTCTTCATGTAACGTGGAAGTTAGAAAACAGTGTTTGATGTTACGTTTCTTCATGTAACGTGGAAGGTAGAAAACAGTGTTTATTTGATGTTATATTTCTTTATGTAATGTGGAAGGTAGAAAACAGTGTTTGTTTGATGTTACGTTTCTTCGAGTAACGTGGAAGGTAGAAAATGGTGTATGTTTGATCTTACGTTTCTTCAAGTAACGTGGAAGGTATAAAACAGTGTTTGTTTGATGTTACGTTTCTTCAAGTAACGTGGTCGGTGGAAATCAGTGTGTGTTTGATGTTACGTTTCTTCAAGTAACGTGGATGGTAGAAATCAGTGTGTGTTTGATGTTACGTTTCTTCATGTAAAGTGGAAGGTGGAAAACAGTGTTTGTTTGATGTTATATTTCTTTATGTAATGTGGAAGGTAGAAAACAGTGTTTGTTTGATGTTACGTTTCTTCATGTAACGTGGAAAGTAGAAAACAGTGTTTGTTTGATGTTATATTTCTTCATGTAATGTGGAAGGTAGAAAACAGTGTTTGTTTGATGTTACGTTTCTTCATGTAATGTGGAAGGTAGAAAACAGTGTTTGTTTGATGTTACGTTTCTTCATGTAATGTGGAAGGTAGAAAACAGTGTTTGTTTGATGTTACGTTTCTTCATGTAATGTGGAAGGTAGAAAACAGTGTTTGTTTGATGTTATATTTCTTTATGTAATGTGGAAGGTAGAAAACAGTGTTTGTTTGATGTTACGTTTCTTCAAGTAACGTGGAAAGTAGAAAACAGTGTTTGTTTGATGTTACGTTTCTTCAAGTAACGTGGAAGGTAGAAAACAGTGTTTGTTTGATGTTACGTTTCTTCAAGTAACGTGGAAGGTAGAAAACAGTGTTTGTTTGATGTTACGTTTCTTCAAGTAACGTGGAAAGTAGAAAACAGTGTTTGTTTGATGTTACGTTTCTTCAAGTAACGTGGAAAGTAGAAAACAGTGTTTGTTTGATGTTACGTTTCTTCAAATAACGTGGAAGGTAGAAAACAGTGTTTGATTGATGTTACGTTTCTTCATGTAAAGTGGAAGGTGGAAAACAGAGTGTGTTTGGTGATGCGTTTATTCAAGTAATTAAGTTGGCAGGTAGAAAACAGTTTTTGATGTTACGTTTCTTCAAATAACGTGGAAAGTAGAAATCAGTGTTTGTTTGATGCTACGTTTCTTCAAGTAACGTGGTAGGTAGAAATCAGTGTTTGTTTGACTTTACGTTTCTACAACTTACATGGTGGGTAGAAAACAGTGTTTAATGTTACGTTTCTTCAAGTAACGTGGAAGGTAGAAATCAGTGTTTGTTTGATGTTACGTTTCTACAACTTACATGGTGGGTAGAAAACAGTGTTTGATGTTACGTTTCTTCAAGTAACGTGGAAGGTAGAAATCAGTGTTTGTTTGATGTTACGTTTCTTCAAGTAACGTGGTAGGTAGAAATCAGTGTTTGTTTGACTTTACGTTTCTACAACTTACATGGTGGGTAGAAAACAGTGTTTGATGTTACGTTTCTTAAAGTAACGTGGTAGGTAGAAATCAGTGTTTGTTTGATGTTACGTTTCTACAACTTACATGGTGGGTAGAAAACAGTGTTTGATGTTACGTTTCTTCAAGTAACGTGGAAGGTAGAAATCAGTGTTTGTTTGATGTTACATTTTTTCATGTTACGTGGTGGGTAGCAGACACACCGCGCTTGCTTGATGTTACGTTTCCTTATGCAACATGACGTTGTTTCTTATGACACTAATGCAACAGTTATTCCTGGGAAACGAATATCGACATGTTAGAACGGATGTCAGGTATTGAGTTAAAACCGTATTAAAAGGACGATGTGCGTTGAAGTATTATACACATTAAAGTTCTACAGAAATTTCTGGTCAGATTTCTGTATTTACTTGACTCATATGTTGCATAGAAAAATCCTTATAACTGACAACGAGCTCCTCTTTGGTACCTCTGATGTATTAATTAACCATTTGATTGTAGCTGCTAAAAGATTTATCTTTGTCCAGTGTATTAAGAATGAAAATGTTGACTTTGTTGCTTTTAAGAACACAATAAGAAGTATCTATGACGTTGAATATCATATTGCACGTAGAATTAACGACTTCTCTGCCTTTAATATAAAATGGGCTGTGTTTACTCAAACTGCAAAATAACTTATTCACTTGATGCTTGCAACATAATTTGATGTACCATAAATACCGCATCTTCTTAATTGTATACATAAATATGCCTTTATCTGTACCATGATGTGGATTATGCCTTAGGCCTCCTCTGTACCACATCCTTTGGAGAAGTACCTGTATTCATAAAGCTGTACTGTTTTTCGAGTGCATATGTATCCTGTGTATATGACTGAATAAAAACTAATTAAAAAAAAGAAAAAAAGTTCTACAGAAATAACGAGGGATTGTGTATACCATGGTAAGGAATGATGGCAACGCCATATATATGGACACGAAAACGAAAACGTGATCTTTTGAACGCTTTCTAACTTTCTGAACGGCCTTGACACGAAGATCGGTTATGTACAGCGCTGATTATATTAGTAGGTCTGTCTGGAAGCAGAGTCAAGCTCAGTCGACGGACAGATACTGGTGTCGCTGGTTCAGGCAACAGATAACTAATTGATGAAATTACTTCCGCTATACAGCTGCGCAGTCTCACTGGTAGACACGGAATCAATCAACAGACTCCATGTTTACTCCAGCTTCTTCTTATGAAAAGTAGCTCTCTCCGTTTGTGTTAGTTGCCAAGTCCTTCTTAAATGCGAAAACAACAAAAACATCATTTGGTCAACAAACGATTTTGGTCTTTCACAGGCATTTAGAAGTTGGAGGATCTTGAAGATATGGATAACAACTCCTATATTGTTTGTCACGACTTTTCTTGGCTGAATAATTTAGGTTTCAGAGCTTCCTTCTTCCTCAAAATTAATTTCTGTTTTCATTTCCTTAAGTTTTTTGTCTCATTTTGATAATTCATTGATGAAGTCCTCAGTTTTGAGATCTATTGAATTATATTCCTCAGTTTTAGTATTAATTTAAGTTTTATTCGTTAATTTAAATACCCCTTAAGTTTTATTCGCCAGTTTAAGTATTCCTTACGTTTTGTTCGTCAAGTTTAACATTCCTTTTAATCTTTGAACGATACTTTCAGAGACAGTGTTTAATGGACACTTGATGTGTTAAGATATGGTGATTATGAGGCAAGACGTACGCCTTTCACGATCTGAACACGTTACACGGGAAGATGAAAACAGTTTTAAATTACATTGAATTAAATTGAACGAGCCTTTTGGATAAGTGAATCTGTTTCTTTGGGTGTTACAGAAGACACG
This sequence comes from Haliotis cracherodii, assembly GCF_022045235.1. Taxonomy (NCBI): domain Eukaryota; kingdom Metazoa; phylum Mollusca; class Gastropoda; order Lepetellida; family Haliotidae; genus Haliotis; species Haliotis cracherodii. The sequence continues at coordinate 750,342 of NW_027266279.1, forward strand.
GTGTCTCCAAGCCATGCCTAATGACATTTTACCTTCCAGTGCCAAGATGGAGTGGACTTAATGAACTGGTTAAAGTATGGCGTCTTCGTGTCACCAACAAGACATGGCAGTAGGTTTTGAATTGGCTCCTACTGAGGTTATTACAACGGCAATTGCATTTATTGACATTCCATCTGAACAGGAGGCACGGGTGGCCCATCAGTCCAAGGCGCCGCAATTCGCTGAGTTGAATTACCTCCGGTTCAAATTTGTCCTTCAGCAATAACATAATGCTTATGTCAGGTAAATACCTGTAAGTATAATTGTCGCGGCGTATATTTCATTCCATAGAGTACCACAACTTAAGTATGTTAGTCTAGGATATCCGCTGCAGTCATCTACTAGTATCATGATAAGTGGTTAAACACTGTCACTTAAAATATCAGTGTTCTTTGGATTTCTACCTGATTTGGAAATAGAATTTACTTTTTAAAATAATAAAACACAGTGTTGGGCCGGGAAGGCGTTCATAGATTTTCTTGTTCCAGCGCTGAAATTGCTGAAAACCTCATGTCAGTTTTTAATGTCATGTATTAAAACTGTCTTGCAAACTTTACTTACACTTTTTGTCCACAAGCAGGAATTCTAAGATGAAAGAAAATGTCGATAAACAGTACTGTACCGTGAGAATAAATATAGAATACTAAACGAGCTCCCGTGTAATACCAATTTTATGAAACTCGTTTCATAAAATTGGTATTACACGGGAGCTTGTTTAGTATTCTATATTTGTTAATTTTGTGTCACTATTTTATAATTAACGATATTAGAATGAATGATAGTGGGGATGTAAAATGAAGTTAAAATTTCATTGAGTAACTGTTTAAGGAAAGTTGTTAATTTCAGAATAATAATTGATACACTCGTTGAAATAGTCGCCATAAAAAAACCAAATGGTTTAGTTTAGCCTCAACTCATCTTCCCGAGGCAAGGAAGGCAAGGAACTGACTTTAAAAGCCGAACTAGGCTGGTATTGTGGAGTTATATTTTGGCTGGGCTAACGAGTCTATGCATAGTCACAATCGCGTAAGGAAATCGAAATCCGGTTCGTAAACTGTCGTGCAGATTTCGGTCGATAGCAGGATTTACAAAGCATATGCACCGCCAACTCGGCGTCAACAACCCGTTTTATCACAACATAGATCTTGATTATTGATCAGATCGTCTTGACTGGGCGCCGCCATTTTGTTTGAAACAATGAAAGTAATACAAGAGGCGTAATCTGATTGGTCTAAAGGAGAGGCACAGAAGGAACACAACTCGTAATCATCACTGCTGGCGCTACGATCGAGCCCAGAAATTCCAGCCCAGTTCGGCAAGGGTGGAAACTGGACTTTTATAGTCAGTTAACTCCCTTGCCTCGGGAAGATGACCTCAACTGTGTACATAGCGTTGAGTGGAGTAAAGTTCAGTTCTGTTCTGTCAGCCTGCAATCGACACTGTAGTTTTGTTTCTGAAACAAGCGCTGCTCCCCAAATATCCGAGGAAAGGAGGTGGGCTGAACGTCGTGTTCACGTTTATCTTACAGATACAGCGACGAGCATGCAGGCGTGTGTACAGATATATGTGTGTCTGTTTGTGTGTGTCTGGGTAGCTTCTTGTACTGGTGCAGGTTTAATAGTGCTAGCCCACCAATACACAGTGCCGCAGTTTAATCTGGATACCCCAGTCAGACACAATATACTAGCCCACCAATACACAGTGCCGCAGTTTAATCTGGATACCCCAATCAGACACAATATACTAGCCGACGAGTCCTTGTTTTAGCCATTTAATGCCGAGCACCAGAAAGGGTAGCAACATGTACCGTATTTTAACGTATTTTGGTATGACGTGGCCGGGGATCGAGGAGGTGATTAGATTAGGTAGGTACTACTTTCAGTTTTAACAAATACGGCTGTGGGGGGCCATTCGGTTAAAAAATACTAAGCTGAAAAAGGGACAAAAGTACGCAATAAAGGTCAAATATTACGAATTAAAAACTAAATGTTACTAATAAAGGTGAAAAAACAACAAAACAAACAGACGCCGGTTAAACAAATAAAGGGTTGAAATAAAGGTCGTCACTGAGCGTGAAAGGACGTCTACAAACATGGCGTCGACTTTGTTAATCGGTGATCTTGTCAGAATTAACCATAGGGAATCTGGAGAAACGACTGGGATACTAGCAATTTATTTCATTATCAAAACAATGGTCTCAGATGCTGAAACTCAGAGATTAACTGGGACGTAGCTGAGGCATTTTACAAGTTTTGACAACTTTGGAAATATGAAACAGTTTAGCGAGGACACTATCCAAGCGGTATCAGTTTCCATATCTGTGCTCGGATAGTTGTCCTCGGCGGCTTAGGGTATTTCCCCCAAATATGCCGTAATATATTGATCAGAATTGTTCCCTTGTTTATTTCGCGCTGTGTGCACATCTGCCACTGCATTGCATAACGTGATGACAATATGACATCTCATACACGAGAGTAGCTTCCCTTTGATAAAGGGCAGTTACTCTTGCAGGCTGACCGAGGGATCGCGCGTAAGGCAATGTGTAAACAATTGTTATTTTTGCATACTAAACATGTTTCAATTGGAAACATATTGACTGTTGCCAGTGTCAACCTGAGACCTTCTGCCGTAATATAAAACACAAAGAAACAAGTTAAACACCCCCTGTATATTTTACAATGACTGGTTGCGCGAGCGTCGTTATTGAAACCCCGATAACGTTACCACGGAAAAATGAATGTGGTTTGCAAGAAGAGACCTTTGACAATAAGAAAATAAGTTCTGTCAAAGTGTTTCAACGAACCAACGAAGGACACATGTTACCAAATGTAGGTTTGTAGGCTTCTCACGTGAAATCTGTGGAATATGTTATTACACAATAATTTCTGTTATATTATTTTTTTTAAATATTCAAATTTAATTTTTAATGTGGAAGAGAGCTAGTGAGACTTGACAACTTTAATCACATACGGTGTTGATTAAATTTCGAGCAGATAGTCCGCAGTCATGGCGCAGGACTGGTGGATCTCCTTATCGTTGTATCTAGACTTGACGGAATGTCCCTTTGAGAAGGTTTTAGCGACTCAATCCATCAACTGGTATCCACGCTCAGTCTCCGTATCCGCAGCACTTGAACACGTACAGGAATCCCAACACAGCGTCCCAAGGTTCAATGTGAGACTGTACACTCGCATCCTTCATCACTTATCTGTTGCCACAGTCTATCACATCCCAACAGTTTTATATCCCATTATTCACAACAATCCAACAGAATGATCGATTGTACTCGGCTGAGTCGGCTGAAGTCGGGGGAACGCGAGTCAAATCGGATGATGTCGGGCGAAGTCGCGTCAAATCGGATGAAGTCGATTGAATTCGAGTCAAATCGGATGAAGCCGGATTAATTCGATACAACTCTGAAAAAAAGTCGGGTGAAATCCAAGATGGCTCGGGTGTAGAGGAGATGAAATCGATCGAAATATGTCGGGTTAATATCAGTTAACTGGGAATTGTCTTGGGTGAAATCTAATAATTGACTTCAGACAACTCGAGAACAAGTCACAGGTTAACTCGAGGCATCTCGGGAAAAGCCGGATGAAATGTTACTGGAACGCTATTGAAACTATTTATACATGATACATGTAACGATCTTGCAGCACTCGACCACTTAAATAAGCGAAATCTTTTTACGACGACCACAATAGGATTTGCGATTAATGAACTACAACAGCAGATAGCTTTGACCATAAGATTTGCATAAAGGTATTTTACTTCGCTCTAGATTACCAAACTTTGGCATGGATAAACCTGTACAAATAATTGTAATTAAAGAAGAAGTTATTGCAAAGAATCCCTTTTTAAAAGATGCGGCCAGAATAAACGCAAAGTTCTTTTATAAAAAATAATAAGGATAAGTTCTTTGAGATCGCCCCTTTAACAGTACGCTAGCCGACGCGTCTGGAGTCATTGAGTCCACTGACCACTCGCTGACCAGTGCTAATGCCAGTGCACTGAGCAATCTTGCCAATCAGACTGACCACTCAAGCCTCAGGAAGCCAGACAGACAGTGGTCAGTCTTAACGGAACTGGCGAGAGATTCAAGCCGCTAAGACCCTCTTGAATTATAGATAGCGTCGGAATCCTTCGAGACAGATCAATCTATTTATTCCCGATTATCGATTAGTTGTAAGAATGGCCTTTCAGAAAGTAATCACGTCGAATTAAGCTTTCAGACAGTTCACGACCTTAGGTGACCCCCAAGGTGAAGGTGAAGGCCATCGGAAAAATCGATGAAGATGGCGCGAGTTTTGTGCCAGGAGAACCACTGAAGACGGAACTTCTGATTGCGATCGCCTCAAATATCTTTGGTTGGCGCCGATGATATCATTTGATGTGGACACCATGCTCAAATAGGATGAAAATTCGATCAGATGACCGCTATACAAGCAGATCTCTGTCTCTAATAGAAGTATTGCTTGTTTTTAGCAGTTTGAAGTTGATCTCCCAACAAAAGATCGTCGACCATTTACTGTGTAGGCGAAGACGGAACGTCTGTGATAGGTTCCAAGGAAAGTTCTGGATGGGCTAACAGACAAATTGGTACTTTTGTCCAGACGCTGGGATCCTAGTGATGATTACCTCAGACAGAAATCTACACAGTCTCGTCAACTCAGCAAGTAAACGACGCTAAAAGGCGCGCTGGTGAAAATCGATTAGAGATCGGCTTTGCAGAAAAGATAAAATAACTGGAGACGTTTTTTTCTCCCGCAATTTGTTTGTGTGAACCCGTTTCCGTTTCAATGTTGGCTTTTCGTTTTGAAAGCAATTAAATTTGATTAAAGAGATCGATTACTGTTCAATATAGTTTGGAGGACGTCGTTCCCAATAATGACGTCAAGTTTCTTCGCAAACAAACGTGACTTGGTTCACGAAATAAAATTCACATTTTACTTTTTATGGGAAGATGGCCATTTGATCAGTAAGTTTGAATATTACTCGCAATACCATACTCCTTTCTCACGCTTTCAGCTCAACCACAATGCTTTTAATGATTCTATTGGGAACATATTACCGAAGTCAAGCCATCAAGGCATGTCTTTATAAGGCATTGGCCTATTCACATGACAAAATGTTGAAATAAATTGGATTTAAACTTTTAGATTTGTTTTTTAAACGATCACTAACACCCCAGACATACCAATAAATGTTCCGTGGCGAGAGACATGGGTGTCCAGCTTGGTTGCAGAACAATAATTTGTGTTCACTTTTTAAGATTAAGTAGAATATTACACCGTTTTTGTTTTTTTTTCAACCAGACTTACTAGAACGTTAGTCAAACAAATGACTGCTGAAATTGTTCTTTTCAAGAATGGTTGGACACATAGTATAAATCCACATTTGAAACAAACCATGATCTGGTTTCAGGCAAAAACAAAAGAAATAATATATTTTTAATAGAACATTCTGTTGAATTCAGCATTGTCTGAGATTAAATTATATATTATTAAGTATATATTAAAAAAATCGCACCTGACAGGAAGGAAACGCTCCCTGTCATTCGTTTTGTTCAGGAGAGTGAGTGAGAGAAGATTTTGTCAAATTATCCACTGCTGCCTCAAACTCGGATGTAGTGAACTCGGATTCAGAACTGACAGCCCAATTTGTCCTAGCGGTCAGTACTGTGAAGACCCGCGACACAACTTCTTTGACGGTTGCAATTAGGATAAAGTAAGAAGCAATTTAGTATATTACACTAAAGTATAATCATGATATTAAAATTACAATACTCTACGGATATGAAGGCCTATCATCTGAATTAAATCAAGAGATTCTTTTATCTGTCTATACTTTCTCCACACATTCTGGTAGATTTAAACTCTAAACACTGACACATAATATATACGTTTATTATATACGTCTGTGTGAAAAGTGATATGTTCATTGCAGTGAACTGAACACTTGATATTTCATTGCAGTGAACAGAACACTTGATATTTCATTGCAGTGAACAGAACACTTGATATTTCATTGCAGTGAACAGAACACTTGATACTTCATTGCAGTGAACAGAACACTTGATATTTCATTGCAGTGAACAGAACACTTGATATTTCATTGCAGTGAACATACCCTGACGGTACTATTGTCATACAAGAGTAACCTCCCCTGAAATTGTCCCCCTTTATCCCCGTGTCTAACCTGTACACAGACTGTTGACGTCTTGTTACGTGAGTTCCACATTGATAAGGCAAAAATAATGACAGATGGTCCGTGGAGTTAATATCACTTCTTGCTGTTTGTTATTCTCTCGCAAATGTTTCGTTATAAACTGTAAATTTCTTATTAAATTCGTCAAACGAGACTGTTGGTTTCGCAAAGCGCGATTTTTGAAACTTGACCAACGTGTATTCTTTCGCTTCCAACAGCTGCATCGTTGATTTCAAGAAAATTTTTGGTTAAAGTTGATTTTGTATATAATCATATCTATTTGTACGATAAAGAATTTTCGTGACGCTAAATTATTCTTGACACTTTTGTTTATATTTTTGTAAGATTTTGCAAACTACTCGCAAATACAAGGGTGATGAACCAACCGTCCCTGTGTGTTCGGTTGGGAGAATTTACGTTTCAAGGTTTTTACATTTGTAATGAAATAATTTATTTTTCCAGCAGACAACTACAAAAAAAACTATATAATACATAGGAAATTTCATGTGTCTCGTGACATGGCATGTTTCTCTCATCGAGTGACGGGGACAAGGAGATATTTTCCGTCACTCGATGAGAGAAACATGCCATGTCACGAGACACGTGGACTATCCTCCATAGCGTGTGGTTATTGTGTAGTAACTAATGGTGTGAAAACCGGACGCTGTTGTCAATGACAACTGATCACCGAGGAATATGTTGTATAGTTAGGAATGCCCTGACTATCTATTGTTACTTGATTTTCATATCGGGACATGTATTAAAATTAGAGTATAAACCCATTTCAAGTCGAAATATCTTTAAACCATTACCAAATCCTGACCAGCCAAACCGATGAACGACAGCATGAGTACATTGCACGAGGACACAGTGACCGCACATCCCTGCAACTCCATCCTCTCAAGATCCGTCTGTCATCACGGAAAAAAACATTCGAGAGTGGACCGAAGACGATACACGCATGTAACACAGTGATGCATTTCGTATCGTGAAGATCCGGGTTAAAATAGGTCTTCAGCAACCCATGCTGGTCGTAAGAGGCGACAGACGGAATCGGGTGGTCAGGCCCGCTGACTTGGTTGAAGAGCCGGGGACAGCAGCGCAGTCCTCAATATCCACAGGCTCATTTAGTCTCAAGAAACAAGCGTACATCGGCGTCGGTACAGTGGACCCACGCAGTGCAGGTATTTAATGAACACTCTGCATCGAGTCTGTATCAATCATTGGATGTTGTTATCCGCGTTCCCTGGCGTTAATCACGAGCGACCTCGAGTGTTACACTGGCGGAGTGCATGATCACACACTGATGGTGCTGAATCATTTTAAAGCCAGCTTGGACTCCGGTTCCCATCAACTGCAACCAGCGTAATAGCCACACATGTCTCTCTTGTTTTGCTTGTAAGCAATCCCCTGGTCGTAACGTTTGATGTATTATAGGAAAGAACGACTTCTGACAAAGGTGAAACAGAAGTCTTCGGAGTCTACGCTCTTACGATATACGTCAGCACCTAAGCAATATCAATTTGCACTGTCGTGTTTCTTTGGGTCATGATATTTGTTTTTTTCTGTTTTTTAAAAAGTCATGACATTAAAATCGTCAGTTTTTTTTATGCCAGTTATACTGAATATGTTTATTGAATTGGACCAATATGTCAATAAAAAAAGACAACACCCTTCGAGTGATCGAGTGAGTATGGGTTTAGCTCCGCTTTCAACAATATTTCAATTATTTCACGGCGTGTCAGCTTATTTAGTAAGGCGGGCGATCGGGTAGCCTAGTGGTTAAAGCGTTCGCTTGTTCACGCCAAAGACCCGGGTTCGATTCCCGACGTGGGTACAATGTGTGAAGCCCATTTCTGGTGTCCCCCGCCGTGATATATTGCTGGAATATTGCTAAAAGCGGCGTAAAACCATACTCACTTACTCACTTATTTAGAAAGGGAAGCCAAAGGTGTAGAAATCTACAACTGGTTGAAACAATATTTTATTTCATGGCTTTGTCAACAGGCGATAAAAAATACTTATATCACAGTGGATGATAAAATGTTAAGCTTAAAATATATATAGCTGTACAAAACATGTACTTGTACATTGTTAAATATGCATGAACAGATTCTATCAGTCTAATAATTGCTTCATGTGACAGAGTTCTATCTCCAGGTAACACGGCTTTAAGACTATAGCCTTTCCAAAAACAGAAACGATTTGATCTTATGTCCGTGTAACGTTTATATTAACATAGATAATGAAGATTATCTTCGTAATAGTGTATGAAATCTGCGACTTTGGTGAAACCCACGATCAAGGACAGAGTCTGATGATGGATCACAACGAGGGCAAATCTGGGCTTCGAACCACCGCATACCGACGTATCAAGGGAGCTAAGGGACGTAACTCTTCACAGTGCAATGTAGCGCCTCAGGTGGGTAGGTAGGCATTTTTATTGTTACCGAATATTGTTGAAATCTCAAATATAGTTGCTAATGTGCGTGTGGTAGAAATGAAACGCTGCTTTTGTCATTCGTTTTGTCCGTTCTTTTAATTTTCGAGTAATTTTTAAGTGAATGAGAGAAGTTTGATTTTCGCCGCAGTCAAACCAAGCAATATTCCCATAACTTCAGTCTTTTAAAAATATGTTTAGTAAAATAGTGATTGAGTTTGTGGTTAGTCTCACCCCTCGCCACGTTATACCAACCAACATATGCCCAACCATTGTTGTTACCCTGCCTGGAGCACGGCACTAATGGCATAAAACAAGGACTGGGTGGCTAGGACTATAAAACCGGCATCTGCCCGGACTAGAACAAGCAGTCCCCCCCTCCCCTACACACACAGACACGCACACCACGTACACTACATACACGTCGCTATGTAACAACCATCACGTCACCTCATCCTCGGGTCCTTCGGTATGCACCACGCCAAGCGCGTTTGGCGCTACACGGGGAATTAGGTACCGCTGTGACGATGTGTTTGCTTGTTGATCATGTCAACTGTAAGCATTGTCTGTTAATGAAGCTTGTCGCTATACACCAACGCACTTGGTGATATCACGTTTTTCTAAAGCAGCCTTGACAGAATCACGTGACTTTGCGTCAAGCTACATTGTTTATTTGTGGCCATGCATAAATCATTCTCAAGTGCGGGAAGGTCTCAGAAAATCTGTGCATACTGTAAAACCTTGGTTGGGGTGGGAAACCTGGGTTGGGGTGGGCTTTGGGTCTTTGGTTTGAGTTTTCGGCTGGGGTCTCTTGTACTACCAGATGCAATATGTGAAGAAAATCCCGAAACTGTGTTGGGGACATGTCACGTGACAACATCTGCCTCGCCGCAGGAGAGTTTGGACCCATCATGGCAGCAATCACAGATGCACGATTTTTCCAGCAGACGAATTAGTATGTACAAGCTTTGAAATATGTACAAGGTAGCCAATGAGAAAGATTTTGAATTCTTTATTTTTACAAAAGATCTGTGAAATCATTCATGGGTAGTAGTGGTGTGGCCATGACGTCAAGCTTTAGACAGAAAACATTTGATGTGCACCAAAACAAGTCCAAGACCCCAGCCAAAGACCCCAGCCCATAACCCCACCCCAAGACCCAAGACCCCAACCCAACCCAACCCAGGTCTATAACTGATGCCGGAAATCTGCCCATTCCTGCCGCTTTGCATACGAACGCTTGAAATATGACAAGTTTAACCAGGTGTTGTCAGGGGGAACTGCTGATTGCGTCAACACACTACGGGTGGCCCAGTCGTCTGACACACTGCAATTCGACCTGTGAAGTTGTTTTCCTTAGGCGTGCCAGGATCCTGTGATCTTGGTTTCGAATTGATGCGCGTTGATTATGATCATTGGTTTGTCAGTTCAAGGTCGACAAATACTTGTGTGTTTTACCATAATGGCAACCTAGAGTTGGAGTTTCCCTCCCACACTGACATGACACACCGTCATAGAATTGTTCAGTGTCACTTGCTCTGTTGTCAGCAGTGGCGATACGATGAACGACATACTGTAGGCGCTGGTTCGATTCCAATCTGGCCAAGAGGGCCCCGAGAGATTTCGATTCGAATGGGATATGGGTGCGTTTACAAACATAACAAGCTGAAGTAACCGACTTTTTTATTTGTTTTGTCAATGAGATATACCTTGCTCCACCCAAGTATCTAGATGAGCACAGTTCCAAACTACACACACAATTAAGGAGAGAGAGAGAGAGAGAGAGAGAGAGAGAGAGAGAGAGAGAGAGAGAGAGAGAGAGAGATTAATATGCTTCATGGTGGGCTTAACATTAATTTGCACAGAGGACAATCGAATCCGTATTTCCATTGCGTGTGTAGTGTATGCTTGACCATTTATTTATGAATTCCCATCACAAGTAAGTGAGTGTGATTTGACATTACATTTACTACGGGAGAAATGGCTTCACTCGATGTAATAATAGTTGGAATTAAACCCGGGTTCTCGGCGTGATGAGCGAACACTTTAACCACAAGGCACCTGATCGCCCACTTGCAATAATGTGCAATCCGATTATATTATTATTATTATTATTGTTATTATTAATAAACGCAGCAAAGAGGGTTTGGGTGATCCTGGCACACTCAGGCTGGTTAGGGTCATCGTCAGCCCAGGGCCCTTGCCCCCTCTACACGCAGCCCACACAGCGAATGGGACTTCTCCCAGGAAGCGCTGCCTTGTCGAACCCACCAAGAACTTTTCGGAGAATGTAAAGACTCCCCAACACTGCAGCCTTCTGCATTACCCAGATTGTCAGAAGAGCTGTATTCCTGGCAGCAAACCCGGGTACTCTCCCAATGGCAGTCAACAGATTAGGAGATACCAAACCTAAGGCACCAAGAACAATGGGGAGTCGGACAGCTTGGTACTTGGGATGCAAGCGTGACATGTCGAAAGCAAGGTCTGCATACTTGCCATGTTTTTCCTGAATCTTGTCAATCACATTAGTGTCAAAAGGGACAGAAAATTCAATAATAAAAATGATTTCATTGGATTTATCAAAAAGGACAAGATCAGATTTGTTGGGCTGGATACGTCTAAGGCTGTAAATGGGCCTATTCCAAAGAATTTGTATTTATCATTTTCCATGACGCCCTCTACATATTCTAGCTGGTACCATGGATGGACCTCTGTGTCAAAACCACAAGCATTGCGAAGACGGTAATAAAATGATCGAGCCACTCCATCATGTCGCCTCAGATACTGTCTGCATGCCAAAGCTGCGCATCCACTGACAATGTGTTACTGTTGTTGTTGTTGTTGTTGTTGTTGTTATTATTATTATTATTATTATTGCTGGGACTGCCAATTAAAACCGGTAACTAGAATTCAAGATACAAATGAAAGGATCTGGGACAGTGGAACAAAGACAAACATTCAAATTCAAATTAATCGTCGATTTGATAATATTGTCTCTTAATGTAAACCTCTTAAGCTTCGTTACGGTTCGTATTGACCACAAAATCTGAAACTGAATTAGACATTTTTATTACCTTGCAACCCAAGCCTACAGGCACCTTTTTTCTAAGCTACGAGTTATCGCTCCTATAAGTCGTGACGACATGTCGTTCTCCGAGCTAAACATTTATTTCATCAGAACTTAATATCAGCGAATATTCGCCTCCAAGTACTTTGATATTAAGCCAACTCGACATAAATAAAGACAAAGAGTTTGCTTATTATATTTTCGCAGCATAAGGTGAATACAAAAAAGCATTTGTTTTCTTTGATCTTGAAAAAAATACAGCAACCTTACTACTGGGATTCAGTCACTTTGAAGGAGTGTTGAGTTTTCTGCACCGGGAAATGTATCTGGTCTCTGAGTGTATTTGACGTAAAATTACAGAATGGATAACAAGGTTTTAATATTGGGAAAAAGTCGTTTAATCAGGTTGTACACGTTTGAACTGTCTGGGGGCAGTTTTGACTTGTGCTTTTAATTACGTTGTCTTTGTTTACGAAGGAATGGGGCTCGTATGTTCAATTAATGGGGCACATGCCTCCCCAACTTGGCCGGGGAGCTTATACAGAGATAAAAACGTGTTTTCTAAGAGATCGCCACTTTTTCTACAAGAGAAACATAAAACAGTGGGATATGAGGGGGGCTGTAGGAGGGGGTGCGCCAGGAGAACTAAACATAATAGCTTAAATACAGGTTGGCGTGGCTTTGGGGAAGTTGCAGCGGACCGCTCAGTTAGTTGAGGGTATGCAGGCATATTTAGCCAGGTTCAAGTGGTGGGGATGGCGTGAGTGAAGCTGAGGGTGCGGCTGTGGTTGTGGCCGTGGCTGGATGTGGTTGTGCTTGTCGTTGTGGCTGTAGTTGTGGTTGTAGTTGTAGCTAGTTGTGGCTACGACTGTGGTTGGCTGTGGTTGAGGTTGTGAGTGAGTGAGTGATTGAGTGAGTGAGTGAGTTGGGTTTAACGCCGCTTTTAACATTATTCCAGTTATATCACGGCGTGTCAGCTTAATGTGAGAGGAAAGCCCGAAGTGATGCAGGTCTCAGACGTTTACCACTTCGGTGAAACCCACGAGCCCGGGTATGGTGCTGACAAACCTAGAAACATAATCGGGGCGAAGGTTGTGGTTGTGACCGTGGCTGTTGTTGTAGTTGTGTTTGTGACCGTGGCTGTTGTTGTAGTTGTGGTTGTGACCGTGGTTTGTGGTTGTGACCGTGGTTGTGGTTGTTGTTGTGGCTGTGGCAGTGGACGTGGCTGTGGATGTAGTTGTGACAGTGGTTGTGGCTGTGGCTGTGGCAATGGCTGTTGATGTGACCGTGGCTGTGACGGTGATTGCGGTTGTGGCTGTGATTGTGGCTGGACGTGGTTGTAGTTGTGGTTATGGTTGTGGCAGTGGCTGTGGCTATGGTTGTGGATGTAGTTGTTCATGTGGTTGTAGATGTGGATGTGGACGTGGACGTGACCGTGGCTGTGGTTGTGGATGTGGTTGTGGATGTGGCCGTGGCCGTGTTTGTAGTTGTGGATGTGGTTGTGGTTGTAGTTGTGGATGTGGCTGGTTGTGTTTGTGGTGTGGTTGAACCTGTGACTTAAAGCTGCATGTGACACTGTGACACTGTGACTGACTGTGGCTATGGTTGTGGCTGTAGCTGTGGATGGTTATGTGATTGGCTGTGGCCTTAATGTGGTTGTTGTGACTGCGGCTGAGGTTGTGGCCGTGGCTATTGGTTTGGCTGTGGTAGTCGTTGTAGCTGTGGTCGTGATGATAATACGGATATAATGCTTGGTGGCTGTACAGACAGTGGTTCGTTGTTGTATAGACAGTGTGGGGGGTTGTGCAGATTGTTGTTAGTGGTTGTGCTAACAGTCCAAGTGCTTTGGAGACAATGATAATTGGTTTTGAAGAGAGTATTATAATTAGTTGTTTTTAACAGACATAGGATGGAGGTTGCACAGTTGTCAGCGGTTGTGCAGACAGTTGTTAGGGCGTTAGGTGAATATGCAAACGGTTGTTAGTGGATGTCCAGACAATGGTTAGTGGTTGGGCAGACAATGGTAAGTGGCTGTGCAGACCATTGTTAGTTGTTGTGCAGACCATTGTAAGTTGTTGTGCAGACAATGGTTAGTGGTTGTGCAGACAATGGTTAGTGGCTGTGCAGACAATGGTAAGTGGCTGTGCAGACCATTGTTAGTTGTGTAGACAATGGTGATTGGTTGTGTAGACCATTGTTAGTTGTGTAGACAATGGTGATTGGTTGTGTAGACCATTGTTAGTTGTGTAGACAATGGTGATTGGTTGTGTAGACCATTGTTAGTTGTTGTGCAGACAATAGTGAGAGGTTGAGCAGACAATGGTAAGTGTTTATGCCGACCATTGTTAGCGGTTGGGCAGACAATGGTAAGTGTTTATGCAGACCATTGTTAGCGGTTGTGCAGACAATAGTAAGTGTTTATGCAGACCATCGTGAGCGGTTGGGCAGACAATGGTAAGTGTTTATGCAGACCATTGTTAGTGGTTGTGCAGACAATGCTGAGTGGTGCAGTCAATGGTAAGTGGCTGTGCAGACCATTGTAAGTCGTTGTGCAGACCATTGTAAGTTGTTGTGCAGACAATGGTTAGTGGTTGTGCAGACAATGATGAGTGGTGCAGACAATGGTAAATGGCTGTGCAGACCATTGTTAGTTGTTGTGCAGACCATTGTAAGTTGTTGTGCAGACAATGGTTAGTGGCTGTGCAGACAATGGTAAGTGGCTGTGCAGACCATTGTTAGTTGTGTAGACAATGGTGATTGGTTGTGTAGACCATTGTTAGTTGTTGTGCAGACAATAGTGAGAGGTTGTGCAGGCAATGGTAAGTGTTTATGCCGACCATTGTTAGCGGTTGTGCAGACAATAGTAAGTGTTTATGCAGACCATTGTTAGTTGTGCAGATAATGGTAAGTGTTTATGCCGACCATTGTTAGTGGTTGTGCAGACAATGCTGAGTGATTGTGCAGACCATTGTTAGTTGTTGTGCAGATAATGGTAAGTGTTTATGCCGACCATTGTTAGCGGTTGTGCAGACAATAGTAAGTGGTTATGCCGACCATTGTTAGTGGTTGTGCAGACCATTGTTAGTTGTTGTGCAGACAATGGTTAGTGTTTATGCCGACCATTGTTAGTGGTTGTGCAGACAATGCTGAGTGGTTGTGCAGACCATTGTTAGTTGTTGTGCAGACCATTGTTAGTTGTTGTGCAGACCAATGTTAGATGTTGTGCAGACCATTGTTAGATGTTGTGCAGATAATGGTGAGTGGTTGTGAGATCATTGTTAGTGGTTGTGTAGACCATTGTTAGTTGTTGTGCAGACCATTGTTAGATGTTGTGCAGACCATTGTTAGATGTTGTGCAGACAATGGTGAGTGGTTGTGAGATCATTGTTAGTTGTTGTGCAGACCATTGTTAGTTGTTGTGCAGAAAGTGTAGTTACAGGAAGTGCTGACAATGGTTGTGGTTGAGTGATACTACTGCATCATGGCCATACTCTTGAATAACAACGAATCAATGGTAAGAGTACCAGCGGTGAGAGAAGAGGCGTCAGTTGCAGACTGCGTGGGGAATACCATAACAATGACATCTCCTGCATGTGGACTTTGCAGGTTTATTTAATCTGGGTTTCGCGACGTCAGTAATAACTGACTGGAGTACAGATTTGAATTTGATTTTCATCTTTAATCATTTGGAGGGCCAGGTGTCTGGATGCGGCTAGTTTCACTGGGCTGTTATATGTTGATAATGACCGCAGTAGGAATTCCTGACACACAATCAGCCTTCCAAAAGCACCATAATAACACAAACAGCTATCGCCGAGCAGGCTGCCCCTCAGGAAATATTTGCCACGCCGATAACCCTTTGATGCTCTAAACTAGAAACCTAGCTTTTATCTTAAGAGAAACAATCTCTTTTTTTATGTGTAGACCGCCTCCTCTCCACCCTCTGTATCAGCTCGTGCACCGTCGGCGGCGGTCTCCGCGTGGTTTGTCTAGTCTTGACGTTTATACGGTTTTTATGAGATTTCATCTCGAGAACCTTTTAGAGACCCCTAATTATAGCTATCTTGTATTCGCGGCCGCGATAGACATGTTTTATCTCTGATTTGGGCGAGAATATACGAGATTAACACACCCCGCGTGTGTTGTCAAACGAGGGCTTCTTCGGTGCAGTTCAAACGTTATTCTTGTACCAAGGGAGATAATTCTCGTGTAGTCGTAACAACCACTAAAGTATTGATTTTCAGAGGACGTATAAAGGACTAAAACAAGATTACTAAAAGAATGTGAATCCCTTTATGCCACAGTCTGGACATTTATACTTCAATAGAGTAATTCGGACGTATCTCCGACTTAAGAGTAATTCACTTAAGATGAAACTTGATAGAAATGTCAAACTTCCGTGTCTACGAGCTTCTAGGCTTTGATTAGTGTGTATTGAATGGGATGTCTTATTTCACCAAGGGTTCTGTCAGGATTTTCTAGCGGACCCACAAACAACTCACCTCGAATTTTTACTTGAATGATCAGACGCGTTAAAATATATGTGTTTGTTTGTTTAACGTCGCACTCAGCAATATTCCAGCTATATGACGTCGGACTGACGTTAAACAAACAAACCCCACGCACCGATTCTAATCTGCATAAATATTGAAAAAATATTGAACATTTTCAAAAGGGAGTTAGTATGGTTTTACGCGCCTTTACCAATATTCTTGCAATATCAGGGCGGGGGACGGGTGCCAGGAATGGGCTTCGCAGAATGTACCCTTGTGGAGAATCGAACAAGGATCTACCGCGTGACGAGCAAACACTTCACCACTAGACCATCCCATCGACCCCGTATCCAAAATACCCAGCTGAAAAGATCAGTAGGTTTATAATTCTTTCTCTTGTAACTCTGTGTGTTAAAGAAATACCTATCCAATATGTTATGCTACAGATGTCCTTAAAGCAAATCACACGAGAAATCGACTCTCTCTCTAGCACTGCCAGACACAGACCTCGGTGATGTCTGTAACTATTTAGCAGACAATATCAGACTTCAGCCCAGTGGAGCCATACTCGGGACTAAATCCATCTCTGGGTGCAAATCTATTTTCACAAGTCGGTAATCGAATGTATCGCTGAGCCGAGAATCCCTGCTAACACGCTCTTCGGCGTGGTTGGTCTCGTTAGTTTCTCCGTGCCGTCATTACGCAATGACTTAATGCACCCACTGCAAGCTGCATCCTTTAATTATCTTCGTCAACCCAGTTATTTTCACAGGATGTCGTGACGAATGAATCCTTCTGACACAGGGGTTGACCGACCACCAGCTGAAACCAACGTCAGGGACAGCCTTCATTATCACATGGTTCGAGGAATGTTAACGATGATCTAAGCTCCGTTGACTATCAAAAGGAAACGGGTGTTATATATGAGCCCCCAAGAGCCATGGCCTAGTATAAATGGGGACAGGGCGAGCCACCCTGACATTGGAACAGGGCCACAGACACCTGCAGGCGTTATGGAAAGCCGCGTTCAGGCGATTGGGACGCAGTCAGGAACTTTTAAAGTCATACTGCGCTCATTGAGACGTACCTCTCTGTGATGGTTATAGGCGAAACTCTAGGAAGTACACATGCGAGTGTAGCTAGGTCTCGCATATATCTGTATGACGTGTACATGTGTAGGTGTAGCTGTGTCTCACATATATCTGTATGACGTGTACATGTGTAGGTGTAGCTGTGTCTCACATATATCTGTATGACGTGTACATGTATAGGTGTAGCTGGGTCTCACATATATCTGTATGACGTGTACATGTATAGGTGTAGCTGGGTCTCACATATATCTGTATGACGTGAACATGTGTAGGTGTAGCTGGGTCTCACATATATCTGTATGACGTGTACATGTGTAGGTGTAGCTGGGTCTCACATATATCTGTATGACGTGTACATGTGTAGGTGTAGCTGGGTCTAACAGATATCTGTATGACGTGTACATGTGTAGCTGGGTCTCACATATATCTGTATGACGTGTACATATGTAGGTGTAGCTGGGTCTCACATATATCTGTATGACGTGTACATATGTAAGTGTAGCTGGGTCTCACATATATCTGTATGACGTGTACATATGTAAGTGTAGCTGGGTCTCACATATATCTGTATGACGTGTAGGTGTAGCTGTGTCTCACATGTATCTGTATGACGTGTACATGTGTAGGTGTAGCTGTGTCTCACATGTATCTGTATGACGTGTACATGTATAGCTGTAGCTGTGTCTCACATATATCTGTATGACGTGTAGGTGTAGCTGTGTCTCACATGTATCTGTATGACGTGTACATGTGTAGGTGTAGCTGTGTCTCACATGTATCTGTATGACGTGTACATATGTAGGTGTAGCTGGGTCTCACATATATCTGTATGACGTGTACATGTGTAGGTGTAGCTGGGTCTCACATATATCTGTATGACGTGTAGGTGTAGCTGTGTCTCACATGTATCTGTATGACGTGTACATGTGTAGGTGAAGCTGTGTCTCGCATGTATCTGTATGACGTGTACATGTGTAGGTGTAGCTGGGTCTCACATGTATCTGTATGACGTGTACATGTGTAGGTGTAGCTGGGTCTCACATATATCTGTATGACGTGTACATATGTAGGTGTAGCTGGGTCTCACATATATCTGTATGACGTGTACATGTGTAGGTGTAGCTGGGTCTCACATATATCTGTATGACGTGTACATATGTAGGTGTAGCTGGGTCTCACATATATCTGTATGACGTGTAGGTGTAGCTGGGTCTCACATGTATCAGTATGACACGTACATATGTAGGTGTAGCTGGGTCTCACATATATCTGTATGACGTGTAGGTGTAGCTGTGTCTCACATGTATCAGTATGACACGTACATGTGTAGGTGTAGCTGGGTCTTACATATATCTGTATGACGTGTACATGTGTAGGTGTAGCTGTGTCTCACATATATCTGTATGACGTGTACATATGTAGCTGTAGCTGTGTCTCACATATATCTGTATGACGTGTACATATGTAAGTGTAGCTAGGTCTCACATATATCTGTATGACGTGTACATGTATAAGTGTAGCTGGGTCTCACATATATCTGTATGACGTGTACATATGTAAGTGTAGCTAGGTCTCACATGTATCTGTATGACACGTACATGTGTACGTGTAGCTGTGTCTCACATGTATCTGTATGACGTGTACATATGTAAGTGTAGCTAGGTCTCACATGTATCTGTATGACACGTACATGTGTACGTGTAGCTGTGTCTCACATGTATCTGTATGACGTGTACATGTGTAGGTGTAGCTGTGTCTCACATATATCTGTATGACGTGTACATATGTAAGTGTAGCTGTGTCTCACATATATCTGTATGACGTGTACATGTGTAGGTGTAGCTGTGTCTCACATGTATCTGTATGACGTGTACATATGTAGGTGTAGCTGGGTCTCACATATATCTGTATGACGTGTACATGTGTAGGTGTAGCTGGGTCTCACATATATGTATGACGTGTAGGTGTAGCTGTGTCTCACATGTATCTGTATGACGTGTACATGTGTAGGTGTAGCTGTGTCTCGCATGTATCTGTATGACGTGTTCATGTGTAGCTGGGTCTCACATGTATCTGTATGACGTGTACATGTGTAGGTGTAGCTGGGTCTCACATATATCTGTATGACGTGTACATATGTAGGTGTAGCTGGGTCTCACATATATCTGTATGACGTGTACATGTGTAGGTGTAGCTGGGTCTCACATATATCTGTATGACGTGTACATATGTAGGTGTAGCTGTGTCTCACATATATCTGTATGACGTGTACATGTGTAGGTGTAGCTGGGTCTCACATATATCTGTATGACGTGTACATATGTAGGTGTAGCTAGGTCTCACATATATCTGTATGACGTGTACATGTGTAGGTGTAGCTGGGTCTCACATATATCTGTATGACGTGTACATATGTAAGTGTAGCTAGGTCTCACATATATCTGTATGACGTGTACATGTGTAGGTGTGGCTCGGTAAAACAGATATCTGTATGACGTGTAGGTGTAGCTGTGTCTCACATATATCTGTATGACGTGTACATGTATTGCTGTAGCTGGGTCTGACATATATCTGTATGACGTGTAGGTGTAGCTGGGTCTCACATATATCTGTATGACGTGTACATATGTAGCTGTGTCTCACATATATCTGTATGACGTGTAGGTGTAGCTGGGTCTCACATATATCTGTATGACGTGTACATGTATAGCTGTAGCTGTGTCTCACATATATCTGTATGACGTGTAGGTGTAGATGTGTCTCACATATATCTGTATGACGTGTACATGTGTAGGTGTAGCTGGGTCTCACATATATCTGTATGACGTGTACATATGTAGCTGTGTCTCACATATATCTGTATGACGTGTAGGTGTAGCTGGCTCTCACATATATCTGTATGACGTGTACATGTGTAGGTGTAGCTGTGTCTCACATATATCTGTATGACGTGTACATGTGTAGGTGTAGCTGGGTCTCACATATGTCTGTATGACGTGTACATATGTAGCTGTGTCTCACATATATCTGTATGACGTGTACATATGTAGCTGTGTCTCACATATATCTGTATGACGTGTAGGTGTAGCTGGGTCTCACATATATCTGTATGACGTGTACATGTGTAGGTGTAGCTGGGTCTCATATATCTGTATGACGTGTACATATGTAGCTGTGTCTCACATATATCTGTATGACGTGTAGGTGTAGCTGGGTCTCACATATATCTGTATGACGTGTACATGTGTAGGTGTAGCTGTGTCTCACATATATCTGTATGACGTGTAGGTGTAGCTGGGTCTCACATATATCTGTATGACGTGTACATGTGTAGGTGTAGCTGTGTCTCACATATATCTGTATGACGTGTACATGTGTAGCTGTGTCTCACATATATCTGTATGACGTGTACATGTGTAGGTGTAGCTGTGTCTCACATGTATCTGTATGACGTGTACATGTATAGGTGTAGCTGTGTCTCACATATATCTGTATGACGTGTACATATGTAGGTGTAGCTGGGTCTCACATATATCTGTATGACATGTACATATGTAGGTGTAGCTGGGTCTCACATATATCTGTATGACACGTACATGTGTAGGTGTAGCTGTGTCTCACATATATCTGTATGACGTGTACATATGTAGCTATGTCTCACATATATCTGTATGACGTGTAGGTGTAGCTGGGTCTCACATATATCTGTATGACGTGTACATGTGTAGGTGTAGCTGGGTCTCACATATATCTGTATGACGTGTACATGTGTAGCTGTGTCTCACATATATCTGTATGACGTGTACATGTATAGGTGTAGCTGTGTCTCACATATATCTGTATGACGTGTACATATGTAGGTGTAGCTGGGTCTCACATATATCTGTATGACGTGTACATGTATAGGTGTAGCTGGGTCTCACATATATCTGTATGACGTGTACATATGTAGGTGTAGCTGGGTCTCACATATATCTGTGTTCTCAGACACACGTGATTACACATCATTAACTAAAAAAATCAATACTAAATCAATGAATTTCAATAATGCACCCAAGACCCAGTCCACCCTATTATAAACCAATCAGAAAATAGTATTCTGCTTATTGGCGTGGCCTAAGCAAGGCATTTGCCGTGGAATCGCTTACGATTGATTTATAAGCAGAAATACATATAAAGGTGTAAGTGCGGCCTCATCCAAGTACATGTGAATCTAGTATACAATTGTAAGTGCAAGGTTGGTCTCAATTTCGTTTACATATGCTATCTTTTGCCTCGTGCACACACGAGAACGTAAATACATTCCAACAATGTAACTGACATTTACAAATTAAAATAATTCTCCATTGTTAGTAGTTTCACTAAATCTTCGATTCTTACGCAGCAAATCGGAGCAGTGGATTATCAAAAACAGGAAAACACAGAAAACAGCTGAAGTTCCCAGAACACGTTCAAGTCGCCCGAACACTCTTATCTTTCGCCCCCTTTCACTCCCTCCCGCGTTCCATGACGTACGGGGGTTCTGTAAGATGGGTGGCGGTTACAGCGACCCACACAATAGAGCCTCTGTATCCTGGTGGGCAGGCTTACACTGAAAACGGTCTTTATTTGCGTGCAATGGGTCAAGAAATTATTTAATAGGAGAGACGTGAGCACACAGCCCCCGTGGAGAACAATGGTCGGGAACGTGTCCCAGAACAGGAACAAAGAACATCCCCGTTCCGAAACATGATCAATTCAACGTTAAATCGCCAGTGGGGATGTGTGTTATACTTTCGTATCGGTTTAAACAGCAGTATCCAATTTTCCTTTTTATTTGATTATGTGACCATGATCTTCATCTCGGGCGTGACTCTGGTTATGGGGCATTTTAGGGATCATTAGATATATTCGTTTTATTTTCTTAAGTGTCCTTGAATGTTAATTGTGGTAATAGTATCACGTTTAAAATGATGAAAAACGAACTTTCATTGCTTTTTAATCGACAAATTGGATCCTGTTAGTTACAGTCAGTATTAGACCATGAAAATATTGTTTAGCTTGCAAGTTACCAGGTCTTTTTACTGAAATACATCTGTACGCAGTAATTCCAATAAACGTGCAAGCCAAAATGGCGGTACGGTTTAGGAAAGGGAAGACATCTCATACTTGAAAGCCCGGACAATCTGAATATTAACTGATATTGTAACCGTTTTTATTTACAGGACAAAACCAAAAAGATGAATTAAGACGTCATGTTCTAAACGACCTATAAGGTGACTGGAAGCATTTTTTTCAGAACCTAACGTGTATTTCCAATAGTTAGCTCTAGATCTCCCTTCATGTCGAGCAATATTCCAGCAGCTGCAGTGTTTGGTGTCTACATTTCACAACCTCTGAGATACAATATAAAATGCTTTGTCTACCAAGATTTTAAAGAGCGATATTCGAATATCGCTCAAAAGTCGTTTGATCAGTCACATGTTACATCATTCAAGGTGGCTGTATGGCTGAAATAATGCTGATGCGACGGTAAATTTTAACACACTCACTCAATGACATCATTCAAGGCCTCACAAGAAGTTTCGAAGAACAAAAACGTGTACAATATGTCCCTGTGGTTTTTTTAGGTGAACAATTTACTTGCCTTTGCATGTGTTTGTGACGGGTGCCACCCGTGAGGCAGGATACGCTCACCTTTTCGTGAACTTCTGGTATCATCACTATTTGATAGTGAACCATAAACACATGCTCATAGTACAGTTGGAATCGTAGAATCGACTCAGCTTTTAGCAAAGGTTTCTTATGCACATGGAAAGGGTTTTGTCGGTTTATTTATTGATAGGCTTGCTCACTGAACTGAGATCATTTTCATATAACAGCACTAGCATTGTTGTAATAGTAGTAGATATTAAATCAATATATAGACTGTATGACTGACCACTATGAAATAATCCGTTGTCAGATCACAGTGTTGTAGTCTTTTACCATGTCAAGTTCAGGGAGTGGAAGTCAATGGAAGATCATTGTCTCGTCCCTTGACATGTCAAGTTCAGGGAGAGGAAGTTAACGGAAGATCATTGTCCCGTCTCTTAACATGTTAAGTTCAGGGAACGGAAGAACATAGTCCCGTCTCTTACCATGTCAATTTTAGGGAGCGGAAGTTAACGGAAGAACATAGTCCCGTTTCTTGACATGTCAAGTTCAGGGAGCGGAAGTTAACGGAAGATCATTGTCCCGTCTCTTGACATGTCAAGTTCAGGGAGAGGAAGTTAACGGAAGATCATGGACCCGTCTTTTGACATGTTAAGTTAACGGAAGTTAACGGTGTTCAGTGTAACATACACCAAACTGAACGTAATCATAGAGCCTGAGATTGTGAGGAAGGTTTATCTGTTGGGTTTGAGATGAGAGTGGGTGATGGCTTTGTGAAAGCAATAGTCCAAAAATGGACACGTTGGTTGTGACGTGAATTTTAAATGAAAAGCACACTTTGCATTAATGACGGTTAAATTTGATGACTCGGTTTGATAACGTCCTGTTAAGTCTCAGCTTTGAAATTGAATCAAATGTTGAATAACTTGAAGACCGAAGACATGCAAGAGACGAGAGCTTCCGCTCACAGACGCTAACGTCAATATGTCCTAGCGTTATCGTGGCACATGTTGCTTTCATGTGTCAAGACACTAATGCATGCCATTATAAAAATCGATTTATGCCATAGATTGGGATACATAAATGTTTTATAAGATACATCTTGACACTGTTTCTACACCTACGACGCAAACACCTCTGCGATGTAAAAAGGTGTTTTTTAAAGAATTTTAACTGATTAACTGAAGCACAATTATGTTCGGAAACAAACAAGACGCGAAATATTTTCAGTTCCATGTGACGTAAGATCCAACTTACTTACTCTCAGCCGAACCTCGATGTCTCGAATGAACCGATATCCAGAATCTATTCCCCGGTCCCGACCGCCTCAAAATATAATAATATATAAATGTGTCCGCTTTTCCCATATTCGAGATAGAAATCGCGGTATCTCGAACCTTGGACTCGGGCCCAACTTTGACTTTACTACCTTCATCTCGAAACTGGTATTTGTCCACATATCTGACATCCTTGGAAAAGTACAGTGCAATTCAAACCATTGTTGTACCATTCGTACATTTATCTTGTCATCCAATTGCAATGGTAATCGTTACTGACAAATAAAACATTGTAAGTAGACATCAGTGAAAATATGATACATTGTAAGTAGACATCAGTGAAAATATGATACATTGTAAGAAGACATCAGTGAATATATGATACATTGTAAGAAGACATCAGTGAAAATATGATACATTGTAAGAAGACATCAGTGAAAATATGATACATTGTAAGAAGACATCAGTGAAAATATGATACATTGTAAGTAGACATCAGTGAAAATATGGTACATTGTAAGAAGACATCAGTGAAAATATGATACATTGTAAGAAGACATAAGTGAAAATATGATACATTGTAAGAAGACATAAGTGAAAATATGATACATTGTAAGAAGACATCAGTGAAAATATGATACATTGTAAGTAGACATCAGTGAAAATATGATTCATTGTAAGAAGACATAAGTGAAAATATGATACATTGTAAGAAGACATCAGTGAAAATATGATACATTGTAAGTAGACATCAGTGAAAATATGATACATTGTAAGTAGACATCAGTGAAAATATGATACATTGTAAGAAGACATCAGTGAAAATATGATACATTGTAAGTAGACATAAGTGAAAATATGATACATTTTAAGTTGACATCAGTGCAAATATCAAACATTGTAAGTAGACATCAGTGAAAATATGATACATTGTAAGTAGACATCAGTGAAAATATGATACATTGTAAGTAGACATAAGTGAAAATATGATACATTTTAAGTTGACATCAGTGCAAATATCAAACATTGTAAGTAGACATCAGTGAAAATATGATACATTGTAAGAAGACATCAGTGAAAATATGATACATTGTAAGTAGACATCAGTGAAAATATGATACATTGTAAGAAGACATCAGTGAAAATATGATACATTGTAAGAAGACATCAGTGAAAATATGATACATTGTAAGTAGACATCAGTGAAAATATGATACATTGTAAGTAGACATAAGTGAAAATATGATACATTTTAAGTTGACATCAGTGAAAATATGATACATTGTAAGTAGACATCAGTGAAAATATGATACATTGTAAGTAGACATCAGTGAAAATATGATACATTTTAAGTAGACATCAGTGAAAATATGATACATTGTAAGAAGACATCAGTGAATATATGATACATTGTAAGTAGACATCAGTGAAAATATGATACATTGTAAGTAGACATCAGTGAAAATATGATACATTGTAAGTAGACATCAGTGCAAATATCAAACATTGTAAGAAGACATCAGTGAAAATATGATACATTTTAAGTTGACATCAGTGCAAATATCAAACATTGTAAGTAGACATCAGTGAAGATATGAAACATTGTAAGTTGACATCAGTGCAAATATCAAACATTGTTAGTAGATATCTGTGAAGATATGAAACATTGTAAGTTGACCGGTGAAAATATGATGGCACTTTCTGGTTTCATAATAAAAGGGCTAATCAAAGTCGGATTTAATTAATCAAAGCCGCGTGACGCAATATCATGCTATCAGGGGAAGAACCATGGCCAAGGTGGCTGTGCAGAATTGCGTCCCTTTGGCGTGCCACAACCAATGATAGAGGGTTCGAATCCCACTTTTGCCCTCCTGTTTCTAGGTTTGTCAGAACCAATCCGTGATAGCGGGTTTCACCAGAGTGGTTAACGTTTCAGACCTGCATCACCTTTTGGTTTCCTACCATGTCAAGCTGACACGCCGTGATATTACTGAAATACTGTTCATTGCGGCAGTAAACTCAAATACTCGCTAAGGTACTTTTAATGTTACTGCGTGTCGAGACAGTTTCGGATTGTCATCCATGCATCACGATACGTAGAGTACCCCAGCCCAGCAACAAGGCAATGTGTCTTTTCAGCTGAAAAAGGTAAGCAATTTCCCTTTATTTCTTACACTAATACTTTGGGGTTTGTCAACACAATGAGGAAAATTGTTCTGTTTTGCCACGGGTCAACTCGGATAAAATCCACCTCGGTCTCAGACATCAATGAGATTGGCTTTGTGTGGGTCAGAAGTAACAGACACCTAACGTCTGCTCTATTCGCGCTGAATTACTCACACCCCTAAAGGACCTACATTCACAATAACAACATGTGTAGAGGAAATTAATTCAAAACCGTTTGGCTCCGTTAAACTTTACACTGACCAGTGGGCTTAAAAAATAATTGAGTATTTACAATCACTGGTCAAATTTCAACACAGCGATAGTAATTAGTCGTTGTTTGAATAAAAACCAAGACGAAACGTCGATATCACACTTTAAACAATTGCCTAGAGAAATTTTCGTTTTGACAAAATATTTACAGACCCAACACGAGGATCACATATGTGAAACCGTAGTCCTAATCCCTCCCGATTGGTTTGATGGAAGGGTTACCGAACAAACAGTCCCCGGCCATCAGCTACGAATCTCTTCAAAACTTGAAAATGGAATTGAGAGCAAAATTTTTAAAATCCTTGGTGACATATTTGTCGGGAGTCGTGTTGGCGATGAATCCACGACGTTCTGCCGT
The DNA here is from genome assembly GCF_022045235.1 of Haliotis cracherodii. Classification (NCBI taxonomy): domain Eukaryota; kingdom Metazoa; phylum Mollusca; class Gastropoda; order Lepetellida; family Haliotidae; genus Haliotis; species Haliotis cracherodii. The sequence continues at coordinate 777,384 of NW_027266279.1, forward strand.
TTCAGCACATTTGCTGGCTCACCGATCGATTCCGCCCCTTCAGATTGGCGCTTTTTAGGATTTCTTGATTCCGACACCGTGAGCATGATGATGTCCTGCCGTAGGCTGGGAAGGACGACAGATAAGTCTTGCGAAGTTTAATGAGGTTTTGAATTTACTTTATTTTCAATAACGGGAGACACACTTAAATCAGCCCATGCGAACACGGCGTTCCTCCTCTTCTCGGCTTGCTGATGTTATTTCTTTTCATATTCTTAGAAGAGTTAGTGAGTATGGCATCATCAAAAAGCATTGACTAACATTTAGGTTATGAATATTTTTCTTTAAAATAAATGTAATATCATTCCAAAATGCAAGATGGTAGACAATCATTTATCACCACCTCATCTGCATCACACGGTTATTAATGCTGTAGTGGGGACCTAATATGTCGGGGATGGAGCCTAAGGATGTTGTAGCGGTAGAGAATCGGGCACAGATCTGCTGTCAGGTGGGCGAACGGTCAACCAATGTGCCACCCAAACCGGCATGGCACACTGGACGAGCAGACTTTTGTCATCTGACACAAATCACTTACTGAGTCCCGGAAGTTAGTGTTCAAGATTTGTTTTTTGTTTTTGTTTTATTTTGTAACGTCTTGCTCCGACGTATTCCAGCTTTATGTCAGCGGTCTGTAAATAATAAGGTCTGGACCAGACAATCCAGTGTTTGGGACACGATGGCATGCATTAACCAGGTCAACGAGCCTGACAACCCGATCCCATTGGTCGCCTTTTTACCGCAAGCAAGGGTTGTTTAAGACCTATTCTAAATGGGATCTTCATGGGTTCTCGTGTTAGGACCATATGAAGAATTGGTCCACAAGAACCCATTTCTGTCGTCAGAATCGACAAAGATAGGTAGGTTGGCCTGGCTCTGTTGCATCTCATCGTACTTTTACGGCGCGGATCGTAGATCATGCCGTCGCTCAACGAAGGCCGCAGTGATACAGCTGACTGCGTTCATTCATTCATTCATCCATTCACCCTTTTCGCGTGTATATTCTATGTAAACAGATCCATGACGAATGACTCATCGACTGACAACATACTATTGGGATTCTTGTTGGAGGCATACCATTTTTTCTTCAATGCACCATTTTTAGTCCGAAAGGAGAAGCCGGGCATTGTGGGAGTGGACAATAACACACTTTTAGGACGCCAGTCAGGTCCAATGAACACTTACTTGTGTGTGTTAATCCTGAGGTCAAATTATTTATTGCAGCATTTTCTTGAGAAAGAAGCATCTTTCAAGGGAAGTAACTCCTTGCATTACGTTACAACCTCTGATGGAATCTGGAGCTGCGCATTGTGGAGATGATTACCTTATCCCAGAGCGGGCAAACCCTGAGAGGCGAAAAGGTACATATTACAACATGCCAACAGAAAGCAAACTCGACAAAGTCTATAATTCCAAAACGGAAACTTGACAAAAACTTGAAAGATGGGAATTAATCGCGAAGTTAAGGGCTGCATGTGTTTACAGAAAGGTCAAAGATCATTTCTACAAAACTCTAATGGCTACCAACCAAAGACGAGAACGATCGATTTCATGCGAGCCTGGGTCTGCTTTAATTGCGCCATTGGAAAAGAAGAATTTTAACAAACACGCAAACACATTTTGGAGAGGTTTGGGAATTGGCTTTAAGAGCATATTGGGAATCCTTCTTAGTATGGGATTCTTCATTATAGGATGCCTGCATCTCTTGACCTACTGAAACTGACTTGTTAACGCCATGTGGTCGTTTTTTCATTTCCCCAGCAGTGAGTAATCCCAACATAAGGTCCATTTAGGTTGGAAAATTAAGTAATGCATAATAGATCTGATCATGACGTCATTGAAACTGCCCTTCAAACATAGTCTATTGATCATGGACCACGAGCGCCTGTTTTCACGTGTCTTATGCAATCATGTCCAATTAGATTTATTAACAAAATCTCATCTTGAACGGACTCGCACGAAACGCAGAAAAACCAGTTTTCTTTAATCTTAATTAGACAAATGTTCCTTCATTTGGAAGGCATTGAATTGACATTTATCGGTGGGCCTCAGTGGTGTGTCCATTGTTTCGCCGCACCAAATGACATCTTCTTTGCCTTACCTCCCATGGGCTTTAAATATTGGTTCAGACTTTACCAAATGAACTGAAATTTTAGGCGGCGTTGTAATCCGGCCCCCAGGCGTCGTTTAGATTTGACTGCAGTAAAGCCGACTAATTACTCACGTCAGGAAACTGATAACAGACGGGATCTTCCCTAAGTTGCGTTTTGGCAAGTTGTTTATATGCCTGTTCCATGTATTTGGTACCACGTGGCCCTGTGCACAGGTCGCAGGTCACAAATCTAGTTGAAGTTAAGCAACGTTGGTGGCGGAGAGTCGTTGGATGTGCCGTGTTCGGCAACTTGACTCCTTTAGGATTCTACGGCTTCAGTCCTACCCCACTCTGAAGCACGTGTCGCCAAGCAGTGAATGGGTACCCGGTATGAAGAGATGTCAATGTGCCTAACGGGGAGCTGAGAATGAAAATCGAGTCCAGACTGATACATTGGCGGGGTTATAATTGTGCTCTTTGAGCATGCTATATTTTGAAACCTTTTTTTATTATTACTGAGCCAAAATATTTTTTCTTCTAAAAAACACATCGCAACAATGTCATTTTTGTGGCTTACAATTTCTATTTTTTTCCATCTTATGACGCATAATTGTTTTTCTGAAGAATTTTCGGGGATAATCTATTTTCTTAGTAGAAACACAGCAAGACCCTTCGATGAGAATATGGAACTTTCAAGACAATAGTGAAGATGTCCTAGCGAGTGAGTGAGTTTAACGCCGCTTTGAACAATATTTCAGTTATATCACGGCGTGTCAGCTTTATGCAGGAGGACAGATCAAAGTGATGCGCGTCTCAGACGTTTGCCATTTGAAACCCACGAGTACGGCTGTGACAAGCCCAGAAACAATACCAGAGCGAAGCCGGGAGTGGAACCAACGATCGTAGCATTGTTGCAGGCCTAAGGAACGAAACTCTGCAAAATGAATTTCTTTAAAACAGTGAACCGACGAACACACTTATAAATCAGCTGTCATTATTTAATATTGCAGCAGAATAAGAACAAAATCCAATAGAAATATCTCTGAATAAGTGGGTGAGGTAAGCGAAACCTACAAGGGCAGGTATGGTGTTGGCAAACCAATAATAACCATCACGATGAATCTTGGATTATAACCCTGACTTATCAGATCGTCCATCTCATTAAAAAGGTGAGGGGAAATAGGCCGTAACGTCACGCTCAAGATTATTGCACTTAAAAAGCGACGTGAATGCACGTTTGTGTGTGGCTGCTTATACCGGTCCGGACTAATGGCGATTTTATAGTGCTAGCTCACTGAGATACCATGTCGCAGTTTAACATGAGTACCCCACTCAAACAGTATACTGACTCTGAGCCGACCAGTCCTTGTTCATCCCCTTAATTCAAGCGCCAGGCAGGGTAACAACAAGAACATCTTTTGACGGTTTTTTATATGACGCGCCGGGGACCGAACCCCCGACCTTCCGCTCTCCTGGCGGACGCTCTACCACAAGACCACGGAGGCGGTCCTCCCCCTGAAAAAGGATCTTTTACTTCGATGCCACATCTTCACGCACAGAGTTGTATTGAGTTCTATATCTAATTGTTATTGGGTTGATCGGATACTGACACGCATAAGGGAGGCGACTCAGGTTGCACAGATAATTACGGCGCCTTTAACGACCTGACTATTCGTTTACCCTGAAACTTTGATATCATTACATTTTCTTCCTCTTATACCGCCTTGAAAATATATTTTACTTTTTATTTAAGCATTAGAAATTGAGTTACACATTTGTAATGCCTTCGTTCGTATCAGACACTGGATTAGTGTAAACTAAAACTACAAACCAATCAATCGATCACAAACGTGTAATCATATAATAGGAAACAGTTCTTTCATCTCACCAATCATTTTAATACAAAAAACATGAGATATCTTGTTGCCATTTAATCAACATTCAAAAACCTAATCACGTTTCGAATATCTTAAACCAAGAGATCAAGCATGTTCAGATGTTGAAAGAAAGTCAATAAAAGAACGAAACTCATGTTCAGAAAACAAATGTGTGATTATGCTCGCGGAAACGCACACTTTTTGTACAACACATGCCACAGAACAATTTGCAAATACTAGTAGTACTTACGCAAGTGCATTATCAATGTAGAACCCAACATCAGATTATTGTCAAGTCAGTATTGAATGACAAAGAAGCTCCAGTAAGGTTTTTATTACTTAATATCTAATTACTGGAAGCGGGGATGAAGAAGACGAAGAAACCTGCCCGTGGCATCATGTATAGAATTTGAGGCAACGCGTACTTTTTCAGCAGCTCTGTGTCTTACTCAGAGGCAGGAGTTTATCCCACTATAATCACGTCAGTTGGCAATTTAAATTGGACCTGCAACTATATGTAATCCTTTGTCGCATGCATCGTTGCTTCTTGCGACAGGAATCGCGTTTCTATTTACTTTTTATTCAAACAACGCCATCAGGAACTGCTTACGCCGAGTAAGAGTGTTTGTAAAATAAGATAATACTGTCAACGCTGCGGTCATCCTCCTGAGGCAAGGGAATTAACTGACTGTAAAAGTCCATTTTCCACCCTTGCCGAACTAGGCTGCAATTTCGTGATACTACATCCAAAAACGCTTGTCTCGAATTCGAGCTATTTTAGCGGCATTCACCCTGTAACTTAAATAAACGAAAAGAATGCATTTGTTGACAGTTCCATTTCAGCGGAGTCGAATTCCAAAATCTGGAAAACTTGTAATCAGATGATACAGATCCCACAACACAACGATAACATTTGTTTCAACATATCAACAAACTCTTCGACCTGTGAAGATCCGGTGTAGAATAGGTCTTCAGCAACCCATACTTGCCGTAAAAGGCGAAAATGCTTATCGTAAAAGGCGAATGTGCTTGTCGAAAGAGGCGACTAACGGAATGGGTGATCAGGCTCGCTGACATGGATGATGCATGTCATCGTATCCCAATTGTGTGGATCGATGCTGATGCTGATCACTGGATTGTCTGGTCCAGACTCGAAACTTTACAAACCCCCGTCATATAGCTGGAATATTACTGAGTGCGGCGTTAAACAACAAACAAACAAACAAAAAATAGAGTTCTACGTGCTTTGTACTGAACGGTTTTACCCCACGCCAAACCGAATGCTAAATCTGAGACTCTTTCAATCAGAATCACAATGAAGGGGCCGTGAAGGGCTCACCAATACATGACCCTCACCTGACGTGGCGCCCACGGCTTCCAAGTTCTCACATAACCATCTATAAGCTTTAAAGTGGAGTGTGGGTGAATAACCCTTATTTACTAATATAATCGTAAACATAACTTGATCAATGTTAAACCTACTTGGATTTTCTGGTTCATTCGGGATACTAGCTGTCAATTGTCTTGAAAGGGGAGCCTGTTAGCTGCCTGTTGTGTGGAAGGAGTGTTGATTCCACGCCTGTCACTGCTGCTTCTCAGCCTGACATCTACAGATATTACAACGGATTCGGGAGAATCTCACTGATTAAGTCTTCAGCTTGGGAAAAACGAGGGATTTCAGCCTCCCAGTCCAAACTTATTTGTGACCAAACATGAGATTGGGGACCTTATGGGTGAAAATCACATGTTGACTTTTCTTCATATTTAAAACTACAGCATCTTCGGAACAAAAATACAATTCACAATTTTCAAATCATATTTATTTCAGAGATTTATGACATCATAAATGCCTATATTCATGAATCTGGAATACATTTACCAGTTGATGTTAAAAATATGTTTTCGATCTCAAACAAACTTGTCAAGGTCAAATGTTTAACCTTTTTGCACGTAAGGCAGAACACTATATTCCAACTCGCAAGCACACATGACAGCATAATTTAGAGAAGGAAAGACAACTCTTCACTTAAAATCCGGACGTTTTTCAATCTTACAGAACGAAAAGCCCAGGTTTTTACCGTACAAAATCCGAACGTACAAATTCAGGAACTAAAATTCGTTTTCAAATGTTTCGAATTACACACGATGGCCGGAAACATTTTTTTAGAAACTATTCCTTGAGTCGTACCATGTGTTCCCTGATATATTTGCCCGTCTGGTATTTTTATTTTTATTTTATTTCTTTGCAAAATAAGACGTTTTCATATGAACAGTAAAGTGCAAGAATATAATAGCTACTGTACTTAATTGCATACTTTCATTTATTTAAGTTCCAAACAAACAAAGGATACCCGCAATCAGCAATATTCCAGTTATATGACGGCGGCCGGTAAATAATCAAATCTGGACCTGACAAACTAGTGATTCGTATTATGAACAACGTCCCTCGTGGTACGATGACCTTTAACCATGTCACAGAACCTGACCACTCGATCCATCGTTGCTGGGGATCCAACGCGGAATCCCTGTACATTTGCTGGCGCACCAATGGCTAATGATGGCCTAGTGTTAACTGCTTGCTCACCGTTTGCAATAAAAAAAAATAAGAAATACGAACGATCATCATCCAAATATGCGAAAAAGCAAGACGAGGAGAAATATTATTCCCATTGTAAATCAGATTTTTTTGCAAGTGTTTTGAAGTTCATACTAGTCTGGAATGTTCTAGATTCGCTTCTCCTGAAATTCGTAAGATGATCAATAAATAAAGATCCATGCAGGTATCTACTCTGTATACATGGTCATGTTAGAGATACATTCATCCAAACGATCTGGATGAAAATCCTACGAGGCAGTTCCAAAAACTACATACCGAATGAGTTTGAGTGTTTATCCAGTGCTATAACATAACATCCCTTCTTGTCTGCCGAATGGGAGCATTATGCTACAGTTTTACATATATATTATCTCCTGTATTACCGTGTGTCTAGCAATATGCCACTTAGTCGCACGTTGATGAAACAGCGGAGACCGCGCGGACAGCGTGATAAATAGCGCGCTGACCCCTTGGTGTCATACGTCGAACGCCTTGTCTCTCTGGGAGCAGTCGAGTCAGACACTAGCCAGTGCTTAGACGAATCGATGCACGACGGACTCGGATTAAATTCGCTCATATTCGAGAAGCTTTTGTCGGGCTATAAGATGTAGGTGGCATCGATCTGAGCCACTTTTCAGGCGACTAAGGTCGACATCCGCACGAAGAAGGATTAACCCTTAAGGCTACAATTAAATTATATTGAGAATTTGAGATTGTAATAAAAGTGATTTTAGTAAAAAAAGAAATTGCGTGGTATTATGTTCGACGTTTTCGCAGATATTCCATGGGTGATTGATTGGAGGGTGAAATAGATAGCTGATCATTTCACCTGTTTTTATTTATAAAAAATCTAAAAAGACATTGCCCTCCGAAATTACTGTAAGTGGCAGCGGCGATATGTGTCTCTCTAAGTGAAGACGTGTCAAATTCGAGGCTGGTGCAAAACCTTCCTAATTGTATCTGGATCTTTAATCGAACCCACTTGACGCATCACGTGCTGTGCAATTATTCGCAACGTTGTGTTTTGTGTTTTCGCGAACAGCATTCCAGGCAACTCAGACAAGGCTTAGCCGCTTCAGGACAAACCATTCTCTTGTTTGGAAGATGGGTAAGCCAGAGGATTAAGGTGTTCACCCGGTATGCATTGAATCCTGGTTCGATTCCCTGTATGAATAAAACGCCATGAATTGTTCTCTGCAGTTTGTGGCCAAACAGCAGAAAACCATACGGGCACATACTTCCCTGATGACTTATGTGCCGGTAACCGCGTCAATCCCGTGTCAGTGAACCGTGTCTGAGCCCTTACTGGTCCCGGGAAAGCCAAGGGGTGTTTTCCTCCTGAAATATCAAATTTGGCGCTCCCGGGCCGACACCCCCTGATGTCATGGCCACAAACCGCCCCCGACACCATCCCTGTATATGGAGCCCGATCCTGCTACAAACATGTTTCACCTCACACTTTATGCCCTTTATAGAAATAGTCCAGTGATGTATATTTGTGGATCTACAAGGATGTAACATTGTTATAACGCGAGCCACACCTACGCATCGCTATACAAATTACCGTCTGAGGAAAAGCGTTTCTTTTTATATTTTATGAAGTGGACAGAGTAGCGCTCCCTAGGCAGATACGTCTTCCTTTCGGAAAAAATGTTCACTGTTTATTAGTGTCTCCAATTAGGGAGAACGCCCACGTCTCAACAACAAACCAGCTTGATCTGCAGAGATCAGTAGCTTAGAGTTATGCCCCTTGGCAACGTAGGTCATTGGCACGGCATTGCTCTCTGCCTCGGGAAAGTAGTCTCTGTACCAGCCACTGCTTGTATCACTTGTTTCAGAGTTTCCTCTGACAAAACACATCATCGACTTGACCTCATATAGAAGTTGAAACGCCTTGTCACATCCGTTGTTGTTGTTGTTGTTGTTGTTGTTGTTGTTGTTGTTGTTCTAGGATACGTAATAGGGTCTGAAGGTCCGGAATAGCAATTCGTAAGAATGTGATACGTTTTATCCTTTCCTTTGCAAAGCTGGAACAGAGTCTATAATAAATTAATATATCATTACTAGCTCTTGTGTTGTAGAACACGAAGTCGTTATTTAATCTCTTCCTATACAGGCGTACATTGCATTTAATATTGGAAACACTTCTGGTAATAGGTCATGGATATACTACTCAAATTTATCTTCTATAATCTATTTGGCATGCATGATGAATTATATATTTTCTAAAACGTATTTGTCAGGTAATTAGCATATATTTACCTTCTATACTGTATTTGTTATATTTGTCATATCCCATGAAGATCCGGATAAAAATTGGTCTTCAGCAACCCATGCTGAGGCGACAGTATTTGTCGTAAGAGGCGACTAACGGGACCGGTTGGTCAGACTTGCTGTTTTGCTTGAGGAATGTCATCGTATCCCAATTGAGTAGATCGATGCTGATGATGTCATTCACTGCATTCTCTGGTCCAGACTCGATTATTTACAGATCGCAATCAAATAGCTGGAATATTGCTGAGTGCGGCGTTAAAGAATGTGGTTGTCATATACAGTGAACATGTATTTATCTTCTATAATGTATGTCATATTGTTTAACATGTGCTCTATATATCATCTATAATGCATTTGTCGTGTATAAAAAACCATGAATGTATCTTCTTTGATGTATTTGCTTATATATAACGAATATGTTTGTATCTTCTTCGATGTATTTGTCCAGAATAGTGAACCTATATATTGATAATCTAATATTATATATGAACATGCATTTATCTTCTATAATGTATTTGCCACATATAATGAACATGCATTTATCTTCTATAATGCATTTGCCACATATAACAAACATGCATTTATCTGGAATGTGTAACGTACATTATGAACATACATTTATCTTTTCTAAGGTATTAGTTGTGTGTAATGAACATGTATTTATCTTCTTTAACGTTTTGTCGATGTTTATGTTATATTGTATATAGCCAGTGTATGACCAATGTTTATATTGTGTAACTATTGTATGACCCAATGTTTATTGTGTGCAACCATTATCTGACACGATGTTCATTGTGGGCAACCATTGCATAACTCGATGTGTATATTGTGTAACCATTGCATGACTCGATGTTTATATTGTTTAATCAATTTTACTCGATGTGCGCAACACGTCACTTCTTCAATTTGTCAAAAAGGGAATTTTCATCGTACTTTATTACTTTTCTGAAGTTTAATTATCAGCGACTTGATCTAATTTCCAACCGCTTCGAGAAACTATATAACCTCCATTTTAACCTACCTCATCAAGTAAGGCAGCGCGACATTTACATGAATGATTTATATATGCCCAAAATTACGAGGTCCGTACGTAAAATAGGGAAAGAAAAACAGTAATGTATGATGTCAAAAATAAAGATTTACTTTGGACAAATCCGGAGAATCATTTCATTTTCCTAAGTATATGTTAACCTTTTAAATCAGTATGAGACAGCAACTGATATCATAATAAATAAGTATTTACCACATATGTCAAACCCAATTTTCAAACCACACAATGTTACACATATTTTCAATTAGCTTTGAGGTTAATATGGACATGTAAAGCATAGAAAGGGTGTTTTAACCACAGAGGGGTTAATTTCATGAGAAAAGACCATGTTTCCGACCGGTGTCGTTTTTAACTGTTAAGAGTGAGGTGCTCCGACCGAGGTTTAACGCGCGAGATCTAATGAAACTGCGGCTAGCGGAAATTTTCCTTGCAGATTTAACAGTTTTTTCACCAGTTTTGTTGCGAAAGCTGACATTGTGTGGCCTCATGCGGTCATTTCAAGCATACTAGAGACGGCCCCAAAAAAGCTTTTTAAAAGCTTTGATTGATGAATTTGTTTTCGACTGGAGAAATAAATGAATTGATTTCTCGAGAGGCATGGCTGTAGTCGTATTGAACCGGCGGTAATCACACCCCAGCGGAGGAGCACAGGAGTTATGGTTGGAATAAAAATGTCTGGGTGCGACTACTTTATGCGATGTTGGTATTGAGAGGTACTTCAAATCGTAGGAAATCACCATACCCGTTGTAGATTTTTTCTTGAAAAGATTATATAACGAAACGGGGATCTGAAAGGATGCATAACGACAGTAATTTCACAGTGCAGGATACGTAGAACCAAAATAGATTTGTTTGCAGAATGTGGTTGGAATTTATTTGAAGTCAATATTCCGTTTTTGGTACCTTGTTATGTCTTGAAACTGTGACTTGTTACTATGTCTTGTTACTATGTCTTGTACCCTTGTCAAGCAAAACAGATGTGAAACATGTACCTCACTTGTCAGGAAAAAATATGTGGAACACGTACCTCACTTGTCAAGCAAACAGATGTGAAACATGTACCCTGGTCAAGCAAACAGATTTGAAACACGTACCTCACTTTTCAAGCAAACAGATGTGAAACGCGTACGTCACTTGTCAAGCAAAACAGATGTGAAACACGTACGTCACTTGTCAAGCAAACAGATGTGAAACATGTCCCCTTGTAAAGCAAACAGATGTGAAACATGTACCTCACTTTTCAAGCAAACAGATGTGAAACGTGTATCCTTGTCAAGCAAACAGATGTGAAACACGTACCTCACTTGTCTAGCAAAATAGAGATGGCAAACATGTACCTCACTTGTCAAGCAAATCAGATGCGAAACACGTATCTCACTTATCAAGCAAAACAGATGCGAAACACGTAACTCACTAGTCAAGCAAAACAGAGATGGCAAACATGTACCTTACTTGTCAAGCAAAACTGAGATGGCAAACATAGCTCACTTGTCAGGAAAAACAGATGTGAAAAATGTACCTCACTTGTCAGGAAAACAATAGATGTGAATATTAAGCATGTATCTTATTTGTCAAACAAAACACAGATGTCAAACACGCATCAAACCTATTCCTTTGCCTGCCCGTATTCACAAAAACTGATACGGTGTGTGTCCTGTGAACCATGTGACTGATACCGGCATGGTAGTTGTTGTGTTACCGGCATGGTAGTTGTTGTGTTACCGGCAGCAGGAGTAAATACAATGACATTTACCTAATATCACCATGGATCGATGCAGATTGAAATCACCTAAATCCCCTAAGTCACTGTCACAGTCAGTCAGGCTATTGCTGATTCAACATTTTACCCAATTTAACCATCGATTAGCCATAACGTGGCACTGGTCGGTCATTAGACTGCAGTGTCGTTCACCTGATTTTAACCTAAATGGAAATTCTGGTCAGGGTGACATTAATGGGATTTTGTCGAAGCGAGCTTCATTGGTTTACTGGTACTTTCTCGAAAACCAATTAAACTGTTTCTTTAATTACAGAGTGTGATGCAAGCAGAATGATGTAATTCTTCATCATGTCAAGGCTTCGACGACCACGTAATGGTAAAGGTTAAAAAGCGGAAAATTGATGGCGCGGGTTAACCGGGCCCGCACGCATGCGTCGTGGTGGTGACAAATGGGTTTGGTTCAAGAGACAAGTGGGTGAGAAGATTAGGTTTAAGTCTATCGAACCCTCCTGACAGGAGAGGTGACATAGCTTCATTGAGTCATGAAGTAACTCCATCATATCCTCTTGTCTGTCAATTACGTCTCCCTATGAGCACCACACGAGCTCCTCGCATCGATCAGCATCATGGCAATCCACAACGCATGCATCTGCAGGTGAGCGACTCCTGGAACGAAAGGAAAATTACAGGGTGCGAAAAATCAATACATGCGATGCTTTTGGACAAATAGAGGTTGTATAAAGACACAGGGAATTTCATACTCTGTAAAGAATGCCAAGATTATGCGCCGTTCATGCGTGCGTGCGTGCGTGCGTGCGTGCGTGCGTGTGTGTGTGCGTGTGTGCCATGCCCTAGTTTAACATAATTACCCCAATCAGACACAATATATGGACTCCGTACAGACCAGTCAGGGTTATATAACTGCACGTAACTGGCGCTCACAAGGTCTTACATTCAACCCCCACCCCCACCCCACCACCACCACCCGCCCTCCATCCCACCCCCTCTCCCATCACCCCCTCATCACATTTACTACCTCCAAAGACGGGACACTCCTTGGCCAATGTAAAGGACAACATAGTAGATATACTGACCTCTCCTGGTCAAACCGTAGACAAAACCAATCAACATCAGACATGGTTTAACGTGTCTACTAATTTGGAAGTCTTAAAGAGCGTCGGCTCCACAATCGTGTGGAGTCTAGACAGTGACATTTGTGCCTCGTGTGAGATTTAAGCCGTGTCCCAAGTTAATTATCTTTATTAACATACTGGTCAAGACGCTAACTGGAGTTAAAAGGTATAATGCTGATGCATGGGTTTATTTCGATGAGTAAATTGGTAAGATTCTTGTCTGTCACATCTCTCAGTCTTGAATTCCAGGAATCAAAGTAAAAGAGTTATCTTCAACATTTCGTTATAACGTTTTACACACGCGTCCATGTTTGTGCAGCGACAAACGGCACATCCATCTGCAGCCTTTTTTCAAGACATCCTATGATAAATGACAAGTCCTTGAATAATGTTCAAATTAAATTTAAAATATATATATATGAAAAATAGAACTCATTCTTTCATGCCCCTCACCACCATATAGTTGTGATACATTTTGCCAATCCCCATCTTTCAGCGTCATATTATCATGACCCCTTCTTATGTATCACTCCGAACGCCAACCCCAACACCATAAATACATGGCCTCTCCCTTATGTCAAGATGTTGTCAAAACGGAAAATAATATTAATTTTGTGTTAGATGGCGTGTTTGGTTCAATCCGGCATAAATCATTGGTGATAAGTCGTTAATGTGCAGCAAGCTGTCCAAGAGCGGTTAAGACCGTCACTACATCATGGATGATAGAGGGATGTGTGAACGTAGTGGTAGAGCGTCCGCCCGGAGAGAGGAAGGTCCGGGGTTTGATCCCCGGCCGCGTCATACCAAAAGACGTTACTTGTTGTTACACTGTCTGGCGCTCGGCATTAAGGAGTCAGTGTCTGTGTCTGAGTGTCTGAGTGTCTGTGTCTGAGTGAGGTATTCATGTTAAACTGCTGCATGGTATCTCAGTGGGCTGGCACTATAACTCGGTATCATTCCGGACAAGTACAAGCAGACAGACAGACAGACACACACACACACACAGACAGACACACACACACACACACAATCAGACACACACGCGCACGCGCACGCGCACACGCACACGTCACAATCTTGCCCGCTACGTTAAACCCCCTTTCACCTCACCTCACCAGAATAACATTTTTTCGTCTTTTTGTCCACTTCATTTCTCCGAAATCGCTTCGAGGATTATACAGCCATTTTCTAAGCACTTCAGGAACCAGGCAATGTGTATATCGAGACGTAAACACCACAATTTGCAAGACAATCGTGAAACTACAGAAAAGCATACCTTGAACACACAAAAAGTGGACTTTGAGATTCCGAAATTACATCGAGGAAATACGCTTGTTATTAACTTAACAAACATATATCTCTGAAGGACACGGGCACTCTTCGCATGTGCATCTGTTGTTTAAAGTAAAAACTTGTACGAAGGTACCATTTTGAAGATGGTTTGCACTAAAAATACATCAATGCATAGTGTCAAGTTTCATTATCAAACATTCTTTTTTAAACCAAACTGTCGTTGTGTCACCACTCAAAGTCTTATTCAGAGAAAAAACTCAGAAGCTTTCATTCGCACTAATCAATAGAACGTTAACCTGCAATTGAATGCATGCCATTGAAACACCATGATATGCTTTCTCCTTGTCCGACAACGTGTAGAGCTGAAGGCTGTAGTTCTAAAGGAGCCACACTGATACTGATTATTTGAAAAGGTATATTCTGGAAGACGTGAACACTCGCATCAAGACCGTTGTCGTCATGATGCGGGGAAATTGTATTGCAAATTGTCATCTGAATTCCATTTATCCCCCCGATGTGGATGTGAGATGCAGGAATGTGAGTGCCTGTTTGTCTGGAATCATTTCATTTCCGGACAGACCTTAAAATCCTTTCAGTAATTCTTCATAAAACATATCAACCATGATGGCGGTGGCGCAGGTTGCTATTGAAGACTGTTATTTGTTTTTTATATATATTTTTGTTGTGTGTTGTGTTTTTATGGCATCGAATCTCATTGGACAGTGGGGTTCGTTTCCGAAGCAGAGTTTTAAAAACAGAACAAAAACATGCAAAAGGATTTCATGAAACATCACTCGTATATCGAGCGCTTAGTGCCATGGTGCTGAAGTTTTGTCATTTCCATGGCAACAAGTAGGATTTAGAATCTCAAAACCATGCAGCGTTTCTTCATGAAAGATTTCACTGAACGGGAGAGAAATGTAATTTCCTAATGACTTTTATTTAACAAGAGTGAGTTTGGCTGAACGACGCTTTTTACACTGTTCAGTGATGCCACGGCGTGTCAGCTTAATGTTGGAGGAAAGCCGGATGTTTTACTTTGGTGAAACTCACAAGGACGAGTGAGGTGCTGACAAACTAAGAAGCATAATCAGGGCTTCGAACCCGTACCCATACCTTCCTGGCCACTACCCCCAAAAGCGAATTGCGAACTGCGCCCTCTTCAACAAGAAGCAACACACAAAATGACACATTTTGCTCAGCACAAACGTGGCATTATCGCAATGCTTTGCACGTTCTTCAGTGACCTATCACTCTCACAATTCTGTATAACAAGAGGGAAGATTTCAACTTACCAAAAGTAAACTCACTTTTTGTTGAGTAATATTCCATCAGCTCCAGCCTTTGGTGTCTACATTGAGGTACAATCGACTACGCTCATTATACGTTTTCAAAGATCATCAAACGTCTCTAGCGCAAAGGTTGTTTCATCAAGGTAACAACATGCAAGGCCTCAGTAAAGCTTTCAAAACGTTTTCTGGTAGACACGTGGACGACATTTCCAAATCGGAGGCATCAGTGACAAAAATGATGTCCAATGCAATATTTTGACTTATAACATATATTCTCGTTTTTCTTCAGGTGAAGACTTGACTCTCCTTTGCATGTATTTGTGACGGGTACCACCGATGGGGCTGGGTACGAGAGAGAGAATATATTTATTTTCTACTTTAAAGTGAGTGAGTGAGTTTGGTTTTACGCCGCTTTTAGCAATATTCCAGCAATATCACGACGGGGGACACCAGAAATGGGCTTCACACATTGTACCCATGTCGGGAATCGAACCCGGGTCTTCGGCGTGTCGAGCGAACGCTTTAACCACTAGGCTACCGACCGCCCCTCTACTTTAAAGAGAGGGGAGGGGGTGCTCCAAGGAAGTATACAAAGCAGTTTGATACAAATGATAACAATTACATTTTACTTTAATTTTTTTTACAGAACATGATACACTAGGTCTGCCAGCGTGGACACAATGGAGTATGCACGTGTTGGAGCTGTACTGGCATTCAGATGAGTGGTCAAGTATGTTCCGGTCAATCAACAGTCGCACGAAGCCTGTTCCGCTAAATGAACAATCATATTGATGACTGCAAGACTGAGTCGATTGGTCTGGCACAGTATTGCGAAGACCAGGCAATCATATCACAATTCCTAACGAGATTTTTAAGAAATTGGATTACGATTAGCCGACGCCATTCCGCATCACTACCTTCATACACAAGTGTAGACCCAAGCCTTGACTGATCCATCAAACGACTAACATATATTCAAAGGTTAAGTAGTAAGGTTAAAAGTTAACTATGATCATTCCATAACTTATCATGTGGGAACATGTAACTTTATCTTCCTCTTTGTGGGGGACACGGGTGGCCCAAACGTCTAAGGCGCCCCATTCGCTGTGCAGAGTTACGTCCCTTGGACACGACAGAAATCTATGATTGTGGGTTCGAATCCAGGTTCATGCCGATTATGTTTCTAGGTTTGTCAGCACCATACCGGTGATCGTGGGTTTTGCCAAAGCGGTAAACGTCTGACACCTGCATCCCTTGGGGCTTTATTACCACATCAAGCGGACACGCCGCGATATAATTGGAATACTGTTCAAAACGACGTTAATCCCAACTCACTCACTCACTCGCTTATTTGTTTTTGAGACAAAGATCGACCGCGTGGACTTCTTTAAAACATTCTGCCTACCTAGGTTTTTAGTAAAATGTCTTGTTATTTTATTCCCAATCAGAGATGTTAAGAATTTTGAAATGGAAAGACTATTAATTTTGTTGTTTTTTGCGTGAACAGATGGCACACCCGTCAATCTGTAAAGCTATTTCTTTCATGTCAACAACACTATTTTATCAGTTATATGATTCCGATTTCATTCGATTTCATTATCTGATAACTATGACTTCAGGTACATATGGTGAATCTCTTTTAAAAATTCCTTAGTAACTCGAGAAACATATCTTGACGAGAAAGGCTTCTTGCCCACGGCGTTATTGAAGTGATTGTTGACGAGTGAAAGATGGCATTCTATAAAAGGTTATATGTAACTTCGGATTTCAATGAGTGAGTGAGTCAGTGAGTGAGTGAATAAATAAATAGATGCATGTCAGGTATCTCTGGGCGGTATCCCTGTTAATAATCAAGTCTCCGCCCGGAAGTGACTAAAATCATGAACTCCGGCCCGCGTGCAATCTGTCATGGTTACCGAACACGAAAGCAACACCACGATAGACTGCCGGGCACCACTGCTGCCATTCATTCCCTGACAGGTACTAACGACGAGATTGTCTTGACTCGACAGGGGGGCAAAAATAAATCCAAATAAAGCAAAGCTAATTATAAGTGAATAGATAGTGTTCGCATTTAAGACTTCTGAATTAAAATCGCCGGGCAAATGACAATTTATACTGCAATCAGCAATATGACGGCCGTCTGGAAAAATCAAGTCTGGACCAGACAATCCAGTGATTGATATCATGAGCACAGATCATCGCAATTGGGATACCATGACGTGCATCAGCGAGCCAAATCAACCATCCCGTTAGTCGCCTCCGACGACAAGCATGGGTTGCTAAAGACCTATTCTACCCCGGATCTTCACGGGTGATGATTGTAATTTTCAAGTGTACAATTTCTAGTCCCCGGCAGTTAAGTAGGTTCGTCGTGTTCTTCTCAATGCGAGAGTACAAGATGAAGACTGATGAAGATGGGTTAGGTTCTGAATCATTCAGTGGATACAGGGCCCCAAGGGGGTGGCATTGCCTGGCTAATGAACTGAGATAGTGAAGACGATTGATTCCAAAACAATGTGAGAGGATCGAAATGTTTAATTGAGATCGCGTTTGCCTTTTTAAAAAAAGCTACTTTAAACAGGAAACCTGAATGGAAAAGGCAATCACAGGAAGGAAAGACTTTATGAGGATTCCTGGTTAGAACAGGCCCCAGTAACCTTTGCTTGTTCTAAGAGGCGACTAAATGGCTCGGATGACTTTCTGATTGCGTTTCGTCGTATGATGCCACAGTCGGAACTATTCAAGCTATTTCATGGTGACATGTACGTCACCGATTCTAGACCTGGTAAACCAGAGGTTCATATCATGAGCTTCAATCCAAGTTGTAGAGGTACGATGGCAGACACTAAGCTTGGTCACGAATATTTGCCACCGACCTTCCAGAGGCGGCATCGGTGACAAACAGCGGGGACACATAAGACAAGCAGCGGGGTCATATACCACAATCAGCGGATCATATACCACAAGCAGCGGATCATATACCACAACCATATTCTGACTAAATGCCCCGCACTCAGCTTTTGTTGACCAGGATTGGGCATATGGGCATCTGCTTTTAAAATAACACTTTCCATCAAAATAATTTTTCAACGTCCCGAAAGCAACGCTTAATAAATATACTGTACATTATATAATGATATTACATTATATACATTATATAAAACAGTATACGTATTATCAAATACTTCTCATGGAAAAGCCCCTGTACACATGAGCAAATGATGACGCCAGGAGAAGAAGAAACGCTCATGTGATATCTCCTGATATGCGTCCAAATGAGGAATCATATTTCAAAGGCGTTCGACAGAAATATCTTAAATTCGATCTGAGTGTGCTTACAGTACGTTGGTTTTTCGCGACACATTGAGAGAGGGAATTGGGTTAAACGCCGCAGTATTTCAGTCATATCATGGCGTGTTAGCTTGATGGGGGAGCAAAGCCCGAAGTGATGCAGGTCTTAGACGTTTACCACATAAGAGAAAGCTACCGCTGAGCATGGGTATGGTGCTGGTAACCCTGGAAACATAAACAGGACGAACCGGGATTCAAACCGACCATACCGCCAAAAGCAGGCAATTCTGCACGGTGCCTGAGGCGACGGGATCAATCGTGCTCAAGGAACACATTTTCTTGTTTGTTTGTTTGTTTGTTAAACGCCGCACTCTGAATATTCCAGCTATATGATGGCGGTTTGTAAGTAATCGATTCTGGACCAGACAATCCAGTGATTGACATCATGAGCATCGATCCACGCAATTGGGATACGATCCCGTTAGTCGCCTGTTTCGGGAAGAATGGGTTGCTGAAGACCTTTTCTACCCCGAATCTTCCCAGGTTGGAACGCTTAGAAATACATGACGAAAACACATAATATACAATAGTTCATCGTGGTACATCTCAGGCAGCAATACAATAGAGATTATTAACATTTGTGTTTCCGTATCGTGAGTATTAAGTAGGAGGTATAAAACTATTATCACATGGCGTGAATAATACATCTGTTTATTGCTCCTATTTGACATTTACGTTATGGAACCATACGATTATCAAAATCTATTTATCCTAATGTCATGCTTAAAGTAATCGATCTTTAAATCGTAATATCTCTCAATGAAGTAACTTTATTAACCGCGTATGAATGTTGTGCGTGGGTGCACCTCCCCATTTATCAAATAGTGCCAAATGATTTGCAGCCATGTTTGCCTACATAACCACCCTTTTTTCTTGGAAAAAAAACCCCATCTTAACTTACTTGGAACGTTAGTCAACAGTTTATTAAGCAAACATACATTGAATCAATATATGGAGATTGAAAGTAGTTCCTGCAAGGTGCTCTCATTAGCTAAGCCTTTTTTATCGGATCGTGATAAAGACACATTCAAAGATAGAAATAAATATATGGTTCCATGCATACAAAGTCAGCCACCTACATGTTTGTTAGTTTGTTTGTTTATTGTTTAACGCCGCACTCAGCAACATTCCAGCTATTGGACGGCGGTCTGTACATAATCGAGTCTGGACCAGACACACATCATGAGCATCGATCCAAGCAATTGAGATTCGATGACATGCATCAACCAAGTCAGCGAGCCGATATATGTATTATTCTTAAATGTCTTCTTCTATTTCTTATTGCCGTTTTTCCGCAACACGAAACACGGAGTCAAATCAGAAAACTAGAAGACGAGTTTCTGAAATACAATATTCAAGAATAGAAAGGTCAGGGGGTACTTTTAAAAAATCGAATTTGCTTTAGTTAGCAGTGATTTACCGAAAACTGCTGACCGGGTCCGGGCGTGTGTGAAGCTAATGTTGTTTGTGTGTTGTTCAACGCCGCATTCAGCAATATTCCACCTATATGACGGCGGTCTGTAAATAATTGAGTCTGGACCAGACAATCCAGTGATTGATATCGTGTCACGCAATTTGGATCGATGACATGCATCACCAAGTCAGCGAGTCTGACCACCCGATTCCGTTTGTCGCCTCTTATGTCAAGCATAGACGCATTTTACAAGCATTGGTTGCTGACCCGAATCTTCAGGGTCTTGAAGCTGATGTTATCGGTTTGCATGGGTGACAGCCATTCGATTACATTTTTCATTCTTTTCCTCTCTTTAGAAATACATTCAAGACAACGTGATTATATGTTAAGTTTATTTCAAGACAAAGTCAGGGCATATGATTAAATTATTTACAAAATTACCTTCATCATATTTCGTAATTTGAAAAAAATATGGAAACGTTCAGCTGAGCTTCCCTAATTCATCATACAACACCACCCATCTAAAAACACCTTTCACTAAAGCCCTATTAAAACACGTAGTTAAAGTTTGAATAATTGGACTGTAGACGCACTTTCAGTTTAATCGATAGCCAAAGACGTAAATTTCACAGAAGCTATCCTCTTTCCACTGTGCTTGTTACGAGGTCTTGGCTAATATCGATTTTGCAGGGAAATGACTGCCATTACTCGTTGGGGTGATTACCAGAAAGCAGAGCCTGGTCGTGGGGAGACTTAAAACTTCAAGCTGTCTGTCTGCCGTTCGCCGGATTTGATGTATCTGCCAAAACCACAGCCCATATGCCAACTGTGGGAGATGCCTTCGGCTCTGTCGTGTTTTAGACGCTAATGTTAAAATGAGAGTCTCGGATCTGGCTTCTAATCTCGCAAGACTCTGCGCGGATCAATCTCCTGTCTCCGAAAGTATAGAATTTAGAAGAATTGAGAGAGAGAAAAAAAAGATGAAAAAACTTGAAGGTTGAAGATGGCTTGATGCCATTACTGTCGGCAGATTATTTCTGGTGTCCAGTTCCCTGTAATGTATAGGTACCCGACATGTCAGCTAAGAGTTACATGTCGTATCCAAGACATGTTCTTCCTATCCCCTTACAGTTGGTAACAAAGGTTATTCTGACTGTGTCAATCCGCTTTGGTCATTATAGGTATTTGCCTGGGGGTAATGTCATGCTTTGCGTGAACATGGAGGCGGTTTCGCTGGCTTTATCACCTTGTTATCGGATCGCCTGACGAATTTGACACGTAATCATGGGATATATTGGGAATCGAACACTTGCATGGCAGGTGAAACCAAGTGCTGTTCGGCTACCAAGAGTGAGTGAGTGAGTTGGGTTTGACGTCCCGGTTGACAGTATTTCAGTGATCACGGCATGCCAGCTTACTGTGGGAGGAAACGCTGAAGTGATTCAGGTCTGAGACTTTTACCACTTTGGCGAAACCCACGAGTACGGGTACTGACAAACCTAGAAACATGATCAGACGAGGCTGAGATTCGAACTCATGACCATACGATGTGCGGCGCCTCAGACGACTGTGCCACCCTTGGCCATAGTGACTGTCGACTTACGATTGACTGGTTCCACTGCTGGTACGAGTACCTAGATATGCTCTTTTAGATATATACGATTCATAGACAGGCACCTAGTAAGAAACTAGTCGTGTGAACGTGTCAACCTGTCGACTGCACTGAGTGCACTAAGACTGCACCCAGACTGCACTAAGCACTAAGTGGAACCTGCAAGGATGAAGACATCTGGTGATACAGCGACCGTTGGCATGATGCCGACATACGATGCCGAAACATAATCATAACAGGGATGATACTGGGATTCGAACCTACGACCAACAGATCCCAACCACAAAGAGAAGCATCTGGTACTGTAGGAATTATGAATATATACTTAACATTTACTGATCATACTTACGTTAATGTAGACTGCCGGAGAAGAGAAAGTAAACAATTGCAAATTACGAAAGGTAGTCAAGACGTTACTACACTGAAAACACTCGCCGAAGCACTGCAAACTTTAGGTCCAAAACGCAGACTATGATACCAAAAATATTAATGCATATTTGAATAAGAATTTCAGTAATTGTGAAGTCTATTGGAATATAGGATGGAAACACAATTGGTCTACCGTTCTTCAGAAGGCTGATCTCGGACAAACTATACGTGTTCCAGTGCCTATTGCCAGGACATGTTCTTCCAGGACCAATTAGGACCAGCAGTGTATTTAGTGGGTCCGTGTCATGGAATTGTACTCACGCATGTACTGTCTTTGAACCCAAGTAATAATATGCTTCCGTGGGACTCGATCCAGGAGCAGCGGATCCTGACACGCCTAAAGGAAACAACTCTTCATGGCGAATTGCGACCCTTAAGACGACTTGGTCACCCGTTCCCCGACGAAAGCTCATGCGATGAGTTTACCCTGTCAATGTATCAGTTTGCGTTCAGGTGTATTGGCAGCTCCCGAGGGAGTCTATATGCCACAAAATGTACATATTACTGGTTAAGATGTTTGCATTCACATTACCATCCTACCGGGTACCCATTTGCTTCTGGGTTTCGAGCATACCACTAAAACACGGGGATCAAGGTGAGCTAACGGTTTGGTGAAGGGTTAGTCGTGTTTAACTGCAATCATCTTTAAAGTCTTCTCCGTTGATGAGTTGGAGAGTCTTACAGATATGCCGAGTCACATGTTATTAATAGGAAATGTCATTTCTCGAACAAAAGACAAATCGTGATGACAGCCTGACTCATCTCATTGTACGCCATAAACTATCTGGGGCCTGAAGAAAAACATCACCTTCAGCTGCTTCGTCTTCCTTCACTTTTTCCGATGTTCATTTTGCTCAAGTTGTAGTATGATATAAATTTCAAAACCCGAGGGAGAATATCCAATTTAACCCTTCACGTGGAACTGATTTCGAAATAGGTCAAATAATCCCAAAATTGGCACTCCAATAAATTCAGATTCCGAGCTTCATCATACTCGGAGCAACGAAACACTACATTCACTTGGCGAACTTTAATTTAAACAGATGACTTCATTTCAATACCAAACTTTCTTATTACCAAAGCATCTATAACGTCCTCTTGGAAGCTACAGCAATGAAATCAATTTTCTTTCAACCCGGGCGGAGGTGATGACTGTTTAACGTCACTGCCAAATTATTTCTGCTTTCAAGACAGTCTGTCTATTCTCAATGGGGCAATTAAAGGAAGGAGAGATTCACCAAAATGCATTTGCCCTGATCATCGCGTCTTCTTGGTGAGCACATGCTGCTTGCGAACACAACCTGCGTCTGTTATGAGCGGTCCAGGTTGAGGATTATATGATTGATCCGTTAAGACAATACTCCAGGGTACTGTCTTGCGTTGGACAATATCTTCGGATTTTATGATAATCAGACATTTTTTTGATAATTTTCAATTCCGTTTTCATGTTCCAAGTTCTGTCTTTAAATCAGCTGAAAGGAATACGAAATGTGTCCACGTCACTGTGTCGCCGAGTTTCAGAATATCCTGTTAGACTCATTTGGTGAGTGAATTGAAGAACATCCTGTAAACCTCATTGTGTTTCACGCCCCCCTGAACAAAAGGTGGGGGGTTGGGGGTGGCCCTGTTGTCTAAGGCGCCGCGATTCGCTGTGAAGAGTTGCATCCCTTGGGCACGCCAGAAACCTATGATTGTGGGTTCGAATTCCGGTTCGCCCCGATTATGTTTCTAGGTTTGTCAGCATCATACCCGTGTTCGTGGGTTTCACAGAAGGGGCAAACGTCTGAGCCCTGTATTCTGAAAGGGAAGGGACACGACTCGTGCACATCGTGTTTTAGCGTAACACTAGAAATACCAAAGGGGCTATTCCCTTAATTGACTATGTTATTGACTGAATTATTCACGTTCATAATTAGCAAACGCCTCTAAACATTTGTCAGAAAGACAAGGTGATTACAGAATCTCAGGCAGGGTCCTTTCCGAATTACAGACAAGGCCTCATATCACACACAAGCTTGAACACAGATAAACCGCCTGCGGCGAGATGTGATTTTCTATGTCTCTTTTTGGACTCCTCTGAGGCTCATTATTCTTTAATAACAGGATGCCTTGAAAATTATTGAGTAATTATTATAAACACGACATGCCAATGTAATACCATGTATACAGTTAATTGTGTTACTTTATTACATGACATTGCAACACTATGCTGCAAGATAATTATGTGTATTGCGGCATTCAGAGATTAATTGTGTTTAAATAAAAGCTAGATGAACTTCATCAAAACGAGTGAAATACATTACTTGGATACTACTTTGATAATAACTCAATTCTGATCAGTCAATTGATTGAAACAGCCGATTTGACGACCGTTTAACCGCGGAAGCAAATATGTAAAGAACAATGCTTTAATTACGTCATAAACTGCACATATGCGGTTATCAAAATAGCCAAAGCGCTAGGTTCTAAATAAAAATAAGATGTGCCCATGCAGTCTACGGTCATATTTATCTCACAATTCAAAATTCAGTAGGTTTATCGCCTAAATATACAGGACTAGCTATTGAAAACCTTGGTGAGAATGCACATTTTAGAAACATCTAAATCGTGCCAATTTGGTCGTACCAGAGCGTCTGGGGCCCTCACTGCGGGCTTACTGATGTAGCAGTGTTGTGACCCTGTATGTACAGATGTTATGTAACGAGCTATCTACCTTCTCAAAGTACTGGGGGGCACGGGTGGCCCAGTCGTCTAAGGCGCCGCGATTCGCTGTGCAGAGTTGCGTCCCTTGGGCACGCCAGAAACCTATGATTGTGGGTTCGAATCCCGGTTAGCCCCGATTATGTTTCTAGGTTTGTCAGCACCATACCCGTGCTCGTGGGTTTCACCGAAGTGGTAAACGTCTGAGACCTGCATCACTTCGGGCTTTCCTCCCACATTAAGCTGACACGCCGCGATATAACTGGAATACTGTTAAAAGCGGCGTTAAACCAAACTCACTCACTCACTAACTCTCAAAGTACTGCAAAATGTCACATTTCACTTGGAACACGCGTGCACGAAGTCCGTATAAATGGTACTCCAACAAGCCAGACGGGTTGGTCACTGGCACCTCAAAGTTGCATGTATTTGTACATGCTAGAGTAGATATTATCAACTTTCTTTGATTTCCATTATGCCGTTAACATTTATAGTTTCATAATATTAACAAAGGTTGCGCTTGTTCTCAGGTGCGTGAATCACAAATCACTGTCTGATCCAGTGTTAGTGTTCTGATAGTCGCTCAGGTAGGAATATAATTCACCTATCCCAAAAGCAATATTCCCAGCAAAGGTCTAACAGGCAAGCAGTTCTTTCGGTCATTGTTGGTGCAACTGAGTCCTATGGTGTGGCATCTGACGATAAAAGTCCAGTTTCCACCCTTGCCGAACTAGGCTGATATTTCGGTGTCCTGTTTTGGCTGGAATAACGAGTCAATGCTTATTCAGCAGTGATACGTTATTTCTAGAAAGTCCTGTTAGCGTGTATTTGCAAAAAAATAACACGTTTTCTGTGAAATGTCTTTTTTCTCTCTTGTGAATTGCTATTATTCGTTACCGTATTTTATGTCCAAAGCGGGAATACCATGTAGTGAATTTGGGGGACAGTTGCCTGAAAGTATCAATAAACGCTCAAGATGGTCCCTCTGGTAAGTTGTCACCATGTTACTATGTTACAACAATAGGTGCTGCAGTCCAAGTTAATACATGCAACAACATTAACGTGATTATAATATAGTTTAAGTCAATATCATAGTGATAAGTAAAATGTATTATTCCTTATCTCATTGAAATATGAGTGAGTGAGTTTGGTTTTACGCCGCTGTTAGTAATATTCCAGCAATATCACGGCGGGGGACACCAGAAATCGGCTTCACACATTGTACCCATGTCGGGAATCTAACCCGGGTCTTCGGCGTGACGATCGAACGCTTTAACCACTAGGCTACCCGACCGCCCCCATTGAAATATGAACTAATTTACATGATAATCATCAGTTATTGTAAAATGGGTAGACAAATTACCTGTGGTCTGTCAGATATGTGCTCTGAAAGACATGTGAACAGTTATTTGGCATTGGTATTCCCTTCCCTCAATAAAAGGATGATGAAGTCACTGTATCCCCTGGTCAAGCAGGCACACGGGTATGTTCAGGCATCCGTGAAGTAGGTGGAATAATGCTTACAGCGTCTCACTCATGATGTAGCTATATTGTGAATGATTACATTCGTCGAAACATTTTCACTTTCGCTCTGACCACTGGCTCTTTCCTACAAAATAATAGCAGCGTTAAACATAACTCACTCAGTCACTCGTACCGAATAAACCGCACACAAAAACCTACAGTTGCTAAGATGTTTTGATTTGTTTGTTGTGTAACCCCGATCTAAGCAATATTCCAGTTATATTACGGCGGCCTGTAAATGGTCGAGTTTGGACTAGAGAAACCAGTGGTTGACAATATGAGCAAACTGACGCCGTAGTGGTGAGGGGACACACAGTGAACTAAGTTACTGAGCCTGACCACTCGACTAGTCAAGTTTGCCGAGGAACAAGCTCCGACGTTCACAGAGTTTGGCCCTCACTCTACGAAGGTTCACACTCATTAATGGCCTGACCTTTCGGGAGGTTGTCAATCAGTAGCTGTAGGATTCTTTTGGATTCCAAGACAACCGAAGCCATCGCCTTATCAGCTGATGGAACAGACTTTGCTGTCTTCTTCGGAGGAGACGTCAGATGTTTCCACTGCTTTGAATGTTGAGCAGCCTCTGACTGATAGTCGTGAACCCAAGACTCGTCCTTGGTTACAAATAGCTCAACAAAATCACCTGGGTCTACTTCAAAAGGACGTTAACTCGCACGCGTGACGATGAACCTGGAGCGCTTCTGATCAGAACCCCAGCGTGCTGCAACCTTTGTCAAGCCCAGTTCATTTCATGAGGGACACCAACTGTATTGGCTATGCGATGTGTTCTGAGTCGTCCATCATCTACATGTTTAATAATATCATGTATTTTATCATTTCCCTCTGTGCTGGTAGGGGAAGGTCTTCCTGATCTGGGATCATCTTCGAGTCTATCTCTTGAAGTAGGGGGCACGGGTGGCCCAGTCGTCTTAGGCGCCGCGATTCGCTGTGCAGAATTGGACAGAAACCTATGATTGTGGGTTCGAATCACGGTTCGCCCCCATTATGTTTCTAGGTTTGTCAGCACCATACCCGTACTCGTGGGTTTCACCGAAGTGGTAAACGTCTGAGACCTGCACACTTCCGGCTTTCCTCCCACATGGAGCTGACACGCAGCGATATAACTGGAATACTGTTAAAAGCGGCGTTAATCTCAACTCACTCACTCACTCTCTTGAACTCCGCGGCCCCCCTCTTAACTGCGCCAAAGGGAGGTGCATCAACCGCTTAAGTTGACACCATCTCCGCCTTGATGGCTCTTGGGAATGCCTGATGACGCCGCAGTAGGCACAGTTGTCCATTTTCATCGACAGAGAATACTCAGTTACATATTTGCTGCAGCCTGGTTGTGTATTTGGTTCAAATGCAGAATGAAATCCTGAAGTAAATACATGCAAACTGTAAAAGGGTGTACTGTGCTCAGAACCTTTCAGCGGCCTCACATGTTAACATCGCAACAGAGACCCGTGAAGATCCGGGGTAGAATAGGTTTTCAGCAACCCAGGCTGGCAATGAAAGGCGACTATGCTTGTCGTAAGAGGCGACTAACGGGATCGGGTGGTCAGGCTCGCTTACTTGGTGAATGCATGTCATCGTATCCCAGTTGCGTGGATCGATGGTCATGATATCAATCACTGGATTGTCTGGTCCAGACTCGATTATCTACAGACCGCTGTCATATAGCTGGAATATTGCTGAGTGCGGCTTTAAACAACAAACAAACAAACAAACATCGCAATCCGGCAACGTAACATGTCCCTGCAATGAAAGTTAATTACCGGTTAAATAATTTATTTTTTATCTCTGGAAGTATGTAAACAGGCATTTGTAAACACAAGTATGATGTGATAAAGGATGTTAGACGGAAAAACAATCCACACCAAATGGGTTAACCGTATGAGCTTGCGTAACGCTAATCGAAATAACATACAACGCACAGCGACAAGACACCTTTCAGAACTATGATGACTGGTTCGGTAATTTCCAACACAAGATGAAAAGTACTACAATATTGTCATGACAACGAAACATTAGGAGTGAAACACATTGCTTGTGGAATGATTAGTTAGTTTATATATGTAATGTAATATAATGTATCATATATCTCCGAAAAGCATCCGTCTGTGTGACATGGGCATAAGTGAGTGAGTGAGTTGGGTTTAACGCCGCTTTTAACACTATCCCAGTTATATCGCGGCGTGTCAGCTTAATGTGGGAGGAAAGCCCGAAGTGATGCAGGTCTCAGACGTTTACCACTTCGGTGAAACCCACGAGCACGGGTATGGTGTTGACAAACCTAGAAACATAATGGGGGCTAACCGGGATTCGAACCCACAATCGTAGGTTTCTGGCGTGCCGACATGGGCATAAACAACATGTACTTCCAATGTTATTCACATTGTCAACATACTCAGATGTATGGTAGTTGGCATATGTTCATGTTTGCCAAGCCTTGGTGACCCTTCCATAATGCCACTGAATATAGTTTTACAGTATTTTTAAACGTTAGATTTGACCGACTTGAAAAATACGCTTTGCAATGCCAGTTTATAGATTATCTGTATCAATAATGGCATTACACTAAAATTGAACCACTTAACATTAGATTTTGTTTAATAATCATTTTTTAACAAAAGTAAATTTACAGCATATGAAACGCTAGATTTCTTGATTATTTTGCTTACGCAGCTCTGTGGATGTACGTAAAGGATGCATGGAACTTCGTAATACTATGAATGTCAAGGTCAGCGGAACAATACCTGACCTGGTTTCATACGCAAACACAACATAAACCCACTTCCCTTCACGTTGTGTATTGAGAACAAGCTCTGTCGATCCGGGCTGAGTGACAAGATTGTCCTTGTATTGAGTGTTTTTAGCTTTAAACGTGGATCGTCTTCGTGTTTCACGTGGGTTTGTATCTACGGAAGCCTTTTAGGGCCATTTGTGCTTTTTTTTTTTTTCTTCTTGAAATTTCAAGATGTTATGTTATAATTTCAATATATGTAGTTGAAATTTCAAGTTACATACTGAGTTGAAATTTCAAGATAACGATCTTGAAATTTCAAGATAATAAGTTGAAATATTAAGATTATTACTTGAAATTTCAATTTAGTATCTTGAAATCTGAAGATAACAAGTGGAAATATGAAGATGCTGTGCGGAAATTGTTGAAATTGTTGAAATGTTAAGACATTTCAAGAAACGTTATTTCAAGATATAACTGATCCAAGGGATCGGGTGGTCAGGCTCGCTGACTTGGTTGATGCATGTCACCGATTGCGTGGATCGATGCTCATGATGTCAATCACTGGATTGTCTGGTCCAGACTCGATTATTTAGAGACCGCCGTCATAAAGCTGGAATATTGCTGAGTGCAGCGTTAAACAACAAGCAAACAAACAAGATATAACTTAAAATTTAAAGTCAGTATCTAGAAATTTCAAGAAAAAAAAAAACGAAAAAAATGGCCCTAAAAGACTTCCATAAGTATCACCTGTACGTAAACACCTGATCTAGATTTACGTGTCTGTATATACCGAAATACCTGCACAACAACGTTATTGGCAGCACCTGCTGACGAACGGTCATTAATCTATATCATATGCGGTAAACAGCTTTCGTAACCGATTTATGCGTGCAGCACGATGTTCACGCATGACTCAATAAAACCACTCCAAAAAGTACATTGCGTGTATCACTATCACAAAGAACGATCAGCGAACAGGTGTGCGACGTATCGCATACACAACTTCTGCATTGAGGACACGTGAACTGGCAGCCAGCTGACACTCGGCAGACATCGTAGACCTACGCCATTACCCTATTCACCTTGGTTAACCACCGAGATGAGTCTGAACACGACTTGCGTTCCGACTGATTACATATACTCCCCCGAGAAAACGCGGACCTTAAGTCACGTGACACGTCTGCTGATGCAATCGGCGGGGCGAATTCGGTCATTGGAACAAAACAACCATGACACGCTGTATTCTGATTGGTTTGAAACTAGGGCGAAAGCATCTACTGTATTCTCGTGTTTGCAAACTACCAAATATTTGAGGTTTAACAACCTCGCCTGTGTTGAAGTGAGGTGTTCGTAAGTCCATACCCTAAACGCCCAGGTAAACATACATGCTAAACCGTTCCAGCTGAATATGTATCTCTATGATAATAACAATAATAATTATGATGATTGATGATGATGATAATAATAATAATAATAGTAGGTCATTGATATTGATACGGTGTTGAATAGTACTGCCTCGCACTGTGTGGACATGTGTCTTTTATTTTGGGCTCATTGTCCTTTGACAGAACAAACTTGATTGATTGATTGGTTGATTGATTGGTTGATTGATTGATTGGTTAGACATGCAGTTGTAGTACCTAGATTCAGCATTAATATTGTGTAAAGGGGTGTAAAAGAGCATTCACTTTCTCGCCTTATGGGCCAATTGTTTAAAGGTAATGCTCTCTCATCTCGATTGTCTTTCTTTCAGAAACACTACGTGAGTGAGTATGGTTTTACGCCGCTTTCAGCAATATTCCGGCGGGTGACACCAGAAATGGGTTTCACACATTGTACCAAAATTGGGAATCGGATGGGTCCTCGGCGTGACGAGCCAACGCTTTAACCACTAGGCTACCCGACCGCCCCCATTGAAATATGAACTAATTTACATGATAATCATCCGTGATTGTAAAATGGGTGGACAAATTACCTGTGGTCTGTCAGAAATGTGCTCTGAAAGACACGTGAACAGTTATTTGGCATAGGTATTCCCTTCCCTCAATGAAAGGATGATGAAGTCTGTCTGTGTGTCGCTGCTCCTCACTGTATTCCCTGGTCAAGCAGGCACACGGGTACCCCACCCCACCGCAATAGCCCGTCTTTCCTTATGCAAATGAGAGAATGAAATTGCCGAAAGAGCATGGGCGGATACAGCTTTATTGAAAAGGGGGGGGGGGGTGGGGGGGGGGGGGTGTGTGTGCACAATTAAGATCTATTCATTGTCTTTGGTGGTAATTTATACAGACATGTGGGAGGAAAGCCCAAAGTTATGCAGGTCCATAAGCGTTTACCGCTTTGCTGAAACCCACGAACAAGGGTTTGGTGGAATTCGAACCATCGACCAATGCTTTGGCATGTTAATAAGGGACGTAACCGGACCGTCATGTGTTTCACGCAATGCTGGAATAGAATGAAGATCTAATTTCTTTGCAATCTGCACACCTCCCAACACACACCAGTTCACAAACTGTTAGTTTAGTCTAATCCATACACGATGTGATGTTACACTTGTTCCGTAAGTACACAAGTACTCATCGCTTGGTCATTTTCTAGCACAATCATTTTTACAAGCCATTCCCAATTTCGGTTACAGACAAACATTTCTGGGTTGGTTGTTTGATTACGAAGCAAATTTGATGCTGGACGGACAAACCTTGAAAAGATGGCCTGGCCCTTCACCACTGTTCAAGACAACCGAATCGAAGGGAGTGTTTGTTTCTTATCGCACTGCTTCCTGCTATTTGGAAGAACTTGTACACATACTCTCGCTAATTTCGTAATGCTCACAGTATGTGATGGAAATTCAATTTCAGATGAGTTATACATAAAGTCTGCTCATCTGCTGCAGATTATTTCTTTGTACAAATGCAAATAAAAACTACAGTGACAAAACGTTAAGGCGACTCGCAAATGGAGCTGACACTGTGGCCTCATTCATCTTGGTTTTGCCTTCATTCATCTTGGTTATCCATGTACGTTTATCGTCACGTATTCGCGGAACTCTGTCGCGAGGCTTGTGGCAACTGGATGGATATAAATATCATGTAGATGAGTGAGTTTTACTCAGCTTTCCGTAATAAAGAAACACCACAATTAGGCTTCACACACGTCATGGCCACAGGTGTGTTCTGATGGTTATGTCAACGTGTCCATGACAGATCAACTCTCAGGTGTTGTCTGTTGTTATGTTATCGTGTCCATGACAGATCCACTCTCAGCTGTTGTCTGTTGTTATGTCATCGTGTCCATGACAGATCAACTCTCAGGTGTTGTCTGTTGTTATGTCATCGTGTCCATGACAGATCAACTCTCAGGTGTTGTCTGTTGTTGTGTTATCGTGTCCATGACAGATCAACTCTCAGGTGTTGTCTGTTGTTATGTCATCGTGTCCATGACAGATCAACTCTCAGGTGTTGTCTGTTGTTATGTCATCGTGTCCATGACAGAACAATTCTCAGATGTTGTCTGCTGGTTACTGTCATCGTGTCCATGACAGATCAACTCTCAGCTGTTGTCTGCTGGTTATTGTCATCGTGTCCATGACAGATCAACTCTCAGGTGTTGTCTGTTGTTATGTCATCGTGTCCATGACAGATCAACTCTCAGCTGTTGTCTGCTGGTTATTGTCATCGTGTCCATGACAGATCAACTCTCAGATGTTGTCTGCTGGTTATTGTCATCGTGTCCATGATAGATCAGCTCTCAGTTTTGATCTGCTGGTTATGTCTTCATGGAAGATCCGGTGTCAGCTCCGATATGTGTTTATTACGAACACGAGTTGAGAAGAAAACTAAACCACCAACACTTTTTGTCATGCAGTTACATGTGTGTTGCGTGCTGTAAGTGATAAATCGACTAAAGAAGGGATAGAATTCTATGAGATATAAGATATCAGCATCGCGCTACATGCGCCTCTCGACGTTCCAACTTTCAACAAAATTGCTGTGATCAGAGTGATCAGAATGTCAGTTTCATTATCTTCTGTTCAACCCACGCTAGGGCTAATACCATATGCCATTCTATTTAAATATCTGCACTATTTCAAGAACAGGCAATAAACGTGTGACAATGTTATCCCGAAATAAAAGTGTATAGAAAGGCTCTTTAAAGCTGCTCTGGTCAAGCCTATATATGCATTCATCTAACTGTGAAATTTGCACAAAAAGTAGTTAAGATGTTCACAGACAACGGGGCATTTTGTACACCACACATAACTGATTTGCCTACATGAGCATATGTTTGCCATAGAGACAACCGTTTCATTATAATTCATACGTAAAGTAACTTGTCACATACCAAAGGAGAAAACAAGGGGCGACATGTTTCGTGGGCACCGCAACTTACGCAATTTTACACTGTATCAGTTTGTCCAGCTGATAAACCAAAAGTGTCAGAAATATTCTTCCTTTCTGTTTAAAGTCATTTTGTGGAGAGCTGTTATATAAATATGGACATGGCAAAAGTAAAAGGGTGCATATACCTTTTAGTTGACATGACAACTAGGGCCCAGCATTGAAATACACCGCATATACACTACGTCTTGACATATGATGTCATGCAAAGACACAAATCCCTATCAAGAGTGGAGTATTATATCAACACGTGGCAGCTGAATAGGGAATGATAGCAACTCGCAACTTACACATTGGTAAGGATATACCGAATAAATAAATACATACATTTGTTTGTTAGTTGTTCAAAGCCGCAGTCAGCAATAGTTCAACTATATGACGGCGGTCTGTAAATAATCGAGTCTGGACCAGGCAATCCTGTGATTGACATCATGAGCATCGATCCACGCGATTGGGATACGATGACATGCATCAACTAAGTCAGCAAGCCTGACCACCCGGTCCCGTAAGTCGCCGCCTACGACAAGCATAGTCGCCTTTTAGGGCAAGCATGGGATGCTGGAGACCTATTCTACCCGGGATCTTCACGGGACAAATAACTGCAGTTCATGCTTCTAGTTCATCACCCTGACTATGGGACACCAACGATAGGAAAATGCTGACAGACCGAGGATCATTATCAGGCCGCTAATATGCCCAAAGGATCCTTGCAGCCAAGGGAAGCATTATCATTATCCATTTATAGTGGACGGTAGACACAAGCAATATTCAACTCCTACCGTCCATTACAGGGCATGGCATGCTATCTGTTAAACAACTCTTTCACAGTAGTGCTGTTGATAGAAACACCCCGAGTTCAACATCTTCTATGTGTTCCATGGGGGGGGGGGGGGGGGGGGCTTTGACAATCCTCCCTTTTGAAAATTAGACATGCACTTCTCAAAGAATAATTCTTCTCCGAAATCTCTATCTTGCCATTGACGACGTGGGAGATGTCTTTTTTGGCCGCACCAAACCTGCCCAATGTAAAGAGTTATAAACCTCTATTCATCCTATTGTTTTTACGGGGCCTTGTTGACTAACCTCTCACCAAGGACTTTCTACAGAGTATACTCTGCCCCGTGTATATTCTATAGTCACCGGGTCTTCAAGAGGGTCACAACTATGAAGGGGGTTTGACTTGTTTTCCACGTCCTTTGGTTGTGATTTATCTTGCAATTGTACACAACCCACATAACACACAGGGCAAAGCTTACGGGAACTGTGCACACTGTCCCTTTCATGACATGAGGTCTACTGAGAGACATTGCTATCAGAAGTGTACAATGTCCCTTTCATGACATGAGGTCTACTGAGAGACATTGCTACCAGAAGTGTTCATAAGAGAACTTGGGATGTTTCTTTTCCATATTGGACTCGTAAAAACACCCAAGGTGGGGTGAAATTGGTGAGTGTAAAGCTTTATGTGCCCCGAGCTGATTGCTTTGGGTATGGAGGAAAAGCCGATACGAACATACTAGCAGCGGTTATCTTTGAAAATACAATTTTTTTACAAAAAATAACTTTACTTCTTTACTATCGTGTTATATGTAAAATAATAGGCTTCGTATTATTATCATCAAGCCCCAATGCTTTTAATCGGGTATTAAATAATATGCAGTTATGTCTTTTCAATGAGTCCTTTTTCATCTCTCTCCAAGTTCTAGAACTACAGCTTTAGAAATATGGCAGTTCAGGAAATTCAATTAATTTCTTTTAGATATTTATCACTTCCTTCAAGCCTTGCCTTAGCAGTCTTATTTCAAGGTCAAATTTAATATATATATATATATATATATATATATATATATATATATATATATATGTGTGTGTGTGTGTGTGTGTGTGTGTGTGTGTGTGTATCGATAGTGTAAGGGGGATAACTCTTGTTAGGATTTTGCAGAACTAAAGCCAGCAAAGCAGGCCTAAAATGGATGTTATCGAAACGAGTCCAAACTACATGGGTCACAGGGGTGGACTGGGATCATGTCCATCAAAACGAGAAGCGCTGAGCTAAATGGAACCAGTTCAGTAGGGGGCCAATTTTTACCAACAAAAACGCATGGTCAAAATAACACAATTTAGTGTCACCCGTGGACGATCACAGTAAAGCATTGGATGGATTCTATTATTGCCTACAATGTTAATAAATAGAGGTTATCACGCGAGTGTGTTTGGGGATGGTAAATATCCTGCATTAGGAATAAACATTGTATTTAGCGAGCCTTGGATATTTACCATTCCTAAACACAAGCGTGATAACCTCTTTATCATATAATGTCATTCTTCAATTCTGTGCTTGAAAATCGCTTCCCCTCAATCACAAACATTACCGAACATTGCGAGTTTTCCTGGAATGCGCGCATTAATATTTATTACGTCACAGGGTAAATGATGTGTCAGTCGTACAATGACAGTAGCCAATATAGTTCCAAGTGAAATCTGTTTCTTATACATTGGCGAAGCAACATATACGCAAAACAACAATTGTTTTTACTTGCCTTTCGCGGCAATCCATCGGTCTGTCCGCTAGAGTTACTGCCCTTTGTCAAAGGGAAGCTACTCTAACCCTAGTCTATGAGACATCAGGTACGCGTTCAGACGTTGTTGACAGTCGGCCTGTTCTGTCAAAACGTTAAGAAGTTCAGTCAGATGTACACACAGCGCCAAAACGAAACGAGGTAACAATTCATACATATTTCGCCTAAATCCAACTATTTGTATTTGTGGAAAAGGTTTCAAGCCGCAGAGGTCTACAAGCACAGATATGGCTGCTGATCCCGCTTGACTAGGCCTAGTGCCCTCGCAAAATTGTTTCGAAATTTATGTCTCCAAAGTTGCCAAAACTTATAAAATGCCTTAGTTACGTCGTAGATAGACACTGATTTTCAGTAGATCAGACTGTTTTTTTTATGTAATTATAGCAATTATCCCTGTAGTTTATCCACATTCACGATGGTTAATTATGACTCGATCGCCGAATGACAAGTGCGGCGCCATGTTTGTTTATAAACACTGAAAATAGTCCCTACTTGACCTTTGATATTTGCATCTCTATCCGCATATGACCCCAACGGATATCGTTTTTATCCGTTGGCTTTATCCTGCCGAGAAACCTACCAATTATATGATAAACAAATTTATGCACTCGTTGTTTCTCAATTCCTATCTTCAACCTTAAAATAAGTGGCAGTTTACTCGGACCCCATGGTACCGCGGCATTCATCGTATCGCGGCATTTGTGATTTCCGATAGTTCACGCGGGACACGCCTCTTAGCGGCTGTCTATTAATGCAAATCAGTAACCAGGAAGTGCTCACTTCGTAAACAATTTCAATTTCCTCGGAATGTTCCGTCTGCTGTAAGTAAGGAGTTATTAATCCGTTGATACATATTTCTGGCATCTGTTGTAATATTGCCTTACCTCCATCTATCAATGGCCAACGATATAACCCGCAGTTCCCCACGTAAACTTTCTCTATCGACCTGAACTAGATCATCTGCCTATTCATGGCGACTAATGAGGAAACGGAAGTTACGTAGTCAGCACATTTTTTCCCGCTCTGTGCCCATAATCTATTGGGAGATCATAAGGGCCATAATGCCAAACTTAGAAATACGTTCTTCACTAATAACCAAAAGATAAATACATACTTTGGGCATACTAGGAGTGCTTTTTATATATTTATTTTTGACTTTTAACATTTTTGCATTTTGTGACAAATTATTGTCATCCAATTTTTTTTTAAACAATCTTAAAATATCATTTCTGATATTTTGATGTTGACTTATACAAATATTTTTCCCTTACTTTTCGGTAAATATGCATTGAATACCTATTGCTGATAACACATTTAGAATTTTACTTGTGCTGTCTTTGCACTTGTCTGGACAAATCACTGATTCCTGGCATGATCATACCAAGTGGTTGGTAGAATTATGTCCTCTTTTTGTCCAATTCGGACCTCCATACACAACTTTTCTCTGTACCGCGATACGATGGAGGTCTCTCCCTTGTCAAACTGAGCGCGAGGCCCGGCTTTTACTCGGAGCTACTAATGTAAATAATGAACTTTTATCAGTAAAATATGCATTGTTTGATAAAATGAATGATATCTGACACAGAGAACACGAATAATCATATAGGTTAGTGAGTGCATTTTGTTCCGTTTAGCGTACATGACAAGTACCGCGA
The DNA here is from genome assembly GCF_022045235.1 of Haliotis cracherodii. NCBI lineage: Eukaryota > Metazoa > Mollusca > Gastropoda > Lepetellida > Haliotidae > Haliotis > Haliotis cracherodii. The sequence continues at coordinate 815,164 of NW_027266279.1, forward strand.
TACCCCGTGGTTGCAGGCTACTACACCAAACGGCTGTTGTGTGATATTTGTTTAATTATTCACGTGACATTTTCAGTCATAACAGAGTCAGTCATTAAAATTTGGTTGGTTGGTTGGTTGGTTTGTTGTTTAACGCCGCACTCAGCAATATTCCAGCTATATGACGGCGGTCTGTAAATAATTGAGTCTGGACCAGACAATCCAGTGATTGATATCATGACCATCGATCCACGCAATTGGGATCAATGACATGCATCAACCAAGTCAGCGAGCCTGACCACCCGATCCCGTTAGTCGCCTTTTACGACAAGCACAGTCGCTTTTTACGACAAGCATAGTCGCCTTTTACGGCAAGCATTTGTTGCTGAAGACCTATTCTACCCCGGAATCTCAGTCATTAAGAGAACTAGTCCAATTGACTCCATGTCTTGCAACAGTCAGAAACTCAAGGGGGTCTTCATTCCTGCACGGAACTGGTCTTGAGGCCTCTGGTCAGTCTCACTGTACGTCCTCTTGCGGGGTGGAGCGGAACCACGGATCATCTGGCCAAACCTCTTTCTGTTCCTCCCAGCTCTGCAGCACCTTGACAAGAGCAAATACGTTAGGATGTGCCATTGTCACTAGACTAACGCTTCGTCCCTGAATGATTAATATATAAGTTTGAAAGAAACAAACAACTACACTTGAATTGAAAAGAAGCCCAGTGAGATGGGAGATCACTGTGGAAAATCTAGACTTGCTTCATTTAGTGCTACACGTTACAGTAAGGGACGGGCGGAAGGGAAAATAGTATGGTTCGATGACAGTGAGACAGACTACCTCGCTATCACCTTGTTCAAATGAGATCGAGCCTCTACCTGTGGCTATCTAACAAGACCTATTGACCACTTTTCTGTGACGCGAAGTATTTGACTTCGAGCAATCGCCATAGGTTGATTATTAAAACAATCCATATTAGGCATTTTATAAAGGTATACATTTCACTCTTCACTTTGGTTTAACCAAATAAAACAACATTCTTACCAAATTTCTGTTCAAACCAGTTCCTGAATTATCATGAAAACACTGGAGATGCAACAGCAGAAGCTAACAGGGTGGTCAGTTATCTAAAACAGTGTCGCATCAGTGACCTCCCAACGCGTTGAGCCACCCACCTGTGTTCAGGGCAGGGTAACAGTGAGTGAGTGAGTGAGTGAGTGAGTATGGTTTTACGCCGCTTTTAGCAATACTCCAGCAATATCACGACGGGGGACACCAGAAATGGGCTTCACACATTGTACCCATGTCGGGAATCGAACCCGGGTCTTCGGCGTGGTGTTCAGGGCAGGGTAACAGCCACAGCACTAAAACAACATACTCTGTTGCTATTATTCTCTGCAGTCATTTGTCACTGTGGGCTTTATTACACCTAACCAAGCATATGGGAACAGTCCGCCAAAAACTGACATACTTTGAGGGATAGCATATCATTTGAAATCATTTCGGACGTAAAAGTTCAGCCCATATGTATACCTATACATGCAAAAATGATGAGTAGATTTTACATGAATTTTGTATGGAACAATGTGGAATCAAATATTGTCTATTGACAAATACATAAACATATTACTAGGAACCAATCGAGTTGGTTGGTTGGTTTGTTGTTAAACGCCGCAATCAGCAATATTCCAGCTATATGACGGCGGTCTGTAAATAATCGAGTCTCGACCAGACAGTCCAGTGATTAATATCATTCGCATCGATCCACGCAATTGGGATACGATGACATTCATCAACCAAGTCAGCGAGCCTGACCACCCGATCCCATTAGTGGCCTCTTACGACAATCATATTCTCCTTTTACGGCAAGCATGGGTTGCTGAAGACCTATTCTACCCCGGATCTTCACGGGTTCACTTTACTGTTAAGGATGCTTGCTCACTGGCTTAAAGTCCTGAACAGTAATTATGATAGTTATATAAAATAAACTTTTTATGTGCAATTAGCACAACAGAAATATTTGGAACCCGAATAGACAGAATACAGAAAATTAGGACATTAATTCCTTCCTACAAAATATACCACATACTTTTCTACATGTTCAAAATGACATTTGACAACTCCTTTTAACAGCTGTTTAAGTATAAATTCCAAAGTCTGAGGCGAAAACATGAAAAAAGACTTATTTTGTACCGAAAGGACAGAGGGGATTTCCTTGCTGCCAATCTCTATATTCTCCCTTATGTAGCAGGTACAGTAAAAGCAAACACAAATCTTTGCCTGTTGAAATGACATCATTATTTGTAATGTGGTAAAAGTATATATAATATATATATATATATATATGGAAAGAACACAAAGCAGTTGATACAGTAATGCCCTGGGGTAGGTGGGATGGTATTGTGGATGGGTGGGTGGATAAAATGAATACATGATAATGTTGTTAGCAGGAGTGTGTGAATGTACTGTATATTTCTATTTATGGCAAGAATGGGTTGATGAAGATCTATTCTATCCCGGATCTTCACGGGCATCCAATAGTACAGGAACGCATGCAGTTAAATCATCGTAGAAGAGTCAAAACGCAACGCATTCATTTTCAAAGGAGTGAAATGAAAATAAAACACTTTCGAATTGTTAACAAGTAAAATAAAACAAACAACAAACTATTAAGCAGTTTATTCAAGAAGGAAAAAGACAACTGTTCCATCAGGCAGATGAACTTCCGATTCCTTCTTCTCCGATGTCGATGTTGACGTTGATTGGGCAGCCATGTCTACCATTCCACATTTTGAGTCTCCCGTTGAAGCAGGTACTGTTACCTTCGATTCTAGATGAAACTTTTGGCAAATCCAGTGGCGCATTTCAAGGACTTTCCACGGATAACACTGCTCACGCGGTCAGCAGATGTTCTCGCAAATAAAGTGTAAACAAGAAAAATTTCAATATTCTTTTTCTGCATTTTTCATATTGATTTATTGCCTATCAAATACAAGAAAACTGTACAAACTTTTGCAGGACATCTTTAAAAACGTAGTTATTGGCGCTACTCAGACACTGAAAAAGGAAACAGTGCATTAAACCGAATATACTGCTCTCATCTACAGAGGTGAGGTGAAATGGGGTTTAACGTCGCGTCCAAGATTATTGCACTTATATAGCGACCTATATGTACGTGTGTGTGTGGCTGCTTGTACTAGTCCGGACTGATGCCGATTTATAGTGCTAGCTCACTGAGATACCATGCCGCAGTTTAACATGAATATCCCACTCAGACACCGTATACTGACTCCGAGCCGACCAGTCCTTGTTTTAGCCCCTTAATGCCGAGCGCCAGACAGGGTAACAACAAGTACCTTCTTTTAACGTCTTTTGGTATGACGCGGTCGGGGATCGAACCCCGGACCTTCCACTCTCCGCGCGGACGCTCTACCACTAGACCACGGAGGCGGTCCTCATCTACAGAGACACAGCAACCAATATAGCAGGTGCGCCAGGAAAACTTCATATGATCATATGACATAAAAACGGCAAATAAACAATTTGGAACAACAACATCGTCACGCTATGAATTAAATTAATATATTTCACTACTAAATAAGCTGCATACAACAATGCAATTTGAACTGATATCAATTTTAATTTTTTTTTCGAAATAAAAAACAAGAAAATATTTTTTGCTTTCAAATTAATAATGCTTCGATCAGTTAATATTATATATCTACCTTGTAGCTACAAATAGCTGTGGTCAGTTCGTTCTGCTATTAAATGTTCGTCAAAGGCGGACTTTCATAATCCTGGTTGCCGCCGTCGTTTGAGTCTGTCGCCCAGGCCTAAGAGATAAATAAATGAAGACATGAACTCGAGTCTATAATGATAAAGCAAGTTCAGATGGCCTTAGCTCGGAAATTAAGCATTGGCATGGGCTCCATTCATTTTTTGTATATTATATATATTTAAATGGAAAAAACTTTATTTCTGTGACTAAACGTTCGTCTACCGTAGCCCGCAACAAATGGTAACTGAAGAAACCTTGAAAAAGATCATCACCTTTCTTGCAGAGCTCAGATACAGATAATCTCAGACTGTTTTCCTACAGCAGTCTCAGCACACCGTGTACTGGAGGGGCACTGTTAGAATGGCTTGTATTGACTTACCTTTCCTTTGCCTGAAGAAAATTACGTTATATATATTAAGTATCGGTATTTTGGAGGAAATATGGAAATATAACTGAGTATTTCAGAAATATAACTATGTGAATAATAACTCAGTTTACTACACATTGGCTTCAAATAACCGAGTTCACAATAACCGTATGTGCACTGATGCAAATATCACTTCCGGTGCCCCAGTGTATTGTTTACGTCATCCGGACGGCATTGTTGACGTCATTTGAATCTTATTGTGACGTAAGGTCGGAATGACGTCTCACAAAAAGTGACGTCATATCTAAAGACGGGAGCTCAAAAGCATGAAGAAATAGTGGGTAATATTATTACACCCCGATGTGTGTCACACTGATTTTGCGAAATTCACGTAAGAATTCATGTATTGATTACACTCGCTCTCGGTTGGGAATATACAAGAATTCTGCGATCTGTTTCCTAAAATCAATATGACACACACAAAAGTCATGCTTGTATAATAAGCTCTATATCGCATATGTACAGTATCAACCATTGTATTGCCTATAATTATTAAATGTCATAAACTGATTTATTCAATTCCATGCGAGACAATGTCAAGGCAGATATATACGAATGACCGAGCGCCAGGCACATCGACAGATACAGGCATTAGTGAGTTGGGTTTAACACTATTCCAGTTATATCGCGGCGTGTTAGCTTAATGTCGTAGGAAAGCCCGAAGTGATGCAGGTCTTAGACGTTTATTACTTTGATACTTTGATTACTTTACACAGGTATGGTGCTCACAAACCTATAAAACACAATTGGGGCGAACCAGGATTCGAACCCACGGTCATAGGTTTCTGGTGTGCCCAAGGGACGTAACTTTGCTCAGCGAATTGCGGCGCCATTGACGACTGGGCGTTGCTCCGATAGATACAATGACAGACAACGTACCTCAGGAGAGCATTTTTCGAATCTCTTAATCTAAAGATTCAACTCTTTGTGATGCCTCAAGACGTTCTGAATCACTTCCACAGAAATCAACGTTCAACAGATGGCTCTTAGTTAAATACAAGATCGGATAATATGCTTCTTCAAAAGGAACATTATCACAAACAAGTTTCATCTTATCGTTCGAATTTTTCGCTCACAATGACAAATGCACGTGAATCTCCGGCACTTTCAAACAGATGAAACTCCAACAAGTTTAGTCCGAACATAGTTGTGTTTGCGCGCTCAGTTCCGATCTTTTCGATGTTTAAATAACTAACCTCAAAGAGTCAACCCCGCACTTAACAGCGACTTTGTTTTAAGTTGGATATGTTCCTAAAAGTCAGCATAAGTTTTGCATGTGCAGCTCGTGCGGCTCGTACTGGCCCAAACGGCCTCGGACGAACCCCACGTGCAAAACCAATCGTGATTTTTCAGACCATATCCTACATATCATGAGCATGTATTAATGGATGACTCTCAAATAGTGATGACACACCAGGTGTTCGCAAAAAGGTGAGCGAATCCTGCTCCACCTGCAACGGAATATGTAGATAGTGCGTGAAGCACCCTAAAAATATCTGTATAACAATGTCTAGTTTGACCTGCAGACAGTTGGGGATGAAGTGCCCCAAAACAGACAGAATGGCCCTCTTGATTGATTGATTGCTTGCTTGTTGTTTAACGCCACACTCAGCAATATTCCAGCTATATGACGGCGGTCTGTAAGATAATCAAGTCTTGACCAGACAATCCAGTGATTGACATCATGAGGAGCGATCCACACAATTGGGATCGATGACATGTATCAACCAAGTCAGCGAGCCTGACCACCCGATCCCGTTAGCATAGAGCATAGAGCAATAACACTTTAGGAGCGCTCCTCTCTTTGAAATATCAGGACCAACTCTAATCCCAGCATTGTGTAATATCTTGGCAAGGACGAATAGAAAGATAAACTCTTAAATAGCAACCAAATTTCATTCTGTGATTGCTGACATGTTGGAAGTACATATCTTTTAGAGAGTCCCATTGAGGCCCCAATTTGATTGACAATACAAAAGCTGTCTCAGATCTGTTGATGTCCTGTTAACATTTATATTTTACTAAAATTGAGATGAAAAGAAATGTTCTTGTCTTGAATTGGTTTTTGTTTGGGTATTTTTTCTTTTTTCAGTGCTTTGTCTTGGATTGATTGATTGATTGATTGATCCAATACAAAAAAAAAACAACTCTGACATTCATACAACCTACAACTAAAAGAAAAAACAACACCAAGTCTAGATATAAATATATTTATTAATGCTGCAAAGCCAGAAGGGGTTATTTACAGACAGAAGCCCACTTACTCTGCAACAGGTGAAAGACAGTCATGATTATGTACACACAACAAAACTCACAGCTTGTGTTGCCAGTTACAAGTTAAACACATCAGGTAAAATCAAAGCATATATTGTTAAGAAGATGAGGACACGGAAGAAGCTGTGACGCCAGCTGATGATGAACTACAAGAGGTGTCGTCACATCTCAACACTCAGTGGAACCTCACTGAATTAAACTCGGGTGTGTCAAATATCAGCTGTAGATGGATGAGGACTATATTTATAATATCATGTATTTATTATTGCGCATTTCACAGGTGCACAAACAGAAAATAAAAGAAGTCAATTCAATATTTTTTTAATGATGTTAAAAGTCATATTTGATATATATATACATATATGTATGTACTTCTGAAAATGCATGGGTACTTTATGGCCAAATTAATAACAAGAAAATAAAGAAATTAAAACATTTTTTGAAATTTGCTCAATGTCAATTGATATACAGATAACACCAACTTTGTTCTGAATCCAGGATATCACACAAGTGTTAGCTGACCAACAATAGGATAAAATATGTCAGTACGTAATAAATAAATAATAGGCATACAGTCCATGGACCTCCTATTTCCTTGAATAAAACATCCCCACAATACCATAGCAGGACAAAGGGTTTAAAAGCTATAAAAGAAATAACAGAGTGAAATGATTCTCAATAAAGATGTTATCAGTTTTCCCAAGGCAACAGTGATACAAAGACTATCTCAGCTTCTATGAAACAATGGGGTTTACAAACAGTTTCTGTACATCTTTATGAAGCACCAGTCTCTTGCAAACACTTTCCCTTAAGACATCAACAGACAAATTGCCCATATAGTTGAAGATCAGTTAGTTATATATATATATGAATATATAACAAAACCTTGACGAAAACAAATGGTTTTTGTGAAATCTTAACTGCTTCTATGGTTACTCATACTTCCAGTATGAACTATTGAATCTAACTTTTTATAACAGGACATGCTTTGTGTACAGATCGACAAAACAAGGTACTCAGTGACACATCATAATTTTAATTTCTTTTGGACACTTCTTTCCAACATTTAAATCTATTTGGAATTTGGCAGATACAAGAAAGGATTTCCTATCCTGGCTAAGAGTATGTACCTGTAAACTGTGCATTATGGTAAAATCACATTTGTTTTAGAGTGCATATGGCAGTGTTAATGGGGAGTATTGATGGCACCATTCTTACATATCCCTGTGAACAAAATTTACAAATGATCTTGAAGAAAACGTTCAATACATCTAGTTTTATTATTAATAACTGTACCATCAATACTGACAAACTCATTGCCACACAAATCTATGGATGCTGTAGAGATACCACTGGCCCCACAAGTTGATGACAAGTATCTGTTCTGATGCCATTTCTTTGAGTGAGTGAGTGAGTTTGGTTTAACATCGCTTTTAATAGTATTCCAGTTACATCACCGCGTGTCAGCTTAATATGGGAGGAAAGCCGAAGTGATGCAGGTCTCAGACGTTTACCACTTCGGTGAAACCCACGAGCACGGGTATGGTGCTGACAAACCTAGAAACAAAATCAGGGCAAACCGGGATTCGAACCCACGATCATAGGTTTCTGGCGTGCCTAAGGGACGCAACTCTGCACAGCGAATCGCTGCGCCTTAGACGACTGGGCCACCCGTGCCCCCATTTCTTTCAAGCAGAGTCAGTATCAGAAATATCAACTAGGATCCATGACCGCCACTCCCATGGTCAGGGACTGGTCATGTAGTAAAGGAAGGCCATGAAAAAATCTTACATAAAATATTTGAGGTGTCGGCAAAATTGAATACAGTCCAAAGACCAATCCCACTGCCGCCCCCCCTCCCCCATGAATGACCAGTCCCTTCATTGTGTTGGCAAGTCTGTTTAATTTGGGCTGATCAATACGGATGGGCCACTAAGAATTCCAACTTTGGCCTTTAAGCTTGGTTTCCAGTGTTTCCGATTCACCAAAGCAACATCAAACCTCAAGCTAGCAGATATCACAACCCTATAACAATGGAATGAGTATGAGAAAAACTCACTCTGAATGTAGTTGACGTACAAAATATTCCATACAGCAGTTTGCAGAGAAAAAACCAACATCACTGATGCCCGGTTACTTCATCACATTAAAGAATGGTTTGCCTACAGACGATAAAAGCTGTGTTAAAGTTACTGGTTTTGGACAAACATAAATACCATGTCACTGGTTTGAAAATTAAAAGTTCAATCATAATCTTTGGAGTACTTGTGCTTAAGGACTCAAAAGAAGCACCTCTGGTCTAGAACTCAAAGGCAGTGATTTCACATAATGAAAATACATACACCTGTTCAGGATACCCACACAAAGCATTATCAGTACGAAGTGGCTGGTCAACTAGACAACGAAACAAGGAAGCTCAATGGGTTTCTGCACTACACCACAAACATCATCCTCTGTAAGGCAGGGTCTGTTCTCTACATGCCTATATTCCCTGAAGGTTTCCCAGTCATTTCTCATGTAATAATGACACTTGCATACAACCTTAAAGGACGAGGGTGAAGATATGGCACTGACTGACTGACACTAAAACTATGCTCGGGTCGGAGGACAGGTGAAGACACTCCTGTGTGAAGGACATGTGGAGCAGGTCAAGGTGGGGTAAAGGCGTAGTCCTCGGAGTCAGCTGGACTTGCCCCGAAACTGGACTTGCGGAGTCTCCAGCGCAAACACTTGGGGCAGGGCAGGTTCTCCGTCATACAGGTCTTGTGGTACACTGCTTTGCACAACATGCACTGAAACACAAAATTTAACCTTAGATACAAGTTTCCTATATAAGTATGTTTATGAATCATAAGTTCAAATCATAGATTTTGTGGCAAACTGGAGTCTTGGGATTGAACAAAAAAAAAGAAACTATCTGGCTTTCTGGCACCAAAACATTTGATAACTGTTCTGGATGAATTGTATATCATTTATGGAGAAAGTCTTAAAGGACAAGGAAAGTTAACATAGCAACTTTGCAGATGTTGATACTTTAGGGCATACCGAAACTCAAAAAACTGACCAAAATTGAATTTGAAAAACAGAAATAGCGTAAAACAGAAGATAAAAAGCGACATGCGAAATCATCCCCCAAACGAAAATTTCGCCACTGAGGGGATTCCCCTTTCTGTGGTTAAAACATGTTCCCAGTGTTTGACACGCAGCACAATTTCAACATTCATGACAGTTGGGCTGATGCCCAGTCTGCCTGCTTCTGCCTCAGAGTTTTTCATCCATTTGATTACTGTATCCATAACTTATGTCACCTCAGTAACAGCACTGAAGATGCCTCCACTTGTTCACTCTGGGGATTAATGCCTGACAGACATCTATTGTGTGGAATAGGGTCAAGTTTTATTACACAATCAGGAAGTTAGTAATGAAACAAAAGTTACCAATTGTTAAATACTTTAATTATTCACAAAGCCATGATCAAGGGTCGTTTCACACATTCAACAATGTATGCAATGTTATTTCTGTTGGATTAATAGAAATATCCGGAATAGTACATGTATAACAGCTAAGAATCACAAGACAGATAAGTGCAGCAAACATAGCAGCCAATGAAAACAGCTGTCAATGCTGCATTGGTAGCTTTAAGCCGCCCCCACAATTAGGTTTCTATTGGAAGCCGATTACGGAGTGTGTGATTTCGGCTCTTAGTCAGACCATGGACAGTACTACATACAAGGGATCGTGGGGTAGCCTGGTGGTAAAAGCGTTCGCTTGTCAAAATGAACGCCTGGGTTCGATTCCCGAAATGGGTACAATGTGTGAAGCCCATTTCTGGTGTCCCCCGCCAGGATATTGCTGGAATATTGCCAAAGGCTGCGTAAAATCCAACTCACTCACTTGTGACTCAGTAAATGTACCTAGATTTCCACCAGTCTCAGCATTTTAACTGTTTCACCACCAGACATGGTCACAATGACTGCATCAGTCAAAGATATCACTGGAAGAATACTAAACCTTGTTTAACTGAATCTGTGACACTTATTTCTGTAGTCACCCTTCATGATATTGCTGGAATTTTGATAAAAACGTTAAACCAAACTTACTCACACCAGCCATATTCACACTTCATCATAAACTTGTCATTTGTTATATTTTATGTTATTTTGTATTTTTTTCACAAGATGAAAATTTAATGCTGGCAAGGGATTACGGGGCAAAAAATATTTTTTATTTAAAAAAAACCCTTAAGTGTCATCATATATACTCATCATTATAGACAACTCTGTAATGACATGATCTGGGCATTTATGAGTACTTTGTTTGTTTGTTTGCTGCTCAACGCCGTACTCAGCAATATTCCAGTTATGTGACGGCAGTCTGTGAATAATCAAGTCTGGACCAATACAGTGATTGATATCATGTGCATGGATCTGCATAATGAGCTTTATGAAGCCATCTTAGATCTAGGCCTGCCATACGTCGACCTAGATTCCCAACAATCGTAGCACTAAACTCATTTGTGGAACAGACCCAAAGTATATTTATATCCATCTGTTGCTTAATCATGATAATTTCTTCATCAAGATCAAGGTGAAGAAGACATTTCTGATCCCAGCCACCTTTAGCTGAATAATTGCCCACTGTCCACTTACTGGTGAGCAGATGGCCCGATTACATCCAGCTGTTGTGGTCATTCCACACAAACAGGGAGATCCTGAGTCACTGCACAACCACAACACAAACAACCTGGACAAGGTAAGCCCTGCTTTCTAAACTTACAACACTGCATAAAAGCACATGGCTTGAAAGTGAACAATTTGGCATCCTTCTAACACAGCATCATTTTCAAATTATTATTTTTTTCAGATTCTTCCAAATTTGGGGACTTAATTTTTTAAATGCTTGAAATGAAAGTCAATTTACAAAAAAGCAGGCGTTCGAACAAGAACAATACTAAAAACAACACAATTTATTTGTTTTTCTTGTATGTTTAAGAATATTCAACTAAATGTAGCTCAGTCTCATCTACAATACAGAAGGTACACTTGTCATGCAAGTGATTTACTATATGACATACAAAATTACCTCAAATTGACCAAAGAAAGCAAGAAATGCTGATTCCTTTATTCACAGAAGGGACACTTGTCATGCAAGTGATTTACTATATGACATACAAAATTACCTCAAATTGACCAGAGTAAGCAAGAAATGCTGATTCCTTCAATCACAGAAGGGACACTTGTCATGCAAGTGATTTACTATATGACATACAAAATTACCTCAAATTGACCAGAGTAAGCAAGAAATGCTGATTCCTTCAATCACAGAAGGGACACTTGTCATGCAAGTGATTTACTATATGACATACAAAATTACCTCAAATTGACCAAAGAAAGCAAGAAATGCTGATTCCTTTATTCACAGAAGGGACACTTGTCATGCAAGTGATTTACTATATGACATACAAAATTACCTCAAATTGACCAGAGTAAGCAAGAAATGCTGATTCCTTCAATCACAGAAGGGACACTTGTCATGCAAGTGATTTACTATATGACATACAAAATTACCTCAAATTGACCAAAGTAAGCAAGAAATGCTGATCCCTTCAATCACAGAAGGGACACTTGTCATGCAAGTGATTTACTATATGACACACAAAATTACCTCAAATTGACCAAAGTAAGCAAGAAATGCTGATTCCTTCATTCACACAAAAGCCTGTTCATTCCGATTCTCAAGATGGAGTTCACTGTGGCTGTATAGTTGTGAACTTCTAGAGCAATGCAATTCTACTTTATACAGGTATGCATGTCTTTTTAGATACTGCCTGAGGATGCTGAGACACTTCGTCCCCACGCTCGGGATCCTTGTGGTGACATGCTTGACAACAAATTTCCTAATGTACAGGACAGGTTTGTTCCAAGATAAAAACACAGATATCAAACATACCATTGAGGGTTCAGCAGCAGAAGTACACCCAAGGACTCTTTCAAAGCAAGATCATGATGACAACCTGGAAGGTGCATATGATCCAGTAGCCATATTAAAGCCATTCTTTCAGAACGACAGACAATCTCAACCCCAAGATGAATCTCAACAAAAACTTGATGGAACTGTATCAGACAAAACTGAGAAACATTCTACCGACAGGTCTGACTTGACTGCATCTACCAACAAGCCTGACCTATTTCCACAGGACCAAACATCAAACTTAGTGTCACCCAACCAAACGGTTGACACTGAACAACACACCAAATGGGCATCATTTCCTGATCTCTCTCCTCAAGAACAAAACTTGACCTCTGATTCACAATCACAGAAAAAGTCTGAAAACAATAATTTTCACCACAGGAATGATTCCTTACCAATTATTCCAAAGGGAGATGATGTTAATGGTATTGACACATGCAGTACAACTGCTATCAAACATATAGGATTTTACGACTTGACTGTATGGTTGAAGGATTACCCCGGTCAAGAGATGTTTCTGGGATGTGAGTACTCATGTTGCAGCATAAACACAACTGTGGCCTTCAAGAAGAACACCGAACACCTTGATGCCCTCTTTTTCAATCCTTACCTCCTCAGGGCTGACCAACCTCCTATAAGGCCAAAACAAGATCAAATTTGGATCTTCCTAAGCATAGAACCACCACCCTACACCTCCAGGTCTGCATGGACAAGAGATAGCTGGAAGGGTCTGTTCAACTGGACGATGACTTACAGACATGATTCAGACATTCTCCTGCCTTACATCACCATTGAGAAGGCCAAGGAACCACATAGGAAACAATATGATTCAATTCTGGCTAAGAAAACAAAGACAGCTATGTGGACTGTGTCTCACTGTAAAGCAGTGTCTCGGAGGGACGAGTACATCCGCATGTTGAACAAGACATACAGTGTGGATATATTTGGCAAGTGTGGTACTCTACGCTGCCAGGATTGCCAGGCCATGTATGAAAGGTACAAATTTTTAATTGCTTTTGAGAATTCCTTTTGTCTTGACTACATCTCTGAGAAGGCAGGCAGTGGTCTGATGCATGATATTGTGCCCATAGTGCGTGGAGCTGGGAACCATAGCCAACTCTTTCCTCCAGGAACCTACATCGATGCAGCAGAGTTTAACTCCGTGGAAGAACTTGGGGACCATCTGAATTACCTTGAGTCTAATGACACTGCCTACCTGCAATATCTGAAGAACAAGGAAGGGTACACGTTTCATCGTTTCTCCATAAAGACGAAGAAAGCATCCTACTGTCAACTGTGCAAGAAGCTGCATAACTTGGACAAGTATGGAAACATGATCCCAGATATGGCTAACTGGCTGGACAAATGTGACAAAGACATTGTGATATCGGAACACAAAATGGCCAAGATGGATGATGATCATAATGATGATCAAGATGACACAAAGCATTGATTATAAACAAACTGAATCCAGAACAGTTTCAGGTCATGGGCTTTTACCAGTATGCTAAGATGCAAGGATAAAAACAGAAATATGATGCACTGCAGCTCACCAGATTTTTTTATATTCTTGCAAAATTATTTTATATCAAACTATAAATATATGTGGCTCCCAAAAGAACACTCATCGATGCTCACTTCTGGTTTATAACAACACTTTGTGGATCAAATCCACATAATGTCCCGGCTTTCAGAGAAAATGAAATGCAGTAGACTCAAGGACATTACCCATTCACCAAGTGAATAGGTTTTGAGTATGCTTGAGGGACATACAATTTGATGTTATATATTACCATGATTATTGTCTTTCCATTTAATAAATTGTTTAACAATGACAAACATTTACAAATGGAAAAAGAAACCTAAACTTAATTCAAAAGTGTAACTTTCAAAATGTCCGCATGTGCAGATGTAGCTCAATGTGATTTATGCACCCGACTATAAGACTAACTATGATGTCATAGGCTTTATGTCAAATACATCAGGTTGGGCGTCGCCTATGACTATGTTTTACTTCTCCCTCTATTGTCACTGTTACGTCATAGGCACTATGACACCACAAATAGTACTGTTGTGCGTCGCCAATGACTACAATGGACATTAACTTTTCATTATACCTGTCAGAAGAGCTGTTGAAAGGTGAAAGATCTTGTGTGCATATAGGAGTTTTGACAAGCACGAATATCTGGATATGTATAATAATTAGTCATAATCATTGTTCATAAAAGATGAAAAAGGAAAACTCAAAATGTTCAACAATGATTATTAAATGTTACTTTACTGTTAAGTTGGTTGGTGGGTTGATTGTTTAATGCCGCACTCAACAGTATTCCAGCTATATGAGGGCGGTCTGTAAATAATCGAGTCTGGACCAGACAGTCCAGTGATTAATATCATGAGCATCGATCCACGCAATTGGGATCGATGACATGCATCAACCAAGTCAGTGAGCCTGACCACCCAATCCCATCAGTCGCCTTTTACGACAAGCATAGTCGCCTTTTACGGCAAGCATGGGTTGCTGAAGACCTATTCTAACCCGGATCTTCACGGGTCCACTTTACTGTTAAGGATGCTTGCTCACTGGCTTAAAGTCCTGAACAGTAATTATGATAGTTATACAAAATAAACTTTTTATGTGCAATTAGCACAACAGAAATATTTTGAACCCGAATAGACAGAATACAGAAAATTAGGACATTAATTCTTTCCTACTAAATATACCACATACTTTTCTACGTGTTCAAAATGACATTTGACAACTCCTTTTAACAGCTGTTTAAGTATAAATTCCAAAGTCTGAGGCGAAAACATGAAAAAAGACTTATTTTGTACCGAAAGGACAGAGGGGATTTCCTTGCTGCCAATCTCTATATTCTCCCTTATGTAGCAAGTACAGTAAAAGCATACACAAATCTTTGCCTGTTGAAATGACATCATTATTTGTAATGTGGTAGACAGGTAAAAGTATATATAATATATATAAATATATATATGGAGAGAACACAAAGCAGTTGATACAGTAATGCCCTGGGGTAGGTGGGATGGTATTGTGGATGGGTGGGTGGATAAAATGAATACATGATAATGTTGTTAGCAGGAGAGTGTGAATGTACTGTTTATTTCTATTTATCACTGTGTGTAAGTGGTCACTGACAACTAAAGACGTCAGACTGATATACAATGTGGCTACTATGGCAGCCATGTTGAGAAGCTCATCAAAATCCTGTGAGAATTATTTATGACATCACATGTACCTGGTTTCAACTACCACTCAGTTTTCAAATTTATTCATGATCAATGTGTAGGTTAGGGTATGAAATCATGACAAATTTTGTCTTCATAATTTAAAATATCATAATTCAAATCACTCACTATACATAAATAACCAGCTGATATATGGGACATATTATTAACCTTTTCATGATGTTTGTTTGTTTTATTTATTTGTTTGTTGTTTAACACCGCACTCAGCAATATTCCAGCTGTATGCTAGTGGTCTGTAAATAATCTGGACTAGACAATCCAGTGATTGACATCATGAGCATCAATCTAAGCAATTGGGATACAATGACATGCATCAACCAAGTCAGCGAGCCTTACCACCCGATCCCGTTGGTCGCCTCTTACGACAAGCATAGTAGTCTTTTATTGCAAGCATGGGTTGCTGAAGACCTATTCTAACCTGGATCTTCACACATTTTATTCATTATGACTGCCACAGCAACCATGAATCACATTTCTCTCAAGTTCCATGCGTCCACCCTTGTCCTACATTTCATGCTTGCTTTGTTTGTCAAGCTGAATGATAGCGGTCTGGAAATAATCAAGTCTCAACTTTACAAATTAGTGGTTGACATTCTGAGGAACAGCCCACTATGTTGGGTCACGATGACATGAAATCAACCAAGTCACTGAACCTGAACCTGACCACCCGATGCATCAAGTTGTCTCATACAACAAGCACAGGTTGCTGGGTGCTACTCGAACCGAGGTCCCCCTCCAGGAGTGTGGTCAAACCAAACAGCAAATCAACCTGTTGCTGTATACAAACATCTGTGGTCAGGGTAGAGTGAGTGAGTTGGGTTTAACACCGCTTTGAACAGTATTCCAGTTATATCACGGCGTGTCACCTTGATGTGGGAGGAAATCCCGAAGTGGTGCAGGTCTTAGACTTTTACCAGTTTGGTGAAATGTATGTGTCTGGTGCTGACAAACCAAAAAACATAATCAGGACAAACGGGATTCGAACTCACAGTCATAGGTTTCTGGCGTGCCCAAGGAACGCAACTGTGCACAGCAAATTGCAGCGCCTTAGATGACTGGGCCACCCATTATGTCAAGACAAACATAGCATATACATCAAAGAAGTTATCCTTGCTTTCATCTGGCAAGATAATTTTTAATCCCGAAGTGGAACCCATCTCTTGGGGAACAAGTGTTTTTTTAGTGGAATACCCCAGGGATATATACTCTAGTAGGGTAAGTAGTGGGATATACAAGCGCATGGTCAGTGTGGAGATTATCAAACTCTGTACCATTTCATCGCATCTTGAGGAATCTCTTGTGGTGACATCTAAATGAAAACAAGATGAGATGAGACATTTGGAGCATGAAGTCTGTGATCATTTGACAACCATCATTTTCTCGACTTTGGAGAATGATGTAAATAATTGTAATGGCAGGTGTGACAGATGGATGATGAACGATTTTGTTTGTATGTTGTTCAACTCCGCCCACAGCAATATTCCATCTATGTGACTAGAGTTGTAACAATATGGTGGGGTTGCGATACGATTCTTGTCCCAATACTATGGGTGAGATGCATTTTGTATTCCGATTCCGTACTTTCATTTTAGAAGTAGATATTCTCTCTTTTTGCTGGTGAGTCAAACCCTGAATTATCATTTCAATGATCAAAGATTGGATATTGAGGGCAGACATATTTGCTGGAGGGTTCTTTGAATGTTATGGTATTTATGTCCAACCATGAAATACTGGAGAATCTGCGTACATTGTTAGTTGAACAGTTTCTGTTATTATTCATGTGTTTTACACCAATATAACTTGTAATGTCATGTATCGTATGTATCATAATACAGGGGTTGTATATCGATATATTGTATTGTGGGCCTCATATCGCAATACAGTTCTGTATCGCTGTATCGTTACACCCCTATATGTAATGCCGGTTTGTAAATAATCAGGTCTGGACGAGACAATCCAGTGATTGACGTCATGAGCATCGATATACGCATTTGGGATACAATGACATGCATCAACCAAGTCATGGAGCCTGACCATGAAATGCTGTAAGTCGCCTCTTATGACAAGCATGGGTGAAGACCAATTCTCAATGGGATTTTTACAGAGTGGTTAGTTAATGAACAGACAGACAGACATAGTTATCTGCTACAAACTTACTTCATGTGGTTTGGTTTGTTGTTTTACGCCGCACTCAGCAATATTCCAGCTATATGACGGCGGTCTGTAAATAATCGAGTCTGGACCAGACAATCCAGTGATTTACATCATGAACATCGATGACATGCATCAAACAAGTCAGCGAGCCTGACCACCCGATCCCGTTAGTCACCTTTTACGACAAGCACAGTCGCCTTTAACGGCAAGCATGGGTTGCTGAAGACCTATTCTACCCCGGATCTTCACGGGTCTCTTCCCCGGATCTTCATGGGTCTCTTCCCCGGATCTTCACGGGTCTACTTCATGTGAAATACTGTTATACATGTGCTGTCAAATAATTAAGAAACGTCATAATGAACACTACTATTTGTGAACAGTAGGGTTCTGCCTACAACACATGATTCCACTTCCATTAAACCGGGGATTGCAATGACTTAGCATGCCAGGTAAGTGTAAATAATTCAATTCTAAGTAAATAAAATAAAAGTATCAGCTGAAACACTTCTGGTTTTAACAATTATCCCAATATATTCAGACTGAACTAAACGTATGTCATACTGTGATGGGTTTGAAGAATTGAAACAAACACTGTCTTCTGCGAGTCGTATTGAAAGTACGGAATGATACACTGGAACTTAATTAATGCTTAAAAAAATAAAAGAATTGGTTCTCAGGCAATGTTTTTTGAAAATATAGTTCAGGCAGGCGGTGTCTTTTTTTTTGGGGGGGTGTTGTTCAAACTAGTATGTAACCAATAAACAGCTGTGTAATCAATAAACAATTGTGTACAATGAACCTGGGAAAGGGCCTCCCAACATAAATGTATTCCTTTATGAGTAAAATACTGTAATACAGTATTTGAATACCGTTGGACTTGGAATATCTAAAGATTTAAAAAAAAAAAAAATTAAATAGAAATAAAAACGAAACGTGTGGCGAACGTTTTGATGATGCGGGCGGTGCCTGGGCCTCACTTAAGCAAGTGTAAGATTTATTTGATTTCTGTTCTGATAAGAAATACATATTGTTTGTTTGTTGTTTGCCACACTCAACAATATTCCATCTATATGACAGTGGCCTGTTAATGGAATCCTGACCAGAAAGTCCAGTGATTGATAACATGAGCATCAATCCACGCAATTGGGATACGATGACATGCATCAAACAAGTCAGCAAGCCTGACCACTCGATTCTGTTAGACGCCTCTTACGACAAGCAAAGATGCCTTTCGCAGCAAGCATAGGTGCCTCAAGACCTTTTGTAACCCGAATCTTCGCCGCTTTATAAGAAATACAATGTCTGAACAGTCCTGAAAATTTCTTCCCTTATTCAAGTTTCCATTCAAACAAGGAATCCCCATTAATAATAGGCATAAGGCATCATGCACACGTTTTGTTTTATTTGTTGGTACAGTTTTCACATAAACACCCCCATTGAATGTGTACAACCCACAAACTGTGTTTGGGAGAATCCCTTGGACATACAAATGTAGAGGCTGAGGAAAGTCTCTGAATAAATTGTATAAATAACCACATTTGAGTTTAGTAATCAGAAGCACAATATTGGATTTGACACTCTAGGCTTCGAGATACTCCAGATAGCCAGACTGAGATGACATGAATGTGTTAATACCAAGATGCTGCACCAGCTGGCAGCACCAGCAGCAGCAGCATCTGTCACGAGCCCCTCCTGCATCCCACTCTCCTGGACCAGCCATCATGGGAACACGCTCAGTGATCAGGTAAGACTTCATATCACATTACCAGTATATACCTTTCAGTAATAGGAAAAGTTGTGAAAAAGCAAATTTTGAAGGACATTTGACTGTAAAAATATTTGTGTTTGTTTTCTTGTGTGTGAACTTACTTTGAAAAAAAGTGGACAAGCAATAACTATTAGAGGAGCCGCCATGCAGACTTGGTGACTTATTTGTTTTTTGTGTACTCATGCCTATCCAAATAACAAGTGGCCAATATGATCCATCTTATTATCAGTATCTGCCGGCAATATACCAGCAGGCCTTGTTCCACAAAGCAATCTTAGTGTTGAGATTATCGTAAGCCGATGTTAAAGCATGTGAACTACCATCATCTTAGCCCTAAGATTGCTTTGTGGAACAGCTCTGGCTCTGGACATTGTTTCTTGAATACTTTTTATCAGTGAGAATAAATTTGGAATACATTAATAAGTAATGTATGTCTAGAATATACTGATGTTTGGTATATTTAGTGATTACATAATTCTTCTTTTTTCTATTCACAAGTGGAAATGGTTCATGTTTTCTATAATAATGAAACTACACATTTGAAGACTTTTGTGCAAAAATTAAATGTCAAATGCCCAGGTTGTGCTCAATTTTTGATATCAAAATAAGGACAATTATTAACTTAAGAAACCAGACAATGAAGACAAAAATACATTTAACCAGATTAAGACTTATCTCTAGTGGTTGGAGTAGCATGTTATACTGATCTGTCCCACTGCTGGCAAAACTATGACTATTTGATCGTCACCCTAAATTCCAATGAGCTGTTATTGGTTTTGCGCCAAAGGTTGATTGGCTGTAATACCACTTTCAATAGTACTTCACTTATACTACACCATGTCAGCTCACTGTGAGCAGAAAACCACAAGCACATAAACAGGTGATGAGAGGTGAGTGAGTGAGTGAGTGAGTGAGTGAGTGACACCATGCCACAGTTTCGACATGGATACCCCCTTCAGACTCATTATACTGACTCTGAGCTGACCAGTCCTTGTTTTATCCCAATAATGCAGTACACCAGGCACAGTAACAACAAGTACCATCTTTTAACATCTTTTGATATCATGCAGAGAGGACATAAACTTTCGACCGAATTACTTAAGGATGTTAAGGCTTTGCTTGAATCTAACAACACAAGTTGACATGTATCTGTACCATCTGTACCATCTGTGCCAGCGTCTGTATCTGCCTGAGTGTTTCTGTCATGAAAGATGTCGCTAACATGATGAATTCTAATTATTAAATTTCAGATTGGGCAAGAACTGTTCCTGTTGTCAGACAGTGCTGGGAGGAGTGTTGTTCTTGTTCCTCCTGTTCCTGACACTGCCTGTCCCTCGACACAGCATGGGGACACAAACAACAGCTGGCTTGAAGCACATCCTCAACACAGGATTACAGTCTGCTTCCTCAGGATTGACAATGACCATTGCCACAACACAATCACAAGATATCACTGTGAAAGCAAGTATGGAAACAACTAGACAATCAGAGACAGTGGAAGAAAGTCTTGAAACAACAGGAGGACAATCAGAGGTAGTGGAAGAAAGTCTTGAAACAACAGGAGGACAATTAGAGACAGTGGAAGAAAGTCTTGAAACAACAGGAGGACAATCAGAGGCAGGAGAAGAAAGTCTTGAAACAACAGGAGGACAATCAGAGGCAGTGGAAGAAAGTCTTGAAACAACAGCAGGACAACCAGAGGCAGTGGAAGAAAGTCTTGAAACAACAGGAGGACAATCAGAGGCAGGAGAAGAAAGTCTTGAAACAACAGGAGGACAATCAGAGACAGTGGAAGAAAGTCTTGAAACAACAGGAGGACAATCAGAGGCAGAAGAAGAAAGTCTTGAAACAACAGGAGGACTATCGGAAGCAGGAGAAGAAAGTCTTGAAACAACAGGAGGACAATCAGAGACAGTGGAAGAAAGTCTTGAAACAACAGGAGGACAATCAGAGGCAGAAGAAGAAAGTCTTGAAACAACAGGAGGACAATCAGAGGCAGGAGAAGAAAGTCTTGAAACAACAGGAGGACAATCAGAGACAGTGGAAGAAAGTCTTGAAACAACAGGAGGACAATCAGAGGCAGGAGAAGAAAGTCTTGAAACAACAGGAGGACTATCGGAAGCAGGAGAAGAAAGTCTTAAAACAACAGGAGGACAATCAGAGGCAGGAGAAGAAAGTCTTGAAACAACAGGAGGACAATCAGAGGCAGTGGAAGAAAGTCTTGAAACAACAGGAGGACAATCAGAGGCAGTGGAAGAAAGTCTTGAAACAACAGCAGGACAACCAGAGACAGTGGAAGAAAGTCTTGAAACAACAGGAGGACAATCAGAGGCAGGAGAAGAAAGTCTTGAAACAACAGGAGGACAATCAGAGACAGTGGAAGAAAGTCTTGAAACAACAGGAGGACAATCAGAGGCAGAAGAAGAAAGTCTTGAAACAACAGGAGGACAATCAGAGGCAGGAGAAGAAAGTCTTGAAACAACAGGAGGACAATCAGAGACAGTGGAAGAAAGTCTTGAAACAACAGGAGGACAATCAGAGGCAGGAGAAGAAAGTCTTGAAACAACAGGAGGACTATCGGAAGCAGGAGAAGAAAGTCTTAAAACAACAGGAGGACAATCAGAGGCAGGAGAAGAAAGTCTTGAAACAACAGGAGGACAATCAGAGGCAGTGGAAGAAAGTCTTGAAACAACAGGAGGACAATCAGAGGCAGTGGAAGAAAGTAGCCAAACACCTGCTGAACAAATTCAGACTGACAAA
This sequence comes from Haliotis cracherodii, assembly GCF_022045235.1. Lineage (NCBI taxonomy): Eukaryota > Metazoa > Mollusca > Gastropoda > Lepetellida > Haliotidae > Haliotis > Haliotis cracherodii. Next base: position 837,541 of record NW_027266279.1, read on the forward strand.
GAATCTTCTTCCAGTTCATGTACATCCTCTGACTTGAAGCAGATTGCCTGGTTCAAAAAGCCAGACTGGCTCTCTGACTTTCCAGGACAGGAAATGTTTGAAGGCTGTGAGTACAGCTGCTGTACAGTTAAAGAAACCTCCGTTCACAAAAGTCTTCTTGACCTTGACCTTGTGTTATTCTCTACTGACCACATAACCCCAAATCCACCTCCACGGCCTTCAGCTAATCAGATCTGGGCTTTCTTTTCCATTCATCCACCATCTTACATTCATCGATCTCTTTGGGGAAAAAACTCATGGAGAAGCATTTTCAACTGGACAATAACATATCGCAGAGATTCGGATCTCATTTTATCCTCGATGAGCACTGAAAAAATAGATGCAGATGCTGAAAAGGACTATGGAAAGATCATGTCCTTGAAGGACAAGAAGGCACTGTCTGTCCATGACCTGTGTGGAGGGACCGCAAAACGTGTTGAGTTTGTGAAGCGTCTCAAAACATATGTTGATGTTGACATACTGGGACAGTGTGGAAGTGAAATTGACCTTGGATGCTACACTGGCTGTAATGTATTTTTTGAAAGGTATAAATTTGGTCTTGCCCATGAAAGGATATTTTGCCAGGATTTTATGTCCACCCAGTTTTGTTACTTATTGCAACATGACATCGTACCTGTGGTTCGAGGTTTGGGGAATTATGATGACTTTGCACCCAGAAATTCCTACATTGATGCCAACGACTTTTCCTCGATTGAGGAGTTGGGGAATTATCTACAGTATCTTGACAAAAATAACACTGCTTATATTGAATACCTCAAGAACAAAGAGGGGTACAAGTTTAACCTTTTTTCGATGAAAACAAGAAAGCCACTTTATTGTGAAATGTGTAAAAAGCTCCATAACTTGGACACAAATGGCAGGACTTATCCTGATCTGTTTTCCTGGTTGATGGATAACATGTGTCCAGATCCTGTGGTATTTCAATGATTGTGAGTGTATGCATTGTTACAGCACATCCAGCAAGAACCCAGTGGTGGATAGTATGAGCAACAGACCATTGAGAAACAATCGGCCAGGCCATCCAGGATGATATAGAGGGCACTTACAACAAGCTTTTGGCACTACGTTCCTCTTCTGCCTCTGAACCTGCACTAATTCAAATGATGAGTCAGCTGCCTTACAGACTTTGGTATCTAATGGAAGATATTTCTGTCAGGAAGTTTGTTGACTGATATATATGTGGCAATGTCTCAGGATCTAAGATTATCAAAAGTCATAAGAATAAAGTTTGAAGGTATATATTCAAATAAAATGTATTTTATTTTGTAACATCACACATACCCCAGTTTAGTTGTTAAATTTGTGTTGGTAGTATGGTAAAATAAGGCAAAAAGTGAGCAGGGCTCACTCATACCTCCAACTTCGACTTCGATTTTTTCAGAAAATACACTTAACAAAAGATCAAACTTTGCACTGCACCTCTCCTATTAGTGTAGAAAGTGTTTCTTAAATTTGAAAGGAATCCATAAAGTAGTTCTCAAGTTATAGGTCGCACAAAAGTAAAAAGATTCTAAGTAAAAAAATGAGAAATAGCTGTATTTTTTCCAAATCCAAATACATTGTATTGAAATCAAACTTAACACTGCACCTCTCCTATTGGTATAAAAAGGGTTCACTAAGGTTGAAAAGAATCTATGCAGCAGTCTGTGCTCGGACGGACAGACGGATGGATGGAATTCCTTGGTATAAATATATATCCCCGCCCTTTTCAGTCAGGGGTATAAGATATGGTTCAGTCTTGCCTTGAAATACAATTTTGTTGGAACTAAAGAGTTTTTAAACAGAATAAAGAAACTGAAACTTTTGTAAACATCTCATCATAAACCTTGTATTCAAAGCTGTTCAGCCATAAATTTTGGGAGCACTGCACACTTAAATGTCACATTCAGATAATGTAAGTAAAGAAGTTCTCACAATTCCAGACATGAATAAAAATCAAATGTGATGTTATATCCACCCTTGGATACAAACTTTAAACCTTGCGATTGTCAAGCCATGAACAGTTCTGCATACAGGGGGTGGTGGGTGGCCGAGTGGATAAAGCGTTTGCTAGTCAACAGACGACCCAGGTTTAATTCCCCAAATGGATAAAAAGTGTGCAGCTTATTTTTGTTCCCGGATGTGATATTGCTGGAATATTGCTAAAAGCCTCATAAAACCACACTCTTTTATACAGAGGAAGCATTTATAAACTATTTATGTTTTAAGAAGAGTCTTTGAGAATATTTGATGTCAGTTTCAGTGACTTCTGTCAGCTGTGATACTCCCACAGATAAAGGTGTATTGGCAATTGTACACACAAACACTTACTAATTTACTTAATTACAACTACATGGTTGAGTCTATTGTGAACAAAGGTAACACTCACCCTGTAGGTAGATTCCACTTCGAAGGGGTAAATGACCTTGGGGTTGTTGCACACCTCACAGATGAATCCTTTCTGGGAGCACAGGGAACAGTCATACACATGCTTACTGGCAAACTTTACAACCTCCTTCAGGAACCTTGCCAGCTGGCCGGATGGAATCTGCAGCAAGTCCTGTGAAGAGGGAGACCTGATATGTACAAATGTTTGTTTGTTTGTTGTTTAGCGCCACATTCAGCAATATTCCAGCTTTTTGACGGTGGTCTGGAAATAATAGAGTCTGGACCAGACAATCCAGTGATATCAAGAGCATCGATCTACACAACTGGGATACCACAACCAACCAAATCAGTGAGCCTGACCACCTGATCATCAGTCACCTCTTACGACAAGCAGAGTTGCCTTTTATCGCAAGCATGGGTTGCTGAAGACCTATTCTTACCGGGATCTTCACGGGTTGTACAAATGTCTAAAACACAGCAGGATTTATAGTTCTCTTGAATAAGGACCAAATGAATAAAGTGCTTCCCCGCACATAGACTTACACTTAATCTCTGAAATGAACATTTTTAAGATTATTTCTTTTCAAACTCCATCACTTAATCCTTGGATGATGGGTGAGTAGCATCCAAACTCTGTTGAGCCAACCACCAGGATTTTCTATCAAACCTGCAACTTAGACTAGCGCCAGTGCCATGGTGGCCTCAAAGGAAAACTAACTGTTCCTCTCGGGACCAAAGGTAATTTAATAATGACAAATGACAAAATGCTTTAAACAAGGAAAACTTCCTGAACGACTGAACGAGCAACATTCCAGCCATATCATGGAGGGGGACACCAGAAATAGGCTTCAAACATTGCACACATGTGGGGAATCAAACCTGTGTCTTCGGCATTACGAGCCAACGATTTAGCACTCGGCTACCCCACCGCTCTATCCAAGTTAGAATAGGTCTTCAGCAACCCATGCTTTGCCGTAAGAGGCAACTATGCTTGCTGAAGAGGCGATTAACAGGATCGGGTGGTAAGGATCAATGACTTGCTTCATGCATGTTATTGTATCCCAATTGCATATATCGATGTTCATGATGTCAATCACTGAATTGTCTGATCCAGACGACTGGCGTCACATAGCTGATATATTTCTGAGTGCAGCTTTAAACAACAAACTAGCAAACAAGAAGCAAGGATCTCCAGTTTGGACTTCAGTGGTAAGAGGAATGTGCAATATGTAATGCAGGACAAGTTACAGCATAGTCAACAAATTAACAGTCTGAGTGGCTTCCCCTGGACTCTTAAACATATGGTCATTTAAACAGACACCAGGGCACTGTCATCAAAATTTAAAAAAAGGGTTTATTTAGCATGATTAATTTGTCTTTTAACACAAAAGAGAAAGGAGCCCTGATGTTTTCATTTTCAGTCTTGCTACACTATTTATTATACCTGAAGACTTGGTGTGTTTTTCATTACCTGACCAGCCTTAATTAGAGGTGAAAATACATGCAATAACTGTATGTTATTACCATGATTACTTTGGCTTTGTACATGACAGACATACATGACAACCATATGACCACCTGTGTACTCCTTGCCATAAGTGAGGTGAGGTGAAATGAGGTTTAACGTCGCGTCCAAGATTATTGCACTTATATGGCGACGTGCATGCACGTGTGTGTGTGTGTGTGGCTGCTTGTACTAGTCTGATGCCGATTTATAGTGCTAGCCCACTGAGATACCATGCCGCAGTTTAACATGAATACCCCACTCAGACACAGTATACTGAATCCGAGCCGACCAGTCCTTGTTTTAGCCCCTTAATGCCGAGTGCCAGACAGGGTAACAACAAGTACCATCTTTTAACTTCTTTTTGTATGACGCTGCCGGGGATCGAACCCCGGACCTTCCGCTCTCTGGGCGGACGCTCTACCACAAGACCACGGAGGCAGCCTTGCCATAAGTACTTACTGAGAGAGAACAGAGGTGTCTGCTGTCATACAGGTGTTCTCGAGGCCACACCTTCTTCCTCAGATCGACAGCCACCGACTGATGACAGGTGAAGAGATACGTCTTCAAAGAACACAGCTGCTGACGTAGAAGCTAAATAGGAAATATACAGTATATGTCTGGGATTATCGGCCCCTTAGCAGAGTTATAAATACCTTCCTACTGCCTCTGGCAACACCCAAAACATATTGCATTTTTGTAATTCTAAAAGAAAATCTGACAAATCTTGGAAAAAAAGGATGAATGCTAAAGATTATGACAAAAATAATTGTACCAAAAATGAAATGATATAAGTATCACTGAAGTATCCTAGAAACTATAAAATGTCACAGAATGACTAGTCTTGATTATCTGACGAAATAGATTCCATTCAGTGTAAAAGGCTAAATATCTGTGAAAATTAAATGAATGAATCACTGAAAATCAGTGATGACACTAGGTGTTCACCAAAAAGAGTAAGCATGCCGTGCCCTACCTGTAGCACCCACCAGTGACACAACCGTCTGTGCCCTACCAGTAACACCCAACACTGACACAACCGTCCATGCCCTACCAGTAACACCCAACACTGACACAACCGTCCATGCCCTACCAGTAACACCCAACACTGACACAACCGTCCGTGCCCTACCAGTAGCACCCAACACTGACACAACCGTCCGTGCCCTACCAGTAGCACCCACCAGTGACACAACCGTCCATGCCCTACCAGTAGCACCCACCACTGACACAACCGTCCGTGCCCTACCAGTAGCACCCACCACTGACACAACGGTCCGTGCCCTACCAGTAGCACCCAACACTGACACAACCGTCTGTGCCCTACCAGTAGCACCCACCAGTGACACAACCGTCCGTGCCCTACCAGTAGCACCCACCAGTGACACAACCGTCCGTGCCCTACCAGTAGCACCCAACACTGACACAACCGTCCGTGCCCTACCAGTAGCACCCACCAGTGACACAACCGTCCGTGCCCTACCAGTAGCAGCCACCACTGACACAACCGTCCGTGCCCTACCAGTAACACCCACCACTGACACAACCGTCTGTGCCCTACCAGTAGCAGCCACCACTGACACAACCGTCTGTGCCCTACCAGTAGCACCCACCAGTGACACAACCGTCTGTGCCCTACCAGTAGCACCCACCACTGACACAACCGTCCGTGCCCTACCAGTAGCACCCACCACTGACACAACCGTCCATGCCCTACCAGTAGCACCCAACACTGACACAACTGTCCGTGCCCTACCAGTAGCACCCACCACTGACACAACCGTCCATGCCCTACCAGTAGCACCCAACACTGACACAACTGTCCGTGCCCTACCAGTAGCACCCAACACTGACACAACCGTCCGTGCCCTACCAGTAGCACCCAACACTGACACAACCGTCCGTGCCCTACCAGTAGCACCCAACACTGACACAACTGTCCGTGCCCTACCAGTAGCACCCAACACTGACACAACCGTCCGTGCCCTACCAGTAGCACCCACCACTGACACAACCGTCCGTGCCCTACCAGTAGCACCCAACACTGACACAACCGTCCGTACCCTACCAGTAGCACCCAACACTGACACAACGGTCCGTGCCCTACCAGTAGCACCCACCACTGACACAACCGTCCATGCCCTACCAGTAGCACCCACCACTGACACAACGGTCCGTGCCCTACCAGTAGCACCCAACACTGACACAACCGTCCGTGCCCTACCAGTAGCACCCACCACTGACACAACGGTCCGTGCCCTACCAGTAGCACCCACCACTGACACAACCGTGCATGCCCTACCAGTAGCACCCAACACTGACACAACTGTCCGTGCCCTACCAGTAGCACCCAACACTGACACAACCGTCTGTGCCCTACCAGTAGCACCCACCACTGACACAACCGTCCGTGCCCTACCAGTAGCACCCAACACTGACACAACCGTCCGTGCCCTACCAGTAGCACCCAACACTGACACAACCGTCTGTGCCCTACCAGTAGCACCCACCACTGACACAACCGTCCGTGCCCTACCAGTAGCACCCAACACTGACACAACCGTCCGTGCCCTACCAGTAGCACCCACCACTGACACAACCGTCTGTGCCCTACCAGTAGCACCCACCACTGACACAACCGTCCATGCCCTACCAGTAGCACCCAACACTGACACAACTGTCCGTGCCCTACCAGTAGCACCCACCACTGACACAACCGTCCATGCCCTACCAGTAGCACCCACCAGTGACACAACCGTCCATGCCCTACCAGTAGCACCCAACACTGACACAACTGTCCGTGCCCTACCAGTAGCACCCAACACTGACACAACCGTCCGTACCCTACCAGTAGCACCCACCACTGACACAACGGTCCGTGCCCTACCAGTAGCACCCACCACTGACACAACCGTCCGTGCCCTACCAGTAGCACCCACCACTGACACAACCGTCCGTGCCCTACCAGTAGCACCCAACACTGACACAACCGTCCGTACCCTACCAGTAGCACCCACCACTGACACAACGGTCCGTGCCCTACCAGTAGCACCCACCACTGACACAACCGTCCGTGCCCTACCAGTAGCACCCACCACTGACACAACCGTCTGTGCCCTACCAGTAGCACCCAACACTGACACAACCGTCCAAAGTTGTTGCAAGAAGAATTTTAAAACTAAGTTTGTGAGGAAAATATCCTTGTACCTTAACATTCTTGTTTAACATTTTGAACTTAAACATTTTCAACTGAAAAAGATCCAATCATGAACAAATACTTTCAAACACCAAACAATTTATAGTAGCTGTCATTATTAAATGAAACCCAAATCAATTCCCATTTGGGGCAGAGATTACTTTCAAGTAGCAACTGATGGTGCTCAACATTCTGGTGTCCTTACTCTGACGTCCTCCATCTCCTGGATGTGATCATAGATCTTAGGGTTGAGCTCCTCCAGGTCCAACACTGGCTGGTCTTCCATCTGTTGGACGTACTCCTGGCTCAACTTGGACACTGCAACAGAAAGTCAGAGGTCATTTATTGTAGCATTTTTGATTTACTCCTAGCTCAACCTGGACAAAGAGAAAGACAGGTCATCTAGCCTGGCTCAACTTGGACATTGCACCAGAGAGTCAGAGGTCATCTATTGTAGCATTTTGGATGTACTCAACCTGAACAAAGAGAAAGACAGAGGTCATCTATCATGGCTCATCTTAGACACTGCGACAAAGAGAAAGACACAGGTCATCTATCCTGGATCAACTTGGACACTGCAACAAAGAGAAAGACAGAGGTCATCTATCCTGGATCAACTTGGACACTGCAACAAAGAGAAAGACAGAGGTCATCTATCTTTGCTCATCTTGGACACTGCAACAAAGAGAAAGACAGAGGTCATCTATCCTGGATCAACTTGGACACTGTAACAAAGAGAAAGACAGAGGTCATCTATCCTGGCTCATCTTGGACACTGTAACAAAGAGAAAGACAGAGGTCATCAATCCTGGCTCAACATGCTCATCTTGGACACTGCAACAAAGAGAAAGACAGAGGTCATCTATCCTGGATCCGCTTGGACACTGCAACAAAGAGAAAGACGGTCATCTATCCTGGATCAACTTGGACACTGAAACAAAGAGAAAGACAGAGGTCATCTATCCTGGATCAACTTGGACACTGCGACAAAGAGAAAGACAGAGGTCATCTATCCTGGATCAACTTGGACACTGCAACAAAGAGAAAGACAGAGGTCATCTTTCCTGGACCAACTTGAACACTACGACAAAGAGAAAGACAGAGGTCATCTATCCTGGCTCAACATGGATACTGCACTGCGAGAGAGACAGAGGTCATCTCTTGTAGCATAGTGGATTTACTCATGGCAAAGTGTGGACACTGAAGTATTGTTTCACATTATCACATGTATCAGAAGTATCACATTCTTTGAAGGTAGACATGGCAGATGAATCTCGGACTTGTTTTACCTTTCTGTTTGCGGAAGTCCCAGTTGAAGATGATGTGTGCTGGGATGTAGTACTCGTCGTTCTCATGGCACTCAAAACAGTAGTAGCCACCATCAAAGGAACACACTCGGGGGTTGCCATAAACTGCAACACATATCAACCATTCTTCTTGAGATGCCTGGAATTGTCTTGGAAACATAACCTGGCTAACAAAATACCTTTTCTCAGTTTCCTAAGCATGTCCATTTGTATGACATAAGCACCTTGTTCCCATACAAGACCACTTTCATGAAATAAGCACTGTGTTTCCATTTAAGATCACATACATCATGTACATGACATAAACACCATGTTCCCCAAGTACGATCACATTCATGAAATTAGCACCATGTTCCCTAAGTATGAGCACATACATAACATAAGCATGACATACCGTATTTTCTTGAGTATAGTGCACACTTTTTTTCGAAAAAACACAGCTGTGTAGAAGGGGGTGCACATTATACACGAATTATGAGTTTGGATGTTGTTTTCCCCCCATGGAAAGACATTACCGTGAGCACGTAACACCGGAAATACCATGTCAACAAATCCATACTGAAGTACGCAAAATAATTATGTAATTACACTGTCAGGCTATAAAAAGTGTTCTTTGTATTTCTGGACTTATGTTTGTAACATACTTCATTAATTTTATTCAAAATTCCTTATAATACTGTTTTTATTAATTTCGGCGAAATCGTGTGTGAAGCGATCGGAAGATCGCACAACTCACCGTTATTAACAGCAACCACAGTCAGAATACCGCTATTGACGCCTTGAAACGAACTTTAGTTGACAGAGAATGGATACATATATCATAAATGACATACTTTGACTCGTTAAAAGTCATATTTGTTTTTGTTTGACGATTCTATGTCAACATGAAATTCTCGTGCTCACGTGCGCGTGAGCCTTGATGGTGACTGGTCAAACATGTTCCATGTAAAAAATAATACCCGGGAATAGCGATCAGCTGCTTCGCTTAGGGTTATTATTATTTTAAATATGTTTAGTAAAGGCTGCATATAATTAAGAAAATAATGGAATATATTATTCCTGATAAATAAAATAGTTTCAGATACAATGGTTGCCGATCCTTGCATTAAAAATCCTATAAAGTTATATCATTGGGTGTGTCTTGACCGAATCACCGGTCGATTCCAAGAAAACGTGTGTACAGCTGATTGCTGTTTCCGGCTTAGTTTACGAGAAAATACACAAGGTAATCTTAATCCCTAGATATAAAACAATGCCTAGCAGAACAATAAATACTATTTAAACGGTAAATAAACATGTCTGGTGATTTTTTATCTCAAATTTCGAATTTGTACTGACGAAGTTTCTCAGCCGTTTGCCGGACTTCGTTGAAAGGGTACGGTGTAAATTTTTTCTGCGCATAATATTCAAATTTCTTTTTTTCCAAAATGTTGAACCCGCTAGAGGGGGGTGCGCATTATACATGGGTGCGCACTATACTCAAGAAAATATGGTATACATGACAGAAGCATGACACATATATATTATATAAGCACCATGTTCCCATATAAGACAACCTATGACACTGGCAATACATGGACCCAACACGTGTACACTAACTACAAGAAGCATCAGCTTGCACTGATACCAGAGAATTAGGTGTTATTCTTATCAGGAGATGTGGCCCAGTTGTACGAGGTGCAGCAGTTCATGAATCAAACAGGCATGCCAGAAACCTATGATTCTGAGTTTGAATCCTAGATTCACGATGATCATGTTTCTAGGTTTTCTACTGTTCAAAGCCACATTACAAATCCAAGTCACTGACTGATGTGCAGACATGGACTTACTGAGTCCGACTGGTCGTGAACATCCTTTACACTGGTAGTTCTGGGAGTCCAGCCCCTTCTCCACGGCAATCTCTTTGAAATGGGTCAGGCGGGAGTTGGGGTTCTGAAATACCAACACAAACATTATACTTTAGTCTGTTACATACGGTAAACTAAGGTTACAACAAACTCAAAGGAACCACTAATCTTAGTTTGTAATAACCGTAGTTTCTTATAAGCATATATACAGCATATATACCATAAAAAAAATAGCGGGACTAAAAAATAAGTTATATCGGTCAGTAAGTGATATGCGGTTCCTTAACATAGTTTACTGTGTACATATATCAAATATCTAATACCATTACACATCCTTCAGTTTGTTAACAAGTGTTACATATAGTTTGTGCATGATCTAAATATATATAATCGTGGTACTCATGTCAAACACATGTGGCAGTTATATGACAGATTGATAATATCAAGTGTGAAAGGGCTGGCTAAATTGCTGGTGCTGTTGACTGTGAAATGGACAAAGCTGAATGAGAAGTTTAACTTTCCAAGAATTTTGGTGCAGTTTATAACTGGGTTCTGTTCATGATTCATTACACAGTAACCTGCTGTATGTCTGTCACCTTAATAACTAAACCGGCCACAAGCATGACAAGATTTTAAAAATTGAAAAAATAATTAAAACAAGGCAACATACAATAAACTTTTTGGGTTAATTAAGCAGCATGCGTCATATAAAATAGTACAAAAAGAAGCATGATAAATTCATGCAATAGTGTTTGGATCAATCAGGTTAATAGCATGAATAGTAGCTTCAAATGTCAAATGAAAATTCTGTCCCAAAAATTTGGCACCAAGCCTATTCAAATCTCAAACATTATCATGCTTAATTCCAAGAAATTGACAGCATTCATGATCTATGTGCACTGAGCATGTCCCTTGTGATGTAGAATCATCATCATCATTAGGTAAGGATAAGAATTTATAGATGAAGAGTTGATAACGGTGTTAGAACCTACACCGAAACATGGCTACTTAATTGTATTAAAGAAGTTGTTCATCCATAAATTCTTATCCTTACTTAGTACTCAAACTTCTAAATGCCTATCAAAGAAGTTATCATCATCATTATTACACTTAACAATTTCAATGAGTAGTTTTATTGCTGATGGAAACATTTGTTCAACTGCAACGTTATGGACATGATAAACACAAACAAGATATTGCCTGTGGCTGAATCTGCAACTTTCAAGCTACGGTCACAATACACCTTTCACATTCTACTTCTAGAAAACATATTTAGAAATGTTGACAAATATTCCTCTGTGCATCTTTTCTACAATCTCTGTATTATCTACTCTCTATTATTACAAGCTTTTAAAGCAATGAAATTAGTAGGCAGCAAACAGACATACCACATATCGGTATCATTTCCTAAATGTATTCATTGTCTAGCCAATATATGTGTGTATCTGGCAGACAAACAGATTGTCTAGCTAATATGTGTGTGTCTAGCAGACAGATTGTCTAGCTAATATGTGTGTGTCTAGCAGACAGATTGCCTAGCCAATATATGTGTGTTTCTGGCAGACAAAAAATCTTATTGTCTAGCCAGTATGTGTGTCTCAAGCAGACAAACAGATTCCAGCCCCCCTTTCCATAAAGACATCTTAGCATGAGGGTATCAAATGTTTATGTTAAAGTATGGGAGTAAAGACAGTTTCAGCTCTAAGTCTGCACTGAGGGAGGAATACAAGAGGATCACAGTTCAGGAGTACAACAAATAATTCATCTTGAAATGGAATAATGAAAGGAAGGCAGACATAGACAGCCACATGAACAATGAAGAGTGGAATATGCACACACTGAACCAGCCCATACAGACAGAATACAAACAAAACACATACTACGGCTAATCTACTGAAACTAATAACATCCCATTGCATGCACCTGATACAAAACTGAGAAAACAACCCCCCGGATGTGGACAAATGTAAGGCCTTTAAAACAATATACTCCTTTTCCTGAACCACCTGACTCTTGTCAAATTGTCCCTTCACTAATATTACAATGTATACATTTATCAAAGAAACATCTATTTTTCAAGTCAAGTTTCATTTTTGGACCAGATTCCAACTTTTTGCACACACCCCTGCTCCACCCAGTCAGCAGCACAAACTGGCACAAGTCCTTGCCAAGCCGCCCAATAGTTAAGGTATCCTGAGAACTAGGAGAAATTGGCCCTTTTTAAGAGTTTTCTTATCATCATAAAGACCAGTGGACTAAACATGTTAGTTTCTAATGCTAGTCAGTATTCATTGTTTTTGAGAAAAGAACATTTTTGTATAACTGGCTTAAATCAGATGCAGCTTTCTCTTGACAAAGGGAGCTAGTTATATTGATGTACAACTTCTTTACAACAATTCTTCATACCAACTTCGAAAAAGCAAATTCAAACATGTTAAAGAAGTTAGCTTTCTCCTGTTATCAATGACAATACTTCTGATACTGCACACACAGAAATTGCCAAAATTCTAACAAGTGAGTTGGTTTTAACGCCGCTTTGAACAGTATTCCAGTTACATTGTATATCATGACATGTCAGCTTAATGTGGGAGGACAGCCTGATTTGAAGCAAGTCTCAGACGTTTACCACTTTGAAATCCAAGAACAATTGGATGGTGCTGACAAATCTAGAAACATAGATGAGGTGAGGTGAGGTGAAATGAGGTTTAACGTCGCGTCCAAGATAATTGCACTTATATACCGACGTGCATGCATGTGTGTTTGTGTGGCTGCTTGTACTAGTCCGGACTGATGCCAATTTATAGTGCTAGCTCACTGAGATACCATGCCGCAGTTTAACATGAATACCCCACTCAGACACAGTATACTGACTCCGAGCCGACCAGTCCTTGTTTTAGCCCCTTAATGCCGAGTGCCAGACAGGGTAACAACAAGTACCATTTTTTAACGTCTTTTGGTATCACGCGGCGGGAGATTGAACCCCGGGCCTTCCGCTCTCCAGGCGGACGCTCTACCACTAGACCATGGAGGCAGCCCCTAGAATCATAATTGGGGTGAACGAGGATTCGGACCCACATCACATCATTGGGTTCTGGCTGCAAATTCAAACAAGCAACTCTTTGAATGGGTACAATATGTGAAGAGAACTGGTATCCACTGATGTGATATGATTGAATTATGCCAGAAAATGGAGTAAAATCAGTTTTTATGCATAGCTCAATTTTATATCAGCAAACAAAAGATGACGCCAAAACCTATCAGTCTAATACCCAAGTGTCGGCAATTAGAAGCATAGAGGCAAGACAACCAGCATTAGCAGATAGGAAAATATTAAATGGAAAGAATGTATCACATATTTCCATATCATCAATACCCAGAGTCTTCTATGTGCGCTAAACATAATAATTTATCATTGATCATTTCAAGGAAAGACATACATCCATCCATCAAATAGGCATCATAGCAATCAATGGCAGATCCGGAGGTGGGGCTCTGGGGGGAGTATAGGACCAAAAACCCTGTGGAAAGCATATTTTTTGTATAGGGGATGTTTTGGTGAAATTTGGGGAAAACAGCAGATACAGTCTATTGATAGTTTTATAACAGATTTTATGATACGATTGAAATGATGGAGGTCGTGAACAAAACTTGCATGGTGGTTCTAAAACATCTTTCTTTGAGGAGCCTTATATAAATTCTTTTTAAGTAAATAAGTTTCGCCGAGGATAGGCTCAGTTCCATTGCAATTGCCATTAGTTATACAGAAGACCTACAGAAGAATTTGTAAAATATATCATTCTGAATATATCTAAAAAACCTGCATGTGTACGGCAGTGACAGCAAATTCTCTGTTGAGGAATTCAGGAATGGTGTGGGGCACACTGAAGTTACAAATGGCCCCTGAGGGTGCGAATGTTTTTTCATTAGTTTCTACCTACACATGCCAATAGGCATGCAGCTTTCCCCTGCACAAATACCCTGTACATCTCTGAGGATGTAGGTGATGCTGACCAAGCATTCCCATCTTGATAAAATTGTCTTAAACATCAATGTGACAGAAACCACAAGAGAAAACCACATGCTGTGAAGGACACTTCAACAGGCACACAACTGATAGGTTAGTAAGAACGTAGTACACCGACACCACACAATATCTACACTCACTGCAGTGTCCAACAAAGACACACGCCCACATTCAACTATTTCAAAATCGTGGTCCTCGGGATCTTCGCTGGACTGAAATTCAAAGTTGTCACATTCTACAGTTTGAGACAATACATGAACATTTCACCTGATGAAGGGGCAAGAAGAAGCCCTGAAACTGTTACAAACAATTGATAATTTGATCAAAAATCAATACAGACATCTCAAAAAGCGCAAGTATTACGATTCAGAACCACATGAACCCCAATAGCATTAGAGAGCTAACCTGAAGGTGTCAGATTGCAGACTATTCTCTAGCTGGGGTAGTCAGTTCATTGGTTATATAAGCAACAGTCACCATGTTTACAAATGACAGGAAAAACACAGCTTAACTCAACCATGAAACTGATATGTGATGAAAACAAAACGTTTTACTAAATCTGTGGTTTAGTGGTGAGAAACAATTATGTCAAATCACACTGAAACCACAAACCAAAAGAGTTATTGATTAAGAATCTTGTCATACAATATAATTATACAGCTGTTTAATATATATGATTGATCACCTAAATTTGGCATAACAAACATGATAAAGCACCATTCATAACCACTTGTTGCTGATGCTAATATTAGCAGGACAGGATACTCTGATGAAACAATCATACACCTTCTTAAAGTTCCTCAACAGCCAACTAATACACATAAGGGTGGAAGGGAGATAACTGTGTCATTGCTTTGTTCTCTCACCTCTTCCAGAGTATGCCAACATGATATACTGAGACACAATTTCCATCTCACCCGTGTCTTCATCACTCCCGCCAAGTATATGATGTGTCACTAGTGTCTTCATGACCCCCTCCCACTATATGACATCTCACCTGTGTCTTCATGACCCCCTCCCACTATCTGTTATCTCACCTGTGTCTTCATGACCTCCTCCCACTATCTGACATCTCACCTGTGTCTTCATGACCCCATCCCACTATCTGTTATCTCACCTGTGTCTTCATGACCCCCTCCCACTATCTGACATCTCACCTGTGTCTTCATGACCCCCTCCCACTATCTGACATCTCACCTGTGTCTTCATGACCTCCTCCCACTATCTGACATCTCACCTGTGTCTTCATGACCCCATCCCACTATCTGTTATCTCACCTGTGTCTTCATGGCCCCCTCCCACTATCTGACATCTCACCTGTGTCTTCATGACCCCCTCCCACTATCTGACATCTCACCTGTGTCTTCATGACCCCATCCCACTATCTGTTATCTCACCTGTGTCTTCATGACCCCCTCCCACTATCTGACATCTCACCTGTGTCTTCATGACCCCCTCCCACTATCTGACATCTCACCTGTGTCTTCATGACCCCATCCCACTATCTGACATCTCACCTGTGTGTTCATGACCCCCTCTCACTATCTGTTATTTCACCTGTGTCTTCATGACCCCCTCTCACTATCTGTTATCTCACCTGTGTCTTCATGACCCCCTCCCACTATCTGTTATCTCACCTGTGTCTTCATGACCCCCTCTCACTATCTGTTATCTCACCTGTGTCTTCATGACCCCCTCCCACTATCTGTTATCTCACCTGTGTCTTCATGACCCCCTCCCACTATCTGTTATCTCACCTGTGTCTTCATGACCCCCTCCCACTATCTGTTATCTCACCTGTGTCTTCATGACCCTCCTGGGAGGCTCCTCACCATCCACAGAGTCGAGCTCTGACACAGAGGAGATGGGCAGGTTCTGTATCACCTGGTCCAGAGAGGGGCCGGGGGAATGGGAGCTTGATGGGGCATAGTTCTTCAACAGGGTTCGGAAACTCTCAGCTGTCAACAAAAACTTTTTCTACAATAGATTTCATTGGCATGGCATGGCACGGTTCACTATGGAAGAAGAGGAGGAGGTTACATACACCGCACTTAGTGTCCTGCTTTTGACACAAGCTCATGTTTTTCAAAAGTGAATTCCACATATCCCAGCTATATCAGGGTGGTCTGTTAATAAACACATCTCCTGGTTGATGATATCACAAGCAATTAGCCCCTACCTTTAGAATTCAGCACCACAATGTTTACAAACATGTCACAATACCCAATGATGTTATTTGTGAAATTTTGTTGCAATATATACCGTCGAAACAATGTCCTGAGACGGCAGCATACCAACAGGGTTGCTGGCTTCATTGCTTGAACATAAGCTCCTCTCAGGGATTTATCATCTCTACACACAATGTCTTTGAATAAGCCAAGTGGCGTTGAGAGTTTTCAATATTTGTTCACTAAACATATTTCACATTTTATAGCAAGCACCAGTTTATGAACACGATGAACATGATGAAAGAAGTTTACTCTCAACATATTTTGTTTCGGGTCCATGAAGCCAAAGGGATGGTTATAAACGGGAACAAACATAAAAAAAGTATGTTTTGACTGAAGCATGCAAATGTAAGCACTTTTTTTCACAGGGTTTTGAGTGTAGGGACCAAAACAGCAGATTAGATGTTTCCCTCAATGCCTGTGACTGTCAAATGCGTGAAGTACAGGTTATATAGAAAGACATTTAGTCCCAGAAATAGAGATATCTTTAAAAAATTTACAAATATATATATATCTTCAAAATAAAATATAAAAATCCAAATGGGGCCCAGAAAAATCCTTAGTTTCAGCCTAGAGCTGAGGCAACCTAGATTTAGGAAATCATTCTAGACTTAAGTTAGACTACTGTTTTAAATTTTTCTCTGGGTTTGGGAGACAGACAACAGGTTAACCATGTTAACATGGTTAAAGTGCTTGCCCATCTGCATCTTCTTGTCTCCAATTATACATGTAAAACTTAAACAAGAACATCAATGACCAGTGGACATCAAGTTAGTTCATGGTGGATAATCATGATAATCATGATAATGGATACAAGGTCATTCACATCGTACATTTCCCTCCCCGACACCTACTCAAAAATACTACTGTCAACTAGAGGTGTAACGATAAGGGAGGGTCACGATACGATACGTATCACGATACAGGGGTCGCGATACGATATGTATCACGATACAGTGTTTACTGGTACAAGCTAAGCCAAGTTGATGTCTTTCTGCTATCTAAAAGATGTGACAAGTACAGCTGAAGAAGATATGAGGTGTTTATTTACTGTTATGGCAAATTGTCAGCAATACAGTATGTTTAACTGAAACAACAAACTGGCTTTGAAACTGTTAAACATATTTCATGGGCGCACCACCCCCACCCCCGCCCCCCCCTTCTTATTTCGAAAAAAATCTTTATTTCTGTATAAATTACCACCAAAGACAATAAATAGAACTTAATTGTGCACCCCCCCTTTTAAAAAAAGCAGTATCCGCCCATGTATTTCATGTATTTTCTTGAGTATAATGCGCACCAATGTATAATGCGCACGCCCCTCTAGCGGGTTCAATATTTTGGAAAAAAAGAAATTTGAATATTATGCGCAGAAAAAAATTACACCGTACCCCTTCAGCGAAGTCCGGCAAACGAACGGGTGATGAGAAACTGTCAGTACAAATTCGAAATTTGAGATAAAAAATCACCAGACATGTTGATTTACCGTTTAAATTGTATTTTTTGTTCAGCTAGGCATTGTTTTATATCCAGGGATTAAGATTACCTTGTGTATTTTCTCGTAAACTAAGCCGGACACAGCAATCAGCTGTACATGTCCACACGTTTTCTTGGAATCTACCCGTGATTCGGTCAAGACACACCCAATGATATAACTTTACAGTATTTTAAGGCAA
Source organism: Haliotis cracherodii (assembly GCF_022045235.1). Taxonomy (NCBI): domain Eukaryota; kingdom Metazoa; phylum Mollusca; class Gastropoda; order Lepetellida; family Haliotidae; genus Haliotis; species Haliotis cracherodii. The sequence continues at coordinate 855,750 of NW_027266279.1, forward strand.
GGATCGGCAAAAGTTGTATCTGAAACTATTTTTTTATCAGGAATAATATATTCCAATATATTGTACATTTAGATGCAGCTTTTACTAAACATATTTAAAATAATAATAACCCTAAGCGAAGCAGCTGATCGATATTGCCGGGTAATATTTTTTACATGGAACCAGTTCGACCAGTCACCGTCAAGCGCCCGTGCATCGCTTCACACACGATTTTGCCAAAATTAATTAAAACAATATTAAAAGGAATTTTGAATAAAATTATTGAGATAAGTTACAAACAAGTCCAGATATACAAAGAAATTTTTTTTTATAGCCAGACATTGTAATTACATGAATAATTTGCGAACTTCAGTATGGATTTGTTGACATGGTATTTCCGGTGTTACGTGCTCACAGTAATGTCTTTCCATGGGGGAAAAACATCAAAACTCATTAATTCGTGTATAATGCGCAACCCCTTCTACACAGCTGTGTTTTTTGGAAAAAAAGTGCGCACTATACTCAAGAAAATACCGTAGGTAAAACTGTGTTATGAAAATATCGTATGTATTGCGATACGTGCTTTCCAAATCGATGCATCGTATCGTGGGCTGTGCATCGGGATACAATACTGTATCGCTGTATCGTTACACCACTACTGTCAACAGAAATCAAATTTAAAAATAAAGATCATTAAAAAGTAGAACTATTTACCGAAGTGCCTTACTTTTTTTACGTCGTGAGATTTCTTCTGTGGAAGCTTCAAACCGTGCCAAGTTCCTTTCTGATAAATATTCGCCACTGTGTTCAAACTCGGAGGACCACCCTGTCATGTCACTCAGCCTGTTCCCATACGTTTTTGGACTTCCTGCTAGTTCCATGGGCACATTGGCGCCGGTTGCGGAATCATACACATGAACATCAGAGCTCGATGGTGCCGAGCGTCCAGCATTCTTCGAGATCAGTTCCTGAATAGCTGATAATGATGACCTCCGTCTTTCCATGATAGGAGCCGTAACAATCTCACTGGCAACCACAGACGAAAGCACTGGTTCTACAGGCCCACTCTTTCGTCTGCTCGGACTCACCGGTGGTGTGAAGTGGTGAAGGGGAGGTAACTCAGAACTTGCTCTCAATGGAGGTAGTTTTTCTGTGGAGGAATTTGCTTGAGCATAAATATCGAGCACATCCGGTTGAGGAATTGTTAGCTCCGAAACAGCTCCATCAGTTTGACCATCTCGATCTGTATCACACAGCTCCTCACTTTCTCCTACAAGAGTATCACAGCTTTTTGAATTAAGATCAACGTTTGTGGTTTCTGATGACATTAGTTCTTCAGTTGGGGCTGCTGGAACACTGTTTTCAACATCCTTTACACAATCTTGATCTGTTTTTCGTTTGACTTTTGGAGATTTTTGAACATCATTTGCATCTGGTTTTCTTTCAGTCTTTGGAGATCTTTCAAAGACTTCTTTTTCTGCTGATTTCCTCAATACCGTCCCATCTTTTACGTTTCTTAAATCAGCTGCATTTTGTGCCATGATTTCTTGCAAAATCTGATCCTCGATTAGAGAAGGATCTAAACTCGGGGCATTGCCATTGCTGGGATCTGGGCAGGAGATGTGACTTGATGTAGAACACTCTGATGCAGCGTATGGAGAAGATGCCATTGCCATTTTCTTAATTGCTTCCACGTCAGCCCTAGTAAAACCTTGCATGTCATACGGTGTGTTGGGTGGAGTGCGCAAACCATCAAGTGGACTGGAAACAATCTGTGAGTTGTCAAGGCGATCTCGATCATGTGACTTAGAGCGTGCAGTCCTGGGAGGCAGCTGTAAAGACGATTTGTCCTCTGAAATTGGCTTCTTTCCTGAAAATTGCAAAGCCATAAGACTGAGTGAGTGAGTGAGTGAGTGAGTGAGTGAGTGAGTGAGTGAGTGAGTGAGTGAGCAGAGTTGGGTTTAATGCTGTTTTGAGCGGTATTCCAGTTACATCACAGCATGTCAGTCTAATGAAGAAGGAAAGCCCGAAGTGATGCAGGTTTCTGACGTTTACGTGTGCTGACAAACCTAAAAACTTGGAACCGGGAAACCATTGGTTTCTGGTATTCCTAAGGGACACAACTCTGCACACTGAATTGCAGGGCCTAACATCACTGGGACATGAATTGATTGATGAATAACTTCAAATATGGAGCTGAGCAGGGTTTTACTTCCGCCAACATTAGTCATGCCATGGCAGTCAAAGATGAGCGATTACACACAAACGTAGAAAAACCTGTGGTTGACGTTATGATCACATGGTGATGACAGGTCAACAAGTTCAAATGACAGAATCTTACCAATGTTAGCAGGTGGTCATACAACAAAGATCTACCAGCAATTATGTGGTCAGACACGTTTTTATCTTCTGAACTCTTTTCAAATGAAAATCAAAACCTTAATTCAACTTCATGAAAAAATTATGGAAGCCTTTTAGGGCTATTTTTTTTCTTTTTTTTTCGACACTATCTTAAAATTTCAACTTCTGTATCTTGAAATTTCAAGATAGTATCAAAAAAACAAAACAAAAAATGGCCCTAAACATGCTAAACATTGCTAAAAGGCTTCCGTAAAAAATATATGTTTTATCATAAATATTTTTAATGGTTGCAATAGCCTGTGGAAGATTCTAACGGTACAAGTGAACAAAGCAGTAACAGCAGTATGATTTGCAGTTACCTGCCCCTGGCTTGACCGTGAAGATGGGGGTCGGAGTCTGAGAGTCAACAAAACCGGCCAAGACGAGTGGAGTGGACATCCAGTCATTCAGGACACTCGAGTTGAAGGACAGTTGGAAGGTCAAGGTCATCAGACCTGACACGAAGAAACATAAATGACATCACCATATGTCTTGTACATGCATACCCAAAATGAATATTGATGTGAAACGTAATAGCAATGATTAAATGTAAGATTATGCATTCATTTTGTTACTAATTCTTCACAAGTAGCTACTGTTATTGGGTATTGACAATCAGGTAGCATAAAATTGTTCTACCTATTTGAAGCAACAACGACCAAAAGCTTACCAGAGAGGTAACTTTTTAAAATGCCTGGATGTTCATGGTCCCTCAGATAGGCTGTGGTGTTGTAGAAATACCTGCAGACAGATCACACTTGTCAGCTAGCACTCAACTCACTACATACAGATAGGCTGTGGTGTTGTAGAAATACCTGCAGACAGATCACACTTGTCAGCTAGCACTCAACTCACTACATACAGATAGGCTGTGGTGTTGTAGAAATACCTGCAGACAGATCACACTTGTCAGCTAGCACTCAACTCACTACATACAGATAGGCTGTAGTGTTGTAGAAATACCTGCAGACAGATCACACTCAACTCACTACATACAGATAGGCTGTAGTGTTGTAGAAATACCTGCAGACAGATCACACTTGTCAGCTAGCACTCAACTCACTACTTACAGATAGGCTGTAGTGTTGTAGAAATACCTGCAGACAGATCACACTTGTCAGCTAGCACTCAACTCACTACTTACAGATAGGCTGTAGTGTTGTAGAAATACCTGCAGACAGATCACACTCAACTCACTACATACAGATAGGCTGTAGTGTTGTAGAAATACCTGTCGACAGATCACACTTGTCAGCTAGCACTCAACTCACTACATACAGATAGGCTGTAGTGTTGTAGAAATACCTGCAGACAGATCACACTCAACTCACTACATACAGATAGGCTGTAGTGTTGTAGAAATACCTGCAGACAGATCACACTCAACTCAATACTTACAGATAGGCTGTAGTGTTGTAGAAATACCTGCAGACAGATCACACTACTTACAGATAGGCTGTAGTGTTGTAGAAATACCTGCAGACAGATCACACTTGTCAGCTAGCACTCAAGTCACTACATACAGATAGGCTGTAGTGTTGTAGAAATACCTGCAGACAGATCACACTCAACTCACTACTTACAGATAGGCTGTAGTGTTGTAGAAATACCTGCAGACAGATCACACTCAACTCACTACTTACAGATAGGCTGTAGTGTTGTAGAAATACCTGCAGACAGATCACACTACTTACAGATAGGCTGTAGTGTTGTAGAAATACCTGCAGACAGATCACACTACTTACAGATAGGCTGTAGTGTTGTAGAAATACCTGCAGACAGATCACACTTGTCAGCTAGCACTCAACTCACTACATACAGATAGGCTGTAGTGTAGTAGAAATACCTGCAGACAGATCACACTTGTCAGCTAGCACTCAACTCACTACATACAGATAGGCTGTAGTGTTGTAGAAATACCTGCAGACAGATCACACTTGTCAGCTAGCACTCAACTCACTACATACAGATAGGCTGTAGTGTTGTAGAAATACCTGCAGACAGATCACACTTGTCAGCTAGCACTCAACTCACTACATACAGATAGGCTGTAGTGTTGTAGAAATACCTGCAGACAGATCACACTTGTCAGCTAGCACTCAACTCACTACATACAGATAGGCTGTAGTGTTGTAGAAATACCCGCAGACAGATCACACTTGTCAGCTAGCACTCAACTCACTACATACAGATAGGCTGTAGTGTTGTAGAAATACCTGCAGACAGATCACACTTGTCAGCTAGCACTCAACTCACTACATACAGATAGGCTGTAGTGTTGTAGAAATACCTGCAGACAGATCACACTCAACTCACTACATACAGATAGGCTGTAGTGTTGTAGAAATACCTGCAGACAGATCACACTTGTCAGCTAGCACTCAACTCACTACATACAGATAGGCTGTAGTGTTGTAGAAATACCTGCAGACAGATCACACTTGTCAGCTAGCACTCAACTCACTACATACAGATAGGCTGTAGTGTTGTAGAAATACCTGCAGACAGATCACACTTGTCAGCTAGCACTCAACTCACTACATACAGATAGGCTGTAGTGTTGTAGAAATACCTGCAGACAGATCACACTTGTCAGCTAGCACTCAACTCACTACATACAGATAGGCTGTAGTGTTGTAGAAATACCTGCAGACAGATCACACTTGTCAGCTTGCACTCAACTCACTACATACAGATAGGCTGTAGTGTTGTAGAAATACCTGCAGACAGATCACACTCAACTCACTACTTACAGATAGGCTGTAGTGTTGTAGAAATACCTGCAGACAGATCACACTCAACTCACTACTTACAGATAGGCTGTAGTGTTGTAGAAATACCTGCAGACAGATCACACTTGTCAGCTAGCACTCAACTCACTACATACAGATAGGCTGTAGTGTTGTAGAAATACCTGCAGACAGATCACACTTGTCAGCTAGCACTCAACTCACTACATACAGATAGGCTGTAGTGTTGAAGAAATACCTGCAGACAGATCACACTTGTCAGCTAGCACTCAACTCACTACTTACAGATAGGCTGTAGTGTTGTAGAAATACCTGCAGACAGATCACACTTGTCAGCTAGCACCCAACTCACTACTTACAGATAGGCTGTAGTGTTGTAGAAATACCTGCAGACAGATCACACTTGTCAGCTAGCACTCAACTCACTACTTACAGATAGGCTGTAGTGTTGTAGAAATACCTGTAGACAGATCACACTTGTCAGCTAGCACTCAACTCACTACTTACAGATAGGCTGTAGTGTTGTAGAAATACCTGCAGACAGATCACACTTGTCAGCTAGCACTCAACTCACTACATACAGATAGGCTGTAGTGTTGTAGAAATACCTGCAGACAGATCACACTTGTCAGCTAGCACTCAACTCACTACATACAGATAGGCTGTAGTGTTGTAGAAATACCTGCAGACAGATCACACTTGTCAGCTAGCACTCAACTCACTACATACAGATAGGCTGTAGTGTTGTAGAAATACCTGCAGACAGATCACACTTGTCAGCTTGCACTCAACTCACTACATACAGATAGGCTGTAGTGTTGTAGAAATACCTGCAGACAGATCACACTCAACTCACTACTTACAGATAGGCTGTAGTGTTGTAGAAATACCTGCAGACAGATCACACTCAACTCACTACTTACAGATAGGCTGTAGTGTTGTAGAAATACCTGCAGACAGATCACACTTGTCAGCTAGCACTCAACTCACTACATACAGATAGGCTGTAGTGTTGTAGAAATACCTGCAGACAGATCACACTTGTCAGCTAGCACTCAACTCACTACATACAGATAGGCTGTAGTGTTGAAGAAATACCTGCAGACAGATCACACTTGTCAGCTAGCACTCAACTCACTACTTACAGATAGGCTGTAGTGTTGTAGAAATACCTGCAGACAGATCACACTTGTCAGCTAGCACCCAACTCACTACTTACAGATAGGCTGTAGTGTTGTAGAAATACCTGCAGACAGATCACACTTGTCAGCTAGCACTCAACTCACTACTTACAGATAGGCTGTAGTGTTGTAGAAATACCTGTAGACAGATCACACTTGTCAGCTAGCACTCAACTCACTACTTACAGATAGGCTGTAGTGTTGTAGAAATACCTGCAGACAGATCACACTTGTCAGCTAGCACTCAACTCACTACTTACAGATAGGCTGTAGTGTTGTAGAAATACCGGCAGACAGATCACACTTGTCAGCTTGCACTCAACTCACTACATACAGATAGGCTGTAGTGTTGTAGAAATACCTGCAGACAGATCACACTTGTCAGCTAGCACTCAACTCACTACATACAGATAGGCTGTAGTGTTGTAGAAATACCTGCAGACAGATCACACTTGTCAGCTAGCACTCAACTCACTACTTACAGATAGGCTGTAGTGTTGTAGAAATACCTGCAGACAGATCACACTTGTCAGCTAGCACTCAACTCACTACATACAGATAGGCTGTAGTGTTGTAGAAATACCTGCAGACAGATCACACTTGTCAGCTAGCACTCAACTCACTACATACAGATAGGCTGTAGTGTTGTAGAAATACCTGCAGACAGATCACACTTGTCAGCTAGCACTCAACTCACTACATACAGATAGGCTGTAGTGTTGTAGAAATACCTGCAGACAGATCACACTTGTCAGCTAGCACTCAACTCACTACATACAGATAGGCTGTAGTGTTGTAGAAATACCTGCAGACAGATCACACTTGTCAGCTAGCACTCAACTCACTACTTACAGATAGGCTGTAGTGTTGTAGAAATACCTGCAGACAGATCACACTTGTCAGCTTGCACTCAACTCACTACATACAGATAGGCTGTAGTGTTGTAGAAATACCTGCAGACAGATCACACTTGTCAGCTAGCACTCAACTCACTACTTACAGATAGGCTGTAGTGTTGTAGAAATACCTGCAGACAGATCACACTTGTCAGCTAGCACTCAACTCACTACTTACAGATAGGCTGTAGTGTTGTAGAAATACCTGCAGACAGATCAAACTTGTCAGCTACCACTCAACTCACTACATACAGATAGGCTGTAGTGTTGTAGAAATACCTGCAGACAGATCACACTCAACTCACTACATACAGATAGGCTGTAGTGTTGTAGAAATACCTGCAGACAGATCACACTTGTCAGCTAGCACTCAACTCACTACTTACAGATAGGCTGTAGTGTTGTAGAAATACCTGCAGACAGATCACACTTGTCAGCTAGCACTCAACTCACTACTTACAGATAGGCTGTAGTGTTGTAGAAATACCTGCAGACAGATCACACTCAACTCACTACATACAGATAGGCTGTAGTGTTGTAGAAATACCTGTCGACAGATCACACTTGTCAGCTAGCACTCAACTCACTACATACAGATAGGCTGTAGTGTTGTAGAAATACCTGCAGACAGATCACACTCAACTCACTACATACAGATAGGCTGTAGTGTTGTAGAAATACCTGCAGACAGATCACACTCAACTCACTACTTACAGATAGGCTGTAGTGTTGTAGAAATACCTGCAGACAGATCACACTACTTACAGATAGGCTGTAGTGTTGTAGAAATACCTGCAGACAGATCACACTTGTCAGCTACCACTCAACTCACTACATACAGATAGGCTGTAGTGTTGTAGAAATACCTGCAGACAGATCACACTTGTCAGCTAGCACTCAACTCACTACTTACAGATAGGCTGTAGTGTTGTAGAAATACCTGCAGACAGATCACACTTGTCAGCTAGCACTCAACTCACTACATACAGATAGGCTGTAGTGTTGTAGAAATACCTGCAGACAGATCACACTTGTCAGCTAGCACTCAACTCACTACATACAGATAGGCTGTAGTGTTGTAGAAATACCTGCAGACAGATCACACTTGTCAGCTAGCACTCAACTCACTACATACAGATAGGCTGTAGTGTTGTAGAAATACCTGCAGACAGATCACACTTGTCAGCTAGCACTCAACTCACTACTTACAGATAGGCTGTAGTGTTGTAGAAATACCTGCAGACAGATCACACTTGTCAGCTAGCACTCAACTCACTACATACAGATAGGCTGTAGTGTTGTAGAAATACCTGCAGACAGATCACACTTGTCAGCTAGCACTCAACTCACTACATACAGATAGGCTGTAGTGTTGTAGAAATACCTGCAGACAGATCACACTTGTCAGCTAGCACTCAACTCACTACATACAGATAGGCTGTAGTGTTGTAGAAATACCTGCAGACAGATCACACTTGTCAGCTAGCACTCAACTCACTACATACAGATAGGCTGTAGTGTTGTAGAAATACCTGCAGACAGATCACACTTGTCAGCTAGCACTCAACTCACTACTTACAGATAGGCTGTAGTGTTGTAGAAATACCTGCAGACAGATCACACTTGTCAGCTTGCACTCAACTCACTACATACAGATAGGCTGTAGTGTTGTAGAAATACCTGCAGACAGATCACACTTGTCAGCTAGCACTCAACTCACTACTTACAGATAGGCTGTAGTGTTGTAGAAATACCTGCAGACAGATCACACTTGTCAGCTAGCACTCAACTCACTACTTACAGATAGGCTGTAGTGTTGTAGAAATACCTGCAGACAGATCAAACTTGTCAGCTACCACTCAACTCACTACATACAGATAGGCTGTAGTGTTGTAGAAATACCTGCAGACAGATCACACTCAACTCACTACATACAGATAGGCTGTAGTGTTGTAGAAATACCTGCAGACAGATCACACTTGTCAGCTAGCACTCAACTCACTACTTACAGATAGGCTGTAGTGTTGTAGAAATACCTGCAGACAGATCACACTTGTCAGCTAGCACTCAACTCACTACTTACAGATAGGCTGTAGTGTTGTAGAAATACCTGCAGACAGATCACACTCAACTCACTACATACAGATAGGCTGTAGTGTTGTAGAAATACCTGTCGACAGATCACACTTGTCAGCTAGCACTCAACTCACTACATACAGATAGGCTGTAGTGTTGTAGAAATACCTGCAGACAGATCACACTCAACTCACTACATACAGATAGGCTGTAGTGTTGTAGAAATACCTGCAGACAGATCACACTCAACTCACTACTTACAGATAGGCTGTAGTGTTGTAGAAATACCTGCAGACAGATCACACTACTTACAGATAGGCTGTAGTGTTGTAGAAATACCTGCAGACAGATCACACTACTTACAGATAGGCTGTAGTGTTGTAGAAATACCTGCAGACAGATCACACTTGTCAGCTACCACTCAACTCACTACATACAGATAGGCTGTAGTGTTGTAGAAATACCTGCAGACAGATCACACTCAACTCACTACTTACAGATAGGCTGTAGTGTTGTAGAAATACCTGCAGACAGATCACACTCAACTCACTACTTACAGATAGGCTGTAGTGTTGTAGAAATACCTGCAGACAGATCACACTTGTCAGCTAGCACTCAACTCACTACTTACAGATAGGCTGTAGTGTTGTAGAAATACCTGCAGACAGATCAAACTTGTCAGCTACCACTCAACTCACTACATACAGATAGGCTGTAGTGTTGTAGAAATACCTGCAGACAGATCACACTCAACTCACTACATACAGATAGGCTGTAGTGTTGTAGAAATACCTGCAGACAGATCACACTTGTCAGCTAGCACTCAACTCACTACTTACAGATAGGCTGTAGTGTTGTAGAAATACCTGCAGACAGATCACACTTGTCAGCTAGCACTCAACTCACTACTTACAGATAGGCTGTAGTGTTGTAGAAATACCTGCAGACAGATCACACTCAACTCACTACATACAGATAGGCTGTAGTGTTGTAGAAATACCTGTCGACAGATCACACTTGTCAGCTAGCACTCAACTCACTACATACAGATAGGCTGTAGTGTTGTAGAAATACCTGCAGACAGATCACACTCAACTCACTACATACAGATAGGCTGTAGTGTTGTAGAAATACCTGCAGACAGATCACACTCAACTCACTACTTACAGATAGGCTGTAGTGTTGTAGAAATACCTGCAGACAGATCACACTACTTACAGATAGGCTGTAGTGTTGTAGAAATACCTGCAGACAGATCACACTACTTACAGATAGGCTGTAGTGTTGTAGAAATACCTGCAGACAATCACACTTGTCAGCTACCACTCAACTCACTACATACAGATAGGCTGTAGTGTTGTAGAAATACCTGCAGACAGATCACACTCAACTCACTACTTACAGATAGGCTGTAGTGTTGTAGAAATACCTGCAGACAGATCACACTTGTCAGCTAGCACTCAAGTCACTACATACAGATAGGCTGTAGTGTTGTAGAAATACCTGCAGACAGATCACACTCAACTCACTACTTACAGATAGGCTGTAGTGTTGTAGAAATACCTGCAGACAGATCACACTTGTCAGCTAGCACTCAACTCACTACTTACAGATAGGCTGTAGTGTTGTAGAAATACCTGCAGACAGATCACACTTGTCAGCTTGCACTCAACTCACTACATACAGATAGGCTGTAGTGTTGTAGAAATACCTGCAGACAGATCACACTTGTCAGCTAGCACTCAACTCACTACTTACAGATAGGCTGTAGTGTTGTAGAAATACCTGCAGACAGATCACACTTGTCAGCTAGCACTCAACTCACTACTTACAGATAGGCTGTAGTGTTGTAGAAATACCTGCAGACAGATCAAACTTGTCAGCTACCACTCAACTCACTACTTACAGATAGGCTGTAGTGTTGTAGAAATACCTGCAGACAGATCACACTTGTCAGCTAGCACTCAACTCACTACATACAGATAGGCTGTAGTGTTGTAGAAATACCTGCAGACAGATCACACTTGTCAGCTAGCACTCAACTCACTACTTACAGATAGGCTGTAGTGTTGTAGAAATACCTGCAGACAGATCACACTTGTCAGCTAGCACTCAACTCACTACATACAGATAGGCTGTAGTGTTGTAGAAATACCTGCAGACAGATCACACTTGTCAGCTTGCACTCAACTCACTACTTACAGATAGGCTGTAGTGTTGTAGAAATACCTGCAGACAGATCACACTTGTCAGCTAGCACTCAACTCACTACATACAGATAGGCTGTAGTGTTGTAGAAATACCTGCAGACAGATCACACTTGTCAGCTAGCACTCAACTCACTACTTACAGATAGGCTGTAGTGTTGTAGAAATACCTGCAGACAGATCACACTTGTCAGCTTGCACTCAACTCACTACATACAGATAGGCTGTAGTGTTGTAGAAATACCTGCAGACAGATCACACTTGTCAGCTAGCACTCAACTCACTACATACAGATAGGCTGTAGTGTTGTAGAAATACCTGCAGACAGATCACACTTGTCAGCTAGCACTCAACTCACTACATACAGATAGGCTGTAGTGTTGTAGAAATACCTGCAGACAGATCACACTTGTCAGCTAGCACTCAACTCACTACATACAGATAGGCTGTAGTGTTGTAGAAATACCTGCAGACAGATCACACTTGTCAGCTAGCACTCAACTCACTACATACAGATAGGCTGTAGTGTTGTAGAAATACCTGCAGACAGATCACACTTGTCAGCTAGCACTCAACTCACTACATACAGATAGGCTGTAGTGTTGTAGAAATACCTGCAGACAGATCACACTTGTCAGCTAGCACTCAACTCACTACTTACAGAAGGCTGGCATCTACCAACAGAATGCTGGTAACCCTATCAATAAATGTCCTGTAAAGTTCCAACTTCAGGACACTGACTGATGAGCTTAAAAAATATGCTCAATAATACATGAGTTTGGCAAGAAAAGGCTACATTTTCTTTGAAAATTGATAAACTCATGGCCTTGTTTCCTGAATATTACAAATAACAGACAAGAAACAAGAGTCATCAGATGACATATACTAGCCAAGGGCAAGTACAAATTCCAGCGGGCTGGTACAACTTTCACCATTGTTATAACAATGCATGGGCATTATATCTTTACCCGTGGCAGTAAAGCTTTGAGTTTAGTTCTAATCCTATCTGGTGCAATTCGGAAATGGAGTTTGGGTACTTCTACCAAACTTTTGGGTCTCTGCCATTGAATACCTTCCGTTCAGTGAAGAAAATAACAATGCTGTTTAGTATTTCTCAAGTCCCAAATCCACAAAAGCACCAGTTAACCACTAGACTGATCTGTATAGCGAGTTTCATCCAGAAATATTCAACAGTTAAGGAGTTCTCCTCCGGAAACACGCACTCCAAGCACTACCTTCATTTGCAGTAAAACTCTTCATGATAAAAAAAATATAAAAAATATAAAAAATATAAAAAATATATAAAATCCAAATTGTCAAAAGGCACCAATTCACCAATAGACTGATTTGTATAGCAAGTTTCAACAAGAAATATTCAACAGTTTAGGAGTTCTGCTCTAGAAATGTAAAACAGACGACTGCTAGACAGACATGCTGATTGCTACGTGTATATCCCCCTGTTTTTCAAACCAGGGGGATAAAAACTAACTCTTGATTCTAAAGTAACCATGGTGCTCACAAACCTAGGAACATAATCAGGGCGAACCGGGATTCGAAACCACAATCATAGGTTTCTGGCGTGCCCAAGGGACGCAACTCTGCACAGCTAATTGCGGCGCCTAAGACGACTGGGCAACCGTACCTTCTGACCACATGCAGAGCTGAGGGTTGTGTGGGCAACTACTTACTGCAAGGTCTTGGCATCAGCAACCACGGAGTCGACGTAGCTCTCCATCAGCCCATCATTGAGTGCCAGCCTCACCCACGCCTGTGATGCACAAATACAGACATTAAACCCCATCCCTCCAGTGAAGATAACACCCCTTGCACAACCCTTGTATCTAAGATGTCAACATACAATACCGAAAACTGAAATACAGTGAACTATGTTTATAATGAATAGTGATGGTACTGACCAGACTTTATATTGCAATGTATTGCAATAATGATTGAGGTACAGTAAACTACGGTTATGACGAACTCAAAGGGACCACTAATTTTAGTTTGTTGTAACCGTAGTTCGTTATAAGCATATATACAGCATAACGACAGCAAATAGTTGGGACAAAAAACTAGGTTCATTATATCCGTCAGTTAGTTGTAAGCATGTTCGTTATAAACATAGTTTACTGCATTCATGTATTGTGATATGTGTCGCAATATACTGCATGCATTCTTTCATCTGTAATTTGTTATCAACCTGTATATAAACAGGGTCATCCGAGGATAACATATCGACATCCTCCCGAGGCAAAGGCGTTAACTGACTATTAAAGTCCAGTTTCCACCCTTGCAGAACTAGGCTAGAATTTCCAGACTCAGTCATAGTGCCACCAGTGGCTTCAACATGTTCAAGGCCTCCTGATTTCCAAAAATTCATTTTGGAATTATCATAATTCTAAAATCACTGCATACTCACTTTGATGATGTGAACAAATTAAGTAATAAATACATGGTCCATTAGTCCATTATGAGGAAGATAGTAGGTCAACTTTTAGATAACGACAGCATTACCCTGCAGAGTCCTATGTCTGTTGAGATCTGTGGAAGTTTCTTCAGCTGCGAGATCACATCTTTGTGTGTGAACTTCACAACAAAGTTCCAGAAGTTCTGAAAATATACAAAGACTTCACTGCAGTGCATGGGATACTCCTACAGGTTTCTGTAGGCAACAATGTGTTGCTGCATGGAGCTCGGGCTTATCATGTACACAAAAACCTGTGATGTCACAAATGGAAGTGCACATTGGTGAATTGATTGGTGAATGAGTTGATAAATGTTGATAAGAAATATTTGTAAGTCATTAAAAAAGCTGGCCGATGAAGTTATCTCCTTCAAAACATGCACAAACTAGGCAACACAAATCACAAATAATGAAAGTTGATCATTCACCTTCAAGCATGTTACATAGGAGTTCTGGGATTTGATAGTTCTGTAAAACCTCAGCTTATCCCAACATGTACAAATTTTGGACTGCCGAAAGTAAATTGCTTGTTAATGTGAATTCTACAATTGAACATGAACAGGCGTTGCAGGGGGTGGGTGGGAAATATCTCGAGGAAATCTGTTTGTGAATATTTTTACATGGATTTACACAAAATCACACAGTTATAAAAGTTAACATCTCCATAAATGCAAATAATATTGCAGTCAATCCCTGAATATATATCCTGAGTGACCGGTGGTCCTATACTCACTACGGTGACTGCACTGTCTGCTGCTGGTGTTGAGAAGTTCATGTAACTGACCAGCTGCAAGTGGACAGGATGACCAGGATGACAAGGATGACCAGTAAACATTTACTACATTCATACAAAGAAATCATGTTTGTCTGTTTGTTGTTTAACGCCACACTCAGCAATATTCTAGCTATATAAGGGTGGTCTGTAAATAATCGTGTCTGGACCAGACAATCCAGTGATTGACATCATGAGCATCGAGGCATGCAATTGGGATACGATGACATGCATCAACCATCAGCGAGCCTGACCACCCGCTCCCATTCGTCGCCTCTTACTACAAGCAAAGTCGCCTTTTACGGCAAGCATGGCTTGCTGAAGAAATGTTTCAAGCCGGATCTTCACGGGTCAGATCAGACTAGCTGATCAGTGAAAGAGTAAATAGAATTAGTGCAGTCAGCATTATTACAGCTAAATCATGATTCACGTTCAAAACAGGTTTTTCTTGTCGCCAGAAAAGTCTGTCAGTGACAAGTATAATACATAAACAGGACTCTGTGTCCAGCAGAAACAAGCACTGGCATTCACATTTGCAAAAGGATACATTTCAACAGTGATCAAGAAAGTCAGACATCTTAGTCTCAACATGATCATGATGATATATTAAAGAAAGAGAAGTTTACTTTACACCATAACATGAATAGAAACAACATTATTGCTTGTTTGTCTGGTGTCATGATGAAAATGATTAAATTAGATATGATTAACACAGATCATGATGATTAAGACATGGTGATGTGTCAGGAAAAAAGTCCAGCTGTTAATAATGACAATGCTCAAATCTGAATCACTTGTCACTATCAGTCACTGTCGGTGATTCATAGGATTCACATAGACTCGAAGCAGTCTCTGTTTCAAATATGAATTTAATGAGTACTTAAATAGAATAACATACATGCATATCTGAGATGCATATTTTCCCCAACTCTGGTCTGTACAGAATGCACGAAAAACATCTTGAGGCCATTATACAAAAATATTTTTCATTAAACATGTTTTGTTGCATTTGATTTTAATAAAAAGGAGACTATTTCAGTCCAGGATACACCTTTCTCTCAATTAAACAATTCATTATGCAAACCACATAGTGGGGCGGTCGGGTAGCCTAGTGGTTAAAGCGTTCGCTCGTCACGCCGAAGACCTGAGTTCGATTCCCGACATGGGTACAATGCGTGAAGCCCATTTCTGGTGTCCCCCGCTGGGATATTGCTGGAATATTGCTAAAAGCGGCGTAAAACCATACTCACTCACTCACTTTAAACATAGTTCCATTTAGCACTACCATCACTGCACTGACCTTGCTGGCCACGGAGTCCTTGAGGCCATGCAGGAACACAGCCTCCAGGATGTTGCAGAGGGAGTTGGCCTCGTCATCACTGAAACATTGACGATAGATATGAGGCTGAGAGGTGATGACAGACACTTCCCGTTTCACTTTCAATGAAAAACGAGCATGATAATGTGTTTCAATCATGTAAATATTTTAGACCATGAGAGGCATAATATTTGCAAAACTGTTCTTACCATTTGGCTTTTTCAACCACTTTGTTTACCATGTTTACACATCTTTCATCCAAAATTGTAGGCAAAGTAGAAGCACTTGATGACATGGTTACGAGTAAAAAATAAAAATGAAGCTTTTTCAGCATGCGTTTAACATGTGCAACGGAGCTCATTTCAGAAACACAATTACGAGCTAATTTACTTTCCAAGTCAAGCCTATATTTAGAACCGTTATACACCATGAATACATCTAAATCTAATTTCATTTTTTTTAAGAATCTCAAAATGCTTACTCATTTTGGGAAAAACCCAATAGAGTGATGAACAGATGAGTGAAAAAATATTGGTTACCCAATGAAAAATGTAATAACCCAATTAAAATAGAAACCTTCAAGTAAAAACTCAATTGCTCAAAAAGTTATTTGGAGCTCTGGAGGAGAGCCAATTTCCATTCCTGGTTACAGTGTAGAACCTGTAGGCACTCCGTGTCAGAATGCCCAGCAACCTATGTTTGCCGTAAGAGGTGACCAAATGGATTGGGTGGTCGGGTTCAGTTACATGATTCATAATGCATGTCATCATACACTGACAGGGTGGATCGTTGTTCATAATATCAGTCACTGGATTGTCTGGTCCAGACATGATTATTCACAGACTGCAGCCATACATATTAGCTGGACTATTGGTGCATGCGGCGTCAAAAGAAATTAAAAAATTCAATATACTGAGGTCTGTATCACAACAATAAATGTGGCAATATTGCAATATACATTCCAACACAAAACATGAAATTTAATATTCATTCTCAGAAATACCCCTCTGTAATTAGTTTCTTTGCAGGAATTTCCAGCATTTGTCAAATTTGGAGAAAATTCTTTTTAAGTCTATAGTATACTATGCTGATAAAAGTATTGAGTCAACACAGCCTTATTCATGTTATTGGCTGACACAAATATATATTTATTTTCACAATGTTCAAATACGAATTGGTTAAAATGGTTTACCAAACAATGAAAAACATGAAATATATAAAGTTTGGCTTTGTTATCCATGTTTACAAATGTGGATTTACTGAAAAAGTAAAGAAACAAACCTGTAGATGGGAACTTCATTTTCATCATTGGTATGTCTGTGCTGGAGGACTTTGAGAACTTTAGAGAACTCCTTGCTGATGTTGCGTTTGAGTTTGGTCTCGTGGATGACTTCCTGCTGAGAGGGCCCTGAAGAACGTGTAAGATGGCACATGTATATTGTCTATCCATGTAACACTGTTTTTTCGTGGAACAAAGACTGATTTGAAACAGTGCATCAGCATTCAGCATAATATTGGGATTTGTCGCGTGCAGGCAAAAACAGCACCACAGCAAAACAGCACTGATTTCTCTGGCGAAAACGTCACCGCATTTGGTGAAAACAGCAACTATGTGACCGGCGAAAACGGCCCCTCTATATTTAATAACGATAAGAACGATTTATGTAGTAGTATATCTGCATGATCTGATTTATGTTATTTGTTACATATTATTTGATGTATTTACATGTTATTTCCTGTTTTCCAGTTGTTCACAGATAACTACATACATTCACTCATATACAGTTCTTCACCATGGTCACAGTTTTCATCTTCATCACAGTTTACAATATTGGCCCACCGAGCATTGTGATAGTAGCTGACTCAGGGGGCTAATTTCTAATGTAAACATGTTTTAACATTTCACTATTATTGGTGTTTGGAAGAGACGATGTGAGTTTCATTTATTTTACCAAGGTAAAAAAAAAATAGGGTGCCGTTTTCGCTTGAGGCGAGGTGATGTTTTCGCCAATCGGTGCCATCTTGCTGAGGTGCCGTTTTAGCTTTAACCCGATTTGTCATGTGACTCATGTCCATGTTTTTTTTTAAAAAACTTGTCTTACTGGGCAGCTGACCACATGCACCCTCATCAATCATGCAAAAAAACAATCTAAAACCCAAGCTCAGACAATCACACTGCAGGCACAATCCTTGTATCACTGCTTCTTTATAATGATGATAATGACATTACACAGACTATATCTGTCCAGATATCATGTATATATGCTTCGACTATCAATACATAAAGACATAAGCAGGTGTGGTAATTCCTATCAGAGCAGTGATACTAGAGCCTGTGGTTGACGTTAGTGACTGGAAAGTGGAATACACAGGACTGCATACACACGTTACAAATGGCATTGTTACGATGTGACATTTGTTGACTTTTGTAAATCCTTTTATTATCATGATTATCGTTTCTCCCCATACACAAAGAAGTGAACTTTATGATGCATTTGTTTAATCTATAGTTTCCACAACTGAAACGTAAATATGGTCAACTGAACTAGGCTAAAAGTTTGAAGTTAAATTATCAAGCTGCTCAGATTGCTATTAATAACTCCTAAAAAATATACAAACAAAACTGAAACCATCGAGAACAATGACAAGTGACACCATCTGACCTCTGGTCTACTTCGTGCGTCATTCTTAGATTCAGTCAGTCAGCTGATCGATCATGCTTCTGAATCTGAATGTTTCAACTTCCCGTTCACTGTTCAGACTGTGTTAAAACAACGAGACTCGTATAATCGCTTGAGTTGACTGGATGAAACGTTTAAATATTGCTGTAATTAGTCGTACCTTTCTTCTTGAACATATTCATTTGGGATAACATGAGACTGCCCCTTATCCAGTGGGTGTTATGTTATTTCCATCATGTGTTTGTAAACAGTATAGATGGCGTTGTAATGCTGAGCTGTGTCATTCTTCCGGTTGGGATAGCCTTCGTTTCGCATTTTCTTCTGCTGTTGCAAATATTGCTATTTATGTAGACTTGAAAAACACATTTCCAATAACGGGACAAGAAGTGTAGCAAATAGTTCCAATATTACGTGTTGGTCCAAAATAACTTCATGCCATATATGGGGACTTATTTAATTAATATTGCAATAAATCACTAAAAACGCGTGTCTTACTTGCGCGACTTTTATGTGTCACTCAATATGTATATTATGTAAGTAATTTGGTTATTTCATCAGTGCATTCAAAAGGACATTTGTCAATACATGCTGCTAGTAATTAAATAAGACAAGGAAGTAATGTTTTCTTTGTTGGGCTTGAACTACACTTTTTATGAAAGAACTGATCATGAACCATCCAATTTCAAAATATTACTTGAAATAGCTGTTTGGTGTTTTATTAATTTAAAAAAAACGATTTTGTTGTTCTCTTCTTGAAAAGGACACAGATCTGAATTTAAAAAAAAAATCGCCATTAGTCCTGACTACTACAAGCAGCTACACACATACACGTGCATGCACGTCGCTATACATAAGTGCAATAATCTTCGACGCGACGTTAAACCCCATTTTACCTCATTACGCCGCCTTCAGCAATATTCCAGCAATACAACACCAATAGACACCAAAAATAGGCTTCACACAGTGGAACAATATGGGGAATCGAACCCGGGTCTTCGGCGTGACCAGCGAACGCTTTTTCAACTTGACTACTCCGCCTACATAGAAGGTACATAAACGCTATAGCTGAGGGGCCGATGGACAAGGAATTCATTCAAGGAATATCGCACACCTTATTATATACAGGAATGTCCTGTGCATGCTTTTATCCGAATCTGTAAGAATACCACAGTTAGGCATTCATCCATGTCGTTCATGTTTTACATTCATCGAAAAATAGCAGACGACATAAAACAAACTTTTGGAGTTATTCCCCCCTGGATCTATTTCATACGGAAAATATCGTAAATATCAGCAGAAAGGCGTCTTACATGATTCATTCCAGTTACAAAATTGCGGTTGGTATGTTGCAAATGTACTGCCAATAGTTCGGCAATTCGAGCTGGGAACATAAGAAATGTACCTTTCGTGTAAGGGCGTTACATTGAAAAAGCAAAATGGGCCTCAGCTACTCAGAATCTGGCATTCGTGTGTAAGGTAAGATACCACGAATTGCACCCCACCCCTTCAGCCAATCATAGCATAGATGTAGATAAAATACATGGTGAAAAATCAAAGTTTGGACACGAATATTAAAATAGTTAGATTTCATTTCATATTTCATTTTTTTAAATTCGAGGTTAATGAAACCGGATGTTTTCTCTATGGGACCCCGAAAAGTGATATGTGTACACACAGCGAACTTGAAGTAAAAACCAAAATGAAGGTTGCGTACCA
The DNA here is from genome assembly GCF_022045235.1 of Haliotis cracherodii. NCBI lineage: Eukaryota > Metazoa > Mollusca > Gastropoda > Lepetellida > Haliotidae > Haliotis > Haliotis cracherodii. The sequence continues at coordinate 876,190 of NW_027266279.1, forward strand.
CTTAAAGCGATTATCTACACATACGGAGACGAACATAATGACTGAAGCGTTCATAAAATATAAACCATTTCCTGCACTTGCGGGTTTTGACAGCGAGTGAGTTAAAATTGAACGTCGCATCAGCATTATTTCAGCCATACAGCGACGACGTGTTATGACAGAACGAACAATGGTATATTTAAGAATGATATATACGAGGGCGCCAAGCGTAAGGTTTTCAGAAATACATACTTTTGTTTTATTCAAACGACCCTTCTTTGTATCCTATTGGTATGTGGTAACACGATCAAAGACGTGAACGCCCTCATAACAAAGAAACACGGACCTGGAACAGTCTATTATTGTCAGACGTCTACCAATTTGGTGAAACCTCGGAACATAATCGGAATAATAGGTTCCTGGCGTGCCCAAGGGACGCAACTGTGCACAACAGATTTGCAGCGCCGTGAACAACTTAAAATACAAATACAATTTATTTACCTTAACTGCCTCATCCGACATGCTTTAAACCAATATATCTTTATCCAGTACCAAAATTAGTTTTGCACATCTGGAATCCTGGTTATCATTAACGGTTTGTTGAGTACTCAATAAAGTTAACCCACATCGCGAACCCCGTTAGGTTCTATCCCTCAGGGACCGGGCTAGAATAGGACTGTACCAACCTATGCGTGTCATAAGACATATCTTTTTTAGACTGGCCGATTGCATGCGTGTGATCATATTCTAAAAGGTTTGGGAAGGTGCTCATTATATCAACCATTTGTTCGCAGGTCAAGAATCGATTATCAACCATGAATAGCAGCCAGCAAGAATAGGTTAATTGTGTTTTAAAAAAATGACGTTTACCTTTTGCCCCAGCTTTAGCCCAGCCAGTGGTGTTGAGTGTTCAGAACATGCATCCGAAGCGAAGTTTTGTTTGTTTGCTTGTGCAGATACAGGTTTAACGTCGCACTCAACAATATTAAATCTATATGAGGTAAGTCTGTAAATAATCGCGCCTGGACCAGACAATCCAGTGATTGATATCATGAGCATCGATTCGCGCAGTTGGGATACGATGACATTCATTAACCAAGTCAGCGAGCCTGACTATCCGATCGCCTCTGAGCACAAGCATTGGTTGCTGAAAACATCTTCTAACCGGATCTTTCACAAAGTAATCTTAGTGCAATGATGGTCGTAACTTGCATACCTTAGCATTGACTTATGGTAGTCTTAGCGATAACATCACATTGTGCAAGTGGACATTGTGATTTGGCGTAAATGATCCACACAGACAATAAAGTACTGACGTAAATCTATAAATACTGACATTGTGGCACTATCGACTTTAATAGACACAGGACTGTCCAGATTGACGATGGCGTTGTCTACTCCAAGCTGCATGTGTAAGAACCAGATCCCGGTTAGTTCAAGTCCCCATGCATATGCTGTTCGTAAGTGGCGACTTAATGGATCGGTGGTTAGACTCAATGACTCAGTTGATAACGTGTCATCGTACCTCGACGACTCATAACATTAATCACTGGATTGTCTGGTCCAGACTGGATTATGTTCAGACCACCCTGATTGAGACGGCGTTAACCAACAAACAAACACAGTCTGTAATGCTAGGGTTTTTTTAGAACGCAAGGGCGGTTATAATAGTGAAACGTGAACTCATTATTATATAGTTAAAACAGATTGATGCATATTATGAAGAAATAAGAATGTAAATATTGTGAAAGATTTTATTCAATTTAGGATATGTTATACGAAGTATCTAGGAACACCTACCACTGTTCAGTCCATTTAACCGTCTCTCAACACATTAGTTAAGGCTGTCAAGCCTCTAGGCGTATCTCGATCTTAAGAATATCCAGATGCTTATTTGCAAAGCAATTATAGAAATAATTCGTATAAGGAGGACCTATGTCATTAGAAATTCCATTTACAGTTCACAGTAATTACCTGGCCTGTCGTTTCATAGGTAATTATTAGTCCGATGATATAATTATTTTTACTGATTTTTGTGTTCCGATCGATGATGGTGCACTTCGTAGCAGGAGAGACATGGTAATGACATTCAGCATTTGTTGGGAAATTCCAATCTGCCAACAGAGGGCGCTGCCAGGCTTGACGGAAATAGTCGAACGTGAGATTGGGTGGAATCCGCCATATCTTTGTACGGTAAAAGAGATTATTATACACGAATGTGTTCCATACCTATATTTAACAAACGAGGGATAGAATAATGTCTGATTCTGGAACGATTTTGTGATGTTGATATCACACCCAGACGGATTAACGCGTTCTTTATTGTGTATAATTTAGGTTACTGTACAGCGTCGAGAAATGTCTGCTTGTTAACTCGATCACATGTACATTACTACAGACTGACTGGCGAATCACTATGCTACCCCATCGCCCAAGTACATCAATGGTCGGATGCTTACAGTACGTCACCTGGCTGCTGTCACCGCATCCTACTTTGCGAGGATCGATGCTCATACCTTCAACCATCGGTTTGTCGGGTCCAGACTCGATAATTTGCAGGCTGCCGTGATATAGCTGGAATATTGCCGACGGCCGCATATTCCACCTCACGTCATTGATATAAAAGAAAGGACATTGATGGGGGCGGCAAGGGTAAGGCGCCGAGATTCGCTGTTCAGAGTCAGAGTTGCGTCCCTTGGGCATGCCAGAAACCTATGGTTGTTGGTTCGAATCCTGGTTCGCCCCGAATATGTTTCTAGGTTTGTCAGCACCATATCCGAGCTCGTGGGTTTCACCGAAGTGATAAACGTCTGAGACCTGCATCACTTGGGGCTTTCCTCCCACATTAAGCTGACACGCCGTGATATAACTGGAACACTGTTAAAAGTGGTGTTACACCCAACTCACTCACTACTTTACTACCACAGCGAAATCAATACATACCAATTTTCTTGGAATAGAAAATCCTTAAATGTACATTTCCGTGGGTGTTTTGTGTTTTTTGGGGGGTTGCTTTGACGTTATCATACACATAAAATATTTATCTGATTCGGCAAATTCCTACCCGACTCTCTGTTGACAATATTGCATGAGTTCAATGGAATATTGAAACAGGGACGTTCAAATCATAAGACTTCATTAACACCAAACAAGAAAATTGTGATATCAATAAAAAATATATATTGGTAATTAGTTCCGTTAGTAACTCCCGACTTAAGGCTTCTGTGTGACCACCCACTCCGCAGGCAAAGAAATCGATGATAGAACAATACAAACAGTTTGTACAGTAGACTATTAACAACAAGTCGGCCTCGGTGTATCTGTATCAAAGTTGTATTTGTTCATTGATTGATTGATTGATTGATTGATTGATTGATTGATTGATTGACTGACTTACGAGAATGTTTCGGTACATATTGCTAATTTTAACAAAATCAATATTTGTATACATTTACATGCATGGCAATGCATATAAGAGTATACATACGTATGTGTAGATGTTCAAGTTGAAATTCATAATATGAAAACACATTCGTGTATACACATTGGAAAATCTGCATGGATACTGAAATATTATATGTAAGTATTTTAAGATTCCAATAACACCAAATAACTAGTTGCTGATTAAAGATATGAAATCGAACTATTTTAATCGGTTATTAATTTAATCGAAGTAATTTTATGAATCTTAACTATACAAATACGTGTACATGTTCATATTCATTGTATTTTCATGTAAGTTTTCGTGATAACCGCTCTCACAAAGATTTATATAGAGCTGCTATATACGTGTATGTTCTTTATCCAAAGCAGGTTATTTGCATATAAATACATAAACCAAACTTGAAATAAATAAGGATAAATGATATGGTCTCTTCCCTTTGATCCGTGACGAGTAGCAAATTGTCTGTAATTTTCCAAGCGCGAACCAAGAAAGAAAACTTCAGAGGCATTGTCCCTCGTTGTGCGTCCTGTGAATGAATTCAGTTTGTTTGGCTGGAGATATTGAAAACCGACCGTCCTAGCTTTTACACAAGCCGATATGCTGAACAGAATGAAGCCAAACTTACACTGTCCCCTATTGTCGAGAGTCCCAGCGAAAGGCTATGGGCGAGATTCCTTGTTGGCCGAGTAAGTCGTTTCGACACAGGACCTGACAATGGTTGCCAAAGGCGTACGTTTTAAACCTTTGGTATGAGGGCAGGCATTTACTTCAGCGAATAACAGCGAGAAATACCCCCCAACCATGAGACGCAAATGGAGTATACCGCGGATTCGATGTTTCATTTTTTGTGTGAATTTTTTGTTCGTTAATCCGTGTTGATTTTGGATTATCTGTGTTGATGTTGGATAATCCCTTATACGTGTGGCTGTGTCTACAGTGGGGATATATATTCAATGCGTGACTCATCACAACGACAAAATGCCCGCGGCAAGATCCACAAACGTAAGTATACCTATGTCAATACTCCAGCCCCTAGACAAACATAACGTCAAGTGATAAACGTTTTATTCCTGAATAGGACGATTAACCTATGTTGAGAAGGATGTTTTTTCTCTGTTTTGTGGTGTTTGTTTTTATCAACCAGATACCTTTATAGACGTTTTAACCACTAAGAATATTCCAGTTGAAAGTGAGGAGTAAAAAGTTATGGTTACGCCAGAAGGTAAGTCTTTATACTGTGTGCTATTTTGTTATATTATGAACAAGGTGCGAAGGTGTGTCCGGCAAGCCTTTTCTGCCTTAATTTGATCGAGAACATTTTAAATATTCGCTGGTAGGTTTATTTTGATACTTGCACACTTCAAAGGATAACCCACATAAATGACTCGACTGTTTACATAAATTCTTTGATACTTGTCTTATTGCAATATTTCATCTTCATTGCGGCTGTCATTGTTTTCATAAACAGTCCCCACTTCACCAAAGTAATCATATTCACCCCGTTTTCAGGGTGACCCCCATGTGCGTTCTAGTAAACACGATGTCATACTTACGTCCGCTCCAGTCAGCTTGTACACTGAGACGACACGTGTTCTTCACGTTCAATCTGAAGCGTTGTGTTTTCAAGATTCGTGTAGAGGCATGTGAATGTCTGTCGTTATTTGATGTGTGTGGCAGTAACTGCAATAAGTACAGGGGTAAATAATGTTTACAAACGTCACTGACAAAACTATTTTCTTTGTTTGATGTTCCACTCTCGCAACTAGACATCACCCACCATCCCTACTGTCCTGCTCTCAGTTAATACGAACACCTTGCTTGCCCTACTCTCATGTCGATTCCTTTGAATACTTATCAACATCAGAACTTTATCCACCCTCATCAAAGTCTCGACCCCTCCCATCAATCTTCAATATCTCGACCTTATCCATCCCAATCTACATCTCGACATCTCCCATCAATCATCAATGTCTCAACGTTATCCATCCTCATCAATATCTCGACCTTATCCATCCTAATCTACATCTTGACATCTCCCATCCTCGTCAGTATCTCTACCTTAAGCATCCCAATCTACATCTCGACATCTCCCATCCTCGTCAGTATCTCTACCTTAAGCATCCCAATCTACATCTCGACATCTCCCATCAATCATCAATGTCTCAACGTTATCCATCCTCATCAATATCTCGACCTTATCCATCATCATCAATATCTCGACCTTATCCATCCTCATCAACATCTCGACCTTTACCGTCACCATCAACACCTCGACCTTTACCGTCACCATCAAAATATCTGCCTTATCCACCCCCATCAACATCTCGACCTTAAGTATCCTCATCAACATCTCGACCTTATGTATCCTCATCAACATCTCGACCTTATGTATCCTCATCAACATCTCGACCTTTACCGCCATCATCAACATCTCGACCTTATCCACCCTCATCAACATCTCGACCTTAAGTATCCTCATCAACATCTCGACCTTGTGTATCCTCATAAACATCTCGACCTTTACCGTCACCATCAACATCTCGACCTTCACCAGCATCATCAACACCTCAACCTTTACCGTGACCATCAACATACTCGACCTTATGTATCCTCATCAACATCTCGACCTTTACCGCCATCATCAACATCTCGACCTTATCCACCCTCATCAACATCTCGACCTTAAGTATCCTCATCAACAACTCGACCTTGTGTATCCTCATCAACATCCGACCTTTACCGCCATCATTAACATCTCGACCTTATCCACCCTCATATACATCTCGACATCTTCCATCAATCAACACCATCTCTACCTTATCCGCCTTCATCAACATATCGACCTTATCCATCCTCATTAAAATCTCTACCTTATCCACCCTCATCAAAATCTCGAACTTATCCACCCTTATCAAAATCTCTACCTTATCCACCCTCATCAAAATCTCGAAATTATCCACCCTCATCAAAATCTCTACCTTATCAACCCCACCCTCATCAAAATCTCTACCTTATCCATCCTCATCAAAATCTCGAACTTATCCACTCTCATCAAAATCTCGAACTTATCCACCCTCATCAAAATCTCAAACTTATATCCACCCTCATCAAAATCTCGAACTTATCCATCCTCATCAACATCACGACCTTTACCGCCATCATCAACACCTCGAAATTATCCATCAAATATCGACCTTTACCGCATCATCATTTTCTCCTCCAATCACCCCGAACTTCCACTTCCACTTCCACCCACCATCTCGACCTCGCCCTTCTTGTGACTCCTACCCACCCTCCCTCACCTCTCACCTCTGTTTCAGTAACATATCACTATGCTTCATCGTCTCAAGAAAACATCGCTTCAATGCTTCATATCTTACTCATATAATTACGTTTAAATGTTAATTCAAATGTACTTCGCAGTTTTTACACAAGGACATTAATTGATTAGCTCATACTAACTAGATAGCTTGTAGAGCTCTGACACCGTACAGTGACGTGCCCTTTCTCTGTTTAAGCACTAGCTGGTGAGTTGGATGTCTTCGTTTCTGAACATTTGTGACACAATATGACTGACATTGGGGATTTCTGAACATCTGGATAAAGTCTACCCATGTGCAAAACCATGAACATGATACGTGTTCGACCTTATCTTTAAAAGTCTTTAACAGTTGTTTCCAGACTTAAATTTATGAAGACGATCCTCACACTTTCATTAAACGATCCTTGAAATCTTCTGAACCTGTTTGTCCAATGGTAGCTTTTCTTTGGATTTTAAAGGAAGAAAGTGCAAGTTACATTATACCAGTGTTCGTGGGTTTCACCGAAGTAGCAAACGTCTGAGACCTTCATCACTCTCCCCCAACATTTGTGAGTGAGTGAGTATGGTTTTACGCCGCTTTTAGCAATATTCCAGCAATATCACGACGGGGGACACAAGAAATGGGCTTCACACATTGTACCCATGCCGGGAATCAAACCCGGGTCTTCGACGTGACGAGCGAACGCTTTAACCAGTAGGCTACCCGACCGGCCCTCCCCCAACATTAAGCTGACATGGCGTGATATAACTGCAATACTGTTCACAACCCACATCATTTACTCACAAGCTCACTGAATAGCTACCAATGCTATGGACACTTTTGATGTCTTAATAATTCTTTTCAGATGTTTACCACATTGTATCTATTTGGCTGTCCGAGAGTACGACAATAACCTCATCATTCTTTGTCTTTTATCATTGGACGAAATATATCGTTTCTATGGGGCATCAATATTTTACCAAAGCAATCCGACTTACTCATTTGTCAAACTGTCAATGTGCGCTACCATGATGTTAACAAATGTGTTGATCTTGGCAATTGACCAAACATGCATTAAAGCAAACAAACGATCTGTCAAAACCCAATGAAAGTGTCGTTAATATGGAACGGAAATTAATTAACGACCACAAGCCAAGCAAACTTGCAATTAGACACGCAAATACGCGCTCGAACAACATTTTATAGATGTAATGTGTCAGATGACAGATCCCTATGTGATTAAGGTCCACATGTGATACAACAGGTGATTTCATTCGAGGGATAAATATGGTGTTATATTTTAAAGTTTAAATGTTTATGTCTATTAGTCCAACATTTTATTATAAATTGCACTAGGTTTACAAATCAATACAAATTACTGCGCAGCAATTACAATTACATTGGCAGTGGTGATGGCAATACAGTCAGTGATAATAATATTCACCTAGCAGCAAGGTTGGTCAAGCTTCCAAATTAGGCCTAGGCTGGATATCCAGGGTGAAATGTAATCTTCACACAACCTCTGGTCTGGATGTAATGTGAGATATAATGTGAGATCACAGAGGCATGCTCTTGCCCCATTGTATAGTCTAAATATCTTCCAGAAGGTTTTATACACTGCTGGATTAGTCTCTCTGTTCTGAAAACATTCCAGATAAATACAGTAACTTCCACACTACTGCTTACATTAGATAGTACTACATTCCTGACATCTAATAATGGTCAAAACAATGCTACGAGCTTCTACTGAATCTCAACAGAAACATTAGTACAATAACAACACTGTTTAACATTACAGTAAACTACGTTCATATCGAACACGCTTATAACGAACTTACTTTTTTGTCCAGACTATTTGCTGTAGTTATGCTGTATATATGCTTTTAACGAACTACGGTTATAACGAACTAAAATTAGTGGTCCATTTGAGTTCGTTATAATCGTAGTTTACTGTATATTACACAGCCAAACGCTGTAGTTAGAACAGAATGTTCATGATATGTATACATGTCTTGTTAGTTACCAAAACACGAATGTAGATCTTTGAAATGAAGAGTTACCAAAACACGAATGTAGATCTTTGAAATGAAGAGTTACCAAAACACGAATGTAGATCTTTGAGATGAAGAGTTACCAAAACACGAATGTAGATCTTTGAGATGAAGAGTTACCAAAACACGAATGTAGATCTTTGAAATGACGAGTTACCAAAACACGAATGTAGATCTTTGAAATGAAGAGTTACCAAAACACGAATGTAGATCTTTGAAATGAAATGTTTAAATGATATACTCCCAGTGCCAAATCTGAACTGATAGCAATTCATCACTTATGGCCTATTTTGCTTTCTTTTTGGAGTTTGTAGTTTACTAAAAACCACAGGAGTGTCTGGGTCGATGGAAGGCCAACAGGCAACACGGACTTCGTGTTATGTACGGGACAAATCGATTAACTGTAAAGAATGGAAACTCGAATGAAGGAAGATACTTTCTTCGTGAATAATACAATCATGATCAATAGTTAGAAGTCAAATATTTATTCCGATATTTGTATGGGAGAAGGATATAATTGACTTCGAGGAGTTGGCTATTGTCGCCGTGATATAGCTGAACAAGTAACATGGTTTAAGAGTTAGGACCACGGACTCATTTCGTAACCAGAGCAATTAACGGAGCATTTCAACAATTGGCGTTTTGCCATAGATGTTTGGACAATATCTTTGCTATAGAACACGTTTACTGTATTTTACTTCTGGAATTAAGGTAACCTAGAGTGCAATATTCACATTGTTTTTCCCCTGTATTGATTGTCTCTGCTCAGATATTTACTCACCAGAATGGCATTATTAACATAAGCACGTGCACATTTATTCACAAAAACAGTGATTTTTTTACCACAATGTAAAATACCAATACCAATCCTCAGGCGAAATCTGTTTTGTGAAAGTGTAAATTCTTGTTGTAAAGACTCATTGATATGAATATGAATTATGCCTCCTTCTGGAGAATATAATCCATCTACAAAAGTACAAGTATATGTTACTATAAAGCAGGTTCCTACTATCATAGCGCAAATATCAATGCAGTCAGGAGGGTTATATTGAATCGATGTGCATGTCTGGTTGTGTAATTGCATTTTCGTGGTGGACAGATATGTTATTGATTATAGCGAATTAATTTGACAAAATGACTATGTAAACTTTGGACGAATATGTGACTCACCATTTGATATATGTCAATAGTCAATATCCCGAATATTGATGATGATGCATTATCATCATGTTACCAGCTAAAGGAAACAGGAATGATGTAAGTCTCAATATTGCAGTTTATCAGGCGTTTTTCATTGGCCCAGATATATCATATTCTGATAAGAAATGTCTCAGCCTACGTTTCACGTTCACGACTGTAATCAGTTAAAGGCGGAATGCACGCTCGATCGCTGACGTCACATTCCGCGAAGCGATATCTTGTTCACCACGTGAATAGTAATCTGTCCCAAGCTAGCCTTCTCATATAGGAGGGTGTTTTTTATGATATATCTTTTTGAAAATTCACATATGGAGAACACACAAGACTTTAATTAATTCATTAATTTCTTTATTGACATGCGAGGGCACGGGTGGCCCAGTCGTCTAAGGCGACGCGATTCGATTATGATTGTGGGTTCGAATCCCGGTTCGCCCCGATTATGTTTCTAGGTTTGTAAGCACCATACCTATGCTCGTGGGTTTCACCGAAGTGGTAAACGTATAAGACCTGCATCACTTCGGGCTTTCCTCCCACATTAAGCTGACACACTGCGATATAACTGGAATAATGTTTTAAGCGGCGTCAAACCCAACTCACTCACTCACTCATTGACATGCTCTATAAAGACATTTGCAAATGCAAAGCATCTACTATACATTGATAAAATTGAATTACTGTAAAACGTTGAGGGTACGAGTATTTTCCCTAGTATGGTTTTAAATCCAGTTTCATTAGGATATCATACCGTGGACATTTAAGAAGGAAATGAAATTTATTCTCTCTCCCTGTGGTACATACATGACATATTCTGTCGCAGAAATAGAAACCTTGCTATGTTCCTGTGTCATATGATAACACACTAGAGGAAAGCCTAAACAAGATCTGAACATGTTTAGGAATGTTTTTAAATGCTAATCGGAATGCACATTTGGTCGTTCATCTAAACACGTTTTTGGTCTAAGCACATAGTTCACAGCCTAAACACCACCTAAACACAACATCCACATCATCTAAACATGTTTAGAATTTAAATATGTTTACATGTATAAACATTGTATATTATCGAGGAAACGGGTTTAGAACCAAACACGTTTAGCTGTGAAACACAGCCCTAAACATGTGAAGATCCTAAACATTTAACGCGTCACAATTATGGGACGCTTAGGTTTGCTTTAGAGTGCAGGGGCATAAATCAAAGACCATTCAATATTTTTTGTTTCATTTTGCGCGATCTTCCCTCGGGAAGATGACTCCACAGATATTCGTCAAGCCATGAACTAGAGCCTTTTGCTATGTTGGAATATATTTTTTTTAAATTCGGCTTAAGGATATATGAGATTCCAACAAACGGATCTGGTGATGCCCCATTGGTCATCTCACACAAACACCTTCCTACTTTGATGGCGTAAGAAACCCGTCAGCTTGCAGCATATTAGTCAGATTTATGTTCAGTGTCATTGACTCTATAACACAATTCTCAGGTGAAATGCGTATCTCACGCTGATCGAATGCAGGCATCAAAGACATGACCTCAGTAGGGAATAACGCACAAAGGATAACACAGAAACACATGTATACATTACTGTTGTGGCAGCGTTGGAGTGGCACAAGGACATATGCAAATTAGATGTCACCTGCAGTAAACGTCGTTGAGAGACGTTTAGAAGTTGGAGTACTGAGTAAGGACAGGATATATGGATGAACAACTTCTTAACAATTAGGAGCTACGTTTCGGTGAAGGTTCTGACACCTTTATCAAGCAATATAACGGTGTTAGAACCTACACCGAAATGTCGCTCCTAATTGTAATAAATAAGTTGTTCATCCCTATGTCGTATCCTCACTTACACCTAAAGTTAAGTGGAAGTGTAATTTAAAAAAACAATCATTGCAAATGCCTACGCGTTGGATGACATCTAATAAATCTCTGTATTGTGTATTTTAGACCATCTGGTCTAAACGCACATACATCTCTGAATTTCAGAACTATTTGTTTATCAAAACAAGTGGGAAATGTATTATTGTTAAGATAGTGGTTGTCATAAAGTGTGTTCATTCGTTCAAAGCTATCAGTGTTGTCGATGGGTTGTCGATAGGATGTCAGCACAGAGTGGTATCAATTTACTGGCAACGTTGCAACATGAATTTCATATACGTCCTCACGCTGTTGCTAAAGGAATGGTCATGTGACAGTTAACGTTGTCGCCAATGCGCATGTATCTTTATGAAGGTCAAGGGCGGTACGACCTTAACGACCGTCTGTAGGTCAATACAGGATGAAAAAACATCCAAGGAAGCTTAATATTTTCATAGTTTCATGTACAAACATTCACAACCACATAAACAGTCATCTTTTCTCAAATACATCTGTACGCCACATAAAGAACTCCGTGGAGACAATGGAGAGACATTGTTTATACCGTACGCGTCTAGCGTTATAAGCGCACTTTCTAACCACACACCAGCATATGTACACATGTTTATGACCGGGACTTGTATTCATGGTCACAATACAGGCTAATGCTTCACATCCCCGAGACACTACGCCCCTTCACCTGACCATGGCGTGTGTGTAAGTGATTCGTTCGGATTTATTTATTTAACAATTCAGAGAAATAAAATACCACTTGTACCGTGATAAACATTAAATGTTTTAACAATATCGATACTGACATGTCAACAAAGCTGTGTATTGATCGTAAAGAATAAGGATTATGAAGGGTTACAACATTCAGTGACCGAAATAATGTTCTAAAATGGTTCTGATTGTATCAAATAATATTTACGTTGATTATTAAATCCTTGCCGTTACTTGGGGCGGTGGGGTAGTCTTGTGTTTAAAGCGTACGCTCGTCACGCCGAAGACCCAGACTGATTCCCCACATGGGTACAATGTGTGAAGCCCATTTCTGGTGACTCCCCCGCCGTGATATAGCTGGAATATTGCTGAAAGCGGCGTTAAACAATACTCACTCACTCTTGGCGTTACTGATTACAAAGCGTGTCAGGTCATTTTGAATTAAAAAAGCACAAAATTTCGCACCGTCCTGAAATATCAATGATAATGGCGGTTTATAATACGGTCATTTAAGAGAAACATCTGTGATAATGGTTGTTCCAAATATTGTTTAGTTTAAAAAGAAACAACTGAAAACATCCAAAAATGGCTCCCAAGGGATATATCGCTTGCGTGAGGTCAGGCGCTAGGATATATCGCTACAAAAAAATTGTAACAATGCTTGGCAGATCATCGGTTGTCATGACGTCAGAATCAAATGACGTCACTATACTCTGTCACTGATGCTGGTTAGCTGTACCTTACACTCAAGACACTTATTACTAATTACAAACTGAACAAGATGAAGAATGATTTGGAATGATAAATAAAATCTCACCTAAATATATCAAGACTCGTTGATAAAAGAAAAACTATCCCCGGCAATCGTCAGATATTGTAAGACACGAAGGTAAAAGTCTTTCAATAACCATGTTTTCATGTAAACCATATCAATTTACAAATCAGAGGTACAAAATAACAAACAAATGCCATTAGAAAAGTTTATTATTTTACAAGCAAAACGTGGCAATGAGGTCTGCAAGTTCAAGAAATAAACAAGAAACGTTTCAATGTTTTCTTCAATACCAATTTCATTTGACAGATAGCATTATTTGAGTGTAGACGCAATGTTTGCTGACAATGAATAAGTCAGCCAGCCATTGTGAACCCTGAGAGATATCGCCATTGTGTCTGTGATACAAAATGTCACGTCAATATTGCCGATGGAGGAATGTTGAGCAAAGCTAATCAATACACGAAATGGCATTACGCTGCTGGACTGTGGATCGAGGTAGATTAGGCGTGTTGTTTGTCAATAACGTCTGTTGGAATTATTGTCAGTGATGAATTATGTGCAGCTATATTACCCACAGGGTTAGAAATAAATGTTGATGATGACATGTGCACGAGTGCATGTACCACCACACGCGCACCGATGTATTCTTCACATCATCCGGACGACATTGTTGACTTCACTAGAATCTCATTATGACGTAAGGTCGGATTAATGTCAGACTAAAAATGACGTCATAGCTCCAAATTGCTGACGTCGTTTCACAATTGTGGTTTTCTAAGATGGCGGTCGTGATCAGTGCTTTTTTAAAAAGGGGAGCTCACAAAGGTTAAGAAATAATGGGTGATAGAGCAATTATTACACTCGCATGTGTGTCATACTGGTTTTATGAAACTCGTGTAAGATCTCCTCTATTATCCTCGCTCGGGAAATACAAGAATTCTGATAAACTAGTATGACACACGTGCTCGGATAATAATCCCTAAATAGTGTCAATTTACCCCACAAAAATAATAATACATACATAATGTCAATTGTCGTAGTTTGATAGATATGTTGTTCAGATGGATAGTGAGTGCATATTGTCAAGAACTTTGTCAAAAGTTGCAGACATATGTGTTAGAGATGGAATATACGCGTGTATTTTAAATAATGTTTACTAGGTTTCTCAAACGATGATTTCAAAAGCTGTGAATTCTTTCTTGTTAGCTAGATTTAATATACACAGATGTAAAGTAACTGTAAATGACAGTCACTTTAATATATTCCCAAAATATTTGTTACTAATTACAAATTACTGAAGAATGTCAAGTCACCCACTGCATCCAAGCTAAAAAACTGTTCTTGATGTAAATTAATAAATAGTTTCAAATTATTTACTTTTCACATGGAGACAACATCCCCTGATACGCCATCTCACCTTTAGTGTCCCCCGCCGTGCTATTGCAGGAATGTTGCCGGAAGCCGCGTAAAACCAGATTCAGTCAATGTCCACGTGGTATTGTACAGTGTTGTAAAAAACGTGGTATCATGGTATAATTAAAACGCTAAAAAAGAGAGAAAGAAAGAAAACATACATGGTTAGGTTCATAAACAAAATTTTATCATCACTGCAAATGTTATGGTATATAACGCGATGCTGTTCCCTGTTTCGTAACACAATCTGATTGAAATGAGATCTTAGTTCTCGCTACCGCTAAACAAAGGATCTACCTGTAGCGGTAGCTATTTTATGAGATTGTTCATCATTTGTGATTTATAGTTATTGGATAAAATGTTTATTTTCTTTTAGATTCGTTTATTCTCTTTTAGATTCGTTTATTCGTGTTTTACATTGGAAGAACATATGGTCTTAACTACATACATTTGATAAGCGGTTAAATATTATATATCTTTATAAGGCCATGAAAAATTAACCATTAGATTTTCATGCCCTACGGCCTCAATACGGAAGTCAAACCTTGCATCGTTTTTTCGCAGGTTACCTACAAACCACTTAAATAGTTCCATGTGTTGCCTTCTTTACGACCGCCTCCGTGGTCTAGTGGTAGAGCGTCCGCCCGGAGAGCGGAAGGTCCGGGGTTCGATCCCCGACCGCGTCATACCAAAAGACGTTAATAGATGGTACTTGTTGTTACCCTGCCTGGCGCTCGGCATTAAGGGGCTAAAAAAAGAACTGGTCGGCTCGGAGTCAGTATACTTTGTCTGAGTGGGGTATTAATGTTAAATTGTGCCATGGTATCTCAGTGAGCTAGCACTATAAATCGGCATCAGTCCGGACTAGTACAAGCAGCCACACAAACACACGTACACGCACGTCACTATATAAGTGAAAAAATCTTGGACGCGACGTTAAACCCCATTTCACCTCCCCACACCTCTTGATTTGATGAAATACACCCTGTCAGTAATACAGTGAATGAGAATGATTTTACGCCACTTTTCAGCAATATTCCAGCAATATCACGGCGGGGGACACCAGAAATGGGCTTCACACATTGAACCCACGGCGGGAATCGAACCCGGGTCTTCGATGTGACGAGCGAACGCTTTAACCACTAAGCTACCCGACCGCCCCTCGGTATAACAACCAATCATTAAAGCTTCATGTGAACCACAGCAGTTATCACGGACGCCCTGAACAATTTTAAAATATACAAAATGTTTCCCGCCTCACATTTATTTTGTTATTTATGTATCGTGACATTATGGCAGTCAAGTAAAACAGTTTTTAAAGATTTTCGTTAACATCTCCGGGGATTTGATGGAAAGTAAATGCACACATCATGTGACTTACGAATTATTCAGTTTCATTGATTCTAAATGCACACAAGGACTCTGTTTTCTCTCGAACAGGCACAAAACACGTTGGATCACTCCCATCGACAAACTGTTCTTCCAACCCGGAAACTTGGTGATGTTGACACACGAGGCATTATAATAATAGTCAACAAACAAAATGTCTCATTTCACTTAAGCTGCCATAACATCTGCTTTGCATCCTCGAGCAATTTTGTAATCCAAAGGAATAATTCAAGAACAGGAAGTTGCTGCAATTAATCAGAAAACAAATCGAACACCTCCCTTTTCATAATTCATCATTCCACAAAAAATGTATTCTGTCGACTGCTTCAACGTGTAGCGTACGTACAGGTTCGTGCATATTTGTGACATTGGTGACAGTGTCGATCAATCACTGTCAATGTATAGCAGAGTAATCACAAAGTATCGACTACCAGGAAATTGATACATCGTTGTCATCGATACTCAAATGGATGCTTGGACGGGTGAAATCAATGCTATAGACCGTAGGCTGGTGACAAGTTACTGCAGAATTATGGTCACTTTGATATCAGCGTCTTTGAGCTTCCAGGAAGGTCGGGGCGCGAGTTGCCCAGTCGTCTTGGGCGCCGCAATTCGCTGTGCAGAGTTGCGTCCCTTCGGCACACCGAGACCTATGATTGTGGGTTCGAAATACGATTCGTCCTATTATGTTTCTAGGTTTGTCAGCTCTATACACGTGTTCGTGGGTTTCACCGAAGTAGTAAACGTCTGAGACCTGCATACTTCGGGCTTCTCCCACATACAGTTGCTACGCCGTTATATAACTGGAATATTGTTCAAAGCGACGTTAAACCCAACTCACTCACTCAATCCAGGAAGGGTTGGTGGTCCAGCGGTTAAAGCGTTCGCTCCCTACGATGGGTTCGATTCTCTACATGGGTACAATGTGTGAACCAAATTCTGAGCGTTTCATTCACTTTTTACCTCTATGTTCCAATTCACACGGGACAACTAGTTGTATACAATTTGGTGCATGCAACACATTGCATCGTGTGAACAGGCAAGACGGTAAAACGTTTGACGTATGCAACTGGTTGGACGTGAGTTGTACGAAATAGAACATGCTCTATTTTCATGCGACAAGTCTAAACGCGTATGAAAATCACGTGATATTTACCCGTCAATTTGTAAAAAGAAAAGCGACACCGATTCACGTCGATAAGTTCTGCTTTTCGGTATTCTAAGTGTCACCACTCAATAAAGGACCTATGAAAACTAGGAACGTAGAATAACACTGTAACACATTATATATTTTGACATTTGGGTCAGTCTTATTCTACAGGTTAAACTGTTCAACTATTTGAAACGACCGGCTATGTGACTGTACACTGGAGTGATGAGATTAGGTCCAATTACGTTTCTAAAACTTAAAATACATCATACACACAAATACACGTCACAGTTTTGGATTCTGTGGGAAAGTATAAATTGTGTGTGTGATTATTTATTCAAATAACGTATAACTACATGAGAAGTGTAATTACAAAAAGTATCGGGTGTCTGCTCTTTGTCCAAACACTAATTATCATTCTAAAAAGACTCCAATTACTCCATATTCGTAAAAACTCCATGTTGGATAGTGTTGCAAAATCCCGATTCGTTTCGCGTCAGTCGAGATGCCTGTCACATCACATGCATTTCACACTCAGCTACGATACATACGTCCCTGAATTCATCATAACAATAATAATAATCATTTGACACATTGTCGAAGTCACTAACACACACGGCCCAAATGAAATCAACCGAAATATTCACGTGTCATACGACCCTGAAACCAAACCCTGTGCTCTGAAACCAAGACTCCACCAGTCTGAAAATGTAAACAAAGCAAACTTCTGGTTTTACATGTTAATATTTTCTACTATTCCGAGATTCGGTCGTCAATTTGATGCATACATTAGCTCAGATTATTACGAATATGCATGGATCGACAAACGTTGCAAGAATTGAGGAATTAATAATTAGATACTTATTTGGATAAGTCAACAGAAATCGTTCCACATGACGCCATGATTGACGCAAATCACTCACACTGACGATGGTATTGGTCTGCCTTTCCACGTAGTATCAGGGCTAGAATTGGAACATGAAAACAAATATAATGTGTTGATTTCAGGTTGAGTCTGATCACTTAACTTAAGGCCCCTTTACACAAGGCTGCGACCTTTGTGCCACCTTTGAGCGATCATAAACTGGCCAGGTCGCTCAATGGTCGCCTAAACCCAGAAAATCATGTTTCTATGTAACTGCTCCAGCTCAATCGCCCAGATTGACGGGAAAATATTTCAGCAGAACACATCCGTTACCTGGAGACCATTGAGCGACCACTGTGCCTTCATTCTGCAACAACGGCAATGCTCGTGCCTTCCCTTCTGCCTCCGTTGAGCCACCTTTGAGCAACCAACCTCCTCGGCGACCTTTATGCGACTGTTCAAAAATTGATGGCGTACATGGCGATGTCTGAACCTCCTGTGTACCACCTTGGAACGACCTAGGCAACCATTCTGCCTCCTTTGAGCTTCCAACGATGACCTGGCAAAGTTTATGGTCGCACACAGGAGGCACAAAGGTCACCGTCCTGTGTGAAGGCCCCATCACATTACCCATTTACCCTATTTCAGTTCTCAACACAATTCTTGCAGGTCGGCATTACAACTCAAAAAGTAATTGATAGTTTGAAACAAAATATGAATAGTTGTCACATGATTGTGTTCACCCTGTCCTACTCTTCCTTTTCGTCATCACACGGGAACCAAAAGTCTGAACAACGACGGACTCTTCTGACAGGTGTACAGTACTTCACAAACTCAATGTTGACAGGCATTCTCAAGTCGGCAGCTTTGATGACGTCACACCTCTCCCTATAATGCGACAAATCAATATCAAACACGGCTGTTTGAAAATAGGTGTCGTTCGAAATTAGGGTACTCGACGATATGTTTATGCGATCCCTGCATCACGGTAAAACCTACCTAATCTTCTGCGTATCATTGAACTCGCTTTGTTATGCAGGGAGGTTATCGGTAGTAATATATTAGTATACGTCAACATCAACAACGTCGCATCGTTGTACATATTTGTTATTTTCTTTGAGGTGCGGGTGAATCAGTACACAACGAATTCGGTTCATGAAGTAGTTTACTGTTTCAATCTTGAATTATAATTTGAATATTTTTTTAACCAAGTAAAATAATGCACTGCTGCAAAATGGGTACATGTATGTTGTACTGTTACTAATATTGACTAAATGTCATAGAATTAATTGTTTTAAAATAGAAATTGGCATTCAACGTGTTGTCCTTCCTATAAGATGCTTTGTGAATGTAACACACTGCAGCATATACATATTTCCTTTGGAGAATAGTAAAATATTCATTATGGCAAATTTATACAGATAGTTTAAATAAAAAAGACACTTCATTTCTTAAATTAAGAGTAAATGTATACCTGAAGGAAATTCGTCATGTTATATATTTTTAATGGTAGTAGACCGTGTCATGCCAAAAGACGTTAAAAGATGGTACTTGTTGCTACCCAGCCTGGCGATCGGCATTTAGGTGCTAAAACAAGGACTGGTCGGTTCGAGTCAGTATCCTGTGTCTGAGTGGGGTATTCATGTTACACTGCGGCATGGTATCTCAGAGAGCTAGCACAATACAATCAGCAGTAGTCCGGACAGGTACACAGACACATACTCACACGCACACACACATCACGTAAATAGTATCTGTATATTAGTTTGTTTGTTTGTTGTTTAACGCCGCACTCACCAATATTCCAGCTGTATGACGGCCGTCTGTAAATAATCGAGTCTAGACCAGACAATCCAGTGATTGACATCATGAACATCGATCCACGCAATTGGGATATGATGACATTCATCAACCAAGTCAGAGAGCCCGACCACTCGATCCCATTAGTCGCCTCTTACGACAAGCATAGTCGCCCCTTACGACAAGCATGGGCTGCTGAAAACCTATTCTCTTCCCGGATCTTCAAGGGGGTCTCCACGTGAGGCAATGTGAATAAATGTATTGAGTGTTTTCGTACAGTGCACACTTAACTGCATGTACAGTCAACGTATTTACACAGGATAGAACTGAAATTCTCTTCATGGATGGGTGCGGCGTAAAACAACAAACAAAACAAAGAAATATCGGATACTAGCTAGGTGATGACATCTCATATCCGCCTTCTGCCCACAATATTGACAAAAACAGTTTGTCAAGGAGCTTCCCGACAAAGCTATTTTCACCTATGACGATATGTTCCTAGTGAGATTTCATTGTCCAAGTAATCGTAAAATGAAATCGATTAGTGAAATGTATTAGTTTTTATTTTTCATAATTATTGAAACAAGGGTAGTTAAGCCCAAGCACTGCATGGGTGACCATTGATGTTTTGTGTGTGTTCACCTGTGGCTGAACACTTCATAAAACAACTCGGATTTGTAACGTTTGTGACTATTTAATGTTTTAAGGGTATCACAAAATACAAAGTACCGCGCGCGGGTGGCCCGATCGCCTGAGATTGGCTGTGCAGAGTTGCGTTCCTTGGGAGTGCCAGCACCCTATGATCGCAGGTTCGAGTCCCCAGATTTCCTGATAATGGTTCGTGGCTTGTCAACACCATACCCCACATGTGAAGATCCGGGTTAGAATTGGTCTTCATCAAACCATGTTTGTCCAAACTCGATTATTCACAGACCGCCGTCATATAGCTGGAATATTGCTGAGTGCGGCGTTAAACAACAAACAAACAAGCCACGCCATACCTGTCGAGGAAGATTTCACGAAAGTGGTCAACGTCTGACACACTTTTGTACGTCCACCCACATTAACTAGTGAAATACTTGACAAACTGTTCAAGGCTGCGTTGAGCTGTGTCCCGTTCTCTCGCCCTGTCGATGTTTGATTTCCCACTTGGGTACAATGTTTGAACCCTGTTACGATTCATGGACTTTTGACATACAGATGCCCGGTTTGCCCCGATCATGTTTCCAGATTTGTCAGCACCATATCCCTGCTCGTGGGTTTCAGCAAAGAGCCGTATCACTTCGTGCTCTCCTCCCATGTGAAGCTGGATATAACTGGAAGGCACAGGTACACTTCCCCACATGGTTAATTCTGTGATGCCAATTTTCTGCTGTCTCCCGTCGTGATATTACTAAAAGCCACTTAAAACCATTCTCACTCTTCTAAACAAAATCATTATTGAATAATTTCAGAAAATTTGATGATTGGGATTGTCCATCATGATAACAGATTTCGTTTTGAGTGCATGCTGTATTTCAGCATTCTCGACCTGGTATATCAAATATACCAGTTTAAATAGTTAACTACATTAAATAATCACCTACGTTAGTGACGTCCGTGTGCTCTTTATTTATTTTAAGGTAGGACACGATTTTACGAAAAGGCACATGTTTAAGTACATTACGTTGCATGCGCTTAAGTCGAAATGATCATGCGAATAACATTCATTTACATACAAGGAAATACATAATGAAAATGTGTTTTTAAACTTCTGTAGTTGCCTCAGTGTAATCATTGCAAAATATCGGATATACTTGTTTACGACGTTCAAAGAATTTTACAGAATCCCTGCGTTACAGTTTGAGTTAGTGAGTGAACCGAGCATGGCCTCGGCACTGGTTCAGACATATGAGGATGTTTAAGCTTGAAGGTGATTGAGCCATGAATTATAAATACCTCGTTTTCATGCCGTCAGTTCATCCATGAAAAGTCCAACCTTTCATGTAATAACCACCAGAAGCCATTACGTACACCAATAAAGATTATTCCCCACCAATTCACTGAAAATAGCGGGACAAAGTGTGTTCCCCTGATGAACAACACTATCGCAAAAGCACGGCAGATTTGGCGATTATGCCGTATTGTCCGTCCCAATATACGAGGGTTCTGCAGTAACTTATTGACTGTTTGTGTTTACTGTCGATTTATAGTCGGAGCAAGAAGCCGTACTTTCGTCGTGATAAAT
Organism: Haliotis cracherodii; assembly: GCF_022045235.1. Classification (NCBI taxonomy): domain Eukaryota; kingdom Metazoa; phylum Mollusca; class Gastropoda; order Lepetellida; family Haliotidae; genus Haliotis; species Haliotis cracherodii. Next base: position 898,364 of record NW_027266279.1, read on the forward strand.
TAGTGATTCCGGATCCACTGGGCTTGTAAAGTAGGCGTCTTCGAAGGCTAAACTTCAACAATGGAATTCCTCGTATGGATTACAATGCCAGGAAATACGTTCATGCAGGGAACAAACTCTACACATGTCGGTTAAACGTGTTGTTACCTCAATTGTGAGGGTTCACATAACTAGGTGAGTGTCTTGTGTATTGTTTTGAATCTTCTTGTCAAAATGTCATGTTAGAGGGTATGAGAATGTGTATGTAGAGTGGGCGCTACTTTAAATAATACTTCGGATATAGTATAAGATGAAAGTATGCGTTGAAAAGTTTGGTAACCATTTTTGTTGAGTTGATACCTATGTACAAATATCAAACCAGTCGACAAAGACTTTTACTAATGGTATCCAATATGTTGTAAACAGTTCAAATGAGTGCATGCCTTTTAACCATTTAAATAATCGCTGAAAACAACATATTATATCGGCACACCCATATCTATTAAATGAGTATGGACCCGGGAAGATCCGGGATAGAATAGGTCTTCAGCAACCCATGCTTCCCGTTAAAGGCGTCTATGCTTGTCGTAAGAGGCTACTAACGGGATCGGATGGTCAGGCTCGCTGACTTGGTTGCATGTCATCGTATCCCAATTGTGTGGATTGATGCTCATGGTATCAATCACTGCACTGTCTGGTCCCAGACTCGATTATTTACAGACCGCCGTCATATAGCTGGCATATTGCTGAGTATGGCGTTAAACAACAAACAAAACAAAAAAATGATTAATATGCTATTTTGTCATATTAAATGCAATGTTCAGAAGGTCTTGTTGCGATCCGTATCGCAATAATATCGGTGCACTGGGTCCATTTGCACAAAGATGCAACTGTATTGAGGTTGAGGTTGAAGTCAACGTTGCTGGCGTGCAACCAGCCCGCGAGGATTCCGAAGCAGAATGGCTCCCAGGTTCCTCACAGATTTCAAATCAGCACAAGTTGCCTCATGTCTGATTGCGTGTCATGATACCCGTTTGTCTTAACCGTTGCTCGTGCAATCCACCGCATGCCATCTTAGATATGTCCAAGCGTCGGGTCAGAATAGGTCCCCGGTAACCTATACTTATCACACGAGGTGACTACATTCACCTGGTGGCATGACTCAATGACCTGGCTGGTCGCGCGTCATCGGACCGCGACGGCGTCAAACAAGAACTGAACGACAGAACATAACTTTATTCACTCAAGGCTACATAGGTAGTTATTGGAGATCAATATGCAAGTATATGGCGGCAGATTATATACTACTTCAACTTACTGATTATTTGACGGAAAACACTTTCATATGTCTTTAAAAATGTCTTTAATATGATGGTAATCTTACTTTTAAAAACATTTTCAAATTAAAAATAGAAGGGCTCTTTAGACAGTATAATGGCAATAATGTCTTTCTCACATCTACAAATTATTCACAAACAAATAAATAGTGATACTCATCTCCAATATTAATTAGATTAGCATAAGAAATATTTTCTCTCTATCAGAGGTTATGGTACCACAGACCTAGCTCAGCTGGTTTTCGGTGCTTTCAAAATCTGAATGTATTTTTGTCAAATAAATTTATTGGACAGATTTTGTAAATAAACTTCATTTTCAATAGTATCCTTGATTATATTATAGAATTTACCCTTGGATGAAGAATCTATGTCAGATCTCCAGTTTTGGATATATTGGACCTAGCAAGGGAATGTAGTTCCTTGGTAGCAGCCAGACTTTATAAACAACAGTGAACAACATTGTCCGACATTATGAAAGAGATTGGACTGTTTAGTGAGTGAGTTAAAATTTAACATAGCATCGGCATTATTTCAGCCACATAGCGACGAGTATTGGACTGTTTAAGCCTGAGGCGTTGTTGTCAATCACAGCCTGACGGCAGACGCATGTCCTGGTATATTGAGTCTGCCCTCTACGATTCACTGCTGCAGCTGACACAAGGTAGTATGACACTGGACTGAATTGGACTCATTTGGTTAGCGAGTTAATGAGTTCATTCAATGTTGTAATGTTTAGTCACACATTGTTAATCGCTCAATCAGCTCCTTACGTCATGATGGCTACACCAATGATGATCACTTCTTCAAAGATTTAGGGGCAACGGTTGTCCCAGTGAGGCGTCGCCTTTGGCTGTGAAGAGGTGCTGCGATAGTATAAAAATGGGTTCGAATCTCGGCTCGCCCCGATTATGTTTCTAGGTTTGCCAGCACCATACTCGAGCTCATGGGTTTGACCAAAGTGACCGACGTCTGAGACCTGCGTCACTTCGGGCTTTTCTCCCACACCAAGCTCACTGTCGGGATAGATCTAAAAATATTTTTTCAAAGCGTGATACACCAAACTCAAGGATTCAACGAAATAGTTTGATTTTGTTTTTCATTTAAGCCCGTGCTTTCATTGTTAACTTTACATATACACAGTTACATAAAATGCAGATGCAATGAAATACGCCCAGCCTTTAACCGATACGTAGTTTGTTCATCATTGATAACGATCAAAGCTTGTTAGTATTCCCATCACAATATCGGATCGATTATCGAATCAAGGTCGGGTCTGTTTCTGTTTATTGTTTCTTACTGGATGCCTGGCTGTTATTGCTGTCAAAACCTAATACGACGATAATGCCACTACAAATATAAACACTAAGTAAGGATAAACTTGTCATAATAAAGAGATGTGACTCTCTTTGGAGGTATACGAGCATTCCTTATCATTGATTGGCTTCAACCAGGGACTCCCATGAAGTCTGTATGTGAGGAGTGATGACGCGTTCAAGATTATTGCACTCAATATTATAGCGTGTTGTGTGCACGTGTGTGTATGACTAGCCTGGATGAATGTCGGTTTTGTAGTGCCAGCCTACTGAGATACCAATTCGCATTTAACATGGATACCCTACTCAGACACAGTATACTGACTCCGACAAGTCCTTGATTCCTTCCCTTAAAGGCGATCGCCAGGCAGGGAAACAACAAGTACCATATTTTAACATCTATTGGTATGTGTCGAGAACGGTGACAGAACCACCGACCTTCTGCTCTCCGGGCCGACGTTCTATCCACTGGACCCCCAGACGGCGGACTGCCGTCTGTAAGTGACTGTAGTTCCTATATCGATTCTCTCACGCGGAGTTCGCAATACTTGACGTACATAAATGAATACAATAACACGACTCGTATGTTACCCCCGTGCAACTGTCAGTCAGTTCATAATACTGATTACTGTTGCATGTATTTGCATCAATATCCGAGATAAGATACTTTGACACGTATGTAATAAAAATACTCTATTTATGATGAACACTTCACTATATATATGATTATTATGACGAAGGAAAATAAACCAAAAGCAAACTAATTATATATTCAGCTGATACTTATAATTTGAGCATATTAAAAACAATGTGTATGTGTAATTAAAATTTGCGCTTTCTCTGTGTAAGATCAAGGTCAAGGTCAACAACAACGACGGTGCCGTGTTTCCAGCGTTTATGTTATTACGTGTGTTATTACGTGTGTTATAACGTGTGTTATTACGTGTGTTATAACGTGTGTTATTACGTGTGTTATAACGTGTGTTATTACGTGTGTTATAACGTGTGTTATTACGTGTGTTATAACGTGTGTTATTACGTGTGTTATTACGATTCGATCAGTGAAAGGTACGATAGCTGAACAAATCCATTTATTGACATTTTGATAAATGTTGTCACGAGTGCATGACTTTGCCTAACTTTTATTAACAAGATTTTGATATTGCAAGCTCTGTGACTGTTGTTTTTGTACCAATTTGAACTTTAACAACAGTATAGAAGTTTCATCAAATGACATTTAGACATTAAGAAGAATATTATAGTCTACAGTATTTTTATTAATAGAATTGAATCGGTTCACTGTCATGCATATTTCATCACTATGACTGCATCGGGGAAGTGTTTATTGAGTACATGACGTCACTTTGAAGCATTATTCCATCACTGTGACTACGTGGCAAGTCTGTATTGAGTACATACCGTTACTGGCAAACACATTTCATCACTGAAACTGCATGGCAAATAAATAGTGTGTACATGCCGTCACTGGCAAGCGTTATTCCATCACTGTGACTGCGTGGAAAGTCTACATTGAGTACATACCGTCACTGGCAAACACCCTTCAACCTTTGACGGCATTGCATGGAGACATCGACATTCGCAACATTCGCAACAACGCAACCAAGTGTCTTTGGTAACATAAAGTATTCATAAGTTTGAAACTGACACCGCAGATCACATGGACATTTTACAGCACACGGAGTTTGATGGATGCCTTGTAGTATAGCCTCTCTTCAAATGTTCCAAGTCATGGTTTTCCAATGAACATGGTTGATTTGTTGGATTTTAAGGTAGGGAAAAACACACGGATACTAGAGAACAGAGCCAAGCTCGCTGATGCAATGCCACCATAGCAGAACCAAAATACATATATCTTGTGTTTTGTGGCGTTAGGTTTCTGCGAACTATGCACTATTTTCCGCTGTTCAGTATTCAATATGATTATTCATATTGTCATATCTGGATACAGAATATCGGTACTCCGGGTTCTTCGATACTATTTGGATGACCTCAAATACAGAAGGATGAACTCCACTTAGAACCAGTCCTTTCGTTCAAGAATGTGTACTTTGATATACACGTATATGGAGGAAAGGTTATTTAACATTAATCAGTAAAACATGTTTTACTACCCAAACAGAGGTCATGGTCGCAAGCTGCGGGTAAATGGATCAGGTTTGTAGGAAGGGTTTAATGCGCGTCATCGTAGCCCCATGGCATGCATGTCCCCCCCCCCCCCCCCCTACCCCCACCACACACACACACACACACACACACACCCGATCCGCCTCGACAATATACAACTCTACATCATACAGCTGGGTGCTGGCCGGATGTTGCGAAAAACAACAAAGAATATAACGGAGACCAGATATTACCAGAGAGTCACATGATAATTCAATTTTGAAAACTTCCACTCGAGTTCAAAACAGGATCCGGTGCAAAGACTCATTCACGGCGCCTTCCATATCATGTTGTTCACCCGACAACTGCATCAACAGCGTATTACAAAACCATTTCGCAATACAGTATGCAATCGATCATCTTGACGGGAGGGTTGTAACAGGATATTATTATGCATATCATTGGCGTTATCCGTTGTCCTTTTTCCATTTCTCTCCATGCAATATGCAAGCAATCTTGTTCCGTAATGTATTACCCAAGCAGAATTTAACAGGTTGTCCATTATTACAAATACCTCTTCAAGAACCCGAATTCATGCATATTCATGGTATGCGGACTGTTTGGGCGGTTGCCGAGAACAACTGCGGTATTTTAGGGGGTGAGATGAGGTGAAATGGGGCAAAACGTCGTTACAGATTTTTGCACTTATATTGTGACGTGCATGTAGGTATGTGTGGATGCTTGCTCTAGTCCTGACTAATGCCTATTTGATGATGGTAGCCTACTGAGATACCACGCCGATGTTTAACATGAATAAACTCAACTCAGATAAAGTATGCTGACAGCGAGCTGACCAGTCCTAGTTATAGCCGAGCCGACCATTTATTAATGCCGCGCACCAGGCACGGTATGAACAAGTACCATCTTTTAACACATTTTGCTTTGACGCGGCCGGGGATCGAAAGGCGACCTTCCGTTCTCCGGGGGACGCTCAACCACTAGGCCATTGAGGTGGTGCCTTAATTATCTCAGCTGAACCACTTTCAGTCTCAGCCGATTAGCTAGTGAGTAGTAATTGTCGTTGCATAGGAAATATATCCGTCGTGTAGAGGGGGAAATCGGGCGATCAGGAACTGCTTCAAAAGATCCCCTGGCCGCCGCAGTGAAGTGGATAGAGTGTTTGACCGGAGAACAGCACGTATGGGGTTCGATCCCTTTCCGTCTCTAACCATAAGACTTTAAAATATGGTAGTTTTTGTGACCCTGCCTGGCGCTCGGCATTAAGTGGATATCACAAGGACCGGTAGGCCCTGAGTCAGTATACAGTAAACTACGTTTATAACGAACACGCTTATAACGAACTGCTTTTCTGGCCCCTAGCGGATATAACGAACTGTTTTTCTGGCCCCTGGCGGATATAACGAACTGTTTTTCTGGCCATTTGATGTATATGTGCTGTACATATGCTTATAACGAACTTCGGTTATAACGAACTAAAGTCTGTGGTCCCTTTGAGTTCGTTTTAACCGTAGTTTACTGTACTTGTCCATGTTAAACTGCGATGTGGTATCTCAGTGGGAAAGCACTAAAAACTTGACATAAATGCAGGATGATACAGGCGGGCTTGTTTCCCCATATATCGTGAATAGTTGTTTGATCCTAACTACTTTATATCACACAAATGATAAATGAAATCGATATATTCTCAATCTCACGAAAACATATAGTTTAAAACGTGTTTACCTCATCGCGCCATGCGTGAAATAAGAACATACGACATAAAGTTCCTTTCCCAGTGTATAACGATTGTAAATTCTAAATCGATCCCGACCTTTCCCGTTCACAGTCCACGAAAATGCGTCGACATAAAGAGTGTCAGGGTAGGCCGTCGTATGACAAGCATTATGTGTATAGACACTCGAGATTAATGGATAATATCATGCTTTCCTTAACACCACAGTAATATGAGCAAGAAGCCACACCGAGTGTTCAAGTGGTCTCCCATAGACGTTTTCTGTGTACAATTAATGCAGGCAGACTCAGCCGGTGACTCATGATCAGTGTGTACCTTATGTAGCATAGCTACCGTACGGGAAGGATATTTAATAACTTGACTTCTTTAATATTCTGGATTGTGAAGAGTCGCGGCAACTTTATGTGCCTGGCGTTGCCAGGTTATAAGGATATTTGATATTTTTAAATTGTCACAATGTTCATATTTTGTGATCAGAAAACCAATTGGCTATTCTTGATATTGCAGGAACCAAAATATTAATTTCAGAGAGACCTTGTTCCCTGTGTACTTTTAAACTATTCCCATAAAACGAAACTGCTTCATATTTCTGGGAGCACGGGTGGTCAAGTCGTCTAAGGCGCCGTAATTCGCTGTGCGGACGCCAGAAACCTATGATTGTGCGTTCGAATCTAGGTTTTTCCGCTTATGTTTCTGTGACCCGTACTCGTGGGTTTTACCAAAGTGGTAAACGTCTGAGACATGAATCACTTAAAGCTGGAATACTGGAATACTGTTCAAAGCCGCGCAAAACCCAACTCACTCACTCACTCACTCACTTATACACTGGCATTGGTGCAGGTGTGAGAACACTAAATGTGACAGCCGTGGGAGAATATGGTTGCTTCCTGCTATTTCTGAATAAAGCAGTAAAATGCAGTATTTGTTTCATTAAAGCTGCCTTTGCCTCTGACAAGATAACTACGTTTAGCATGACGAAGTGTTATATAACTTAGTCTCCGAAGAGACACAGTTGGTTAAGCAATGTAAAATTTCTTCCTTTACATGTGGTGCAGACATTTTTCAAGATGCTAACAGCTCTAAAACCTTGTAGAACGTATTTTCACCGGCGTTTATAGTAGATATACGCCCGCAACAGTAGTGTGCGACAATTGCACGCATGCGCGCTGTGGCGACTGTAGGATATGTTAAATAACCTCCAACATGTTCAGTGGACTCGTCTCTCAGGACGTTAACAAGGGACGTTGCTCCATACGAGTTGGAAATGCTGCGTTTAGAATTGACAATGGAAGAAAATATAATTCTTGAAAAGATCACTATTAAAACTGAATAATTTTTATTCGAAATGTTGTACAATCAGGCATTCACATTTGATGAATGGAAATCTTCATAGCGAACCTTGTGATATCGACCTCGCGTGCCCCTCTGCCTCAGCGAATATGGTTTTACACCACTTTTAACAATATTTCAACAATATCCCAATTGCGTGGATCGATGCACATGATGTCAATCATTAAATTATCTGGTCCAGACTCGATTATTTACAGACCGCCGCCATATACCTGGAATATTGCTGAGTGCGGCGTCAAACAACAAACAAACAAACCCCATTTACTTGATGAAGGACAATGACGTCATAGAAAACGTTGTCTCTCAGTCTATATACTCTCATATAATCATGATTAACATGTTCTTGGAATACTAGCATAAAAAGTGACACCTTTATATATTGATTCCTCTGTTCCCAGAATGGCCCGGATGTCCCTAAGAAGGATATCAACGTTGTGTTCAAGCGTCAACTTCTCAACCCCGATGATTACATGCTAGAGGAGCAGTACTGGCGTCCACCGGGCATGGCGGTGGTTGACGTCAATGGGCGACTGATCTACGACGGGGGCGGGGACGCCGATCTGGAGGCATCCGAGGGCGAGGTGGAGATGGAGGAGAAGTCGGATGAACCCCAGACCTTTCATATAAGGGAATATGAGACCCCCGGTAGAAAAATCAGCAGAGATGTTCGGGTCATCAGTCAGACAGGCAACGTTAGTCAGGTCAGTCAGGTTGGCCCTGACGTACAGGTCTCTCAGGGCAACCGTGATTCAGACAAGCAATATGCTCAGGTCAACCGCCTTGGTCCAGGCAATCAGCATGGTCAGGCGTACAATTTAGGTCAGGTCAACAGTGTAGGTCAGGTCAGTCCGGTCAAGGACGATGGATATGGTACCGAGTCGACCCCGTATTTGACGGTTCCTAACAGTGAGTCCCAGACATTACATATTCGTGAATATGATGGACGACAGCGCAAGGTAAGCTGGGATGTGAAAGTACAGAACCCCGTTTCGACCATCAGAGACGATGGGTATGGCACCGAAGGCACCCATCATCAAAACTGGGTTAACGGTGAAAGCATTGAGAATCAAGGTCAAAGTGTGATTGATAGGGACCAAATTCTGTTATCCAATGAAACAGGAATTGTGTTGAAATCATTCAGCGGCATTCTACAGGAAGATCTTGGGGGTGCTTTTTCGGAGAGAACTATTCACCTCGATACAGGTAGATCTCACAAGAGTCTTCCAACAAGTGTTTACGGTAGGAAGTTACAAGACTATTACAATTTCGACCAGCCGAAAGGCAGAAAAGTAGATCCAAGGCGTTTTCAAGATGAAAAACGTGCGACCAGAGCTTCCATTCTCAATAAAGCAGAGTCTTTGCTGAACGACAGACGTACGTCTGGAACTAATGACTACTCAAGTGATGACGAGATCAAATTTCCGTCAAGGACTAAACCGCGACGACGAAACTCTCCTTTTAAACGAGGAGGTCATGCGACAGACACTGAGGTCACGCTTAAAGCCAAACACCGAGAAAAGACGTTAACGTCACCGGAAGTTGAGACTGATATCACGCCGAGATCTCTAAAGGTCAAGCGAACGCTGCCGAAACACGTACTTTCTCGTCTAAACAACGCCCCAAAGCGTAAGGTCAACGCTGTTAAACGACCGATCAAGAAAAGGGTAAGTGATTTTAACTATAAGATGTTGAATCATTGAAAAACGTATCTTTTAGTAGTGAGGGTGTGTTGTGTTGAGAGTACGTGCCATAACTTCACTCTGACCTTGACCCTGAAGATAAATGGGCGATGGGGCAATTTAGTGCTTAAAGCGTTCGCTCATCGCGCCGATTACCCCAATTTACCCATATCAGCACATCTCCAAGAGATCTAAATAAAACATTTATACTTATGGGAGAATATAACGGATCGTAAGAAATGAATGGCATTACATTGGTCATGACTTGTGCCATGGACAGTAACCCCGGAACCCGGTCAAGTGCTTGACGTCATCTGCTCTGGGTGCGGGTTCTGATGGTAGCCCTGGGGATCTGGAGTCACCATCCTTGCAGAGATGTAGAGTCGGGCCAGATTGCTTGGTGCCACAGGACTTTTGGGCACACGACGTCCAAATGTACATCACAAATGTCCTGCCAGCATGTCCTACCTGTATTGAATGACGTTGAATGTAAATTACATTCAACAGGAAATGGTTCTTAGGAGGTTGAATGTGACCACAGCGTGAACTGTTCCTGGTCACTCCTTTTGCGACCATTTTTATTTTTTCCACAGGAATTTATTCATGTACCTATCAAAACACAATGTGTCTCAATCATCAACAGTTGTGAATTAATATATGTGTCACTACAAGACATGGATTGGGGCGGTGGGGTATCCCGCCATGACGTAAAAAAAACCCCACTCACTCACTTACACTTCGCGAACCCCAGTTAGTTACAATCACCATAAGTAGTGAATACTGGGACAGCGGGACGGGATCTCACGAGACAACTGTGATTCAAATGATGATCAGATTAACAATCATTGCATGTTTTATTGTTCTGATGCACAAAGAGTTATCGGGTCGACGTGTATTCGTTCGAGTTTCAAAATACAGGTTAGTAAAAAAGTGTTCGTGACAAACAACGAATATAACGAACCAACCTCAGCTGTTCGTTTTAAGCTTCACTATACACATGTTGATTCTTAATTCATGTGGCCTGGGAGACCCAGTCGTCTGAGGCGCTGCGATTCGCCATGGTTTGTGGGTTTCACCAAAGTGGTAAACATCTTAGACTTGCATCATTTCGCGCTTTCTTCCCACATTAAGCTGACACCCCGTGATATCACCGGAACACTGTTCAAACCCAATTAACCCACTCTTAATTCTTGACTCACACGCACAATACATACGTTGAACCATTACCACGTCAACACCAGAGAATAACCAGTCTCGATTATCCGCCAAAACAGATTCCATTGAGCGTAAAGGGCAAAACAGCGATGACAATATTACCAATACAGCCCGTGCAAGTCTATAATCGTGGGCAAGATTACTGCAGTTTCTGAAATCGAAGAGAGTGTCTGGACTAGATGTTCGTGTACGTGACAATTATATGAATGGATCACTAAAAATCAGTGATAACACCAGGTGTTGATGTTCACGTGACAGGTTCACCCGTGTGAAGAAACAACTTTCAACTCAGTCTTGTAACTTTAACTGAATTATCTGAAGGTACTGGTTGCTTTGGAAAGAATGACCTGTCATGCGTTCTTGTGTTCGTGATGTTTTATATCAGTACTTCAAACAAGATGAAAAGGGCACACCATCGTAAAAAAAATATGTTCAACATCACTTTGGTCAAGTAGTATCACATTGATACCAAGTCATTGCTCCAATGACTTCCCTTTGCTTTGCAGTAGTCACCGGTGTTTTCATCAAGTCTCGTGTGAATGTGACATCCCTCCACTAACTCTCCAACGTACAGCCGTCAGATCCCCCCCCCCCCAATCCATTATGAGACGCTCTAAAACATTTCCAAACGCTGTTCCAGATAAGGTTGCCCGGCAATATAAACAGGTGTTTCACCAGGGTGGTTTTCTACTCACCAGGCGCCAGAGAGTAACCTGGTTGTTGAAGATGAAGCAGGATGGTTTATGTTGGGTTATTGCATTGTGTTACCCAGAGCGCATCTGTCGTGACATTATAATGAGGATAAACAAGATTTACAATCATGGTGACCGTATGTGTACTTGTCATGGGAGGTTAGGTGAAATTGTTTAACGTCGTGTTCAACATGGTTGCCCTTGTATAACGACGTGCATGTGTGTGGCTGCTTGTACTGGTCCGGATGTTGTACAGATGGTTTGTGTTTAACGCCCCACTCAGCAACATTCCAGCTATATGAAGGCGGTCTGTAAGTAATCGAGCCTGGGACCAGACAACCCGGTGATTAATATCATGAGCATCGATCCACTCATTTGGGATCGATGACATGCATCAACCAAGTCAGCGAGCCTGACCACACGATCCCGTTAGTCGCCTCCTACGACAAGCATAGTCACCTTTTAAGTATGGGTTGCTGAAGACCTATTCTACCCCGGATCTTCACGGGTCTCGGCATTAAGGAGTCAGTGTACAGTGGCTAAGTGGGGGTATTCCTGTTAAACTGCGGCATGGTATCTCAGTGGGCTAGCACTATAAAATCGGCATTGCCTCCGTGGTCTTGTGGTCGAGCCAATCTCATTAATATCAGATCTTAGTTCTCGCTATTGCTTAACAAAAATCTGAGGACATCCCATTGCGGGTCACGTCAGAACGACCTTTCATCCGACCAATCAGAGCCTCGCTTACCAGATCATGAAAGTGACAGTCGTAATGTGTTTTCTGGTCGTGCAACTTCGAAAACGTAAATACGGGGTATTCAGAACGACAGTTACAGTCCGAACGACTGATTCCGTCAAAATTATCGTCTATCTCTCGCTTGTGTGGGATAAACATTTGAACGGAGGAGGCGTTGCACAGTACGTGGAAAGCACTGCCACACAATCTCAACCATATATAAGACATTCCGGAATGTTCGTTTGTTTAGTTTTCAAAATTTTAATCGAGAACTGTGTCAACATATTTTTCAAGCGTAGTCTGAAATGGAAGTCGCCAGGTTGAAACGAGTGCCGTAAAGCTCGAGAAAGCTGCTTTCCAATTGGCTGATGTCGACTTCTTGTTGGTCATTTCAGTGGTCAGTCAAAGTTCGCGAGAGGTCGTTCTGACTTGACCCGCAATTGGATGTCCTCAGATCGTTGTTTAGAGGCAGCGAGAACTAAGATCTGATTTTAATGAAATTGGTCGTCGAGCCAAACCGGAGAGCTGAATGTTCGGGACTCCATCCTCGGCCGCGTCATACCAAAAGACGTTAAGAGATGGTACTTGTTGTTACCCTTCCTGACGCTCAAAACAAGGACAGGTCGGCTCGGAGTCAGTTTAGTTGTTTGGTCCACAAATTCACCAAAGGAGCATCAAAACGTGGTCAGTATCAATCATGAAATACTTGAGTATGCTAATTGTTCATCTGTACACAATGTTAGAGACATGTGTCTTGACGAAACTTGCCAATTACTGACAGGTTGCATGGAAAACAATTATTTGCGCGAAACCTCAGAATTAACTATATTTTATTTGAGATCGAGATACAGTTGCTTAACTCGTGCTTAACTTCAGATATAATTAATACTAACCCAATTGGGTGAGGTTAACTAAGGCTAGCTAAGGTTGTTTTGTTCAATGGTGCCATATGAAATACTAGCCCCCCCTCCCCCCCACACACACACACAAACGTGCATGCACGTCGCATTATCAGTGCAATAATCCCATTTCACCATAAAACTATTGTGTCGCTTGTGACTCCGTTAGTTTAGTTAACTGAGCTGTTAATTTGAATCTGATCCCACGTCTGATTTTTCACACGTTGTGCGCAACATTATTCAAGTCACTCACTCACCAGCGTTCCAGAAGAACACGTTGATTCAACTGTTGCTTTGAACACGTGTTTTATGGTAACTGTTTCTAAGATATAAATTAGTCATGCAATGATCATTGCAATCACTGAAGCAAAAAGGCATCGATACAGAACAAAGACAGCATAATCAATCAATTCACAAAGCCAAATGGTATCTTTGGGTCATTCAATGTTATATGTTGGAACTGTGAGAAGACGGGACATCACAGGCCAAGTATCGGTAGGTATTGCATGTTGCATACACGTGTATATTATTTTGGATAGAAGAAGGACAGACATGTAGTTAAGTCGTGTTCATTCAGCATGTACACTCATATATCCTAAATACCATGTACATTAATTCATTTGTCCAGATACCCGTGAAGACCAGAGTTAGAACTGATTTTGAGCAATCCACGCTTGTCGTTAGAGGCGGGTGGTCAGGCTCGCTGACTTGGTCTGTAGATTTTAGTCAAACAGTTTATTTGAGATTCATAGGACTCTTCTCTGATATTCGCTAACTACATGTATCTTGTATCTTTGGGCTTGTAATCTGCCTGAGATCCTGTCTTAGTTATCTTTATTACGTGTATACACCTTAGTTGGAGAATATTGCTTTTAGGTTTTAAAATATTGAGATGCTTATATGGAATATGGAATGAAATATGGATGCTTCCATTGGCTGTTTCTCTGTCGGTTTGGATGTTGACATGTGTCGGGTAGTCTAGTGGTTAAAACGTTCGCCCGTCACGCCTAAGACCCGGGTTCGATTCTCAACAAGGGCACTTTGCGTGAAGCCCATTTCAGGTGTCCCCTCGCAGAGATATTGCTAGAAGTTTTAAAAGCGGCGTAAAAACATGCCCACTCACTCTTTATGTTTGTATGTACTGATAGAATCTACTTGACAAATTAGAAAGTGGCATAAAAGTATGTGAGTATCGAACGGAATTTCTCTCATCGACTTTAAAATACATTGTATATATATATATGTAGCTCTGATGCTAGGTTTTTTTGTCAAATAAGACAGTGAATGAAACACCCCAAGATATGCATTTTAATTGTTTGCGATTTTTTTATATATCAGATGGAAAGTGTACTTATGTATTCTCTCACGAATAACCACGAAGAATTGTGAATATATAAATTGTAAAGAGGGTTTAGGCGAATAGAACATTATCAATTTGAATGTAAAGCTCATTCAAGTGACACTTGATCCGCATTGACAAGTCGTGTAGTGTACTCGTGTTTGTATATATGTATATATGCGGTCCGACCAAACAGTTTATAGCGCGCGGTACTGTCCAGGGTGCCGGTCGTGTTTGACAGCGTTTATCTAATTTGATTAATCACTCCAGTCGGTTCGTTCAGAGTCGCGTCTGTTGACTGTCCTGCTTTGTAGTGATAGTCGTTAAGATCCCCGACTTCTGTCGTCCGTTAATTGGCTCTCAATGTGTATGTAAGTTATCTGGAGTGTGAAACGCTGGGCGGGAAGACTGGTGATGCGAGCTCCGGACATAATGGAGATACAGCCTATTCAATTCATTGTTCAGCAAACTAGAGATAAAAAAATCAGTCTCCATAGCCCAAAATGGAAATTCAAGGAAGATCGACATGGCACAACCAAATTCAACCCAAAATCCACAAAAATCATACTCTTGTTGAAACGAATAGAAAGTTGAAGTAGCCATCTCACGCCTCAGACACTGTCACACAAAGTGCCATGCCCGTCTTGCAATCAGCCTGAATCCATTGCTCACTTGTGCAAGAATGACAAGACCATGCCCCAGCGCGGGCTCAGTTGAAACAAGAATCTTCTAAAGCCAAGAGATCAAATAGTGAAGGCCAAACTTACTCTGTTTCTGAAGGATGGTCAAGATCTCTAGATAAACAGACCAGCCAAAGATATTCTATCAATTTCCAAAAATCAAAAATAAATCATATCAATACGAAAATAGAAATCTCATCAATGCAAAAGCATAATTCTTATCAATTCTAAAACTTACACAAGATATGTGTACCCTACTCAATCGTGAGAGTGTCTCAAAGAGGGACAGGTCAGCCGAAATCACTGAGGCAGAAGGCGACCTCTTAAACACTTGAAACAACAACAGAAATGCTGAGGTCGTCTTTCTGTGCAGTGAACGCTACTTATGGTGGTGATTGATGGCTTTATATTTGCCTTGTACATTTTCCCATAACGGCTTTGACATTATATTGTGGCAATTGTATGACTGTTGTATTCTTCTCACTTGGTGTCGTCACTGATTTCCTGTGATCCATTCATATAATTGTCACCGTTATTTTGCTTTTCACGCCCACTGGAGCCTGTTTCGGTGGAAAATCGAGACAGGTTATTCTCTGGCGGTGACGTTTTACATTTTCTTTGATGCCGCGGGATTGATTTAAAGAGCAAATGTGGGTTTCAGCTCCCGTATTGTTATGGCAGGGTCATTAAAAGAAGCAACAAAAAATTATTACGATTCGTATTTCCATGAAGCGTCTGTAAAATGTCGTGTCAGTCATAAGCAGAATGCGTGTTGTTACCGTGGATGGTGGGTTGTTTGTTTGGTTTTTTAGGAGACACATATACTGTGTTTTCAATGTAAAGCTAGATTACCTATAGATTTAACTGCGCTAAATTTGAATTTGGAAAGGTGAATATTGTTGAGTGCGGCGTTAAACAACAATTCCCTTTGTAGATTTCTATCGTGTTTTCTGCACGAAATTTATTGCCACACAACCTTTGTAAATTGTAGTAACCGCAACTTTGCAAGCAACACACAATGCATGCGCCAGCCGTAGACTTTTAAGGTCATTGTACCACAGCGAAAACGTGCTGAGTCAGCGAAACCAACTGAATCTAATAATCTATGGCCGAGGCAGATCAAACGGAATGCGTTCATTTACCAGTCAATGTACGATGTCCTGTACACACTCGCTAAACATATTTGTGTAAATATGAACAATCACAATATCAACTTCAATTCTACTCACGGTGCAATCCACACAAAGTTGAGTGTTGTGTGCTAGCTTGATTATGGTTGCTGCCAGGGATCGTGAATATGTTATAATGTCATAAAAATTCCCCAAAATATTCATGATCACTCACTCTTTGTTCGTTGTAGTAAAAAACAACTAATCTTATTATCATCAGATAGGTTTAAACCAGTTTTAATTTTTGGATATATTCCATTTATTTATACAAATAAAAGCGACAAAACCCTTTCGATTGTACGATTCCTACTATATAATGAGAATGTATTCATCAATCACTATCAAATAGCGATGATACCAGGTGTTCGTGAACAGGTGGGCGTGTCCTGCTCCACCGGTGTGTGTTGTTTTTGTCATGCCAACCGTGGCCATGTTTCTTTCTATCCATGTTTCTAGCCACAGAGGGTCGGTGGGGTAGCCTAGTGGTTAAAGCGTTCGCTCGTCACGCCGGGTTCGATTCCCCATATGGGTACAGTGTCTGAAGCCCATTTCTGGAATCACCGAAGTGATATTGCTGGATTATTGCTAAAAGCGGCGTAAAACCATCCTCACTTACCCTAGCAACAGAGTACGCCACGGCCTCACTTTACAAATCATGATGTGGTCCAGAGAAACATATTATTAAGTGGCATTTTAGAGGTATACAGTTTAAAAATGAAGACCCTATAGATGAATCGTATGTAATCAGTTATGTCACAGTCCGTCAGTTGCTGAAAATAAAACGTGACTCACGTGGTACCACGTTCACAAGCACGGGCTGACACGTTCTGTTCATGAACATCTCAGAGTCATGTTTCAACACTTCGTTAGACTCTCCAACGCTATTGGCGTCATGTCGTTAACTTGAGACGTTACATACATCGAACTGAGAAGCCTTCAAATACATTTATTTCTGGATATGAAAAGTTTAAATGATGGCACTTAAGCGTTTGTCAAAGACTTGGACGTGCTCCATTCCTCAAAGGGAGACAATGAAAATATCGATAATGTTCGGTGTAAGAGTTCCGCCTTTGTCGTTTATTGTAAAGTACTGATCTTCGAAAAGGAGTTCGATATTAAATACAAAACAAATCCCCACCCCGCCTGTCATCAATACACTGATCATCGTGTTGTTTATACCTAGCAACAATCAATACCTGTACATGTCAATCAATGACTGACGACCAATCAAATACCGTCAATCAATGACTTGGTCAAAATCCATATGCGTCCGTCAGTGATGCAATGTACAGTGACGCGGGTATATCGACCCGCGGCTGTCCGTTGTTGTGTTGGTTGGATGTACCGTCAAACGTCGTGATCCGTGGAGACACGTTAGATCCCGGGGAGTCGTACATCAAACTAGTCTCACCTCGACAGGGGGGTACTTAATTGTTAATAAGCTAACCGTCGTCCACGGGAAGTACCAGTGCCCCGAGGCTAGACATTTATCTGTTCGTCAACCATACATAAGTGTGTGGGTGTTGTTCCAACTGGTAGTCAATAATAATAATAATAATAATAATAATAATGATGATGATGATGATGATGATGATGATGATGATGATAATAATAATAATAATAATAGTCCGTTTAAATGGCGCTGTTCTCTATGCATAAACATGCTCTAAGACATTTATTATCCCGGTACAATGGATCCCGGTGTGCTCTCAACACTCATTCTCAGCTCCCTGGGGAGTATACAAACCAAGCTGCCAGTTAGAGAACGAACGAACGAACGAACGAAAGAGCGAATGAAACAATGGTATACATCTTAAACAACCTTAAAAAAAGTTTCCTGAAGCTAAACAAGCAGCTAAGAATGTTGCACATTATGTGTACATGTACGTTATAATATCAAAGAGGAACTCGTTAAAGATTTACAAAATCTCTTCACATTCATTCCCGAATGATTTTTAAACGTTGCCGGATATATACACAAAGAAAAAAGTTGAGCACTCCCGTATATTTTACAATGAAGAAACCAGTGCTGACATTCAAACAGTGACGTCATGAAATCGGATGAATGGATGTTATCTGCATGAAATTAACGTTAACGGGAAAAAGAAAAAAATAGACGACAGTAAAGTTGAGACTTTAATCGCACAAAGGGTGGTACTGTATTTGACCAAAAACAATAAGCACGACATGGATGAAACTAACGAGTCCAGAAAACAATGCACGGTTATCGCTGATGAAGAACAATGTCATTTTGAGTCAGAAGATACCAACCTGTAAATAACGTGTATAAACATCACAGCCCTGAGGGCTGTCCCATGTAAGGCGCCTGGTGAGCTGACGGGGCAATTGTTGTCCCAATGAAAAGCTGCAGCCAAATATACCCGAGTATGTACCATCCTCCCGAGGCAAGGGCGATGACTGATCATAAAAGTCCAGTTTCCACCCTTGCCGAACTAGGCTGGTTTTTCAATGCTCGATCGTATCGCCGACAGTGGCTATTTCGAGTTATGTCCCTTCTTTGTCCCTCCTATTGACCAACCAGATTCCACCGCTCATATCACTTGCAATTGCTTCAAACAAAATGGCGGCGCCATGTCAAGACGATTTTATCGATAATCAAGATCTATATTGTAATGAAAAGGACCTTACTCCGAGGAGAACATAAATTACTTGAGCACCTTGATTAAAAACATGAAAAGATTTGCAAAATATCTTTCGATGCCCAGTTAGCGGTACACATGCCTTGCAAATCCTTCAGTTGACTGAAATCAATGTTGCTTTCGAACCGGATGTCCAGTTCGTTACGCGAATTTGATTGAACTATGCATAGACTCGTAAGTCCAGGCAAAATGTAACTCCGGAATTCCAGCCTGGTCTTTACTGGTCAACTGGTCTTTACTAGTCAGTTAACGCCCTTGCCTTGGGTAGATGGTGGGTACTGGAGGATCTATTTTCTTAATGCCGGCCAAGGATGTCTCATAACTGCTCCAGTGGGTTTAAACTCGAACTCACGGCAGGCAGTGTGAATGTCATGACAGCGTTACTCTGGTGGAGGAAAGCTGGTGTAGATGGAACGATAGGGTCTTGGCGCAATGGGGCACTACAGGTGGTCCCATGAGTGAGTGAGTGAGTTGGGTTTTACGCCGCTTTTAACAGTATTCCAGTTATATCAGGGCATGTCAGCTTAATGTGGGAGGAAAGCCCGAAGTGATGCAGGTCTCAGACGTCTACCACTTCAGTGAAACCCACGAGCACGGGTATGGTGCTGACAAACCTAGAAACATAATCGGGGCGAATCGGGATTCGAACCCACAAACATAGGTTTGTGGCGTGCCCAAGGGACGCTACTCTGCACAGCGAATCGCGGCGCCTTAGACGTCTGGGCCATCCGTGCCCCCGGTGGTCCCATGAAGCTACGGATGTTAAGGATGCACTGAGAGATGGTCCTACACGGTGTACATAACTTTTTGTCTTTGTGTGATATATTGACCACATCCATTTTGTTATGCTTGATAATGCAGGTTAGGATTGGTGACTGTGTTAAGCCCCTTAATGTTAACGTTGTTATATACCAGACAGGCTGCCATACATACCACCACTGCCACCCACAACACAAAGAGATTAATTATATGGAAGACTTATGTTCCGCATCGAATACATCGTTGCATTCATTGTATACCAGACATAAAAGTGGCAAACCCCTTTCTGTAACAATAAGGAATATCTGCGAGAAGTACATCATGACTTCAGCAATCCATAGCGTTCAGGCGTACTAAGGAACAACTTTGTGTGACGTAATGCTACTGAATCTTTAATGTTTGATACATCGTTGTGTGACGCCAAACTAATGGTATTCTGTCTTCATCGAGTCGAAAAACATCCATGCGATTATCTCCGTACAGAAAGAGTCGTTGATGATGCTGTTTGAAGATGATGCAGTAATCCAGGCACCATGGGGGGGGGGGGGGGGGTTGGAGGGGGGATGATTACACTGAACAAGAATTAGCAACCAGACTTAGAACCTGTCAGCCGCCCTTCGTCGGACGGCGAGAGAGATGCAACAACGTACATGCATATACGTATATAACATTGTAAAGTTCACAAGACGATCAACAGAAATTGCAGAAGAATTATCGGATTATACTATGTAACCTACTGTGAGAAAAATATGGTGTACTGATGGAAAGTATGCGTTACTGAATTCTAGAAACCCCAAACCCTGTCTATATTAATAAGACATCTCTGCTGACAGCCGAATCTATTGTGTGATTCCGACTATGTCATGAGTACATGATTATGTATCACTATCAAATAGAAGAGGTGAGCATGTATTACCCCACCGGTGGCACATGTCACAAACACATACAAAGGCAAGTCAATTGTTCATAGGAACTTAAGGTGCAATTCAGTTTGGATATGGTACCAAGATCGCACGGGATGTGTTGATTGTAAAATTAAGTAATGGACACCAACATATGGAATGAAATACGTAGATTGAAGCACGATTCAGCGATAAATGTCAACATTGTGAAACAATAACGATTATGAAAATTATTATGACAACCAAACTGGCCCGAGTGTTTTCAGTACGTGGTTTGTCGCAGAACACAGACTCACAGCACGGCATGTTATGTAAATTTATTAACAACTGAACCAACAATAATATTATCTGTTATGAGCAATGACACGCACATCTTGACACTGACATTTGAACAGTTACAGATCAATAACACGTGTTATTTTACCTGGTTTCTCATTATCAGCCTCATAATGCAAACATAGCTGACATTCGATATAATGACAAAGATAGTGTTGGTTAAATGTTAAAAACCGTTAATTTACAGTGGGTAAATATTTCGCAATCGATATCCCACCATGACTTTGAAAAATAGTCGATCCTAAATGATCAATCAGAGGTTCAATTAATGATAATAACCTCTGATTAAACAGCTGAAATGACGGAATATTATACACATTCACAATATATATATATATATATATATATATATATATATATATATATATATATATATATATATATATATATATATATATATATATATATATATATATATTGCACATGAATAATCGGAGTATACTATGATAAATATACTGTATATATATGCAGTAAACTACGGCTATTACGAACTCAAAGGGACCATAAATTTTAAGTCGATATTGCTGTAGTTCGTTATAAGCATATATACAGCACATACACGTATACAGCAAATGGTCGGGACCAAAAAACAGTTCGTAATATCCGTCAGTTCGTTTTATGCGTGTTCTGCATAAACGTAGTTTACTGTAGTTTTTACTTTCTATCTAAATATGAGCAAGAAATTATGATATGTACAATTATAGGTTATGAAAAGGAGATGTCAGACTCTTACAGTATTCAAACTATGTGTAACAGTATATACAGCGCAGCACGTGCGGTTGTAAATTCAATTTGGTGCCGTCAAATCTGTCACTGAAATCTCTGAAATGGACTGTCTTCTGGCCTTCACTTTAAGGGTGTGTTACATGATGTTTTTACATGATGTATTTCAAAAACATAAGGACAAGATACACAAGGTCTTAAATGACAATATAAACTTTAAATTGTTAATAAAGTGGGTAAAATATCTAAATAAGTATCACGTATTATTTTACTGACACACCATTCGCGTTAGTGTATTTTTTACAAAACTAAAAAAACACTCCTTAAAGATTCAGGACTGACGTACAACAGATTCAGACGCAGGATCAGCTTCAAATTTACTGAACTGATGGAGAACTTTACTGATTTACCTCATGATCCGTTTCGACTGACAGTTATATCACTTGGAAAACACAGATGTGAGGGGAAATGGGGTTTAACGTTGCGTTCGAGATTATTGCACTTATATAGCGACGTGCATGCACGTGTGTGTGTGTGTGTGTGTCTACTTGTACTAGTTCGGACAAATGCCGATTTTATAGTGCTAGCTCACTGAGATACCATGCCATAGTTTAACATGAATACCCCACTCAGACACAGAACACTGACTCCGAGCGACCAGTCCTTGTTTTAGCCCCCTAATGCCAAGCACCAGGCAGGGTATCAACAATTACCATCTTTTAAAGTCATATGGTATAACGCGGCCAGGGATCGAACCCCGGACCTTCCGCTCTTCGGGCGGACGCTTTTTCACCAGACCACGGAAACGATCGGGTCACAATAGAACATGAATTATGATCAGAATACTAAAGATTGAGAATGTGCGAATGATTGTGTACAAAGGACCTTCGCGTGGTTCTTCTTCACAAACGGTATAATGGCCGGATTGCGTTATTGCCAGGTATAAACACAATATAAACACAATCCGGGGTATGCTCTGATCAATTTCAGCAGTTCGCCCCAGGCGTGGATTAACACACTGTTCCATGGATCCGCATGTACTGGATTCTGATTTTCGCGTTACCCGTTCGACACCCTTGGTTGATTCATGTCATCGTATCCCAATTGCGTGGATCGATGCTCATGACATCAATCACTGGATTGTCTGGTCCATACTCGATTATTTACAGACCGCCGTCATATAGCTGGAATATTTGCAGCGTTAAACAACAAACAAACATTATTTTTAATGATTTGATTACAGCTGTGTCATTGTTGACAGCATCGTAAAATAACATTCACAAACAAACTCACACAATGAGTACATGTAAGATAAACACTATTTAAAACATCTCCAGTGATTTTAGTTTCGGGAAATCATCCCCTTTACCAATATCAAATACGAAATTTTGAAACTGTTGAATTTATTATATTGCGTACATGTTCCACTCAAAAGAAGTAAAGAGCCACCCGATTCTTTTATATTACAATCGTTAATCTGTCAGACACATGGAAAAGTCTGGTGGTCCTTACTTCTTTTGAGTAGTATATTACATATCCACAGAATCCCTATAAACCTAATTTTATGTAAGTGTCACATCACTGGCAAGTAGGTGTAATTTATTAAAAACAAAAGCGAGAAAAAACATTTCTATAACAATAAGAAATATACGCGATTAAAGAAAAATATATTGATGTATGGATGTTCTTTGTACTTAAATATATTTCAATTAATCCATACTAGATAAATATAATGTATGAAATATGATACACTGGCAAGTAGGTGTAATTAATTAAAAACAAAAGCGAGGAAAAACATTTCTATAACAATAAGAAATATCCGCGATTAAAGAAAAATATATTGATGCATGGATGTACTTTGTACTTAAATATATTTCAATTAAGCCATACAAGATAAATGTTATGAATGAAATATGATACATAAGAATTTCTTTGTTTTATGCTTCCTTTCACAAATATTGTTAAATCTATCATGGATTTCTGCACTAAATGAATTTTTTGTCACAGAATAAAGATGGATATAGATTAACTGTTTAAACAAACCACCTGTGCTGGAAGTGTTCACAACACTGCATCAACATCAAACAACGTCTAGTCAGGATATTCTCAAAGAAGATCTCGCGGGACCAGAGAATTAAGTCAAACGCAAACAGAGACTGAAAGACACAAAAGAGCAGTCGAAGCCACTCTCACATCAATATTGATCATGTTTCTGCCATTATTGATTCCATGCCCCAGTTATGATAAGTATTAATCAATAGTTCTTGAACACAATACAACATTTTGTTGCAAATATATCGAGATACATATTCATGTAAAACTCAAGGGGGACATTGTTAAACGTAAGCTGTTTTTGTTTAGAAGCATCCTGAATAATGCCACTTTAATTTGCGACCAGATACCCTTTCATGTCCGCAAAACAACGAAGGGAGATAACTGTTAGTTAATCTCAAATCATGCTCATCACTTTTGGTAACACGAATAGTACCCGTTCAAAGACAACCTGTTTGCGATAATTTCTTTCGAAAAGGGAGGTAACTGCGAATAGTAAGAACAGTTTCTTTTACGCATGATAACCGTTGTCACGCACTGTCATGAATTCGTAATAAAGGTACCTTCGTTGCTAACGCCGGAAATATCATTTGGAACACACACATCTCGCCCTGTATCGCGTTGGCTTTAATTATTATTGAATGGAATTTTAAGTTGGTCGGCAAGCACTTTCGGCGTCATTAATTCCCGTCAATGTCCGAGCCAGGGTTTTATCTCAGACCACGAATTGCACGCCTTGCACGTGCACGTCTTGTTGCCAGGCGGTGGAGGAACAGAGTCATGGCCCAGAATTCTGCCAAGACGTTTAAGATAGAGCCAAATGTAAGTAACCCAATCGATTATTTGTCCATGGAACAATACTGTTATTGTTTTTTATGTACTTTCACGTCTAATAACGTATTGAAAATAATTGTTACTTAACAAATATGATCAGATACTAACGTCAATTTAATTCAAAACACTCTTATGATTCATATTGACCGTATGTATTTTCATCATTTTCACTTTTAATTTCAAGTTAACCGATACCCTCTCTTATTTACCGTTTTGTGATAATACAATTATTAGTATTTATGCAGGTAAACATTCTTACCGAACGAAAGTAGTATATACAGACAAAAGATAACAGATTTTTTTCTTTTCTTTTAACGGAGGAAATTATCATTGATATATCTAGGTACAAGATAGCTGTTCATGATATTATAACGTAGTTTCTTATGTTTAGAAAGCTGTTAATTATACGTTATGATATGTCAGGTTAAAGCACAGATATGATCATGATAAGTTCCTTCAGTATTTACCTTATTGTGTGATTTTCCGATAATAATCACCGACACAGATTGTTCACAATACTAAATGAACAGACAAATTGTTGGTTTTTGTGAAGGTGAAAACACGGACGGAGAAACCTATTTACTTTCAAAATAGCCCCGCTTCATTAGATTAGCACAGCTTGTTGTTTAGTTGAGGCAATTAACGACACACTTAATCAATCTCCGCCATCGTTTTCATCAAATATTAACATTTGTTTAAAGGGGAAGTTCGGACAAACACGTACGTGACTTCACAAACTATGTACTGACATGTAGCACATGGTTTGTCATCTATCGAAATATCATCTCAACTTCATTTGGTTTTCCGTGACTGATCGTAGTTTTATATTTCACGATCCGTGAAAAGAAATTCTCTCTGATATGTGGTCTAAATTAACAGCATGTTTCTTTTTGAACATGTAATGTTTTTGATATATTTAATAGTGCCAACTTACCTACTTGTCTAATAACGTCATTCTCAAGCACATTGACGTGTTCTAAATACAATGCTACTACTGGAAGAACTCAAGCACTTCCACATTATGTCACTGGCCTTGGAAACAAGTGCTGGAATGAAATTACAAACAAACTCAGATTAACGAATAAAATCTGCTGGAACAACCATCTGACAATTAGATTTTGTTTGTTTGTTGTTTGACGCCGTACTCAGCAATATTCCAGCTATATGACGGCGGTATGTAAATAATCGAGTCTGCATGGGTTGCTGAAGACCTTTTCTACCCTGGATCTTCACGGGTCGCTGACAATAAGAAGTCATTTCCAGTTGAAATTTGATTTTATTCGCAACCGCCAGTGATGTTTTCATCCCAAAACAATAATTTTAAGTATGGAGCTGCAGAGTTCCTACGACGATTTCAGGTGACAATGTCTGGATATACCAGTACATATCATTTGGGGTCGCAACTTGACACCCGCAGTTTGACGGTTCATTAGTGAGTAAACCCTCCACATACCCGGATGGCGGCCTCCACCCTGCGTCTCACAACACTTCCCACATTCACAAGAAATCTCTGCCGAAAGCAGAGTCGATTGTAGACTCCGACAATATCAGGAGCATGTGTTTATGAAGCACTGGCAAAAAAACATGATACCAGGTGCTCGCGAAAAAGTGAGCAAATCTTGCCCCATCTGTGGCACCAGTCACCAACACATGCAAAGGAAAGACAATTGTTCACCTGAAAAACCACACGGGACCATGAGGTACAAGTCAAAAAAGGGAATTGCAACGGACATCATATTCGACACTAATGCGTCAGATTTGGAAATGTCCTCAACATGTCTACCATAAAACCCTTTGAAAGCTTTAGCAAGGCTGTAACCTTGATCAAACAACATTTGGGCTAGATGAGTAAGACGCTATTTAAAATCGTGGTAGAAAGAGCATGCTCGATTGTACTGAAACTGCAGGACTAGTGCTCGACATAAAGGGAAAAGTCACTATTGGAAAGTGGAAGACATCCTTTGTGCCATACAGTCTTGTGGAGCGTGTTTTGTCACTCTGATCCACACATGAAACAGATGAGGTGGCCTCACTGGTCTCCTGTATTTCTATTTTAGGTGAGTAAACCAGTGGAAGGACATTGGCTATTTGATGATAATACCTTGGACGATAGATATATAACGAAGAACGTATTCTTACACGTGGAGAACACAAATACTTTAATTCAAAATAATATAAAATATCAGAGATAAAAAGTCTCGATTCTCCGCCGTTGGGTGTAAAAGGCAAAATTGGTGAAAAGTTTATGAATGGCTCACTGAAAATCAGTGATGACGAATGCCGTTCTCGAAAAGGCAATGCATATCCCGTTCTACCGGTAGCAGCCACGGTTTATTGGGGAAATGAAATGTGTCGGTTACATCGTGACCTTAGCCATACTGCCCAGCTACCTTGACGTTTCCATTGGGTGCCTTGAGCTTACAGTCAATATACTGTCAATATTTCATGCGCCTACATTGATTAGACTATCCCTTGGAAACACAAAGAACTGCATGGTAGAATTGATACTGATGCCACATCGTTTCCTTCATGCAGTAATTGAGGCCCTCATTCATATATGTTTGTTTGTTTGTTTTTTATCTCGGAAAGGTAGGCCATTTACTTAAGCATTTCTTAAAAAAACTGACTCTTAATATTTACAAGATACTCGTGATAATTTAATCTTAATTTTACGTTCCAATGTCGATTTGAGGACTTCATTCATACCTGAGTTATGTTCATAAACAGAAGCCCAGTCCTTGATAATTACATTAACTTCTCGATAAGGATAAACACATTGTAAAACTACTTTGAATAAGAGCCACTTAAAGCCTTACACGAGTCGCCCATCACAGAACCTCGCTGACAGGCATAGTGAAAGCAATGGCCTTTTCTCTCAACTGGTTTCATAGGATGATCTGTGTGTTTCATCAATGACTACGATGGATAGCCTCAAGGGAAAAATAATGTCGACCCGTCTTGAAAGGAATGATGTACTTTGTCTCAGCAAATATATTACTTGTATCAGCACAGTATTACAGCTAATGTGTTAACTCGGGCCTTGAACAATGCTTTTACTTACCGTTGTCTGTAAGAGGTATATAAAACGTATTAAACACTTCAAACAGTTTCTTGATTTAGTATAATATAGTTGTAGTTGATGTTGATTAATACACACATGTCCTTAATAAAGTCGGAATCGGACAACTGACTCTAGTTTTAGCAGATATTTCTGATGATGGTTTCAAATGGAAACAGTTTTTGTTGGTTTTACTTCATTATCCCACCACAATAGCATCTGATTGACATATATATCTTCAGGAGGAGGAGTTCTATGAACAGCCATCAAATGTAAGTACTGGCCACACCCTGCATGTTGATGTTGCATGTGTCCCAGTATGCCATGTGTCCCAGTATGCCATGTGTCCCAGTATGCCACGTGTCCCAGTATGACATGTGTCCCAGTATGCCATGTGTCCTATGCAGTATGCAATGCTCATGTTCCTCTTTCTTCATGCGTGTCTTTCCTTGAAACGAAAGAATATACCTGAAATATAGGATACTGTGATGTGCTAGTAAGAACATGTTCAAAGTACTGAAGAAACAATACTGAATTAAAACATTCAGTATTGATGAGTTAGTAAGTTTAATTTAGTTTTGTAAACAAAGTTGTTACAATTATATATAAATGGCGGTAGATGACGCATGATACTATCAAGAGCGGATTTACATGCCAGAGCTTCTTTAACGAATTTAGCACATTTATTAAGGATTGATACATTAATAATTTTTTAATTTACAAATATTTGATGAAAAATCCCAATTCGGTATGTACTTATTTCTCAATGATACATATGCCTCGCAATGAAATAGCGACACGTTTCAATCAGTATAATTGCTTATAGAATGGGTTTATACTGTAATCAAAGCTATATAGCTCTGATCCGTGTCCAATATTGACATCAATCTTCATTGCAAACGCGTTGTTGAGAACAGCTCTTGGGACGTGCAAGTGAGATGTGTGAAAAGTTCATCCGGAAAAGGGAGCGTCCTATGTCCAACAATTTCACACCAAAATCCAGAATGAAGGTCCGGATTAGACAGACTGAACTTGCTGAATAATTAAAGTAGTAAACTGAGGACGGTGAATTTGATCCGGTATTGACAGAAATCAAGATCAGAATCCGGTTCAGACAGATTTCAGTTCCGGTTTGCATTTTACACTTTTATTATATTGTAAATTTATAGTAAGTGAACATGGTTGCCTTGCTCGTGTCATACATACATGTGAAATAGAGGCATGTATTACATCCATTGTGTATTTCTGACGTAATCGAGAAAATGAAACTAAAAATCTTGATATTCCACAACCTTTCAAATGGCTTTCATAATTGTATGGCTATTTTCTTTGCAATCGCATAGCTGTAAGGAAAGTCCTTATGTGCTGAGAAGAGCAAAGAACTAAAGCATCAAAGTAATTTATAATAACGCTCATCGTTGGCAGTGCTTTAGATTTAACGATGTGGTGCATGGCCGACACATCTACAGGCGCGGCAGACAGTCATAGATACAAATTGTGTAAAATCTACCATTTAATGAGCCTTCAATTGTTTTACGTGCCCAGAGTCAAGATGTCACTACTCCAGGAGAGGTGAGGTCAGACTTACCTTAACACATGCATCATTAACTAGCTGTTGTACAGACTGCATGCGTCTGCATGATACTGTGACATCGGGAAACTGCATGCAACCAAACCATGCACATGTATGCATGCACAGAATGCTACATGACACAAATGCATGCATGGTTATGGTGTTAAGGCTTTTACACATGTATAAAACACATCGTAATGCACAGTTCAAAACAAGTTAGAGATCATGAATATATTGCGGATACAATCTTTTAAGTTGTGCCCTCAGTCTTTACCCAAAATTATTCATGATCCCTAACGTTTTTGTTCAGTATGTGACGAGCAAGGTGGTTCATACAAGTGATGATGCTATTCCTAACCCACTGCCATCTTTATAGATATCCTGCATGCCAGCTTGGCTTGATTTCGACCTAGTGTAGACATATACTACTCAAAAAAGGTTAAGGATCATCCGATTGCTTCATGTTACAATAGTTTATCTGTTAAGGTAAGACAGATTAACTATGATAGTATAGAAGAATCCGTAGTCCTTACCCTTTTGACTAGTATAGCTTGCTTAGTTTTAGTGCATGATTTAGTATTCAGAAGTAAACTGTATCCCATCTTCAGAAGTTTGTGTCAAGGTTACAGATATATTGATTTCTCAAGACACGACAGCTTATATCGTAGTATGTTTGTTTACGGTAACCTATAAGATGCATGACATGTATTATTTATATACAATGTTAACAGTGTGAATAGGAAACATACGTTAAGTACAGGTGGTAGTTGTATTTTATTGAGCGGGTTGTGTGGGCAAAGGCACAGAATCCACTGCTGACCCGAAAACGATGCATCAATCAACAACAGTTATTTATTAGACAACTGGTATGGCACAAAACAGCGAGTATTGTGTAAAGTATATTAACTTTATTGTGTTATAGGTATCCTGATTATGTTAGGTGAATGTAGATTGCGTTTCGTGATAGTCTTTTTATCAGTAGTTTTTTTTCAAAAGATTAAAAGGAAATTCAAAAGTTAACAAAAGCGTACTGGTTAGCTATTTATATATGAACTAAATATGCTTGCTATTTTATCCTCATTTATGTTGTTCTGTACATATTTGTTGATTTGCTTTTGGGTACGACATGAACAACGCCATTATCCCAAGAAAAGAAAAGAAGTTCACTTTGCATCACGAAGGTGTTGTTTCACCAGATTCAGAACAATGAAACAATTTCACGGAGTGTATAAAATTGAATCAAATTCGAATTGTAATCGAGGAATACAAAACAAATGACGCTTTATAGAGTCAGTAACAATGTACAACAACTATTATTTGGTGGTTTACCCATGAGGAGAAAGCTAACCAGATTTATGACATGATGGTGGATGTCTGTAACCAAGAATACATGCACGTCTCTTATACGGTCTTGTCCACACATAGGTATTCCGTATGTAAAATCTAACTGGCCGTTCTACTTTTTAATATATTTTTGTCAAATTGCATGGATTATTTTTATATTTATACAGCTTTGAACAGATTTGTATTGCTTTTGTTCTTAGAAGTGATCAGAAAGTATATCATAGTATATTAAAACAACTGCCTATTTGGATTTTATTAATGTCTTTTACTGTCTCCCGATTCACCAAGGAAAATCTGTACGAGGACATTCAACGACAAGTAAGTACAAGTTGTATTGTATCTGTTTTTTGAGAGGTTATGCGTCGTGTAATCGCGATCGCCTCCGTGGTCTAGTGGTGGAGCGTCCACCCGGAGAGCGGAACCCCGGTCGCGTCATACCAAAAGACGTCAAAAGATGGTAATTGTTGCCACCCTAAATGTTTCATTTGTTGGCAGCGTGGACATAAACTGACGGGTGAAAACAAATTACTAAGTTATTCCAAACGAAATCTTTTGATTTTGAAGTTCCGTCATCATGTGATTTGACGGTTTATGACGTCACGGGCACAGTTAGACAGTGGGGTTAAGTGTTCAGTATTCTAGAAAGTAGTTAGTGTTCTGATACACAATGAAATTACATTGAAGGAGAGAAATCACACAGACGAGCCAATAACGCGTACGTCCTCTATTGGAACGTAAACATGCAATGAGTGGACGTCGAACTGAGAACGTCCGACGTCGGATGAGGGCTGCTGAAATCAAGCGTCATTCCTCAACCAGTGTCTGAGCAGTGTCATTCCTCAACCAGTGTCTGAGTAGTGTCATTCCTCAACCAGTGCCTGAGCAGTGTCATTCCTCAACCAGTGTCTGAGCAGTGTCATTCCTCAACCAGTGTCTGAGTAGTGTCATTCCTCAACCAGTGCCTGAGCAGTGTCATCCCTCAACCAGTGTCTGAGCAGTGTCATCCCTCAACCAGTGTCTGAGCAGTGTCATTCCTCAACCAGTGTCTGAGCAGTGTCATTCCTCAACCAGTGTCTTAGCAGTGTCATTCCTCAACCAGTGTCTGAGCAGTGTCATTACTCAACCAGTGTCTGAGCAGTGTCATTCCGGCTCTGCGTCCGAATGCCATGCATTCATGCACTCAATCTCTTTGACACGGTCAGTCTGCTGACTGGACGACCAAGGGCCGTTGCAGATGATGACGTTGCCGTCAAGAATCTGTTGCTAAGGTGCAAAACCCGAAGGTAGTGGTCCTCGTCGGGCCCCACAGGCGATCTACCGCTCCTAAGCCTGTCCCTTGTATTGCTAGTTTGTCGGAAACGCGTCTTCAATCTTGCTGATTGTGTGCGCGCCTAAGATTGTTGCCACATGGCTATTGATAGCCCCATCTGTTTGACACAATGCCCCTCTCTCTCTCGTGTCATAATCTTGGCAGTGTTGTGATTGTTGTCATTTTTTGCAGTTCCCGATGCTAAATGTCGATGTTACGGTTCTTTTATGCCCTTATACCAATTGGAGATCGGTCTGCGCGTGAATTACATTTTTATCGTTTACACTATTTTTTTCGGTATTTGAGCAATAACATTTGACAATTTCACAAACGGCCATGTTGGCTGCGTTTGGTTAAAACATATTTTAATAAACACCTCTATATAAAATACAGCAATTTATTGAAAGATTTGACATTTGACGATAATGTGGTATCGTTTCGTTCGCCCGTCGGTTTGCATATGTTCAAACTGATGTTCCTGATGTTGCATATCGAAGCTCCATCGTGTCAAACGTTGAACCCGAATAAACGATACAAATCTTTTGTTGCCCATTAACACAGAGATCTACAGTAAGGTAGTGTCTAATTATCACACATTGATTTTCTATTAAGTACACAGTATTACTGCTTTCTTTAAGGATTCAACGGAGAAAGAGCTGGAACGTCTAGAAGATGTGAGTTCTTCAATTACATAATATTGTACGCAGTTCGGGATTCATTATACTGATTCTTATTGTAATATCTGAATATAGAATATCATCACTTTGATGTTCTTCGACATTGTTTGCGTGACCTCAATTACAGAGGAATGTGTATCACTTTAAGTCAGTCCAATCCTTCACTATTGCCATTTAATGTTCGTAAATCAAACATAACGTACTACCCGAGCAGAGACCATGTGTTCTGAAGGTTACTCACACCTACAAGGTCATGCATGTTTTACACGTACAACCACAATGGGGTTCCTGGTTAGAATGGCTCCCTGCAAGGAGGCGAGTTGGTGGATCGGGTGGCCGGGTTCGGAGACTTGTCTGTCATCGTACCCCGGGAATATGACTACAGTAAACTACGGTTCCAACGAACTCAAATGGACCACTAAATTTAGTTCGTTATAAGCGTAGTTCGTTATAAGCATATATCCAACAACTATACAGTAAATGACAGGGACCAAAAATTAAGTTCGTTATATCCGTCAGTTTGTTATAAGCGTGTTCGTTATAAATGTATTTTACTGTATTGAAGTGTGTAAATAGTTATTTTTTCTCAATTTGTAAAAACTACATTGGCATCAAAATGTATTTCTGTCCTTGATGTGAACGTCATGCGACATTCTCTCACTGTTTCTCCTTTTTCTTAACCTATTAATCTAGACTTTCGAGGAAAAACGACAGTCTGCATATGTAAGTATACTTTGATGAAATAAAGGGAAAGCAATGGTGGCCACAGCGTACAGTAGCGGACAGGTCACAACTCAATTGAAAGCTGGCGGGGTAGAGTAGGTGGATTGGTTTCGTCACTCATGAGAGTTTCTAGACCTTCGGTCATGCTCCGTGACTTCCTACTATATTTGTCTCTGTTATAGCAGAGTAGGAAATGGGTACCCGGTAGTATGAGCTGTGAATACAAACTTCCAAGTGTAGGACATGCAGCTTAGTCTGTATATTCCCTAGGGAGCTGAGAATGAGATGGATTACACACTAATACGTTGTGTAATAAGTTGCTTACTATCATCATTACATCTGGTGTATTGGTTAGTATACTTGATAAACAATGTATTAAAAGGTGACATCAAATATTCCCGTCCATGTCAATTTATTTCTTTAGTGGTGTGTTGAAAAGGAAATGGACAAAATATTGATATTTAGGGGACTTCAGGCGTACAATGCAAAAATGTGACAATGCTATTCTGACATGCGGTCTGTGGGGAAAGACGTAAACACACTTACATTGAAAGGGTTCATTCCAGACACTTGCTATTAGTCCATATAAGATATTCACAGTGAGAAGCATCCACGTTAAAAGCAGTAGTTTTTTATTGTGTTTGGAATGAATACTGTCAACGGATATAAATAATTTCTGTGAAGTTTGAAAGGGATCTAGCATCATCAATGGTTATTTCAGCTCTGAACTTGAATATAAAAGGTGATTATGAGGACCTACGAAGGCTTCCCGCAAAATATAGTACATCGATATTGTCTTTACATTTTCTGATCTTTCATTTCTCTCTATTCGTGGTATCAGACAGCTGAGAAGGAAAATACCAAATCTGTAAGTATTATCACGTAGAATGTAAAATGTATCTCACGTTATAGCTTTCCTACCCTGTAGACCACAAGATCGAAACAAGAAGGTACTTGATCAATGAACAGGTGTCATCCACAGAGATGATAGCGACGGACGAGGGGGCACGGGCGGCCCAGTCGTCTAAAGCGCCGGGATTCGCTGTGTTGAGTTGCGTCCCTTGGGCACGCCAGAAACCTATGATTGTGGGTTCGAATCCCGATTCGCCTCGATTATGTTTCTAGGTTTGTCAGCACCATAGCCGTGCTCGTGGGTTTCACCGAAGTGGTAAACGTCTGAGACCTGCATAACTTCGGGCTTTCCTCCCACATTAAGCTAACAAGCCGTGATATAACTGGAATACTGTTAAAAGCGGCGTTAAACCCAACCCAACTCACTCAGTGACGAACGTGCATCAAACGTTTCCATTTCATATATAGTATACGTCTCATAGAACATACACGTGGTAGGTCTTCTTGGTAGGACTTTGTAGTTGTATGTGGCATATGAATGGTAGATTGTAATATAATAAACAAATCTACATGTAATGTTAAGGAACACCGGATTCTTTCATATTACTACTATAACAGTGGATCTGTCATGGCATCTGCAGCAATCTGAAAGAATCGAGTAGTACAATAAAACCTCTTGAACACTTGAGTAGTCGTTAACTTTCTTAGTGAACTATAAAACTAGATCGGAGAATATTAAAATGTTACGGTTTAAGATAGTTTAAGGTACAGCAACTAAGAACCAGAACAATGAATCTTCTACTGATGACGTCAAAGTGGGAATGACGTTATCTTTGGTGTGATGTCATAAACAATGTGATGTACATTTGTATTACGACAATACAACCTGTTACAGAATAGACCTACCACAGATCTGAGTCCTACATAGAGATTACTTTCATCGCGCGTCAGAGTTAGTTTAAACCGTAGTGGCTTCAGTAATCTTTAAACTTTATGGAGAAGAATCAGCGGGTTGGTATGGCTACACAGTAGCTACATTGTACAAGGTTTTCAGTGTTGTTAAAGTCATAGCGCAGAGCATCCTGTCATGCATCGTGTGTACTTCAGTCATCCTTTGCAAATATCTGACATGAACGCCAGAGAATAACCAGTCTCGATTATCCACCTGGCGTTAAAGTAGCGGCAAATATTACCTGAATCGATCTCTGAAAATCACTTATGACACTAGGTGTTCTCGAAAAGGATAAACATGTCCTGCCCAACTAAGTTCATTGCGTCTGGTTTCTGTTTCTTTGTAACATTGCCAAAGCCACACTTGACAAATAATGAATAATGGCATCATTTTCTTCCAAGGTATATTATTTTCCTTAGACCAAATGTAGGAAGTTTGACAAAGATGGCCCATTCTTTCTTTGTGTTGATCAGAAATTAATCAGTCATAGAATCGCATCATTTGGTGATTTATGCGAACACATTAAATATTAGTTATACATGTATTATGATCATGGAATAACACGTCAACTTCTTAATATGCCATGCCTTTGTTATGATTATTTCGTAGTCCGCTGGAGATGATTGACGCTGCACAAAAGTGTTTGCCTAACAACTGGATCTGGATGATATAATTGAGATTACTTAGAGTTACTATGATAAACTCGTGCATGGAGGTGTTTATAACAAACAGGAGAGGGTGCAGTGTTTCACTCCGACATCAGCGTCTGTCTGCGGAGCAGTCAAGGGCAGGTTTTGAGTAAGCAGGAAGCGATCATACTGTTAGTTCATCAGCTTTTAAGAAAGAACTTCATGACACAAAATTAATGTTGCCTTTTTGCGTTAGCAGCTGAATATGTGAACAAGTAATTATGAATATAATGTTGTGTGTTCCCCCTTCTAGACAAGAGAGAAGAAACAGCGTACGACATCTGTAAGTATAATTGTGAAAAATCCAATGTTATCCTTTGTTGTATATCATTAAAATGGTCTCTTTGATGTATCCATTTTGATTCTGTACACAGCCGTGGCCAATGTTTTCACTCATCCCCATATTCCCCATCTTCTACCCATGTTAACAGTTACAAGTGTGAACCGTTGTGTGGTAAACGGGCGGTAGGGTAGCCTGATGGTTAAATCGTTCGCTGGTCACGCTGAAGACCCGGGTTCGATTCCCCACATGGGTACAATGTGTGAAGCCCATTTCTGATGTCTCCCGCTGTGATATCAGTGGAATATTGATTCAGGCGGTGTAAAACCATACTCACTCACTCTGTGGTACACGTTCACTGACAGATTGTTAGAACCCTATGTATTCCGACACGATATTGCTTGTTACCAAATTGTAACAAACAATCTCTGTCGTTGTGACGTCAAATGATGTGGAAACTTCTTAACGTGGCACTAAACCCTGCTATTCTATTTAGAAACTGGCACTTAAGTTTAAGGACGTCATTTGCAAACATATATGAAAGTATAAATGTCATGAAAATCCGGTTATAAAAGCTAGGCTTATGCCCAGACGCCTTCCAAAACATGGTATATCTACGTGAGAATACATACATGCAGCGAAATAGTATCTGATGCAAAACAAACGCCATGCTCATTGGAGAAATGTTTCAGATAGCTCAGACCCGCACATCACTGAGTGTCGGCTGAAATGTATTTTTAATTCACTTTCATTATAAATTCATAATGATCCATAGGTTTTGTACCTGTCTTATGATCTGACGTCAAAATATGCTCAACTCGTTAATTAGAAAGTTGTGCAATGTTCCATAACAAGGGTTGAACATATTCTAACTGTTCCTTCTCTTCCAAAATCTGGAAAAGAACCTTGGCAAGTCCAAAATCGTAAGTAATCCTATTTACGTACTACAGAAAGTCATATCGTTCCTAAATGTCGCCTCTATTTACCTAGCTGTATAGATTTATTTAAACGATGTAGAGTTGTTTAACAATTAAATGCAAATTATTCCACATTAACGATTATTTTCAAGTAGGTATTCTTGCAAAACATGACGAAGAAATATCAATATATCAATATATATATTATATATCAATACTGTGTCATCGCCACTCCGGCCGTTAATCCTTGCAATAGTCATTACACTTAGACACAATCAATCCAACCTCATACCAAAGCTGAACATCACGTGACTAAGGAAGATATGCTTGGTTTGTTTCAAATGTATCAATATTCTCATCTTCTTCACTCGTGCCCTGCAGCCAGAAAGGAAGAGATACAGCTCTCGAGCTGTGAGTATACCTTAATTAGTGATATCATGCATGTGTGTGTCATAAGGAAACCTGTCGTAGCTTATATATACAACGTACACACTGACGAGAACATGTGCATCTGAACAATCTTCTTTTCGGTATTGTGAGGAGGAAAACATCACCTCTATACTGAATATACACGTCAAACATGTTACTAATATCATATGACGTAGCCACATAGAGGGAAAGGGAAATCGAAAACAAACATCTAACAGTCAATGCCGGATGTTGTGTGAACTGTATTGGGTTGCACTGTATACTTGTAAGAAGATTGATTGATTGATGGTCATTTTCAGGGTGATATATTTGATATTTAAGGTTGAGAGAAAGAAGGAAACAACAAAACTTGTAAGTACATGCCCTGCTTTATCCATCCCCTATCCCACGACTAGTGCATGCCCTATCCCACGACTAGTGCATGCCCATGTTCGTAGCCCTATAAATATGCATGACAACCATAGTTTAGCAACAAATTTTATTTGGGATAACATTTGTTACATTTGACCACTTTCTAAATGGCATTGTGTGTTCATAACCATAGTTTAGATACGTATGGTAATCCGTGTGGCCCTGCCTTATCTGTGTGTGTTTTCTCTACCGTCTATGTGTTGCATGGTTACATAGAGGATCCCATCGTATCTCTGTTGAGAACACATATATCAACAGCAGTCAATAACGTTAAAAGTTTCGAGGACTGCAAGCGGTGTGATGCTATTTCATTGAAGGGCTATTTCCTTGGTTAAACCATTCTGACGTCGTGCTATTGTTGCAGTTGATTCTGAGCCAGGAATTCACCGGCTATTCTGAGAGTTCGTTTTAACAAGTAAAACTGACCTAACTAAAGGTTATTATGCAAAATAATCAAGAAATTATATATCAACCATGATTTGGTTTAAATCAGAAAAAATCACTCGAATGTGTTGATGCCAGAAGTAGAATCAACTTCTTCGAGTGATTTCTCCATTACAGACATCACAAGGGGTATCTCCTGTCTGGGAGATAAATGATTGATTTCATTTACAATCATGATCTGGAATGCTGAGTATTATCTTTACATGTGCTTTATGACGATCATCTGGTACATAAAGTCATCATCTCGTTTTGCAGGTAATGAATTTCACAATAATGATCCACGGATCGACAAAGTCAACAGTGTGTGACATACCAGTAAACTGAATTAATCATTTCAGAATGACTAAAGATGTTATCTCTTTTTCCATTGATTTTCATTTGCGGACAATGTCCAAATACTAGTATATGACATTACAAATTAATTTCTATTATTTAGCCTACATAGTTGTTCATTAAATACAACAGTGGATTTGAAGTATTTGAATTACATTGAACCATTTGGACGGATTCTTCTGGTATAAAATATGTTGTATGAACTTCTGTCATTGATCGGATGCAAACTGCAAGTGTTTACTTGAACTATTGATTTGTACAAAGTCGACACCCACACAGAAGCCTTGGCAACACACCTTAACCCGTCGCAGTCTTTCCTTACAAAACACTGGATGGCAGACTTTTCCACTTAACAGATTAAACTGAAACCCCACAGTCCACTGATGAAAGCATCTGTAAACATACTTCATTATTTGTGAATCAGGCATCACTCCTTAAAGTCATCGTTTACAGCAATGTGTCTTTTGACAGACAGTGAAATCAATTGAAACTTTGATTGCTTTTCTGTATTTTTTTTCATCAAAAGCTTGTGTTTCTCGGCAGACCTTCATAAAGGAAATGTGAATGAATATTTCAATTAGACGCAACTTTGTTCGACTTGGTCTACCTGTTGTTCTTTGTGAAGCTGAATTGGATCAATCCAGCGATGCGTTGTATGTATTCTAGCCATCCTTTGTAAATATAAACGTCAACGTCAGAGAAAAACCTGTCTCGATTATC
Source organism: Haliotis cracherodii (assembly GCF_022045235.1). Taxonomy (NCBI): domain Eukaryota; kingdom Metazoa; phylum Mollusca; class Gastropoda; order Lepetellida; family Haliotidae; genus Haliotis; species Haliotis cracherodii. The sequence goes on from NW_027266279.1 coordinate 937,606, forward strand.
CACCGAAACAGATTCAATGAGGGTAAAAGGCGAAATAGCGGAGAAAAGTGATGGAAATCAGTGATGACACAGGGTGTGGGGGATAAGGGTAAGCATACCCCAACCCACCCGCAGCACCCCCCAACCCACCCACAGCACCCGCCACTCACACAATTGGCACAAAAAGGCAAGAGCTTGTTTGTTGCTTGACGCCGGACATATGATTGGGATAACTGTTGATGACCATTAACACTTCTTTCCCATCCACTGTGGCTTTTTGTCACGCGCGGAATTGCCGTACCTAATGACTAAGATTAGACAGTCATCATTGCTCCATTGATTTGATACATAATGGATGTGATACGACCATTGCGTCCGCCATCCAATTTTTTGTTCCTGCAGAAGTAAACTTTCAAATATTTCAATATTCAATTTATTGAATTGTGTTACGTTATCACACAGCTAAAAGAGTGGTAAAGTCGATAAATTTCACCTCGCATCTTTCATGATACCAGCTTCATTTCAAACTGACAACTCCTGAAGCATATCTAGTTCTAACATATAATGTGAACGGTATGCTATTGATTATAATAGCTTACTAAGGAGATTGTCCAGGTAGGATTGTATGCTAGCAGCCAACCATATCCCTGCAATCGAACTTTTACAAAAAAATATTCTGAAGTGCAATTAATGTTCTTGTTACCGTTTTCAATTATCATCTCAGTTATAGGTGAAAGTCAGAAATCAATCGTTGCCATGGATACAACAGTAAACATATTAAAGTGTAATTTGTATATATGCGAAATTGTATCACCAGTTTGCAAAAAAGTTGATTATTTATCGATAACTGAATAATAAAATAATTATTGTTTATGAAATAGACTGCGTTGAGGTTACTTAGAACCATGCTTTTCCTAAATGTGTTAAAGAAACAATGAACATTTTCACATGGTAAATGAGCAGATGATAGTCATTGCGCGTGACAGTTATCAACAGCATACACAGAATATGACGCACGTTATGCTTTATCCGAACATTGCATTGAACGGCACATGTTAAATGCTCTAAAAATACATTCTATTTCTATATTTTGTCGAATCCTATTTTGAAGTGAAAAACACATTTGTTGAAACTATAACACCTAAAGCTCTACTCTAGAAATATTCTTTATTATGTCTTTATTTAATAATTAATTCAAGAAACAAACTACGTCATGCGAGATGGGATAAGAAGGTGTGTTTGACACTTTCCTCTCGAGTAACGAACCTAGGTGTATTTGCGTCCGATGAGATACCTTCAACGTTCTTTTGGACAAAAAGGCAATCGTGCATATTTTGTTATGACGATCAACAGTCACCAGTAAACATCTAGTTTCCGTGGTAGTGCACTGTCCTCAGTGGAAAAACTTAACGATCTGTCTCCTTACTTGGCATCCCAAGGTGGGTAACCTAAGCGACATCACATGGCTGGTCCCCAATCGGGTCGGGCAAATCAATATGTTTCTCCGTGTCAAGCACGACCATAACTATGATAGTCACTCCTCAAAAGACTTGGACATCGTTATATGTGTGGGGGCAGCCACCACTATCTCTCAAGTTACAATTGTTCTGTCGTTGTTGGTGGTGACAGAAGTTTTGTTTGCTTCATCCTTATGACAGATAATGACTTGGAAAGTGTTCACTTAATTCATGGTCCTCACGCTGAATGAGATGCAGATTGGTGTGTAGAGCGCTGTGTCTGGATGGCGGTGCTTTATCATTACACGACCGTTTAATCCGAGCAGCATCTTTGATATATTCCTGGTACAATTTCGTCCCAGCGTTGAGGAGTTACAAGTGTTCGTCTTTCATGGAGTTTCTGGAAGACGATTATTGACGTGCTTCCGAACGTTCTTTATAAAGATACACAGCTGCCTTCGCCTAATTTGAATTTTGACATTGGAACAAGAAGCCTCGAAGGAACTGTCTGAAGTATATATTTTAAAGTATAACGAGAAGTTATCTAATGAAATAGAGAGTCACTATGAGCCTCAAGGAGGGACAAAAGACGTTCAGGAAAAAGAACAAGGTGAGGAAATATCATAGCCATCCCCGTTTTGCACCAACGTTCGTTTCTGGTAACCGCCGTGATATAACTGGAATAATGTTAAAAGCGGCGTTAAACCCAACTCACGTTTCTGGTAACACACAAACAAGGTGTTATTCCCTCAGTTGTAGACACTCCTTGCTGTTTATCAGCAGGTTTATTTTCACAGGGCTGCTATCAATCTGATTTGTAAAGTAGATTTCTAAGGTAGAAAACCACTTTTTGTGTTGATATGAAGATGTTCCATTATATCAGCAAAGGTATCGACAATTCAAGTTTTTATTTTACAAATATTAATCAAAACGTTACAACCATATACAAACCGTGGAATTTGTGAATGATTTGTATAATAGCTTCTAATTTACACTTCCGTGACGTTCGGTGCAGATACTCGCATGAAATGGAAAAATCGTGCAGATGAATATATAAATACGACAAAACCATTTACATGTTCAGGAGCAGAAGTTTGTTTCCGTCTATATCAGGAGCATGTGTTTATGAATAATAAATCATTTTCAATCATTTTTCCTATTTATATATTTATGTATAGGAATCATTAACTCAACTTTTTTTAAATCATGGGCCAATTATTAGATATGTCTGCCTTTTCAGTCCATCCCTCATTTCGATACACATCAAGATATCGCGTTTCTGTGTACCCCTTTATCTCTTGATAGCCCTCAATGGCCAACCGTCACTATCACCCGTAGGTATTGATTTATAATGGTGGACATGTTCCCCGAAAAGGTCAATATTGTGCCTTCCTATTTAGAGTTCATTTAGTATCCACTGACTCGAAAAGGCAAATATATGAATGAAGGCATTTGTTTCATATAGAAACCAGGATTAAACGATCGTCCTAAATTAGACGCTAATTGAAGGATCTTGTCTGTAGATTATGAATGGTCTATTCTGGGGCCAGGTTTGTGGATTCATCATAAAAGGGTTTCTGTTCTTATAGAAGCGGCCTGTGAAACGACTGACACCAGTTACGCATTAATTGACCGATCTTGTCAGGAGTTCTGTAGGTCTGTTATGCAAAACGTCATGATACTAGAGCCCAATTAGACCACGGTTACAGTCATGGGTGATGTTTTCAAGGTCTTACAATTTGTCAATTCTTCCCCAGTCACCACACAGGTGAAGAGGGGAGGGGAGGTGAAATGGGGTTTAACGTCGCGTCCAAGATGATTGCACTTATATAGCGACGTGCATGCACGCGTGTGTGTGTGGCTGCTTGTACTAGTCCGAACTGATGCCTATTTATAGTGCTAGCTCACTGAGATACCATGCCGCAGTTTAACATGAATACCCCACTCAGACACAGTTTACTGACCGACCAGTCCTTGTTTTAGCCCCTTAATGCCGAGCGCCAGACAGGGTAACAACAAGTACCATCTTTTAAAGTATTTTGGTATGACGCGACCGGAGATCGAACCCCGGACCTTCCGTTCTCCGGGCGGACGCTCTACCACTAGACCACGGAGGCGGTCACATAGTTGTAGAACCCATGCTTGTCGTAAAAGACGACTAACGGGAACAGGTGGTCAGGCTCGTTGACTTGGTTGATTCATGTCATCGTATTCCAATTGTGTGGATCGATGCTCATGATGTCAATCACTGGATTGTCTGGTCCGGACTCGAATATTTGCATACCGCCGTCATACAGCTGGAATATTGCTGAGTATGGCGTTAAACAAGAAACAAGCAAACAAACATATGTGTAGACCTGGCCATTTAAGCAATCACGTATGTGTAATCTTGATTTACCTCACGTGAATGAAGTATGAGAAAGTGATATTGTTTATTATTGGCCTCCTGTTTATGTTAAGTCGTAACAGGGTTCATGAGTGCAACTTTGTCTTAATGAAGCATTGTCTACCAACCTTACTTTCTATTGATATCTGATAAGACTGTCTGAAGAACCATGTTTTATATCTTTACAAAGCATTAACTCCCATTGTTCACTTCTAATGCGCTCAGACTAATCCGCTAAGTGCCTTTTCAAGTAGGGGTTTCTGCTTTTTTGAGGATGGCGACACTGAGCTGCACTGAATCAGCCACGTTGGAATTCCGGGGAAGAACACATCTCCTGTGCCTTTATTTGCGTCGAGGGGCGGTGGGGTAGGTCAGTTGTTAAAGGGTTTGCTCGTCACGCCGAAGGCCCGGGTTCGATTCCCAACATAGGTACAATGTGAAGTCAATTTCGGGTATTCCCCGGTCGTGATATTGTTAGAATGTTGCTAAAACCATACTCATTTATTCATGTTGAGGACTGAGGACCGGGTGGTAAGACTCGGGGGATTGGCTGAGGGGGTGTCACCGTTTCCCTATAGTATGTATAATGCCTCATACTTTCAGTCGTGGTTGGTCCAGACGCAATTATTGACATGCCGCTGTGATAATACTTGAATATTATTTCCGTGGCTGAGACGAATGTCTTGGTTTTGTTCACTTTATACAGTTTCCCTACCCGCCGAAAGGGTTATCCTCAATTACAACTCTAGAATACAATTATAATTATTTCAAATGGGGCATTTGTAGAGCACGTGAAGATGGATATTCGAATATTGTCCACTAAACATTGTAATTCTGACCCAGCTGCCACCTTTTCCCACTCGTAAAGAACACCAGAATAAAACCAGCAGGAACCACAAGCCGCCTTCAGATCCTTTTATATTTACTGTTATCGATTTGACAGTCAACAGAATCGCAAAAACACGTTTCGCCCACAGAGAATATTACGCCATCAAGTGCATGTAGTACCTTTACCGTGGGAATAACTTGTCCAAACGATGTCAAGATCTTTTGAATGTCCATTAGATTACACTGATTGACTTAAACAGAGCTGGAGAGAGGAATCATGGACAGAGTTTAACAGCGTCTGTCTAATGAAGTTTATTCAGATTGGCAGATAACTGTTTTATTATGGGAAATGATGGCTGCTAAAGCATTGCCGATTACTTGTACAATGAACGAGACAGACGCGTGGATAGGTGAATGCATTTGAAATAAAACGGTTGTCAGCTTTTATGAACATTATGGGCACGTTTACGACAGCCAGAGCCTACAAGTTGACGAAGGCGTTATCTTGTGGTAATTTTCTTCGGACCGCCTCCGTGGTAGATCGTCCGCCCGGAGAGCGGAAGGTCCGGGGTTCGATCCCCGACCGCGTCATACCAAAAGACTTTAAAAGATGGTACTTGTTGTTACCCTGTCTGGCGCTCGGCATTAAGGGGCTAAAACAAGGACTGGTCGGCTTGGAGTCAGTATACTGTGTCCGAGTTGGGTATTCATTTTAAACTGCGGCATGGTATCTCAGTGAGCTAGCACTATAAATAGGCATCAGTCCGGACTAGTACAAGCAGCCACACAAACACACACACGTACATGCACGTCGCTATATAAGTGCAATCATCTTGGACGCGACGTTAAACCCCATTTCACCTCACCTAATTTTCTTCGTAGGCATGTTACGTCGTATTTTGTGAACTAAGTTATACAATGGTGATGTTATTTTCAAATCACCTATGATATTTGTAACCTTAGGGGGTGGTGGGGATCAGACAATTATCTCAAGAGACGCAGATAAACAGCTTTAAATTAATTAAATTTAAGGTTTGAGCGGGAATTATAGGAAATTCATTAGTTAATCAAACATATTCTGAACCCTGTTGACAACTGTAGCTGCAATTAACCGGCAACACTTTCCTCTACATCCTTTATAAGGAACCAACATCCACGAGATACCATGACATGTGACTTGAAGGTACGCCCTGCCTGTACTTGACTTGTGATGACTCTACCAGACCTTCCCCACGCTATCCCAAATGTTTAGTGTTACAGTCATGAGTAGATGTGTACCTACATCTACATATGACATGAAACTTGTACCTACATCTACATATGACATGAAACTTGTACCTCTATCTATATATGACATGAAACTTGTACCTATATCTACATATGACATGAAACTTGTACCTCTATCTACATATGACATGAAACTTGTACCTATATCTACATATGACATGAAACTTGTACCTACATCTACATATGACATGAAACTTGTACCTCTATCTACATATGACATGAAACTTGTACCTATATCTACATATGACATGAAACTTGTACCTATATCTACATATGACATGAAACTTGTACCTACATCTACATATGACATGAAACTTGTACCTACATCTACATATGACATGAAACTTGTACCTCTATCTATATATGACATGAAACTTGTACCTCTATCTACATATGACATGAAACTTGTACCTCTATCTACATATGACATGAAACTTGTACCTATATCTACATATGACATGAAACTTGTACCTATATCTACATATGACATGAAACTTGTACCTATATCTACATATGACATGAAACTTGTACCTATATCTACATATGACATGAAACTTGTACCTATATCTACATATGACATGAAACTTGTACCTATATCTACATATGGCATGAAATGTGGAATAACTTGCCTACAATGTGTACAATTGGCCATTATAACTCGTGTTTCCGACACAAGGAGTATTAGAAAGTATGTTGTTTCCAAAGTGATCATTTTGTTGATAAAATATGTCGGCATGGGTGGAGTATTGATCAGAGTAGCAGATCCTTATTAGAATAAAACCATCTGGCCTTTAAAATAAATAAAAAGAAGAAGGAATAAAAGGCACAGAATTTCCCTTGGGACTGGGTCTACTAAAATCTAATTCATTGTTGAAGGCGACCGTTACGGTTTGGTCGTCATGTTCTCCGTTTCACGATCAAACCATTTAAGCATAATCTTTATCACTAAATTACTAATGTCGCACACATAACATATTTGTTTTTTTATGTAAATAAGCAGCTACAAATTGACACTGTGAGTATGAAGATAAAACGTAAAGTAAATAAATAAGAACCTGCCGACAGTAGAATCACAATTAACTTGTTATTTGTCATCAGTGTTTATTATTTTTCTGATAACCATTGATCACCCCTAATTTCATATCTGCCTCACAAACTACCGTCAGTTTAAATGGATTTTTGATTGAAATGAAAGGGGAACTGTGATGGGTTTTTCTATGTATCCTTTATTAGTTTATATACAGAATTACATGAATGGATCATTGAAAATCAATGATGACACCCTGTTTTATAAATGGTTCGTTGGTTTCAAAATAATCAGTAATAATTTAATTTCGGGCAGTTTTTTGGACAATTTATATTTTCGATAACCCCCCCCCCCCTCCCCCCCTCTCTCTCTCTCTCTCTCTCTCTCTCTCTCTCTCTCTCTCTCTCTCTCTCTCTCTCTCTCTCTCACACACACACACACACACACACATACACACACACACACACACACACACACACACACACACACACACACATACACCAGAATATCAAATACTCGGTGTTATCCAGAGGAATAAGTCTGTCCGAAGGTGATGGGGGATAATATTGACTTCTCATGGCCGTATGTTATGAAAAAAAGACTATTGTGAGTTTAAAACTATTATTCGACTCTAAGTTTCAAAGATGAAAAAGTGTATACAAATAATCACATAAAACATTATCACAAGGGCTTTGAGAAGGTAATGATCATTGCTCTTAACCAATTGAAGTGTGACGGGGTTTTGTTGGCAGGGACTACTGACAAGTACCATAGGACACCCTATGGTAAATATTGAAGAAAACCATTATCTCGATCAATATAACAACGAAGACTGTTCATTTATTGTCAACACAGTTCATTTATTGTCAATACAGATACCATCTCGCCTGAGGCCAAAGAATACAAGATGTATTATCATTAATAATATCAATATTCACATTGTTATAATCTTTTCAAAACGAATATAACCTAAAGGTGATGATATTTTGCTGCATAACTGTGAAAATGATTTGTCATCGTTGTATACTTCGATTTTCACTTACAAATAAAGGATTCTTTTGTTGTAAACGTGAACTTAGTTAGTGCCAGGGAACCTTTAATGGAACTAACAGCTAACAAAAGGAGAACAATATTCACGCATGTTTGAAAACGTTAGGATTGATTGAGCTAAACCCTTTAACCAAAGTTGAAATGCACTACAAAATTGTACTATTATGTCTCTACGGAGTGTGGGTCAGTTGACCACTAAAAAATAAACATTTCTTGATTGATTGTAAAGTATCTTTGGATTTCTCCTGGATGGGTTGTTTGAGCACTTTGGATATAGTCGAAATCGTACATGTACTCAGATAGACAGACGTTGTCGCGTTTATTTACTGAAAATCCTTGTCCCTACCTCTGTGATAAACAACAGCATGTACACGGATAACCTTTACTGCACTCAGTAAGACGGAGCCAGGGGATTTTGTCAAGTTTTGTGTATTTTTGTATTACCTTTAACCTTTTGTATTGCTCCCCTTTAGAAGTGAATATTTCATGAACAAAAGTCGTGCAGCTGCTATTTTCTATACTTTCTATTCTACGCGACATACACATATTGAGCAAAAGGAACACGGTAACCGGAAATGACACGGGCGCAGAGCGGAAATGTCTCACGAACTCTTCCGTGACAAAGACACGTCTCCATTACAAGACAACTGATGAATATTACATGTATATACTTTGTGAGAAGAGAGTTAATTGAACCAATTTCCTTCACCGTTAATTGAAATTTCGGCTTTTGAACGCTTTGGATGTTATGACAAGGTACGAGAAGGGAGTGTGCTGTTATGTAGTTGATTTATGCCTTGGAGAGAAACAAGAGCCCATTGCTTACAATAATATCATTGAAGAATATTTAAATACGGTAACAATCTACAAGCGGTCAATGTGTGTGCCCCTGTACAAATGCTCCACAATGAATTAACTAACACAGCTTTAACGAACGTCCGGCATATTTGTGGTCTGACAGAAAGACCTGTAGGTTCCGATCTCATTGTGACTCACACGCTAATATTCGGAGTACACAGAGGTCGGCATAGATTTGTGTCTGAATCTGGACTCCTTAAATCTTTTAATCATACACATGAACTTGAAGAAGACGTTTTCTGTAACGCTATTTAATAAAAAGAACAAAGTTCCTGCACATTCTCATCTTGACATGTCATGAAAATATGTTTATATTTACCTGTGGGTTCGGATAGTCGAGTTTTGGTCTAGCAATCTAGTTCAGTCATTTGGGACGTAGGGTCGATTGTGGTCAGATTGTCACATCGAGGTACGATGTTCTGTTATAATGGAGGGGCGGTGGGGTAGCCTAGTGGTTAAAGGGTCGCTCGTCACGCTGAAGACCCGGGTTCGATTCCCCACATGGACACAATGTGTGAAGCCCATTTCTGGTGTCCCTCGCCGTGATATTGCTGGAATATTGCTAAAAGCGGCGTAAAAACATTCTCACTCACTGTTATAATTGTCGCCTCACTCTCGCATTTACGAGAGATTTGTAGTCTACTCCTGCTTGCCTTGAGGTTTATTCAAATCAGGTAGTTTTTTCTACACATGTTCATAAACATAGTTACCATTTAAAATATTATCTTTTGTGTTTCTCCTAGCGTATATGAAGATACTAACATGCTATGTATTTGTGTAAACGTTATTTATAAAACACTCTTTTTCTTGACAAAGAATTTACTTAAAATAAAATAAGTACAAAATTTAAAAAATTGCTTAAACAAATTTAAATAAGCTATGTAATAATTATGACAACAAATGTAAATTTCAGATGTATGAAAGGTTTAACTGAAATAACAGCTTTTTTGATTGATTTTCACTTTAGGAATTCAGGTGATTAATTCAACGGACAACCTGAAGATTAAAGTTACCATGTTACCAGAAGCAAACAATACGCTATTCCAACTTTACATTAAGGCTTTTACACGAGTAACAGAACCCAAGCATGAGTCTATTCTAACTGTACATTAGGAGAAAATCGACAATCTCTACACATGCAAAATACAATACACCCGTGTCATTAAATCATTTCAATCTAACAAAATCGGATTTTGTTTGCCTGAATAACCTGTGATTGACAACGAGTTACATAATAGTAGGCCGCGGATGAGCTCGCCCTGAATCACCCCTTTCCCCAGGCGAAAAGCGTGGTTAGCAACCACAAACACACCTCCACCCATTGATGTCCACCGCCTTAGAAACGCGGCCTCCAGAATAGATCAACACCCTGTGTTCATACAAATACATGCTCAGATAGCAATTGAGGCGCGAGTTTGTTGAACATGTAATCTCCCGGCATTGAAATCATCAATCATATCCGTATTCAGCGGACGCTAGAGAGAAGTGAGATTTGGCGTTGATCAATGTAGGGTGAGGGAGTCAAGTTTTTATTGGTTGAGTCTGAAAGCCGTTGAAGGAGGAGCGTCCCTGTACAGTACTGCGCATATATAAATGCTTCAATGAAAGACGTGGTGTCAGTCTTTCATATATCTACCCGTGAAGATCCGGGTTAGAATTGCCGTTAAGCAACCCATGCTTGTCGTAAGAGGCCACAAGGATTTTGTATGAAGACAACTGCTGCAAAGCCAGATATATATTTTAAATTGAAACTGAGCCTGAATAGTATTATAAGAAAACACCTTACAAAAATGATTTGTTTGCGGCAGACAATTTTGTGTGTCTGAGTCATACTTATCTTTTCCAACATTTTACTGGGACAGATTCCCCCCCCCCCCCCCCCCAGTCTCTCCCCCCCCCCCCCCCCCCCCCCACACACACACACACACACACACATTGCAACTCCCCAATGGAGGAATAAAACTATATATTTCTTCTAGCCATGTCTGCTGACAACCACCACTTGTTTCTGGCTGGTACTGTACTGGATTTTACAAGTCCCTGCCGAATAATGTCGAAATGTTTACATTATGATGATGGTCTATTCAATGCACTGTCCTTTCAATAACATTGTAAAACCTGTCTTTGTGAGGCGAATAAAAGTCGGTATTGTGTTTTGTTTGCTTCGGGTGCTTGCGAAAAATGCCGCCCTTGGAAATATACTATTCTGACAGTTCACGGCCTCGTCTGGCGATCTTGGATGTATGTAGTTGTGGAGGTAGAGAGGATACTTTCCTTCAGTTGCGGTCAAAAGTGGGTTGATACCAAGGATGTCCTGACCATGGTCAGATCATGGTCCGCGTTACGTGTGTTTATCACGGCCCTTGAAGCCAGTCCACATTGACAATGAGTGTAAAATTCAAGATGGCGGACTGACATATTTCTAGGAGAATTCCACTATGGAATTGTGGAAGGCTTTATTGCTCTTCGACGAGCAAAATCCACAGCCAGAAAAACCTCCCACACCTGCAAATGTGCCAGTCTACAAGCCACCGAAAACGTTTGAGCCAAAGAAAGGAGATTTTAGTTTCTTTGAGGAATACAACGAGCCCCCGAAAACTGAAACTGTTACTCCGAGAGACGCGAACGGTAAAGTACCATTGCGATTGGTAGATCCTAAAAATGCTGACCAACCGCTGAATGGCTTTCGGTACAATGACTTTGTGAAGTTGGATAGAGGATATCTCGCCGAGTTTCCTGATTTGGAAGGTCGAGTGAATTCGACCAGTAACCCAGCGACCTATGGCCCGACTTCCTCTACACGATCAGGAAGTGTTGCCATGCCTGTTAGTGAATATAACGATGCTGTCAAGGCTCCTTGGGAAGGCAAAGGTCGTGCCCTTGACCTTGACCCTTTAAAAGGTCAACGGACCTATTCGGAGCCTGTGCCGTACATGTACTTAAGGGATTACAAGCAGTACAGAGGACGAGGATCGGATTCAGATGGCAACAGATCCGTTCCCATCATTTCCCGGGAAGGGTCGCTGGCACATAGTGACATTTCTTTGCCCTATTCGGAACCTTATCCTGGCACCAAAGCTCACAGAAGGCGCCATGTTAGAACTAGGAAGCGACAGTATGTCTATATACCTCCACGGGAGGAGGCAATAAGAGAGGCTTCAGAAAGGTCGGAACCGGATACGCCGGAGGAAAGACCTAAACGTGTGTACAATAAGCCGCCAAGAGATTACAGAAGGGACCGGAAGCATAAATCCCGTCCCCTTGTCAATAAAACCAGAAGGGGCAGATCGCGTCCAACGGACAGCGATGTGTCAATAGATTCTGATCAGACACCTGATCGTAATGACAGACGTAAACGCAGCGGTAAACGAGAACTTTCAGGTCGTCGTCACGAATCTCGCCAAAGGTCATCTAGTCATTCCGGAAACAGAGACAATCGTGCTCCAAGAGACATTCGTTTGAAGGATTCTTCAAAAAGAAGGGGCAAGACATTTACCAAAAAAGCCCAAAAGCCGATAGACCCCACTCGCTATGTGGCACTTTCTTCGAGAGAGTCCAGGCGATCCACGAAAGGCTCCAGAAATGGGCAGAGAAACAATGGAACTTCTGCCAAGCCAAGTAAACATGAAAAGGGATCCAGTTACGTAAACAAAGTACGTTCAGTGTACAACAGTGAACATAACAAAAGGCGAGAGAGAATCCCGTCTCGCTCCAGTGATGGCACAACAGATGAAGAAGAGGATGACACAACAGGGGATTCTGGATCGGTCGATTCCTCGTCAGAAGAGGACTCGTACTCAAGCTCGGAGGTTTGTTTACACGTTGCCTTGGTGAACTAAATTCCATCTCCATGATATTAAACAGCAGTTAATGTTTAATGGAATCCACTGCTTTGTTTGGGTAAACTGACGCGGAATGCTGTACGGGAAGATGTTTTATAGTCCAAGCGGAACGCATTGTAGTGGGTTCATAAAGAAGAGTTCTAACAGGCACATTCTTAACAATGAGCGATCCTGCGGTAAGGATGTTAATTTGTATTTTACTGTTATGAAATGCGTGGGAGACTGGTAAATGGATTGACTTTTAAATGGGACTTTTCATGTATATACAAATATCAATTTTTCACATTAACATATATATAAAAAGCTAACTCTCAGGCACAATATAGTAATAATTAAATAAGTGGAGTAAGATTGAACACAGTTTTAATAGGCTAGCGCTTTCAACTCGTACCACGTACGAATCTCATCAGGCCATAACTTTTTCAGAAGTCACTCATTAATGGACACTTCACTTAACTAAGAGATTAAATTAGGTAGTTTGTGCTTGTGGAACCTCTCTGTTCACATTACAGACTAATTGACAAATGTAAAAGGTCGACTGTACTGACAGAATTGCAAACATATTGACATTTCACTGCAAAAACGTACCTTTCAAATTCATCAAGTTTTGTTGGATTTCCCTTACTAGCTATGTCTATGTAATTTGTCGACACAAAGGGCCTGATTGTACGGTGAGCAAGGAGAAGAACACAAAGTAAATGTGGGCTCAAAGAACTTATGGAGAGTAAACTTTAAGGCTCAGCATAAAACAAATGATTAATTGTGTAAATATTGCCAAAAAGTTGAATCCTATTAACTCTCCTGCTTGTAGTAACACATGAAAACATGTCCTGAAGTTCTTTTTATTCGTGAATGTTTCTGCTTCTCTCCCACACACTCTGAAACTGTCATGAAGATCATGACGTCCAAGAAGACTGCACTAGGACTCTATTACTAACATTTTCTCAGATATTATCTGAATGTGTTTCCCAACAATACCATTCTTAAACTAATTTCCAAATTACATTCCTAATGTAGTTCGTCCATTAGTGTTACAATAATTATATTTCAACCAGAGAACATTGGATAATCAATTTAATGTCCAATACCTCATTGAACCTTCCAAGATTTAGACACACGGCTTGACAACGTCTGATCTGTATGCCCAATAGTGATTCCCGAATTCCTGGAGCCATCCCCCATGCAGTGATGCGAAAGTTTAGGGTCAGGGATTAATATCCCTCCTTGTGTTTGGATTGTTTCTATTTCATTGTGGCAGAGATACGAGCGGATACCTCTAATGCACTGAAGTTCTCGGCTTGACAAATTCAACGAAATGCTTCCAAAACAAAGCTTAACACTCTGACTCAATAGTTCCTTCTATGCCCTTGCGACGATGGTAAAGCTTATTTTCCGTGGCAGTACCATGTGTGATGCCTATGGTAAATTCGAAATAGTAATCTAACATTCGTTAACTCCACTGTCAGGTACCAGGCAAACTCAACTGCAGGTTTATACATGATTTGATCCCCCTAAATTCCCACCTTCACAAATGGACTGCACAAATCCATGATTCCATTACTTAACTCTTCGTTGTTGTTCACGTAATCTATTGTGCGGGGAATATTACCTATATAGCTAGGAATGAACTTAATGTTTCCGATCTCGCTTTGTATGAGCAATGATGGACAGTAAAGTAATGGGGATACTACAAACGCCTCCGTTAGTACAGAACGTCGCCACAGCTGGAGAATTTTAGCTTTTCGGTATTTATTAACAGCTCAAAAACTCTTGACTAATACTGTTCACCGTTTTAACAAAAGCAGAACATTTTGTTTTGAATTATCAAATACAGGAACATGCTAAATGTAGGTAGCAAATTTAGGTGTAATTTGTTATATTTGAGTGAGTGAATGATTATGGTTTTACACCGCTTTTAGCAATATTCAAGAAATATCAAGGCGGGGGACACCAGAAATTGGCTTCACACATTGTACCCAGCTATATTTGCTATATAAAATACATTCGGGTGAGACGCCCTATGTTGATAGTATTCCCTAAATTAAAAAAACAAACTATATTTTAGGTTAATATAAACTCTATGCGTAAACAGAATGACATTTCAATGTTCTTTCGCCTTCATTTACTTCGTGCTTGTTTTGCTCTATCCGTCATATCATTGTTTGTGTTACCATTCTCATTAGCAACAAATAGCGACATCAAAAATTCCTCTTGCTACCTGAACCCCGACTTTCCATACCCACTGTATCCTGCTATAAATAAAAACATGTATTCTTTGATGGTCATCGAGCAGAACTGTTGCCAAGACGTCTTTCCCAGCTCAGGGACATGGAGATCTGGACATCTATCGACTCGTGAATGATTCAAGGGATTCAGTGTCCATTTGATGTACGTCTCTGCACAGTTGAAGGCGTTCAGTCTTACAACGAACTGTCCACCGAGACACGAACAAACACTTTGATAGCGATGTGGCTATGCCGGAGCTACTAGTTCAAGCGTTTCCCTACGTCATATTCCTTTTATTTATGCAAATAATTTATCAGCTATCCTTTTTACAAGGTTACTATGGTGTCAGGATAAATATTTTGTGTTCAAAACTTCGTCCTTTCCGCTCCATTAAACTTGATTCCAAAAGCTCATTTTCCATAAGTTATAAACTTACCCACCTATTGTTTCATTTGCTGCACCTATAATGTAATGGTTTGTCTGTATGTCCATACAATGTATCTGTTCAACCACACAGACGTAAGTTGTCGTCTATACTTTTACATTGGAATCGATAAGACATTATTTACTTGTCAAAAGGGTCTTCTACGTTCAACAATTCGTAACTATAGTAACCACAGTGTTCCCAATGACTTGCCGAGATAGGATCTGTTATAAATGTAATTAGATAAAAACCCAACGCTTTATCATGCACGTATCTCTATCTCGGAGTCTTAGGATGAAGAGCTGCATCTGATCCTCGGAGGATGTGTGTATTTGCGATAACATCGCTTCAGAGAAGTAAATATCTGCCGCATTTCAGAAGGTCATCCGTACTCTGATATCAAGAGCAGTTATTGAATAGGTCTAAACCGATCGCCAGATAACAACACATGACATAGGATCGAATACCAAAACAGACTGAAATGAAACCCTTTCTGCCCGGGGTCGTGCTCAATCTAACATGCAAATACGGGTGTTTGGTTGAGCGCCACTTTGAGCAGTGTTTCAGTTGAATGCGTAAGAAGACCATTTTGGTGAACACTACGAGCAATGGTGCAAACAGTGTATTGTAAACTAATCAATATTCATAGTCGTGGCGAATCAGGACTCGAACTCCACGCCTAGCTCAAAGTAGCTTCAAGGAGCTTAGAAGCTTTGGTACTTTGTACCCTTGTACTAAGTTGAGGGGCGGCCGGGTAGCCTAGTGGTATAAACGTTCGCTCGTCACGCCGAAGACCAGGGTTCGATTCCCCACATAGGTACAAAGTGTGAAACCCATTTCGGTGTCCCCCGCCGTGATATTGCTGGAATATTGCTAAAAGCGGCGTAAAACCATACTCTACTTAGTTACCGACGTGAAATGTACGTGAATGACTGTAACTGCTACGCTTTTTAAGTTTTGGCAGTGCAGTAATCTTGAACTACGTTAAATCCCATTTTACCTCACCATGTTAGTTCTTACACGATCTTCTTATTCGTTGTTTTCAATGTTCGATTCATCTGAAAGGTACCACCCAATACGATGACCAATCCATTGCTCATGTACATTGGTCGTATCGTTTTGTTGCGGGACAGGTTGGGTGTCCTGTTAACCGTGTCCTGACAGGGCTCGATACCCGCAGGGGGAAAATGTGAAGCCGATTCGTGGTATACTCCGTTGTGGCATTGCTGGATATCGCCAAAAAGAGACGGAAAACCAGAGTTGCATCTTCTTTTATGTTTTTCAGAGCGAACCTTCACAGCAAGTGAGTGAAGGAGATGATGACCCAACAACGACGGAGGGGGACGTCACACTCAGGAAGGGGGGTAAGGGCATGCGGCGGTATGAGGACGCCGATGGTGCGAGCTCTGTCAACACCGATATAAAAGAACTCCAAGGATCTCATCAGGGCAAGAGGGCTTATTTCTACAATTTCAAAGAACAAGGCAGTCCTGCGGTCATCGAATCAGTGAGTTCCAAAAGGTTTCCAAATTTTGAAACCTTGCTGAATGAGCTCACGATAAAGTTTCAAATAGACAAGGGTGCTAATTTTGTGTATCATTGGCCAAGTACAACCCAAATACGATACATTAGTGACTTTAAGTCTCATGGGACGTACATTGTAGCTAGCACAGCAATGAGAAAGGGGCAGCTTGAAGCGGTGTACGGGAAACTTGGTCCCAAACATTGGCATATTGGGAAAGTCAAGCATAATGATTCGCCCTTGGTCCGGAACCCGCCGCCCGAGGAGCGAAGTCCGGCAGTTGGCCAACACTATTCCGACAACAAGAAGCCTCTCGTAGTCTGGTTGGTTTGTAATTCAACGCAGAAAAGGACCAAGGTGTTCCTCAAACCGTCCAGGTATTTTGAAGACTTGATGGCTGGAGAGATTACCGATGCAGTGAACTTGGAACTTCCACCTGCCTGTGCCTTGTACGCCTTCAATAATGACAGAGTGGGGAAAGAGGTAGGTCCTGTTTTAGATGGTAATTCGTCAATTGAAATTGTTACAAATAAACCCAAACAATTCTGAATGTTCCACACAGCAACTTAAGCATGTTTGTATCATTGTTATCATTGTACGTTTATTGTCATTGTTATAGATAGGCAGTCTAAGTCAGCTTGTTCGTCAGTACCGGAAAGATTACACAGTGCTAGTGTGTGGAAGGGAGAAGGTCCCCGCCGACTGGGCTTATCGAGGATCTCCGCCTTACTCCAGCGATTCATACCGACCTCCTCTCAGACCAAGGCCAAAATACGTCATAGGTTAGACATGGTTGTTTTAAATTCTAGACTTTCAAATTATTATTGAGATAAATTAATAATTTAAGAAAATACCTCTTTTAGAAAAGCAGATATATGGTGCTGACAAACCTAGAAAAAATCTGGACACTACTCTAGTACGATCAGCGGATCCTGATGCGGCAAGGGACACAAGAGAATGACAGTCCCTTATTGCACTTTATATGCCTTCTTAATGTTAAAATGCAAGATAGTTTAGTTTTTAATTTAGCAGACACAAAATATGTTTCAAATTACTGTTACATTCAATGAGGCCGTGTCTTAACCGAGATGAGGTAAATGGAGTTTAACGTCGCGTTCAACATTATTGCACTTACATAGCGACGTGCATGTGTGTGTGGCTGCTTGAACTTGTATACAGTATACTGACTCCGAGCCGACAAGTCCTTGTTTTAGCCCCTCAATGCCGAGCACAAGCAGGGTAACAACAAGTACCATATCTTATAACGTCTTTTGGTCGGGCAGGCTGAAGCACAAGAGCACGGAGGGGGCCCGATTGCCTGCACGTGATGACATCTGAACTGTTTTGTTCCCTCAGGTGCCGACTCCGCCCCACCCCGGGTGGATATGATACAGATGAACGGCAACAGTTCCCCCCGCACCAGCGGTGTCCAAAACGGTATCCCAGCCTTGAACAGATATGACACTGTCAAAGTTAAAATAAATGGCCGTCGACGAGGTATGGAAAAGGCACAGCAAAATGGTACACGAGCACGTCACGTTGGCACTGCAGAGAGTTCACGCACATAATCTTATAAACCAGGCTGTCTCTATAGGTGGATAGCTGGTACCTCGAATTTCAATCAGTCGATGTACCCCTATAGGATAAATGTGACGTCATAATCCAGGCAACTTATGTTTTCGTCATAATTCGACCTTGGTCGGATGAGTCGATACATCGAATAAGTCGACGTGTTTGTATAAAACGTATTTGAGTCACACATAATGTTGTTGTTTAATTCATTCTCAAAATGAAAAGTGTATATATGGAGTACCTTGACATAACGTCCGTTAAAAAACTGGATGATCGTTAAAGACGTTGAAGATACAAAACCTCTTTTTTTTAAATTTGATATTTAATTTAATAGAGACAAACACTACAGCTAGAGATTTCATGGTTAAAGATTGTGTGTGCTTACTGAATGTGAGGTAAAGAGGGTTTGAACTGATTGGTTTCATTGTTTCATAACACAGAATACTACGTTTATAACGAACACGCTTATAACGAATTGACGGCTATAAAGAAATTAATTTTTGTCCTTGTCATTTTCTGTATGTATGCGTATAACAAACGTCGGTTATAACAAACGTCAGTTATAGCGAACTAAAATCACTTATCCCTTTGAGTTCGTTATAGCCGTGTTTTTCAGTGTATAGTTTTACGGTAGTGAATCTTCATACAACAGATATGATCATGTAAATATGTTTCGTTCTCTATCAGCTCAAGCCCCCTTTTTAGCACTGCATGAAAGCAGTTGATGTCAATCACTCAAACACCTCGCACCTTTGTTGTCATTGAAACATTTCAATTTTGTATAAGCACGTACACGGTATTGTGGACTGAATTACATGATTTTTAATTTCACATTAAGTGTGATGTAAATGCTTCAGAAGTGGGGTGACAGGAGGTTTAACGTCGCGTTCCAGATTACTGCGCTTCAAAAGCGACTCATTGTTTCAAAAGATGTTCCTTGTTTACAATTTGACATTCGCGAATGGAGTACTTCTAGTTGATTACCATGCTGGCAAGAGATGTTTTATTCCTGTGTGGTTCTGCATTCAGAGTTCTACGCGTCGTACCAGGATATGGAGGACGAACTGGGCAAACCGGACAGAAAGCTCATCCTGGACTGGGTGTATCCTTGCAGTATGAAAGAATTAATGCTTTGTTAGGAAAAGGGGCCATTGGTCCGTTATAGTCATACATAAACAAGATTGCGCGACGAGACGTGAAATGATAGTGAGTGAGTCTGGTTTTACGCCGCTTTTAGCAATATGCCAACCACTAGGCAACACCCACCGCCCTTCGTTAAATAATAGAATACGTAGGTGTCTAATGTTTCTCAAGGAACTTCTTTTACATTTTCAATGCCGGACTCAGGAATATTCCAGTTATATGATGGCTGGCTGTAAATAATAGAGTCTGGACCAGACAATCCAGTGATTGATATCATGAGCACAATCGGGATACGATGACATGCATCAACCAAGCCTGGCGAACCGATCCCGTTAGACGCATGGGTTGCTGAAGACCATTTCTAACCCGGATGTCCGCTGGATCAAGGAAGCAGTAGGAAGCACATTGTGTCACTGAAGCAACATGCTTGTATCAATTGATATCCCCATGAGGATGCTGGCATAGAGTTCAATCCCCATCTCATATGCCTATCTACGAAACGGTTAATACCCAGTGCAGGTTCTTTTGATCGCGGTAGTTGTACCCGACGACGTGATATCACACCTCGCTCATGATATCAACCACTGGTTTGTCTGACTCGAGTATTGCTGAAATATTGCTGATTGCGGCGCAAAACAAGTACTCTTAGTCATCACGTATCTAAGTCGATTTAATTTGTATACAACAAAAAGTAAAATCCTTGACGTCCTAAGTTACGGCTATCGAGGAAGTGACCGACACCGGAACCTGGACATACTGGACACGTCCGAGTTGGTGTACTACGTGGCCGCAGTCGTCGTCATCTTCGACTGGCACAACCACACTCAACGCTTCTACACTGGCCACAACGAAGACATCACGTGGTACGTACCCTACTCCTCTGAACGTTGAGCAGTGTTGAAGGTTTACTGTCGTGTTCAATAAAGAGCCTTCACATAATTACAAGACGATAGAGTTAGAATTTGTCTTCAGCAACCCATGCTTGCCGTAAAAGGCCACTGTGCTTGTCATATGAGGCGACTAACGGGATCGGGTGGTCAGGCTCACTGACTTGCTTGATGCATGTCATCGTATCCCAATTGCGTAGATCGATGTTCAGGATGTCAATCACTGGATTGTCTGGTCCAGACTCGATAATTTACAGACCGCCGTCATATAGCTGGAATATTGCTGAGTGCGGCGTTAAACAACAAACGAAAAAAACAACCAAACAAGACGCGTGTGTGAAACGTGTGGTATCTGGTGTGTCAATATATTCTCTGATGATCCCAGGTCATATTCGGGATGTCAGCTAGTCATCTGAAATACATGCCCACATCCCCACATCCCACATACCCATTCTCACATGCCAACATATACCCATACCCAGATGTACCTATACCAACATACCTATACCCAGATGTACCTATACCAACATACCCATACCCAGATGTACCTATACCAACATACCTATACCCAGATGTACCTATACCAACATACCTATACCCAGATGTACCTATACCAACATATACCCATACCCAGATGTACCTATACCAACATACCTATACCCAGATGTACCTATACCAACATATACCCATACCCAGATGTACCTATACCAACATACCTATACCCAGATGTACCTATACCAACATATACCCATACCCAGATGTACCTATACCAACATACCTATACCCAGATGTACCTATACCAACATATACCCATACCCAGATGTACCTATACCAACATACCTATACCCATGTACACATACCCATCCACATACACATATACCCGCACCCACATACCCACATAGCTAGACCCACATACCCACATACCAACTGACTCATATACCAATGTACTAAAAACGCATACCCACCTATACCTTCCTTATTGTCCTTTGCATCAATGGGGCTGCGGGCAGCACAGTCGTCTAAAGCGCCGTAATTGTCTGTACAGAGTTGGGGCCAGCTAACTACAAAGCGCATCACACTGATGTATATATCATATATATTTTGTTTCAGTCTGACTATACATCCACAGCAAAACAGAGTGGCCACCGGTCAGTTGCAAGGACGAGGGTCGGACCATGGGGTGAGTTATTAAGAACATTCTCTTTGTGAAGCATAACAATTACAATGTAAATTGACTGAGTGAGTTGGGTTGAACGCCGCTTTGAACAGTATTCAAGTTGTATCACGGCGTGTTAGTTTAATGTGGGGGGAAAGCCCGAAGTGATGCAGGCCAAAGACGTTTATCACTTTGGTGAAACCCACGAGCAGAGGTCTGGTGCTGACAAACCTACACACTGAAGCATAAGAAGGACATTACATGAGAACTAACCACACCAATACGATTCAAGAAAGATGTTTTTCTTCAAATTTAAAAGGAAGAACTTAACCTTCCACCATAACCATAGTGCGTCCTGATAGACAGTGACAAGCGTAGCATTTCTTTGTCAGTCATCAAGTCACGCGTTTAGTTTAAATTTCATTGTTTAATGTTATTATTTTTTCAGGCTCATATTCGGATCTGGGACGTGGACAGTCTATCCACAATTGCATTGATTGGGCTTGGGGTCTTTCAAAACGGAATCACGTCCATTTCGTTTTCGGATTATGTAAGTATTTACACAACACTGACCATGAGAGTCGGGAGAAGATGCCTCATATTTGTCACAGGGACTATGTACATCCCCCACTGTTTTACAGCAGTCTGTTAGTTATGTATTAAGTATTAAGTCTCAGGTGCATTTCTCATAAAACAGAACAAATGAAAGGTAAAAATGATTGAGAGATTGTTATGATTGATAAATAATGTTGAACAAAATCGAGACATATTAGTAATTTGTAAACGTTCAGATCAAAATATAGGTAAAGGCCATTTATTACAGTGATCTGACCATACTTTCAATATACAGCTCAGTCGAGTATTTTCTCGAGTCGGCATCAGGCAACGAACACTCACTATTTGTATGCAAAGTGTGAGTCGCGGGTTCTACCTGTGGGGCTGGACATGCTTCTCATTTCGCGAACACCTGGTGTCATCACTGGTTTTCAATGATCCATTCATTTAATGTTTATCATTTAATGTATCTTGCCTTTCACTGCCAATCTGTTTTGGTGGATAATGGAGACTGGTGATTCTCTGGCGTTGACGTCTTATATTCTGTTCTCAGACGCTGCAGCATATCGACAATGACCTGATGATGGTGATTGACGATAGTTTTCGACACACAATGACTATCTGGGACGTGCAGACGGAGCGCATGCTCACCAAGACCACTGTAAGTACCACCTCCAGTGCTGGACACGAACCGGTCGGGTTTAGTACAGAATATAAACTGTTTAGAATATCTTCAAGATAGCATGCCATAACTATGGTTGACAGATGAGTGAGTGAGTTGGGGTTAACGCCGCTTTTAACATTATTCCAGTTATATCACGGCGTGTCAGCTTAATGTGGGAGGAAAGCCCGAAGTGATGCAGGTCTTAGACTATTACCACTTCGGTGAAACCCACGAGCACGGGTATGGTGCCGACAAACCTAGAAACATAATCGGGGCGAACCGGGATACGAACCCACAACCATAGGTTTCTGCACTCTGCAACTCTGCACAGCGAACCGCGGCGCCTTAGACGACTGGGCCACCCGTGCCCCCGGTTGACAGATGAACCAGCCCAGCTAGCACACCTACATCGGGCCGACGTTGGCTTTACATCGGCAACCGCCTGCAATATCGGCATCGGCAAACTTCATCGGCCCGATGCAGTTTGCCGACGTTGGGCCGATGGTGTAGCCGACGTTGGGCCGATGCAGGGCCGGTGATGGCATGCTACCTGGGAGTTTAGTCCTCCCCGCCACATTTATCAAGAAATTCGGGCTTAAAATCGAGCTCATGTATCATAGGTTCAACTGTATTGTTTCTTAAACATTCGGAAGATGAGAACTACATCAGAGCAAATTAACGCCTCTGTATTTTGTGCAGTCCGAGTGCTACCAACATATCCTGTATAATAGTTATGTGTCATAGAGTGTGAATGTTTTAAAATATCCAGAATGATGATATTTCGGTATACCCCTGATTTGAATTACGATGTGTTCTGATCCAGATTAAGTTTAAATGCTGTGGATTGCAACACAAATACGAAACAGTGTTACGTCAAAAATGTGTCAAGATATAGTGGACATATTACCAGACATTAGTATTTTGCAGTTGTTGTGTTATAGTATGATAGGAAACAATGAAAGTCGTGAGTTCAACTTCCTGTCGTTCAAACTAAAGAATATCTCCATGTATTTGCTACCAGGTGTTAGCAGCAAAGGTAAGATGGCGTCATGTTGCATGCGTAATGTACCCTAAAACTGAACTTTCATGCCAGAAAATACAGCTATAAAAGTGAAATATTTTCAATCATGTGATTGGGATTCAGGAGGTTCATCTCCCACATACAAGAATGTATTCAAATCTTTCTCGTTTCACAACGAGCTCAGTGCCAAGACGATTTGCCATGATGTAGTCATAGCACTTGCATTGGGATGAGAACGTGCTCCTGATCATCAACTGATGATTTGTCTTCCAACTAGAAAATAACCCATTAAAGAAGGTCGATGTTTGTCCTTCGGCTCATTTCTAGTGATGTTTGAGTTGTTAAGGGTACGGACGTATTTAACAGACTGCACATGTCGACACCGTGGTTTTATCCCCAACTGTTGGAGAATTGAAGGACTTAGCATGGTTTAAGTTCAGTTTTAGGATACGCCACACACACATTCATTACAATGTTATATTGTGTGATTTATTTCCAGTACACATTTCCTCATGTAAATAATATTACACTCTGCTGTTTTCATGGTTACAATATTCTGTTCAAATTCCAATTATCACACGAATCAGTTATTTGAGTTGTGTTGTTTTGTTTGGTCTGTGCTATTTGAAGTTCCTGTATTCTGATTGCGCACGTATATATGCACAGTGTTATTGAATAGCTGAAGTTGGCATTGGGGAGTCGCTGTGCATGTCCCTTCTGTCAATTGTAGTTGGTCCTGAAGAGATTGAAAATGATGAACGCCATGATGAATAATACATAACATTTGAGTAAATAGAAACATTTGTTCTGGGATTGCTTTTAAAGTTTGATGATAGTGGAGCAATATTGATTTGTTTGGTGATGTTAAACAATTTATGTTATGGTCTGTTTGATGTAGTCTGAAAGGAACAATCAATTAAACGCCATCTGATATTTATGCTTTAAATTCCTATAAAAACGAAATCGGATTTGAAATATTTTCTAAAGGTAACACGAACTAACTGTTTCCATAAGGAAACTTATAATTGGTGTTCTATACATATAACGGAATGTCACAATGTTTCCTCGAAACAAAAGTATTTCTCAAAGTACGCATAGACACCCTCTTTGTAAATGCAATAACAAGAAAGGTAACAAGAAGACATTAAACTTTAAATGGATAACAACTTCTTGATTTTTTTGTAACGACGTTTCAGGGTTAATTCTTGTCCCTTCATCGGGTGAATATCTTCCCCCTTCATCCCCTTTAGAAGGGGTGAGCAGTAGCCCTGAAACGTTACAAAGATCATCATTCACATGATTGAGGGAGAAATAGTAGCCCTGAAACGTTGTTTCAAAGAACAAAAAATTGTTATCCATAAATACTTCCTGCATTCACGTTCTTCCAACTTGGAAATGCCTATAAAAGACAAGAAGGTTACAAAGTGTAATGTTTCCCTCCAGACCAACACAGAAACGGTGACAGGGGGGTGCTTCTACCCCAGTGAAGATGACATCCTCATCACATATGGACGGCAACACCTCTACTTCTGGAGACTCGACTGGGAACACGACCGAACTCCATACGCAAGAATACTCAGGGACAAGCTCAGTGGGTTTTCAGAGGTACGTAACTTAAAGGGGGAGTTCCACATGGTTCGCTTGGCTTCTAGTCCACATAACTGAACGTTCTGAGTTTGATTGGTTACATAAAGAATGGCCCCCATGGGTTTCCGGTACAGATTTGGTCCTCAACAACCAATATGGTCATTAAAGGCGACCCTGATGGATCGACTTGTCAGGATCGACTTGTCAGGATCGGCTTGTCAGGATCGACTTGTCAGGATCGACTTGTCAGGATCGATGATATCGTACCCCGACGGCACGGATCGTTGCTCAATCACTGGATTATTTGGTCGACTATTCACAGTCCGCCTTCATGTAGCTGGAATGTTGCTTAGAGTGGCGTTAAACAAGAATCAAATAGATTGGGAATGTGTTTTATATTGAACCAATCAGGTAAGACACATTTTAATGGACAACAACTTCTTTTATTCTTTGTAAGAAAATAACACGGAATAAAAGAAGTTGTTATCCGTAAACAATGTAATGGTTTCAACTTCTAAATGCCCCTCAGAGACTTATTGACAGTGTATTGACAGTGCATTGCCAGTGTATTGACAGTGATAATTAGATGTCATTTGAGCTTTACGTTTGAAACTGGGATGTGAAACAACACTTTTGCAAACACAATTAGACCAATGTTCTTTCACGGTTGAACAAATCTCTGTATGCAGCGTGGTTCCTGTGCGAACGTATATCTATTCAGCCAACGTTTAATATACTACTAATAAGAACACCCGATTCTGTCATATTACTATAGTTAATCTCTCATGCAATAACATATTAACTTTCGTTATATGAATAATATCGGGTGTTCTTTAAAATCTTTTAAGTATTAATATAAAATGATAATCTAAAATGTGTTATGAGAAACTGTAGCATTGTGTTTAAGTTAAAAATACTTTAAAAAACGATACAATAACTGTCATCAGGTTGGACAATTTGTGTAGAAATATATCGACATCTGTCATCCACAC
Organism: Haliotis cracherodii; assembly: GCF_022045235.1. Lineage (NCBI taxonomy): Eukaryota > Metazoa > Mollusca > Gastropoda > Lepetellida > Haliotidae > Haliotis > Haliotis cracherodii. The sequence goes on from NW_027266279.1 coordinate 964,069, forward strand.
GTAATACCTTCATGTCAGTGTCATGATGCAAGCTTATGTCCCCTGACTGGCGCGATACCCGACCATCTCACATGGTATTGTGGGCGGTGAATTCTTATAAACTGTACCTAGATTGATGATATGTCTACATTACACAGGGAATACTTGGACCTGCCGAGATGGAATCGGCATATTTGGAGTTAACTTTATTATTCGTTAATACCTGGTTGTTTTGTTGGGTTGCTTGGTTTGGTTGTTTGTTGGGACAACAAACCTATTATTATATCCAGTCAGTCATTCTAAAAATTAGATAGTTTTCAATATATTTAAATATATTATTATAGCTTCGGGCTTTGAAAAAGGTAAGGGAAACAACATTAATATGAAAATGCCACGTCCATTCTTTCATTCTATATTGTGTGGAGTAATGAATAGTCGTCAGCTCCCTCACAGTGCCGGCGTTATCAGCTGGTATTCACAAAGCCTTGTATAGCTGGGGCTCGTAACAATGGATCACGGCATCATACAAGACTTTGAATACATTTCTAGCCACAATACAACAGTATTAACTATTCTGTCTTGATTTGTTTATTCGTGTCGTATGTTTCCTGGTACACACGTGTACAATTGTATGCCAGAATTCGTCAAATTGTTCCATTTATAGCCCATAGAATGAAAGAATGTCAGGATTGTTCTTCAACATGATACACCTGAAATGAGTGAAATTCCCACAGCACTTGTGTGTGATGTGTTTTACAGCATGCATGTACATAGCTAAGGCATCTGCACAATGAACCGCAATGAACCACAAAACTATCGGGGCTCCACTTCACAATAAACCACGCCCTCTACATTTCCCTACTGCATGCACAATCAAACGAATGCTAAACTCCCTTTATGCGCCACGACAGGGTATTCTTTGATGCAGAAGCATGCATGTAGTGGCGCTAATGTGTGCATGTGTGACAGGTCCGTGATGTTCAGCGTGCATGTGTGTGCATGTTTGTGCATGCAGAACTCCATCATGTGTAACGACACTTTACTTTCAAGACGACGTTATTGACAGTATGCAATATTTTTTACCACTGATATTTTAAACTGTTATAGCCCCAAGATAAGACGAAGGTAAGAAACATACAAATAACAATAGTCTATTTAAACTAATTATCCTAACATTTATATGCTTGGTTTGTTTTCATATTTGTGAATATCGAGTCCTTTAAGTAGTGAGAGGAGTTCGAGGGGTAACTAGCTGGGGGGTTGCATATTTGAAGGGTTTATTGAAAGCAAATATTTGATTTATTCTCCTTTAATTGATATGCAAATGGAATTTAGTTGAGCAAATATTGGATTACATGCGTGCGGGCTCTTCTAAAAAATAAACAGTATTTTGATGATTTACAAACGTTACTGGAGCAGTAAACACGAACATGTGGTATCGGAGCCGGTGTCTGTTTCGGACAAGCGACTTGCCTTGCTTTAATACTTTTATCATATCGTCACTCGTCAAAGTGAAACCTTTTCAACAATTTTTATCTGATCCTTCCGTATGGACACTGGGGTCGTGCGTGAATTATTGGCTGATACGATCTCTCCATAATTGGAGTCATATTATATAGCATTTATAGCATACATCATGCACAGTGTTTGTTCAATGAGACTGTAAGTAGTGTGCATGTGTAAATGGACACTACTGCTACTACTACTACTACTACTACTACTACTACTACTACTACAATTACTACTGCTGCTGCTACTACCACCACCACTACTACTACTAATGTTACTACTACCACCACCACTACTTCTACTACTACTGATGATGCTATTAATAAAGAGAGACATTTGGACATGATATTTGGATGGCCAGGAAATGGATAATTTTAAGGCATATAAAATGTTCGGTTTGTAGTGTTTTACCCAAAATGCCTTCTGGATATGACATATTATTATGATCACCAACTCGAAATCATATGATTTTTAAATTTGACTTTGAAGCTGTTTACTTATTTTTTTATTGATTTGTACGCATAACCCATGTATGCAAACATCCCATAACTGTCTGATACACAAACGTTTTATTAGTACGCATAACCCATGTGTGCAAATATCCCCAAACAAACAAACGCTTTATGTCTATAATAATACTTATACTTCCACATTAACTAGCTGATCTGCATGCATATTGATTGACGTGCATGACGTATCACTGAATGCAATGAACCACGATCAATAATCAATCTTTCAGAAGGCAGTATCTTTATCTGTGAGCATATAAAAAATATATTTGTTTTTCACTTGGCGCGTCATTTTGTTCATATTTGTTTGACAAATGACCTGTCAATTACCATGTAGTTTAAGTTCAAAATAAGTATCACTTAGGACCATTGCCATGTGCACCCGTGAAGGTCCGGGTTAGAAGTGGTCTTCAGCAACCCATGTTTGTCATAAGAGGCGACTAACGGAATCGGGTGGTCAGGTTCGCTGGAATATTGCCGATTGCGGCATTAAACAACGAACAAGCAAACATTGCCGATGTTTAAGTCGGCATGTATGACCATGGGTCGTATAAAACACTGCCATGTCGATACCTGATATTTATAGCAGTCTGACTATGCAGTTGTTGTTTTTCAAAACTGATGTTTTCATTTATTGCCATATTTGGCATGTATTCGTTGTAAGAGTTCAAAGTTCAGACACACATATATTTGTTAGAAAGACTGCATAATATCGTGTCTTATGAGGTAAAAAATTCTCTCACTCCGGTTTGAAGTGATGTTCAAAAAGTAAAGATGATAATTAAATCTTACAGTTTGGAAGAGGCGATGTTCTTATGTATGACCATCTCTGACCATCTCAAATATTTACAGGACGACATCCCAACCCATTTCACGGCATTAGCGTTCTCGTCGACTGGCGAGGTGATCACTGGCGACTCCAACGGCTCCATCATGATCTGGAGCCGCGACAACGACAACGTCTTTAGTCTCAGTCGGTCTGACTCGGAGATAAACATACACCAGGTATACAGAAAACTATGCTTTTCTTTCAAATTGTACCTTTAACTTGGCTTTGTGATGATAATGTCACATTCTTTATTGGAATGTGGAAAGAGGCACTATGATAAGGAACAAGGTCAAAAGGAACGCCCATTTGATATTATGGGGCTGGTGGAGTGGGTTTGGGATGGGTGGTGGCTAGGATTTGTATGAAGACTTGAAAAAAAATTCAGCTACAGCTGCAAACCAGATATTTTATTTATTAAAACTATGAGCCAAAGTATATATTTTTTATATTTTGTGTGCGGCAGACATTTTGGTTTTTTTAACAGTCTGAAGCATGATGACTTTTTTCGAGCAATTTCTGGGGCGATGTATTTTTTTCGGTAAAATCCGGTCCTTTACTTCCACCTGAACGACATGATAAGCTTGATGTGACGGTGCTCGCTTCTGAAACTGATGGAGCGTTCGATTCCCAAAATGGGACCGGTATGAAACAAATTCAAATTTCCTATGACGTGACATTGCTGAGCGATGTTCACCTTTCTAAGTCATTGACTCCCCTATTGGGACATGGTCTATGAAGTTATAAAGTAAGCATGAAATCGAGATGACCCGCTTAGCATCAGGCCCCATGAAAGAGCCAAACATTATTAGTTCTATTAACGCATGAACGTGTGATTTGTGTACGCATCTCGTGTTTCAGTCCGCAATCACCTACCTGGCAGTGTTGGCGGATGGCATGCTGCTGTCTGGGGGCGGGAGTGAGATGTTCCTCTGGGACACCATGAACAGATACAAGAACCCACAAAGGATACAGGTACGTTCAACTAAGTATCACTCAGGAGCATCACCTGTGTGTACCCGTGAAAATCCGGGTTAGAATAGGTCTTCAGCAACCCATGTTTGTCATAAGAGGTGACTAACGGGATCGGGTGGTCAGGCTCACTGACTTGGTTGATGCATGTCATCGTATCCCAATTGCGTGGATTGATGCTCATGATGTCAAGCGCTTGATTGTCTTGTCCAGACTCGATTATTTACAGACCGCCATCATATACATCATGTAGCTGGAATATTGCTGATTGCGTCGTTAAACAACAAACAAGCAAACATTACCAATATTTAGGTCGGCATGACCCGTCTGGAGCAATGCCTTCAAGCCAAGAGCCTTGAAGCAGCGTGACACCTGCCATCGAGGCACCTTACTATAAGAGGGACTTTTTGTTATTTGTTTCTAAATGTCGCGAGATGTTTGCATTTTGTTACTACTGTGAGGTAAATATGATCCGATGACTAGGATATATGAGCAAATAACTGCTACTGTTGGTGTTTCACTCTGACACAAGGAACATTACCGCTACATTTGTACCATCTGAACACCCTTTCTTGCCTTTGCATGTGTTTGTGATGGGCGCACCGGTGGGGCAGGATACGCTCGTCTTTTTGCGAACACCTGGTATCATTACTATTTGATAGTGCTTCATGGGGTAATAGTTTAGAGGTTAACTAACTTGTTAACAGGTTAACATCAGTGGGAACATCCAGGCTATAGCTCCCAACCACGCCCACTTTGAGGATGGCGTCATCTTCCTGGGCACCGACAAGAACTGCATCCTTCAGGGACACCTGCACCAAAAGTTCTCAACCATTGTACAGGTAAGGTCCAGTGTCGCAGCTTCACAGAGCAATAAATACACCAGCCGATATTGTAGTCGATCTTGATAGACACATTGTATCATCTAGCTGGGTGGCCTGGTGTTCTTGACCCTCGGACACCGGGTGTCGTTTCCGTCTGAGCTGGAAGAATTCTGGTTTTACAGCAGTCACTTTGAGTGGAAAAGGTTCCGGTTTCAACACTCTGTGGTGGCGACTCCCTTTACCAATGATCCTGCAGGATGTGTCTCGTCCTGCGTTAGATGCAAAGAAGGGTTGTACGGATACCTTGACAAAGCTCAAGTTTTTGGAGATATGTTTGTGCAGCTGTCCCGTTTTATAGTTTCGTCCTCCTTCCAACAGGGTCACAGCGGCGACAGTGTGTCCATTGCCGTCCACCCCAAGGAATACACCACTCATGTCAAGGCCAGAGAGTACTGCTTCGTCACTGCAGGGAAGGATCTGGTCATCAAGTGGTCTGCTTCACAACGAATACCGATCTGGAAGACCAAGATAGAGGTAACACAGCATCCAGTCCGTCCCACTGGCCACTGTAGATTAAAGAAATGGCCCTGCACATTAAAAGCATTGTTCCCGTATACTGTAACAGCGAACTGTCTCCGTTGCTTATTAGGAATATTTCCAGTGGGTACTGAATGGTCTAATGGTTGTGTACCTTGGTGCTTTAGATCTGTACTTTGGTGATCATATTTATCACAAATGTATTTGTGATCAGTACGTGTGTTTCCGCTAAGTCGTCCTTGAAAATCCCAACAGTCGCGGCAATCATATTAGTAACATTAAACCGATGTTTTACTAGCCAAATAAACCCATATCTCACGATCAATTTACAAAACCGACACGGCGATGCAAAGTATCTTTTACATGGCCCAGTAGTTAGTGAATCTGGTGAATCTTTTATCAACAACCTCTGAACCTATATTAATATTTAAAACTATCCCGCACGATATTAATTATAGTTACAGCTGATGTTCACTTGGTTGATTTTCTTGTCACAGGGGGAGAAATGCACCGCAGTAGCTGTTGATCATCATGATCGAATGGTTGCCTTGGGAACGAAGTCTGGCAAAGTCATCATTCTGAACGACACTAACAGAGGCCGTGAAGAAAACACTATTGTGATAGGCGCTAAGAAGATCAACACTGTGGCTTTCTCTCCGAGTACGTCCAGTTGGCATTACATCGAGTTTCAATTCTTGCCTGTCGACCTATTTATCAGTTAGCTTCCTTGTCCATTTATTCTGATTGGAAATGAATAATTAATCCATCTTCCGGTTAAAATTGCTGTCTTACATACAATTAATAATAAGTAATGATTTGTACAATAGCTTTTGTATTTACACTTCCGAGTTCTGTATAGATGCCTGCACGGAACGAAAACATCTCAACAAAATTATACTAATTATTAAAATAAAAGCGGCACAACCCTTTCAATATTCATAAAAGATATCTTTAAAAGCTGAGTCGATTGTATGCTTTCGACTATATTATGAACATGAGTTTATGATTCAGAATCAAATAGTGACGATACCGTGTGTTGACACTTACTATATAAATACGTGACATGTCATACAAAGATCATGCAGAGAAATAGTCGTGACAGTAGTAGTGAGGGTGAGTGAGTGAGTGAGTGTGGTTTTGGCAATATCACGGCGGGGGACACCAGAACTAAGCTTTACCCATTGACCCCACGTGTCGGGAATCGAACCCGGGTTTTCGGTGTGACGAGCGAATGCTTTAACCACTTGGCTACCCGACCGCCCCAGTAACAGAAGTATGATTGTCCTTAAAGGGGCAATTACACACTTTTATAACAACAACAACAACAACGAAAACATATAGGATGCCCGTTTTGGTCATATTATTGTTTTAAAACATTTGTTCAAAGTTGATGGTGGTCTTTGTGTGGATGTTATTTTCATAATTAATTAAAAAGTAAAAATACAGTTTGAAATCTTTAATGTTCACGAACATATTACAAATGACGATGTTGTTATTGCAGACGGGATGCGGTTGGCTGTTGCTGTTGATGATGGCTACCTACACATCTGCTCCGTGGACAAGGGAGCCCTGGGGCGTGTCCATGCAACGTCAAACGTAAGTGCATGTAATGTTTCTTTGTTTGTCAGCACCATGAAACCATGATCGTGGGTTTCACCTCACTGGTAAACGTCGGCATCACTTCCGGGTTTCCTCCAACCTCAAGCTGACATGTATAACTAGAATACTTTGAATAAACCTTAAACCTGTTGGAATGTCAGAGGGGCTATGATCTAAACTGATTTCCTCCTCAAGTATAGAAGTAGTATTTTATGAAGCTTCACCAGTATTTGACCTAGAATGGATGGTTGATTAACGTTTGTTTGTTTGTTTTTTAACGCTGCAGTCAAAAATATTCAAGCTTTATGACGGCGATCTGTATATAATCGAGTCTTCAATCCAGTGGTTGATATCATGAGCATCGATCTGGGCAATTATGATAAGATGACATGCATCAACCAAGTCAGCGAGCCTCACCCCTGATCCCGTTCTGTTACGGCAAGCATGGGTTGCTGAATACTTATTCTAACCCAGATCTTCACGGGTTGGTTGATTAACGGGTTAATTAAGAAAGCAAAGATGTTTCAAAGACAAACTAGTTCATTTCTAACACACCGTAATTTACAGACTCAAGTATGTCACATTTCTTCAGTGAATTGAGAATAATCTGTAAGCATTTGAATTAAAAAACACACGAATGTAACAGATATTTCGTTATTTATCAATAATCCTAAATTTAATTGAGGACAAAATTCGTTGTAAGTACGTCATCGTCTATTTCAACTATTGCAGGTGCACGGTCTGTCCATGACGAACATCGACTGGTCACGTGACTGCAGGTTCCTCCAGACCTCCTCCACAGACTTCCAGGTGTTCTTCTGTAAGTAGAAGACGGTGTTGGTTAAGTATATTCACAACAGCATATTATAAACAAGGTCAACATCTAAGAGGGGTCCTATGATGGATGCAGCGTTCTGACGAAATGAATAGTTTAAATGGTATGAGGTGAATTGTATGACATATTTAAATTGTTCTCGAATTCAATTAAATGTTTTAGTTTCCTTTCTACTAATCGTTTAACATGATGGGTAGCTTTTGTTCCTATTGACAGATGACCGTTTATTTCCTGTGAAAATAGACGTAGTTCTAAGATAAATAAACCTTTGTACGACAATGTTTCGACCTTTTAATTCAGTTAAACGAAAGTCTTGGATTCCGTAGTAACATGAATCCCTGAGACTTGGATTACTATGATTTCCTTGTTGTTGGTCTCAGGGAATGCAGACAAGAAGCCTAAGTTGATACCAGGCCACAAACTGAGGGATGCTGACTGGACCACCCATAAAGCTCTGGTCTCTCACTCTATACTAGGTGAGCTTCCCCCTCTGAGGTGTGCGTGTGCGTGTGCGTGTGTGTGTCTTTGTATGCGTGTGCGTGTGTGTCTGTGCATGTGTGCGTGCGTGCGTGCGTGCGTGCGTGTGTGTGTGTGTGTGTGTGTGCCGATGTCAATAGGCAGCTATTTTTTAATGATAGATTTCAAACTCCAACAGACATTTCTTGTGATATTTTGCCTTTTACACCCAATTGAAATATATTTCGGCGGATAATTAATTCAGGCTATTCTCTGGCGTTGACATTTAAATATCTTTTCTTGCGTTTTTCAGACACATGTGTGTCTGATATATTTGTGTATCATTCTGAGTTTGTGAGTTGAGTTCAACATCTGTTGGGGCAGTAGGTCACTGGTATCTAGGGTGGGATAAAAACCCAAACCAACGATTACGGTAATAGTGCGGACAAACCAATAGTAATAATGGGGGGCGAATATGCGAATCCTCGCATGCTAGAGGGGCACAACTCTACACAAAACATTGCAATTCCCAAATCACTGAGCCACGAGTGATTTTCTATCAGTTTAAATAAGGAGGCACCACTACGTCTGTTACCCGTGAAGACCCCGGGGTAGAATAGGTCTTAAGCAACCCATACTTGCCGTAAAAGGTGAATATGCTTGTCGTAAAAGGCGACTAACGGGATCGGATGGTCAGGCTGCTGACTTGGTTGATACATGTCATCGATCCCAAATGCGTGGATCGATACTCATGCTGTCAGTCACTGGATTGTCTGGTCCAGACTCGATTATTTACAGATCGCCGTCATATAGCTGGAGTGCGGCGTTAAACAACAAACAAACAAACAAATAAACAAACTACGTCTGTTGCAGGGCCGTGGCAGCATCTGGATGCAGGGGAGACAATCAAAGCAGTTGATCGCTCAAACGGCCCCCAGAAGGACCTCCTCGTGACAGGAGACAGTATGGGGAGACTACGGCTGTATAAATACCCCTGTTCAAGCTCCGAGGTAGGAGACACGAATGCACGGCTGTAGTTGCGGTGCTATACGGTGATGCAGCTTCTATAACACAGCATATACTAAGCTCTCTTGTCTGTTGAGTGTATTCTCAACTAACACCTACAGTGGTCAGGACAAACTATGCATGATTAGGTATGGCGGGACATGGATACCCTTTTCGCGAACACCTGGTGTCATCACTGATTTTCAGTGATCCATTTTAATAATTTTCACGGTTATTTTGCGTTTTACGCCCAATCTCTTTCGGTAGATAATTGAAGCTGTTTTCTTTTTTGTTTAACGACTGATGTTTACATGGTGTTGACAACCTGAGCATCAAATGCCTATTTGCAATTCTCATGAGCTGGAATCGTTGGCCGAATGCTAAAGTTTGTCTCTATCTTGTAACAAGCATTTTATAAAATTAATACATATTTAAGAAAGGGTCATCACTTCAGAAATGCCTTGATCATGGCCCATGAGCTGTATCGCTGTATTGCCTGAGCGAGTTGTCCGTGCGTCTAGCAACGCTACTATTTTTCTTGTGCGGTGTCAGGCAACACTCTCGTTTTTATTATTTTAATCACATTGGGTGAGTGGCAGGTGTTCCCGGTAGAGAAAGACATGCCTACCCTCTCGTGAACATCTCGTGTCATCACTGATTTGAAGTGATCCATTCACATAATGTCCACGGTTATTTTGGATTTCACGCCCAATGGTATCTGTTCGATGACGTATTGACTATATTTAAATGTGGCTATGCTATATTTACAGAGCGAGTACCGAGGCACCAAGGCCTACTCTGGCGCCATCAACTCGGTCATGTTTTCTGGGGATGACTACTTCGTCTTCAGCTCGGCGTCCAGCGTCGTCAACAACGACCTGAAGAACCACCTGGGCATCATGCAGTGGGCTATAGTAGAAGCCGACGCCCAGGTCCACCCCAAATACTACCAGCCCAACTACTACCCCCACCACCACCCCCATCACTACTACCCACAACACCCGCACTACCCCAACCCCCATTACTACAATCAACACAACCCATACTTCAAGAGATACCAGTGAGAACACTGGCAGTTTCTCCAAGATCGTACACACATAGTATGTCAGCATAAGTGTGTTTACTCTTCTTACGAGCGATCTATACGAGATATTGCTCCATGGGACAATGCCAGTCCGTATCTCTACACAAATGGCGATCCTTACCTTCATACTTAATATATAACCAACACACATACACATATATAAATCATTAATATATTCCTCCTAGGCAAGGCAAAAGGATATAGAGGTCACTATATTGATAAAATGATACAGAAAATATTTTCGAGGGCATTTGCAAATAGGGAATTTGCGACCAATTTTTTAACATATGTTCAGTTTCTGCGGTTGCCTTAATTACCGACCACCTTGAAACCTCGTCCAGAGATCTCAATCCCAATCATCGATGTCAGCCGAAATTTCTAGGACATTCTTGACATGCCATGACGAACTCCACGTCAGACGTCATCACTCCATGACTGTGCGGGATCCTTAGTGTCATGGTGTGTCGGGACATGTCCTACAAATGTTTCAAAACATAACTTCCCTGACAGGGGATGCTCTCGGCTCTGTTGCGAACAACAGTGTAAAAGAGTTCCACTTGTACCATTTTGCTTAAACAAACCCACAGGACCCGTGCCATAAAATGATCTAGGCCCTACAACTAACCTCAGGCATTTTTTAGTGTTGGCTTGGCTCGGCGCTAAATATGTTTTGTGCGGCAGGGCCTAGGGTTACTCTCGTGACTATGATGATTGTGAAAATCGCAATGCTGTTAATTGTTTGCTTTAATTGTTTCGATTTATGAGTGTTATTTCGCTTCTGCAGATCACCACACAAAACATATCAATACAGTGTTAAATCTCACAGCTTCAGTGTGTTTGTTCATCGGGTAGACTTATAGCATCCCTTTCATCGTGTCAGCTTGTATAGGGAGTTCGCAACACGCAGCTATGTCCAACTTGACAGTATACAGCAACACCCTTTCGGCTACGACTAGCCACAATTGACACAACTGTTCCTTCATATCGCCATGATAGTTAATCCCACCTCGAAGTCAAAACGAAGTCATACCGTCTTGAGTTTTTAGAATACCAAAGATCCCAAAGGAAAACAGATCTGACAATTGAAACCAAGAATTTTATTATTAGAATTACCGTAACAAAATCCGTCCTGGGGATGCACAGTGTTCTTATTCTGTGATCGGAATTTTTAATCTCGTTCGTACACCAAATGTTAAGGAGTTTAACATTTTTTTCAGCACTGTATTATTCTTTGCATACAAATGAGTCAGTCGAAGCCAACTGGTGCCTTAGATTTTGTATATAGTAATGTGCCTTGCTGCAGTGGGGACTTTCGCTTTGTCGTAATGCACGTGTATAAGTCTGTCAAATTTAAGCAGGAATCGTTTTCTTAACCAACCGTAAATCATTGAATAGTCGCCCGGGAATCTATTTCAGAGACGTCTTACACCCGGCGCCTATTAAAGACTGGCGTCTGTTTTGTCAATTGTGGTAAATCCTTTTAATTTCCAAGAAGACCGGACTTGTATTTTTTTTATAAAACGTGTCATTTTTGTGCAGTTTGTATAACAGCTTTCGTTTCACTATTACTATTACTTCATTGGGTACCTAAAGGAAGATGTTAAGACTTTGACCCGTCTATTCAAAGCAGGCGCTTATTCATTTCGCAAGTGTGTATTCAAGGCAGGCGACTATTCAAGAATTTACGGTATGTGCAGTCGGCTTTGTCGCAGGACAGATCTCTCACATATACAGAAAGTCAGAAGTGGAGATTTTACGTCCCTTCCATCCAATATGTTCCTGACAAAGACTCCTTGATTCCCGCTCTTCGTCGGCGGTTATTATATTCCGTTTTCCCGACGAAACTGATATTTTCAGGAACACATTCTATTTAGCTAATGTAATTTGTATGAGTTCGTTCATATATGCGTGAAACATGCCTTACAGAGAATACTTCATTCCTCGTGCCTACCTTGTCTACTGCTGTATAGAAGTCATCGCATTGTGGGAAATTAATGTTTTCTTAGAAGTGTAATATACTGTTATCAAAGTGTTTGTATATATGTGTTTCAGTGATTAATGTATGTAATATGTATATGCCTGTGCGATAGCACGTTTAATCTCACGCATGCTCAGTAATGAATCCTAGGTTGTTAACATGTCAGCAGTTGTATATGAGTTTATTAGTTCTGTCCTTAAGTCGCCGCAATTCGCCGCAATTCGCTGTGCAGAGTTGCGTCCCTTGGGCACGCCAGAAACCTATGATCTTGGGCTCGAGTCCCGGTTCGCCCCGATTATGATTACTAGGTTTGTCAGCACCCATCCGCGCTCATGTGTTTCACCAAAGGGGTAAAGAGCTATCATTCGCGAAGTTAATAATGCCTCTTTGACAACAAATGTGCGATAAACATGATTTGCAATTATTTTCAATTAACACTAGGTTTGAAATATGTCGACCACTCGCTTTATATGTATACAAAGGAACCAACTTTATATTTGATTGAAAACTAATCATTTGGATCAGTAATGTTTTCCGTGCCTCATCCTGCATATATGTGTACAAATGTGTGTGTATCGTCATCTCTACCTTGTGGTTATTTATTCAAATTTCTTCACATGTTTACGTGGACTATGTTTTTATTTATCTATTCATTTATTTAATTATTTGTAGCCACGCTTGATATTACTGATCTCAAATCTTGTCTTATTAAAGACAGTGCTCTTGAAACGAAGCTCCAAAGTGAACAAAAGCTTTTCTCGCTTATTATTTTTGTTTATTCATGTTCTGTTAAATGTATTACTCAATATTTTCGGCATCAAAGTTTGTAATTATGTGACGCCTCACACTCGTATAATAAATGCATGATTCGTATATATTAAATATGACCCAATGTCAGGTATCTCGCCTTACAGAACACAGCATGTGCAATTCCGTTTTGTTTTGAGCACTTATTTTCTTGCCAATGCTTTTCCCGACTTCATTGTGTGATGTTTCAAAGCTGTAGAATTGCAGCATACGAGTATTTTCGACAAATCAAATGTTATTAGCAATATCACTCCTCAACAAACATTGTGCGTTTAGAAAATCTGTGATAGTATAAATAATATATTGTTACATCTCAATACTATGACTGTGATATTTTAATAAAATATTAGAATTTATATTGTCTGTTCTCATCACTTCCTTATATAGACTCCCTGTTGGACTTCCCAGAGTGAGTGAGTGAGAACACGCCTAACTGCCCTTTTATTTAAAGGCATTAGAGTGTTTGGTTGTTGTTTTACGCCACTCAGCAACAGTCCAGCTCTATGACGGCGGTCTGTCAATATGCCACTGCGGCAATATCATATAGCTAGAATATTGCCGAGAGCTGCATGGAACAACAAGCGGTGGTTTTTGTCCTGGAGCTTGTTCTGAACTAAAAGAAATGCATCACAAGTGTCACTTCTTCCAAACAAAATAGGGGCATTAGTTGCCCAAATGTTGTGCATAGTTGCGTCCCTTAGTAAAGCCAGGATATGATGATCATTGGATAAATATCCCAGATTCTTCAATAAGATCCTTGCTTTGGTAACACTAACTACCTGTGGGCTTCACCCAAGTGGTAACATCGACAACCTGTGTTCCTGTGACCTTCACCCAAGTGGTAACATCGACAACCTGTGTTCCTGTGACCTTCACCCAAGTGGTAACATCAACTACCTGTGTTCCTGTGACCTTCATCTAAGTGGTAACATCAACTACCTGTGTTCCTGTGACCTTCATCTAAGTGGTAACATCAACTACCTGTGTTCCTGTGACCTTCATCTAAGTGGTAACATCAACTACCTGTGTTCCTGTGACCTTCATCTAAGTGTTAACATCAACTACCTGTGTTCCTGTGACCTTCATCTAAGTGGTGACATCGACAACCTGTGTACCTGTGACCTTCATCTAAGTGGTAACATCGACAACCTGTGTTCCTGTGACCTTCACCCAAGTGGTAACATCGACAACCTGTGTTCCTGTGACCTTCATCTAAGTGGTAACATCGACTACCTGTGTTCCTGTGACCTTCATCTAAGTGGTAACATCGACTACCTGTGTTCCTGTGACCTTCACCCAAGTGGTAACATCGACAACCTGTGTTCCTGTGACCTTCATCCAAGTGGTAACATCAACTACCTGTGTTCCTGTGACCTTCATCTAAGTGGTAACATCAACTACATGTGTTCCTGTGACCTTCATCTAAGTGGTAACATCAACTACCTGTGTTCCTGTGACCTTCATCTAAGTGGTAACATCAACAACCTGTGTTCCTGTGACCTTCATCTAAGTGGTAACATCAACTACCTGTGTTCCTGTGACCTTCATCTAAGTGGTAACATCGACTACCTGTGTTCCTGTGACCTTCATCTAAGTGGTAACATCGACAACCTGTGTTCCTGTGACCTTCATCTAAGTGGTAACATCGACTACCTGTGTTCCTGTGACCTTCATCTAAGTGGTAACATCAACAACCTGTGTTCATGGGATCTTCACCCAAGTGGTAACATCGACTTCCCATGTTCCTGTGGGCTTCACCCAAATGGTAACATCGACTACCTGTGTTCCTGTGGGATTTTCTCACACATTAAGCTGACATGCCCTGACAGTACCTGAAACACTATTTAAACTGGAATACAACACAAGCAAACCAACACAAAGTCCAGTCAGTAGTAAATGTGTTTTATTATCAGCAGGATCTGAACCTAGTTGGCGGAAGTATTTACAAAGCAGCGACATTGTGGAAACCATTCATACAACAGCGTTCATGAGTTTCTTGATTGCAGATTTGAGCAGGGGTGTGGCTCAGATCACTATTAAATCACACAAATTATGAGAAACTGACCTCACAAATTCAAACACTTTAATTGAAACTAGTCTGGAACATTCAAAAAGTTAAAACCATCATTAATAACTTAGCCAATCTTAATCAATATGGCTGAATATTACAAAAAGTTTTCTAATTTCAGATATGAAATCAATATGAATTGTTTATTTGAAGTATCAATATACAAATACCGTAACTCTCATAAAGAGTTATATATCACTTTCTTATTTCGAGTCTTATTTGGAAGATAGTAGATAAGATAAGGAAAAAGTTCTTACACTCTTGAAAAAAATCCAAAAAGATTCCAAATGTAACCATTAACATTTAAACTAAAAACATTTTGAACAAACATGAATGCTGTATGAATGCCTTGAAGGAAAATAACAGTTATTATCATGTATGTGACTGATTATATTTCAGATGCTGAGTTCCTAATACACTGATGAGTGTTGTGATTTTTAATGATAATAATTAATGTAATATTCATTTGATAACCAACACCTTAACTTATACTTCTGAGAATATGACATGATGTTCTCAAAGCCAGACAAGAATGTTCAGATGCAATCAGGGCAGTATTTTATGGTAAAATTGCAAAATTATGTCCTCATAGAACTGTTTTGAGCATCCGTTAGAAGCTGTCAGTTTCTAGATAATGTACATGATATAGACGACACTTCAGATCTGAGCCCTTCAGTAAAGCATGACACTGAACCAGAATGCAGGGTCGGCTACGATACAGTAACGAGTGCAGTACATACCGATATGCTGTGACTTAGAGTAAAAATGTAAATAACAATTAACAAAAGTTACATGAATACCACAGCTGATTGTTACAAAATAAACAGTTATTAAAAAGTTGGAAGATCATCAGAGCAATAATTGATACGAGACAAATGATTATAACAACTTACATTGAATAAACTGCTATGAATGATTATAGCAAAATTTTAGTACTAATTCTTATCATCACAGTAAAAACACACTTACAGCAGAACCTTGAACATTAACTATAATCTTTGATAAAAAGCTTTCCCACAAAGTAATTTTTTTTCTTCTAGCTCTCATTGAAGATTTAGTATATTTTCTTTACCATCTCAAAAAAATGTCCTCTTTGTTTAAGCTAATGTTTTTAAAGTATTTGTTATTCTATGTGAGATTTTGAAATAGGAATTACAAAAATCCAAGTTTAAGGGTACCTAAAATGTACTTGGAGGGGCAAAGACAATTTTAGGGGTTATTAGTTTGTGTAAAACAAAAACACTACCATATTGACCTTAATGTCAATTAGTTTTAGGAATGGCGCTTTTAATATTATGCTGATACAAGACATCTGTTGATTTGTGTTTGTTAAAGTCCTACAGATTGAGAAAGAGATCAAAATAACATAAACTTTAAAGAACGAAAATACTCATAGCAAATGAAACAACAGGGGGAAAAAGTATAAAAAACTGACTAGATACAACAGCTGTTAACATATAAAAGTTGTTTTAGTATTCAGAAGGATCACTTCATACTGTCTCCATCACTTCTATCCCTGGGTCACACAGGAGGAATATAGAACGATTTACCCAAATATTTATATATATTTATATTTATTTTTTACCTTATCACATCCATCACTATTGGGAGTTGAGGGACTCGTCATTTATTACAAAAGGAGGGATGGGGGGGAAGAGGAGTTGAGAGAAAGAGGAGATTGGGGGTGTCATGAAATAATGACAGCAAAAGAGGGTAGGTTGCCACAGTTATCACTACAATACTACAATAGGAAGAAGAAGTGGGCATGAAAAAATGATGCAGCTCTATTTTTTTTCAGAATAAATAATTTACATATTAATTTTGAACCATTTATTATTGGGATGGGAGTAGGGTCATGTAACTATGTTACATGTATTTGGGGAGGCCATGAAGAAATGTTACATAAAAGTGTGTGTGTGTGGGGGGGGGGGGGGGGGGGGGGGGGGGGATGGGGGTCTCAGCAATAAATGATACAGACCTAAGACCAGTCTCTCATTCCCTGACCCCCAATAACAAATGACCAGTCCCTAGAGATATTGCACACTTAACTTAAAAGGCAAGAGATGGAAATGGAGAGAGATCATCAGATTGGTTAACCAGCTTTATGAGCTCACAGTGAGTTTAGCAATATTCCAGTCATATCACAGCTAGGAAACCAAAAATGTACACGTGAGGAATCAAACCAGGTCTTCAGCCTGCTGAGCAAACACTTTAACTACAAGGCTACCTCACTGATGGCACCGGATTGTGAAAATGGAATTTTTAGAATGTAAAAATGTTGTTTTGAAGTAATGACCTTAGTTTTACTTTGTCTACTGATTTATTAATAATAACAAGGAAGAGTTGAAGATGCTGGACAATGAATAACTTTTTGTTGAGATCTAAGAGCTGGCTTTAGAGAGATCTAAACACCTACTAAACCAAACCCTAAGAAGCTGTTTCTAAAAGCCAAAGTGTTTGAACAGATTAGAATCAATACTAACAATTATGAAAGGCTGTTTAAAGGGGCATTATTACAAACAAGACAACCTGGTTTATATATTCATCTTAGCTATTAACAATCGTAAGACATTCTCAAAGACTTTGAAAATTCAAAACTAATTTTTAATTTTTTTGAAAATTCAAAATTTATTAATTAAATTCAAATTTCTTAAGAATATGGATAAGGTTTTGTCGCTCTTAATTAAGACAACCAAAATACATGTTGATAAGTACTTCTGACAAACAACACAGATAATCAAACTGAAATTTAGCAAATCAAAGAAATTTGGAGAGACAATAATGAGCATACAGAGATAAGGAAAGTGGTGACAGTTCACCATTTGTTAGCACCAAACAAAACAAACAGGCATTTCATGCCTGGTATTAAAAATCTAGGCTATATTTCTAATAAACAATATTACAAAATACGTAGCGAACGTGTTTACACTGAATATTTACCGTTATAAATAACTGTACATGCAGCTCGGTATTGTCTATGGTATAGGGAGAAATATACATGTTTTGAAAACCGATTCAAATTATATATACATAAAATACAGCTCTGCACAGAAATTTTACAAAAATGTTGGGAGATTACAGGAGAGGAAACCTTACTTCTTTCATATCTACAACACAAGCCAGAATGGTTTCTTAATACCTTGGATATTTTGTTTGCTTTTTCTTCTCTGAATGAGTGGTAAACATCAATCTACTTGAAATCCAGTACTTTTCTTAAAACAAGCAAAACATTTACCGTAGTCAGGATGTGAAAGAACATACTTTTAATGTGTAATGCCATTTATATGTTTGGCACGAATAGGTATTGGGGAACTTAAACAAGTTTTAGAAAGAGTGCAAGGAGTTTGTAAATTGAGAAAAAACTAATCAATGCATGTGTTCAATTTTTTCAATTCAATATATTGCATAATATTTGAAAGGCTGTTTTGAAAAAGGTCATAAGAAAGGGTTTAGGAACACCTTACATCCTCATCTAGGAATCTTTTCAGTACTTGCTTTTTGAAGTCAAAATGTGTTCGGAACACAAGCAGGGATTCCCTTGATGTATAAGTTAATTGAGAAAGTCTGAAAGACAAAGCTTTCTAGAAACCGACTATATATTCCAATCTTGTTAGTATTTATACAAACTTTAACCATGATATGAAATAATGATGTAATACAGTTGACATTGTCTTAGACATCGGTTCTTGGGATGATGTCGGCAGAAGATGCCGAAGATGGAACTGTGCCTTTGTGATGATGCCATACCATCTCTTACAGACACAAGCACTTTGAATGCAGTTTGCTTGTGTGTCGTGGCATCATCTGTGATACTGATTTCACAGAAAATATGAAGCAAGCATTTTGATAAAAGGTGTTGATGGTAATCCATTTCCTGTACAATTCTGTATGTTGCAGACTGGGAAGGTGAAGTTCCATATTCAGAACTTTCTGATGTAAGTGCACAAGAACTATTTATAAGCACTATGTTTTTTTCTCTCACATATTAATAAACAGTTCATGAAAAGTCTAACATCTGCTGTTGCAGTAATGTCAAATTTGATAAAACTGTTAATCAGAAATATTCAAAACCATTCACAAATTCAAGTTTGTTAATGCCTCAAACCAGTCACATATTTGACAATCTGATTGATAATAGTGTATCTGATCTCAAATTCAGCACTGAAGGAGTTGAAGTATTTCTGTGAGCATCCCCTCATCACTAAGTCTTGGTGATCTTTCGCATCATTAGATGGTTCTGTACGTCCCCCTATTCCTGATACTTCCGTCCCTAATACCTCTGGGGATGCAACGCCCTTGACAACATCCACTTTGTGTTTATCCTTCAAAGGAATACTTTATTCTACTCGAAATAGAAGGATTAACTGTGATATTCATGATGCATGATCTGTGCAGCACTATGGTAGAACGATCATCCTGAAAATTCTCCATCCGAAAGGAATCGCCATCGCATCGATCAGATCACTTACGACACGTATAGCAACAGTTGGTGTGATCATCTGTTGCAAGTCACACGTAATTAACCCCTTTAATCCAACACAAGATTGCAACATTTATTAACTTGTTAACTCCGACACAGGGTGAAGGTCAAACGTCGAGACTCTCAGGACTAGGTATTGGGTGAGTCAGCAGGTAGTCTGCAGCATGTGAGACATCCCACGATGAGATCATCAACGCAACTTTACATCGATGTATGTCTGCTAACTGCAGGCTCAGCAGCTGCTTCATCTTGATATACTTGATGGTTTTCTGCATGTCCCACTTGGTCAGTTCTAATGCCTTCATACACTCAGCCACACTCACCTGAAGATAGAATACAAAGTTGGCAGAAATGGAAAACTAGTGACAATCAGGGTGAACAATTGACTTGCCATTGAATGTGTTTGTGATGAGTGCAACGGTTGGGCAGCATACGCGCACCTTCTTTGTGAACACCTGGGCCCACTTGCACAAAGCGATCTTAGCGCTGAGACTATTGTAAGCCTATGCTAAAGTATGGGAGTAAGGATCATCTTAGCGCTAAGGTCGCTTTGTGCAAGTAGGCCCAGGTGTCATCACTATATGGTAGCGATTCACAAAACACATACAGTTGGAATCCTTCAATGGACTCTCCTTTCAGCAGAGATTTATGGAAGGGTCTTGTTGCTGTAATTTTGATAACTGACAGCAATATAAGATGAAGCAAATTTAGTACAATAGTGGCATAATGTTTGACATATTTAAGTGAGTGAGCAAAATCGACTTAAACTGTTTTTTAGTTATATCACAGCCCTTCGGCAGGACAGACAAAAAGCCAAAATTTATGCAGGACTTTGACATTACCACTTTGGAGAACAAAAAACACATGAGTATAGTGCTGATAAACCAGGGATCATAATTGAAAGAAAACTAAGTTTATGATCAGCTGATCTTGGCACAACTAAGGGATGCAACTCTGCCCAAATGTCTCTAGTTCAACAGTTGGTCCAGTGAACAAACTTCTGATGTTTGTGTTGAAAATTTGTCATATTTTAAAAAATATTTGTGTCATAGGACTAACAATCTAGATAGTTTTGCATATGCTATTATACAGTAATAATACCACTTATTGTGATATTATATGCATCCTGACAGTAAAGCAATGTACACAAAACTTGACACTTATCATATTAAGGGAACATACTCCATTATCAATAGGAACAGATGCCCAACAAACATGTTTTTAGTAAACTACAGTGAAATTGTAACTTAGGAACTCTTGTAAGGTCCAGAAAGTATATTCATTTTTACACAAAGTTTAAGTACTTGCACTAATTACCTGAACATGACTTCACAATATATTTATTTTTGTCATAAAGTACTGCTATACACCAAATCTTCAGGTATCCTTTACAGCCTTAACAGAATACTCCAAAAATGAATCTTCAATGGACTAAATTATGTTGTCATAGTTACCTCTGTTGAAAATATCCTCTGCAGCATCTCTATCTCTTCGCAATTCTTCTCCCTGGAGAAAAAACCCACAAGATTTTGATTAAACACCAAAATGAGATCTCATGAAGTTAAACAGACATCGGACTCATTAATTTATCATATTGAGAATCAAGACAGACACCAGCTTCAAGAGTTGACAATTATGTGAAGATCTTATTTGTTGTGGAACTTACTCCATGAAACTAACATACAACCTAAGCATGTTTATGAAGTGTGATCAACTAGCTGGTGCCTTGATGCAGAAAGAAAATAATATTTAAAATATTTTACCAGGTTAGCTGAGTTTACCATGCTATGAAAGTTCTATCTAATTTACTCCTAGTACTGCGTTTACTTCTAAAACATTAATCATGCTCTTACATCATAATCAGATGTTTGAATAAAAAGCTCATATGAACATTTAACAATACAGTTTAGATTCTTAGTTATCAATCCTAATCTCAGAATCATCTAAAAAAAAACAATTTAAAAAAATACAATCACTACAAAAATATCAAGGATGTCTTTGTGTGAAAGAATGAAAGGCGAAATAAATCTATGAAACATTGTGGAATTCCCTTTTCTTCAAAATTCCCATTTACTGAATCATCCTTGATATTTTGCATCACAAGAAAGTTCAACATTATCTTCAAGAAACTATTTGAACTAGAGCTCAAGTAGCAGGCCCAACATTTGGTAAAGCTGTCAACACTTAGTATAAACTGCTGATTAATGTCATCAAAACAGCGCTGTTGCCACAGGGCTCCATTCAACAGCATTCTCAAAGCATGGTGTTATTTGAGAATGGGAAATGACCTTCATATTAGGATGATAACATCATTATGACCATGTTGTAATCCTGATGTACAAACAGCCACTGAGAGCACATTACCACATACTCACTGCCATCCGTACAAGAAGTATACTGACTTTTACCAAGCCAGGAAAAAAGGTTAAGTTTATATCTTGTATTATGACTTTGTGTGCGGAGATGGTGTTGCGAGTATGTTTGTCTGACTGAATCTTCGGGATAGGGCAAGGAAGGAAAGGAAAGGGTTATCTCCCTTGGAACATTTATATTATCTCCCTTGGGACATTTGTATTATCTCCCTTGGATTATTTGGATTGTCTCCCTTGGAACAAGCCAGCTGAAGATTTCAAGTTGCATTATTTGAATTTGCATGATAATTTGTTTTGTTGGGTTGACATTTTACCAAACGTTTGAATCCGTAAACTTATCTAATTTGAGACTAGTGCAGACACTGTCCTCTGCATTAGTAATGCATTACATTCAGACAATGTAACCATCTGTGGACGGGTGTGAGGTTTGACAATTTGGAACATTTCACGGAGGAGGATGTAGGCCATTTTCACAGGGAGGCCTTCAGACTGACAACATGACAGTTGGTAAATTATTCAGCAGAGAGAAACCTGTCATGTTTCATGTCGATCAGTCAAAACAATGCAACCTTGATTGACATAGATATAATATAAGATACATCTTCTAGCACAGTAGGGGACTTGCATGCCGCAGTGTCGACCATGTCAAGAAGTAGTCAGACAAGTCGGACCTGTGCAGATTGGTTGCAACTACGTGATGCTACTACGTCTAAAAGATGTCGATGATGCATATTGTGTGATGAAGATGATTACATCTGGCATAAAGTTCATGCATGATTCAAATATATCCAGATTACTTGATGATGGTGAAACAGAGTTTTTTAAGGGTACCGAGACTTGAGACCCTTGTCAAAATGGGGATTAGGTAGTGACAATGGCTACTGAAGATAAACTTAGTGAGACAAAAGGCCGTTCAGCTTTGACCAGACCCCGCAGCATTACTACTACATACCGCATACACCGTAACGAGAAAAATTGACAAAGGGGTGCTTAATGAAAAGCTATACAAAGAGATGAATTTGTTTTCTGAGATTGAGCGGTTGTAAACAATCTTAGTTAAAAAAACAATGAAACTAAGTTTTTTAATAATAGTTCCTAGGAAATCATACACCCCTTCTTCAATGTATTTTTTTGTTTGTAATTAAACATGGACTTTCATGTACATTTTCGGTCTTATACAGGAGTGCTCTTAAAGATAGCTTACAGATTGGTGGAAGATTATCAGGGAGCTCTTATTGGAGCAGAGCAGTTAAGGAGCAGAGCACTTAATACAGTATGCAAGTGAGTGAGTGAGTGAGTGAGTGAGTTAGGTTTAACGCCGCTTGTAACATTATTCCAGTTATATCGCGGCGTGTCAGCTTAATGTGGGAGGAAAGCCCGAAGTGATGCAGGTTTCAGACGTTTACCACTTCGGTGAAACCCACGAGCACGGGTATGGTGCTGACAAACCTAGAAACATAATCGGGGCGAAATGGGACTCGAACCCACAATCATAGGTTTCTGGCGTGCCCAAGGGACGCAACTCTGCACAGCGAATCATGATGACTGGGCCACCCGTGCCCCCCAATATGCAAGTGACAACTGGTGTACAGTGTTGACTACTGAGTGACACAGCCTGCAGGGTGCTGGTCAACTTTGTTTTCTCTGTGTTCGACTTCACGTTTGTTCAGAATCAGCACAAATTATACCAATAACCTATAGCAAGCATATTGCTGCCAGTGTCTCACAATGTCGTGCCCCTCACTCATTCAGGTGAAATATGATATGAAATGTGTTTGCAATGACAATGAGTGTGTGAAATGATGGTGTATTGTTAATCAGAAAAGATATCAAGAAACTAGTTCAAAT
This sequence comes from Haliotis cracherodii, assembly GCF_022045235.1. NCBI lineage: Eukaryota > Metazoa > Mollusca > Gastropoda > Lepetellida > Haliotidae > Haliotis > Haliotis cracherodii. Next base: position 987,757 of record NW_027266279.1, read on the forward strand.
CTTGACAGGTGAGTGAAATGGGGAATAATGTCACATCCAAGATCACGTCTTTTGGTATAACGCGGCCGGGGATCAAACCCGGGACCTTCTGCTATCCAATCGACCACGGACGTGGTTTCATTATGTAGAAAGGATGTCAACAGAACCCTTATCTCCAAGAAGGACCGGAAGGTTTGATCACCAATCAATAATTGCCACATGTTCAGAAACAACGAATACAAAATAGTCAGAAGCTGTTCCATATGGTGTATGAATTCAGAAAATTCGCTACATGGCTGAAATAATGCCGATTCGAAGTCATATGTTAAATTTAACTCATTCACTCAGAAAATCACTGTGATCCAATACCTAAAGTTCCAAGTTAACAACCTCCCACAGAAAATCCAACACTTCAACCAACAGATTGTAAACATGAAAATATGAATATGAGAAAATGATAAATACATAAATTCATGAATAATAATGATTAGTAATATATATTGGTATATATATATAAATATAGGTATATCATGCATAGCTTTGTTAGCCTGAAACATCTACAGCTTCAATATACACAAGTTGGAATTTACAAGAGTTGAAAAGGGTGGAAAGAATCTGTTTCAATAACCATGTTATGAATGATAATACAATAATATAACCTGTGTGAAGTAAGTATATCTTTCTGTCCTATGAACTATTCTTTTCCTGAAAATAAATTTGCTTGAATGAAGCTTCTTCATAGAAATATTTGTTCCATTTTGTTATTGGTATCGAGAGAGGAATCTTAACATGTAATAATTCCCCTTTTTTGTTGACATGCCACACTGCTTGAGCAGATACAAAAACTGATTTGCAATGATCTTAATGTGTCTAGTACATGGTCATGGAAATGAGAGACTGATTATTTCTTGGTTTAGAGATTACTGATCTCACAATTTTGAAATATGGTAAAAAGACATTCACAAATAATATTCAAAGCACCAAAAGTTTCTATTTCAATCAATATTTGAAAAAACATTTTTTATATGTTCCGGGTATTACTCCGATAGTCATCAAAAGAAGAGAAGATATTTTTAGTTTGTATTTTGTTTTGGTCTCTGACCTTTTCGTTATGGAAACAACCTTTAAACCAAGACATATCCAACATGTCAAACGTACAAATGAAATGAGTAATGTACATCAAAGTGATTATCTCAATGACAATAACCACAAAAGAATCTTCTGCAGGTCCATGTACAAGAGAAAAAACAAAGTATCCATTAAAACTCATTCAGCACATTGTCCCTGGAAATAGCATCAGTATTTACAATCGAGACTTGACATCACTGAATAAAGTTCAACACTTTCAAGAAAACTTTGAAAGTCAAATCAGACATAACAACTAAGATACATTTGCACAAAAGTTGACAAGAACTTGTTGCCCAAAACAAACCCAGTCTTCAAGTGCCTCGAACGTTGCCAGCCAATGAAATGCATGGTGGTAGATCACATGACCAGTTGCATTGCATGAGTGAGGAGAATGACATGTGGGAGGTCACACGACAGACACATGATAGACGCATGACATGAGTGAAGATAGGTACCATGAAAGATACATGCATGACATGAGTGAAGATAAGTACCATGAAAGATGCATGCATGACATGAGTGAAGATAGGTACCATGACAGATGCATGACATGAGTGATGATAGTGACATGGTGGTGGTCACATGGCGATGCATGACATGGTGGAAGGTCACATGACGATGCATGACATGGTGGAAGGTCACATGACGATGCATGACATGAGTGATGATAGCCACATGGGGTAATAGCTCTGAGAAGTAAACAACAAATATCTACCATCGCCCACAGCTGAGAATTTGTCCCAATGCCATTTGAATTATGAGGCAAGAAACAATTGGCCCCCTCATTACCACTACCAAGTTGGGGGGTGAAATTCTCTTTTTGTGAACAAATTGTCGCCACATATAAACATATTTATCAGATTGTTTGTACAGGTCAGAAACTTCTATGTTCTTGTGAGTGTAAACCAGTCCATTGTGGGATCAGAAGAAGAAATTTGTTTCAAAATACTCATCTAAATTTCCTTTTGAATTAAAGCATATTTTCACATGCACTCTGTACATATCTATTTTATCAATAACCTGTTTCAAACAAATTCTCAGCTGTAATCCCACAGAATGTCAGAAAAATAAAAGACAATGTGCAGAAGAAAATTCTATGCAATGTGAAATTAGCAACAAGGCTAGAAACAGAAGGTGTGCTTACTAGTACTGCTAAACCCAAAACTAAACAATCCCTATTAACATCAACTAGTTTCCATGCCAACCAAAAGAAACATCAGATTACATGCTGTGTGTATAGCTTGCTTCAGAGTCAGATCTAAAGTTTCCTTAATCTTAAAGCTGTGTGATTTTCTTGACTACCTGATCTGACCCGAACCCTGTTTACAAGGCAATCCCAGAGCAGTGACTGTGTTTTGTTTCTTGTTTAAAGCCGAACTCAGCAATATTACAGCTATCTGATATCTGCTAATCAAGTCTGGACCAGACAATCCAGTGATTGACAGCATGAGCATCGATCTATGCAATTGGGATACGATGACATGCATCAAACCAAGTCAGTGAGCCTGACCACCTGATCCTGTTAGTCACCTCTTACGACAAGCATAGTTACCCTTTAAGGCAAGCATGGGTTGCTGAAGACCTTTTCTACCCCGGATCTTCACAGGTCTGCAATAACTGTGTAACTTTAACAGCTTAAAACAGATTTACCACAGCCATAGCTATGGTTGCCTTGTGAAACGGACCCATTCCACAAAATGATCTTAGCACAAAAGTGATTGCAACTCCCATACTTAAAAACAGGCTTACAATCACCATAGCGATAAGATCACTTTGTTGAGATTCCTATCAGAATCAAGAAAAGTAAACTTATAATGAATTAATCTCATCAGGTCAGTAACACGAAAAATATGTTTTGTGAGTCCTCTAAAACAAGCAATACAGGTTGATGCATCATGAAAAAGAAAACAAGACGTTCAACAAAACAACATCAACATGCTGTCCTCACCTCTCCATCATGGTTTATCATTCTCGAGGAAACTGACAGAAATTACCACGTACAGTTCATGAGGTAATAACAGTACATCGGTATCCTGGCTACCAGCACAGATAGTCTTAACCGTATGGTCACAACAAGGAGCAGCTTCACTTGCTTTAGTCTTATCAAGATTTGGACATCCTTAAGATGGCGCTTGCTTTACAATAGTACATTAAACTTAACATAACAAACATTATTTGCTTTGAAAAGAAATACAGAGAACAAAGTAAACCAATTCACATGTTTTGCCAGGGGTGAAAAAAATCTTTTTTTATGTTAGTGACCCCCAAAACAGGATCAGTGATTATATTTTCATGAAAATTATTATGGAAACTATCCTCAAAACTTTGAAATTTAAACTGAACATTCAACTGATGCAATTTTACTTATAAACAGTAAACACGCAATATCGTTTGTTTTCCGCACACTCACTTACTCCACTATGCACACTGTGTACATGGTGGGTGCTGGCAGCAGATCAGCGCATGTTACCCTTGCCACAAACACCAGGAGTCAGCACTGATGGTCAGTGTTCTTTCATCTAATTGTCACCACTAACTTGCCTTTCATGCTCAATGGAATCTGTTCTGCCAGATAATCAAGACAGATTATTCTCTGTCACTGACATTTTATATTTAGCAGAGATTTCCAAAACTACTATTTTCAAGAGAGTTGTGTATCCTATTTATCATGGTCTTTGTCCAAGGTTCATACAGATACGGAACACTAGAATTCAAGGCCTTTTCAAGGCTTTTTTAATCTTATTGGCCTCAGACTGTCAATACTTTTTTGAATCCAGCATACTATATATTAGTTGTAAGATCAAAACAGCAATATAAATATCACAAATTTTCCAACAAAATTGATTTTTACAACCAACAAGGAGATTAAATTAAATCTGTGATGACTCCTTCAAGGTCTTTGGCACAGTGTCAAATCTATCCCTGTGGTAAATCACACTTAACAACCTTGGTACAAAACTATTATGTTTGTGTGTTTTAATACTTATATTAACAAGGTCATGTAATTTTGTACACATTCAAGGCATTTCAAGTTATTTTGGTAATTTTAAAGGCTTTTCAAGGCTGACACTATCAATTTTAGGGCTTTTCAAGAAGGAACTTGACATCCAAGTGATTTTCAAACCTGTATAAACCTTGTCACAATTTCATTTTATTAGAATTTTTTGTATATATTTTAAGGATACAATCACAGTCAAAGTCAGTGAATACTGGGGACTCTGTTACTACTACTATTACTATTACTGTGGCATACCAGTTTGTCCATTGGGAAAAAGGCAGCACAGAAAGGCACATAACATGGAATGTCAAAGTGTAATACTATTGAGTCTGTGACATGAGGCTAGGATATCGTTCACCCCTGGCAGCAGTGATGGTGGGTTTAGTATGACAGAGATTTCCTGTTTACCATTTACTTAACATTTCAATGTCAATTGAAGATTAGTAAACATTTCTTAGACAAGTATATTTAAAAAATAAACTTCACCCAATTAATACTGTTTTAATGAGTCAGTGTAATTCTGCAATTCTGATTTATTAAGATTAGTAAAGGGAATTGTTGAATCCTATTTGAATAACCCAAAGATCCCAATGTTAATTTAGGGGTATTATATGACTGGTCTCCTATGTTTAGTAAACAAACAAGGAATGAGGTTACGTATCATGAGATTAATTAACTTGTAATGAGAATATTTCAGACGTGATGAAAATATTACAGTACCTTGTTCGGATTTATGGCTATTTCAAATTTATGGCTATTGTTTCAAAACAAATATTTGATCAGACAGAAATAAATATTAAACAGTGCTTAAAAAGAACTGTTACTGGCTAAAACTTACATGCTCATGCAAATTATTACAGATGATAAATTGTCGAAATCAAACATATGTATCACCTTATTTTCGTTTCAAATTGTAATGAACTGCCTCTCCCATGGCCTCCGGTGGTATTTCATTTGCATTAATACTAAAAATCATCAGTTTCAGTTTCACTAACAAGGGAACATGTACAATAGATTGGGTCCAGGGACCCTGGACGCGAAGCGATCTTAGTGCTACGATTGTCGTAAGCCTATGTTAAAGAGTAAGAGTTACGGCCATCTTAGTGCTAAGATCGCTTTGTGTAACAGGGCCCAGATCCATGTCCTTGTTTAGAAAGGTGTCTTAACGTACGAATATCGTAGGTCTATGTTAAAGTATAGACGTTATGACAGTCTAGGCCCAGGAGTGCTTAGGATTTGGTTGGTTAGTTTGTTGTTTAACACCGCACTAAGCAATATTCCAGCTGTATGACGGCGGTCTGTAAATAATCGAGTCTGGACCAGACAATCCAGTGATTGATATCATGAGCATCAATCCATGCAATTGGGATCGATGACATGCATCAACCAAGTCAGAGTCTGACCACCCAATCCCATTAGTCGCCACTTACGACAAGCATAGTCGCCTTTTACAGCAAGCATGGGTTGTTGAAGACCTATTCTACCCCAGATAAGTCCTGGACACAATCTACACCAAAATGGTCCACAAAGCATCAACAGGAACCAATACACCATCACTTCTGTAAGTCGGCTTTAAACAACTACTGGTTCCATGACATCGGATCATCCTGTAAGCATTTCGTAAACCACATTGAATAAATATCAAAAGCAAAGGATTTGAAGAATTAGAACTAACAAGCGAGTTATTACTGAGACCTATTTAGCTGTTTCATGCAAGGGATTATATAAAGCTCTCAGTTGCCAACCCCTCAACTAGGTATTAAATCTACAGGCCGAAACCATCTTGCAGATGCAGAAGCAATAAATACAGCAAGTTTTAGCCAGTAAGTTTTTCAATCTTGTTCCCTACTCATGTCAGTAAATGTATCAATATGGCAAAAATTATATTTGTCTGTTTTTTAGTTCATAAGAGATGCTGGTCATTTGTAATGTTCCTGAATGTAATTGCCATGTTGGTACATAACATCCTGTATCTCTTACTGCTCAGGCGATTAATATGTGCTAAGTTATATATCTACGTCAAATTACCTATCAAGCGCAAAGTCGAGTAAATCTTCGTAGCTGACATTTTCAGAGTTCTTGTAGTTAACTAGTAGAAGAGGGGAGACATCCTCAGAACTCTCATTATCAGAGTAGCTCCTTTCTGGTAATACCACTGTCTGCACCCAAAATGGATCCAGCTTGTTGTAAAATCCCAACTGATCTAGACTGCACTGGACATTACCGACATAATACTTTCTTACTGGCCGTTGAACTGGTTTTAGCAACGGTGACCTAGGTGGACTCGATGAACTGAATACATTATCATCATCTGCATCAAACTCCTGATGGAGAGGAGTGGGTGGGGCTGGGGGGAGGTCAGGGGGCGGCTCATGCACATGGGATGACGAGGAGGGCTGGCGATACGATACAGAGTATGAGAAAGAAGTGCGACCTGGGCTTTGGGGGCTGAGCAAAAGCGGGTATTTTCTCTCCCGCGGCCTAGTATGGAGACTTGATGGTCTCAGGGGGTCTCTGGGTGGCAGAGGAACAGTGTTGTTGTTGTTGCTGTCGCTGCAGCTGTACGTCCGGGGCGGCACAGCCGGAGCAACATCAGCTGGGTCAGGGTTAAAATGACGCTGTCTCCACCTATCTCCAGGATCGCTGATCATCCGCTGAAACTGTGGATTGGAAAATTGTAACTTAGGATATCTGAGAGAATGCTTTGTATTTGTACCTGGAGCACCACGTCCTGTGCGAATTGGTATCGCACCTCCTCTAAGCATGCGTAACGGATTTGTATCCACTTCTTCCTCTTCTGCTGGCGTGCTTGGTGCTGAAGGTCCTTTCCCAGGAATACCTTGAGGTTCCCGCAGACTCCGTGTTGGGGCGGGTTCACCATCTCCTGACACACCTCGCTGGTGATCCAGTGACCTTGTCACTCGCTTTTCGCGCAACTTGGACATAATTTCCCGTGGAGATGGTTCACTGAAATCCTCATCAAAGAAAGACTTTGGTGGTTCTCTTTCACTGTCTGATTTAGATGGCAAGTCCTCTGAACTACTTGCACTAACCTCAACTTTCTCCTCCCTCCGCGGGGAATCTACACGTACGATTTCAATTGTTTTTTTCAGTTCCTCCCTCTCCCGACTTTTTGATTCGGGTAAACTTTGTTGCCTCTGAACAGAAAGAGAAAGACTGCTTTCTGCCTTCGTTTCAGTCTTTGTATCAGGGACATCAACAGACATGGAGAGCCCAATCCTGGGCGTGGGCTCCACTCGATTTATTTGTGTTGGTTCTACTCTCTGCACAACCTCGGGTCGAGGTCGAGGAACAGGGATTTCAGACTTTTTCGGATCAATTCGTGGTCTTGGGGTAGGTTTAGGAGGAGGGGGTCTGGGTTCTGTCGCTGGAAGAGGGGGTCGGAAGTTAACAGATGATGCAATTGGAGAAGGCTTAGGTTGACTTAAGTGGATCTCGGAGGAATTAGAAAACACTGCATCACTTGCTGGCGATGCTCTCTCAGACGACTGTCGACTATTATCTGAGCTTTCATCATTATCTTTGCATGATCCACGAACTACCAACATGTTGTAGGCCTCCTGAGCCTCAGGGGGCAGTTCTCCATCTAAGTCACTCTTATTGTTCATGTCATCAGAAAACGTCCTTTTGCGTTCTTGTTTAGGGCTACGCTTAATTGAAATCTTTTTCAACTTTGACATGAGATTTGGAGAGTCACTACTACTCTCGGACTCTGTGCGTTTCTTTTCTGTCTTAGTTGTCGGGGATGTTGGTGGACTCTGGCTGTCTCTCATCTGATTCTGAGAAGCAAATTCGTTTGCAAGTGCAATGGCTGATTCCATCATTTTTTCATCCGAAGCCGACATTGGTTTCACCTTGGCTTGTTTTTTAGGTTCCGAACGACTATCGGAGCGCCGAGGTTCCTGAAATGATAGCAGTTTTCTGGTGACTGTTGAACACAGCAAGCAGAATAGAACATACTGCAGAGAAGATAAGCACAATGGATCACCTAGGACCAGAACTCGCTGAAAAACGCAAATTCACCAATGAAATGTTATTGAAGAATTGAAAAAAATGTTAATATGAATGGTTAGAAAAGTGAATAATCTAATCACACAATGATAAGACACAAACAAAGGAGTATCTAAGTGAGATTTTTGTGTGTCCAGTTTTGCTGTTCACAGAATTACATGGTCAGTCAGCATAGATAGACACCAAACATAATTTTGCTTCAAAATTAGCAGTTTGCGCAGATATCAAGAAATGCTGGAATTCAATTATCGCATCTGGAAGATTTGAAAATGCAGTTCCCGACACCAGTAGCTAAAATTCAATTATTTCCTGAAAATATGTAATTTTTTTCATAATTCCATCTCAGTGATAGGTACCCAAAATATGGTCATTTAAATTTGTAACTGTGGTTACACTTGCCATAGCATACTTTGATGTGAATTGAAACCATGTGGATCTTGATGTAACATGCAGAATAGCTTCCCAGTGCTTGATGTCCCCCACATGCAGCTATTTGTCCACGCTGTATTCTGCAGAATATCTTGCAGAAATCTCCAAACAGTGCAGAAATGTACCTATCTTGCAGAAAATCACTTTTTTAGCAGAACTCGTGCAGAATTTTGCATATTTCTGCTGCCGAATGTTTAGTGCACTGCAGAATTTTAACAAGTGAGTCAAAAACTGGTTCCAAAGGTGTAGAAGTTGCATAAGTTTACTGACAATCATTATTTGAATTGTGCTTTGTATTAAAAAAATCATTCCACATAATTATTGAGTTGTTTGTTTTTATAGAAATAAGAAAAAACAATTTATAAGTGATCTTTTTAAACATTTTATGGTTTGAGAAATAGTTATAGAAATAGAACAGAAATCAGTATCCTCATTTTGTTTTGAAGTGAAGTGGACTTTTGTATAATTGCTCACCGGCAGTGCATGTCTGCATGATTACACTAGTGATCGCCAGATTCACTTTAATTAACTATTCTAGCCATGGATAAGTTTGTCAGAAATACACCTGCCACAAGTCTTACAGCAAAACTAGAAAGGTCACTTAAACTTTGCTTAAATGTTTGCAAAATTTGCCGAATATACAAAAAAATAACTTCAGAATTTAGAAAAAAAATTGCCGCGGAATACAGCGGGGACTGAGGTATAGAGAACCACTGCCAATACCACAGAGAAGAGTTCTAATACAGTCCAAAGCCTGCCATCAGTGTATTGTCCGATGCTTAATGACATGAACAGAAATGTCAGCTATATTTTAGAGATGTCCAGATTTTTAATTGTCAGCATTATCACATATTGGGGATGTTGAATATAAAAATAACCAATAACAACACATTTCCTTTGATCTTTCCTCAAGTATAATCACATATTCTTGTTGCCACACCCAATGTGTGGTGTATGATAATGCCATGTATATAGGGGTGTCACACTGCCTAACATGGATGATAATTGGTTACAGCTATTATTGTATACCAAAAACTCAAAACAAGTTTCAAAACTAGACCTTTGGCATCATAAGAGTGAGCGAGTTGTGTTTAAGGCCGCTTTTAACAGTATTCCAGTTATATCGCGGCATGTCAGCTTAATGTGGGAGGAAAGCCCAAAGTGATGCAGGTGTTAGTCGTTCGGTGAAACCCACGAGCACGGGTATGGTGTTGACAAACCTAGAAACATAATGAGGGCGAACTGGGATTCGAACCCACAATCATAGGTTTCTGGCGTGCACAAGGGACACAAATCTGCACAGCGAATTGCGGCGCCTTAGAGGACTGGGCCACCAGTGCCCCAGCATCATAAGAGACAAGATGGTGTCCTGAAACTTTGACAAGTCTATGATTCTGATTTGAGTAGGTTGGGCTATGTATCTGGAATCAAATGTACAGGGCAGAGAGAGAGGGAGACAGTTGGACAGGGAAGTGAATACCAAAACAAGATCAATGTGATTATTTTAGAGATGAGGAAGAGTCAAAAACAGAACAAACTTGTCATGTGAGTTTGGAGAAAGCTCTGCAAGCTAAAGCACACCCTTACCACACGAGGTGGTGATGTCGGCAAGGGCGGAGGTCTGCCGTCGCCTCCTGGTGATACAGATCGACTGCGGTCGAAGTCGGTTAGCGTCAGATCATCCAGTTTGCTACCTCCGTTGCTAGGCGATGGCTCTGTGGAACATCCTTCCAGTTTCTTCTCCTTCTCATCCAGAGCCCGAAGCACTTCATCCATGAACGACGGGCCCAGGTCCAAGGAGCTCTGTGGGAGGAAGAACAGGAAGTGACATCACACACCATGCTGGGAGGCCTTCACGTCAGACACACGACAGCAATGTCTGTGTTTTGTTTGTTTGTTTGTTGTTTAATGCAGCACTCAGCAATATTCCAGCTATATGATGGCAGTCTGCAAAAAATTGAGTCTGGGCCAGCCAGTCCAGTGACTGACATCATGAGCATTGAACCACACAATTGGGATATGATGTCATGCATCAACCAAGTCAGCGAGTCTGACCACCCGATCCTGTTAGTCGCCTCTTACGACTTACAATAGCGTGCATGGTGGCTTCTTTCAATAACAAGGTAGTGCGTGAATATTATCTTATTCTGCATATCATTCCAGCTATACACACAACATGGTAATAATCTTGATATGGTGAACTAGTGGTTTACAGCATAAGTGAGAGAGTGAGTAAGGTTTCACATTGCTGTTCGAATTATTCCAGCAATATCATAGCAAAGGGCACCAAAAATAATATAATGGGCTTCACACATTATACCCATTTGGGAAATCGAAATGAGATTCTGTCACGATGTGCCACAGTAGCACACTCAAGTAAATCTAAAAAGATATACATATAAAATGCAAAGTTTTTGAACAATTCATAAATGATTTGTTGAGCAATCTCAGCTTCCAATGTCAACTTTTTTCATGAAAATTATGAACAAAAATCTGTAAGTAGTTCAATGTCTGTCTAAATTACTCTATCAACTGTAAAAGATCCTACAACTGTTAAGCGAAGGATTGGATCCGTACCAGGTAAACCATTCATGAGTTACTTACCCAGCTTCCAGGCTTCATCTACCAAACCCTCAACTAACCTAAACCTCGGAAACATAAAATAACAGTGCTGGGTCCTCACCGTGAGATCGGGAATCTTGAAGTCGGACAGAATTCCGTCATCATCAATATCCTGATATTGTCTGTCTTCACCATGATGACTGTCCAGGGACTCCGAGCTCATCCTGCAACCAGAAAAAATGGTTGCATCATCATCACAATAAACACAAGCTATTTTTTTTATCAAAAGTTATGGTGGGGAGGGTCACTCTATGCTACAAACAACTTTTTTCAATTGTTGCAACACTCCACACAAGCTATGTCAAGAAATGGAAAGAAACCTGCCCCTGTGATTAATTAATCATGTCACGTGTGGATGGAAATATTAAAATTGTGATAATATTTGGATTCATTTTTAACAAGGTATTTCCCATTAATATATAGAGATTATTATACTCACATGTGTGTCATAATAATATTACAAAATAAGTCATGCGAGTTTAATAATTTATTTCTAACCTTTATTCTTAATCCTCTTAAGCTCCCCTTTAGAAAAATAAACTGATCTCAAATGCTGTCTTAGAAACACAAAATGTGGAACGAGGTCAATAATCTTCAACTGTTTCTGGTGTGACATCATTTCAACCTTATGTCACAATAAGATTCGAATGGCGTCAACAATACCGCCTGTATGACAGTAACAATAGACTGAAGTATTAGTGACATTCGCACTACTGAACATACAATTGTTAACCCACACTGCCAGAGTTAGGCACCTGACCCCAAATAGTACGAGAATCTGTACTTTCAAAGAAAGTGTTATCCCAAATATAACATTTGTCACATGTGGATAAATAGTTGTTTGATAAATACACTGACAACAGCCAAGTGAAGCTACCCACCACATACTACTGTGGGTAGGTAGGAGAGTTTACTCACCAAGAATGTCCATAGCCATTGGTTCCTCTGTACCCTTCTCTGTCAGGACTATCCCGGTGATCAATTGAGGTCATAGATGATCGCACACTCTCATCACCAGCTTTGCCTGAAAAAATATCACAATCATGTCTGTTAAAATGAAATATTATTTCTTTACTATTATGGGGGCGGTTGGGTAGCCTAGTGGTTAAACCGTTCTCTCTACACACTGAAGACCTGGGTTCGATTCCCGACATAGGTACAAAGTGTGAAGCCCATTTCTGATGTCGTGATATTGCTGGAATATTGCCAAAAGCGACATAAAACCAAACTCACTCACTCACTCTTTACTATCATGTTATGATTGAAAATAAATCAAACACAGAACATAGTGAATATTCACACGGGTTAGGCTCAATTATTAATTATTATTATCTTTAAGCCTTATCATCATTTTCATGCATTTAACAATTCAGTGTGTATATTACATAATTTATTGTTATGCTACCCTTTAGAAATGATCTACTCAAGATGAGAAAACAATGGAAGACTATTATCCTTAACACCGATTATGGATATCTGACAATGAAGAAGTATTCTGTTGAAAATCTAAAGATTTTGACAGTGTAATGATAGCTAAAATACAGGATAATGGCAATGATGTAATAGAAGTAAGGTATTTGCAGGAATTATGAATAGAATTAGAATAGAATTACAACAGAAACTGAAAGAGCTCAGACCTTTCTTTTCCTTAATATTAACTCTTAACTTATGCATGGTTTGTCAGACAGTACAAGAGACAGGCACTGGTACCTCTTGCAGGCAGTTTGTCGTAGGCCTCCCCAATGAAGCCAACATCCCCAAACACAGCACCGTCATAGCCAATATGACCCGTGTGTCTGAGGTCGTTCTGGGGTCCACTGATCATGTCTACTCTCAGCTTGCGGCTGGACTTCCTGCTGGATTCTGCAAGTAGAAACAAAGTTTACTCACATTTGTTTGCTCATGATAAGTGTGATCGACACACGTAATTGAAATACTGATATAGAACTTGCATTGTGCCCAGAATGATATTATGATTGACATTTCCAATGTATGACTGCAAGGTTATATCAGATGAAAGTCACTCACCCACCATCCTCATCCACTGACGTGCCCCAGCAATGATGCTGAAGTAGTGTGTGTTTGCAGTGGTATTCATGCGTAAGGAGTTTCAAGGAGCACTTCCTATTCATAGGAACTGGTTCCTGATAGATTGTGTTGTGGTATGATGTGTTGTGATGTTATGTGTTGTGTCATTGTGCAGAGATAGGTTTTAGTTCCAATCAGTTCTGTTGAATAAATTTTTAATTAACAGCAGACATATCAAGGTTTTCCTTTTGGAAATTTGACCTTGAACTTTGATTTATCTTGTCATTTGAGAACGTAAGCTAAGGTATAAACATAATCTCTACATATGAAAATACCTTCTGATATAAATACATTAATATTTTGAGATAACTCAACAACTGCCTTTGAGTACATAAATGCACATAGCCTCAAGCTTTCACCCTCCCGGACAGCATCATGCAGGCACACCTTTTGGTTTAAACATGAACACAAAAGAAGATTGCCTATGAATAGTTGGTATGTCATGCTGATCAGAGAGGTCTACAAATCAGGAATCTTATCATGATTCTACTGGAGGTGAGGTGAAAAGGGGCTTATCGTCGTGCTAGAGATTGTTGCACTTATACAGCGATGTGATACTGCTTGAACTAGCCCAGCTTAATGCTGGCTTTATTGTGCTCACCCACTGTTTGTTTGTTTGTTTAACGCCGCACTCAGTAATATTCAAGCTATATGACGGTGGTCTGTAAAATAATCAAGTCTGGACCAGACAATCCAGTGATTGACATGTAACAACAAAGTCAGCGAGCCTGACCACCCGATCCCGTTAGTCGCCTCTTACGACAAGCAAAGTCACCTTTCACGACAAGTATGGGTTGCTGAAGACCTATTCTACCCCGGAATCTTCACGGGTCTGCTCGCCTACTGAGTAAAACAAAATCGTGTAATAAAATTGACATCCTGTTCGTAAAGAACATGGAGACTGCCATGCATATCTTGGTCTACTGCAGGATTTGTGGATTTCATATTTTCATCAAGGTGATCTGAAAAGCTAAGACCCATCTTAGACCCTGATTATTGATCAGATCGTCTTGACTGGGTGCCATCATTTTGTTGAGGCAAATGCAAGTGATATGAGAGATGGAATCTGATTGGTCAGTAGGAGGGACATAGAAGGGACATAACTCGTAATAGCCATTGCCTTGAGAAGATCGGTCCCACATTGCTACCAGACAGCTAACACAGCAAGCAGGACAGAGGTGCGTATTCCAACCTGGGTTCCCAACACGGTAAACACCATGTCTCCACCACCCACCCAGCTTGTTTTTCTACATGACAGTCGTCTGGGTGACGCAAAATGGGGGTCAGTTTCATTTTGTAATAGGAATTGGAAATGCCAGTGGAATATAACACAGATTGGAGACTCACCCTTCCGTGTGAGATTTGTCTTGGGTAGAGAGATGGGGCTTGTCTTGGGTTCAATGAAGGGGACTGTATTTGTTGGATCAAAGAAACCACTTTTGCCATTGTTGAGAGCCCCTTTCCACAACCCAATGCTGGGGGCATTAGAAGGTCTGAAAACACAACATTATTCAACATCAGCATCAAACTTAACCTTAGACAAAACAGCAATCCAAAATTTCAGATTCAACATCACGTCCCACAAGGCTGGTGAAGATTGAAAGTCTAGGAGTTATCCTGGATTCGAGACAAGTTTCTTTGGATGGCAATTTGGGAATATGGGTGAAATGATACAGTGAGTGAGTGAGTTGGGTTTGACGCCGCTTTTAACAGTATTCCAGTTATATCATGGCGTGTCAGCTTAATGTGGGAGGAAAGCCCGAAGTGATGCAGGTCTCAGATGTTTACCACTTCGCTGAAACCCACCAGCACAGGTATGGTGCTGACAAACCTGGAAACATAATCAGGGCGAACCGGGATTCGAACCCACAATCATAGGTTTCTGACGTGCCCAAGGGACGCATCTCTGCACAGCGAATCGCGGCGCCTTAGACGACTGGGCCACCCATGCCCCCTGCTAGCGGTAGACACATGTTCATAACGATGTATCATCTCACCCCTATTTGACAATAAATCTTTATTCAACTCCAATTCGTCAGTGAAATACATGTCGCTTCCACAAGGCCATAACACGAGTTATTAAATTCAACATGAATTGGGACATAATAAATTCCAATTTGGGAACTTTTACTGAATTTTGCTGCAGGCTTGGGGCCTCTGAGCAAATCTAGATAATCCCTGAACGTATAAGGCGGGACTCCACATGGAACATTGGGCGGTCGGGTAGCCTAGAGGTTAAAGTGTTTGCTCGTCACGCCGAAGACCCGGGTTCGATTCCCGACACGGGTACAATGTGTGAAGCCCATTTCTTGTGTCCCCTGCCGTGATATTGCTGGAATATTGCTAAAAGCGGCGTAAAACCATACTCACTCACTCCACAACGAACATTCCATGCTGAACACCAACATAATCAACCTGCAAATACCGGGTACAATGCCAATCTGCGGCCTGTTCCTCAGAGCGAACTTAGCGCTACAACTGTCACATTAACTCAGTGCAAAGACAGCAGTTTGGATCAGGTCCTGAGAAGGTCAGACCTTCACTTGTACTTCATCGTAATTTGTTCAAGTCAATATTTGCCTGCAACTCACTTCTTATCAATTGTGATAATGACATCAAAAGACTTGTAATAGAGATGGTCCTTCTCTAGGGTGACCTGCGGGTAGTCCTTGACTGCCTTCACCTGGACCGGCCGGATCTGCAACACAATCACAGCAGATCAGACGACAAGTTTCGTGCTGCGCCCTAAAGTTAATAATTCAGTCAAAGATACAGACTACCATGTCACACATTGTGAAGATAAACATCAAAATTTCATGTAGTCCCACAGTAGAGTAGATACCTTGTATTTTAATTTGGAACCAAGCGCCTTGGCGAGTTAGTCGCCAAAAACACCCGATATGAAACATACAGTATATTCCCTCTATTAGACACGGGGAGTCTATCAATTTCACAAGAAACGTTGACCTGGCGTGTATTAGAGATCTGGCAGACACAGCATCTAAAGGAAAGAACAATATGGCATATAGTTCTTTTCGGTGATCGATCAGCAACCATATTTTATGGATCGATATGTTGGCTACTGATGTATTCATACGCAAGGGATGTGTGTGAAAAGGCTTAATATATTTATAAGAGGTTTCTGTTGCAAAAAGGAAAGGTCTTTTTAACCTATCAGAATCAAGCATTCTTCAATGTCACTCCATCCTCATGAGTTATGACAAACATAGGGAAGTGGGGGTGTATTAACTAACTCTCCACAGAGCTGACACCCTGGCAGGCGAGTCTGCCTCCATCTTACCTGTGGTAGCTTGAGGAAGATCTGACTGAACGTCGGCCTCTCCTCCGGTTCGTGCTCCCAACACTTCATCATGAGATCGTAGTACTCCACTGGACACAGGTCCGGCTTCTCCAGACGCTGGTTGTTGGGCATGTCGATGGCCTCCAGTATCTGAAGCAGACAATCCACGTGGTCATCTCCTGTTACAAAGCAGGGTAGAGAACCACCTCTCCATCTGCCTCACACCCTGGCAGTGGACTCACTCAGCATTTCTAATCTAGGAACTTTGCACTAAATGCAAAAACATTTTCACGATTCCAGGCCTCAAAGTTTAAATTTTTACCAAGTAGACATATTTTTTTCCTGGTAGCCAGTGGTAAAATCAAGAAGTCAAGCCAATATAGTTGGTAGCCAAAAGCATTTGAAATTATCTTTTATCAAATATCTATTATAATGTGTACATATAGCACTAGTCTTGGAATTGCATATTAGTGAAAACAGTACCTGATTTTTGTAACTTGTGACTCGAACAATGACACAATTTATGTTACTAGATAATATAGGCAGATCCTTGCTTATCACTTTAGCATTGTCAACTAAATTAATGTACTAATTACATTAATACTTATGTATTTCAGTTCATTGTCAACTTTAGGAGGAATTATGTGTGAGTACAATTATTAACAGACATGTTTTCATTGATCAGCTGTTAATTAATTTTGTGTCTATAGATGTGTAGCAATAGAATTTAGCTGCCACAAGATATTTTTCAAGGTAGTCATTTGGCTACCTCTGAAGTTTAGACAGTAGACTGAAATTTAGGTCGCATTGGCGACAGTTTTAGTCGCCACTTTGAGGCCTGGATTCAGTTTTCATTGTTATTGAGTAGTTGTCAGCTCCATAAACAATATCCCCTCAATATCAAAGCAATATCCCTACAATATACCAGCAAAATCCACCCAATATCAAAGCAATATCCCTGCAATATCCCATAAATATTATGGAAATATCCCATCAATAACACCACAATGTCCCCTCAACATTACTGGGGGCACGGGTGGCCCAAGCGTCTATGGCTCAGCCATACACTGTGCAGAGTTGCGTCCCTTAGGCACGCCAGAAACCTATGATTGTTGGTTTGAATCCCGTTGACCTGTTTGTCTGAGAAGAAGACGCCGCAATTTGTTGGGCAGAGTTGCATCCCTATAAAATCTGTCATCATGGGTTCGAATCCCGGTTTGCCCCAATTATGTTTCTAGGTTTGTCAGCACCATACCCATGCTCATGGGTTTCACCAAAGCGGTATGAATATAAGGTCTGCATCACTTCTGGATTTCCTTCCACATTAAGCTGACATTCCATGATGTGACAGGGAAACTGTTCAGATCAGCATTAAAACCAACCAACCAACTCACTCACTCACTCACAGAGAATAAAGTCAAACAATGTCCTCCCCCTCCGAGTAACAGTATAATGTATAAGTCACAAAAAGAATTCACATGCAAGCAGTTAGTATGAACAGAACATGAAATATTTTAGGCAAAATTTCCGAAAAATGGCCCTCAGTACCAAGGAATGAAATTTCATAACCAAAAAAATTATCATTCAGGCATTAAAATACCATTATATAGAACAAAGATTACGTTCAATGCAAAGAAAGTGGAATACATGTATGCATGGAAACACAATGATAAAATAACCAAACACACTGAAAATAATGTAATCCTTGAGATTAAATGCAGAGTTAATGAAAAACAAATAATGCGTTAAAGCTTTTTGCAATTTTGATCTTTGATACAAAGCACAGTCAAATATTCAATCATAAGTCAAAATTGTTTTCTCTTAGCTCATAAGACGCATGAACGAGCACACACCAAACAATTCTCATTCAAAGCACATTTATACAGCTGCACATGGATCTTCACAAAGCAAACTCAATGTCAGGTTTGATTTGTGTCTGTGAACCGAATCCCTGTACTGTATTTCCTCGATTAAACACAAACCCCCCTGGCTAATAATAGCTGGAGTCTCGTTTAAATGCTGATTACTTTTAATGCACAGAATTCTCCCCATTATTATGTGATTAAAGAGTGTCTGAAAGAAAAATACGCCCAGGTGTACAATTGAGGAAATACGGTATTTGAATGTTCCATTTTAAGTTGGTTAACACACAAGGGAAAGGTACTAGCTCAGCACAAGGATTCAGGAATGTTAAGCTGATTCTAGCAGGAAGCTGAAATTGACGGATGTGTTAAGTGAAATGATTGTTAAATGTCCATTTGGGTGAAGTCTGGAGTGAATACAAGCCACCATCACGCCACAACAAAGCTAATCATCATCATCATCATCATCATCATCATCTGTAGAACTTCATGGATCACATCGTTTTGTGAATACCTGGCATCATCACTGAGTTTCCGTGATCCATCCAAATAATCTATACTGCTACTTTGTCTTTTAACCCCATCGGAACCTGTTTTGGGGGATAATCCAGACAAGTTATTCTCTGGCGCAGACATTTTATATTTACAGAGGATTCAAATCTTGCTTTGGGATGAACCTTTCAAATAATGATTTGGTCCTAGTTTTACGGGCCAACTTAATCATTGAAACATCTGTCTTGTATAGATTCAAAACCTCTGTGAAACAACAGGTCCATTTAGCAAGCCCGGGGTCCTTATGCAGTAGACAGAAGTGGCATTGACAAGTTAATCTTTCAATGTCTTCTCCAGATAGTTGAGAACTGACGTAGATTTTATTTTTTAGTACAGCAAGACCACATTTTCCCTTTGAATTTGAGCAACAAAATGTATATTTCATTTCCATACGTCTCTGAGGTTGCAACTCCTGGTTTGAACTGGTTTGAACTGGTTTATCTAAAGCAAGGGCCATTTGCAATTCATATCCGTGATTATAATTATGTTATCATTGAAACTGAGCTTTGGTTCGTGTGTCTGACCAGAACATGATTTACCAAAGGGGCATAACTCTTACAGGATTATCAGAAATATTGGAAGCTGTCCAAACCGGACCCAAATTTGAATAAAAAGTCTGATTTTGACCACATCGACTATGCCTTATTTATTTACGTCACTACTGTAAATCTGTCATGGCATGACACATTAACTACAGTCGTATGAAATAATTAAGGTATTCCTTAACCTCCTTTGAGCACTATATGTAACATAGAGATGTTCTCTTTGATGTGATGTGCAGGTTAATGGAGTTACAATACATTACATGACATTGATGAAACAGACAGAAAGGTGCAATTATAAATAAAATGCAGAGAAAACTATTTATCATTAAATACAACTAAATGATGACTGCAATTAGTGTTTGATGGGCATGATGGCTGGCAATAAACACAACAGCAAAGTGCAGAAAACAAAGAATTCAGATCATGAGTTTTAATACACGAAACATAAAATTGTTACGGATGCAAACCTACACCAAGTACAACAATGGCACGGTCTCCAGAGTGCGCTTCGGCAGCTAGTAATGGTTATTGGGAATCTTTGATGACCTTTATTTTCAAAGAGTTTCATTCTTTAACCACAGAAATGTTTACTTACAGCCTTAGCGGGGTCCTGTGGAAGCAGACAATCAACATGACAATTTATTCTGTGAGGATGATATATGAACATTGGCATATCTGCTTGGAATAATGAATGCAGAGCATGACGAATGAACATGAAGAAAAGCATATGTTCTGTTACTGTTTTGCTTTTAGGCAATCACTGGATTGTCTGGCCCAGACTTGATTAGTTACAGACGGATGTCAAATAGCTGCAATATATTACTGAGTGCAGCTTAAATAAAACAAATAAAAGCTGATAAAATTAATTATATAAAAATCTCTTTTTGTATTCAATTAAGATTCTTAGTAATGAGATTGATTCTGCAAGGGATTTTAAATTTTGTTGAATTTTTTAAATTGACAATGAAATCAAAGAAATTATCTTAGCAAATGAAGTTCATTTCACTGAAGCTTCATGTCGACACATGCCAGCAAAACCATAACAGACTGTTGGTGATAACACTTGATGAGGGCCACAACACCAGTTTGTTAATCTACATTGAGTATGTGCAAGCAATTACACTGCGTATTAAGTTCCAATGATCATGAGTGGTAATTAATGAATGAACATAAGCGCAGCTTGCTATACAGCTCCAAGGATATATATAAATATTTACTTAATTCATGGTATTTTGAAAATGGCATGATCAGGACACAATTGTACATTGTGACTGGAATATGTTTTGGCATTCTGAAAAGTTTACTCACTGACTGTAACATATACATACTGTTATATACACTCAGCATTAAAACAGGTGATATTGTTGATGCCATTGGTTTAAGTAAATGCCATTCACAAAGAATGCCATTCTTGGGTATCCAGGGTATTTTATTTCCATTCGATTATAATCCCTGACCATTCCCCACCATAGCATCATTTCAGAAGTGATGTCAACAGCTCAATTTCTTTTCACTGACATGGCACAGAATTATCTCCCTCATAGACATAAAATCGAAAAACAAAATGCCTGAATTAAAAGCAAGTTTGGCATAGATCTACATCAAATTCGCAGCCTTGTCCAAGTGAGCCCTCACTATAACCAAGTGAAAATGAAGACAGTTATTACTCAAACTTCAGCTTGAAAAGATGTTTTCTTTTGTGTACTCCGAAAGGGACAGGAAGTCCTTATGCTGTAGACGTTGCTCGGGGGAACACAGAAAGTCCAGTACTTGTGACATAACCACTTGTTTCAATCAATAACAAACCATGTAATTTGAGAGTCCTGAAAATTTTGAAGCTGGATACAACTATGACAAGGAGTTTCATTGATAACATCTTCATTATTATACATGTTTAAGGGCTTCTTCTTGCCCCTTCATCAGGAGAATTCAGGTGTATGTATACTCAAGAACTATCTATAATATTCCTTATCATAACCTTGTAATTTGATCTGACGTGTAATTCTAGGGTTGTGACATTTGAATAGAACTCAAACGAAAGGTATGGTGGTGAATAGGTCTGGAGTATTTATCCTAATAGAATGGAGATTTAATAAATGGATAATTGAGAATGATAGAAAACATTACGTTGAAGTACACACCAAGACATTACATTACTACAGCAAGTTAAACTAACAATGTCGTCATCACACCGAGCTAGGTCAGGATGAAATGAACACACGGAATACAACATGACATCGATGACTGTCATGCCACTTTCACCCTCATGCCATGTCCGTCTGTCCGACATGTCGTCACTCACCTGTTGTCCACTCATGCCAGCCCAGGGCTGGAAGCCGTATGTGAACAGCTCCCAAAGCGTGACGGCGTACGCCCACACGTCGCTGTACGAGGTGAACTTCAGGTAGTTGATACACTCCGGAGCACACCTGGATACAGAGGACCAACTGATGTTACCTGGCAACTGATGATGCTTCTCTCAATTACATTCCTTTGTTTGTTGTTTAACACCAAACTCAGCAATATTTCAGCTAAATGATGGCAGCAAGTAAATAATCAAGTCTGCTAAAAAGAATCATTAGATATGATGAAAATCAATCTTCCAAGTCTGGCACTCAACCCATTTCGTCATCTCTTATGATCAGCAAAGGTTTCTGGGGACCTATTCTAACCCAGAATTCCAAAGGATTCTCAGTTACATCATGGGGTGTCAGCTTAATGTGGGACGAAAGCCAAAATGATGTTGGCGCCAAACATTTACAACTTTTGCAAAACCACAATCACAGGTATGGACAAACCAAGAAGCAAAATCAGGGTGAACCTGGAATTTGAAAACATGATCCTGGCATGACCAAGGGACATGACTCTGGACAGCAATTGTTATGCCTTGTTCCACTTTAGTCCCTCCTGTTATTAACAAACATAAAGATGTTTGAAGACTCCAACCTCAGGGCTGTGAAGTGGGTCATTCTCATATTTCCAATCAAATGATTTTGAAAAACACTTGACAGCCATTTTCACATTGTATGTCATGATTACACACTGACGATTAAATCAATAATCAGTGTTATTTTTTAAATATTTTTTTTAACTTTTAACTTTTTAAACACTGAAATGATATATGTTTTTGATTTTCTCTTCCACAAAGGAAATGACAAACATTGCTACTCACCATGCTATTGGCAACTTGAGATTTATACTAAAGTTGCTCTGATAGTAATCCTTCCCCACACCCAGTGCACGTGATAGCCCAAAGTCACTTATTTTAACCTGAAATCAGCAACACATCCAAGTCAAGCACTGCAAGTTTAAAACATGAATGTGATTAATACAACGTCTGTCCTGGCCATTTAGTTAAAAAAACCATAATTATTTGTTTACATTTACATTTACATTTACAAGCTGAATCAAAAACCAAAACGCATCCTTGGCATAAGAGCAAACTTCTTTTACACACAGCCTGTCTCTGCCACCTGTTCTTGGAAACAAGCCTGGAACGGACGTCCACCAGTGGCAGATAGGAGAGCCTTACCCCACACCATCGGGGTGGGAGTGAGGGGGTATGATTTTATGCCGCTTCAAGCAATATTCCAGCAGCACCAGCAGTGAGCTTTGCACATTGAACCTGGTGGTCTTGGTAAGAACACACACCAGTAAGGCCAGGTCCTTCACAAACCAATGCCACAAGTTCCTTCCCTTTACCGAGAGTGAGTGGGGTTTGATCCCAGTCACATGATGGCAGGGACACACAGCTCTCAAGCAATATCACGGCAAGGGACACCAGAAATGGGCTTCACACATTGTACCCATGTCGGGAATCGAACGCGGGTCTTTGCCGTTACAAGCAAACGCTTTAACTACTAGGCTACCCAACCGCCCCTACAGCCTTAGAAACTTAGGTGGGAATCAAAACATGGAAAATACGAAAAGTGGTTATTTTGTTCAAAATTGTTATTTTTGAAATTCGCAATTTATTAAATTCAAAGGTATTTTAACATAGAATTGTAACATTGCATTCAATGCAATAATGTTAAACTGACGATAAAAGCCTTTTGCTCCTTATTGGTCCTGTTATGAGTGAAAGACAAGTCACCTCTACAAGTCATCATATTTGTCACAAATATAACACAAATTGGGAAATGTATAATTCCAATTTGGGAATTTTTACTGATACTCTCTGCAAACTTGGGTCCGAATATCATCCTCTGAGAAGGTGTTGATAATCCCTGCAATTCCCAGGTCTTCATGATGACAAACCAACACTTTAACCATCAGGCTACCATATTAGTTCAAGCATCGGTTCTGGAATGTGACTTCCTCTAATCTGCTCTCACACTGATACAGTTCTGATAAACAGGCTGACATGTAAGATATCAGAACGACTTACCTTATTCTTACTGAACACTAGGATATTCCTTGCAGCCAGGTCTCTGTGTATTAATCGCTTAGACTCAAGATAAGACATTCCATCACAAATTTGTTGAGCAAAATCACACAATCGGGGAATAGGAAAGTCTAATCTTAATGATGTCTCCTTCAAACACTCCAACAGGGACCTCATCGGTGCTAGCTCTGTCACCTGCAATACAAAATATTCCTCATCATTAAATGGAAACCGATTCTTGATAATATTTTAAATGGCGTGAGGTGAGTCGCAGGTAATATTTGTTTGTTTGTTGTTAAATGCCACACTCAGCAATATTCAAGCTATGTGACAGCAGTCTGTAAGTCATAGAGTCTGGACCAGACAATCCAGTTAATGACATCATGAGCATCGATCCACACAGTTGGAATTCGATGACATGCATCAACCAAGTCAGCGAGCCTGACCACCCAATCCTGATACTTGCCCCTTACGACAAGAATAGTTGCTTTCCACGGCAAGCATGGGTAGCTGAAGACTTATTCTACCCCGCACCTTCATGGGTCTCGCAGCTGAAGGGTTTGTACATATGATAAATAGCAAAATCACAATGCTTCAGTACTTGGTTCATATGCAGATACCTTAAATTAAAAGTGGGTGAGGTGAATTGGGGCTTAATGTCATGTTCAAGATTATTGCACTTATATAGTGGCGTGCATCCACGTGTGTGTGTGGGGGGGGGGGGGGGGGGGGCTGCTTGCACTTGTCCAGACTAATGCCCATTTTACTGAGCCCGCCAACTGAGATACCATGGCGCAGTTTAACATGAATACCCCACTCAGACACAGCATACTGACTCTGAGCCGACCAGTCCTTGTTTCAGCCCCAAGCCCCAGGCAGGGTGACAAGTATCATCTTTTAACATCTTTTCATATGACATGGCCAGGGATCAAACCTCTGACCTTCTACTCTCTGGGGAGACACTCTACCACTGGATCACAGAGACAGTCTGTTTAAGCTAAAAGCATTTTAAGGGGAAAATTTGAGGAAAAAACTGTTCAATCTCCAAAAATCATATGGTTACTGGCAAATAGCCATGAATTTTAGTTCTGACATCTTTATCTATTGTGAAAGTAGTTCCGAACGTCCAAAAACTTGAGAGTTCTGTCAGAATATTGATGTACAGCTGAAAGTGTGAAGTAAATATGCAATGTTAACGCCAGGGAATAACATGGGGTATTGCCGAAACAGATTCCCCTGGGTGTTAAAGGCAAAGTCGTGGTGGAAGATTATATGAATGGATCACTGAAAATCAGGGACGACACTAGGCGTCCGCGAAAAGATTCTCAGCAGTGTACTCCAGTATGTCTGCAGTCCTTGGCAGCACGGAGTGGATGTGGAGCTTGATGAACCAGGAAGAGCGGACTTAGACTTTGAGTACTGTTACAAACTATGACTCACACAGGTTGTGAGCATGGGGCTTCAAAGATATCTGTTTTTCATGTAAGTGGCACTCCTTACAGGTCATACACATGTACACTGTGTGGAGCCACGCCTCAGCTATCCTTACCGTCATGCGCTGGCCAATAGTGTCAGATTGCCGGACTTTCGTATAGCAATTTATTGCAATAATGATACAGGTATTGCAAAACGACCACAGTGTATTGCTGCATTCTCTCATCTGTAATTTTTTATGAACCCATACATTGGACTTCCCGAGCTCATTTTTGACAACTTCGTAGTCATCCGCCGTTTTGTTGGACGTTGGAATGATCACAATGCATATGTCATAGACACATTTTTTCAGGAAGTCGGCTTTTTCGATCACAGGAATCAAGTTGCTAATTTCTGAATTCCATAACTTCACTTTGACTTGTCACATTTCTAAACTTTGCCAACAAGTTGAAATATGATTGATTTTGAAAAACGTAATATACTGGTATTTTCGAAACGTATTGTGATATATATTCACATATTTATTTGTACTCTGAATTGTGTTATACCGGTGACACCTCGCACCTCTACTTGTCAGTTCACATCCTCCTCACTTGACCTCATCGTCAAGTAGAAACATGAACACAGTTGTTTCCACAGCATGAAAAAGTGAAATATATTTCATAATTGTCAACTGTACTTAACCTTTTGTATTGCATACAAATTTATTGTTATTATCGATTTTCTAGGAAGGGAGTTTGTAGGAGAAGGATTCTGGTGCAGCTAAGGGATGGAACTCTGCACAATGTGCGAGTGTGTGAATGTCAGGTTTTTAGTATAGCGAATTGTGGCTGCTTAGACAACTGGGCCACCCGTACCCACAATACCAAGAGATGCTGACAACAACTATGCTGTTGAAAATCAGGAAAGTAAACAACGAAATAGTCCCCAGTTAAATACTTATTGGGTCTGGGAAGAGGTAACCCCATTTGGTGCTGAAGGTGTGTTCAGATAAATTTAATGAAGTAAAATCCCTTTTCAGAAATGACAGCAAAGTTTGAAATGATTTTCTGGGAGCAGTAGATTCTAAAGACAAAGTGAGAAGCTATTGCTAACCTGCCATACATTTCCCAACCTAACTGGAGGCGTACATTACATCTGTTGACTAATTCCACAGTTTAGTTGGAGGTAAATAAGCCGACTCACCATTAACTTTCACACAAGTCTGACTCAACACAATACCCGAAGGCTTATTTCATAATAAAGGCATTTATGTAAAGAAAATGTCTTCATAAAGTGTCTTAAATAGGCCAAACAGATGATTAAAGTCCTTCAGTAACCCTTAGGCAAGGGCTGACTTATTTCACAAAGGTCATCTTTGAGTGACAGTGTTTTGGAACAGGAGTGACAGTGTTTTGGAAGAGACCGTCCCGCAACTAGGATTGGATCTGACCTTGTTGGAAGAAAAATTCTAAACAATAATTGTTTGCATGATGGCAAAACAGCCCTGACAAATATCGCTGTTTAATGAGTCGGTAAATATTTCTGAAATGCAATAAAAGCTAACTGCAGGCCGTAGACTGACTTTCACTTCCAACTCATCTCATAAAGAACATGTGAAATGCACCAGTAAGGTTGCGAAACAAAGAAAGTTCTTCTTACAGGATGCAGAACATATATAAAAGAAGGCTCTTTAACACAAAGCCTATAAATTTGGTCATAATTGAAGATACAGCAATGCCCCAGTTGACCAGGCAGCCTGTGCTGTGAAGTCTTAACAACATTAATTCTTTCCCATCTGCAATTTATTCAACCACCACCTGTTGAAATTGGATCTCTGACTTACATGCAGACACCCTAAAATCAATTACATATCCTTAAAATACAGTATATTTTTTCCATAAAATATTTTAATAACATATACATGCACAGTTGTTTTCTACTGCAAATAGACAAGTAATTTGTGATCACTAAACTACAACTGCACGGTATTACAGGTAAACCACAATACCCTTTTCAAACAAAACATATTGCAATATATTTTTTGTGTTTCGCATATTGGGTACAAAAAAGGAAGTTTTGTTATCATTTGTATTGTTTAACCTAAGATCTACACAGAGTTTTATTCACAAATGATGCTTCCCTGCGTATTTAATTGACAAAATGGTGGAAATGATTGTTCTCTTGCATTGTTAATTATAACCTAATTTGTTCAAACCCATTTTCCAGAAACAGATCTCAAATAAATGTTCCACTTTTCCACTCAACTTCTTCCCATATTGATATCTCTTATTGGTGTTTTGTATCTCATAACCTTCCTGACAGTCATTTCTTTTCAACTTCAGTATTTCAAACAAAAACAAATTATATTCCACCACTGATAATTTTCATCAGCACCCATTTGAAGTTTTATCATTGTTTTACCAATGAATGTGTATTTTCGTATCCAACTTACCAACATCAATGCGTTGTCTTTGTTGATAACAACCCCGTAAAGTCGAACAATGTTTTCATTGTCTATACTCTGTTGAACAGAGGCTTCTTTTAAAAATTCCTGAGTTCCATTTTGAAGTCTGTCTTTGCTCAGACACTTGATAGCAACTTGCACCTGAAACCAAAGGGATCAAGGTTACTATGGTGAACAGCTCCCGAATTAGCCTGCACAGATAGGGCTCTATCTGCCACCACCAGCTCCCTCCATCACAAATATGTGGCTCCCAGATATTTCAGATAGCCGGAGAGACTACATGTGCAGAATACTTGTGCACTAATTTGAAACCAGGATCTTTATCAGATACATATTTCAACTAAATAGTTTTCATAACATTCAAGTGTTCTCAGGTATGAGTGAGTGAGTGAGTATGGTTTTGCGCTGCTTTTAGCAATATTCCAGCAATATCACGGCGGGGGGACACCAGAAATAGGCTTCACACATTGTACCCACGTCGGGAATGGAACCCGGGTCTTCAACGTGACGAGCGGACGCTTTAACCACTAGGCTACCCGACCGCCCCGTTCTCAGGTATGACCGATGACAGATTAATGCAGGTAAGCTGTATGGTCCTTCTGAAGAAGGCATTGTATCCAGTGTCACATAATGCCTCTATACTGAGTGTCTTACTGATGAAGACTTTGAAGTACAACACTGATCTAATGATCACAGTTTCTAGCCTAAAACACAAATATCATGTTACTTTCATCTTCGGTACCTTTAAGTAAGTAAATAGTTTTGACATATATTGTTTCTTTGTTTCTTGCTTAACACAGCAGTAAGCAATATTCCAGCTATATGCCAGCAACCTGTCAATAATCAAGTCTAGACCAGTAAATCCAGTGACTGATATTGTGAGCAACACTCCATGCCATCAGGGTAGATCACTTGCAATCAACCAAGTCACCGAATCTGACCATCCAATCACTTTAGTCTCCTCTTACGACCAGCGCAGGTTGCTGGAGACCTGACCGGAATAGTCAGAGGAGTGTTGACATAAACATAGAATTACGCTCCTCCTTTACATCCATGTTAATAATGATAATAATAATGAAAATGAAAATGATAATCATATTGAAAATGGAAATGACAATCAAAATAAGAATGGAACTGACAATCAAAATAAGAATGGAACTGACAATCATAATGACAATCAAAATAACAATCAAATTCAATCATAATCACAATCAAATGAAAATCATAATCACAATGACGATCATAATGGCAGTCAATATGATAATCATAATGGCAATCAATATGACAATCAAAATGACAATCAATATGACAATCATAATGACAATCATAATGACAATCATAATGGCAATCAATATGACAATAATAATGGCAATCAATATGACAATCATAATGACGATTATAATGGCAATCAATATGACAATCAAAATGACAATCATAATGACAATCATAATGGCAATCAATATGACAATCAAAAATGACAATCAAAATGACAATCATAATGACAATCAATATGACAATCATAATGGCAATAAAAATGACAGTCATAATGGCAATGAAAATGACAATCAAAATGACAATCAATATGACAATCAAAATGACAATCATAATGACAATCAAAAATGACAATCATAATGGCAATCAATATGACAATCAATATGACAATCATAATAGCAATAAAAATGACAATCAAAATGACAATCATAATGGCAATCAATATGACAATCAAAATGACAATCAATATGACAATAAAAATGATAATCATAATGACAATCAAAATGACAATCAAAAATGACGATCAAAATGACAATCATAAAGGCAATCAATATGACAATCAATACGACAATCAAAATGACAATGACAATCATAATCATAATGACAACATACACAACATATCTAGTGTGGAATACAAAATGTAGAATACTAAATCCCATTCTACCTTATCTCCATCCTCTGTGGTCCACACACCCTGCTGCACGACCCCGAACTCCCCCTCCCCAAGGGTTTTGTTGACTGCTATTGACTCCTGGGGTATGATCTGTTTCCCTGGGGGGCGTATCACCGAGGTAGGGCGGGAGATTCTGTGTTCTGGAGGGGAGGGGCTGAGGGAGCGGCCAGGTCCATCGGACCCCCTCATTATTGCCTGAAATGCATTAAATACATTGTGAGATATGTGCATAAAAAAACATAATTAAATGAACTGACATTTCAAAAATATATAGTGCTTTATTCATTTCTGTCTGGAGCAGGGAAGCTGGTGGTCATTCAGATGTTGAGATGGTGATGACGCTAAAGCTTGCCTCAGACGGATGCCACTTTGGTGAAACCTTTGAGCATAGGTATGGCGCTGACTAACTTAGAATCATAATCTTGGCGAATCTCAGAGTCTTGTGGTACGCAAAGCAGGTACTGAGCACGGACTAAGGCTGAATGGGTAACTCGGGTACTCGGGTTGGGTGGGTACTGAGTAAGACCCATGTACCCTCAGGACTACCCTGACCTGTGGTTAGTCAATTGATATATTGTTTAATGAGAAAAATTCACTGCTGCAACTCCATGGTTACCTACAAGTCGCTAATGTTTGCATATCTTTCTGACTATATACATATTCCTTCTGACTTTAAGATGTTTTGAGTAAGGACAGGTACGGTCAACTTCAGTGTATGCATGACTAGATAGTTTTATAGATGTACCTTCATACTTTTTGCCAGGTGTCCGGTAAAACAAATCCTTATCAGATATTTTGTACCCAACTCTTGGTGCTACAGTGAGTACCCAGGAAGGGTCGGACAATGGGGGGTCGGGTACCCGGGTAGTACATTTGGACTCGTCCCAGCCCCAGCCCCAGCCCCAGCACAGACCCATACAATGAGGGCTATAGAACTCAACAGATCTCGGTGACCGTTGAATGGCCTGGTCTACAAATAACACACTTACATATGTACTTATATTGCACAAACAATGATAACCCCAACCACACAAGGGCTAAAGCTCAAAGGAGAGAATTCCAAATTCTACTTCCACCAACTAATTCAGAGAGTGAGTGGGTTGTGTTTAAAGCCACATTCACCAGTATTTCTGTTAAATCAGTGAGTGAGTGAGTGAATGAGTGTTTTTTTCACCGCTTTAAGCAAGCTTCCGGCATTATCAGGTTACCACTTACATTTCAGAGTAAAGTGTATCTCGTCTCCCTATGGAGAGTGAGTGAGAATGGTTTTACGCCGCTTTTAGCAATATCCCAGCAATATCACAGCGGGGGACACCAGAAATGGGCTTCACACATTGTACCCATGTCGGGAATCGAACCCGGGTCTTTGGCGTGACGAGGGAACACTTTAACCACTAGGCTACCCGACCGCCCCTGTCGTCTCCCTATGGTCCTAAATTACCTCCCCACTCACAACAATAGACAGCTGTGATATAAACTCATTTACTTGTTGGAATACGTATTATCCAGTTCTGACAAAAGCTTGTACAAATTTCCTGTTTCACACAAAATGTAGAAATTTTACCTTTCACAAAAAATGAAAATGTTTAACATTTATATCCAGGTTTGAATCTTTTATTACCCAAAGTACCCTGTATAATTTTACTCACACAATAGAATATGCATCCAGTCCTTACAGGCATCATATTATCAAACACCATCTTACTCGATAAAGAAAGCATATATTATTCCACTGACATAAAATAGGCCTTTTGTTGGAAAAAGAGCTTCAGAACTGATTCAAACAATGTATTATCCTCAAATCCAGCAAAAGTCCAAAAACTGTAACAGCCACATGCACAAAAGCATGTTCTGCTGACAAAGTTATCGCTGATGCATACGCCACCCTGGCAGATGCAAGTAAATTTATTCTCCCTACACGAAGTGACTACAATGAAAGTGCATGTGTAGCCAGAGTGATCTGCGTTGTGAGTTGTGGGAACCCAGCCTGACATTTAGGTGTTGGCCACAAAACACTAATCAAGCCGCCATCTGCTCCACACAGACATGTATCATGTCGTACCTGCAGACTTCCACATTGCGACCCCCCCACCACTGGATAACATAACGAACATGTTGATTCACTGGATGTAGGGTGAATAGCAAGGAGGTTCTAAATACTTTGTTCTGACAGCTGTTGAATAAAAAAAGTTTGTGTTAATTTCAGCTTGTGTAAACAGAGGTCTATCGCCTCATGTCTGGATGATGTAACCAACATCGACGGGGCCAGTCTTGGCATGGCTATGCATATACATACACGAATAGTGTTAGTCTTGTCTATTGGATTTAATGTACTAAGTGCACTTTCCCACACTTTTTTAGAAACATTAATACCAAGCACAACAGAAACTGTGTCATATTTTGATGTGTTCTTGTACCAAGGTTTAAACAGCTGGTTTATGCAAGTAGTATCAGAGAGAGACCCCTGTCAATGAGTGAGTTGGGTTTTAACATTGCTTTATATTAGGGCTGGGACGGGTAACTCGGGTACTTGGGGCTTGTGGGTACTGAGTAGGACCAGGGTACCCACTGGACCACCCGGACCCGTGGTTAGTCACGTGATTGTTTAATGGCAAAATTATCTAAAACTCCATGGTTATACTACAAGTCACTAATGTTCATTTCTTTTTGACTATCCACGCATTCCTTTTGACTTTCATATGTTAGAACAAAGTGGAAACTTCAGTTAACTTCAGTGTATGCATGACCAGATTGTTTAATATGTGTATCTAATTACATTTTTGCCAGGGCTACAGTCAAACTATTTCCAATCAGACATTTTGTACCTGTTTCGTGAGACCTTCAGTGGGTACCTGGGTAGGGTGGGATTAGGAGGATAGGAACTCAGGTAGTAAATTTGAACTCATTCCAGCCCTACTTTATATCACAGCGTGTTAGCTTCACATGGGAAGAAAGCCCAAAGTGATGAAGGTCTCAGACATTTACCACTTTGGGGAAACCCACGAGCACGGGTATGGTGCTGACAAACCTGGAAACATAATCAGAGCAAACCAGGATTAGAACCCACAACCATCGGTTCCTGGTGTGCCCAAGGGACATAACTCTGCACAGTGAATAGCGGCGCCTTAGCCGAGTGGGCCACCTGTAGCCTCAGTAAAGCCTTGCACCAGACACCAGGTACAGTCGGTCACCTTGGGCTGTGCACAAAACCCACATCAGTTGTATGGAGTCTCAGCTGGCATTTCAACACATAACTGTTACCTTTACATCGCAGTGTAAATGGTTCACAACTGTATGTATATCATAAGAATACATGCCTTTCAATACCTCGGCACTGAGGCCTTTAATCCAGACTTGGTGTTATTGTCCCGATACATAGTCTACAGGGGTTGCACGGAACGTCAGTCCCAAAATGTCTATTCAATGCATTTTAAGGGCATGAGTATTCAATATATATATTTTAGGTCAGTTTGTTATTATTACCAGTTCAGGTATATTCATTTTGACTCTCACAAAAGGGAGATAACTCCATGGTTACTGACATTGCACATTTTGGCAACGAAGTATTCATTATTATTACCCACGTGGTGAAGATACAGGTGGTAAGATACTAAATCCGTACGTCACACGTGTGTCGTACAAGGTTGACCTTGTTTTATTCGTTTTGATTGGATAACCGTGACCTCTGTCACACCGGGACTACTTTTTTCATTCATAAAAAATCGCGAGACGTCATTCATTTTGCGATTACAAGGCAGAACTGAAGAAATTCATGAGAACGAGAGATATTTACAAACACTTTATTAAACCAAACAAGATAGTAACACGCATCAAATTAGGTTTGCATTCAATATAAGTTATGCATAGAGCTCCTACAGACGTATAATCGAGCTAGATCTATAAATCGATTTACAATGTACGACTGCCGATCGAGCGCGTCCCTTGAGCGTGACGCACCCGACCATTTTCGCAACTTTCAACTTGATTTAACGTAAAAGGATAAGCGTGGTGAAATGAAGCCTGTTTAAACTATCTGGACAGATATCTAGACTTACTTGGGATGATCCGGTTGTGCCATCGGTGTCCCCTTTGAAGCGTTTCGGTAGGTGTTGTTGTTCATGAATGAACGAACACGACAGCACGACCAGATCACTTAAAGTTCACAGTTCCGATAAAAATCATTCGAAAACTCCGTGGAAGTGTGCCTGACTTCTGATTTTGTGGCCCCAAACATCCCAAATGTGAACAGTAACATTCCCTATCTCTAGCGTAAAACGCTGTGAGTGGATCGCGGTTGTCTTTTCTTATTCCAGTGGCGACCTTGCCCTTCGATCGTTCGAAGCTGTCACTGACATGCAAGCAGACTTGAGTTTGTTGATTTTCACGTCTTCAGTAAAGGGTGGTACAGTTAACATGAATGTCTTTGGCGAACAGTCTGATTTCCCTCTTCCAAAATGGTACGGACATGATATAAATTCAGCTGATAGATCAAGGAAACCGAACCATTTTGATTGCACAGACAGGACCCCGGCAGTGTGACCGACTGTTGGTCCGATATTCAAAGCGCGGCGCTAGTGTGACATTTCAAATTTTCTTATCGGTGTCCTGCGTACTAACAACATGGCGCTTGAATTACCATAAGTTGAAGACTTTCTTCCAAAAGGATCTTGAGCGTCGGTGCTGGTTTGTTTGCAAACAGAACAGCAGGCGCATGTTGTTAATTAATGCGTATGCATAAACATGTCAACAATGCCCATATTTGGTCATGTATCAATATTCATGCGCAACCACATTTTGCAACCGGTTTCAGTTTGGTGTGTCAACGAACGAAAGTTGTTATGTATTTACACTTAAATATATATTTAACGTGGGTAATAAATAAAATACCACACTCATTCTCGTTAGATACCATTTTTACGAAACTCGTGAACTTTCTATGGTATCTGACCTCGCTTTCGCTCGGTCAGATACCATAGAAAGTCCACTCGTTTCGTAAAAATGGTATCTAACGAGAATGAGTGTAGTATTCTCTATTGATGTCAAGATTTCCTAATGTTCAGAGCGTCACAAGTTTTGGGTTACAATGTGAGTGTTCCATTGCAAGGCCCTGATTGGAAACAATACCATACAAGTATACAAGAAACCATGAGTAAAAGTGCAAAAATTCCTCAAAGAACATCATGTTCTGAGGTTTGTACAAGACTTCTCAAGCAACATTTCATAGTTCCTATCCAGCATCCTTTCACAATCTCCAAAGCAGCGTTGAACCCAACTCACTCACTAACACGGTCTTACTATCAAGTCATATACATATCATCACAATGAATATAGTGTAACATTGATTTATTTTCTGTCTCAAATCATAGTCTTTATTCAAAGTATTACTAGGGGCGGTGGGGTAGCCTAGTGGTTAAAGCGCTCGCTCGTCACACCGAAGACCAAGGTTCGATTCCCAACATGGGTACAATGTGTGAAGCCCATATCTGGTGTTCCCCGCTATGATATTGCTGGAATATTGCTAAAAGGGGTGTAAAACCATGCTCACTCGCTCGCTCACTCATTCACTCACTCAACAAAGCATTACAGTATTTCCTTCATGAAACACCAGGCCTGAAATAAACACCAGGTCTCGATCAAATACCAGGGTGCCGTTGTACAAAACAACCTTAGCGCTACGATTGTCAAAAGTCTATGTTAAGGTATGGCAGTTACGATTACCTTAGCGCTAAGATCGGCACCCAGACCCTGATTTAACGCCGGGTTTTTTTAATGCACAGAATTCACCACGTTATTATCTTTGCAATTAAACCCAGAGTGAGTGAGTGAGTGAGTGAGTGAGTGAGTGAGTGAGGTTTTACGCCGCTTTTTAGCAATATTCCAGCAATATCACGGCAGGGGACACCAGAAATGGGCTTCACACATTGTACCCATGTCAGGAATCGAACCCAGGTTTTCGGAATGACGAACAAACGCTTTAACCACTACGCTACCCGATCGCCCCATTAAACCCAGAGTGTAAGGAGTGTCTGAAAGAAACATACGCCCTGGCGTTTAATAGAGGAAATACAGTATTTCTATACAATACAAGTAAATTGTTACAGTAAATAGAGTGTGTAACATATTAATGTCGCTGTTGGAGATATGAAAAAGTATGTTCTAAAAAGAAAAGGTATTATTGTGGTATCAGGGATATCTAAACATCACCATGGCAACAGTCTGTGTGTTCTGACACAGACTGCTACGACAGACAGATGTAAGGGCAATACCAGCAGTGATGAAGTGAATACCTGATCTGTCACAGTCAGCACTTTCCTGGCTGTGTCACGGCAAGTTGCACCAAGTATACTGTGAGAACTGGGTCAAGGTCAAGGTCAGAGAAATCCATCTATATATAGCATATGTATGAGCACTATTTACCATCACTGAACTTAAGTATAACACAACCCCACTGGCTCAGCCTGGGGTGTGAATCAGATTTCTACCCAAGCTGATCTTCCATAGATATGAAAATGGCCATTTTGGCCATCCAATTCACAACTGAGACATAACGGTTATGGCAGTAGCATAAACTGCTAATCATGAAAAATAAATAATTGTTGAAAACATTCCACAAACAACTTTGACCAAAATCTTCATGCAGTGAGTGAGTGAGTGAGTGAGTGAGTGAGTGAGTGAGTGAGTGAGTGAGTGAGTGAGTGAGTGAGTGAGTGAGTGAGTGAGTGAGTATGGTTTTGCGCCACTTTTAGCAATATTCCCGGAATATAACGGAGCGGGACACCAGAAATTGGCCTCACACATTCTATATATACCCATGTCGGGAATCGAACCCGGATCTTCGTCATGATGAGCGAACGCCACTTGGCCACCCGACCACCCTTTCTCCATGCAGCATTAACTAACATAGGCCTTATATTTAAAAAACAGCATAATAGGGGCATGAAGCAGTGGCTTCACAAGTCAACCTGTCAGTCATTGTGAGGCTTATAAGGAGACAGCCATGCAGTCTATGAAAACATGACAGTTATATTTTTTCAAAGAAATTTTAGCATTATTTAGGGATTGGTCATTGTTATAGGAGGGAGAGGCATGTAAAAATGGTATTAGCCAAATCTATTACAGGCATAAGATCAATCCAATCCTTCTGGCTCACCCAGCCCAAACACCCACCCATACTAAATGACCAATGACCAGTCCCTAAGTCTATCTCCATATTCTTCAGTCAAATACCACCAAGCAACTGCTGAGTAAACAACTATCAAGGTACTCGACATGTCGGCAGACCTGCAAGACTTTCCGAGTCAGGCTGTCATAGATTATAACACTAGCTCCAGTCAGGTCTGCACCCAGTGACACTGTCTAGGTGGGGAAGCCCTACCCTGACACCCAGTAACAATCACAGCGTGTAAACATCTTTATTGACTAATCTGGGTCAGGCTGCTCCCATATTGATAGGTGCATGCCTGTCTTGAATTACATATCCTTCCTCTACACATCAACAACAAAACACTGTCATGTATTACTGAAGACAGCTGGTGAGACACAGCATCATACTGACTAAAACTGTGTGGTCAACAGCCACGACAAGGTGTCAATTTCATCTGTATGGAAATTGACGTATTTACATATAAACTGCTCTGTAATTTGAGAATCTGATGAACACACAAATAATAGCTGAGTGGTTGTATGGCATACTGTAGACTTGCACAAGTCCCTAATTAAAGTATTATTTGTTCAGTTCATAATTCCTATATTATTAACAATAAGAACAAGTTGTAAGCCTATTAAAGGTGTCCTTAGATTATTTAGACTTGCCGATTATAAGGATAGAATGACCATACATCTCAGATTATCCTTCAGTAGAGACTAGGGGGCAGTTGTCTAAGGCACTGCGATTCGCTGTGCACAGTTACGTCCCTTGGGCACGCCAGAAACCTATGATTGTGGGTTCGAATCCCGGTTCACCCCAATTATGTTTCTAGGTTTGTCAGCACCATACCCGTGCCCGTGGGTTTCACCGAAGTGGTAAACCTCTGAGACCTGCATCACTTCGGGCTTTCCTCACACATTAAGCTGACATGCCTCAATATAACTGGAATATTGTTAAAAGCTCACTCACTCAGTAGAGACTAGGGGCAAGGCTAGATATACAGCTGTATTTGTTCATCATCCACAACCATACGTCATAGTATTGTTACACCAACATGAGAACTGTACCGACATTTTGTACAGCTGCAATTTTGTACTGACTGCAATTACTTAACTCTCCTATTGAGAGTAATTAGCCTAATAAGTGGCTTATTAACTCACCAGGTCACTACTGGAGTAAATGAGGTCATTACTATGCAGTGTGTGGGATATTTATTTTTTATCAAGCATCGTTGAGAGTAATGAGGTCATACATTTCCTGCAAGTGTAGCTAACACTAAAACTGTTTATATTCCAGTAGAGGTAGGGCCCAGTTTGTTTCTTCACATTATGTACGATTATATAAACGAAATACCCTTACTACTGGTCAGTTCCCTTAACTACTGGTCAGTTGTAAAGTGACTCTCCATCTGTCTGACCCTGTGGGGATTCCATGTGATGACTGTAAGTTCCCCGTTGGCACTCATGCTGATAAGAGTTGATTAAAACGAGTCACCGTATCCTGATGGCATGGATCATTGCTCATGCTATCAACCACTGGTTTGCCTGTCACAATTATCAGACTGAGACAGTAAACAACATGCACTCACGTCCCATTCATCTGCCCAGTCATATCACATGGGTTGAGTTATTGAATAATTTCCTGGCCACACACTACACAGCAGAACAATCAAATGTAGCTAGGCTGTCTGTCAGGAAGTCCACTTCCTACTCAACAATCAACAAAGCTGTGATATTCAACTCCAGGAATAAGACACTCCAAAATGAATAATCTCTACACATGCAACGTACACAGTCTCAATACCAATTATCATATGAAATATAAAGTACAATTTTCTTATAGACAGGGCCAGTTCAGGGCAATATTGCAAACGATTTCGTTTTTTGTTTAGTTTTGTTAAATATTAAACCTAAGTGATTGGTCACAGTCACAGGCCTGTACTTGGCACTCCCTTCATTTAGGCACAATACCAGCTACACCTTCCTAAAGAGACAATGCAAGTGTATGTGTCACCCTCCTTCTGAGAAACCCTCCTGTAGAACACAATGCTAGTGACACCCTCCTATAAAACACAATGCTAGTGACACCCTCCTACAGAACACAATGCTAGTGACACCCTCCTATAAAACACAATGCTAGTGACACCCTCCTATAGAACACAATGCTAGTGACACCCTCCTATAGAACACAATGCTAGTGACAACCTCCTATAAAACATAATGCTAGTGACCCCCTCCCATAGAACACAATGCTAGTGACACCCACCTATAGAATGCAATGCTGGGGACCCCCTCCCACAAAACACAATGCCAGTGACACCCTCCTATAGAACACAATGCCAGTGACACCCTCCTATAAAACACAATGCTAGTGACACCCTCCCATAAAACACAATGCCAGTGACACCCTCCTATAAAACACAATGCTAGTGACACCCTCCCATAGAACACAATGCCCGTGACACCCTCCTATAGAACGCAATGCCAGTGACACCCTCCTATAAAACACAATGCCAGTGACACCCTCCCATAGAACACAATGCTAGTGACACCCTCCTACAGAACACAATGCTAGTGACACCCTCCTATAGAACATAATGCTATTGACACCCTCCCATAGAACACA
Source organism: Haliotis cracherodii (assembly GCF_022045235.1). NCBI lineage: Eukaryota > Metazoa > Mollusca > Gastropoda > Lepetellida > Haliotidae > Haliotis > Haliotis cracherodii. Next base: position 1,027,274 of record NW_027266279.1, read on the forward strand.
ATGCTAGTGACACCCTCCCATAGAACACAATGCTAGTGACACCCTCCCATAGAACACAATGCTAGTGACACCCTCCTATAGAACACAATGCTAGTGACACCCTCCTACAGAACACAATGCTATTGACACCCTCCCATAGGAAAAACATTCTTGTGACACCCTCCTATAGAACACACTGCTAGTGTCACCCTCCTACAGAACACAATACAATGCTAGTAACACCCTTCTATAAAACACAATGCTGGTGAGACCCTCCCATAGAACACAATGCTAGTGAGACCCTTCCATAGAACACAATGCTAGTGACACCCTCCCATAGAACACAATGCTAGTGACACCCTCCCATAGAACACAATGCTAGTGACAACCTCCTTTAGAACACAATGCTAGTGACACCCTCCCATAGAACACAATGCTAGTGACAACCTCCTTTAGAACACAATGCTAGTGACACCTTCCTATAGAACACACTGCTAGTGTCACCCTCCTACAGAACACAATACAATGCTAGTAACACCCTCCTATAAAACACAATGCTGGTGACACCCTCCCACAGAACACAATGCTAGTGAGACCCTCCCATAGAACACAATGCTAGTGACACCCTCCCATAGAACAAAATGCTAGTGACACCCTCCCATAGAACACAATGCTTGTGACACCCTCCTATAGAACACAATGCTAGTGACACCCTCCTATAGAACACAATGCTAGTGACAACCTCCTTTAGAACACAATGCTAGTGACACCCTCCTATAGAACACAATGCTAGTGTCACCCTCCCATAGGAAAAACATTCTTGTGCCACCATCCATTATAACAGTGTGAGCTTCAAACTCCTGTATAAGACAACACAAATGCTTGTAGATCGTGGGGTGACATTGAGGACAAGCCCTGGATATACACTAACATATTTGGTGTGTTGTAAGCTGATCCCGAGCCTGTGAAGTGGAGGAAACAAGGACTTCCTGAACCAAGCCCGGCGTGGCCGCGGCCCACACGTCATCGGGGAATCTGTTTGCTGTGGTCAGGGAATGTTGCAATCATATAAATAGTCAATATTTGTGGACACCAACCAAGTGAAATAAAAACATGGTCGATCATGGGATATTAATAATAAGGGACTCCTTTTCAAATATTTGAATAACTTAATAATACCGGTTCATTGATTCAAAATCTGGACTTGCTCAATATTTTCTTTCCAGCAAAATACATAAAGGCAAGCTGGAGAAGAGATCAGTACATACTGTTTTATCTCAAACGTATTGTCACAGTCAATGATGATGATGATGATGATGATGATGATGACCATATTGCTTAATGAATACACATTTGAACATCTATAATGCATTAAATCCTACTCAACCTGACTGAATTACATATACCCCTACTTCGAATATGACAATCCAATAAACTACTAACCCATGTCCTATAATTGTGCTACACATGACACCAACACATACATCAAAGCTGACACCCTGTCAGTTGGTAAGTAAAACTAACTCCTGCCATTAATCATGTCACAGTTTGACCTAATTTAAAAGGGGTAAGAAAGTCAAAATCATAACTCATCTCCAGAAATTATGAATAAATTTTAGAGCCACATGAACGGAAACTGAAAGAAGCATTCAAAGGCAAAGAAATGGTTGCAATAACAAACAAACATCACTTCAACCAGCACATAGAACACCAGTGGGCAATGTATTATAAATTATACATTAATCTCATGGATGCAGTTATACGGCCAGTTCTGACAGAATATCACTCTAACAGAAAAATCTCATGTCACTCTTTACATTCTTTAGCCAAATATTTTCTTGTTTTCCTTTGTTTGGGAGAAAAAGGAACATTATATAAGGCAGGGGACACACTGGAGGTGACAGGCTCAGTCTACAACTGAACCTGCTTAATAAAAACATCAGTTCCAAATTTCATGTAACAGTTAATACTTTCATGGAGTGTTAATGTGTTAGAGAAGTTCTGGTGTGACACATCTTCTATGAACATTTTATTTTGGACATTGATGTCACAGATGTTTCTGCCATACTAAAATACCAGCGCTTCTACTCCCTCTGATATCAGGGTCTGATGGATCAAATCTTAAAGGGCTACGGACAACTGAATACAGGGTGGAAATCACACCGCATCGTTCATGAAAACAGGATTTGCCTTGCAATTGGGAATATAGAAACTACTCGGGTCAAGACAGAGAAGTGGCCATGTTGAATGTGACGTATCCATGGTGATAAATTTATATCACTATAAACATAAATATATCCAAATGCTGCACTTTCTCTAAAACATACTCTATTTAATAAATAATATGCATAAACTACCAGTATAAAATGCAGTTACCACACACCAGATAAGTCCAATCTTATCGATCAGAGTTTCACTCCCACATGACCAGGATATCAATGACATACCAGTAAAATAAACTTAAAATATTATGACATACTTTTTGTTTCACATTTTCAGTATTTTTTACCTCAAAATACTTGACAAGCAGCTAATCATTTATATGTTTCATTATTGTATTCTTAACAAATGTCAATATCAACTATATGGATCAGAAATAAATAGGTCAATTTCACAATCAGACAAAATTGGACAAAAAATATTTCCTTGTCTATGCTTTCCAAACCAACAGGTTAAGGGGGATAATAAAGAAAACTTTCCCTCAAAATATCATGACAAAACATTTCAAAGTACATGGGCATGACAAAATCTTAACTGAATAACAGACGGTAATAAAAATGAGGCAGATATTCAACAAACTCAACGCAGAGTTGGCAAGAATGTCACCTAAAATCATAAATCCGGTGTGCAACCTTTGAGTGTTCTTGACCAGGGAGATCTGCTTACTTGTGAACAACATCATGTTTAACAAATTCCTAACTGCCAGCTCACAGAGCACACATCACAATGAAAATTTTGACCATGACTGATACAACTGCCATTTTCAACAGCTAGAAATCAGAAATGGAACGTCAAAATAACATCTACATCACTGAAATCATCGACATCATCAGCATCACAAATTAAAGAACAAAGCATCGTATAATTCATTAATTAATTTAGAAACCATCCAAACCAAATTCCCCATCGTGTATTTCAAGTGGGTCTGCTCTCCACACCGCTTCAGGACATGACAGTATTGACTAGCCTATCAGTTACATAGAAACACACATGCTTCCGTTTCATCATACTCTAGCATTAATCAGGACTGAAGCATGTAAGCAGGGGGACGATGATTCACTCCGTTCAAACACATGACCAAAATTCCGGATTGGAGCTGACAATGTTATCAAATACCAACTTACGCATGTAACTAGCTTTGAGCCCATGTTATCCAACAGAAATGAAACTGGTAGAAATTTCCATAGACATAGTGAATGAGAAAAACAGCCTGTCCATGAGTTAGAAGACTTCTCCCACAAAAGCAAAAGCTGACTGGCCTCTGTGTAAACATTGACTTGTGTGAGAAAGGAAATAAAAAAACAGGTAGCCACCATGCTTGAATGACAGGTTGTATCCTAGCAGACTGAGGGACGCACAAACAAACCCTAATATGGTATATTTGAAGAAATCGGGGAGGAATTTGCACAGGTCTCCACCTGAATATTGGCCGTTATGTTAAATATGTAATGGGGAACTAAGAAGTCTCCCTTTAAAAGCCATGTGGGGAGTTCACAAACAAAAGACTAAGGCAGCAAGCTTGGTTAAACCAATGTTAATCTACCAACCCGTTTTATGAAGTTCATAATCGCAGATTAGGTAATCCAAACACAGTTCAGCTAATCCAGTCCGTCCTGATGCGCGAGGACCCCAACATCACCATTAGGAAGCAACAGCCAGAATGCCTGCCATTGTAACTTCACAACTGCTATCAAACGACCTTCACCTCTGAATAAATCATTACTCGTCTAGAGTGACAGAAGGTTGCGATGCTTTCAGCCGATCCCTCTATCTCGTTATGACGTCACGGTCCTTACTTCATCCACTGTTAAATTTAACATAGTTTGGCCAAGTGACAAACAAGGGCTCCGCTTGACTTGCTACAGCCGTGCTAGCTACGGAGTCCCCCTCACAATAATGCTTGGAATGACACGGTCCTGGCTCAAGCTTTAACCTGTGGATTTGACACAGGGATTTCCTTTATAATTCACTGGACTCACTGATTAGCCTGGGGTTATATCTAAGGCTGTCCACTCCACTAGGATCTAAACAAGGCTAGCCTGATGCCTAAACCTCCGACCTCTCCCTGCATTTATCCATGTTGTACTAATTTCCAGTGCTCATAAATCAACACTGATTGCTGCAATCAATGAGCTCATAAAATATCAGCAGTACTTCATTCCTAACACTGGACAAAAGAGTCTATAGCTGTGACATCAGACAATTCACAAATATGTTGCTAGTCACTGAGCTTACATAAATTATCAGCAGTACTTGTCTTGACACTGGACAAAAAACTCTATGTCTGTAACATAAACTAATGCACCCTTTGGGATCAAAAAGACCCTTCTTGAAATGGCCCCAGTTTAAAATCTACAATAACCAAACACAAACTGCAATACAGTGAAAAGACTGAACCCTTATAAGGCATTATTCAAATATTAGCAAGCCCTGATGGAGTTAAATATCTAAAAACCAATATTCTACAGATGTATTAATTTTAGGGGGGTTAATTGTACTTAAGAAGAGTAGGCTTGAGACCAGTGTGTATGGCTACTGCAAATATGTAAGCTGGATGTGACATCACTGAGGAATGGGGTTAAAGTGGAAAACTTAACATGGACAACTGAATTCCAGCACGTCTCTTTCAAACTTTGTAAGGGGCAAAACAAAACTCTAACAAGGAAAAGTGTATCGTCAGTTATCAGAGTCTAGTTCTCACTATCCTGGCCTTCCTGGAGGGGCTTTATAAATAGAAGGGGGCGATTCAGTGAAATACAAAACCGCTGCAGAGCTCCCTTATCATAATGTACCAGACCAGGTTTTTTGTTCAATGCACAAGCAGCAAAAAGGTGCTTTGACAGAGCCTTATTTGACTCAGCCAGAGGCATTCAAACGTCTTGAACATAACGCTGCATGTGTCCTGTCTTAGTGACTGATGTCAGTGTAACTGCAGATATCTGCTTCAATATGCCCTCTCTACCATGATAAGAAATGCCCAATACTGCTTATTTAGAAGTTGTGTCAGGCGTAATGGTTGAATATCTTAGAAAGATACGTGTGTTTGAATCTGCTGTACTGTGATAAGACTAGCTGCCCTTAAATTCATCTCAGCCACTTAGTCGCCTCTTACGACAAGCAAGAGTTGTGGAAGACCATTTCTTACCTGGATCTTCACGGGTTTTCTGATGTATTGAGGGCACAGGTCAATGCCCACGTGGTATCCAAATGAAGGATGTGGTATGGACTGTATATATATCATTTATCATCATCATCATCACTGATAGAAATATACTTAAGGGTGTATAAATAGTTGACAAAATGGAGGAATTCATATTAGAGGCAAAATCTACCTACTATGGTTGTAACAATTTCCACATTTGTCTTCAAACTTTGAAGAAAAACAAACTGTAAACATGTGTAACTAATATCTTTATTGTCTTGTCAACCTGGGAGTAAAGATCATATTTTACAGCCACAGTAAGTTCACAATGGAATCAAACCATCAGTCTCATCTATGAATATCAATGTCTTTGCATGACATTAATACTATGATCTCATATTTCTTAACTCTCTCACCAGAAGGTGTCGTTCCACTCAGAAGCAGACATCATGATCCTGTCAATACTACAGAGGAATGGTGTGCCATCAACCAAGAATGATTTAATTAAGATGTAATATCAAAATTACTTTCACAGTTTCCTGTTTCCCTCCCCTTGCATTGTTAAAACCTACATACCTGACGCTGAGAATATCCATGAAATATTGATTCACCAAGGTAACAATGATTCAAGGTCACAGAATGATTCTCTTTATCCACGAACAAAAAAGCTTCAACTCAGTGACCCAATGATCTATTTTTCCAAACAAGGACACAATCAAACAAAAGTTCTGCCCTTAACTTTTTCACAAAGTCTTTTCCAAATATTCTCTCACTCCCCTGACCTGGGTAAGCCATGTTTCAGTAATCGGCACAGTGTGACTCTGCAAATATTTTGGTTTCGAAATTTGCTAATTCATGAGGGTGTTTCTCTTTCGAACAAACAAGAGAGTCTGTGGGCACAAGCGGAAGAGGCAACATTTCTCTGTCTTGGACTGTCCCCCGACACTCAGTACCACCCTACCGTGGCACTATACCATCAGGCGAATCGGTCGTGTGCCAACACAAAGTTTTCAGTTTAGGGGACAGGGTCTGTGTGATCGGTGAGAAAACTCAGGAACCGTGCAGGGAAGCAGGAAGTTAACAGGGGATGAAATGTGACACCTGTTGTCACTTGGAAACATTAACGTGAAACTTCATTTGTAATTAGGTCCATGCAAATATATAAAGTATGAGGTGTAAGAATTAGGGCCATTTATTTACCTTGCTTGTTTTTACCTGTCACCTTTTTAACTTTTTTTGTCTTTTTTTTTAAAGAAGAATTGGTTTCTTGCTCGTTTGCTGTTTACCTATGTGTTTTTTTACTTCTTTTTTTGGCTGTGGTGGAGAGCGAGAGGGGGGGAGGGAGGGAGGGTTAGAGAGAATTGGGGTTAGAAAGGTGGCCTAATTGATTAACTGATCGGGTGGTTAGGCTCCATAATCACTGATATCAATCATTGGATTGTCTGATTCAGACTCTATCATTATCAGCCCACTGAACATTTGTTAATTCAAAGATTATTTATTGAAAGTTAAAAATTTAACAAAGCCAAATATCAGGTCAAGACCATTCATCACAAAACCATCTATGTTGACATTCATTTTTTTAAATTCATACCGTCAATATTGACAACTAATTTTTGTTTTATCCAGACAGTATCAGTTTTGTAATATTTTAAACATTTTCAAGAAGATCACTTCTGAATTTTCCAGACCATTTGAACAAACTCACAACCAAATTAAACAAAAATTAGCATGCAAACATATTTCATCCCCAACCTTTAATTGCCACAGAACACTAACCTTAATCCACGACAAAGGAATTATCATTCCATTCAAACTCAACAAAATCTAATCGAATGGATTTCCTGCTCAGAGAGGTTTTAAACAATCGTCTGTCCGAGACTGTAAATGCTCAAATTGCTGTCCGTTGCTCCCGATTCCCTCAAGGACTCCATGACTAATGGTAATTGCAAATCAATAGTTTCCATGGTTACCTCAAAAATGAATGCAAATGTAACAAAACTTCAGACATCATGAAAGATATCATGATACAGACACTGTGGCGTAATAGTTGAATCGAAAGAAATAGGATCCACAAAACCGGCATATATTTTCAATCCACAAATAACATTGGTGATAAATTACATCTACAGAGCAGACAGAGTTACTTCCCTTACACTGTTCAGTTGAACGGGTCAGCCATGCACAATGTTGACAAGCACATGATATACATTCACCTTAAATTTACATATTACTATGTATTTTAGTGCTCATTATCATGCTCTTTGATAACAATAGATCACAATTATTTTCTATTTTCAGGAACACTCCTACAGCATAACTATATCTTTATAAAAGAACCTATAGTCCCTCACAACATTCATCATCCATGACTGACAAAAGCCAAGTTTACTTGGGTAAGTTACTGAATGTCTACTTGTTCCCACAGACCAAGAAGTTCTTGTATGATTTTGAGTTAATAAAAAGATTGAAAGAGCAATCACATGATCAATCTACATAAATGAATACGTTGTCATATACAAAATATTACATCCAACATGTACACAAACTGATAGTGGACGCCAATAAGTCCTGTGAGTGAGTGAGTTTTGATTTTACGCCGCTTTTAGCATTATTCCAGCAATATCACGGCGGGGGACACCAGAAATGGGCTTCACACATTGTACCCATGTCGGGAATCGAACCCGGGTCTTCGGCGTGACGAGCGAACGCTTTAACCACTAGGCTACCCTGCCGCACCTAATAAGTCCTGTCGGATGCAAAACAAGGCTGTTTGAATCAATAAATTTGTCAAAGTTGTAGATAGTAAACTGCATGTTATATATTGCAGACATTTCTCTAATGCTGGTAAAGTTCAGGTGTCAATGGGTGATTTTGAAATATCCATCTATATTAGGCCTAAGACTGAGCTTGTGCACTGATGTGACTCCAAAATATTTCGTGGAAATCAAGTGAAGGGTGCTATGGACCACCACATTGTCCCTTGGAATAGATAGACCCCGACAAATCTGCATCCATTAACTATCCTGAATTGACAACCACTATGCAATAAATGAGTGAGTGAGTATTGTTTTATGCCACAGTCAACAATATTCCAGACACATCACAGTGATGTGTAAATAATCTGAACAACAAAAAACACGAAAAACAATCCCCTCTGTCATGATGCGATGACATCAAATCATTCAAGGCAAAAGCAGAACCACTCAATCCCACTGAGAACCTTGAACCTCCAGCAACGTCTCAACAGAACACAGCAGGCCTTGTGCATTTGTTTGTTTGTTTGTTGTCATGAGTCAGCAATATTCCACCTGTATCATGTCAGCCTGTATCTAGGCCAGACAAACCAGTGGTTGATATTATGACCAACATCTCATATTGATGTGGTACAATAATACTCAGTCAACCCTGACCCTAAGTCTGACCAGCCAACCCAATCGAGTCCTCTCTCTATAGCCAGCAATAGGGTGCTGTTGACATATTCTGAACCCGGGGGGCTTTCAATGAACAATGAGACCACACACTGAACCTAAATATCATGATGAACAATACTACAGCGGCTTACAGAACCCCTGTCATCATCAGAAACCACTTAGCCTGGCCTTGGTTCGTAATTATTTTCCAAAATAATCATTACAAATATTAAATGGTGAGGTGAGGTGAGGTGAGGTCAGGTGGGATGAGGTTTAACGTCGCGTCCAAGATTATTGCACTTATATAGCGACGTGCATGTACGTGTGTGTTTGTGTGGCTGCTTGTACTAGTCCGGACTGATGCCGATTTATAGTGCTAGCTAACTGAGATACCATGCCCCAGTTTAACATGAATACCCCACTCAGACACAGTATACTGACTCCAAGCCGACCAGTCCTTGTTTTAGCCCCTTAATGCCGAGCGCCAGACAGGGTAGCAACAAGTACCATCTTTTAACGACTTTTGGAATGACACGGCCAGGGATCAAACCCCGGACCTTCCGCTCTCCCGTCGGATGTTCTACCACTAGACCATGGAGGCGGTCTGTTAAATGGTAGTCAACATGATAATCTATAATCTTATATATCTGGGTATAGTGTTCAATCGAGCCCCTTACTAGAGAAGATGTTATTTTTTATATCCCAAAGATGAACATGTATTGAAAATGTGTATTCCTTCCAAAACATATTGACGATTATGTGAAAAAACAACAACAACAAAAACCAAAATAATATATAGCTTCACTAAAATGTGGCAGACTCTTGTAAGATTGTATTTCTTCACCATACAACAGTAGTTTCCCCTTAACTGTCAAATAAACATTGGGAATGGATTCTTCACAGAGCTTCTAATGCTGAATTAAGATAATTATTACCTGTTTACCCATCACACCATACCACACTTTGCAGGTGCCACACATCACACTATCCTGTGACTCATATACACTAAACCATGGGGACAGGTCACACCATACCACACTTTGCAGGTGCCACACATCACACTATCCTGTGACTCATATACACTAAACCATGGGGACAGGTCACACCATACCACACTTTGCAGGTGCCACACATCACACTATCCTGTGACTCATATACACTAAACCATGGGGACAGGTCACACCATACCACACTTTACAGGTGCCACACATCACACTATCCTGTGACTCATATACCAGTACACTAAACCATGGGGACGGGTCACACCATACCACACTTTACAGGTGCCACACATCACACTATCCTGTGACTCATATACACTAAACCATGGGGACAGGTCTCACCACACCACACTTTGCAGGTGCCACACATCACACTATCCTGTGACTCATATACACTAAACCATGGGGACAGGTCTTACCACACCACACTTTGCAGGTGCCACACATCACACTATCCTGTGACTCATATACACTAAACCATGGGGACAGGTCACACCATACCACACTTTGCAGGTGCCACACATCACACTATCCTGTGACTCATATACCAGTACACTAAACCATGGGGATAGGTCACACCATACCACACTTTGCAGGTGCCACACATCACACTATCCTGTGACTCATATACACTAAACCATGGGGACAGGTCACACCATACCACACTTTGCAGGTGCCACACATCACACTATCCTGTTACTCATATACACTAAACCATGGGGACAGGTCACACCATACCACACTTTACAGGTGCCACACATCACACTATCCTGTGACTCATATACACTAAACCATGGGGACAGGTCACACCACACCACACTTTACAGGTGCCACACATCACACTATCCTGTGACTCATATACACTAAACCATGGGGACAGGTCACACCACACCACACTTTACAGGTGCCACACATCACACTATCCTGTGACTCATATACACTAAACCATGGGGACAGGTCTCACCATACCACACTTTACAGGTGCCACACATCACTCTATCCTGTGACTCATATACCGGTACACTAAACCATGGGGACGGGTCACACCATACCACACTTTGCAGGTGCCACACATCACACTATCCTGTGACTCATATACACTAAACCATCGGGGACAGGTCTACCCATTTACTTGAATGCAATATGTGCACAATCTCATAAACATATCATTGTACCAGGTTGTGGTATTCAGTTAGTCATATCAGATAAGGTGGAAATTCTATTTATTGCACATTATTTATTGTTTATTTGTTTGTTAATTTACTATATCTTCAGGTGGCCAGAATTTGCCCGGATCTCAGCAGAGATTGTGGAGTTTCAATTTACAAAATTACATTCCATTAACAGGCTCAGTGCTGGTCCTTACGTAGCCTTGCTCCAAGGCTGTACTAAAAGAAAGTCCATGGATGTGTAGTAATTCTATCTTCTTATTAGATATAATAGCAAGTCTAGATATGTAGACGGTACTAAGGACGCAAGTCTCTTAACGGGACACGTTATTCTTAAAATTTACATAATCTAGAAATTATGATTTAAACTAATAATTACTGCCTTAGAGACTTGTGCAAGTCTAGTCCTGATGTGGAAAGGGTTGGGGAGGATTCATCTTGAAGACAGATAACAGAGATCATATTACTAAGCAAAAACCACTGTGTAACAAATTATATAGATAATGTCACACTCTGTAATCTTCAACAAATTTGGCGGAATGAAATTAATTGAGTTAACAAGACAATCCAGTGATCAATATTATGTTTTGGTTTGGTTTGATTTGTTATTTAACGCTGAACTCAGCAATATTCCAGCTATATGATGGTGGTCTGTAAGTAATCGAGTCTGGACCAGACAATCCAGTGATTGACAACATGAGCATCGATCCACGCAATTGGGATCGATGACATACATCAACCAAGACAGTGAGCCCGTTAGTCGCCTCTTACAACAAGCATAGTCGCCTTTTTATGGCAAGTATGGGTTGCTGAAGACCTATTCTACCCCGAATCTTCACGGCTCGATCGATATTATGAGCAACATCCCACGCCATCAGGATACGAGGAGAGGCAATCACTCTCCCTGGACAACATGCATAGGTTGGTGGGATATCGATGTCCGTTTGTTATTCAGGCCGCCACAGGGCCTGGACACAGAGACTTGTGGAAAGATACATGTTTTGTTACTGAAATAATTTCTCAACAAACTTTATTCCAAAATGTAAGGAACCTAAACCTAAATCTTGATGTACAATAATTTGCAACCATAATAACATATTAAACCATGCCACAACTTCTTCTCTATTATTTTGTAGAAAAAATAGTCTTAAGAACAACAAAAACATTGACATCCATCAAAAGCTACTCGATAAAATTATTTATCGTTATATATCTCTGAAAAAAATACCAAACAACATAAATTGTTGTTATTATTGCTTAAATTGTCTTTTTCTGTATTTCTAGGGTCAAAATCTTCACGAATATTCCTCTTTCAGTTTGATGATTCATACTCAGTTAAACTTCAGCTGCACAAGAATAGCCCTTACTTTAGCTTAAAATATTTCTGCATAACCAAAACAGGAAATCCCTTTCTAAGCAAGTTGTAAACATCCCTACATATGTTCCTCCTATTAATATGTTACCTTATCCATCCGCCTTACAACGATAGAATCAGTTCGATAGCTTTGAAGATGACCTCATTACTTAGTTCCTACAACCAGGCCTGGGGGAATCTGACGTACAATGCCAATCTAGCGTGTGAAAGCTGGGACCCCTTGGGTCATCCTTATATCAGATGAAGATGATAACCTGAAGCAAATATACTATCCCATTGTTCGAGTTCAAAATATGAAAAAATATATTTTTAACCAGATTCACTTTAGATATGATTCATAACATAAAGTGCTGACAAGGCAGATACTGTGGAGGTCCATCTGCAGGTGTGTGCTACAGTGTATTCACGTTTCCATTTCTATTTGTGAATCTTTGATGTGATGCCTTGTGTTTACTTTAATGTTTCAGAGAAACACCACCACAGGTCCAGCCAGAATCATCTCTGAACTTGATTAGATTCACCCTGATGCTACAACATATGCAATGCCTATACCTCAGCCCTGGCCTATACACTTCTAACATTATGCATAATCTAAGGTAGTTGAGCTGGGATTAAGACTGCTTTCGACAGTATTTCATGTAACATGGTCTGTTAGACCATCCATATTTTTGGCTTGGTCTATGGATTCGCCAACATAAAAAAGTATATTTAGAAGAAAAACAAAATCAGAATGACAAGGTTTTTTTTCACAGCCTACAGTAAATATATCTTTGAGAATAAAAATGCCAATGAAATCCTGTTAGATTTTAGATTTATAATATTTTTACAACCCAAACTAAGCCAAAGATTTAAATTATTTTCATCTCTTTACAATCCAAATCAAACTTTAATATGATTAAAAGTCCGGCCTCAGCATAATGAGGGAGGAAATCCCAAAGTAGTGGATATCATAAATGTTTACATTGCTGAACCAAGCCCAAGAGACAAATCTGGGAATTGAACCACAATCATGGATCCTGGCACAACTAAGGACCGCAACTCTGCACATTGAATCACAGCACCTGAGAGCACTAAGCCAGCCTGTCCCCCAAATCATTAGTGAGTAAAGGTAAAGCTCACTGTACCTTCTTGAGTTTTCCAAAGGTTCCTTGTGGACATTCCCTCTTGTAGAACTTCTTCAGCCTCCTCATCTCCGGCTTGGCCATGCCGATGGCCTCCAGGTCTTCCTCCTTCACATATTTCAGGTGGTCCACGCACGTGATCTTCAGCTCATTGCGGAGCCCACTGAGGTAATGCTCCAACTGCGCTTCCGCCAGGAAATCCTGGAGGTCCCGCGGAGACGACATCGCTTCCTCCTCAGTTCCTGAAACACAATGTGGAAGGTTAGAAAAGAGCTCAGTACTGATATACAACATGGAAGGGTTAATATTGGAGTGAGTGAGTGAGTGAGTGAGTGAGTTTGGTTTTACGCCACTTTTAGCAATATTCCAGCAATATCACGGCGGGGGACACCCATGTCGGGATTCGAACCCGGGACTTCGGCCTGACGAGCGAACGCTTTAACCACGAGCCTACCCGATCGCCCCGGTTAATATTGGAATCATTGCTGAAACATTTAATTTAGTCTGAGAGGCTGATACCTGTAGTTCTAATAACAGAACTGGAGGTACATCTCATCTGTCAGTTGCTGAAATGTCCTGTGGGGACATGGTCACGGTATAGGACTCCAGCACTCTATTGCTTGTCAAAATTGTGACTGAACCTGACCAAGTGGTCAAGTCTAATGACTTGGTTGATTGCATGTCATTGTACCCCAATGACAGACATCTTTGCTCAAAATATCAACCACTGTTTTTTCTAGCCCAGACTTTATCATCTACATGCTGCTGTGACATAGCAGGAATGATGTCATCTGAACTTTGCTATGTGTGACTATCTGAGTCAAGCCCTGGATTTGACCGGGACCTTCCAAATGCTTTTCTAACTCAGTTCAACAAATTGTCCACTTTACATTCACATGAACAGCCAGATTCTTGACTACACCGACAATACAACAAGCTGTACTGTATTTCTGATACCCTACCTCAGCTATAGATACCTGCACAGTGCATATGTACCTAACAGTTAGTTTCTACCGGGTACCCATTCAAGAACTGCTTGTGATCTCATATTGCAAATAACCAAACACAAAAAAATCTACACAACCAAGGTATGCTCTGTCTAACCCATAATAATGATGAGAATAGCAGCATAATGTCCACCTGGTCTTCAAGAACAAAATATTAAGACAAAATTGTTATGGATGAGCAACTTCTTTATTACAATTGGGCGACGTTTCGGTGTAGATTCTAACACCGTTATCAAGCAAATGATAAAAAATTGATAAGAGTCAGAATGAGAGAATATGGTTTTACGCCGCTTTCAGGAATATTCCAGCAATATCACGGCAGAGGACACTAGAAATGGGCTTCACACATTGTACCTATGTGGAGGATCAAACCAGGCTCTTCAGAATGATGAGCAAACGCTTAAACCACTAGGCTACCCCGACGCCCAGTTAAGAGTCAGAACATGGTCAATTGAGAATTGCCTTTCAAAAACAATAGAAAACAAACCATCCTAAAACTAGGGATAATTATAATCTGTAGGACTGCATGGCATTACTGACATACAGCAATAAGCCATTCAAACGTTACATATTGCAATTTTTTTCTGTGTTCAGGTATCTTAGGTAAAAACTATATGACAAGTTTTGTTATTATTTGTATCGTTTAACCTAAATTCTACACAGAAGAATTATGTTATCTCCCCTGTATCGATGACTACAAAATGGCAGTGATTGACCATGCTGACTTTGACATAGTAATATTTACTTTGGTAAGTCATTAGAAAATAGGAGTTGCTTGTACAATCAGTGTCAATCAGTGTCAAACTCTTTCGCTCCAATATATCGCAATATGTATCATTTTGTTTTTTTTGTTTTTTAAAGCCCCACTCAGCAATAATCAAACCATATGACAGCTGTAAATAAACAATCTGAACCAGACAATCCAGTGATTGACATCATGAACTTCAATCTACGCATTTGGGATATGATGACATGCAGCAACCAAGTCAGCGAGCCTGATCACCCGATCCCGTTAGTCGCCTCTTACGACAAACACAGCCGCTTTTTATCGCAAGCATGGGTTGCTGAAGACCTATTCTACCCCGGATCTTCAAAGTCCACAATACATATCACAATGCAGATATCTCTATTGCAATACAATGTTCACAGCCCTACTATACTGTACAAACAGTGGAACATAACAAGTCATATACTGATTTAACCTTAAATCTGTTCAGACCATTCAATACCAAACATTAAATAATACATAAATAATAACACTCTGTACAAAATCAAATTATTAAAAATAATAACAAAAATCAATATGAACTTACACCTCAAGGCTGTCACTAAAGCGCATGAGTGAAAACGAATATAACTGATTGAAGATTGGATAACATTAGCGTTTCCACAAAGACGATCTGATAATGAGACCATGTAATTTAAGAAAGGCTTGGTGCCCCAACTCAATAACTGGGTGAGGTCACCTTGACCTGACAAGGGAGAGCCGGCCATCACAGACAGAGAACAGTGATTCCTGGGACCATGGGCTGTACCTCCTGGTAGTGCCATCGCAATCAGTCCATCTCCATCCCAGCTGCACCGGGAGCTGCATCGGGGCCTGCTCCAGGATGCAGAGACCATCTTTTGTGCATGGATGCTGATGGATGATACGGCTAGATGGACTCACTCTTGAAGTGAGTGAGTGAATCAGTGATGGAAACTAACACTTTTAGTCCACTACTCCTCATACTGATAACATACAGCAAAATCCTTAAAAATAGCAAATATCTACTTGTCCCTATGATACCTTCACTATTGGGCAGTTTGGCAAGGATGAGAGGACGAGCACCAATTTCTACCGCTATGAATGTTGTTTAATGTTGCTGTCACAAACATTCCAGCTTATAAACTTCTCGTGACGTCATCCTATTGCTCTCATAGGCCTTCATTTCATAGAGTATTCTATCAGCAAGGATTTTCTCCAGAACATCTGTCCTGGGGATATTCTAAAGAAACTTCCTCTGTCCCAAGGACAATCACAGAATGATTTCTTTGATTTGATCTTTCACAGGACAATACACACGTTGGATGTAGGAATAGCTGACAAGTCACACAAGTGCTGTTTCTGTATCGACATGAAGTTACATTCAAAGGTTGGCCTCACACCAACACCTCGATACTTGTATACAGCTCATAAAGATATCCAGCTTGCAGACCATCAGAGCTGTATACCCCCATTCTACAAAGGACATAACCTAGAAATGAAGCGCGGCATCCCGCTGGCTGCACCCGAGCTCCTGATGCAGCCTCCGAAATTCATGCTAGTCTGCATGTCTGAGGCTTCTCAAATGTGCTGAGGACAAGTGAAAATCCAATTTTGGTAGTCCTCATTGACTTGTTGCATTGAAGGACTACAATTCTGAACCAGTTAAGTGCTTCAATTTAGCTACACATTGGAACTGAATAAAACTAAAACATTTAGTAAACATGTTTGTCTTGTTCAAGCAGGACTAGCTTCAAACCCTCAGGGCCAGTGACATAAAGTTAACGCTAGTCCTCCCGAATAGTCTAGAAAAAACAGACTTTCTGAGACTGTCAATACTTCCAGTTTTCAGAAATGTATTGAGTACCCAGCTTTCATGGAACCAAGGAACCCCCAAGTCTCTCAATGTATTTCAGGATGAGAACAGGCTGCTTGTGGAGGTGAGAAAGGGATGAGAGTGAGTGAGTGAGTGAGTTTTAGCAATATTCCAGCAATATCAAGGAGGGGGACACCAGAAATGGGCTTCACACATTGTACCCATGTCGGGAATCGAACCTGGGTCTTCGGCGTGACGGAAAGGGATGAGAACAGGCTGCTTGAGGAGGTGAGAAAGGGATGACAACAGGCTGCTTGTGGAGGTGAGAAAGGGATGACAACAGGCTGCTTGTGGAGGTGAGAAAGGGATGACAACAGGCTGCTTGTGGAGGTGAGAAAGGGATAAGAACAGGCTGCTTGTGGAGGTGAGAAAGGGATGACAACAGGCTGCTTGTGGAGGTGAGAAAGGGATGACAACAGGCTGCTTGGGGAGGTGAGAAAGGGATGACAACAGGCTGCTTGTGGAGGTGAGAAAGGGATGACAACAGGCTGCTTGTGGAGGTGAGAAAGGGATGACAACAGGCTGCTTGTGGAGGTGAGAAAGGGATGACAACAGGCTGCTTGTGGAGGTGAGAAAGGGATGACAACAGGCTGCTTGTGGAGGTGAGAAAGGGATGACAACAGGCTGCTTGTGGAGGTGAGAAAGGGATGACAACAGGCTGCTTGTGGAGGTGAGAAAGGGATAAGAACAGGCTGCTTGTGGAGGTGAGAAAGGGATGACAACAGGCTGCTTGTGGAGGTGAGAAAGGGATGACAACAGGCTGCTTGTGGAGGTGAGAAAGGGATAAGAACAGGCTGCTTGTGGAGGTGAGAAAGGGATGACAACAGGCTGCTTGTGGAGGTGAGAAAGGGATAAGAACAGGCTGCTTGTGGAGGTGAGAAAGGGATGACAACAGGCTGCTTGTGGAGGTGAGAAAGGGATGAGAACAGGCTGCTTGTGGAGGTGAGAAAGGGATAAGAACAGGCTGCTTGTGGAGGTGAGAAAGGGATGAGAATGGATTAGGGGTGATTGTTTTATAGAAAATATTTTCAAGTGTTTGAAAAAGAGACAAAGATATCCCTATAACTCTTTTCTTCCCCAACATATTGTAAAATTCACAACTTTGATGATGGTGGACACAAGGCAAGTCGTTACAGAGGAGCTTGGATCAGGCAAATGTACAGACCTAGCAAGACTGATTCAATACATGTCTGCTACTCTGTCTGGTAACTCACACAAGGCATTCATTACAATGTCTATGCTGCAAATTGCTGAAAGACCCCACAGCTTAATCCCTCCTTGGTATCACATCAGTAGCCAGTACCAAAACATTTTTGGAATAACTTAAGAAAGTTAAAAAAAATAAATGTAAAATAAGTTCAGAAACAACCACAACCAACCAGTTCAAGGCTACATTATGATGAGAAATGTTTGTTGTTTAACGCCGCACTCTGCAATATTCCAGCTATATGACGTCAGTCTGTAAATAATCGAGTCTGGACCAGACAATCCAGTGATTGTCATCATGAGCATCAATCCACGCAAATGGGATACGATGACATGCAGCGAGAATGTCATTATAGTCGCCCCTTATGACAAGTCGCCTTTTATGGCAAGCATGGGTTGCTGAAGACCTATTCTTCCACGGATCTTCACCGGTTGACATGTGAAATGAAGAATACATACAAATGATAAATACATTCAGAGCATACATAGCTTTTTTCTATACCTCTTATTATGTCACCGACTGACAAACGTTCCAGAATACATTTCCAATACTTGATAATCATTGTCATCAGCGAGGTGTACCCAACAGTTCTTCAAACTACGAACAAAGTGATGTCGGCTCTATGATACACTGGTTTATACAGCTGGAGACACACAAGTACTCAGTGATTGTGTAAATTGCTCCCCACTTGCTAATTGGTGACCTACTTTAATCAGAAACAGACACTGTTAATTGGTAACAGCTTCCAGCTTGTGATTGACATCTGCTGGTGTGTAATGTACAATGGTGTACATTGCAGGACACCTGGGATGTGTCGGCTTATCTCCTTGACTGGCAGCTGATGATGTCATTAATTACAACAATTAGGCAGCAACACCTTGAAGACGCTATCAGTATAAGAGGATACAGTGACTGTGATGCTGGGAAGATGGACAGGGGTGGAGAAAGGGAAGGGGTGGGGAGAAGGTAAGATTGGGGGAGAGGGAAGGGTGGGACAGGAAAGGTGTGGGGAGAGGGAAGGGGGCGGGGAGAAGGTAAGATTGGGGGACAGGAGGGGGATGGGGAAAGGGAAGGATGGGGACAGGAAAGGGGGTGGGGGACAGAAAAGGGATGGGTGAGGGAAGGGGTGGAGAGAAGGTAAGATTGGGAGAGAGGAAATGGATGAGGAGAAGGTAAGATTGGGGGAGAGCGAAGGGGTGGGGGACAGGAAAAGGATGGGGTGGGGACAGGGAGGGGGTGGGGACAGGAAAGGTGTGGGGAGAGGGAAGGGGTGGGGGGAAGGTAAGATTGGGAGAGGGGGTGGGGACAGGAGAGGGGTGGGGTGAGGGAAGAGGTGGGGAGAAGATAAGATTGGGGGACAGGAAGGGGGTGCGGAAAGGGAAGGGGTGGGGAGAAGGTAATATTGGGGAGAGGAAAGAGGTGGGGACAGGAAAGGTGTGGGGAGAGGGAAGGGGTGGGGGGAAGATAAAACTCGGGGACAGGAAGGGGGTGCGGAAAGGGAAGGGGTGGGGAGAAGGTAATATTGGGGAGAGGAAAGAGGTGGGGACAGGAGAGGGGTGGTGTGAGGGAAGAGGTGGGGAGAAGGTAAGATTGGGAGAGAGGAAAGAGGTGGGGACAGGAGAGGGGTGGGGTGAGGGAAGAGGTGGGGAGAGGGTAAGATTGGGAGAGAGGAAATGGATAACAAGGAAAGATGCGGGGAGATGAATTGGGGTGGAAAACAGGGAAGTGGGTGCCGAGAGGGATAGCCTGTGGGAGAGGAAACTGAGGTGAGGATAATGAGGGGTGGGGAGATATGAGGGGGTGGAGGACATATGAGGGAGGTGCAGGAGATATGAGGGGGTGGGGAGATATGAGGGGGTGGGGAGATATGAGTGTGGTGTAGGAGATATGAGGGGGTGGGGAGATATGAGTGTGGTGTAGGAGATTTGAGGTGGTGGAGGAGATATGAGGGGGTGGAGGAGATATGAGGGGGTAGAGGAGATATGAGGGGGTTGGGAGATGGAAGGGGATGGGGAGATGGAAAAAGGGAGTGGAAGACGGGGTTGGAAAAGGGTGGGGGGAGGAAGGTATGGGTGATAGAGGAATGGAGAGAGGGAAGGTGTAAGGCAGAGGGTAGGGAGACATATTTTAAAGGAAATATTGACATTATTGAACAACCAGAAGAAACACATTTCATAACCACTCTGAAGAAATACATGTGGGATAAGTTCAAACAGTTATCGTCTGGTTACTGAACAAAGATAGTTGTTATTGTATATTCCATCACAAGCTGTTTTCAATACCACACAACCAAGATGATTTGGGACATTTTGCATTTATATTTAATGGGGTATCTTGGTAAAGAGTATAGATAGTGATCAGGGGCAATTAAGGACATTAAAATTTAAATTAAATTTTAATTATTCATGAACGAGTGTTAGACCTATGATCCTTCTTTGAAAGTTTTCTATTCCTCGGCCCCAATACAAATGACATCATGGACTGAATATCCAAAAAGTACAATTTAAAAAAAATGAAATATAAAAAAGTAATTTTAATAGAGATATTTCTATTCCATGCAGTTTACTGACTCCAAGAACGACCAACAGAAACAATTTCCCATATCACCATGTCAAGTCAGGTGAAAAGGTCATGAAATTCTCCATCATAAATTTTTTATGTCATAAATTCTAATATTCATGTTGTAATACATAGTCCAACTGCTTTAAAACTGACCGCAATCCATTCCTACATTTCAGTGAAGAGAACAATGCAATGGGATTTGGAACCATTCACACATGCATTCTGTTACAGACATCTGTCTGCAAAACTATGCACAGCGCACAATGACGCATCACCGTTGCAACCCTCAACATAATTGCAAAATTGCACCACAGCCCCATGGCATGAAACCAGCCATTCTGGTTGTCAAGGTCTACCTTGCAGCATTAAATAAACAAAATTGATAAGAGTGACAAATAATCAATAAAGGTTATGCCAAGGCACATCCATCCCTTCAAATTTCACCAATAAATATGATATCACTGTCAAGGAAAACTGCCGGAAAAATGAAATATCTTACCGCTACTGCACAGCATGGCGATGTGAGTCACTGCTATCTTTTTCTCCTGGGCATTCAATCAGCCCAAAATATCAAGGGCAAAGACTATCTGTGTATCTGGTGTTTATAAACTCATACTCTGATATACCATCTTCCTCAGAACACATCGTCATGCCCGAGAAAGATTACACACACCGCTGACCAGCAACATCAACGCTGGTTGTGATTTGGAGCATTGACAGTCGATAGCTACGGATCTCTTTGTTACACCGCCTCATTCAGCCTTTGTGGGAAAAGAAACGATTTGGGGCTGTTTTTATTTGTCAATGTTTTGTACAAGCCCATTGAGGAGGAGTAAGAATGATGCGTGTATTTGTGTCATGAAAGACAAGATGGCTATTTAAGTTCAACATTGTAATAAACGATAATGTGAGAATTCTAATTTGATGAACATAATTTTGCGAGTTGCTTCCCTTATTCGTAAAGTTATGCAGGAGCCGTTTCATGTTTTGGACGAAACTGAATAACAAGATCATAAGGTGTCACTTTCTCGGAGAGATTCATTGTTCCTTAAAACAGCTGCCGCAACATATTTGAATACCCAGAAAAATAAATTGGACCCTTGCTTAATACTCAGGACTGGCCATTTATCATAGGGGTGGATGGCCATGTGATTGGTCTTATAAGGTCGGTCTTAGGACCTCCCTATTTTTGTAACATTATTTCATGACCCCTCCTCCTAACACACACACATACTGTGTATCAAATTCAAGCCTTTATTTATTTCAAATAATGATAACACAGACAAATCCTTCATGTATTTCACAGCAAATAGGTGATGTGTAATCATCATTTGCATGTGTGATGCTTATTTGTAACATGTGTCAAGTGGCCTTGAAAACAATAAAAAAAATAAATCTTGGATCTCATTTATGCATTATGTTAATCATAACAAATTTGAATATAATACAAGTGCATCAATATATATTCTTCATCCTTCACAACAAAGGGGGATGTGTGATGCACACGGACAACCTTGACAAGTGTTTGCACAAATGTGTTCTTGTTTGTTGAATAAGATACTGTACAGCTCACAGCAACCCAAGTACAAATGACCTCGCTACTCAAATAAAATGAAAATCTCTTGAATAAATATTCAACCATAACAGACAGCCCCCACAGAAGCACATGTGTCTTCCAATACAACAACAGCTAACTATTTCTCTACTTGACAAGTCCAGATGAAAGGCAAACGCTTGCTCAGCGGAGCAGGGAAATCTGATTAAAGGTTATATACCTATTGGCATACACACATCACTGACTTGCTGTACACAACATTTGTCTGTCTCAAAGGGCAGGCTGCTGCCTTTTCAGGTGCTTTGTTTAATACAGTTTATAGGTTTAATTCAAACTCCGCCATAAATATAAAGGACAGAGTCTGGCTGCATGTGCCTGAATGCTAAATATTGCTGTAAAGCAAGAGAGATATGCCAAGTATTTCACGGAGATGCAATGCTATCTCAACAAATCATAATACAGAACTAAACTGGGTCATGTTCAGGTCACACAGATATGCCATTTACCTGTGGGAATTGTCATTTTCAGGTGAAATATTTAATCCCATAGAGTTTGGACTTAAAATGTTACATCTGTACAGTGATGTGTTAAAAAACCTCTTGAAATGATTAACCCAATGTTAACATTTCAGTATACACCACTCCACGTTTGATAGGGATGTTTTTATCTTTCCATGACGCACAAAACTGTGAAGTGTATATTTAATATACAGAATGACATCTCTGTTTGTTTGTTGTTTAACTCTGCACACAGCAATATTACAGCTATATGATGGCGGTCTGTCAATAATCGAGTTTGGACCAGACAATCCAGTGATTGATGTCATGAGTATTGATAAGATGACATGCATCAACCAAGTCAGCAAGCCTGACCACCTGATCCCGTTAGTCGCCTCTTACGACATGCATAGTCACCTTTTGCAGCAAGCATGGGTCTTCACGGGTCAGTATAGTTGTGAGTTTTGATGTAGTGATTACTGAGGTGTTCCAGTGCCAATGAGGTTGTCATTTTTAAGGTGAAAAGTATTCCTTTGAAATATACATAGCACATGAATGTGTAACTACAGATCTGAACAAGTGGCATCCGTCCCCAGTTAGACAAGTTAACTTCAGTATGCATTCATGCTTGGTAATGACACAAGGTCTAAACATACATACAAAATTAACAAACAACTAGGGCTGGGACAGGTAACTCGGGTACCCGGGTCGGGTGGGTACTGAGTAGGACCCGGGTACCCACAGGACCACCCTGGACCCATGGTTAGTCATGTAATATATTGTTTAATAACAAAATTCACAACTCCATGGTAACACTATAAGTCACAAGTGTTCTTATTTCTTTATGTCCATGCACACATTCCTTCCGACTTTTGTATATTTGAATACAGATAAAGCTTCAGTCATAAGGGTTTATCTAGACCTACTCAGAGGTAGATATTCGACACCAAGCCTGCATCAAATGAAAGGACAGTCCCAAATTGAATTACAATTTTTCCTGTGCTCAGATATTATGAAATTAAGAATATTAAAAAAATCAAATTTGAAAAATATCACACTTATCCCACAATTTGCCTGCCTTGGGCACTTAGTTTGATATGCCAGAGAAAACCATGAGACAACTTCAGTGTTAAATTACATCATTTATATATATATATATATGTCATTTGTATTTACGTACTATTTGCCAGGGTTCTTGTAAAACAATTCCCAATCGGACATTTCATACGTAACTCTTGAGACCCACAGCGGGGTACCTGGGTAGGGGCTGGTAATAGGGAGTCAAGGACCCTGGAAATATATTTGGACTTGTGCCATCCCCTGCTGACAATCTTTCTTCTGTTTTAGGTCGTATGAATGCATACTGATTTGAAAAATGTTAATATCAGTGGAACGATTCAAACAGCAAATAATATACATTCTATCTGTCAAATTTGACACACCTTCATAAAAAAATAAGGAACAAGAAGCTATACATTTGAAACAACTACTGTATTTACTGACTTCTCACATCAGTTCATATTTGACCAGGTAATTTGAAGTCCAATCAGGAAATTATTAAACAATGACTGTACTGTGTACAGAGGATAATTTGGTTAATGGCTGTGACCTACATCTGCCTAAATATGTTACAGGATCATGAAATGTCTTATAAATAGCCTGTTTATTTCCTGCAGCAACACTGATCTGTCAACAGGCTAAATATGACACATACACAATCTGAGTGGACAGGTCTATCACGGAAGAGTGGACAGTAATGCCTAACTGACCTCCATGCACTGGACAGTCTGAGTGACCGCTTTAACAGTCATGGTGTCTGACCTCGTGGTTCATGTATCATTATATCAGAAACTAGATTATGGGAGAAAGCAGCCTAGTTCTGAGGAATATTAATGAGTTTGGGGTCTAATGGACAAGTGGTGGTGTCAAAAGCCCTGAATGTCAACATTGTTTACTGATTTGACACAGTTGTTTATGTTGATGGACTGTATTTACTTTAAGTTTGTAAACATACAGTAACCAAGTAATTATAAAACTAACAAATGGTCCCAGTGATGGACACCAGGAAGTAACACCACTATCAGATGATAGCTTTCATCCAAATCTTAGAAATCATAAAAAAATGTATTACAAAGAGTGACTCTAAATATAACACATAAGCAATATCTCAGCCATATACTACAATGAGATATTTAAAGATACCAGTTTCAGTTTTTACTGAATATAAACTGCATAACTTCACTGAATGGTAAAGTGCAGACGGTGCTCAGGAACCAACCATTCACTCATACAAGCATTCACTCTTTGTACAATCATTCACTCCTTGTACAATCATTCAATCTTTGTACAATCATTCACTCCTTGTACAATCATTCACTCTTTGTACAATCATTCACTCTTTGTACAATCATTCACTCCTTGTACAATCATTCATTCCTTGTACAATCATTCAATCTTTGTACAATCATTCACTCCTTGTACAATCATTCACTCTTTGTACAATCATTCACTCTTTGTACAATCATTCACTCCTTGTACAATCATTCATTCCTTGTACAATCATTCAATCCTTGTACAATCATTCACTCCTTGTACAATCATTCACTCTTTGTACAATCATTCATTCCTTGTACAATCATTCAATCCTTGTACAATCATTCACTCTTTGTACAATCATTCATTCCTTGTACAATCATTCACTCTTTGTACAATCATTCAATCTTTGTACAATCATTCACTCCTTGTACAATCATTCACTCTTTGTACAATCATTATTCTTTGTACATTCATTCACTCTTTGTACAATCATTCATTCCTTGTACAATCATTCATTCTTTGTACAATCATTCACTCTTTGAACAATCATTCATTCCTTATACAATCATTCACTCTTTGTACAATCATTCATTCTTTGTACAATCATTCACTCTTAGTACAATCATTCACTCTTTGTACAATCATTCATTCCTTGTACAATCATTCACTCTTTGTACAATCATTCACTCTTTGTACAATCATTCATTCCTTGTACAATCATTCACTCTTTGTACAATCATTCACTCTTTGTACAATCATTCACTCCTTGTACAATCATTCACTCTTTGTACAATCATTCATTCTTTGTACAATCATTCACTCTTTGTACAATCATTCATTCCTTATACAATCATTCACTCCTTGTACAATCATTCACTCCAGGTAAAATCATTCACTCCTTATACAATCATTCACTCCAGATACAACCATTCATTCCTAATGCAATCCCCAACTCCTCATACAATCATTCATTTCATCTAAATTCTTTATTTTAAGCCACAGCCCATATTACAAAACACACTTTAAAAGATACAAAGTCAAAGTAACAATTCATTTGGTAACACAAACACATATTGTACATACAAGGTTGTCTGATACAATCATTCACTGCTGATACAATCATTCAGCACATTTAAAGTTCTCCTGTAACTCTCTAATACACAGAACACCCTGAATGAATCTTACATCTGAACATATGTTTTAAGAGAACGACTTTCTAAAACATCTGGCTATCAGAACAGACAGATGAAGATTAAAGTTTATTTTCTTCCCAGGGCATCTCAATAAGCTAATCTTAGAGCAGCATTTCCAGTCCTGATTACACACTAAATATACACATCCCAGCTACAGAGGAGAGGCAAGGAGGCAGGTGCTCCATCCTTATACTCACTGGCTTCATCCCATGACGAGTCACACAGAGTTATCTCCCTTCACCATTTACACAGAGCTTGAGTCTCATCTGCCGGGTGATTACCCAAGATAAGATGGATTTGGTTTTAACTGCAGTCTTGCAACAACAACAAAACCATATGGAGATGCTTGTTCAGTCCAGTAAGGAAACAATCTGACAGGTAACTGTAACTCCTGACAACTGAAGTTTCATTATAGTACTAGTCACTGAAGCCTTTCATTTGTGATGAAAACACAAAGCAACTGTCTGGATAATATGTGATATCATGAAAAGTTCTTCAGTACCAGAATGCCATATAAAACAACATTTTCTACTATTGTCGTAAGTCTGTTAAGGGATGGGAGTGACAATCACCTTAGCGCTAAGATCGCTGTGTACGATGGCACCAGAACTGCACAATGATTGTAGTTCCTCCTGGCTATCATGGGGATTGGGTGTTTGAAATGTGTGACCTAACTCTGTGTCATCACTGCTCATGCTATCAACCATTAGTTTGACTGAAGGGGTCATTGTCAGCAGAGGTACTACAGATATGTACCCCAAATACGTTTCTGTATACAGAAATTTACCCAAGCCAAAACCAGAATACAGAAAGGTACCCGCGGTGCCCTAAATGGCAGACAAGTCCAAATTCCTCAACCCAACACTGAAACCGGTTCATGTTCTTGTTCTGGTTCGCCTGATGTTGAGTGCATGCTGCAATGCTTGTCATACAACATGACAGTTCCGTTCCATTTATGGTAAGGAAATACCAAGAGAAAAAATATGTGTACTGCCATGTTGAATTTTACTGCGCTTTGTCATCCAGGATGCGTTCAAGGAACTTGTTCAGCACACTGAGCAATAAGGCCCACGGCAGAACGGACTCATCGTAGGGTACCTGTCAGTATTCTGATTTTAGGTGGGGTTTACCTCTGTATGCAGAAACACACCTCGGGTAGATATCTGTCGTACCCATGCGGCACTAGTGTGTCTGGTCCAGTTCAACTTATACACAGGCTACAATGATATATGTGGCATGCTAACTCACTTGATGACGTCAAAGTCTACAACAATCTTAAAGTCTCCTCCAAAAGGGATCAAAGCTACATCTACATGTATTTCGACACAAACTTTGTACTGCATCTCATTACAGAACAGCGATGCAGATATAATGGGGTCGGAGCTATGATTCACTCTTATTGATATTCCAGACCAGTTTCATGCATCAAACTATTCAGTGATCTTAACTTGCAGATGAGCAGCCAGAGGATCCAATGACCAGAACAGCATGTTTGGCAGAACAAGTACCAGAGTCATTGAGAAACCCTTCTTGGTTCACAGACAAGGAGGAGTCAGTGGGATAAATCCCTCAAGAATTGTCTAATGGTGAATAAAAGCAATGAGGTATTTGGAATATTAAAAACTGTTCTGTAATTTGGTAGCATGGCAAAAATAGTGAGTGTGTATGGTTTTACGCCGCTTTTAGCAATATCCTAGCAATATCACGGCAGGGGACACCAGAAATGGGCTTCACACATTGTACCCATGTTGGGTATCGAACCCGGGTCTTCGGCGTGACGAGCGAACACTCTAACCACTAGGCTACCCAACGGCCCCTTTGGCAAATATTACAGTGAAGAGTAGATTCTACATATTCTGGAGGGGAAACTGGACATGTATGAAAAACATGTTTATTATTTCTAAAAGCGACACTGAATTTTGCCTGGGTCATTGTTCAATGAAGCAATCTGCTGCAGCTACTGCAACTTCTACACTTTAACATAGACGGATCACAAGCTTGTAGAACAAGACCAAGAGCCCTGCCCAAAGTGATCTAAGCGTTACAACCATCACAAGCCTATACTCCATTGAAGGATGGGAGTTACAATCATCTTAGCGCTAAGATCATTTTGTATATCAGGGCCCAGTGAACACACATCAGAAGGACTGCTATTGATCATGTGGTCTCTTGAAAAGTTATTACTTAAGAACAAAGTATGTTACTGACACCATAACTGGCATCTCTGACAGTGTGATGTCTAACGTTACAAGAGATGGACATAATTTTCATGAACCCAAAATGTACTCTGAACTGTTCGTCGAAATCAGCAGGTCAAATGTGTGACAGTTAAGATATTTTGACAACTTACAAACATTTTTGTATTCCCTTTTCAAGTATGTTTTTCATGCTGACTCTGTTCTCGAACTTTCAGTGATCTATTCAAATAATTTTCAATGGAATCTGTTTCGTTGAATAATTGAGACTGGTTATTTTTTTTTTGATATTTACATTGATGCATTTCTACTTAAACATAACTTTCAGATTTGATTTAAATGTGCATTTAGAAATATTATTGCATCGACATTATGATCACATGTATTGCCTAGAGAAATACACTCACTGAGTCACAGCTGTGTGCAACTGTTCTCCAATATTAGATTCAGTTGTGTGAAATTTCATCCGTAAGTTCCAGAGCAGCATGTACATGCATCTAAACCGAATTTATTTTTAGTTGAGGCAGCAAAAACAGAAACTGTGCCGCCGCAAATTAGGGGCAAGTTGCATGGGCCGAGACAGTTAAAAAACAAGCTGCTGAGATGAAACGTTTCCAGTTTCCAACACAGCGCCATCTGTTTACATCACGTCTCCCTCGTGAATCTCAGGGAGCATGAAGGAAATGCTAGGAAGGTGATGCAGACAATGGAAAACTGGCACATTAGGAGTCTGTTAGAGTAACATCAATTGCACAAACATGTTCGTGACATTTCATGAAGTAATAAATAAGAAAGATATATATGTTTCTACGGAAGGTCTACTTTCTGAATAAACATTTCTACTGTATCTTGGCTGATGCAAAAAACTTATGCTAAAGAGATATCAAAAGATATTTTTGAACATCCGAGAGTAAGGTAAAAAACTATATGATGATTCATTTGTATTTTACAGGAGATGATGCACCATGAGACGAAGATTATCATAAAATGCCTGCACAAAAAATGCTCTGTGATGCCCAAAACATTACCCATAGAAGTGATCACACCAGCAAGATGCAGCTTAAGTACCAATACATTGTAGGGGTCAAATTTAAATCTGGAGGTTCACTTGCCAAACAATGGAATATCCAAACCCCTGAACTTGACTTTCAAAGTATTGTCATGACAACAGCCAAAAGGTAACTAAAAGTAGGTTTTAATATTTGATATAAAAAAAATTACCATGCCTTTTTTTTAAATTATTTTTTTTTTAATTGCTTTTTGAATATTCAAGCATATCTCATTTGTTTCACAGTTCATTTTGAAAACTTTTCAAGAGAAGTATCGAAGTTTTTCAGACTTTCCCAGGCTCGGGAAATTTGAACTAAATATCAAAACTAATCCACCGGCATGTTAATCTGAGCTGCAAGGAATAACCACTAATCACATAAAATCCTCATTAATGTCGGGACGAGGTATGGGCACCAGCAGCAGAATAATCCTATCAGCTGAGTTAACGCACCCGCCACCTGAATGGGCAGAGCGGGAATATTTAACCAATTAACTCCATAACCTTTCATGGCTGGGAAAATTCATCAGCGAAACACAAGTTTTTCTATGATGAAACATCAACAGCCGATGATTAACTTCAAGTAGGCGATAAGTCAGACAAACATACACACAACTCCTTTCATTTGATTTACAAATTATCATCTTCTTGTGTCCCTTTGTTTGTTGATACACTCTTACTCTTTAGCAGAAAGCATGGAGACAGTTTGTCTGCCAGACCAGAGACAATAAATTAAAAAAGGAATCCATCTCAAGTCTAGAATGATTTGGCAAGTCTAGATTGTCTCAGAAAGTTAAGCACAAAATAAAAAATGCAGCAAAGAGGGTTTGGGTGATCCTGGTACAGTCGGGCTGGTTAGGCTCATCATCACCTTAGGGCCATTGCCCCCTCTACACGCAGCCCAGGCAGGGGACTTTTCCCAGGAAGTGCTGCCTAGTCGAACCCACCAATAACTTTTCGGAGAATGTGAAGACTCCCAAACAGCGCAGCCTTCTGCATTACCCAGATTGTCAGGAGGGCTGTATTCCTGGCACCAAACAGGGGTCCTCTCCCAATGTCAGTTAATATTATTATTATGAAGATGAGTATTTTCAGCGATTCTTGAAACAGGTAACAATTCAAATCCTTTTCTTCAGGTGTGCTTAAACTATGTTAAAAAATAAAATACACCTCAACAATTAGTTCATATTTCTCTCAGATAAAACAAGATACATTGCAACAAGTCTAAAATGTCTACTTTCACTGAAGTGTTGATTTTCCAATCTTGAATGTGTCATGGCGTATATGTGTGTGCTGTAACATCATCTGGAGGGGATGTTCATGGGAACTTGTTTATCATCAGCAACCTCTTCAACTTATCAGGTTATTCGAGACTACATGCCCCTAACTCAACCAGGCTTCCCCAACACCTGAAGGTCGGGTTGAATCTAAGGCAGATAGAAAAACACATGCATATCATGTACAAAAAGCATTAGAACATGTTTCAGGAACTATCGGGTCTATACTGAACAAAACAAGTTAGGGATCATGAATATTTTGGGGATATTTTTATGAAATTGTGTGCTTAGTCTTCAGTACAAAAATAAATCCCCCAAATATGCATGATCCCTCACATTTTTGTTCATGATATTTTATTTTTTTTCACGCTGCACTTAGAAATATTCCAACTATATGATAACAGTCTGCAAATAATCAAATCTTGACCAGACAAACCTGTGATTGATATTATGAGCAATGCCTCATACTATCAGGGTACAATGACATTCAAAGTTACCGAGTCTGACCAACCGACCCAGTCCACCAAGTCACCTCCTGCAATCAGCTTAGGTTCCTTGGATCTGGGCTTCTTTCGACAAAGCAACGGAAGTCGTGAGTCTACGTTAAGGAATGGAGTTACAACCACCTTAACGTTACGATCGTTTTGTTGAACAGGGACCAATTCTAACGTGGAATCTCAACAAGGTCTTCAGTACTGACGTTTAACAGCAAAACAATAACTAAAATATAACTACTACATACTTTGACCAAATTAAGACGAAGGTCAACTTAGAGGTTGAAACCTCTTCTATGAAATAGGTACTTACATAAAGCCTGGAAAAACACCACCAGAACCTTTCCGAAAAGGACTGACTTTGTGGTAGAATCCAAAATGATGTAACTCTATACCAACCACTGTTCACTCGTTCAAGTCTTGACAAAATATGCAGACATTCTGCTTGTTTTGCTGCAATTTTCAACAGTCAAACCAGACAACTATTCCCATTACTGCATCGTTTGAAAGGATGCCAAAGTAAAACAAGCTCAAAACCAAAGTATAGGCAAAACAGAATTGTGAAAACAACAACGACCTTGAAGACCTGGAAGCAAGCAGCCTAGCACAAAGCATCCATCAGTCAGTGCATGTCTGGGGTGTGCTGAGGTCCCCTGGTCTTACCCTACCACCTTCAAAAAGATCTAGGTTTTCATGTCCAAGATAGTTAGAGTCTGTCAATGCTGTACCTTTCGGTATTATAGAAATTGGCATGGTTCATCCCTTGTGATAAATAACATCTATTTGAACCGTTCTGCAAGATGGTTTATCATGGGGATTTTAAACATGGGAGACTGATCAATAATTCACTGGTCTGGGAGGTTTGGCCAGGAAGATGTGGTCCCCATGTCTACAAGAATCTGAGGAAATAATCAAGCCCTTGACACCATGTACAGATCAGTCTCCACAAAGCCTTTGTCGAAAATATCAAAAGGATCTTGTTCCGTTGCCCAAGGCAAACTGTCCACACATCCATTTTATGTTATCTACATGGTGGGAAACAGTTGCTCAGCAAACGCAGTCTCTTCATTCTGTGTGTTTTTGTTGAGTAACAGCACTTGGCAATATTCCAGCAATATGACAGCAGTTTGTAAATAACTGAGTCTGAACCAGACAATTCAGTGATTGATGTTAGGAGCAATGATACCAGATGTTGAAGCACAATGAAACTCTAATCAACCACACCCCTGACCACCCAATCCATTTGGTTGCCTCTCACAAACAGCATAGTTTACTAAATACCTAATCTAACCAAGAATCCCCATGAGATCACAATGATATTGCCAGCTTGTCCAAAGTTACACACGGCTGATGTAACTGAACTAAAGTTTGAGAGGAAACAAGTTGTTCTTCAGGTTTTCAATAGAATTGGAGGAGTGGTTACAAGGAGTTGATTGAAGAGTCATTGACAACACAATGAACAGATGAAGAAATAAAAGCAACATTACGCCATAGTCCGCAGTGAAACACCCACATCAAGCTTACATGTAAAATTAGTTAGGACAGACAAACAATGCTTGATAATGGAAACAAACGCCCTAACAATGATGGTTTTCGAACACAGTCCACATAATCCTTAATAATGCATGCCTAATGTCATCCTTGTTTCCACAGTGTTTCACAAAACAATTGTTCTGATGGAAGAAAACAGACACAGCCATGGGTAGCCTTTGGTCACATCCAACTCGTCCACAGCTTATTTCGGACGAGTGGTTCATGTAAAATAATTAGATTTGGGGGCAACACAAGTCCCGCTAGTTTTTCTCTAGTGTCAGACTAATGGACAAGTGACCATGTTTAACCCTAACAGCCAATACCAATATCCACTGGCCTACTTTGTTGCAATGGATAACAGTAATTAAAACATTTCTGTCCTTAATCATATGCTACAGATGTAAAAGCCAGTCATAACACAGATCTCCAGGACTTGAGTCACAGGTAACCATGTCAAATTGCTATCAACATAATCCCTTCAGACAAAGAAGGATGTGAACATCACACATCTCACATAACAGATCACACATCACACATCAAAAACAACATTTCATATTTCCCATTCCCAGCCTAAGGACTCACCTGCTTGTGTTGGCAATATCAAATCCTAGTTTATGATATGACCGCAACAGTGTCAGCTGTTGTACATTTCAATAATAGATTACACCTACACAAGTAGTAATCAATATCAACATGGCGGACAATATCCTCAGGTAATTCTATTAGGACACAGTACTGAAATGAACAAGCTATTGACGCACTTAATGGTCGTTAACAAAGACATGAAAGGGTCCCTATCAGTACAATGTACTCCGTGACTGGAGGAACAGGGAAGCTGTTCTGTTTACTGTTACAGAGTAAGAACTTAACACCAGCCAGCTGGCCCGGGGCTAGTAAAAACTCCTGCAGGCAAGTACAAATTTCCCAATTTGCCCTTTGTTTTAACATTACAAGGGCATTTTACCTTTACCCGAGCTGATCAACCTTTTGAGTTTTGTTCTAACCCTGCACACAACAGCTTTACATTTCATTTTTATGACCTTTATGGCACAAACAAATAAAGACTTTTTAAAATTCTAGTGCTGCACTCAGTAATATTCCAGGAAAATGATGGCTGTTCATAATGATTTCAGTCAGGACCAGACAAACAAGCAATGTCCCAGGTCATGAGGGTACGATGGTACGTCATCAGCCAAGTCACCAAGTCTCATCCCCTCACAACACAAGCAAAGGTTCCTGGGAACTATTCTAACCAGCAATTTCCACAGGGTTTTCATTAAGGCCGCATTGTATATAAAATTCAGACCACACCCCCAGATTCAGTTGTGCCAGCAATCATCATGTTACCATTTGGTGTGTACACAGATTGCACAAAGCTCCAAACAAAACCAGTTGTATTATGATAAAAAGATATATTTCTAGAATCTTGCAACAGAGTAACTAGATGACTTCAAGTCTTGCTACTTTGAAGAAGGAATCACTGTTGCAAAGGTTTACATGACATTGCAGTGGTGACCAAGGACGGCAAGGTTCGTACAAATATGGAACACTAAAATTCAAAGCCTTTTCAAGGCCCTTCAAGGCTCCCAACTGTCATTTTCGAGGCTTTTCTATTTCAGTTATAAGCCCTAGTCTGTCAATATTATATTGAATTAGTCATAAGACCTAAAAGCAATACATTTTTCCATAAATGTATTTTTCACCCAACAAAAAAATAATTTAAGTCAGTAATGAATTCTTTAGGGTCTTTGGTTCACAAATCTATCACTGTGAAAAATCTCACTTAAACATCTTTGGAACATATTTTTGTGTGCTTTAATACTTTGATTAACAAATATATGTCATTTTGTACAAATTCAAGGCTTTTCAAGCTATTTTGGTGATTTTCAAGGCTTTTCAAGGTGGACACTAAAAATCAAGGCTTTTCCAGAAGGACTTTTTCACCAGTAAAGTGACAACTACAATCATCATATTCACATAGATGCAATGAACATTATATGAAACATGCATCCCGGTTAAGGATGAATTTTTGACAGTTGCTTCCTGGCAATAGAAGACGACACTGCACCAAGTGAAAAGTAGAAGTAAATGTTCTGGTGCCAGTGAAGTCTTTTGGGATTGCTTCACAGGCAGCTAGGGGCTGTCCGGTAGCCTGGTGGTTAAAGCGTTCACTTGTCACGCCGAAGACTCGGGTTCGATTCCCGACATGGGTACAATGTGTGAAGTCCAATTCTGGTGTTCCCCGCCGTGATATTGTTGGAATATTGCTAAAAGCGGCGTAAAACCATATTCACTCACTCACTCATGAAACAGGCTCAGGCAGAAGCTCAGATGAATAGAGATCCATCTGACAAAGATTGAGTGGTTAAAATCTGTGCTCAGGCTGATTGTCTGTCATCCATGGCATGGATCTTTGTTCATGCTATCACCCATTGGTTTGTCTTGACTAGTGCGTGAATTGGGTTTAACGCTTTGAACAGTATTCCACTTATATCATGGCGTGTCAGCTTAGTGTGGGAGGAAAGCCTGAAGGTATGCACGTCTCAGACGTTTACCACTTCGCTGAAACCCACAAGCACATGTAATATGCTGACAAACCTAGAAACACAATCTGGGTGAACCAGGATTCGAACCCATGGTCATAGGTTTGGGGCATGTCCATGGGATGCACAGCAAATTGTGTAGCCTAAGACGACTGGGCCACCCATGCCCCCTGTCAGGACTAGCATTGATTCATGTTTGTTGTAAGTCTGACCAAAGAATGAGGACTGTTGGTAATATTATGTGCCCTGATAACTGCTGACATGCCTGGACTTGCCTCTGTTACTTACACATCGCTGTGAAATAGAATTAATACTGCTAACTGGGTGGTAAACAACATTCACTCACTCACTGCAAATAACAAACCTTCTCCCAAATGTGTATCTATTTATTCCCTGTGAGCACCACTGGCCTAACTCGTGGAATTCAAATTAGCTTTGTGTGCAGGGTGATGTGATATCAACAACGAAATGTCAACACAGTGTAATTGCACATGGAATTGCACAGGACACTCTAATAATAACTTCTACATACACAAGCACATATGACACAGACATTGCAATTTAATGTAAATAAGCCAAAAGTTGTAACAAATATGAAATACTTATCATCTACTTAAAAACATAACTGAGAAGTTATTTCAAGTCAACTGTCTAGACAAATACACTTAATAAGTCAGTTTGGTTCGTTGAACCTTGAACAATTTTTCAATCATACCATGGCGTTGGTGGACATTAAGCTGAGTAACACACGTCTCACACATAACCACTTTGGTGAAGACACAAGGGTGGCCTGATAACAACCAGGGATCATAATTGGGTGAGATGAAGTGAAATGGGGTTTAACGTTGCATTTAAGATTATTGCACCTATATGGCGATGTGCATGCACGTGTGTGTGTCTGCTTGTACACATGGATACACCAATCAGACACATTAAACAGACTCCCAGCCGTCCAGCCCTTGTTTTATCCCCTTCATGCATAGTAGAGGCAGGGTAACAACAAGTACAATGTTTTAACCTCTTTTGGTCTGACGCGGCCAGGTATTGAACCACAGACATTCTGCTCTCAGGGAAGACACTCTGTCCGCTGGACCACAGAGGCAGTCAGGATCATAATTAGGGTGACACTAATAAAATGGGAAATGAAAACATGAAGAGAGGGGAAAATTGAGGTGACTGGGATTCAAACCCATAACCAGAAGGTCCTGGCGTGACAACAGCAACTTAACATGCTGCCCTAATATAACAGGTGCTCTTTATTTTAAAAAAGTCCACATGTACTTTGAAGGAGTTCAAGCAGTCTGTTTTAATTCACAGTCCCTGAACTATATTATTTTATTTTCTACTCAGCCTTTACTGAAGGGCTATAGCTCTAAATGAAGCAAGCCTAGATTTTCGACAGGATCAGATTCAGATTCAGATCATCTCACTGAGGCTCCTTTTCAACGTAAATCTAGTACCTTGATTCTGTCAAATATATAAAAAAAAATTAGAGACTAAGCATTAGTCTTGAGTCCCAGATACACATTGCTGACTGCAGATTGTATCAAGTTGGGAAATCAGCAGAAGATAGAAGGAAATCTGTTGACAAGTCACAACAACCATTGAAGACCCATAATTACTGGCGACCACATCCATGGCTTGACCGTCTGGAATAAGTGAGCAAGTATGTCAGAATATTGATCTTCTCTGGCGCTGACCTACATACAGGGACAAGCCTGTATTTCAGACAAATTGTGATGCGGGAGGAGAACATAGTCTTCCCAGAGTTCACTGTATTTGTGAAGGTGTTCCTGATTCAGGACCAGCTCTGTGTGACAATCTACCAGATATTGACAAAACAAATATGTCACACACATGTTGCCCTAACTTCAGGTTATATTGCTGTTATGATGTCCGTGCCATCAATCAGAATGTCACTTATGTCAATAGTATGTCTCAGCTGACAACATTTCAAGGCTGCTCAACATTTTTTGTTTGTTCGTTTTTTTGGTGGGAGGACTACTCACACAAGAGTTATTCTAGATTGTGCTCTTCACAGAAACTGGGAACCCATGACCAATATAAGAAAGCCGGGATTTGTTATCGAAAATTACAATGTCTTGAGCAGTTCACAGAACACTAAAGATCCTGATCTAGTTCCTGATGTTTGGATCTCAGTCTGTGTTAAGGCATGGAAGAAAAGATGCTAAGATCACTGGTGGAACAAGGTCCTGTTCAAGAAAAAGTAGTATGTAGTTCAGTATGCAGAACACCTTGGATCAGTTCGCAAAAAGTAGTGTGTGTTTATATGCTATGTTCCCACTGACAGACACAGCACTCAGTTTGGTCTGCACAAGAGAACTACGACTGCACATCAGACTCCACAGACAACAGCTCTTCCACAGATACAAGCATGTAATCCTTCATACATTTCACGTTACACAGTATATTATGTAGACCGTCATTTCATCAATTTAATCATAGCAATGTGAGAGATGATACAGATATAAGATACAAAACCCTTTTTATCACAGGGTGGCCCAGTCGTCTTGGGTGCAAATTGCTGTGCAGAGTTGCGTCCCTTGGGCACACCAGAAACCTATGATCGTGGGTTCGAATCCCACTTCGCCCCGATTATGTTTCTAGGTTTGTCAGCACCATACCCGTGCTTGTGGGTTTCACCGAAGTGGTAAATGTCTGAGACCTGCATCACTTCGGGCTTTCCTCCCACATTAAGCTAACACACCGCGATATAACTGGAATACTGTTAAAAGCGGCATTAAACCCAACTCACTCACTCACTTTTTATAAAAAAAATGTTTCTCATAAGCCTAGAAGTTTGATGCAACTTCCTGGTCAGCAAAATGTGCCCAGTCATGTTTCTCAACTCAGTTCTACCAGAACATAGGAGGAAATGAATACAAATCATTCTGACTCAATATACTGTTCTGGGGAACTTAAAACAGTGAGAAACAATATAAACAGCTCTCCGAGTGTTTGTCTCCAAGTTACAGTCATCACATTTAATGCTATGATCCTTTGAAGAAGACTATTTCTGCAACTATATGTTGACATGTTTGTGTATGCGAGTTTGACCCAACTAACCACTTCTCTTCACCACCAGCACCTCCAAAATAACAACATATATACTTCCCTTGAATATCCTACCACGATTACATCAAAGACATATATTCTTGTTTAGCCTTTCATCACGCCATAAAATCTTTACGGTAGATTTTTCAACAGACATTTTCTTCACTGCCAACTATCTAATTAGTTTTGAGGAAAACCCTATTCTTACGGTCAATTTAATGCATCAGTGCATGTGCGAGGTGAAGAACATCACTTCCTTCTTGTGTGTGTTCGTGACAACAGGCCAAAATTGATAAAATAGAGTTTGAATTCTTGGAATTATACACGATGATAACTATTGTTTGATTTCTATCTGCCACATTTAATTTCTATCCACAAGAAAAAAACAATGACGTCAGTCGTGCAGAATAAAATGACCTTTTCTAAGTTCTTCCAAATGTCAAATGATATAATGTGATCACAGTGAGTTTTAATCTGAGTGGGCGTGGGAGCGTGTTTCAAACAGTAACTGCACGCAAGACTGGTTACTTAATCCTTCTCAAGGCAAAAGATGAAAATCTTTAAACTTTTCTCATTTAACAAAGTTGATGTAATTTAATTCAGGAAACCAAAGTGACCAAATTATTACTCAGAAGCATGCGCATCAAACATGCTCTCACATTTCTCCTTCTTACATCTATATCAACATAAAACATCTTCACTTATATCCACATCTGGTGCTTCAATCAGTGACTCATGGATGCCGTTCTCATTTCTTTAACTATATGTCTGCTTTGTTAAAAGAAAACATTTTTCAAACTGTTACAATCTCATATTAATTGCTTCTGTAATCAAAGCGTACACAACTGAAAGTGTAGTTAATGTTTCAAGATTCAAATCCAAGATTATGCATGGATCAAGCATACAACTTTTGAGATCAAATTGAAAACTCCGAGCCATCAATGCACAATGTCTTTATTTAATAGTATGGTTTTAACTTTTTGATTAAATAGTGCATGTTTTTTCAGATCTTGATTGTCATAATTAATCAAACTGACAAATATCAGTCCTTCTGAAATACTAAAACTGAACACAGAAAAGCAATTTTCATAACTCATCCATTCCACAAACATGCAGTCAATTTCAGGAAGATTATGTACATTTCACATCAGT
Organism: Haliotis cracherodii; assembly: GCF_022045235.1. NCBI lineage: Eukaryota > Metazoa > Mollusca > Gastropoda > Lepetellida > Haliotidae > Haliotis > Haliotis cracherodii. The sequence goes on from NW_027266279.1 coordinate 1,066,969, forward strand.
TCCTATCAAAGCAGCCCCATTTCTTTCCATCAACTCTTAACAGCGACAAGGCAGTGTGTTGCACCAGTTGCCCATTTCACAGATTTTATGTCAATTTCAGGCTCATCATGTGCATTTCCTGCAAAGTATCTGCTACAGATCGGATGCTGGTTTCAATGTGCTCTTATTTGACATGAGGTGTAGATGAAAGCTAGTTGTCCATTTCCTCTCACCAGCAGGGGGTAGATATTTCTGATAAGACTCTACAGCAAAACTACGGGCCTCTTTGATGATGGATTACCGCAAGTCTATATTTAGATTACACTTATTCTTGTTTATTTGTGCACATAACAGCAGCTAGCAATCCGGACATTTACCCCAATAATCACAAATGGATAACAGTATCAGGCCCAGCTGCCACAAACAGCCCATTTGTAATACTTACAGCTCAATTTATCATAATCTATTCAAGGTCCTCAAAATATTAAATTTCTTAAAACTGCAGACAGTGACATTCATTCCTGAGCTTTACTGCAATGCAGTTTCATCTGGTAACATCCTCAAAGTTGTTGTATTTGTTAAATCATGTAATGTTCGTTCAAATTACAGAAGCAAAGGCCTCATTTCTAGCCCAAAACCAGCTCAGCAGATGTAAAAACAATGACAGCCAGCTCAGTAACTCTATATCTCTCAAACGTTTAAAACTTTTTTTCATTCTATAGCTACAGTAAGTGTGTGTTGTTTGCCCAGGCAGGCGTCAGAGAACTTATAATATCTTAACTGCATTAGTAGTCATGAAGGGAGAGGGGTATCTCAGGAGGATTTAAATGCAGCGGCGGCGTTTATGGGCTGTAAAACCAATCGATTTACAGCACCACATTTCACGTTGCAGATTTGTAACACTAACTCCAGTCACCAAGTTAGAATGACAACCCAATCTGACAGAACACCTCTGAGCAGCCAACTGTGGCACTTTTGTGTGAAAATACATACATGCATTGAACCATGTCCACGGAGGTGTCAGACAAGCACAGTTAATGTATGTGAGTGATCACGACTAAAAGAAACACCTCCATCTAGTCTATACCTACCCTCTCGAGTAATCCACGACATCAATTTTAAATTCTTCATCGAGGGCATGCTGAGAGAAAGGTTCTTAATCCGAGATAAATCCAAGCGATCCATTGTTGCAAGTAAAATCCAGGAAAATATATCCAAAGTGAGAACTGTCAAACTAAATCCGTCAGCTTTGGATGCCCATCAGGCAAGACATTGGCCTCTAACACTTCCAAGCTCCCCACAGCTGTCTGATTGAACGCTCTGAGTCCGAGCTCTCCTGACAGTGGAGCTCTCCTTTAGACCAGGTTTTCGGCTGATCATGTGTGGGGTTGTCAATTGATAATCCAAACTTCTGACCTCCAATGTTCCAGGAAATCTATATGCCAAGTTGCAGCTCACCACAGGAGCTGCCTGTCACCAACACTGTCAATGCTGTTTACTCAGTTATTGGGAAATGCTGAATTGAGCAACAAAGAACTCCTTCAAGAAAATCCTGAAATTGAAAATGTGAATCTCCCTGGAAAGACCGGTTCTTGCCTCTGATTGGATGATAGCTAATTTCAAACTATTTGACAGACATAACAAGAAGCCTGCCGTGAGCAGTAGCGTGCTGGCCTAGTTACACATTGCTGACATTATTTAATACAATGCTACAGTAATAATATTACTATGAGCAATTAGGTCCCTAACTGACAATTAAGCCAGTGCAGCATGGCAGAGATTTTATTGGAATGTTGGTTAAAGAATGACCTACTTGGCCAAAACAAAGCTCGGAAAATCAATATTCTTTATAACAACACAAGGCATCGTCCAAATGAAGACAACCAATTCATACGATTAGCCGTTCATTGTCATTTTGGGCAGCCCATGCAGGATTTTGTAAAGAATCTGCAAATTTCTTACAATGTTGAATGTTTGTAGTGAATGATATACATGTATGTGTATCTATAAAATATTGAATGGATGTTTCTGGAGTAATCAAGGCATTTTCTATCACTTTAAATTTTCAAAAAAAATTCAACTATTTTAAAATACACACAATACATTGCGCTGATCCCATGAACAAGTCTCCCATTCCTGAATTATATCAAACAATAAGTTGTCATGTCTTTTCTATTAAAAATACCTTATGTATTTACAAGTACAAATGTTTCATTTAAATACAATTCCAAACAATGCTTTAATAAATATTTCTTTATTTTTGGTTTCCTTAAAAATAAATTCAATTACAAATGCTTTCAACTGAGGCTAAAATAAACCTCATCATGAAGCAAATTAGAAAATACAACAGTGACATGAAAATAAACAAATAAACATGATTTCAAAGGCAGTTACTTCCTGATTTTATGATAATTCGAACCAATTATCACTTTCAAGATATATGGGAGTCGTAAACTCAAAATAAACACACGGGCCTTGATAAGACAAGTGGCCGTGCTTATCTCCCTCCGATACAACAGTATGCACACTTTGGCACCTCGGTTGCTGTTGTAAGCCTATCTGTTACTTGATAACGGTTGTAGTTGCTTCAGCCACTTCTTGCATTAAGATTGGTGTATGTTCAAGCCCAGAGTGGCATCAGTTGGCAGAGGGGCTGAGGGTCTTGAAGGGTGGAATAATCAATGGACGACATGCAGCTTAAAGACCTATTCTAACCCGGATCTTCGCGGGTCTTCACGGGTCTGTTACATGAATGAGAGGGTTGGATTAATACTGCTATATCAGTATTTCAGTTATATCATGGTGTGTCCACATAAAAAGGGGAGGAAAACCTAGACATTTTTATCAATTTCGTGAAAATGGTGTGGATATGATTGCCGAAAGATCCAAAGAATGAATTCAAACAAATATTCAGCAGATCCTTGCATGGCTTAGGGATGCAACTCTACAGTGATTAGTGGCGCCTTAAATGTCTTTATGTCCTCCCATGACTCTGACAAGTTCAGGATATAGGCAAGATGTGAAAGAATAATCAAGTTTACAAAAAATAAAAATGGATGGTCAATCAAATCTGATATATGACAGTCCGGTCAAAGAGTTCGTGGTTAACAGGTTAAAGTGTGAGTTTTTCTCCAGTGTTAGAACATACGGATCAGTCATGAAGTGACATGACTCAGGACAGATCCTTTGTCTGATGGACATGTTTGTCATGCTGAGATACCTGACAGGGGCATCGTCTTTCATCTCTACCTTGCAGACGACACGTTTCAATGTCCTTCATTCAACTGAACACACTGCTCTAAGTAATTGCTGTCTTTATGGTCTCGCCAGTGTGTGGACATTTTGTTTTGTCAGTTTTACACCCAATAAATGTCCCCGGTGAAGTGTGGTTAATCACATGTCAACATCTTCTGAATTCTTTATCAGCTTTAAAATATAGGTGTTGTGGTAGAGTGGTTACGTGGACTTCAAAATTCATTTGAGGGAGTTAGTCGTGTTCACTTTTTACAGTATTCCATTTACATCCCAGCGTGTCAGCTTAATGTGGGGGGGTAAGCACAAAGTGATGCAGATCTCAGACGTTTACCAGTTTGGTGAAACAATCAGGTCAATCAGTAGACAATATGAAGGGGTTTCTAAAGTTAATCATAACTGAGTGTGTACAGTTAGATAAAGGAGATGAACTACATAGCATGCAATCAAAATTATAGTAATGTAAATGTTACAATGCTGAACTTGTAAACATTTTATGGAAACAAAAGAAGTATGAGACACAGTTCTGTTCATAATAACTTTCCACAACGTCAGAAAATGTTGATGTTGATAAGATTATTTTCATTTTTAAATTTGAAGCAGTATATTTCGTTCTTTAAATGATGCATGAAGAGGGACCCATCTCCACCCTCAGATCCAATTTATTTAAATACATTGTAGAACAGAATTTCCTCCCCCCTCCCCCGTCTGCCTAATCTCCCCTCTGCATGCTAACCCCACTCCTGTCCCTCATGCCCCCACGCCTGCCTTAACCCTCCACTCCTGCCTCAACCATCCTCTTCCTGTTCCTAGGCAGATGGTGTTTCAATTAGGATTTACATAATTCATTTACAGTCATGAAGTGGTCACACAATCATCAAAATACATATCGCTTTGCAGTCCATGCATGTGAAATCTCTGCCAGCACATATTCAGAGCCATGAGAATGTCAGTATGACAGCCTGCAACAACCACAAATCCAGAGCAACACTTACATCATCACATACAAGCCTGTCCCAAACAGTAGACTGAAGATTAACTGTGTCAGAGGATGCACGTTTCTTAGCATGCTTTTAACAAATTTCTTTTGGCAATATGACATGGTGAAATTGATAAGTAAACTACAAAACAAGCACAAACCTGTAGCAATTGTGAGTGAAATGGTTGTTTTATTTGTTTATTGTTCAACGATGCACTCAGCAATATTCAAGCAATGTGACGGTCTGGAACAGACAATCCAGTGATTGACGTCACTGATCTATGCAGCTGGGATACCATGACATGCATCAACCAATTCAGCGTTTTCCTAGTCATCTCTCAGGACAAGCATGCGTTGCTTTGATCCATTCTAACAAGGATCTTCACATTAAAGAAAGGGAAGTTTTGAAGTCAGCAATTTTTTAGATGCATCACAGAGGCCTTGTATCGAATATGGACCAGACAAACCAGTGATTGAAAACATGAGCAACAATCCATTTAATTCAGGCCAATAACATGCAATCAAACTTATGTTTGTTTTGTTTGTTTGTTGTTTAACGCCATACTCAGCATATTCCAGCTGTATGACGGCGGTCTGTAAGTAATCAATTCCTGACCGGACAATCCAGTGATTCATATCATCAGTATTGATCCATGCAATTGAGATACAATGACATGCATCAACCAAGTCAGTGAGCCTGACCCCCAGATCCCATGAGTCGCCTCTTAAGACAAGCATAGTTACCTTTTACAGCAAGACCTATTCTAACAAATTAACAGATCAAAGTTATGGGATTTTACTGATTGCATCTACATTTGATTTCATGAGTATTCTGAGGGTCTAATCATGTACCATTATTCCGTTGGATCATTTACAATAACCCTACTTTTAGCAGCCTGTATCACAAAATATAATAGAGTTCATGTGAGTTCAAGTAATTTACGCTGTATCAGCAACTTTCAGCCTGGTTAAGTGGGCCAGCTTTGTCCCTGATATGCACAAACACAGTATTCTCTCTGACTTTGCATAACATCAACAAAAGTTAATTGTTCCCAACATAAGAGCAGCATGTGCTAACCCCAGATGTAGCCCATCATGAAGCCATGATATCTCACACCTGGTATACTTCATCCACCGTTGCATAATCCACAGTCTTCTGTCACCCTCATCCTACTCTCCACCTGAATAACCCATCACTGCATTCTGCATCACATGATTGTATTATTAAGCACTCACACTGATAATGTCAGACTTCAATTTCACATTCTATTACATGTGAAAATTTGTATGTAAAAGTTAAGCACAACTGAAATATTTTCAGACGAGTAGTACAAAGGAGGCTTTATATTAATTACTTTTAACATAAGACTCAAACTCACAACATTAAATGGGCATGAACCATTAACACATACTCAGGCTGACCACTCACCTACCAATATACTCAGAGTGAGTGAGTGAGTGAGTGAGTGAGTGAGTGAGTGAGTATGGTTTTACCCCGGTTTTTGCAATGTTCCAGCAATATCACGACAGGGGGACACCAGAAATGAGCTTCACATATTGTACCCATGTCGGGAATCAAACCCGGGTCAACGGCATGACGAGCGAACACTTTAACCACTAGGCTACCTGACCGCCCCCTGTAGCAACTGGAAACCAGTCAGTGGCAAATCTAGGCACTGCACTACCCATTTATTTTTACTTGTCTTTCAGATTTTTTTTAATATTCACAGTCAGTAGGGTGCAGACGGGGAAAATCCTCAGTGGGGATTCTGGGTTAGAATAGGTCAAAGGTAGGGGAAATTTTGAAAGTTTGCTTCCGACATAACAAAACAACCGCTTTTTAGATTATAATCTTTGTCCACTTTTTGTTTATAAGGTTCGGTGGAATCTGAATTTTGTTTTAAGTATCATCTATGTTTATGCTGACACAAAGACTCATTCAGTGTGTGCGAGGATGAACAAGTATTCAGCATTATTACAGCCAAGACCAGCTGTATGTGTGTAGCTGTCACCGTTGTTGATATTTTGAACATCAATCCACGATGATGCATCACCAGTTCAGAGAGGTCACCAATCTAAGCACCACACTAAGGCCACCTTAACTGTGCAGCGTACACCTGACTCTCAACCCAGCTGCAGTCAAAGTCATCATGGGGCCCTGCATGGACTATTTCAACCTCACAACCCCCATAGTGCTCCGTCCATTGAACCATCAGGTCACTTCAGACCTGAATTAAAGAAGCATTACTTCAATCACCCGGACGTCCACATCACATCTACAAACACAGACATCAACATCCTGTAATGCTGAACAGACATGAGGAGAGCTGCTTGTCTGGAGGGAACACACTGGGACGTCTTCCCAACCAGAGATACAAGCCAATGAACACCATCGCAATCTCCAACAACCAGCGCACATGATAAATACACATGACATCATGCAGAGAGATGCCTCCCCAAGTAAAATACGAACATTTCATGAAACTGCCACCTATCAGTAACCTGTCTGTTGAAATATTTATGACATATACATTAGTTACGTCATGATTCACGGTACACCCGTGCATCGTGGGCAAACTTTGCACAATAACATACCTGATAGAATTAATTTGGCATCGATTCACATTTCACCCCATATCAATTGTCCTTGTTGATCTTGCATCGATATCAATAAGCAAGTACAAACTATTTCTTCAATTCCTCATAACTTTCGTGTTCATCTTTCGGATACAAAACCTATCCGATAACAAGCCTGACCAGCTTTCCCAAGACAAACATTTAGTCTTATCCAATCTTATATTACACAATACCATTCTCAACTCTAAAAATAAAAAAATAAAAAATGTCCCTATGCTGCTCATGTGGAATAGATAGCTAGAGCTGGCTAGACTTGCTTTTGTATACATTTCTAGATTGTTTGGGGTTTTTTTCATAAAAAAATATATTCCAGTCATGGTTCAGGACTAAGCTTTTCCTTGCTGCCTGTCTAATACAGCACATAAACCTTGTTTCTTATTATTTTCTCATACAGAACAGATGGCTTGACTCAGTGTCATGTTATGAGTATTAATCAGTTGTCCTTTACCTTTATGAGCGGGTCTGTGGATTCTATTCTCAGTCGAATGACTGGTTGTTTTTTGCAAAAGATGTTGTATATGCAGTATCGAGATATGTATTGTATCGTGGCTTCTGTATCGAGAGATGTATTGTTTCTTGGCTTCTGTATCGAGATATGTATTGTTTCGTGGCTTCTGTATAATGAGATGTATCATATTGTGTGACTCCTGTATCATTACATCTCTAATATAGATGTAGTCAATACATCACATCATTATGACTCATTGACATTTGTACGTACGTAAGTGAGTTGTGTTTCATGATTAAAAGACTAGTTAAAGGACAACCATTTCATATTATAGGATGCGGTGAGAGTGGGGTGAAGGATGCTTGTGAATTTTCTTTCACCAACTCAATCTTTTCAAAATCCATCATTATTGTCCTCAGGTTGTCCAAAAATAAATTAATAGCTCTGTTGATGTGCTTGACATTCTGAAAAATCATTTTGAGGCAAAATATAAATTGTTTGTCTCTTTCCGTCAAGGAACTACCAGCAAGAGAGGTCTCACATTGTTCACCTTAATGGCATCCATGACAGAGCAGGACTATTTGCATCACCCATTGGTTTTCAGTTGATGTAAAGGTACAGGTTATTGTAAATGTGGCTATGGTACGCTTAGGGTTGTTTTTCAACTGACCAGAAATATGAAGTTCCTGTAAGTAAAGAAATAACGTAATCTTACTGTGCAGTATACCATTTCTTTACTTTACAGGAAATGAGTAATTGTGGGTCCCCTGGAACCCTAGTTTTGTAGGTCAAGGTGAAACACTGCACACTTGATTACTTCACATTATCAGCAGGATACAGTTGATTTCTTATGACATATTATTATTTGTTCCACTCCAATTTATAACAGTGAGTGAGTGAGTTTGATTATACGCGGCTTTTAGCAATATTCCAGCGATATCACGGCGGGGGACACCAGAAATGGGCTTCACACATTGTACCCATGTTGGGAATCGAACCTGGGTCTTCGGCGTGATGAGCGAACGCTTTAACCACTAGGCTACAAGACCGCCCCAATTTATAACAGACAAAAATATCAATGAAACAATTCCCCAAATAAATATAAATTTTCACTAAACTATACTTCATACACCATATATCCAACCTAACTTATCCCCACTTAAAGCAACAGGGGGTCTTTCCTCTAAGTTGAATACTTCAACTATTGTCAGCGGCTTACTGGCACTCTTAGACTTAAGTCAAAGGAAGATATTTTCTTTTGGTTAACTATTAAATCAATCATTTCAAGTTTCTAAATGAGGCAAACAGTTCCTGTTCACCTCATATGAACTCACTGACCAGAGGAGATTATTACCACCAAGGGAGGTAACTCTAGCCACATGTCCCTCAGGACTATCAACATGGCCACTATCTGAAGTATCCATTTACAGACAGGTGGCCTGATAGTTGTGATGTAGGCTTTAGGGAGGTCAGAAGTGGTTGAAAAGTTTATGGTTATTGGCTAGATATGACACCCAGATATGATGAAAAGTAGTTCAAAGAGATACAAGATACTAAAGATCACGTGATCAAGGCAGTTGGATCCAGCACACTTGAAATATTGATACTTCTATTTTGATTGAAGAAGATTTGCTGTATGTATGAGTATAGGTTAACCTAGCTGGTTTCAAATGTTAAATATCAAGTATCAATAAGACACTTTATTCGGATCTCAAACAATGTTTGTTGGTGAAATACAGGGGTGGTGGGGTAGCCTAGTGGTTAAACAATTCATTCGTCACACCGAAAGCCCGGGTTTGATTCCCGACATGGGTACAATGTGTGAAGCCCACTTCTGGTGTCCCCCGCCGTGATATTCCTGGAATATTGCTAAAAGCGGCGTAAAACCATACTCACTCACTCACTGATATAATGCAAAAAGTTATTATTTTGTCAAAAGAAGTCAGACAGTTGTGAGGAAGACACGGTCACATGGAACATCACACTGTTATGGATGAAATCATGATACAACTGATGACATCACATGCTGCCATGACAACCAACATACCCGGCAACACGAGAAGATGGATTTACATATTTTCGCAACACTTTCAACCAATGAGATGGTGACACATCCCCCTACACATAGCGGTCACATTTGGAGCAGGTCTGTCCAAGGTCGATTGTTCGTGGACAATTCTTTTGCATGAATGAGTAGAATGAATTAGCAAGCACATCAGTCTTTCTAGGTGACTGAGTGAGTGAGTGAGTTAAAGCTTTACGTCATATCGGCAATATTTCAGCCATATCGTGACGAGAACATTTATAATACTGACATTAAAATAAAAAACCTGTCATCAACAGACAGTATAACAACTAGCATATCACAATTTATAAGTAAAACTAGTTTAGAACAATTAAAAGAATAACCTATTATTCAACAATACATTATAAAAACGGGCTAGAGATCGCCAGCAACCAAAGTTAGGCCACCTTACTGGGGACCGTGGGGACTCAGTCTTTCTAGGAAACTGGCTGAATTACATTTGTGTTCACTCAAATCAGCCACACCAGCCTCAGTGGCTTCAGTTCTCCTTCCACTAACTCAATTATCATTGAACAAATTCAATAGTTAGAATTGTGGGAAGTAGCCATCTTGAAATGGATAAGTACCAGTAGATTGTCTTCAGGGAGTATTCAACATCAACATAGTTGACATGCAAGAAACCAACTGTTTAATGATGAAAGGTGGCTTTTAGTTTTAATGATACAGTATTAGATTATAACAGTAAATAATTAATAGTAAATAATTTAACTTAAAACTTCTTTGTCCAAAATACATTAAAATGAAATATAGAAAACATGTTATGGTTCTTGAAGTATTTTCAGGATTTCTTTAACTTATTTTCATAATAATAAGTCATAATGAAAAGGCAAAAAGAAATAAAATGTTTGTTCAAAACTCTGCCCTTTTAACACGTCCAATTTTTTTTTCAAATTACAAAAACTGTTTCTCATAATGATAATGAAACCAAATACCATAAGATAGTATTCAAGGGGTGCTACATGTATTACATTTACAAATAAATTCAAATACTATATACAAATTGCATTTTCTGGGAACAAACAGAAAACTAAAATTATCATATCATGTTTCACATGTGATAATTCCTTGAACATACAAAAAACTTCCCTAAATCACCAAAAATTATTATTATTATTTTTTTTAATGCAACCATGGTAATATAAGTGGACAACTTGAACAAAATGGTAAAAAACAAGGCTTCTGTTGTCTACGTACCTGCAAACATCCAAAAATATTTCCCACACATCTGAAGCACAACTGCACCATTTGTCAACCAACACATACCTGAGCTCCTCAACAAATGTCAGCCACTTCTCGCAATCTACATCACATCCCATTAGGAGGAAAAACTAAATCCCTAAATTCAACTTGTGACATTTCACCATTGCCTCAAGCCAATCTCAAATCCAGCCTTGCTCTGGTGGACAATGCATTGCTTGTCAAGATGGCCAAATGACCCTGGGTCACTCACTGTCTCCTCACTCAAAGAAGTAAATGTTTCATCACACTACAAGGGTGGCTGGGCACAATCAGGGGGTGAACTCTAGCAGGGGGGAGGGGGAGGGGGGAGGGGCACAAGCAGGGGGGCTGGGCAGGCTACAAAATACCACACAGTTCTTTCTACATGTCTATATTACAACACACACCAGGAACCCATTGTTATGTTCAGGTAGATAATTGAAGTATTTGGAAATAATGTGGGCTACTCCAGGTAGGAAATACTTAAGCTGTCAAGAAGATTTATTCTGTTGACCAACGTAAATCCATTGTGGTTATAAATCAACATACAAATGGAGGAACGGTCGGTCGCACTTCAAATCCACTGGAATCCTGTGTACATTAAGTGGTCACACTTATAAACAACGCAGTTAATAAAATACTGTTGACTTATAGGATGACACTATCAGGTGTAAATTAACATCTCTCTGTGTGGCTTCAACATGTACAAGTGGTGTTGAATTACAAGACTGGACCAAACATTTCCATGATTGGATTGTTATATCTCGGTAAATGTAGGGGAAAGGTTAGGCCGATGCCAAGTATCTGAAAGTACATGTTTTTTATGGAAACAAACAACTCCATTTAAATTGAAAAGGAGCCCCTGTGAGATGGGAGATTCCTGTGGAAAAGGTAGACTTGCTTTAGTTAGGGCTATCATATTACAGTAAGGGCTGGGTAAAAGGGAAAAATACAGTTCAGAGACTGAGACAAGAGCTTTGAGCTTTGTGCTCGGATTGTGTATATGTACACCCTGAGGTAGTCCTGCACCATAACCATGGAATATATTTATTTTATGAAAACAAATAAATCTAGAAATGCATACAAAAGCAAGTCTAGCCAGCTCTAGCTAGCTCTATTCCACACTGAAATCAGCATAGGGAATTATCTTTTTTTTCAGACTAGAGTCAAGAAGGATATTGTGTAATATAAGAACTCAGAGACTAAAGGTTAGTCTAGCCCTGAGGCAGATCCAGGATTTTGCAAGGGGGTGTGGCACTACCTAAGTCACAAAGAAAACAGAAACACGTGGAGGGCCTCCTCATACAGGCTGACATGTTCACATGTTAAGTGTCTGAAGAAAGGGGGATGCCATGCTCTCCAGGTAGTAGTTTATTCAGCCTCATCAGCAGCATCATAAATATTGGGTTAGAAATAAACTCAAAGCCTTTCTGGCCTGGGTAAAGATAAAATGCCATTGTTATGTTGAAACAATAGGGAAATTAGGAAATTTGTATTTGCCCGCAGAAATTGGTACAAGCCTCAGGCAAGTGTTAAGTTCTAAAGCTGCAAATAATGCTGCATGTGTTCAAGGAAGTTTTTGAGACCCTCAATTGCCAACTGATAGTTGTATCTCATTTTCAGTCACTTGAAATCTCACGTTTTCAAGTAGTTGGTTGATTTACAAGACAGTATGCATTGGTTAAATATGTCTTCATAACATTCAGCATAATTCCACTTTGTAAACAAGATTTATCTGAATCATTTCTTGAGAAAAAGAAATTCATATAATTATTTTCTAGTTGCAACAACTAATAAAACAAGGATAAGAACTTTTTTCTTATCTATTTTTCTCAACATCTTAATTGATTTCTAGCTGGCAATTTTATTTTATTTTGTTAAATATACTCAGGACAAAAAATGTCTTCATAATATTGAGTACATCCACACACAAATGATATTTCTGGGGCATAACTAAAACATTTCTCCAACTACATATTTGTTTTACTAAATCAATGAGAACAACTTTGGCTGTTCTTCTGTATTTTCTCAACATCATGATTATATTTCCAGCCAGGAAGGTGTGTGCTCTTGATAATCTCAAGAGTAAGAAACTTTAACCCAACTCCTCATCAATCCTAGAGGTGAGGGGACTGTGCCAAAGGTGGTACCTCTGCCCATTTGTTTCTATGTAGGGATCTGACAAATCAGACTGACACTCGGTGGGGCCTAACAGGTGTGAGGGATGGAGTTGGCAATTTGTTATTGTAGAATCAGGAACTCAGTGGGGACTGGATTAGATAATAAACAGTAAAGGAGTACTGACCTAGGCTGGTAGTTGGAGTTATTCTTTATATATATGTATATGTTACAGAGCCGAATTTGGACGAAAGAGTGTAAGGATGGTTTCTCATGCAGACCCTGAAATAGCCTCTCTTACAGACCTGAACACATATTTGATAAAACATTAATCACACAGTAAATTGCTGCGCCTTAGACGACTGGGCCCCCCGTGCCCCCTCTCAGTTCTTGAAGCCTGCACTCAAAGACATATATAGATGTATATACATCTTTGCTGCACTCTTTCCATTCTCAGCTCTTAAGTTAAGAGACTTGAGTTCCCCCTTATTGGATTAAGTAACCTAACAGCAGCAATAGAAACTAACAGTTTTAGTCCACCAGTCCTTATAATGATAACATATAGCAAAACCCTAAAAAGTATAAACTTCTACTAGATACCTCAACTATTGGGCACTTTAGCAAGGACCTAAAGCATCGTTTGGCAAGGTCCGAGACCCATCTGAATTTTTTTTTTTTTTGGTCGGAAAATCCCCTAAGGCTATAGCCATGGGTTTCTTCTGGGGTCAAAAGTGAAAATTTTCGTACAGACTTATAACACTGCTCATAGATAACATAGTTTCAGGGAAAATATGGCTACATTTGTAACTAAATTTGGACTTGAGAGTGTGAGGATAATTTCTTAGACAGACCCTGAAACACAAATATACCAAAACACCCAAGCATATATATAAACACAAAAGAACAACCAGACAAAACAGATTCTAGTGAGTGTAAAAGACAAAATAGTGATGACAATTATCTGAATATATCACTGAAAATCAGTGATGACACTAGTTGTCACAAAAGATCAATACTACTTTACCTAGTCTAAATTTCTTCAGTTTCAGGAAATGAAGAGATTCTCTATTTTAACACAATTTAACAACAAATCTAAAAAATATTTTCATTTCAGAGACTACATTCTAGGCAAGTGTGAGGATATTATGCTCATTTACATCTAACTTTGTGAGTGTACTTTATCTACACAAGAACAAACATTTTGAGATAATATCTCCTGAATCTCTTCCATCATACATGTTATGGAAAACCCAACCTAAAGAATGAAATGTGAGGTGAACAAACTTGCTTTCTGGCTATTTTGGGCATCTGTTCCTAATATGTTATGTCTAGAAGATGACACCATTCTGCTCAGTAGGTAAAGTAGGATTTCTGACTAACATAAGATGACAAGGTAACATGTTCATGCCACCAAAACACATCCTTCAGCCTTGACACCATAGACACTGTTCTAAATATGCCAGTCATAAACAGTTTGTCCAACCTGTAAACAGGCTGGCAACCTCAAAGTAAACAAATGAGATTTTTAATGTGTCGAGGTAGATATGTTACTGTAGGTAGATGATGGAGTACATCACATGATACACACATGGTCAAGGCTGGTCAAACATGAAACAAATCAGGTTCTTTGTGAATATGCTAAACACAGGTCAACATATATATGGAACTACAATAATTAACAAATTGCAAGCTTGCTGTTTTTGATTGATCTTACTATCATGATATAACATTTATACTAAGTTTTCCTATAATAATTAGACCCACATCAAGTGCTTTTATGAGTTATCATGGTCTAATTATTATAGGAAAACTTAGTATAAATGTTATATCATGATATTACCATGTTTCATGTTTATTGTTTTATCAATTGATAACAGGAAGTAAATGTTGATGAAAGATTTGGTAATGTTTGTAAAATGTTGTTGAAGATCAACTTCATCATTACCAGGACCTTAAATCCCATGATCACCTCTTACACATCAACAGAGTAATCTTACCCAAGTCATACAAGGGCTAAAAGTGAGTGAGCATGCTTCGACGGAGCTGTTAGCAATATTCTAACAATATTCCAGGGCCCACTTGCACAAAGCGATCAAAGGTGATTGTAACTCCCATACTTTACATGCTCTATCATAGGCTTACAATAGTCTTAGTGCTTACTAAGACCGCTTTGTGCAAGTGAGTGAGTGAGTATGGTTTTACGCCGCTTTTAGCAATATTCCAGCAATATCACGGCGGGGGACACCAGAAATGGACTTCACACATTGTACCCAAATCGGGAATCGAACCCGGGTCTTCGGCTTGACGAGCGAACGCTTAAACCACTAGGTTACCCAACCGCCCCGCTTTGTGCAAGTGGGCCCAGCAATATCTCAGCAGGGGACAGCAGGGGAATCAACCACTTCCTTGGGTGTGATAGGCCTACACTTATTACTATAGGCTACCCAACTACTCTCTACAAGAGCCTGTGGTGATGTCAGAGTGAGGATGGAGGCAACAGGGACACAAAATTGCAGCTACAACTAGACTAACACCTAGTCTCTGAATATTTCTTTAAACTATTCATGATATATCTCAATAAAGTGTTTTCATTTGGTCTTACATGGATGAGTGAGTGACTCAGGTTTAACCCCTTTTACCAGTATTCCAGTTATATCACGCTGTGTAAGCTTCATGTTGGGAAAAGTCCTGATTTTTACCACTTTGGTGAAACCCATGAGTAGAGATATGGTTCGGACAAACCCAGAAATATATTCGAGGCAACCAGGATTCAAACCCACAATTACAGGTTCCTGGTGTGCCTAAGGGACACAACCCTGTACAGTGAATTGCAGGGCCTTATATGACTAGGCCAGGCCCTCCCTGGAATGTCTCAATTCATTATAAAGACCACTCACTTTACCCACATCATGAAATAAATACCCTCCAAAGTTTGAAGACTACAATACTTGTCAGTCTACAGAAACATCATTTACTGCCAATCTACAAGTACAAAGAAAATAGTTTCTTTCCACACAAGATACAACAAGCGATCTGGCCACCAACACCTCTCCTTGGGTTCCCCATGTATCTGCCCCCAATCTTCACAGTAGTAACCCGATGAGTTTTTTTACAACAGACCAGCTGATAACCCTAAACAAAACCCTGCAACCCAGGCTATTCATCGTGCCAGCCTGCTGCCAGAGTCAGTGTGCTGATGGCCCTACGGAGACGGGTGCCAGGGTCAATTTTCTGCTTGGCGTGCCATTAGGCTTGCCAGGGTGGGTGTGAGGTATGGAAGGAATTTCCTCATCTTGCTCCAACTATGTAAGCTGAAGGTGGAGTTGGGACTTCTACTTAATTTCTGCCCTTCGGAATGGCCTGATCACAGAGCACTGTGACAGACAAATTTGCAGCTGTTTGCATGACTTGAATGCTGATGAGCCCAAATGGAGGAGACCAATTGTGTCTTGGATCACCGATCCCTTTGAAGTGCTGTAAGGATGCTGTGAGGTCATCTGAGGACAATCATGCAATGCTGACATGAATATTACCCAAAGTTGCCCCTCTTGCTCTTAGGTATCACATGTCAACTGTGATTCTTTGGGAATTATGACATGTTTTATAAACATGAAGTGTCCTGTTTCATGATGAGGGGCAGCTGAGTTGTGGGGAAAGTATTATTAGTTTTGGGACTTTGGATTATTCCATGACACATTCAGCTAAGTATAGGGTTCAGCAGGTCTGGAAGTAAACAAATGGGCATTTTGTCTTGGACATACCAGTGTCTTAAACACACACACACACACACACACAAAAGTTCTTCCTGTAAAGTTAAAAAGACAATTTTCAACATTTTGTTATCAACTGCATTCTGTGATAAAAACGTCAACCCCTACCAACTTAACCTCATTTTCAACCATCTTTTCAGCAGATTTTTCTCTTTACATATCGACAAGTTTGTACAGTCTTGAACTGTGCCAATCAAGATGATCATTTTATTATAATCAAATATCCCATATGAGCGAACATGTAACTCTTTCAGTTTTCTGGGTTAATTTCCCTTAAATCAGACAGACAAGTTATTGCAAAGGTCAGTCTACCAACCCAGAATATACCTGGTAAACTGGAACCGACAACAAGCATAGAATTCCTCTTGTGCAGTTGCTAGACATTTGACACGTATTATATATGAGAACAGTGAGATAACGTGCCACAAGAACCATCAAGAACTGAAACAGACTCTGGATTCAACAACTTAAAGTGCCCTTGCTCTTTACTGTGCAGTTGTATGTCAGGGTCCAGATAAGGAAACAATCACTTACATAAAGCACATGAATACATAACTGTGCCCAAAAATATGTAAAAGATATTAACCCAATACATAGGATACAAAGATTAATATTTTATTATTTTTTTTGTACAGCTATGTATTCCTGTGCATGAGACACTATCCTTGTGAGAATGAGACTGCAATGGTATGATATAATTTCATCACCTTCAAAGTGAGATTACTTCTACATTTCCGTCACCAGCATCCGAAACAAGATATGTCCATGAATTTACCCAAACAATAAACAGTGCAATGGCATCAAAGGCCTTATCGAAAACTTGTGTCACTATCACATCACAACTGAAACAAGCTGCCACAATAACAATCTTGTTACACATACAACACACATACAACACTCATACAACACACATACAACACACATTAACTCTATACATGCCCTGGTCTCACCCTGTCCTTTAAGACACAGTGCTAGCACACAAGTTTTAATGCTACTCAAATTTACTCAAAATCTTTGAATTAAAAATAAACAACTGCAATGTGAGCTGGAATATTTCACTTCCAAACACAGGTTGCTGTGTCCTGTGTCTTGGCTACAAGCCCAAACAAACAGTCCAATCACCCTCATCTCCGGGACGTCCAGTTGGGAGAACACATCCTCTCCAGTTCCACAAGCAAGGAAGCTACGCCTTTGTGCCCCCTGCATCCACAAACAAATGTTTATTTCATCAATCTAATCACATGCTGCAGGATCTTGCTTTAATTATCCCAGTAATTGCACCATTTAATCGTTATCAGATGGCGTCAATGTACACTCTGTCCCCGCCATGATTGACATGGTAATCTCAGTCAGGGGAGCAGAGCAGTTGGATGTACATTCTAATTAATACTAACTTGAAACCAGCATCTGGTGATGGAGTCTGACCTCATATATACTCATCCTAAACTAGACTCTGTTGTATTTCAGGGGATTTACAAATGAGCCAATAATCTTTTACTGGCAGTGGTTTGTGTGTTGGCAAATCATGAATGAGAATGAGGTTTGAGATCAATCTGCTGACAAAATATAAAGTCCACATCGTGGCAGAAAAATTAAACATGAGTTATCACTGTGTATAATTTGAAGAACACTACCTTTATTACATCAGAGCCAAATATCCTGTCAGGCTGTCAATCATGCTATAATTTTTGTAAAGTTTTTAAACAGACGTCCTCTTTACTGTCACCATAACTAATAGCTGTGAGGAAAACCCTGTCCTCCACAGATATGTAACTTCACATGCGCGTGGCGGGAAGCCATCACTTCTTTTCTGTATGTCCAGATGTCAACAAGTCAAATTTGTTGATCACATCAAATGCAAGCATAGTGGCTCAAGAACTTTGCCATAAAATCACACTGACAAGGGGCGGTCGGGTAGCCTCGTGGTTAAAGCGTTCACTCATCACGCCGAAGACCCAGGTTTGTTTCCCGGCATTGGTACAATGTGTGAAGCCCATTTCTGGTGTTCCCCGCCGTGATATTGCTGGAATATTGCTAAAAGTGGCGTAAAACCATACTCACTCACTCATACAGAAAATCTCCAGACAGTGAAAGACAGTGCCCAAACAAAACTATATTTACTCAAAAGAAGCTAAGGACAGACTAACTATAGTGATATGAAAATATCGGGTGGTCCTTAACTTCTTTCGAGTAGAATAGGTGCATTTCTGCCTCATTGATGATGAGGTAGTCCAGCAGTCAAAGCATCCACTCCTCACATGTATGCACACCTGGGTTCGAATCCCTACATGCAGTGGTAGAAACTAACCGTTTTAGTCCCCTAGTCCTTCATATAATAATAACATATAGCAAACCCCTTAATACCTTAACTTTTGGGCAGTTTGGCAAAGACTATAGGACTAGTGCCAGGTTCTAACTCTGTACAATGGTACAAAGTGATGCCATGACCATTCTTGTCATTCTGCTAAGGATGTTGCAGTAATATTAACAAAATCAGCATACAATCATCCCCACGTTCTACCTAACCATACCAATGCAGATCCAGGGTAGAATAGGTCTTCAGCAACCCATGCTTGCTGTAAAAGGCGACCCATGAAGATCCAGGGTAGAACAGGTCTTCAGGAACCCATGCTTGCTGTAAAAGGCGACCCGTGAAGATCCGGGGTAGAACAGGTCTTCAGCAAACCATGCTTGCTGTAAAAGGCGTCCCGTGAAGATCGGGGGTAAAACAGGTCTTCAGCAAACCATGCTTGCAGTTAAAGGCGACCCGTGAAGATTGGGGGTAGAACAGGTCTTCAGCAAACCATGCTTGCTGTAAAAGGCGTCCCGTGAAGATCGGGGGTAAAACAGGTCTTCAGCAAACCATGCTTGCAGTTAAAGGCGACCCGTGAAGATTGGGGGTAGAACAGGTCTTCAGCAACCCATGCTTGCTGTAAAAGGCGATCCGTGAAGATCTGGAGTAGAACAGGTCTTCAGCAAACCATGCTTGCAGTTAAAGGCGACCCGTGAAGATCTGGAGTAGAACAGGTCTTCAGCAACCCATGCTTGCAGTTAAAGGCAACTATATGCTTGTCAAAAGAGGCAACTGACGGGATCGGTTGGTCAAGCTCGGTGACTTGGTTGATGCATGTTAGTATCCCAATTGGTAGACTTGACTATTTACAGACCACTGTCATTTAGCTGGAATATTGCTGAGTGCAGCGTTAAACAACAAACAACCATAACCATAATCTACACTTATCCCAGAGATGATCATTTTTCCATAATACAACACAATGCATTGGTGTTAACAGCGTATAAAATTCCCCCAAATTTCAGTCAGACAACCGGCCTAGCCAGTTTGCAAAGTTTCCAGACCAAATAAAATGTTACCAGTCCAGAATTTTCTAGACTAACGAACAAAAGTTATAAAAGTGTAAACATACGAATAGTACTGATTAATCTCAGATCTCAGAAAATAACAATACACTGGTAGATTGTCAGCTTAGTAACTTTAAACTCATTTCATTCATCAAATTCCAAGTCATTCAACCTGAACACTCAGATCCATAGTCTGTATTAAGTGCAGATTAAATGTTACTGTCAAGCATTTGCCCAGATGAAAATAAGGACAGAAACTTGAGGTGGTGAGGTGAAATGGGGTTTAACATCGCGTCCAAGATGATTGCACTTATATAGCAACGTGCATGTACGTGAGTGTGTTTGTGTGGCTGCTTGTACTAGTCCGGACTGATGCCGATTTATAGTGCTAGCTCACTGAGATACCATGCCGCAGTTTAACATGAATACCCCAATCAGACACAGTATACTGACTCCGAGCCAACCAGTCCTTGTTTTAGCCCCTTAATGCCAAGCGCCAGACAGGGTAACAACAAGTACCATCTTTTAACGTCTTTTGGTATGATACGGCCGGTGATCGAATCCCCGGAACCTTCCGCTCTCCTGGCGGATGCTCTACCACTAGACCATGGAGGCTGTCTGACAGAAACTTGAAGTAACTGAATAATGTGTTTCATGTTTACAGTTAATTTAACTCTTACATTGAATTAAAACTAGAATGCTTTGGTAATTCAGGGAAAATAATAATAACTGAACCATCGGGTGTGCCTCTTTTCAAAACTTACTGTCCCGTCAGCGAAATAGACCCTCTCCGACTGCTGAGCAGGCGGGTATATTAAACATGAACTAGCATGTGACAAGCATGGTATGTTGCACTACCTATGGACACGATGCTGCCTTCTGCTTTCCCTCTCAGACAGGAGTAAACATGGGAAACTCAGGTAATTGAAGTCAGCCGTGTATGAGTATACACTCTCCATCAGGAATGCTGCAGCAGACAGCTGCTCACCACCTAGGTTTTTCTGTTTTTCCCAAAGTTCACCCCTTCTCTAGACCTGGTTGGATCTCAAGGTCCATCTGGTAGGTGTGCACGGATCATGGTCACATGTCTGGTCTGCATGTTTACTTCAGTGTACTATTGTCAGCTTACAGTTGCAGAGGTTTCTCCATCACTTCCTTGGATGGTTCTCAAGACCCATCTGGGAGGTGTGCACAGATCAGGTTCACATGTGTGTCTCATGTACACTTTATGGTACTCATCAGCTTCAGATTGCAGAAGGTTCTCATCAGTTCCCTGAATCAGTGAATGAATGTTGTTTTACACCCTTCTCTTGCCCTAGCTGCTTCTCTGCTCCCATCTGGTCGGAGTGCATGGATCATGTTCACATGTGTGTCTCCATTATACTTTATAGTACTAATCAGATTCAGATTTCAGTAGTTTCTCATCATTTTCTTGGATGGATGAATGATTGAAAATGAATGAATGTTGTTTTAAACAAGTCATCAATATTCATGGAAGTCTAAACATTATCAACAGTGGGTTAAGTAAACCAGTAGTTGATAACAAATGGCAATGACCCACACTGTTGGAGAACAATGACACACATCATCGTTAGCCTTGTTCCAGAAGCAACCCTGGCTCTGCAGCTGTATACTTACCTGTGTCTGTGTTAAACTATGGTAGTCACAACGTAGCGCTAAGATCTTTTCTGGAATGTAGCCCAGATCACACATTGTAACCAACATTAAGCCTTCAATTCAATGGGTCCTTGTCATGACCAGAATTTCAACAACTAGAAGATTATGGGGTCCCCAGATTCAAATACGATGTCAGCAAGACTCGAGAACCACAGGACATTCCTTAATTTTGAACACTGCCAACAGATACTCATCCTTAGCTGGCTCACATTACATGCATGGGATGCTGTGGATCTTAGCCTCTGTCTCAGACTCTGATACAAATATATCAAATACCGCCCATGCAAGTCTATAATGTTTGGCAAGTTTAGATTACTGCAGTATCAGGAAAAGAGTCTCTGGGCTCCCTTTTATTATATTTTTGTTAAGATAATTGAACAACTTTTTTTTTCTGTACGATATGTTCGGTTCAGAGACTAGATGTTAAGTCTATCTCAATCCCTGAATTATACTATCTTTCCTTCCGCCTTGATCTTACTGTAATACTATAGCCCTAAAAATGCAAAATGAAGCAAGTCTAGATTTTTTACAAGTTTCTGAATCTCTAATCCCTTGGGCCTCCTTTTCAATTTAAATGTTTCTATCAAAATGCCATATTTCAGAGACTAAGCATCAGTCGACTGTGGATCTATTCTACACTAGCATCCCAACAGGTGCCTTCATGGAGATACAGAAGCAGCACCTGAACCATCATGTAATCACTGTCCCGTCCCACCTTCCAGCTTTCTTCATCACAGTCCTCTTAACATAATCAGGACTTACTTGAATGCACTTCCCATTTGGGATTAAAGCCCGTGAAACACATTACT
The DNA here is from genome assembly GCF_022045235.1 of Haliotis cracherodii. Classification (NCBI taxonomy): domain Eukaryota; kingdom Metazoa; phylum Mollusca; class Gastropoda; order Lepetellida; family Haliotidae; genus Haliotis; species Haliotis cracherodii. The sequence continues at coordinate 1,089,302 of NW_027266279.1, forward strand.
TTCAAATGAATGATATATTTGAAAGAACATCAGACATGCTTTAAGTAGTCATCTGAACAGAACAAATAAGTGTATCCTTTCATAGACTGATTAGAATCAGGTGTAGACATGAGAACCGTTCCGACAAATGTGACCATTTTTATTTTGGAGGGGGGCATCGCCAGTAGGTGATGCTATTTAAAGTTAAGGATGTAATATTGTTTACAATGACATGGACAAGTTCTGTTGCAGAAGGCTTTGTCCTGATAAAATGGCATTTGCAGTGGAAAGACTATATACTGTGCATTTGATCAAATATTATTAAAAAATAAACAGTTTCTTCTTTTTCGATTTTTGTTGTTATTTTCTTTTCATTTTCAATCAATACAACCAGTTTTTCTTCATTTTCTGATTATGGCTTTTGGTTCTAAAAATATAAAGTGTTGCCTTAGTAGTAATAACTCACTATGCAGGATATGATTTGAGACAATCTACAGGCCAGTGTGGTCAGCCAAGGTGAGACACTGACCCTTAAAAATATTCACAAGCCAATTTATGGTCAACCTTCCATACTTAGTGCTGTTATTGTACATGTGGAATGACATATACATGAATATTAAAGTGCATATCAACACACTTCAATATTAAACTATATCTTTAACAACAGGCTATCAACGGTTTCAACTGACTTCGTTATTAGCATGATAAATACCAGCGCCCCTTTGTACTCATTTTTACTGGGCATGGGTTAAAAAACTGTAGTTCAATCAACCCCTGATGACATGCAGCAGACTTCCATCACATTTAACATCCCTTTTAACAAATGTATTGTAATATTTTCAGAGCCTAATAAAGTGGGTGACCACGTTAATACACTATCAGCAATATAGGCAGTGATATGGAAATATATATTTCCCTTCAGTACATTAGAAATGTCCATAAATGTCCGTTCCAATTTCTAAGGAACACCTTTCCTCAATCCATTCCTGGATGAAAACAACCACAGAAGACCTAGCTTTACCAAGTATGACGCAAGAAACAAAAGTCAATTATCTTCAATACATTTGACACCAAATTTGACAAATGGACTGCTACCATGATTTGACATTCAAGTTGAGATTCATGTGCTATTTTAGAAACATAATGGACACAAGTCTTAAAATATGGGACAGTTTTATGACACAAAATAAATCATTCAATCTAACAACCATATTTTCCAACTTGCAACATTTAGTGATTATGTCAAGTCAGCATTTTCCCCCAAACCAGGAGTCTGTGAAGACTGTAAGATCCACCTGACTGAATACACTGTAATGCTTCCTCTGACAGAATAATGCTTATTTGTTACAGGCTCCTAAAACTATGCTCAAGGAATGAGCACTCAAGAGACTGAGACGTGATTCTTTATTACTTGGGTTCTGCATCTGTTAACCCAAAATTTAAAAAAAATATAGAAAATTAAGAGCATGTGTGTTTACTTTCTTTCATCAAATCTTAATTTCGATCTAAGAAGATCCTTACGAGAAGGGAGGCAGTTCACAGCAGTCACCTAAAAACTGAGTGAGTTGGGTTTCATATTCTTCTTTCAATAGTATTTCAGTTAAAGGGACAGGACAGACCGTACAACAATAGCCAATAACCCCCCCCCCCCCCCCCCCCCACTTGGCTCTGCTCCTCTTATTCTGCGAACACAATGCTGCTCCAGTGACCACACCACGGGTGTCGGCTTACCATGTGACCATACATTTCTCTTGTTTGTAAACAAACGAAAAACATACAATCTGTTTCTTCAATTTGCCGCTAAAAAAACAAGAATCAAGCCAGATTACTCTGTGCAGTGCCTGCGTTGTCGGCTTCACTGTGCAGAGCTCTCGTTTGAGAATTGTATCTGGCATGTAACCGCACACTCGAAAATTATTTCATGCATGATTTAAAAACACACAGTTGTCGATGTACTGACCCTTTAACTTGATATGGAAGGAAGGCTCATGTGCAGGTCTGCACAATGAATGGCACCACCTTGGACCGCCGGAACACCCATGACCCCTTTCATTCCTCGAAAGAAACCAAGCACCACAATCAGGGCTCAATTTAAGGAATTTTATTTAACCTGCACCAGTTGCATGTTGACATGAAAAGCAAGTTGCACCTTGGTCCCTTAAATATAGCCAATTTGAAACACAGGCAGGTGTGCTACCAGTGTCACATAAATTAATGACGCATTATTGTAAAAATCATAGGAACATGTGCGCATAATCTTGAAGTACCCAAAGTCACGTCAAGCAATACAAATTAACATAGGGATCAGTGATGCAGTATGGCAAATCGTAGACACAGACAAGCATTCCTCGAACACAGGTAACACATCAAGGATCATAATCAAGATGAATCTAGGATATGAATGTACAAACAGCAGATCCTGGTATGGCAAAGGGGTGCAACCCTGCACAAGTAATCTGTCTATCAAGAACGTAAAAAAGATAAATGGAAACAAAACTGTAAGATACAGATCAAAACGCAATCACTTGTTCCACTGAACTGTGATAACTTCCAAGATAACTCATTAAATTAAGCATGAAATTACTGCTCGGAACATTAAAAATATTGGGAAATAATTCAGCTTGATGTTTGGAAAAGATTCTTTTTCTACCCAGGAAGTTTGTCAACCTGTGCCAAACAACTTTGAGTAGCCTATAACAAGCCTGGACATGTTTTGGGAGACATTTCATCAGATATTAGTCTTAACAAAAGGACAGTTATTAGCTGAGCTTAATAAACAGAAAAATATTAGACTAGAGTCAGGCTTCAGACATGCGACTAAAGTCACGGACTGCGGAGATGAACATGTGAGGTGTACTTTATTTCAATATCAGCTACTTGCCTTTCTAATCTCTGCTCCAAACCTGAACTACTTGTCGAGTTGATTCATACAATATATATGTTGATTGAGAAATTACAGTAAGGTCTTAAAAACCAGGCCATCATTAACACCGAGACAACATGGAAATGAGAGAATATTATAATAGTTGCAATGTAACAGATGCTTGTTTATCTGATCATAAATTAAATGGAAATCTCTGTAGCTGCAGGTATGTAATAAATTGCCAGGCAAAAGATAGTACACATTTTAAAATTGAATTTAAAAAAAACTATACGAACATGATCAAAACATAAATACACAGAAAAGAGTCGCTGAAACAATGCAAACTTGAGAGAATTCCAAAAACACAGCCATGATACCCTTATCGAATACATCACCATCGAATAACTATTCCATATTTGCTTCATTTTTAGCCACCATCAAACATGGGTGTAAACTTTCTTCAGTAAAATTGACATTTTCAGCAGAGCCCTGGGATAACGTATGTAGATACATGTATTAATTAATCTGGTCATTCATACAGTGAAGTTGAATTAAGTTAGATCTTTATTCAGCCATATGACAAATCAGAAATAATGGGTGTATAGTCAGAAAGAAATGTGAACAATAGTGACTTGTAGTGTATCCATTGAGTTCTAGATAATTTTTGTCATTGAACAATATATCACGTGTCTAACCACGGGTCCGGTTAGTCCTGTGGGTACCTGGCTCCTACTCAGTATCCAACCGACCCGGGTACCCGAGTTACCTGTTCCAGCCCTTGTATTAGGTAACTCTACATAAATTTCGTAAAGTCATCAATATTTGTAACTATATACAATGCAGGTATAGTCTCCACATTGTTGATGCAGGTAGCTGTGATGTACCAGGTATCTACCTCAGGTATGTCTGATAACCTTCAGCTACCACCTGTCACAATAACCAGCTGACAATGTCAAGAAAATACTACAAATTCCAGCAGTAAAACACGACATATACAGATCAATACCACAAGCAGTCTCAGATAGGTGCCGTTACCTTTTTTCCCCTGCATCGTCAATTACATGTCAATTTCGCCGAGTGTGACCATGTCAACACGTCAATCTCACCAGGGCTGGGCTATGTGCGAGCAAGGGTGAGCTGGTTTTATCAGGACCAGACACCCGCTAATCCATCACAGGTAGCTACAAACATGGCAGTCCCCTGCATCTTTATCACCTGACAAAACCTACAGAGAGGAAAAGGCAGATAAAAGACAATTTTTATTCACCCAGGGTTAGGGTCTGGATAGTTGCCGAATAAACGAATAAAGGACTTGTCACTGTCATGAGATCTTAATAGTCTGTGCATGTCGGTTTCAATAATGAAAGGTTAAATGCAGGGCTGACCTATCCCTATGCGATGAATAATGCATGCAATCGAGGAGAAAATTCCCCATCCAAATAATTCCTTGGCGCTAAATTAATCAGTCAACATGTGTGGCTTGACACCCTGTGGCTATCCTGGACTCCCCACACAGACTTCGAGCAATCTGTCTGAAGGGAAGCATGCTTGACCAAAACAATCAGGCATTTACACCAACAATAGTTTCATATTTCTAAAGAACCAGGTCTAGTTTCAAGGAATCCTTTCCACAAAGTTCTGTCTGTTTTCTCTGACAAGCAACCACACAACCACAATCAAAGTCAGACAACTACTGTATTCGACGTAATAAGCGCCCAGGGGACTCTCAAAATTAGAAATAGGGGGCTCTTATTCAAATATAATTTTGTTGAAAAAAATAAAGAGTTGAAACATCGTAAATTTCTAGGTACATATATGTACCTGAAATGATACAAAAGAAAAGTTTGTGCATACGTATTCACAATTTCAGAATTTAAATGCACAAAGTTAAGGGTGCATATAAGACACGAGTGCGTATTATACACTGATAAATACATGTGTACATTGACCAATCAGAAGAGGTGCTAATTAGGACTGTGGGCACTTATTAGTGTGGGGCGCTTATTACATCGAATACGGTATATGAATACTTATGGTAGAAAGAAAGTATTTCTTGGCAATCTGTTGCACTGACGTCATATCTATTCATATGTATGAGGTATGCAGTACACTTCCACATATGCATTGCTATTTCTTTCTTATTTTACGTACTTGTGATTGTATGTGCATCTGTGCGTGCTACACATCACATATTTTATGTACCTGTGAACTCTGTCTGATGTAAGGCAAAGTCCCTCTTGGGTAATAAAGCAAGACTCGAATTTGTAAACAAGGAATTTTTAACAGAGATAAGTGACGCATTATGGTCAATAAACTTTAGAGGTACTGAGTGTTTTCAAAGATCGATTTTGTTTGGCCGAGATTGGGTTTGACAATTTTTTAAATTTTTTTTAACATGCCTTTCTTGTTTGTTTAACAACGCACTCAGCAACATTCTATCTATATGACGGCGGTCTGTAAATAATCGTGTTTGGACCAGACAATCAGGTGACTGACATCATGAGTATCCATCTACCAATAACATGCATCAACCAAGTCACCGAGCTTAACCACCTGATCCCATTAGTCACCTCTTACAACAAGCAGAGTCCCCTTTTACAGCAAACATGGGTTGCTGAAGATCTATTCTACGGGTATTTTTGACATTCCCTTGGAGCATGTGGACATAAATATTAGGTTGCATTTTTCAATAATAGTTTGCACTTGTGCATGTTTTATATGGCTAAATCCAGCCCATATCACCCCTTGCGACAACATGCATAATCCATAAGAATATTATAATCAGCATGATCATAACAACATCACATTAGGCCTGCTTCATGAATTTAACGTTTGTTTGTTTGTTTGTTTGCTGTTAAACGCTGCACTCAGCAACATTCTACTGTACGACAGCTCTCTACCAGCTCTATTCCACCCACAATCAGGTAACAGGTAACGTCAACTAAAAACCCAAACTTTACTCACCCAAACTAAGTGAGTGAGTGGGTGGGTGGGTTTTGTTAGAGTGAGTGAGTGAGTGAGTGGGGAGTGAGTGAGTGAGTGAGTGAGTGAGTGAGTGAGTGAGTGGGGAGTGAGTGAGTGAGTGAGTGAGTGAGTGGGGAGTGAGTGAGTGAGTGGGTGGGTTTTGTTAGAGTGAGTGAGTGAGTGAGTGAGTGAGTGAGTGAGTGAGTGAGTGAGTGAGTGAGTGAGTGAGTGTGTGAGGTTTTACACTGCTTTTACCCATTATACCAGCAGTAGGGAACTGAACCCAGGACTTTGGTGTGACGAGTAACCACAAGGCTACCCCACCTAAGAGATTTCAATATGATTTCAAAACACCCACAACATAACTGCAGGGATCTTGTCTATGTCAGTTGATAAAATGAGGTACTGCAATCATAGCCATGATTCCAACAGGACCTTCCATCGACCATTTCCCAGGTAGGTTTGTCTGGACGTAACAATCAAACAGTCCAGGTGTGTGTGCGGGAATGGTGAGGTCAAATGATGTCCTAACAGTCATTGGTAACAGATATGACAAACCTGTCACTCATCTACAATGACTCATTCCACTTGGAGATAACTGTATTTCAATCAGTATCATTGGATGCAGGCTTTATTCAATTGACCCACATTCAGCTGAAAAGATATTTTTTTGTAAATCATAAACAAATATTTCATACAAATATTTTTTCTGCTTAAGATTCCTCTGTGAAAATGTTAAAGGTAAATGTGTCGAACAGGTCTCATTCTGATATTGCTGGGATATCGCTAAAAGTGGCATCACTCACTCACTCACCCGCTCACTCACCTAAATACCTCACTCACCGAAATACAAACAACCTCATTGGCTCACTAACCTTGATTAAAAATCCCTTATAAGCATTAAATTACTGACTGATCATTTTGATAACAGTATCTGAAGTGGGAAAAGACCAAGGCCTTGGGTTTATGCTAAAGATCTTGTTGCCTATGATTGCCACCATAAATTTACTTATTTGTATGTCATGGCTTGAGGCTGTTGATCACACAACTGACTCCCATCAAGGTCAGGCAACACTTTAGTATTTTTCAGTTTATGGACAGATCGCAGCCATAGCCCAAAACCTGTTTATTTTGTCACACAAAATCCATCAACCCAAATTTTTCAATGCCAAACAAACTAAAATATATTGAGCATCAGAAATTTGTACTTTCATTTCGACTAACCCAATTGGTTTGCATTAATCTGAAAACCACAAAAGAAAAAAGCGTGTCAATATTGACTCAATGACTAATCCTTCAACACCTGGCGCAGTAGAGGAAAAGAAGAAACTAAAAAAATGAAATGGCTTCTCACACAAATGCATCGGCCACAGTTCAGTGAGGCAAATACCAAGTCAATCAGCCATGTCAGTCCTACTTATCTTTGTTGTTTTTTTAGCAGTTTGATTAACTTGCAATTGTACTGGTTAGTTTAAAATCAACAGCCACTCTGGAACTGCCCGGAGCTGTAAATAAACTTGGTAGTTGCCAAGAGAGGGCCTATGATGCTGCTCCAGAGTGAGGCTCTCCTGTGCATCCACAGACCGATACAACACTGTTAACCCTAAGTGTAACCAGATTGAAAGGCTTTTGTCTGTTTGTTTGTTTGTTGTTTAACACAACACTCAGCAATATTCAAGCTATATGATGGCGGTCTGTAAATAATCGAGTGAGGACCAGACAATCCAGTGATCGACATCATGAGCATCAATCCACACAATTGCTTGATGCATGTCATTATCAACAAGTCACAGAGCCTGACACCCGATCCTGCTAGTCACCTCTCAGGATAAGTTTGGGTTGCTGAAAACCGATTCTAGATTGAAAGGTAGTTCCTTAACATTTTATGGAAAGTTAAACTAGACAACAAGAGGACTAATCTATTATGATTCAAGTTATGGTGGTGATTATTATAGTGAAAAGGATGTTGGTTATGATCAGTAATTGAAAAGCCTATTGTGTTCGACAAAAAGACAATGCTGCAGGAAACGAGTGTGTGAGTGAGTTTGGTTTAACACCGCTTTTAACAGTATTCCAGTTATATCACGGCGTGTTAGCTTATGTGGGAGGAAATCCCGAAGTGATGCAGATCTCAGACGTTTACCACTTCAGCACGGGTATGGTGCTGACAAACCTAGAAACATAATCGGGGCAAACCAGGATTCAAAACCACAATCATAGGTTTCTGGTGTCCCAAAAGGACGCAACCCTGTACAGCAAATTGCAGTGCCTTAGACGACTTGGACACCCGTGCCCGCCTACAGCAAATGAGTAGGAAATCACACTTGGTTGAAATTGATCTTGCCAGGTTAAACATTGAGCCAAACAGTGCTTCACCAACAGCAGACATGAAAGTAACCAACGCTGCAATTTAATATTTGTGTTTTTACTCAAAATATTACATAAATGATTAAAATAAATAAATTCTCAAACACATATTTCATTAAACCCAAACTTGGCAAAAGTGAATGTGATTAGATCTTACAAAATGACATTGCAATAAATTTGGAATTTGAAGGATTAGTGAGTGAGTTGGGTTTAACGCCGCTTTTAACATTATTCCAGTTATAATTTGAAGGGTTAATTCACGCAGCTGATGAGAAAATCATTCCGTTTTGAAAAAAGACTCTATGTGTGATGTGTGTCTATGAGATGTGTAAACTAGAAGACCCTGACTGAGATCCCACTGGTGCATTGAGGCTGTAATCGGCTGCACTGTAAATGACTCCATGGGGTTCATTTTTTCCCATGATTACACCGAGAGGACAAAGGATACCTGTCATTGTCTAGAAGGGTTTGTTTCACTCTATGTATGAAGCACATGGCGCTTGCAGTCACCAGGCAAAGATAATTATAAGGAAATTTGACAAAAAAATGCCTACAAATGCACTCAGCATGTCACATGTTTGTTGTACAGATTTGTATCCGTCTCCTGCTTCAGTCTCAGATCACCGTGATTACCAGTCAGTTAACTCTATAGCTGACATCATCACCCTCATTATGTAACTCAGCTAATGTCCTCTACCACGCCAGAGATCTGTTTTGTTATTTCCTTTTCTGTATTGCCTGACATTCTCCAATTTTTGACAGTTTTGGGGTGTGATCCTCTCCAAATACCTGTTAGTTTTTTTCATGACCCTTCCTGTGATGCGTAATATACTACTCAAAAGAAGTTAAAGATCATCCGATCTTTCTAAATGACAATCGTTAATCTGTCCTGGCTGGTGGGTATTGCAACACACATTCTTCCAATATGCATTGTCAGAAACTAACAGTTTTCGTCCACTAGTCCTTATAATAAGGTGAGGTGAAATTGGGTTTAACGTTGCGTCCAAGATTATTGCACTTATATAACGACGTGCATGGACTTGTTTGCGTGGCTGCTTGTACTAGTCTGGACTGATGCCGATTTATAGTGCTAGCTCACATAGATACCATGCCGCAGTTTAACATGAATATCCCACTCAGACACAGTATACTGACTCCGAGTCGACCAGTCCTTGTTTTAGCCCCTTTATCCCGAGCGCCAGACAGGGTAACAACAAGTACCATCTTTTAACGTCTTTTGGTATGACGCGGACGGGGATCGAATCCCGGACCTTCCGCTCTCTGGGCGGACGCTCTACCACAAGACCATGGAGGCGGCCCCTTATAATATCATAGCAAAAAAGGGCAAATTTCTTTATGATACCTTTACCATTGGGCAGTTTGGCAAGGACTAAGGACTAGTGTTAATTTCTAACACTGAATTGTGGTGTTCTTTGACTTCTTTTGGGTAGCTCATATTGTTTCTTATTAAAAACACAAAACCAACTGACATTTTTTCAAAGATTTAAAAAAATTTCCATGACCCAAAAGTGTCTGTAACCTTTGACAGCCCTCTTCCTGATCATGTTCTAGAAGCCATAAGATCCCCACCCCATCCCTTCACCTCCCATCTCCCATCTAACACAGAGGAACAATTTACACAGACAGCCCTCACTGATGGAGAAGATAACTCAAGCTGACAAACTTGTTATTTTGGGGGCGTCAGATGTAATGGGGGAAAAACGTCCAAAACGAAAACATTTTAAAACCAGGTAAGCGATGCACATGAAAGCTAACATTGATTGCTGTGTGATTGAAACAAGATGCTTCATGGCAGGGATAAACAACCTCTGCCCCTTCCTCTCCTCACAAAAGCAGGAACCAGCTCCCCTTGTCTTTATCTAAAGAAGACCAACCTGACTTTATTTCCCTTAGATCTGTACCAGGCAATCTGGGCACTTTATCTGCCCGAGTCATTTGGAAATACTTGCTGTGACAAGATAAATGGCTAAAATTATCTACCGCCAGAAAAGCTGTCTTGGAAAAGGCTGAAAATAACCCTTAGTTTTTGTAATGAACTCAAGGGTGACCGAGGAAAGGTTATAGCTGAGTGATATATTTGTGATTGGTAATAACTCACTAAAATACGTAAAAGGGAGATAACTCTAAACCCTTTTGAACACTCCTCAATGGCTGGGACCTTCTCTGATCCTCAGTCCCCATCAAGGTAAAAAGAACTTTGGACAATTGCATATGTGGTAGGATCATGTCAGTGTTAGTGATATTAAAAGTCTGATATCTGTTCTAAAGCGGATTGATTTGTAATAGAAGAAAGCAGTTGCTTATTTTACATTTAAACCAATCAAAGACTGTAGCATCTTGGAAACACGTACATCATCTCACGTCTCTCACTCACTGCACAGTCGGTTCTGAACAATTAAATTTTTAGAAAAGTTTTAAAATTTGAACTAATACTCCTAGTTTGCATCACCCGAAATAAATAAATACATAACAGCCTGTAAATAATTGAGTTTGGTCCAGACAAATCAGTGATGGACATCGTGATCAATGTTCCACACCGAGTACAAAGACTCACAAAAGACCACGTCATACAGCCTGGCCACTCGATCTAATTGTTTGCCTCTTACAACAAGCACAGGCAAAATTAAACCCTCACTTTCTGAAGGATTGCTGTTATGTCTACATATAAGCACAGGACACATATGTACAGTCATGCATACATATGCATCAACACATGTACACGCACATACACACAAACACGCATGCACGCATGCACACATGCATCAACAAAAACATTACAGGATTGCTTCTTCAAAACAGTAGCCAAACATTATCATAATCTCATCTCACCAACATATTCACCAACTACATAAACAATCTTCCATGAACTACAAAAACAAATACATGCCCATGTCTATACTCCAATAAAAGTCTCCCTAATTCAAATCAACGCACATCTTCTCATGTCTTGATAAAACTAATCCGAATGTAAACATACCAAATACAAATTCTCCTATCCCAGATCACACACAACCATCTACATTTCTCTATACTCATATCAACATGACTACACACAAACAGCTGATCAGATACAGAATTTAAGCCTGACCATACCTCAAAGTTGAATATTCACATGGATCTCTTGTGCATGCTGACATCTGATTCTATCTCAGTGGGTGTTACTAACATCAATCTATTTCACTTCATTGTACATCTGCAGGTGAACTCGATACAGTCATTTGACATCAGTTTCACGTACCTTCTTAATAATCATATATCAGCATGCGTCAAATTTCAAATTGTACAGTCCATCCAATCCCATGAGGAAAATAAACACCAGATTCTCCATGTGGGGTAAAACCTTCTTGATTTGGTAGGATATTGACACAGGTCAAACTTTGTTATCTCGAGACAGAAAAAATTGTGGCTTGTCGTTTAAATGTCAGAAGGGTTTGATGTAAGTTGTGTAGACGCTGACAAATTCATCGCAAACTGCAAGCTCATCTCAAAGACTGGTTGGGCGGTTTCATGTGTATGTTTCAAAGAAACTGCCTAAGGATAATTTGCTTAGACAGATTACTCCAGCTATTATAGGTGAGACTGCAGACCTACAACAACAGAGAGACAAAGTAGCGTCCTGAACAAACCAGCATAGACTTTCTCACTGATAATGACGGAACTGATAAAGACTAAACTTAAATTGGGCATAGACTTCTCACCAATAAAGACTAAACTTCAAATGGCCATAGACGTTGTCACCAATAAAGACCAAACTTTAATTGGGCATAGACGTTCTCATCGATAAAGACTAAACTTAAATTGGGCATAGACGTTCTCACCAATAAAGACCAAACTTAAATTGGGCATAGACGTTCTCCCCAATAAAGACCAAACTTCAAATGGCCATAGACGTTCTCACCAATAAAGACCAAACTTTAATTGGGCACAGACGTTCTCACCAATAAAGACTAAACTTAAATTGGGCATAGACGTTCTCACCGATAAAGACTAAACTTAAATTGGGCATAGACGTTCTCACCGATAAAGACTAAACTTAAATTGGCATAGACGTTCTCACCAATAAAGACTAAACTTAAATTGGGCATAGACGTTCTCACCAATAAAGACTAAACTTAAATTGGACATACACGTTCACAGTATGTCGTCATCATAAATCCAGGATTTCAGATCAGTTTATGTCTACAACACTGAATGCTTGTCATGCAAAAAGTCCAAAAGAGTCTGTTTTCCAATTTGGTGATGATATGGATGAATGTCAAAAGTTCCTAAATAATTAAAATGTCCTCATGCCATTTCTGTGAATCAAAGAAGCAACAGTCAACATCAAAATCTTAGCAGCAGTATCAAGAAACATGAGTTTAACAAGTAAGGAATCAACACTATGCCAAGTGTTATACCAAACAGAGGATTGGCAGGGCTAAGTCTGTCCTATCACCAGCCCAGCACTTGACTGTACAAGGGAAATCATGCAGAATACCAGCATAACACTTTCTTGTGACCGAGATTCAAATAAGAATACATGTGCTACATGTGCTACTTTGGCAAGGTGTTTTTAATGATAATAGCAATAACAACATTACTATTATTATTATGTAATAGAGTGCGAACCAAAAGAGTTTGCATGATGACGGGAGGGAGGCCCGAAGCTCAGAGATCATGAATATTTATGTACTGTATTCGACGTAATAAGCGCCTCGCTCTAATAAGCGCCCATGGCAATATTTGCTAATATATTGGCTAGTGAACAATCCCAATTAGCACCCTTTCCGATTGATCAATGTACACAATACTTATTTATTTGCGTATAATACGCACTCGTGTGTTATATGCACTCTTAATTATGGGCAATTAAATTCTGGAAAAATATATCTGGGTTATTTTCGACAAAATAATATTCTAATAAGAGCCCCTTATTTCTAATTTTGAGAGCGCCCTGGGCACTTTTTACGTCGAAAACGGTATATATATTTGAATTCTGCTATGTGAATGAACACAAAAAAATATTTATATATCATCATCAATCATCATCATCATCATCATCATCATCATCAAAAATAGTCAATTCATCGAAAATAAGCATTCTCAGTAATAGCAAGACTTAATCTCAGTAAAAGGAAATTGTTTGAATCAAGATACATACATTAGAGGTGCAATGATATTTTGAGGTCGTGATATCATACATATCCCCATATTAAGCATGCTAAGGGTGCAATATGATTCGCATCCCGATACAGCACTTTTATTTCATAAGTTGGTATTCCTTCTTTTTGCAGGTGAATCACAACCCGGAATCATATGTATTAATATTTCAGAGATCAAAATGAGATATTTATAGGCAGAAACATACAGGCTAGAGGACAATGTAAATATTGTGCCATTTATAGCCAAACAGGAAATACTAGAGAACCTGCATAAGCTGTTGTTGAAATATTTCTGTTATTGTTCATGTGTTTTTACGCCAATATAACTTGTAACGTAATGTATCGTTCAAATGGCGATACAGAGTTTGTAAATCAATGTATTGTATCGTTGGCCTCGTATCGCGATACAATCCAGTGTTGTAGCACCACGTACTGTCATACATGCCTGCTGATATAAGAACTCCGGCTTGCGTGGGAAGGAGGGCCGGGGGTGATGAACCAGTGGAAGAACTACACTTGCTGCTGAGGAGGAGGACATCCTATAGAGATGCAGGAGATTCCACTAGAACCAGGCATACTTTCTCACACACAACATTCTGAAACTGGTGGGACAGTGTTGATACTTGAATACATAGTTTATGCTCTTTGCCATGAGCTGCTTCTTGCTCCTTCATCAGGTGAAGACTGAGTAAGCGGATGAAGTTTTGTCATTATGTTGTTAATTTTATACATTCATCCCACCTTGATATTTGTAAACATATCATGTATATATATATATATCTATTAACTTTATGCACTTACTCAGAATTCCTGATGCCGTAGCTCTGAAGCATCATGTCAGACAAAGAATAAAGAAGTGGCTATCGATAGAAGTGTTTTCATGTTCTTCCAACTTCCTAATGCAAACAAAGACTTCAGTGTTGATGTTATTGCTGTTAAATTTGAGGTCGTAAGTGAAGGTTAAAAAAGTGTAAAGTAGTGCCGATGCATTAAATGGAATTTTGAAGGAAAGAAACACTTGCTGTATCTCATAGTGAAACGTTTACGTTCCATGTTTTTGAGAAATAACATCAGCCAATTATCAGCCTAAGACAGGCACAGATACAACAAGCACTTATGTTCTGACAGAACTCCAGACAAGTGGAACTCTTCTTTTGGACCCATGGAATATCACAGAAGGGGGACACTAGAAATAGGCCTTACATATGGTACCCATGTCGGGAATCAAACCCAGGTTTTTCCGCGTGATGAGCGAACGCTTGAACCACTAGACTACCCCACACCCCCTTTACTCAACCTAAGTATCATGGACTATCATTGATTATAGAGAATACGGTAGTAAATACTGCACTCTGACTACCTGGCAAACAACCAAGCTATAAATACATTATACCTACGTGCAACAACCTGCCACCGGAGCTGAACATCTCACAGGGGATGTGAGGGAGGAGATACAGCTGACGACATCATGCAACATCCTCCCTTCCAAGGCCTCCACAGCAACATGCATCCCCACATCATCACTTGTATCTACCCAGCTAGTCTGTCTTACAGACCCTGATACAAATATATATCAAATACAGCCCATGCAAGTCTATAATGTTTGGCAAGTCTAGATCACTACAGTATCTGAAAATGAAGAGAGTCTCTGGGCTCCTTTTTATTATATTTTTATTAAGATAACTGAACAACTGTTTTTTTATGTAAGATGTGTTCATTTCAGAGACTAGAGGTTAGTCTACTACCCAGCATCAGAAACTTCATTACCTGCATCCTCCCAACTAGTAGTGATGGGTACTGGCCTGTCTTATACATTGCAATAATTATTCATGTACTGCGATACGTACCACAATATGTTGTATGAGTTCTTTCATCTGTAATTTGTAATGAACCTGAATTTCCAGTGCACATTTTTGACAACATCATTGTCCTCTGTCAGGTTTCCCTACCCCTGTTTTCTATATATTGACAGCTTATTCCCTGTACATTATAAACTGCAGGTTTCTATTTTTGAAAAGAACAAGTATTTTTAATATTTCGGCATGACTTCAATTAATCTTCACAAAGTTCGTGAACTTTCCACATTTTTAGCATGCAAAAATTCAGTGTTTCTGTTCCTCACATACGAATTGTATCACTGTACGTCATCTGGTTGTTTTCAAACAGGAACACAGAACAGCCTGTGCTTACAACAGAAGTGTTGTCTATTTCACTCTTTGTCTACAAACAAACATGAAACATGACACAAAATACATGTACATTTCAATATTCCCCATAGAGCCTGACACACATCAGTTCAACAAGCTGCTCTTTTCAAACCCATTTCAACCCCCATAAGTCTGTCTTATCACCAGCGCCACTGGTTCCCCGACTCAGTGCATCTTCCATACTCCTCCCTCCAAAAAAACAATCCCCGCAAATCAAACGACACAAATGTTGAAACCTCATCTGTTGCAAATGACAGTTTTACACTTTCAACCTCTCAGCTGAGCTGCCCAGTAAAGATACATGCAACGAAATGTACACCATTTCTCCGAAACTCATTACCTTGACTTCCACAGAGGAAGGAGTTCGCAGCATGCAGTGGGACATGGCATGATGGACAGATATCATATGGTAAAGAAATCAACATCTGCTTACCTCGAATTCACAGCAATTTCCTTACTTAGTCCACATGAACGGTCGAAATGGGATTGTTTCCTTTTGGAAGATATTTTACGTTCACCTTGAGCAAAATGTGTTCTTGAAGCTAGAATGCAGTGTAAAGATGCTATTTATAGACCCGCATCTGGGAATACCTACAATATGTGATGGCTGGTTTACTTCGAACTAGGAGTTGGAGAATGCACTAAGGACCTTTAGCCCAAGGTGTATTTACAATCAAAGCAAGGGGCATGGTCTGCAGTGGAAGAGAGGTAGCTATACATCTCGGGACAGATTTGTGAAATTCTCAGATGTCGGGGAAAAAAACTATCCACCCAAGTTCTGAACTTTCATGGTATTTGCTGTTCTGCAACCCTGAGATCTTTGAATCTCGCTGGTGAATCGCTTCATATCAATGGTATTCATTTCTTTTGTATCACTGACAATTGGTTTCTGTATGTTGGAATTCTTGATCCATAAGTTTTGTTGCAATAAAAATACACTGCATCACTGAGTGCCTTTGGCCTCATCAGTGCCATGAATTAAGATTGATTGAGTGTCCAGGAATCTGGGCGACCTGATTGTGAGTGAGTGAGTGAGTTGGGTTTAACATGGTGTCCGGGAATCTGGGCGACCTGTTTGTGAGTGAGTGAGTGAGTGAGTGAGTGAGTGAGTGAGTTGGGTTTAACGTGGTGTCCGGGAATCTGGGCGACCTGTTTGTGAGTGAGTGAGTGAGTGAGTTGGGTTTAACGTGGTGTCCGGGAATCTGGGTGACCTGTTTGTGAGTGAGTGAGTGAGTTGGGTTTAACATGGTGTCCAGGAATCTGGGCGACCTGTTTGTGAGTGAGTGAGTGAGTTGGGTTTAACGTGGTGTCCGGGAATCTGGGCAACCTGTTTGTGAGTGAGTGAGTGAGTTGGGTTTAACATGGTGTCCGGGAATCTGGGCGACCTGTTTGTGAGTGAGTGAGTGAATTGGGTTTAACATGGTGTCCGGGAATCTGGGCGACCTGATTGTGAGTGAGTGAGTGAGTGAATTGGGTTTAACATGGTGTCCGGAAATCTGGGCGACCTGTTTGTGAGTGAGTGAGTGAGTTGGGTTTAACATGGTGTCTGGGAATCTGGGCGACCTGTTTGTGAGTGAGTGAGTGAGTTGGGTTTAACATGGTGTCTGGAAATCTGGGCGACCTGTTTGTGAGTGAGTGAGTGAGTTGGGTTTAACGTGGTGTCAGGGAATCTGGGCGACCTGTTTGTGAGTGAGTGAGTGAATTGGGTTTAACATGGTGTCCGGGAATCTGGGCGACCTGATTGTGAGTGAGTGAGTGAATTGGGTTTAACATGGTGTCCGGGAATCTGGGCGACCTGTTTGTGAGAGAGTGAGTGAGTTGGGTTTAACGTGGTGTCCGGAAATCTGGGCGACCTGTTTGTGAGTGAGTGAGTGAGTTGGGTTTAACATGGTGTCCGGGAATCTGGGCGACCTGTTTGTGAGTGAGTGAGTGAGTTGGGTTTAACATGGTGTCTGGAAATCTGGGCGACCTGTTTGTGAGTGAGTGAGTGAGTTGGGTTTAACGTGGTGTCAGGGAATCTGGGCGACCTGTTTGTGAGTGAGTGAGTGAGTTGGGTTTAACGTGGTGTCAGGGAATCTGGGCGACCTGTTTGTGAGTGAGTGAGTGAGTTGGGTTTAACGTGGTGTCAGGGAATCTGGGCGACCTGTTTGTGAGTGAGTGAGTGAGTGAGTTGGGTTTAACGTGGTGTCAGGGAATCTGGGCGACCTGTTTGTGAGTGAGTGAGTGAGTGAGTTGGGTTTAACGTGGTGTCAGGGAATCTGGGCGACCTGTTTGTGAGTGAGTGAGTGAGTGAGTTGGGTTTAACGTGGTGTCCGGGAATCTGGGCGACCTGTTTGTGAGTGAGTGAGTGAGTGAGTTGGGTTTAACGTGGTGTCAGGGAATCTGGGCAACCTGTTTGTGAGTGAGTGAGTGAGTTGGGTTTAACGTGGTGTCAGGGAATCTGGGCGACCTGTTTGTGAAACTGGTTGACATATGCAGGCAGAAAACAGGAACATGAGCCTGAACACTTTGCCAAGAAATGTTTTTTGGAGCTAATAAAACATATGTGGTATGTTTTCTTACATATCATCATATAAACTTGATAAACATGATAAAAATGAGAACTGTAACTTCCCACATGTAAAAATTGCAATTTCTGGTAAAGAATCTAAAAATGGACACTTTAAAGACTATCTCTTATCAAACAATATTTTCTTCTCAGGCAGTTTTTTAATAATTATTTTCCTTGTAGTAGCCTGTCATGTTGTGTGGGTAAATTCGTGTCCCTGTGAAATTTCAAACTGATCAAGTCTAGCAAGCATAAAGAAGACATCAAAGACTTTTAAATATTGATCATTTCTTTCTGCCTTTGTGCTAACAACATTTATCTCAGACCTGTATGATCGGGGGACTTTCTGACGCTCGATCAATACAAGGAACATCCAATATAGTGAACCGCTTGCTTCTTACTGGAATTGAGGTTTTACATATTTTCGAACAATATTAATGCAACATCAAAATGGACCATGAAGTGATCGCAAACGAATAAACGATCCACGAGGATCTGGGTCTTTAGCAACCCATGTTATCGTAAGAAGCGACAAATGGGATCCATTGGTCAGGCTCGTTGACTTGGTTGATGCATGTCATCGTATCCCAATTGCCTAGATCCATGCCCATGATATCAATCACTGGACTGTCTGGGCCAACCTCAATTGTTTACAGACCGCCATCATAAAGCTGGACTATTGCTGAGTGTGGCATTAAAACAAACAAAAGAACAAATACAAATACTGCAGCAAACGAAATAATCGAGGATCCATCCTTGTTGTACGGGTTCCATTTCACACAAGGACAGCCAGGCAGTGATCACGACATACCTGCATACAGTCCTTTGTCGTAACCCCTGTCCTTTCAGCATGTTATGAAAGCATAGCACTATGTCTTGAGAACAAAGCACTCTAAACCTCTTTAAGCATTCAACCTTACTAAAATCATTTCGTGACTTTTAACATCAACAAGAGAGTGATTGCAATGAGGTTGAAACTCACAAATTATCATGGGACAATACTAGTTGCACCCAAAAATAAGAACTCTTTCCTACGTCATGGATTTTCAAGGTCAAAAATATTTTTTTGACAATATGCCAAGAATATTTAAAGAATCAGGAGGCAAAATAAAAAAGATAAAAAAGTTACCTGGGTTGATTTTGCTGTAAATATGAAAAATCTTTAAACAAAACTACAAACAAAAAGATTTTTAAAAAGAATTTTTTTCATCAAACACACCATTTGAAATGACTCGATAACTGAAAAGTAAATACAGTCAAGTCTTGTTAATCAGACACTCGTTAATCCGACATTCGGCTTATCCGACACTAAGGATGGGAACCGATTAAATCAGTGCTATTTAGACCCATTAATCCAACAGTCTCGCACTCCGACTCCGACATACCAACTTTGCAACAAATTACCGAAATCACTCATTAATCAGTCTCGTTATTCAGACACTGTGATCAGCGTACTCCGTACAGCCCACGAGTACACAGCCCATGTTTTGATGCAAGACGAGTCAGCTACTAGCTGCATATTACAACGGCTGCAGAGATAAACTTGCTTAACAATAAACAATTAATGCCTATTAAAGCATTTTGAATCCGTCATACAGTCCGTCAACAACACAATCCCTTTTAAACCCCATACTACACCTAGACCAGCGCCTTATACAGACAAACTTGCACGAGGCCAACTTTAACAAATTTAACTCAATAACCATATTAAAGTAGCTTCTCGATTACCTCACGGCACGAAGTACCCAACACTCCCCATAACTAAAACAAGAACCTTGGACAGGGTCTCATTAAACCCAGATAAGTTGCACCAGCTTGAGGAGGCAAACAGGTCCCAGAACTGTATCAAGATCCTGTTTCCAGACAGCCTGACATAAGCACAATCCCCCTACACAATAGACAGTAGATCAGCCAGAAAACAAGCCATACTTGGATGGTGATGCTTGCCAGGCCGTGGCCAGAAGTATTGGTCTTTGGCAGGCAAATATTGAGATTACAGTAACTCAGTTATCTTTGAATGCTTCTGTCATGCGATGGCACTTATTTTTTGTTGTATTGAGATGGCGCTTCGTTGGCAATAAAATGGTTACATGATGAAATTGGGCATTGATTGGTCTGTAGCTGGAGGTGGGGAATTATCTGGTTCTTGAGAACATTCTTTGCCATCTCTCAGAGTGGGTATAGAATAGTTAACATGTCCAATAATCATGATAATTATCTTGCAGGAGACAAGTTCTCACCTCTTAATATCTGAAGTCATATAATATGATGCAATACATATATAATGCATGCCCAAAGCTCTGTATTAATATTACCCCGGTCAATGGATCAATGTACATTTGAACGTCATTCTCAGCTCCCTGGGGAGTATTACACCCCAAGCTGCCTGTGAGGAGCTAGAAGGTTAACAATCACATTATCATCTTATCCTACCGGGTACCCATTCACTGCTGGGTTAACAGAGCCATATTTCGAACAAAGTCACTTGCCCCAAAAAACACCCCATGTGACCCATTCTTCAGTACCATCATGATATATGTGTGGAAAAGGGCTAAGGGCAGCTGGTGTTCGTAATAAAACTCTAATTACTGATCTTTAATTGTTATCTTAATTATTCACAATGTCAAGATCAAGGGTCATTTAACAATCACCGAAGTATGCAATGTTGTTATTTCAGTAGGACTAACGTAACAGCTAATGATAATAGTTGTAACCGCTGCACCGGTAGCTTAAGCCACGGCCCCGATTTCGTAGCATGTTAGATTTCCTCACTTTCACATGGACATTTAAGTACTTTTAATGAATATTATGAAGTTTTCTCTCTCAGGAATTGACTAAATGTACCTGGGAAAATTAATATTCGCAAAAAAATCACAATCATTTTTTTCACTTTACTTGCCCATTTAAAAAACAAACTTCTAACCAATACACCAAGATATTAGTGACATAGAAATACTGTAAATTGTAACAATTTACCAACTACTGCCCCAGAAAAATAATTGAATACACAAATTATCATTTTACATTTCCAATATACAAATGACAAAAACCTGCCAGGAAATTTCCTCTGAAACATCAACCAAGGCCCTGAGTAGGACATCTGAATCTACACGGTATGTACAAGCTATGATCAGACTGTGAGTATCGGAACATCCTTGGCCCGTGGCAGGCAAGATTGATATAAACAATTTATCTATGGCCCATTGGTGTTTACTTCTCCTTCCAGGAAATTAGTCTCTGATGCTGACAATGAGTACCAGCTTACAGAACCACAGCGCGGGGTCAGGAATCGGTGAAACTTCTCTGGAGTTTTTTTGCACAACAAGGAATTTAAATGGAGTTCCTACATAGAACTTGAAAATAGACAATGCATGAACAGATAATGGTCTAAAATTTTGTGATATTAAGTGAGTGAGTGAGTTGGGTTTACCGCCGCTTTTTACAGTATTACAGTTATATCGCGGCTGAGGAAAGCCCAAAGTGATGCATGTCTCAGACGTGTACCACTTCAGTGAAACCCAGGAGCACGGGTATGGTGCTGACAAACCTAGAAACATTATCGGGGCGAACCGGAATTCAAACCCACAATCATAGGTTTCTGGCTTGCCCAAGGGACACAACTCTGCACAGCGAATCGCGGCGCCATAGACCACAAGGCCCCTTGCCCCTTGTGATTCAGACATTCTATAGACTCCAGGTTTAATCGCAAAGAAATTAATGGGGCGAATTCCGTGCATAAAAAGTACCATCATTTAATCCATACCCCTGCATCTATTAAGGGGTCAATGTTTAATCAAGGAAAAATGGTATGTTGGTGAATGGGTTCAGAATATTTCTAGAGTTTTCATACAGAGACATTCACCTGATAAGCAACATTAAACTGTAAACATTTCCCCAAGTTCTATATTAAAAAGATTTGAAAAAATATCTGCCGACAAGCTTCTTGATAATGTTTGCTTGTATGTGCAAGTAGCTACAAGAAATGAAAACATAAATTAAAGGATCTGTTTTAATAGTGCCCCTATACCTCTCCGTCCTGGGAATGCATATAGACAGAAGCCAAAATTCCCAACGTGCTGGAGGCAATTAGTTATGCAAACAGGGCAAATAGATAGTATGGCCTCTGATTTCAGTGGGACTATTAGCCTGGGCTGAGAGAGGTCAGAGGCTGTCCAGCAGTGACCACACACAGACTGCCCCTCGTAACAGGATTCCTACTGCCAAACACTCCCTGAACACGGATGGACCCTGGTAACAGGATTCCTACTGCCCAACACTCCCTGAACAGGGACAGACCCTGGCCGCACACACCAACAGCCTGGCTGTTTCTGCTCTGGACTTTATGGTATATTATACATGCGTGGTGCACAGAGTCTACTTCAAACACCATTGTTAGCTAAAGTCTAGACTTGCTCCAGCGCTGTATTGAATGATAAGTGCATGGATGTATAGTAATTCTATCCTTATAATAGGCAAGTCTAATGGGAGCAACTTGTTCATTTTATTTATATAATCAAGAAATTATGATTTAAACTAATCATTGTTGATGTCTTGCGTAAATCTAGCTGAAGTCATTAGATTGTGGAGGAGCTCTGGCCACAGCTTGGCCTACACAGGAATAGGGCGAGTTGAGGTGAGGTGAAATGGGGTTTAACGTAGCATCCAAGATTATTGCACTTATATAGCGACGTGCATGATCGAACCCCGGACCTTCCACTACCCAGTCGGACGCTCTCCCACTAGACCACGGAGGTGGTCAATAGGAACAGGGAAGATCCTGGTGGGGTCTGGTAGGGCATACAAATAGTATTCTATATTGCCATGGATATGAAGCATGTGCACCTTCCTTTCAAGTAGATTAAACATAAATACAGAGTTCCATGAGTTGTCATGTTACGTAACCAGAATGAAGTATTTCAGTATCCCTGTCAATGTTGAGTGGTATAATACAGATCTTCACAG
This sequence comes from Haliotis cracherodii, assembly GCF_022045235.1. NCBI lineage: Eukaryota > Metazoa > Mollusca > Gastropoda > Lepetellida > Haliotidae > Haliotis > Haliotis cracherodii. The sequence continues at coordinate 1,112,354 of NW_027266279.1, forward strand.
GGCTTCGGGCTTGGTGAATTTGCTGATTGATCGCCGCTCTGAAGCTAAGAATAATTGCTCATTCCTTCATTCACTGGTCTGGTCAAGGCTTACAGGCTGAGACCCGTGAAGATCCAGGTTAGAATAGGTCTTCAGCAACCCACGCTTGTCGTAAGAGTCAACTACGTTTGTCATAAGAGGTGACTAATGGGATCGGGTGATCAGACTCACTGACTGGGTTGATGCATGTCATCATATCCCAATTGCATGGATCGATGCTCATGATATCAATCACTAGATTCTGTTATATAACTGAAATAATGCTGAGAGTGGCATAAAACAAACAAACAAACAAACAAACAAGCGGGAATATACTTACTGCAGCATGAGACACCACTCACCATGCAAGTGTATATGACTTATCAATTAATTTGATGTAGATACATTGTTTAAGCAGAAACAAATGACTTTAAAGAAATATATAATAATTTCTTGCCTATTTTTGATCATGAAGGGAATGTTTTTCCACTTACAGCACTGTCATGCAGGCGTTGAGCTTGACACAATTCTTCCCAAGCTTTGCAGTTGAAGGGAGACAACTCTGTACTGACACCACATGAGTTTCTCCCTGAGTTTCCTGATCTTTGTATACCTACATTTCTAGTCTTGGTAAACATCATAAATGTAATATAATAATATGGGATAAAATGAATATAAATTTAAACAAAGTGCGACATATCTAATACAGCTTTTTACTTCAAAACAGCGAAAATCAACGAAGGCCATCAAATCTTACGACACTTCCAAAATGACCGACAGAGACTAACACTCCAACAATTTCCATCATTTTTCAGATTTATCCAAGACAAATCTCTTTTATCATGTACACAGACTGTACACTGTAAATAATAAATTACCAATTAATTACCCTGCTATGTACGTCAATTGCACACCAACAAACAAGACACATCCATTAGACAACAATAATAGATGCATCCTTGGCATGCATGCGGGAGAAACTGGTGGACAGACGCCTTTGTTTAAGCCTGGTATTTTTCATTCTGACAGATTCTCATTCAACTCGCAAAATAAATTTAATAGTGGAATGTCAGAAGGAGTCTGAGCTGAAAATACTGGTAAATCTGTTGCCCCGACAACAACGTGAGGTCATCACAACATCTCACTAGGTGAAAGAATATGCCATTCCAGGTTGGTAAGGGTTCGTTTCAAATCATCCCCACATCTGGGTTCAGAATCATTGTAGTTCTGATGGACATTCTGCTTCTTTTAGACAAATTAACAAGTATCTCTTGTACCTGTTCAAACAATGTCAAATCAAGCAGTTGAATTCACAGCTCATTCCATACCCTTGTTCCATTCTCAGCTCAAGCAGTCTCATCTCCTTTTCAGCTCTGAACTTCAGAGAACTATTTGTGTTGTTTGTTTGTTTTTTCATGCCTTACTCTGCAATATTCCAGCTACATGACAGTGGTCTGTAAAATAATCGAGTCAGGACCAGACAATCTAGTGATTAATATCATGAGCATGGATCCACACAATACGATACAATTACATGCATTAACCAAGTCAATCTGACCACCCGATCCCGTTAGTCGACTCTTACAACAAGCATCATGAGAATAGTCACCTCTTACAACAAGCACAATCACCTTTTACAGCAAGCATAGGTTGCTGAGGACCTATTTTAACCCGGATATTCACAGGAGTCCAGAGAATTAAGGTTCCTTACTGCTTGATGGTTCCCTTATTGAACTATTTTCATCTAACCTCTTACACAACTTCATATTGGGGACTAAGTGTTTGTCTTCTGAACGTACATATCAAGAGGTTTTACCACTTAACACTGGATGAGGTGAGGTGAGGTGAGGTGAAATGGGGTTAACGTCGCGTCCAAGATTATTGCACTTATATAGCGACGTGCATGTACGTGTGTGTGTTTGTGTGGCTGCTTGTACTAGTCCGGACTGATGCCGATTTATAGTGCTAGCTCACTGAGATACCATGCCACAGTTTAACATGAATAGGCCCACTCAGACACAGTATACTGACTCCGAGCCGTCCAGTCCTTGTTTTGGCCCCTTAATGCCGAGCGCCAGACCGGCTAACAACAAGTACCATCTTTTAACGTCTTTTGGTATGACACGGTCGGGGATTGAACCCCGGACCTTCCGCTCTCCGGGCGGACGCTCTACCACTAGACCACGGAGGCGGTTAACACTGGATGAACACATGGACAGAGACAAAACTGTATGTCATCCATCAATATTTCCAACTTACTTCCTCCAACAGATATAATGGCCTTCTTAAAACATGTTGACGTATTTGAGGAAGCATATATCATAGTCAACAAAGGTAAACAACACTACATTCAAAATACGTCCTTAGTATAACAAAGCTGCCATTTGCACCAAGTTCCTTGATGACACAGGTACACAACAGCTCCTTCCTTGTTGACATGTATCGGGTGCAAGATCTACCTGACATTCCTACAGAATCAGTATTTCAATAGTTTTATTACCTTACAGGAGGAAGTGTTGGACAATAATCACAAGGAAGTGTGCCAAAACCTACAATTAAATGTCAATACCATTGCGATTTATCAAAACCTTTTCAGCTTGAATAGTCAATAATCAGGCAGAAATCTTAATTATATGTTTAACTGATTGTTTGGTTCTTGTCGAGAGTGGGTACTCATAGTTTTTAGAATCCCCCAACATTAAACAGGTAATACCTCTTAGATTTACTTGGGCGGTTGGGTAGCATAGTGGTTAAAGCGTTCGCTCGTCACGCCGAAGACCCGGGTTTGATTCCCGACATGGGTACAATGTGTGAAGCCCATTTCTGGTGTCCCCCGCCGTGATATTGCTGGAATATTGCTAAAAGCGGCGTAAAACCATACTCACTCACTCACTCTTAGATTTATTGATTGCCTGATTTGGGAGTGGCTGGCTTTTGGCTATGTGACAATATTTTCGTTTATCATTATTTCCACTTTCCCTTCCTGAGGTATGTCTATAAAGAACCTTGCCACCACAAAGAAATGAACTAAGATAAATATAGTTTGTCTCCCAGAGAATAAATTCATAAATAAATCCAACTCAAGTCTAGACTGATTTAGCAAGTCTAAAGTGCCTCAGCTGTAGTAATGAAATTACACATCGTTTGGGGCTCCATTTGGATTTTATTATATTTTTAGAAGATATACATTATGAAATAAGATAACATTATTTCTGGGACTAAATGTCAGTGTAAGATAAATAAACCATGAATATATGTAACCAAACATAAATTTCATCACAATAACTGTTGTGCCCAAGGCTTCTAAACTATATATACACATGAACGTGACATTGCATGGTTGAATTACAAGACCCTTGTTTGAATTCATCAACAGGGAAAAAAGCCATAAATAAACCATCTTGACGACACAGTGAGAATATTTGCTCAACTAACCAGCAGTAATCAGTGGCTTAAGTAACCAGATAGTCATCACTGCGCTGTGATAGGGATCTTGTGTTCTAGGCTTCTTTCATTGCTCACTGTCAGGTAGAAGGTAAAATCACAAGGGAGGTGTATTCTTAGTTAAGAGTTTGCAAGCTGGCTCAACAAATGTCATCACTTCCTTTTAGGGAACACAAACTATTAGTATACAGTTTGTTTGTTTTTTTTGTTTTTTTTATGTACAAGATGTTTGTTAAAGTTTGTACCATGCTTGCTGCAGTTAGGTTGATGCAGTCGACGTGGGGATGTAACTGCAGTTGCAGCAGATGTGGTTGTGTACTCAGGACATAGGCAGTATATTTGTAGAGCCATGTGAAGGAATTTTAATATTAAGCTCGAGTGAAGATAGATGGACTGACTTATATTTTCTTTACATTTTACCTATATATTTAGATATATGTAACAGCATGTTGCTGTAGAAGTAGCCATAGTAACCGCATCCCGCAACAGCAGGAACAGCAACATTAGTATACAGTAGTGGTAGAAGTAGCAGTGGTAAAAGTAGTAGTAGTAGTAGTAGTAGTAGTAGTAAATGTAGTTTTAGTGGTAGCAGTAGTACAGTGATCCCTAACTATACCATTGTCATCAGGGTCCAAGAAACCGACCCGTGTTCTAGGAAAGAGCGTTGTACAGATAGTCATTGCTGAGGTTCACATTACGTAATGATGGTAGTGAATGGAACAGTGGCGCAATTTTTTTCACAGTGGTAGTAGTCACAACAACAGTAGTAGCAGCAGTAGTTGTAGTAGTTGTAGTAGCAGTAGTAGCGAATATAGCAGCAGCAAAGAAACTGAATTGTTGTAGTAGTTGTGTCAGCCATGAGAGTGAGTGAGTGAGTGAGTACGGTTTTACACAGCCTTCAGCAGTATTCCAGCAGTAATGACCTTCACCCATCATTCAGTACCGAGAGCAGACATGCAGTAGCCAGTACTGCAACCACACAAGTTGCTGTAGTTTCCCTGTATGTCAGTAGTGGCAGCAGCCATTCATGCATTCATGGTCACCGCCAGATCTTGTTTAATTGTGGCATAGTTTAACATTTAATGACCTACTTTAATACAGCTCATGTTGGAGCTACTGTAACCATGTCCCTGGTCTATTTCAGTATATCCCCTATCATGCAGATATATGCTGACATACATTAGTTCCCAATTCATGAAACCTAATTTCCTGAAGTACCAGTACTAGTTAATCATCACATGTTCTCATGAATTAGATTTATCAATCACATTTATTTATGTTCAAAGTTTTTTTTATAAAAAACAAATTCGAAAAATAACCCCAAAATTTATGAGAAGATCCCCAAACACCTGCCTTGTCAAGTTCACTTCACAATTCAACAGGGCTCAACGAAATTTCAAAGAAAACAATTTTCTGATAGGATCTGGGTCACTATTTTGGAAGAAAGGATTGACTTGTGTATAGCTCACAATCGCAATATAATGATGTTGATACTGATATTGCTGATAACCCCGAATTAGCTGTGCCCATACAAAGAGCTAACTCAACAAAACCAAGGGGGACGACCGCAAAGTACACCTGCTGTGTGGGTCACTCTGTCACCACGGTCAAGCTACACATTCTCAACAAAATACTTCATGACACACTGTGACTTTGGCCACTTGTCCGAAGAATGAGTATTGTACAGATTGCCTGGTACGCTGGGCTCTGAACATGACAGCCCATATATTAACACTGAAATCCACTGAAATGATACCAAAGGTTAAACAGATTAAGCTGCAAGTTAAGAGCGACTTAACCATGAAAGATGCCAATTCAAAATTTTAGCAGTCCCTTTTAAGGTACGGAGCAGAAAACTTTAAACATTCCAAGAATCCCAATTAATTTTTATCTTTCACAGTATTTCAAGACAGTATTATCAGATATTAACTTTTAACCTTCCTCTCCTGCTTGAGACAACCTCCATGGTCAAGTGGATAGAGTGAGTGAGTGAGTATTAGCAATATTGCAGCAATATCACGGCGGGTGTTCTGAAGTGTCTGGGAACAATTGTCCGGGAACAAGTCTCGTGTTCCTGGACACAGTGATTGACTCATGGTTACACAAAAGTTTCGCGGAAAGCGTTAAAGTTTGCATGCAGCACGTGCTTCTTCCTGGATGAGCGCAAAATGCGCATGCTCTAGACACAGTTTATTTCAGTTGGCTTCTGGCATTCATATGGGCAAGGAGTAAATGGATATCTCTCTCTAAGTTACCAATTAGTGAATTAGAATAGTAGAAATAGAATAGAATAGAAATAGTTGAGAAAGTTACCCATTTACATTGTTACTATACGGCAACTTCACTTTAAGTTTCAAATCCATTTCATTTGATCACATTTTCATTGTTCATTACATTACAAGGGGATTTCACGTTTAGTTGATTACAAGGGAATTTCACGTTTAGTTGATTACAAGGGGATTTCACGTCTAGTTGATTGCAAGTGGATTTCACGTTTAGTTGATTACAAGGGGATTTCATGTTTAGTTGATTGCAAGGGGATTTCACATTTAGTTGATTGCAAGGGGATTTCATGTTTAGTTGATTGCAAGGGGATTTCATGTTTAGTTGATTACAAGGGGATTTCACGTTTAGTTGATTGCAAGGTAAGTTCATGTGTAGTTTAGTTTAGTTTAGTCTTCCACTGTGAACGAGCGGGGGACACCAGAAATGGGCTTCACACATTTTACCTATGTCGGAATTCGAACCCGGGTCTTTGGTGTGAAAAGGAAAAGCTTTAACTACTAGGCTACCCGACGGCCCCATAATGGATAGAGCATCTGCCAAGAATGTGGAAGGTGTGGGGTTCATGCCTAACCGTGTCATACGAAAAGATGTTAAAAGATGGTCCTTGTTGTTACCCTGTCTGGCGTTCGGCATTAAGGGGCTAAAACAAAGACTGGTCGGCTCGGAGTCAGTATACTGTGTCTGAGTGAGGTATTCATGTTAAACTGTGGCATGGTATCTCAGTGGGCTAGCACATTAAACTGGCATTAGTCCGGACTAGTACAAGCACCCCTCCCCACACACACACAACACACACAACACACACACACACACACACACACACACACACATACACACACACACACATTGCTATATAATTGCATTACACCCCATTCCACCTCTCCTGCTTGATGCAGAGAATACCTCGAACATTTTAAGTAGGAATTTTAGGAATATCTACATGAATAAATGCTATACATGCCTTGTCTAATGACATATTCCAGCAGGTCAGTCTGGGGAAACCCTATGGGACCAGCCATCTCATATTCTGGAGGCCGGGGACCTGGTCTGGTGATTAGATATTCGTTTAATCAAACCTACGAGCCGGAATATTTTATTTTTGTTATTTTTGAGGCAGATAATTTCTTTTTTTCAACATTCTGAAGCATAATTATTTTTTTCAAGATACTTCTGGGATTATTTTTTAGATAAAGTCCCAGCCCGCCACCATAAGAATATCAAATTGTTGGTCCCTCAGCCACCCCAATTTGTCTCCTATTCACATGATTTAATCCTTTATGAGTAGACCATATCGGTAAGCATGGCTGTTCAGCATTGTGTGTTACTTATGTTACTTACCAGCCTAACAGAGGGTCTGGTCGCCTCGGGTCATGCTTGTGAAGCAGACAGTGGAATACATTAACCCATAGTCCCCAAAATAATGTTATGCATGAGGTCAAATAAAACAGTTCTATTAAGGAACACTTAAGTTTTAAGGAACTCCAGAGCTGAAAAGGGGTTATTGTTTCATCAACTATATGCTCTGGTGTCTGTATGAGAAACTAATTATTGATAGGGTTGTCCAAATTTTGTATAAAAAACCTCGCATGATTTCTAAATCTCACTAATCACTGATTATTTGATACACTTAAGTTTGTGAAATCACTGGGAAAATGTGGAAAATATTTTAATTTAGGAATCATATTGCAGTTTCATTGTTTTAAGAGAAACACAAATTGTGTCTATAAATTCTATTCTAAGAACATGGACGTGCTTCAGACCATATGTCATGTGACATTACCCAGTTAATTTTGACTTTTATCAAATTTGAAATGTACCTGTGATTTTGACCTTAATCCTTTATCATTATTGTCATGTAAACTCCACTGGTCAAATCTACATTTCTACTATGTACAACAGACTCGAAGAATATAAAATGCCGATGACACAAAGATGTCTGAAGCATACTGATCATTAACATACATGTTCCTAAAAATATATCCCACAAGCTGGGTGCATGGATCTGTATGGAAATGTCCATCCTTTCACCCGACATTCTTGGTATCAACACCTGATGATCTCTGCCCAAACAACAAGGACAGTGGTCAGTTTGGCGGACAAACAAAGGACAATACCTGTTAACTCCGGCCATGGTCAGCGTGACACATTCACAGATAGAACAAGACTGGCAACAGTATCCAAATCTCTCCTCAAATCTCCACTGACCAGTGGTCAAGGACTTTGGACACTGATGGCTGGTAGATCAGTGGTCAAATATGAAGCTCCAGAGAGACTAAGGAACCTCAAGGCTGTGACAGAGCAGTGAACAGGTCTGTGTGATAGCACACACACGCATGCGAGTTTTATCAAGTACCGTAAACTCTCCAGGAGAATCAATAGACATTTGAGATGGCTGTAGTTATTGTTATTTGAAGGAGACTGAAATAAGATCTTGGACATGAGCAGGTATTGTGATTAGCTTTTAGGTTGAGCCTCGATATTTAGTGACAGAGGCTGACATGGTGACATTCAATTAATAATGAAAATGAATAACGTCATTGATAATAAGATCGATGGAAACATGCCAGAAACATGCTGATTGTGTTTTTCAATGACTACGAAGACCATTCATTTTTCTTAACCTCATCTCATACCCTCCTTTCAGTCGTTAGGCTGTCTGATTCTAAACTGGAAAATCATTAGTACAGAACCTCATTCATCTGAAACCTGTAAATCTAGTCACTACTCCAACCTTGGTTTCTTTGTGGACATTTTGCTGGGTTAATACACAGAAACTAGTTGGCTAGTCCTGATACTAGTGAAAATCTGAGGGAGTACTTGTTTCCTCCTCAAATCTAACCCTGCTACATGTACCACTTGTCTAAAACAAGCTGGAGATTAGTTGGACTTAAATAGCATAACTCTGTCAAGCGTTTTAATTTTTTATGTCTTCTTCGGTCAATTATCTTCATGATAAAGAGGATGACAAATGCATCAGCCAGTGAATCCGGAGTGAAATGTGAGCCTGATGCTGGACAAGCTGCCCACACCTGGGACACTGACCACACTCGAGACATGAAACACAACACAGACCCCTGTCAATACTGTTTACAGAATGTGCCCATGCTTGACATCGGTGGATTAACAGATTTCAATCTCTCACACACAGATGTTAAACTGATTTCTGCCTCATCCCAACTGCATCTTAGAAATTGTACTGGAAATTCCACAAGGACAAGTCACAACTACAAGAAAAAGGTTTATTTTTATAAGATTAAATTATTTGTTTTTTAATATATTCCCCCTCTGTTCTCCCCAGATCCAACACTTTCATCATGTTTAATTATCCCAGTGTCGCCATATACTGGGTGGTTTCTAAATAATTCCTTGAACAAGATAAAACAAAATGTTTTTTCCCTGGTTTGACTGGCTATTAGTAAGGAGGGGTCTGCAGCACTCATCCATCTTTATAAATAATTTATTGCCATGGCCACCAGATGGCTGGCGAAGAACAAAGGAGTCTACTACAAGAAGGGTGGGTTTGTATGACCTCAGATAAACATGGAAATGAACAATTGTAATACCGGAAATACCCTAATAAGGCCAGACCAATTTATTGAGTTGTTTTACACGTCTTCTTTGACACTGTGCCCAGGAGAAGGATAAACAAAAATAAAAAGTATGTCAGGGCTGACTTAAGATTTATCATGTTAATGTGTATTAAACATGTTAAACACAACAAATGTTCCAAAGAGAGCTTAATAAACATTAAGCAGGGTTGTTCAAATACCGAAGTTAAGCATTGTTTCAGATTTATCTTTTTTTGTGACACTTGCAAAATATATAGGTCTTGTCCATTATAGATGAAAATGAATTGGTTTTAACCATGTTTATCTAAAAAGAATTGATAACTACTCTTTTTTTTATCCAATATGACTTAAATGTTAATAAACATGATAATCATATCTCAAGACACTGCACTTTCCATTCTGAATCCGACAAATTCTAGTTAGTTAACCTGTTTGTTTGTTTTTAACTCCGTTTTGAGCAAAATTTCAACTCGATGACGGCAGTCTTACCGGGGTAAATAGTCTGGACCAGACAATCCAGTGATTGACATCATGATCATCAATCCACACAATTTGAACACGATGACATGCATCAACAGTCAGTGAGTACGACCACGCGATTCCCATTAGTCGCATCTTACAAATTAACCTGACCAGAGTTGCAACAGAGGATAAAAGACAGATTCAAATATTGTAACATCATCTCCTAATAAACCTGTGAAGATTCCGGGGTAGAATAGGTCTTCAGCAACCCATGCTTGCCGTAAAGGGTGACTCTGCTTGTCGTAAAAGGCGACTAACGGGATGGGGTGGTCAGGCTCACTGACTTGGTTGACTCATGTCATCGATCCCAATTGCGTGGATCGATGCTCAAGATATCAATCACTGGATTGTCTTGTCTCTCGATTATTTACAGACAGCCGTCATATAGCTGGAATATTGCTGAGTGTGGCGTTAAACAACAAAGCAACCAACCAACCAGCCAAATCATCTCCTAATAACGCAATAGTCTCAGTTTTGACAGCGATCATATTTCGAAGCACCTACAGCCTCTGCATCCAGCCACCGAATCAGTCATCAGCATCATGATGTTCACTTCAGACGATGTTGATATTTGAAATTGCCACCATGAACACCCCTGCAACCCAAGGTTAATGTACACAGTGCGGGCACAAAGCCTATTCTGTGCAATCAACAAGCATGAAATGTACATGAAATGAACACAGGGTCCCCGATGACAGCTGACTGAGAGGTGAGGATCAATTTCAGCCTGGTTTCACCTTATCGGCTTGACATTTATTGGTATTAAGGACAAATAATGGCCCTAGCTTCTCAGCTGTCAACCACTTGTATGTACGATAATGTCAATTTCAGAATCTCAAAATCACAGCAGGAGTAATTAGTAATGGAGAACTGGGACATATTCTCAAACAGTAACTGAACTAAGAGTCTGTGTATCTATGAAGACAGTAGGATTACTTAGTCAATCCTTCTGTCTAAAAGGTGACTACGCTTGTCGTAAGAGGCGTCTGACTAACGGGATCAGGTGGTCAGGCTCGCTGACTTGGTTAATGTATGCCATCGATCCTGCTTACGTGGATCAATGCTTTTGATATTAATCACTGGACTGTCTGGTCCAGACACGATTATTTACAGACCGCTGACATATAGCTTGAATATTGCTGAGTGCGGCGTTAAACAACAAAACAAATCATAGAAACACAGATTCTAAATTTCACTGTTCATCTTAAAAATAATTTCAGAAGTGATATATATACTTGTTCCTATTCGATACATTTGTCTTGAGAAATATTTAAAGGTATCTCATTTTCTAAATATTGCTTTCAAAAACTGTGAAATAATGTCTCCTTTGATTGAATGACGTGTTGCTAGTGAATATGTCTTTTAATTTTCAAAACAATATTTTTTTCAAATTAAAAAAGGCTCTTACCAATTCCCGTTACTGTGAAACTTCAGCCCTCGTATGTTTGGTAACAAATATTATATACAGGTTTCAAATCTACATCAGGTTTATCTCATGCTGCAAAGAACATTTCATACTGTGCAGCATTTTGCATTCAGTCATATCCGAACAATTTCCATCTTGATAATGAATTTTTTTTTAAACAAATCTCAAAAACAAGGCCTGTTGACAACCTTCACCTTGGTCAGACCAGAGTCAGCCAGACCTGCAGTGAATTCCCACAGACCATGTCAAATATAGTCAATACCGGGGTCTGACTTTGACGGATGCCAAATCAGGAAGAAGTGTAATGTCTGGTCACAAGTTCCTTCCTCAAGCAGATCAATGATACATTGCCCTGTCAATCACCACACACACACACACACACACGTGTGCCTCACAGCATCGGAAGTCTGTATCGTCCTACAACCACTACAGGTTGGGATTATGTTGAAATCTCCTCAAATACTATTAATTTGTCAGAATTATTGCTTATCTTCGCTAGGAGTTATTGAGGACTTTTAGCATCAGATTTAATAATCCAATTTCATAAATCATCTTGGGTTTTACATGGCAGTGATCACCTAAGTCACAATAAACAAGGAAAATAATCTATAACACATTTTTCTCAAAACGTGATATAGGGAGGTGTAACATGTTTTCATTTTTTCTTGAAAACAAGTGATGAGGGAGGAAGACATGTTTTTTCTGCCCTACAAGAATACCAACAAACAGCTTGCCACCCACTCAACTCAGCTCTTCAATACAATGCCAGTTGTCAGGCGATGCACCGATGCAGTGTTGGAAATAAGAACCTGCCCGTAGGCCAGTGACAGGTAGATCTTGTGTCGGGCCCATGGTGGAGGGTTCCGATGGCAGTCTGGTAATTTGTGTTATTTCAAACACTGCATCACTGATGCCCAAGGAACGTGTGCTTTCCTTCAGCCAAACTTGTCCACCAAAAATTACACAAATGATTTCAGCAATGTTCAAAATAGGGGAGAATTTGGGGGAAATCTATTTGGCAACTACAATTTAAAAAAATAAGTTTGCTTGTGTGGTTTCAAGTTTTAAAAAAAATGACAAAGGGCAAAGGTTTCAAAACTGAATTGAGAACATCAAAGCTACAATGGTTGTTGTTGGCCATGGTGATGCTAGGTGTGTTCGGGTGGATTGTTTTGCTCAGAAGCTGGAAACCTTTGTTTAGGCACGTTTCCGCTCACGAATGAGAAATGCATAGTATAAGATTGGATAAGTTTCAAAATTAAAAAGCTACAAAAAAAAAAGGGTACTTTGATAGAAAATCTTGTCATGACGATTTATGTTTGAGTCTTTGGTCAAAGGAAACCACCTCAAACACGAAGGTTGAGTTTCACTTTATTATTCTGATTCGGCATGTTTGGTGGAGTGTTGTAAAGTATTGGCGGCAATGTCCAATATGTACATGATCGCAAGCAGTGACACAACCACCAACTGCTGGGAACATTTAAGGGTGTGGTTTAATGTTCATTTTATCAAGTAACAGAATACACAAGGAAAGTTCTGTTGTCATTAAACACCATGAGACAAATATAACCTTTTAAATGCAGTTTCACCAGGTTTGAAAGGTCAAAAGTGTTTGAAAACATTTTGAACCAAAATGACGATGGACCACCTCAACGAATTCGCTAAATACAAAACAATACAGAACAAAAAAAATCATCAGTTTTGAAAAGTCATTAAGGACAGAAAAACTTAATTTCCCCTTCACTTGAGATGAGAACAAGATTGTACTGTAATGAGATATTTCATTGTTGAAGGTTCCGTGAACCATGATACACGAAAATACAAAGCATCAACGCAAGAGAATACTCAGTCTCGATTATCTGCCAAAACAGATTCCATTTGGGCAAAATAGTGGTGACAATGATATCAATAGATCGTTCATAATCAGTCACGGCACCAGGTGTTCAGCAAAAGGCCCTGTGTAACTCTGACTAAAAAAATACATTCTCAAAAGGTTTCTTAATCATGTTAATGGACATTTTTCAAATAACTGAGATCTCTTCTAACACTTGAACTGTCCAGATTGTGCTGGAGGTCCAATCTTCAATGCTTTTCCAATGTCAAAAGTATTGGCGGCAATACAACATACCAATGCTTACAGAAATGTTTTTTTTGACACAGAAAACACATGTTTTACAGAAACCCATACTGAAACTTAATGTTTTTAAATCACAAAATACATACAAGATTTTACCTGTTTGACAAGGGACATATATTGAAATATTTCTAAAATTTTATTTCCCAATCTGAAAGAAAAAAGAATTCTTATTCCTATCCTTATTCCTACAATTATCATGTTTATGGGCAATGAAATGCTCAATTTGTATTGAGAGAATAAGGTTTTATGCACCTTTTCGCACCCAGGATTCGGGATTCGAACCCAGGCCTTCGGCAGGACAAGCGGACACTGTAACCGCTCGGCCACCCCACCACCCAGTTCAACTTGTATCATTTTTCTCTTCAGAACATGGAACACTTTCTTCCTCAAAGACTTTCCCAATCGAACAATTTGAATTAGTTCCACGGTATGAAAACCAAACATTGCTTGAGGTACAATCTGTCACAACAACTCAATCATTTCACAGTGAAGCCACAACCCAGCAAACTGGACACAGAAGATGTTTCCTGGACAGCGGTCAGCAATGGTCATTGAAAGGACGAAGTATCTCATTATCTGTGGTCAGCTGATCAATAGTCCTTTAATCATAGCAACTGACCAGTCGAAGTATGATTGAAGTGTCCCGTACGACCCCATCACCGCCCCATCAAGCAAACTAATATAGCGGAATAGACGAGTATGACTGCAATCAACGTCTTTGTCTTAATCAATACAATCAATAACAACTGATACCAACATGGAAGGCACTTCTTTCATGTGCTCACATTTGCAGATAAGGACAAGATTTATTCCTGAATACTGTCTTGATTAAGAGATATGTTCCTAGTCAACTTGGGGAAATTGCAGGTTTATTCTCAATAAGAAACAGGGGGGATGATAAAATTGACAATAAACATGGAATGTAGCAATGAAGAAACTAATCAAGAATGTTCTACAACTTACTTTTTGAAACATTTTCAGATAATGAAATATCGACAGATCATCATACCATTAACATGGTTTTTTTCAAACTTAACATTTCCAAAATTACAGCAAAAATTTAATGAAGACCAACATTGAAGGAACTTGAAAACAACTGAAAAAAAGATGTTTTCTCAAATATGTCATGTATACATAAATTGCAAAAAACAATATGTATACATGCTGATAATGGAAAATATAGTTTATGTTATTTCCGTATGGCTACTATAAGATTGTAGGGGGGCATGAGTCACATCCCACACATAATTCTGGCCAACCCTGGATCTTTATAAAAACAGGTTTCTACTTTCTGGACATGCTGGAGGATGCAGCAGCAGACATGTTGAACACACCCCAGGTTTGATTATCACCAAAACAAAAAATGTTTTTCAAACATTGCTATCAATTGAGATGTAAACATTTATTTTGACATGAAACTTACCATTGCTTACTGTGACTTTTCTAGACACAAATGCCCTTTGGACAATTTTTATGATTTTAGCATTACACATGTTATATGCCATCACCAAAATAGAAAAATATCAGGATATTTTAGATAACTATCAGTCGACGTTCTAAAACATGAACTGATCTGAAACCCCGACAACACAAAACAAGCTAAAGTCACTAAATTATTAACTATTGTATCCTATTTAGTTGCTCAAAAGACTATATACATCTATTCACAAGGACAATGATTCACTATCAGATGAAGTTTAAATGGAGGCATAAACATAACATGTCAACACCAGAGAATAATCAGTCTCGATTATCTGTCGAAACCGATTCCACCTTGTGCAAAAGTCAAAACGGTGGTGAAACTAATATGACTGGATCGCTGAAAATCATCTTTTAAAATTTGTAGAAGATTCAGAATCACCAGGTGTTTTAGGAATTACATTTTCCTTGTTAAGATTTATCATTCATCTTAAACTGATATGATCAGGTGAACTATCCCTGAAGGAATTTTGTCTATACTCAATATACTAACTTTGTCTCACATATTTGAAGACAATCATTAGTAACAATGATATACTTAGCATTATGTTTTGGAAGCAATTGTCCCAGAAATGGGTTAATCACTACATATGCCAGAATCATGAATATCTTCACCACACGAACCTGAATATGCAGAATTTTCTCTCAACAATCGGATCTCTACCTGGATATAGCCACCACTATCAAAGTATCCAGTGATTAGCCCTGAAATAGCCGCTGTCCTGTGTTGGCCTGGGGGGAATACAGATCTATGCGTAGCCTCTCTCTTCAGGGATCTGCCTTGATTACCAGTCCCACTATGTAAACAGGAGCGGAATCCTATAAAGCTGATAAATTAGCAGTGTAAGTGATTGGTCTTGACAAGTACATGATAACTAGCCATACAGCACTGACATGTCTGTTGACAGGTGCTTGTCAATTTCACCACCACTGAAAGTAACGAAGGTTATTATGAAATTGACAAGATTTAAAACAAACATGGAAGAACTAAACCTCAGCATGATACTCAAACTCTCATACATCTCAAATCGGCTTCATGTCAATATGGAAAAAGAAAAAGTCTAATATATATAGACAGACACAGTACAAAAAGAGGTTAAATAACACCCAATTCTTTCATATTTCTATAGTTAATCTGCCCCAACATTACTATAATTAATCTGTCAAGGCAATTTTAAATAATCTGGGGTTCTTTAACTTCTTTTGAGTAGTATATATTAACGCTAATTTCAAAAGACAAAACAAGAGGTATCAACGGATGTAAACAATACATTCCCCTCATTAAGCCCATCCCATCACGTGATTAAGGCAAGGGCGTGCCTGATGGCGGTCAAGCTCAAGTAGATGTAGAATGGCAAATGAGTCACAAAAAACAAACATGCCCCACCAGCCGCATCACAGATATCCGTTACCATGGTTACTTAGATTTGGTCAGTTACAACTTCAGCATTTCGGTTGTTTTAATGAAGGTATAGCTGACTGTCTATTCTCTAGTTCTCCATTCACATAATTTATAAAGATATGTGAACAAGGATTTGTGAATAAATCACAGACATGGTATCTACCGTATTCATTGCAATAAGCACAGTGGGCACTTGGGAAACAAACATTCCAAAGAAGGACACTTATTAAAACTAGCGTTTTAATGAAACTAAAACATTTTTATAAAAGTCACAATGCAATAAGTACACCCCTTCTACACTGATATGTCACTTTGTTGAAAAAAATAAGTAATTTTTATAAGAAAACAGAGCTGTCGTGTCAGTTTCGGGAGCTTTTTGGAGCAGGACGCTTAACTCAGCAAATACCATGAGCTGCAGATAAATACAGTATTTGCATAAAATGCACGAACTAATCCCCATAACCAAATCAATTTTGAGTTGCTTGCATACAAATATGCATGAAGAAATTTGACAACCCAACAATAACACTCTGTTTTTTTCAGCTTGCATACGAATGTGTTGACAGATCTTTTCTTACTGACTGAATGCAGCATCAATGTATAGACATGACCTCCGCTGCAGTGAATGTAGGCATCAATGTATAGACATGACCTCCACTGCAGTGAATGCAGCATCAATGTATAGACATGACCTCCGCTGCAGTGAATGTAGGCATCAATGTATAGACATGACCTCCACTGCAGTGAATGCAGCATCAATGTATAGACATGACCTCCACTGCAGTGAATGCAGGCATCGATGTATAGACATGACTTCCGCTGCAGTGAATGCAGGCATCGATGTATAGACATGACCTCCGCTGCAGTGAATGTAGGCATCAATGTATAGACATGACCTCCGCTGCAGTGAATGTAGGCATCAATGTATAGACATGACCTCCGCTGCAGTGAATGTAGGCATCAATGTATAGACATGACCTCCACTGCAGTGAATGCAGCATCAATGTACAGACATGACCTCCGCTGCAGTGAATGTAGGCATCAATGTATAGACATGACCTCCACTGCAGTGAATGCAGCATCAATGTATAGACATGACCTCCGCTGCAGTGAATGTAGGCATCAATGTATAGACATGACCTCCGCTGCAGTGAATGTAGGCATCAATGTATAGACATGACCTCCACTGCAGTGAATGTAGGCATCAATGTACAGACATGACCTCCACTGCAGTGAATGTAGGCATCAATGTATAGACATGACCTCCGCTGCAGTGAATGTAGGCATCAATGTATAGACATGACCTCCGCTGCAGTGAATGTAGGCATCAATGTATAGACATGACCTCCACTGCAGTGAATGTAGGCATCAATGTACAGACATGACCTCCACTGCAGTGAATGTAGGCATCAATGTACAGACATGACCTCCACTGCAGTGAATGTAGGCATCAATGTATAGACATGACCTCCACTGCAGTGAATGATACACTAATGTGCAGCATCTTGTAACCTAGACATTACAACACTCGTCCCCATCAGAAACCACAGTGTTTCAACTTGTGTATTTCAAAATGTATATATATATACAGCTGAACCTAATGTCGACTCAAAGGTTCAACTGTCACTCCCTTTCACTCATTATATACACTAAGGAATACAGTAGGAATGTGTAGCAGGGCATGTGTCCATCTTGAGATCTGTTTAATGACAAGTCATCCAATATCAGATCATAGGGTGCTGTTTGAATCCCTGCATAGGAGGGTATTTTGTAGTCTGTCTCTCAGTCACTGAACCATGTTATTTTCACTTTCGCCCACCCCTAACTGGTAATGCTATAGCCCTAAATGAAGCAAGTCTAGATTTGCCAGAAGTTCACACCATCTCACCGGGGCTCCTTTTCAGTTTAAATGTTGTTTGTTTCTAGCAAAATCATATATTTTCAGAGACTAAGCATAAGTCGAGGTATATCGCTTATATAAAAAAATAAAGTTGGATCATCATGTGACTGCAAAACAAAGCCACAAAAACACACTCAAATAAAAGAACAGTTCAGCAAAAGAAATATTACTGGTCGATCTACCAAAGATGAGGTACTTAGATACTCAAAGGGATGTTTTTCACTTTATCTTGGCATGTGGAAAAGATTGATTTCTTCGTTATAAGGTAATAAGATGGTATCATCGTGTGATTCATTACCGTTGTCAATTTCTATCTCCATACTGATGTAGTACTTATCACTGCTTTTTCAGATGATGCAGTCCTGGTAGAGTTGTCTCCCTTATCCTTCTCCATCCCAGAGGTTTTATTGGAATCAGTTGAGGAAAAGCCATAATCAATATTGCCTTAAAATGTGGAACATTTGTGTATGTTGATCTGTTCAGTTACTACCGGGTACATGAAGATAAGGAATGCAACTTCATTAGCTACAACATCATCCTGAACCATTCGTATTTTAATGTTGGAGCTCTGCAACACCTGATGAATTCATAAGCAGGATTGTACGCGAAGCAGAAACGTCCAGTATGTACAAATGTATGGAATGGACGCAAAAAAATATATATTGCATCTCGAAAGATGCACAAGAATATGTATTGTAACAAATTCTTGACAAGAATTACAATGGTGATTAAAGAAAACACTAAATCTTACAGTACATGCAGTACACTACACCATTTCATTACTTTACAGTGCCCTCATATTTCCTGTAAAACCCCTTGGAATTAGTAAATGGGGGTCCTCTTGACCCTTAGTTTTTAAGGTCAAAGCAAACCCTGCATAAGTTTACCGAACTGAACAAATGAATACCATATTCGACGTAATAAGCGCCCCGCTCTAATAAGCGCCCACGGGAATATTTGCTAATATATTGGCTAGTGAACATCCCAATTAGCACCCTTTCCAATTGATCAATGTATACAAGACTTATTTATTCGCGTATAATACACACTCGTGTGTGATATGCACCCTCAATTATGGGGAATTTAATTCTGGAAAAATAGATTTGTCGTACATAAACATTTCAGGCTGTCAGCATAAACCACGAAATTTTGAGAGCGCCCTGGGCGCTTATTATGTCAAATACGGTAATCAGTATTTCATCCAGTTTCACTACAGCATCCCCTGAACATGCAGTGCTCAAAAATGAAAGTCAAGGGGCCCTTCCCCCCACTCAACGGCTTGAATTAAAAGCTTTCGTAAGTGAAGCCTATTTTACAAATAGTGATACTGTCGCGTGCTGCTTTATCAGTAGCGTCAAACAAACATAGCGGATAGGTATCCAGTATAATGCATGTGTACCAAAGATAAAAATAAAAAATAGTCCATCAAGTGAAAGGCTCAATTTAAGCCAAAATGGATATCCAGTAGTAGCCAATGTAGACAACATGGTGGAGCTGTTCAGGTGACATAAAACTGTGCATGGATTTATTTATGTCTCGCTACTGGCAACAGTATTTAGCTACAGTATAAAATCCCAAAAAGAACATGTTTACAAAGTCTTGCATTAATCCATTCAATAAGGCCTATCTAACATTTCTCAAACATGAGCTGTGTCATGTGTCTTATAATGATCATAAAATTCTCTCAACGAAGAAATGACAGTACAATTATCATAAATTTGAATGTTTTTTAATAATCTGTGTATATTTGGGGATGGGGATGTGAAAAATGTGTTACTTTGTGTGTGTATTTGTGTGAAAACTGTAACATACATAGCGTCTGTGTGTGTGTGTGTTTGGGGGGGGGGGGGGACATGACAGCCAAGGCTTATGGTATCATGTATCTTCTTATACCGTCATTAATTGATACATTCAGCAACTACAACTGTTGGCTGAAATATCATCAGAAAGATTTCCGTCCCTAACGCATACTTCAAATTTTAACAATAATCAATAATTTAGTTAAATATGTCCAGAGCCTGTTCAACAGCGTATTTAATACTCCTAGCCAGGAGTTGTGGTGAATAACAATTCGAGGTTTACGGGCGAAAGTTTTACCATCATCTGCGCGCGTAAATTCGAAGGCATCGTAAAAAATATAGGCCTAAAGCAAAATCGATAAGACGCATAGTCCTACCTGTCTGTGTATCTGCACGTTACAAAGTGGTCTTTACTGACACCAATCTTGAAAGACGCAGTGTGAATGAATTAAAAATATCGACTCACCTGAAAAGACGTATTGAATGTCGTCACTGTCAACGTGGCATCAGCAGATAATCGATTAATGAGTCATAATCAATCTCGTAATGTCAAATGCAAACATTTCCTCGCGTGCGTATGTGATGGAAACAAATGCCATTCCAGCGGCGGAAACAAGTGTGGTGTAAGGGAGGCAACTCTAATTACCATGTGAACAATGTGTTTGTATATCGGTAAAGCACACGACCACCATTCATTTAAGAATTATATCGATATGCTGTCAGGCAACAACGAAATTGTCATTGTACAAGTTGGCATCAACTTAATAAGTCGCGCATTAGTTAGTATACCAGCAAATTGATTTAAATTCGTCAATACATGTTTGTCTTTTAAGAGTCAGGGTTCTCTGTAGAATCCCCCACACATATCTCCAATTTAATGTTGCAGTTACGTGCATTGTGTGGAATTGAAAGTGTCACTCTGTACTAGGGTTAAACATCTATTGCCGGACCATCTCGATCATAAAACTTTATAATTATAGTAGTTCAACTCATTTTACTACACATGATTGCAGAAGAGTTGGCGCCATATGTTTGTAATATGTACACGTGGAAGAAATATGTAAACAACTATTTACTGACAACTGTTATAGGAACTATTCCTGCACCATGACTGTGGAATATATTTATTTTGTAAAAAAAATAATTCTAGAAACGCTTACAAAATCAAGCCTAGCCAGCTCTTGTTAGCTCTATTCGAGTCGAGAAGGGTATTGTGTAATATAAGATTTCATAGACTAAATGTTAGTCTGGTCAGGAACATGCAGGCAAAATACACAAGCAGTTCTAGGTATTTTCAACTGTTATCCAGATTGACATGATCGTAGTAATTAATATACAGTCAAGTCTCGTTAATCCGGCATCGTTGGTTGCACATGATTGTGTCGGATTAACGAGTATGTCGGATAAACGAAATTAAGTGATCTGTGATCGAAAATGGGACGTCTTCACGATAGATAATAACCGTGTGGGTCTGCCTGTGAATTGTGGCCAACGCTGTGAAATGTGAAACAATGAAATGTGGGTCTGCCTGTGAATTGTGGGTAACGCTGTGAAATGTGAAACAATGAAATGTGGGTCTGCCTGTGAATTGTGGCCAACGCTGTGAAATGTGAAACAATGAAATGTGGGTCTGCCTGTGAATTGTGGGTAACGCTGTGAAATGTGAAACAATGAAATGTGGGTCTGCCTGTGAATTGTGGCCAACGCTGTGAAATGTGAAACAATGAAATGTGGGTCTGCCTGTGAATAGTGGCCAACGCTGTGAAATGTGAAACAATGAAATGTGGGTCTGCCTGTGAATTGTGGCCAACGCTGTGAAATGTGAAACAATGAAATGTGGGTCTGCCTGTGAATTGTGGCCAACGCTGTGAAATGTGAAACAATGAAATGTGGGTCTGCCTGTGAATTGTGGCCAACGCTGTGAAATGTGAAACAATGAAATGTGGGTCTGCCTGTGAATTGTGGCCAACGCTGTGAAATGTGAAACAATGAAATGTGGGTCTGCCTGTGAATTGTGGCCAACGCTGTGAAATGTGAAACAATGAAATGTGGGTCTGCCTGTGAATTGTGGCCAACGCTGTGAAATGTGAAACAATGAAATGTGGGTCTGCCTGTGAATTGTGGCCAACGCTGTGAAATGTGAAACAATGAAATGTGGGTCTGCCTGTGAATTGTGGGTAACGCTGTGAAATGTGAAACAATGAAATGTGGGTCTGCCTGTGAATTGTGGCCAACGCTGTGAAATGTGAAACAATGAAATGTGGGTCTGCCTGTGAATTGTGGGTAACGCTGTGAAATGTGAAACAATGAAATGTGGGTCTGCCTGTGAATAGTGGCCAACGCTGTGAAATGTGAAACAATGAAATGTGGGTCTGCCTGTGAATTGTGGCCAACGCTGTGAAATGTGAAACAATGAAATGTGGGTCTGCCTGTGAATTGTGGCCAACGCTGTGTAATGTGAAACAATGAAATGTGGGTCTGCCTGTGAATTGTGGGTAACGCTGTGAAATGTGAAACAATGAAATGTGGGTCTGCCTGTGAATTGTGGCCAACGCTGTGAAATGTGAAACAATGAAATGTGGGTCTGCCTGTGAATTGTGGGTAACGCTGTGAAATGTGAAACAATGAAATGTGGGTCTGCCTGTGAATTGTGGCCAACGCTGTGAAATGTGAAACAATGAAATGTGGGTCTGCCTGTGAATTGTGGGTAACGCTGTGAAATGTGAAACAATGAAATGTGGGTCTGCCTGTGAATTGTGGCCAACGCTGTGAAATGTGAAACAATGAAATGTGGGTCTGCCTGTGAATTGTGGGTAACGCTGTGAAATGTGAAACAATGAAATGTGGGTCTGCCTGTGAATTGTGGCCAACGCTGTGAAATGTGAAACAATGAAATGTGGGTCTGCCTGTGAATTGTGGGTAACGCTGTGAAATGTGAAACAATGAAATGTGGGTCTGCCTGTGAATAGTGGCCAACGCTGTGAAATGTGAAACAATGAAATGTGGGTCTGCCTGTGAATTGTGGGTAACGCTGTGAAATGTGAAACAATGAAATGTGGGTCTGCCTGTGAATTGTGGGTAACGCTGTGAAATGTGAAACAATGAAATGTGGGTCTGCCTGTGAATTGTGGCCAACGCTGTGAAATGTGAGACAATGAAATGTGGGTCTGCCTGTGAATTGTGGGTAACGCTGTGAAATGTGAAACAATGAAATGTGGGTCTGCCTGTGAATTGTGGGTAACGCTGTGAAATGTGAAACAATGAAATGTGGGTCTGCCTGTGAATTGTGGGTAACGCTGTGAAATGTGAAACAATGAAATGTGGATCTGCCTGTGAATTGTGGCCAACGCTGTGAAATGTGAAACAATGAAATGTGGGTCTGCCTGTGAATTGTGGCCAACGCTGTGAAATGTGAAACAATGAAATGTGGGTCTGCCTGTGAATTGTGGCCAACGCTGTGAAATGTGAAACAATGAAATGTGGGTCTGCCTGTGAATTGTGGGTAACGCTGTGAAATGTGAAACAATGAAATGTGGGTCTGCCTGTGAATTGTGGCCAACGCTGTGAAATGTGAAACAATGAAATGTGGGTCTGCCTGTGAATTGTGGGTAACGCTGTGAAATGTGAAACAATGAAATGTGGGTCTGCCTGTGAATTGTGGCCAACGCTGTGAAATGTGAAACAATGAAATGTGGGTCTGCCTGTGAATTGTGGGTAACGCTGTGAAATGTGAAACAATGAAATGTGGGTCTGCCTGTGAATTGTGGCCAACGCTGTGAAATGTGAAACAATGAAATGTGGGTCTGCCTGTGAATTGTGGGTAACGCTGTGAAATGTGAAACAATGAAATGTGGGTCTGCCTGTGAATTGTGGCCAACGCTGTGAAATGTGAAACAATGAAATGTGGGTCTGCCTGTGAATTGTGGCCAACGCTGTGAAATGTGAAACAATGAAATGTGGGTCTGCCTGTGAATTGTGGCCTACGCTGTGAAATGTGAAACAATGAAATGTGGGTCTGCCTGTGAATTGTGGCCAACGCTGTGAAATGTGAAACAATGAAATGTGGGTCTGCCTGTGAATTGTGGGTAACGCTGTGAAATGTGAAACAATGAAATGTGGGTCTGCCTGTGAATAGTGGCCAACGCTGTGAAATGTGAAACAATGAAATGTGGGTCTGCCTGTGAATTGTGGCCAACGCTGTGAAATGTGAAACAATGAAATGTGGGTCTGCCTGTGAATAGTGGCCAACGCTGTGAAATGTGAAACAATGAAATGTGGGTCTGCCTGTGAATTGTGGCCAACGCTGTGAAATGTGAAACAATGAAATGTGGGTCTGCCTGTGAATTGTGGCCAACGCTGTGAAATGTGAAACAATGAAATGTGGGTCTGCCTGTGAATTGTGGCCAACGCTGTGAAATGTGAAACAATGAAATGTGGGTCTGCCTGTGAATTGTGGCCAACGCTGTGAAATGTGAAACAATGAAATGTGGGTCTGCCTGTGAATTGTGGCCAACGCTGTGAAATGTGAAACAATGAAATGTGGGTCTGCCTGTGAATTGTGGCCAACGCTGTGAAATGTGAAACAATGAAATGTGGGTCTGCCTGTGAATTGTGGGTAACGCTGTGAAATGTGAAACAATGAAATGTGGGTCTGCCTGTGAATAGTGGCCAACGCTGTGAAATGTGAAACAATGAAATGTGGGTCTGCCTGTGAATTGTGGGTAACGCTGTGAAATGTGAAACAATGAAATGTGGGTCTGCCTGTGAATTGTGGCCAACGCTGTGAAATGTGAAACAATGAAATGTGGGTCTGCCTGTGAATTGTGGGTAACGCTGTGAAATGTGAAACAATGAAATGTGGGTCTGCCTGTGAATTGTGGGTAACGCTGTGAAATGTGAAACAATGAAATGTGGGTCTGCCTGTGAATTGTGGGTAACGCTGTGAAATGTGACACAATGAAATGTGGGTCTGCCTGTGAATTGTGGCCAACGCTGTGAAATGTGAAACAATGAAATGTGGGTCTGCCTGTGAATTGTGGCCAACGCTGTGAAATGTGAAACAATGAA
Organism: Haliotis cracherodii; assembly: GCF_022045235.1. Classification (NCBI taxonomy): domain Eukaryota; kingdom Metazoa; phylum Mollusca; class Gastropoda; order Lepetellida; family Haliotidae; genus Haliotis; species Haliotis cracherodii. The sequence goes on from NW_027266279.1 coordinate 1,137,403, forward strand.
ATGTGGGTCTGCCTGTGAATTGTGGGTAACGCTGTGAAATGTGAAACAATGAAATGTGGGTCTGCCTGTGAATTGTGGCCAACGCTGTGAAATGTGAAACAATGAAATGTGGGTCTGCCTGTGAATTGTGGCCAACGCTGTGAAATGTGAAACAATGAAATGTGGGTCTGCCTGTGAATTGTGGCCTACGCTGTGAAATGTGAAACAATGAAATGTGGGTCTGCCTGTGAATTGTGGCCAACGCTGTGAAATGTGAAACAATGAAATGTGGGTCTGCCTGTGAATTGTGGCCAACGCTGTGAAATGTGAAACAATGAAATGTGGGTCTGCCTGTGAATTGTGGCCAACGCTGTGAAATGTGAAACAATGAAATGTGGGTCTGCCTGTGAATTGTGGCCAACGCTGTGAAATGTGAAACAATGAAATGTGGGTCTGCCTGTGAATTGTGGCCAACGCTGTGAAATGTGAAACAATGAAATGTGGGTCTGCCTGTGAATTGTGGCCAACGCTGTGAAATGTGAAACAATGAAATGTGGGTCTGCCTGTGAATTGTGGCCAACGCTGTGAAATGTGAAACAATGAAATGTGGGTCTGCCTGTGAATTGTGGGTAACGCTGTGAAATGTGAAACAATGAAATGTGGGTCTGCCTGTGAATTGTGGCCAACGCTGTGAAATGTGAAACAATGAAATGTGGGTCTGCCTGTGAATTGTGGGTAACGCTGTGAAATGTGAAACAATGAAATGTGGGTCTGCCTGTGAATTGTGGCCAACGCTGTGAAATGTGAAACAATGAAATGTGGGTCTGCCTGTGAATTGTGGGTAACGCTGTGAAATGTGAAACAATGAAATGTGGGTCTGCCTGTGAATTGTGGGTAACGCTGTGAAATGTGAAACAATGAAATGTGGGTCTGCCTGTGAATTGTGGGTAACGCTGTGAAATGTGACACAATGAAATGTGGGTCTGCCTGTGAATTGTGGCCAACGCTGTGAAATGTGAAACAATGAAATGTGGGTCTGCCTGTGAATTGTGGCCAACGCTGTGAAATGTGAAACAATGAAATGTGGGTCTGCCTGTGAATTGTGGGTAACGCTGTGAAATGTGAAACAATGAAATGTGGGTCTGCCTGTGAATTGTGGCCAACGCTGTGAAATGTGAAACAATGAAATGTGGGTCTGCCTGTGAATTGTGGCCAACGCTGTGAAATGTGAAACAATGAAATGTGGGTCTGCCTGTGAATTGTGGCCAACGCTGTGAAATGTGAAACAATGAAATGTGGGTCTGCCTGTGAATTGTGGCCAACGCTGTGAAATGTGAAACAATGAAATGTGGGTCTGCCTGTGAATTGTGGCCAACGCTGTGAAACGTGAAACAATGAAATGTCTCTTTGTGAAATGTGGTGGCACGTGGTCCTGTCACTTGGTGGATAGGTGACCGCATTCGGTAGCTTCAGAGTTTCTAGTGATTCGGTTCTGTCCAACACTGTAGCACATGTAGTGTCTCCGTTGGCTAGTGACCTCGTTTAAAATGTGTTTCTGTTCACCCAGCAGTGAAGTGGTACCCGGTAGGATGAGATAGTAGTGTGAATACTATACGTCTAGCGCCTCAAGGGCAGCTTGAGTTGTATACTCTCCAGGGAGCTGAGAATGAAATCGAGTGCAAACTGAGCTAGTTGCCCGGGTAATAGTGTAGAGTGTTGAGCATGCTTTTGGGTGTGGATTTGGCGCATAATAAATATGCACATTAAATGTGGATCTCCTTGTGAAATGTTGATCTCCAATGAAATAAGGGTCTCTTTGCTAAATGTGGAAGTGCTTGCGGAATGTGGATCTCCAATGAAATAAGGGTCTCTTTGCTAAATGTGGAACTGCTTGCGGAATGTGGATCTCCAATGAAATAAGGGTCTTTTTGCTAAATGTGGGACTGCTTGCGGAATGTGGATCTCCAATGAAATAAGGGTCTCTTTGCTAAATGTGGAACTGCTTGCGGAATGTGGATCTCCAATGAAATAAGGGTCTTTTTGCTAATTGTGGGACTGCTTACGGAATGTGGAATCCTTGTGCTGTGTAACACATGTTCAGAGACGTTTGCCAAGGATCAGTGGAATGTGCCGTTCTGCATAGATAGATAAAACTCATTTCACACGACAATACCATGGACGTTTTTCACAGCATTAATATTTCTGTCACTAAATAAATATACTTCGTATATGAAATTCCAGAGCAATATACACAAACTTTATCTCCCGACGACTTTTAAACTGTCATTATGTTGTTTTAGCTTTAACGCCGCGGGAGAAAACCAACAGAATTGTGGTGTGTGTGGCAGGTTCTTACAAGCTAAGTCCTTTACTCATATCCCGTGTATCTATCAAGACGCAATATTAACAAATATTAACATAAGCAGAGAAATAACATCTTGGCAGGGCGACATGGATGTGGCGGTCGAGCGATTAAACATATCTTTATTACAGTTTATCGAGATTGGCCAAATCTCAACTGTCGTGGTTTACAGCTGAAGTCGTACTTCATGAAAACACTGAGGACACTTTATCAGTAAGGGGCACATGGTTCGTGTATGACGGAAAACTTTTGAAGATAAGACGCACTCTTTGCTGGTAGTCAGAATTTACGCTGATCGAGATGTTTGACAGAGAGCTGCAGATGTTCACGTAACTGAACCTTCGTTACCAATCGTTTTTCTCCGTAAACCCCGAGACGGCATTCGGTTTGTTCCGGAATGACCCAAGTGGTCACGAATGCTGAGGGCTGTGACATGATTCAGTTCAAAGTGTAGAACCGACCGAAAGTTCGGGAAATGTGCCTGGTTAATCCAGTATTTTAATTTGATAATGATGACGTGGTTATTGATGCATTCTTGGCATCTTGGTTGTGCTTTCTACAGAAAGATCACTCCATCGAACATAGAGATATACTTTGTCCTGATGTCAGCACTAATCACCAACAAGTAATAAAATCATGCATTTCATTTTCAACACAGTATAGTCTTTTAATTCACAACGTATACACAGGCGATGGTTATACTCCACCTTGCCAAACCTGCCGTTTTCAACTATTTTAAAATTACTAATCTAAATCGAGAGAGAACAGCTTTCAAATGCCCAGGGAGGTCAAACGAAGGCCCCGTAGTCTGGAGGGCAGAGCGTCTGCCCAGAGAGAACGATAGGTCAGCTTTTTCGCGTCATATCAAAATGCGTTGAAAAGATGGTACTTGTTGTTACCCTCTTTGCCGCTCAGCATTAGGGGGATAAAAGAAGAAAGTTCAGATTCAATAAATTTCTTATGGGAGGTTCACATGATTTATTAAACAGAGCGTATAGTTTGGTGTTATAACTGAATCATGTATCTTAAACAAGTCTCAATAACTGATGTAACCAAATCTCCGTTGAAAACGGTTAACATACAAAACTGCCTTTCTGGCGTGTGAAGTTAAACAAGTTTGATCTCTAGTCCCTATATTTTTGGTTGCAAACAATAATCGCCTCGTTAGGGAGAGATTATTGCTTAACGCAGCACCAGCAATTTCTGGGCTATAATCACTCCGCTTATCGTGATACGTTATACACCTCATGTCAAAACCACCAGTATATCTTTACAGATACGTTCGCCATGCAATTTTGTTATTCCAAAATGGCATAACAATAGGAGAAAATACTTCTATTTGAAAATAACGTGTTCCAGAATATAATGTATACGATTAAATTGGCCTTCGGTTTTACAAAACAACATTCTTCTTTGATCATGCTAGGTGTCCTGAATAACGCGTGTGGTTAAAAAAGTAAATGTTACATGAGACATGGGACCGCCTCCGTGGTCTAGTGGTAGAGCGTCCGCCTGGAGACCGTAAGGTCCGGGTTCCGATCCCCGGCTGCGTCATATTAAAAGATGGTAATTGTTGTTACCCTGTCTGGTGCTCGGCATTAAGGGGCTAAAATAAGGACTGGTCGGCTCAGTCAGTATACTGTGTATGAGTGGGGTATTCATGTTAAACTGTGGCATGGTATCTCAGTGGGATAGCACTATAAAACTGGCATTTGCCCGGACTAGGACAAGTAGACAAAAACACATACACATATACGTGCATGCACGTCGCTTTATAGGTGCAATAATCTTGGACGCGACGTAAATCCAATTTCACCTCAACTCACCATAAGAAAGGGAATTGTCCCATAAGAAATGTAACCGAAGGGAGCGCTGGATGGGTTTCAGAATAGCCCAAAGCTGTTTCCTCCTGTGTTTTTGTTAAGGTTGTGAGATCAAAGTGACCACACACTGAAGTCAACTCACTGGACAACTGACCGATCAGCTGTCTGTGGCTGTGGATCATCTGTTTGGTCGGTGTAAACGTTCAACGACAGAAGTGTTTACAAAGCGAGCACACGTGGAGCAGCCCCGAAAGGATTTAGTCGGGGGACAAGGATGTATACCGAGGATGGACACGTAGGTCCCTAACTTCGCGGTATTTGGCCAGGGACGAGTGTTTATTTGACGAGTGCATGGATGGGGGATTCGGCCGTTGTCGGTGGCCCCAGTAGCCACAACATGGGACGGAGGTGGGTTGGTTGACTGTCATTTAGTTTCGGAAATGAAAATATTTTTTATGTTTATTTTGTCTGTTAATATATAATAGAAAGGAGCCCACAATATATCTTTATACAAAGTGAAGACATTTAGACTTGCCAAACTGCATTGTATTCTAGAATTATCTGTGTCGGTATGAGAGACTGACGGGTTGTATTATTTTGAGACTGACGTTGTGTTTCTGTTAAATGCTCTTCCTTTATTAGGCTTAGCTTGTCGTAAGCGGCGACTGACGGGATCGGGTAGTCAGGCTCACTGTCTTGGTTGATGCATGTCATCGTATCCCAAATGCAATGATCGATGCTCATGATGTCAATCACCGGATTGTCTGGTCCAGACTCGATTATTTACAGATTATTTCATATAGCTGGAATATTGCTGATTGCGGCGTTAAACAACAAACAAACACACAAATATAAGGCTCAGAAGACCCGATATTAACATTTCCCTCACTCATTCATTTAAAGGTACACGATATCAATCATATCTTCATCAATCCTCATCCTCATCATCAATCATCAATATCGTCGTCTTCATCGTCATTCTCATCATCATCATCATCATCGTCGTCGTCGTCGTCGTCGTCATCATCATCATCATATAGTATTGATGTGTATTTCGGCGTGCTAAAGATCACTAATACAAAAAACAACATGTCCATGGCTAGGGGAGCCTTCATCGATTAAATTTGATCCTACAAACATGAAACACAATTTTATCTTAACTAATTGTAGGATGCCAAAAAGCCAAACAATATGACATGCTATCGGCGGTCACTGTCACGCCTTCACTGTACAGTGTACACGTGTTTAGGTTCGGTTCCATGCTGACTGTCGGCCTGTAGTCAGGGTCATCTAGCAGCGATGAAGGAAATCCGCCGACACACTTTACCAGGATACAACTAGCGCTAAACATAGAGTCAGCCAGAGCGACTTCTGACACTCAAGTGGCGATGGATAACGCGCACTGTTATACTGATGCAAACAATGCTGTGATCCTACAAATTATATTTTGGAAATATAAGATATTTCTGGCGTATTTGTTTAAAATGGTAAATTAATGATGTTATGCATTTGTGAATGAATTCACATAATTTCTATTTATTATTATTATTATTATTATTATTATTATTATGATGATGATGATGATGATGATGATGATGATGATGATGATGATGAATATCAAGAAGCAGTAGTACATGTATCAGTGGTTGTAGTAGACATGGAAAACAAATAGTAGAAGTAGTAGACGCAGCAGGTGTATCAGCGTCCGGCATGTTAACAACATCAAACCGCCGCGACTGATTTAACTTATGCATCCCCTCTCCGGTGGTCGCGATCGTGCCTGCAGTTAATTGATTTCCTTTCTAAGTCGACAACGCCCACCAGTGAACCTTTCATACCATACAAAATATAATTAAAGTCAGACATCCCGTCCTTGATGTATTGTTGTGTCAGTCTTGTCGAGTTAGCATTGTATACACTGGAACCGCCCTGGCCTTACAACGCCGAGCACTTCAGTCACCATCTTAATCTTCATCATCATCAACATCCACATTAATTGTCATCACCATCACTCCATGTACATCATCATCCCCACCATCATTTCCATGATCATCGTCCAATGACATCATCATAATACATCATCATCAGCAGTAGCAGCATCGTTATAATCGTTGTCATCGTCATCACTCCCTTCACCTCTACATCATCGTCGTCAAATGCGTCAGCTTAACAGAATCATCATAATCCCCTCCATCCTCATCACCTTCAACACCATCATCACGTAGCCACCTTCATCACGCCATTACCCTCACGACGTCACCACCGCCTTCCCTTCATCACCATCATTACGTCATCACCTTCTTTACGTGAAAACATTACGTCAGCACCATCATAACCTTCTTCACGTCATCACCACCTATACGTCATCACCGCCTTCACGTCATCACCACCTTCACGTCATCACCTTTTTAACGTCATCACCTTTACGTCAGTACGACCTTCCCGTCATCAGCTTCTTTACGTGATCACATGACCCGTGAAGATCCGGGGTAGAATAGGTTTTCAGCAACTCATGCTTGCCGTAAAAGGCGACTATGCTTGTCGTAAGAGGCGACTAACGGGATCGGGTGGTCAGACTCGCTGACTAGGTTGATGCATGTCATCGATCCCAATTGCGTGGATCGATGTTCATGATATTTATCACTGGATTGTCTGGTCCAGACCCGATTATTTACAGACCGCCGTCATATAGCTGGAATATTGCTGATTGCGGCGTTAAACAACAAACCATAAAAACCAAACCGTGATCACATTACGTCAGCACCATCATAACGTAATCACCTTTACGTCATCAGCACCATCATAACGTCACCACCTTTACGTCATCACCACCTTCACGTCAACACCATCATAACATCATCAACGTCTTTACGTCATCACTGTCATTTCGTCATTACCTTCTTCATGTCATCACCATCTTCTCGTCTTCAAACTCATCACATAGCATAACTTCCTCATCATGATAACGCCGCGATATAAATGGAATACTGTAAAAAGCGGCGTTAAACCCAACTCACTCACTCACTCACCATGATTACTTGAGGATCATCACCGGGTCATCATCATTGTATTAATCATGATCACAAGCATAATCATGTCAGAACTCCTTATATTTACCTGTCATCACAAATACCTTTCATCATCACTAGACCTTGGATTACATCATTAGTGCTTTCCTCACAAATGCTGTCAACCTTGTTGATATCACAACACTCAAACCAGATTACACCTTCATGATTTCCTTGTCAAAACTGATATAAATTCGTGTTTAAAAAATTCAACCAGATCGTTTCGACATTTAAATTCAATACCCATTGTGTCGTCTTGAATCCAACAGCTGTCCCGCCACCCACGTGGTGTGTGTTCAGTTACCATGTCTATTGCTCATTATTGACGTATCTCACTTACACATGACTAATATCGACAAGCCATTATAACGAGCGTGAATTTAGCGATGTCAAGTACATTTGATATCCTACCATTATACCACTCCCATGCCTTAAGCTGGTGTGAAATTAAATCAAATAGGTGATGCGTAACTGTCTCAAATTTAAGTGGCGCATTTTTAAATTTGACAGTTTCATTTAGTGCAAGGGTACGATGACAAAAACAAATTTCCTAACTGTGGTGTACATTTTGCACTAAAATACACAGCTAAATAGGATATTATTTAAAAAAAAATGTTTTTCACATAATATATGTATTGGGTAAGGCGGATTGGAAGTTTTAGTGGTATCGATGAGCAGAAATCACCTTTAAATCCGATGTAATAACACGTATTCCTGTGACGTGAACGTGGCACAGTTAGCGAATGTACATGTATGCAATCGACAAGTTGTTGATTTCATGACTCTCCATCAATATGACAAATCAGCTGCTAGGCATAACAACTGACCCACAGTAGTCGCTCAGTGCACTGATAAAATAGCATGCTGGTCTGAATGGCAAGTCGCAACAGCAAATCGACTGACGTGAACCTTTATCTCAATTATAACACTTGGTAATCACTCACTGTTTTTCTTTCTGAATGACAGACGGAAGGACGAAGACCTTCTTCTCCTTACTTCTCTTCTATCCAGCGACATCGTTGTTGATTGAGTATTTAGTCCGATATTGACTTGACTAACTTTTTCACAACAACCCACCAACTTCCATTCCTCCCACAATCAACCAGGCGACATGTACTTCGCTTTAACGCGCATAGTCGTATACGACAAACTCCCCCGACATAACACACTTCTCAACACACTGCTAATTTTCTTGATAGTTATCGCTAATTTTAACGCCGCCGTGTTATACCAACAGTGGAATAGTATTTGCTTACATGGCTGTGTTATAACAAGAATGGTGCATTCTGGTAATCGGGTCGCGAATCCGTTATATTTACACTAAAGATAAGTAGATCGAGTTGATCAAGCCGTCGATTGGTGGAGCTTTCTTGTGCATGATAAATTTTAAAGGGCTAACGTTTTATTTTGGTGTGACGTGAATGGTGGGTATAAAGTTATATTTGGAGATAGATACCAGATTGTTTTTGGGGGGACGGTAGTTGGGGGGCAACCATGGAGCCTCTTGTAGAACAAGATTAGGACGTGAGAGGAAATATAGACCTCTTAAAACACCCGCACAGCTAGAGTTAATGAACAGTTTCATTAAACTCTTGCAGAACTACAAGATAATCTGTGATAAACCTCAAATCATTTCTCATTTCAAATTTTAGTCTACACAACTACACGGCTTAACGCTAACGCTTAGTCTCTTAAAATATATAATTTTGACAGAAACAAGCAACTACATTAAATTGAATGTGAACCTGTTGAAAATCTAGACTTGCTTCATTAAGGGATATAGAAGTACAGTAAGGGTTGGGCGAAAACGAAATTAATATTGTTCAGGGACTGTGAGACAGGCTACTGTTGTGAGTGAGTGAGTGAGTTGTGTTTAATACCGCTTTTAACGTGTTATCACGTCGTGTCAGCTTAAAGTGTGTGTGTGAAAGGGGGGGGGGGGGGCGGAAGCCGGAAGTGATGCAGGTCTCAGACGTTTATCACGGGGGGGGGGGGGGGGGGGGGGGGGGGACACCAGAAATGAGCTTCACTCATTGTACCCAAAAAATGAGTTTTCTTTCCAATTTGTGTTTCGATTACACGAAACTACACAACTGTTTTCGTGAGTATCCTTCCATTAGCGACATACAGCATTCACCTAAAATAACAACAGAGAAACCCTCATCTATCGCACAGGCGCTAATGACATTTTCTTGATGCATACCTTTCTTAGCATGTATATCTTAGAGGCGTCGGAACTCTGTTAATATTCCAGACAATAATCTTCATTTGACACACATTCATCATTCTTAATCTCTGGAGATTTGACCAGAATACTCAAAGTAAGTCAGCAGATGCAAAGCCTCTCCGCTCCCTGTTCATGCAATTACTGTAGCTAAACCTATCTACCAGCTTCACCAAACTCATCCAAGGCGCGTTTATCCATCCAGTTTCAAAGTTGGCAAAACCAAACTTCGAGCCCTTAACGAGAATAACAAATCAACAACGAAGGGTGTCTCCAGCTGATTTTGTCGACATTGGTTCAGCTGCAGGAATTCGTAACTTTAAAATAATATAAAACGATACTGACCCATGTATCCTCCGAGGCCGATATACATACGGAAGAAGCCTTTTAGGACCATTTGTTTTTAACATTTTCAACTATTTCAAGATACTTGATTAAAATTTCAAAATATAAGTTGAAATTTCAAACAAACAAAATTGACATTTTAAGATTTTAACTTGAAATTTCAAAGATTGTATCTTTAAAAATCACCTATGTATCTTGAGATTTTAAAATAGAATATTGAAATTAAACTTATTATCAATAAATTTCAAGAAAAAAAATCAAGCGGCCCTAAAATGGTTCCGTAGATACATGAGTTAATATGTTTTATTGTATTTAAAGGTACGTATTCCGTGGTTCATCTGATGTAGGTTTGCCTTCACTTGACGGGTTAGTAGTTTGGGTACTTACACTACCTATAAAACCCGAGTAGTTATCTTTCAGATAATAACATCGTTGTTACCAAGCGCCCTACACCAAGTAACCTGATACCGAGTTTCAACTACCTTGCAGAACGTGAAAAGAAACACATTCGGTTTCGTTTGTTGACAAAGAGAACGATCTCGTGACAGTACGCTGGCTAGAGAGGGTTCAAGTGTATGATTGTGTTAAAGGACAATGGTACTTAAACTTGTAGATGCATATATACAGACGTGCAGTTGTATACAAGTTTCAGCATCCATGGTTTAACATCATCCAGTGGGGTATCACCCATCTGTCTCTGTCAGCAGGAAGTATATACACATGGATATATTGTTTTAGTACCCATCTGTCTCTGTCAGCAGGAAGTATATACACATGGGTATATTGTTTTAGTATCCATCTGTCTCTGTCAGCAGGAAGTATATACACATGGATATATTGTTTTAGTACCCATCTGTCTCTGTCAGCAGGAAGTATATACACATGGATATATTGTTTTAGTATCCATCTGTCTCTGTCAGCAGGAAGTATATACACATGGATATATTGTTTTAGTACCCATCTGTCTCTGTCAGCAGGAAGTATATACACATGGATATATTGTTTTAGTATCCATCTGTCTCTGTCAGCAGGAAGTATATACACATGGATATATTGTTTTAGTACCCATCTGTCTCTGTCAGCAGGAAGTATATACACATGGGTATATTGTTTTTGTACCCATCTGTCTCTGTCAGCAGGAAGTATATACACATGGATATATTGTTTTAGTATCCATCTGTCTCTGTCAGCAGGAAGTATATACACAAGGATATATTGTTTTAGTATCCATCTGTCTCTGTCAGCAGGAAGTATATACACATGGATATATTGTTTTAGTATCCATCTGTCTCTGTCAGCAGGAAGTATATACACATGGATATATTGTTTTAGTATCCATCTGTCTCTGTCAGCAGGAAGTATATACACATGGATATATTGTTTTTGTACCCATCTGTCTCTGTCAGCAGGAAGTATATACACATGGATATATTGTTTTAGTATCCATCTGTCTCTGTCAGCAGGAAGTATATACACATGGATATATTGTTTTAGTATCCATCTGTCTCTGTCAGCAGGAAGTATATACACATGGATATATTGTTTTAGTATCCATCTGTCTCTGTCAGCAGGAAGTATATACACATGGATATATTGTTTTAGTATCCATCTGTCTCTGTCAGCAGGAAGTATATACACATGGATATATTGTTTTAGTATCCATCTGTCTCTGTCAGCAGGAAGTATATACACAAGGATATATTGTTTTAGTATCCATCTGTCTCTGTCAGCAGGAAGTATATACACATGGATATATTGTTTTAGTATCAGCTGATGTAGGACCTATGCCTACGTCAGTAAAGGATATACATTTGTTTAAATATCAGCTGGTGTAGTATTTATAATGCATCATCATCATCAGCAACATCATCACCACCACTGCTGCTTCCGCCACCGCTCCCACTACCACCACCGCTGGCACTGCTACCGCTACCACTGCTTGTGCTACCACCGCCACCGCTACCGCTACAACTACCACCACCGCTGCCACTGCTTGTGCTACCGCCGCCGCCACCACCACTACTACTACTACTATTGATTGAACTACTTCCACTACAACTGATGCTATTACTGTTATAAATACTGCTGCTATTATTACTGCATCTATTCATATTGCTTTATGTTAATAAGTATATCATTATAAGTTCCAGAGAAAGTCAATATGTGTCTGTGTGCAGTATTTGTGTTCAAATAACATCGGATTCTTTTGTGTGTGAATGTACTCTCGGTATAAGTACAACTTCACGTGTGCACTGCATGATTTTCCATCCATCAACCACGAACTGATTCTTTACACTGACACGCCTGTTTTCATAAGGGGACAAATTACGTCAGTGAATCAGCGCCGGTCACACTAACTTGTTGCGCCTCTCGACTTCTGGCTCATATCCCAGGGAAAGAAAATGTCTTACGTCGTCACGCCAAGTCTGATAACAATCAGTCGCCTGACTGTACAAACACAACAGCCGTCGGCTCTCCTTTCCTTTTCATTGAATAAAGATTGAATGACCAGTTAAAAAAAGCCTTTATGAAAGAACGGTTTGTGAAAAATGGTGTTTATGTTTCACACGGGTGAAGCAAGGAGCGTTCACGTGTGAAGAAGTCAGCCTGTCAAGGGAAATATGTATGGGAGAAATCAGCACGCTGCTTGTTGGAGATCGCGTAGATGATCAATGTTATTTGTCGTTCCAATATGATATCCCGTTACACCCAAAACGCCCGGCATAGCCTCTGAAACGAGAACAGGTCTTCAGCAACCCATGCTTGCCCTAAAAGGCGAATATGCTTGTCGAAAGAGGCGACTTACAGGATCTGATGGTCAGGCTCGCTGACTTGGTTGATGCATGTCATCGTATCCCAAATGCGTGGATCGATGCTCATGATGTCAATCACTGGATTGTCTGGTCCAGACTCGATTATTCACAGACCGCCGTCATACAGCTGTTATATTGCTGAGTGGTGCGTTAAACAACAAACAAACAAATCTTAAACGTTTATAGTACATTGTGTTTGTTGTTAAGTTAAAATGTTGCGTCACTGTAGCAACTGTAGCATTGCGCCAATAGAGTAACCAGTGGTCGATAGCAAGGACACATTCTTATGTACGGAACAGTCATTAATTGTTAATTGTGTAAAGAAATATTGTTTTCCTATTCTAAATGCCCGATGACATGCTATGTCACAACTGGCATACTGTTCAATGCGGCGTTAAACTAAACTCACTCAGAGAGAGAGAGAGAGAGAGAGAGAGAGAGAGAGAGAGAGAGAGAGAGAGAGAGAGAGAGAGAGAGAGAGAGAGAGAGAGAGAGAGAGAGAGAGAGAGAGTTTAACAACTGTTTTTTCTGTAAAATTAGTTCATTTCGGAGACTATATGTTAGTCTAACACACACACACACGTCACTCAATCATTACAAAATTGAGACAAAACTGGACACTACAATTGAAGCGCAGTGAAAGAGTGAAGGTCGTGTAATAGTTCTTTTATGTCCGCTTCCTGTGATAGCTGTTCAGGCGGTTGTTGCATCCCGACCCTCCCCTTGACTATTTTATTTTATAATGTAAAATCATATCAACTTCTGGTGTTATTAAGACACATATGTGTAATATTGTTACAGTAATAGCCTTAGTGTCAGAAAGTGTAAAACATCAATAATTTGTTTTGTATTTTCATAGCTTAAGTTCATATTTCTTACTAGAATACTTAATATCGACAGCATTATCCCATAGTAAACAGAGAACGTCAAAACACTTCAAACATTAAAATTGTAAAATAATTCATGATAAATATGACGTTCAGAATCGAACTGGCTTTGCAAACTCAATAACCAAATCGTGAATTTCAACAAGAGATGTGAGTTACTTCCCTTTGACTAAATCTCCTCTTCCTCCGGTGTGCTCATCGAGTTGAGTGGGCGTGGTGAGTTTGTTGTCATGGAATAGTGTTTACGTTTTGCAGATTCTTCCTCACATGACAATATGGGTAAAGTGTCCTGCTGTCGGATGCTGCTAATGCAGCTGGCTACATCGAACTAACGTAGCAGATGTCTTAATTTCAGGCACTTGATGGCGCAGTACGGCGCAATTAAGTAGACCGAGACGGAGCGAGGTCATTTATCTGTACTTTACCCCACATTTCGAGTCACTTATGATTGGGAGTTCGTCCCATTTTTATGTTGATAACAACAATGTCGTCTTTACTTAATTTCACAGGAGTACAGATTTGCGGGTGAAAAAGATACATTATTGTGTCTACATTACTTTATTGTGTGTCATGATGATTACGGATAAAAATAAGAAAACTCGACGAAAAAGCAGGTGTGACAGGGAACTCAAGGTTTGATCAAACATTCACTGATTGCAATATTTCAATGAATTAAATTTCATGTATGAAGTTGAATCTTGTATTACAAACAATCAAAATAGTTGGTTTCGCGTTTCAGTTGTGGATTATCTGAGGATAAATATCGTGTCATCTGCGGATATACTTCTTAAATTTGCAGATACGCTTGAAAAATCCGAGGACATCTACAAAGCTGATGCACACATTTAGGGCATCAGTTCAAAGAGTTGCATGGGGCCATTTGCATGTGTTCTCGGATCATCACGGGACGAGCGCGTGACCGACCTCGAGTTGGCTCTAATCAGACAGCCTCATAAGACACATTCACTCATGATCTAATGAGGGTTGACGGTGCAACATCAACACTTGGAAGACGCAGTGGCTGCTATACAGGTAACGTTTGTCATGTTTATACATGTTTATGTAAACGTTGTGTATTTAACTGCAGATAAGGGTTATTTTCCGTTCCACAAAGACCAATGAGGAACTTTTTTCGTTTAAAAAGTTACCTGCGTCACAGCTTAGATGATTGACAAGACGGCACCTGCACGACTACGAATGTACTGATCACTGGACAAAAGTACCCTGATTGACAAGCGGTTTCTGCATGACTACGAATATGCTGACCACTGGACATAAGTACCCTGATTGACAAGCGGTATCTTCGTGACTACGATATGTTGACCACTGGACATAAGTACCCTGATTGACAAGCGGTATCTGCGTGACTACGATATGCTGACTACTGGACATAAGTGACCTGATTGACAAGCGGTATCTGCGTGACTACGATATGTTGACCACTGGACATAAGTACCCTGATTGACAAGCGGTATCTGCGTGACTACGATATGTTGACCACTGGACAAAAGTACCCTGATTGACAAGCGGTATCTGCGTGACTACGATATGTTGACCACTGGACAAAAGTACCCTGATTGACAAGCGGTATCTGCGTGACTACGATATGTTGACCACTGGACATAAGTACCCTGATTGACAAGCGGTATCTGCGTGACTACGAATATGCTGACAACTGGACATTAGTACCTTCATTGACAAGCGGTATCTTTTTGTTTGTCTGTTTGTTGTTTAACGCTGCACTCAGCAATATTCCAGCTGTATGACGGCGGTCTGTAAATAATCGAGTCTGGACCAGACAATCCAGTGATTGACATCATGAGCATCGATCCACGCAATTGGAATACGATGACATGCATCAACCAAGTCAGCGAGCCTGATCACCCGATCCCGTTAGTCGCCTCTTACGACAAGCATGGGTTGCTGAAGACATATTCTATCCCGATCTTCACGGGTCGACAAGCGGTATCTGCGTGACTACGAATGTACTGTCCACAGGACATAAGTACCCTGATTGAAAATCATTTTTTGCGTGACGGCGAATATGTACGGACCACTGACCATAAATTCCTGAGTGACAAGTGGTATCGTGTAACGGATGATAAGCGATATCTGCGGTAATTAACAAGCTTATCTTGAATCACATGGTGGATAGTATCTCTTAGATGTAAACTTATAACTACAATTGTTTTCGGGCCACGTCACAAGTATATCTATCTATCTATCTATCTATCTATCTATCTATTGAGCGGGCATTTTTATGATAATTTTATCAATTTTAGTTGTAATACTTGTTTAAACGTTCACATTTCGTACATTATATATTACATTGTTAACGTTTGTGTTTATATTAAAGCGTTGGTTGGTTGGTTGGTTGGTTGGTTTGTTGTTTTAACGCCGCACTCAGCAATATTCCAGCTATATGACGGCGGTCTGTAAATAATCGAATCTGGACCAGACAATCCAGTGATTAATATCATGAGCATCCATCCACGCAATTGGGATCGATGACATGCATCAACCAAGTCAGCGAGCCTGACCACCTGATCCCGTTAGTCGCCTTTTATGACAAGCATAGTCACCTTTTACGGCAAGTATGGGTTGCCGAAGACCTATTCTATCCCGGAATCTTTACGGGTCTATTTAAGCGTTGTATCGGAAACATATGCACTATCATTTACTGTAAATTACGGTTGTAAGTGTCAAATTTTCATTTTGACATGACATGTGTGATAGAGATACCAAATAGTGTAAACTTGCCGGCACAATAAATTCGTTATGGTGTCTTTCGTTGCCGTGTACGCTGTCATGTTAGGCCGCGCCCAATATCTTTCTGCTAACCTAATGTAGCACCGTATACGGTAACAAAAGACACCATAGCTAAAATTGATATGCCTCAAAGAGAGATTGACCAATCAGAGCAGAACTACTAACCCCACATGAGCCCGTTTACCGTCAGTCAAAAAAACGAGATGGTTGTTACTCCCCTAATATGAGACCGTATACCTTCAGCAACAGACATTTTGGATTTTCCAACAGCCACCTCACATATTTCCCTTGCAAATTCTGGAACAGAAATTCGTTATTCGACACTGTTTTGTGTTTTAATATCGTTAGTTTTGACATGCAAGGAAATTAATATTTTTTAGATCTAGTTCGTGACTTTATTGAAATAGATTATAGTTAAAATTATCAACTCGGTTTCCCTTCTAAGGTGTGAAGAGTAGTCTCCCTTTGACCCATGAAGTCAACGGTTGTCAGTGTCATGTTTTTATTTTGACATGAAATGTGCGATCTGGGTACCAGGAAGTGTAAACTTTTCGGCATAATAAATTCGTCAGTCTGTCTTTAGTTGCCGTATATGGTGTCATGTTAGGTCAACAGAAAAATATTGGTCGAGGCGTCAGCACAACGACGTCTTCCTTCCGCGTCTCGGTTCAGGATATTTTCGAGGAACAGGGCTTTCTGTTGATCGTCGTGTCGTCGCAGGTTCATATAAAGCTATATGCCAATGATTGAAGTCCTTCGCGTCAAGGTGCAAGTACAGTCGATTCGAAGTCGGTAATTTGGGAGGTACGTTTGCCATTTAATCCGATTGTCAATACATCTGATATGATCTAACAACTTGTCCCTGGTCAAGTACCCGTGTTGCAGAGGCCCACAGGCTCACACAGGTCCACACAGGCTCACACAGGCTCACAGGCAGAGCTAAAAGGACATGTTGATATAATACTTAATTAAATTGTCGCTGTGGTATACTGATGGAATTTCAAATAAAATAATAACGGGAATATGAATCTAAACGAAATATCTTTCATTCATTAATTCGTACGTTATTTCATAAAAAGTATTGATGATGTAAGTAATTCGGCTTCAGAAGTGAAGAGTTTTTTCAGTAAAAAGGCCATAGGCCCATAATACAGATAGATAGAGGTTATCACGCGAGTGTGTTAGGGGATGGTAAATATCCTGCATTAGGAATAAACATTGTATTTAGCGAGCCTTGGCGTGATAACCTCTTTATCATAAAATGTCATTCTTTAATTCTGTGCTTTAAAATCGCTTCCCCTCTCTCACAAACATTACCGAAATACCGAATATAAAACAGTTTATCATATAATGGATAGGTTTCTCGGCAGGATAAAGCCAACGGATAAAAACGATATCCGTTGGGGTCATATGCGGATAGAGATGCAAATATCAAAGGTCAAGTAGGGACTACTTTCAGTGTTTATAAACAAACATGGCTACGCCCTCGTCATTCGGTGATCGAGTCCGAATTAACCATCGGGAATCTGGATAAACTACAGGGATAATTGCTATCATTATCAAAAGAACAGTCTAATATACTGAGAATCAGTGTCTAACTGTGACGTAGCTAAGGCATTTTATAAGTTTGGGCAACTTTGGAGATATAAATTTCGAAACAATTTTGCGAGGCCACGAGGCCTAGCCAAGGGGGATCAGTAGCCATATCTGGGCTTGTAGACCTCTGCGGCTTGAAACCTTCTCCACAAATAAAAATAGTTGGATTTGGCCGAAATATGTTTGAATCGTTACCTTTGTTTCGTTTTGTCGCTGTGTGTACATCTGACTACACTTCTAACGTTATGACAGGACAGACCGACTGTCAACAACGTCTGACCGTGGCCGTGACGTCTCATAGACTAGGGTTAGAGTAGCTTTCCTTTGACAAAGGGCAGTTACTCTACTGGACAGACTGATGGATTGCCGCGAAAGACAATTAAAAACAACTGTTGTTTTGCGTATATGTTGCTTCGCCACTGTATAAGAAACAAATTTCAGTTGGAACTATATTGGCTACTGTCACTGTCACATCACTTACCCTGTGACGTAATAAATATTAATGCGCGCATTCCAGGAAAACTCGCAATATTTCGGTAATGTTTGTGAGAGAGGGAAAGCGATTTTAAAGCACAGAATTAAAGAATGACATTATATGATAAAGAGGTTATCACGCTTGTGTGTTCGGGGATGGTAAATATCCTGTTTTAGGAATAAACACTATGTTTTTAGGTCGCCAGGGCTCGCTAAATACAATATTTATTCCAAATGCAGGATATTTACCATCCCCAAACACACTCGCGTGATAACCTCTATTGATTGCATGAACAGCAGCGTGACAATGAAGTCATCAATTTAGTTTCTCTTAGCCGTGAGGGTTTATAGAAATATTAACATGTGTTATATACAACATCAAAGTTTCCAAAGTTTTCAAAAGCTGTTACAATTTGAGACTTGATACGTTCACATACACGCAGTACATGGGATTCATCTTCAATAAAAGATCTACTATTTTTCTGTTCTATATGTTTTCATGATCGTTCAGTGTATGGGACATTTCAAGTTATCCCCCCTGTTGACTGAAGGAAGGGTTCCAGTTATCCCCCTTGTCTGTAGTGATGTTTCTTAAACAGAGGCTAATGCTTGAAAACAGGACACCTGTATAAACTAAAACGACACAACTTCTGTTGGATGCATAGTTGTAACTTAGTCAAATTAAGCATCCTGCACAAAAACTCAAGGTCAGCAGAAACAGATTAGACTCTGGGAAATGGCGTCAAGTCGGTTGGATATCTAGAAATTCTATATTTCTTTTCAGGTGACATTAAGAAGTCGAGAAGTAGAGGTGTCTTGACGAACAGGGATCCCTGACATGGCGGGTCTACGTGTGGCTGTAATCGGTTCCGGGGTTGCGGGTCTGGCGTCTGTCAAGTCCTGTCTGGAGGAGGGACTGGAACCTGTCTGTTTTGAACAACACAGTGACATTGGTGAGTAGTCCTTACTCTGTCCGCCCTGAAGTAACGCCGACACGCCTACACTCATTTAATGAATGGTTCGGCGGATCCCCATGCAGTGGGCCACGGGTACTTGTTAAGGCACTCCGCTTGTCTCGAAATTCGGGGAACTCGAGGTTTACTGCTGGTACCTGAAACCAAAACCCGTCTGCGATCGATCTTTGTTTAGTGCATAGATAGATATCCATGTCCTAAATGTGCAAACACATATTGAATAATGATGGATAGAAATACTGTGCACTCATATAATACTTTCATGTATCATTAAGTCGAAGTTGGATGTAGCGAAAAACTATCGGATATTACGAACACACAACAATTCCCGTTGGATATTTCATGAACATTACTACTCCGGGCAATGACTATTTCGGATGCAACGAACTGATATAGCACTTTGTTGTTCGGGTGCGCGGGTGGCCCAATCTCAAGGGCCGCATTTCGCTGTGCTGAGTCGCGTCCCCTTGGCGTGCCAGAAACCTTTGACCATTGGTTCGAAACACAGATTCGCCCTGATTATGTTTCAAGGTTTGTTATCACCATACCTGTGCTTGGTGTTTTCACCAAAGTGGTTAATGTCTGAGACCAATCTCATTAAAATCAGATTTTAGTTTTCGCTACCGCTAAACAAAGATCTGAGGACATCCCATTACGGGTCATGTCAGAACGACCTTTCGCGAATTTTGACCGACCAATGAAATGACTGACAAGAAATCGACATTAGCCAATCAGAAGGCAGCTTTCTCGAGCTTTACGACACTAGTTTCAGACTGGCGACTACGCTTCGAAACATATTTGTCGTATTCTCGATTAAAAAAAATTAAAACTGATACGAAGAACGTTCTGGAATGGCTTATAGATGGCCTAGATTGTATGGATATAATTGTAAAACCCGTTACTGTTGTTCGGAATACCCCGTGTTTAATATTTCGTCGTTTCATGATTAGAAAACACATACCGACTGTCACTTTCATGATCTGGTAAGCGACGCTCTGATTGGTTGGATGAAAGGTCGTTCTGACTTGACCCATAATGGGATATCCTCAGATCTTTGTTCAGCGATAGCGAGAACTAAGATCAGAGTTTAATGAGATTGGTCTGAGACCTGCATCACTTCCGTTTTATAACCAAAATACTGTTGAACATTAACTGTCCATATTTTGCAGGCGGAACATGGTACGTCACTGAAGAGTTCAGGCCAGGTCAGGGTGCAAGGGCGTACGATTCGCTTATACTCAACACGAACAAGGGACTGACGTGTTACAGTGACTTCCCTTTTCCTGAGGATGCTCCGCCATTCCCAACAGGACAACATATGTATCCGTACCTGAAAAGCTACGCGGAGAAATTTGGGCTGGAGAAATACATTCAGTTTAATACAAAGATCCATACTGTAACTAGAAGCAACGATTATGAAACCACCGGAAGTTGGGACGTTGAGACGGAAGTAAATGGCGACCGGAAGTGGACGACATTCGCTGCGGTGTTTGTCTGCACTGGTGTCAACGCCCAGGCTTATACTCCCAACATCGAAGGAGTTGAGAAGTTTGCAGGAACTGTTGAACATTCTCAGACATTCAAATCAGGGTCCAAATATCAGAACCAGAGGCTACTTGTTGTAGGTAAGACAGTCGTTAATATCCTTCCTTAATAGTTTAAACGCAATGTTTAAAACAATTTCGTCTCACCTATTGGTAATCGATCCTGGACTGATAAACCGAAGATTGATAGTATGAGCAACGGTCCACACTGTCAGGGCACGATGGTTGAAAACTCCCAAGTCACTCATGTCAGAAACTGCAACACCCGACCCTCATTTTAGTCAGCTCTAACGACAAACACTGGGTATCTATTATACTGTTGAACGCACACAGGGTTAGTCCTGGAAGAATCTACCTCTATCCCAAGCTGGCAATTCCACCTGTGCAGCATCAGACCACCTCTGTGGAAGTTTGTCAACATTCTGTTACTTAAATATATGCATACTCCTCACCATTACTGAACGAATTGGGATTAATATGATGATAGTTTTCACTTCAGGTGACATCATTAACATAAATTGATATTGCTCTCTAACTGTAATGACATGGATGAGAAGGACCTCGACATAGATATGTGTTATACTTTATATTTTTGTCTGTTTGGATAAATGATTATATTATGTAAATTAATTAAGTATAATCTTAAAGTGATTATTATAAGGAGGTAAGTACCAGTTTGCTTTTTATCTTTTGGATATAATGCAAATTACACTCAATATTAATAATCATAATTAACCACTATTTACTGCTTCTTCTCCTGCTGCATTATCGTGCATCTACAGCTGCACTAATTCTTGCACTAACACTACATCTATTGCTGTTTCCACACCTGCAGCTACAGGCTCTAAAATCATTACGTTCAGTGAGTGATTTGGGTTATACGTCGCTTTGAACAATATTCCACCAGCATCATGGCAGGGGTCATCAAGAAAGGGATTCAACCCGTGAAGATCCGGGGTAGAATACGTCTTCAGCAACCCATGCTTGCCTTAAAAGGCGACTGTGCTTGTCGTAAGAGGCGATTAACTGGATCGGATGGTCAGACTTGCTGACGTGGTTGATGCATGTCATCGTATTCCAATTGCGTGGATCGATGCTCATGATGTCAGTCACTGGATTGTATGGTGCAGACTCGATTATTTACAGACTGTCGTCATATAACTCTGGAATATTGCTGAATGCGGCGTTTAACAACAAACAAACACGCAAAAGAAAGGGCTTCACACATGGACACATGTGGGTAACTGAACCCCGATTCTTAGAACAGGCTCCTCGTCGCTCCTACAGTTCATCCCTTGGCACTGCTTCATCAGTCAAAACACAGCTTTGACAAATACACTAAACTATATATGAGTTGGGTTTGACGCCGCTGATAACAATATTCCTGTTATATCATGGCGTGTCAGCTTCCTGTGGGAGGAAAGCCTGAAGTGATGCGGACGTTTACCACTTTGGTGAAACCCACGAGCCTGGGTATAATGCTGACAAACCTAGAAACATAATGTTGGCGACCAGGGATTCGAACCCACAATCATGGGATTCTGGCGCGCCAAAGGAATGCAACTTTGCACAGCGGATTACGGCGCCTTAGACGACTGGGCCACCCATGTCCCCACTTGTTTAATAACTGTTGCAATAACCACCCACCATTTACTCACTACCACTGTGGCCGATAACCACTACAAACAATGTGTCACCATCCCTTCCCAGCCGCCGGAGAGCGGAAGGTCCGAGGTTCGATCCCCGGCCGCGTCATACCAAAAGACGTTAAAAGGTGGTACTTGTTGTTACCCTGTCTGGCGCTCGGCATTAAGGGGCTAAAACAAGGACTGGTCGGCTCGGAGTCAGTATACTGTGTCTGAGTGGGGTATTCATGTTAAACTGCGGCATGGTATCTCAGTGAGCTAACACCATAAATCGGCATCAGTCCGGACTAGTAGAAGCAGCCTCACACATACATACACGTGCATGCACGTCGCTATATAAGTGCAATAATCTTGGACGCGACGTTAAACCCCATTTCACCTCACCTCACCTTCCCAGCCGCGGCTATTCCGTACTAACTAACAACGCACTACTGACTACTGCCCTATCTAGGTTTCCTTTGTCTACAGGTAATGCCCACTCAGCTGGGGACGTGGCCACCGATACCAGTAGACACGCTCAGCAAGTACGTTATTGTGATTGTAGTCCCCTTAGTGTTAACGCACGTAAATTTACAAGGGCTTTCCATATCAAGTATGGCTTCCTAATCTCAGGTTCTGAAGGTGTATCAGACAATCTGATTGATTGGTCGATCTCATTAAAATCAGATCTTACACTCAAATTCGATACCTCTCAACATTGAGATCTCAGAAAAACATCTCACAGAATTTTGATTTGTTTTATTAATCTCCTTTCGGAACCGCCCGTTAACGTTCGTTTTTTGAAAAATCAGATATATTGCTTCGAATGCTTCTCTCTCTCTAACTGTAGAATTTAGAAACCTCCACGTGATTCCATTTCCAAGACTACGCGAGGTTACCTCCATGAGGAGGCTTGACTGATCTTGAGTATCGAATTGGAGTAAAATATTCTCAATGATTGATTGCTCTTGGAACTGGTTTTAGCAAATTTCAGCAATATCTCGACTGAGTCTGACGAGCGAACGCTTTCATAAACAGCTTCATATTGTCCATCAAAAATAGCAAAGAAACTTTTGCGCTGTATAAGCTAATTTCTGTTTGCTACCGGCTTGTTTGCTCAAGTGCCAGATTATCTTTATATATTTGACGATATTTGAAAATGACCAATCTATGTTCTATGTACAATGTTAACATTGTATTCCATATTTCATGTCGATATGTACCCATCTGTCCAACAGGTCTATTTATCTGTTGGGGGAGGAACGTGGATACTGAGTCGATGTCAGGACGGTGGTGTTCCGTTGGACTTTATGCTTAGGCGTATTTTCACTATATTACCACTTCCGGAATCCTTATTTGGCCAGGCCATCATGAGAAAAGCTAACGCAAGACTTGATCATGTGAAATACAAGCTGTTCTCGGGGATACCCGCCCCTGTCGGCGCTGTCATGATTAATGATGAACTTCAAATGAGGATTGTTTGCGGGAAAGTTAAAATCGTGGGAAATCTCGCAAGACTTGGTGAGAGACATGCGGAATTCGACGATGGGACAACGGTCTCGGACCTTGATGGTGTAATATTTGCAACAGGATTGCAACGGAATCTACCATTTCTCGACCCTGTCGTGGGAGCAAGTACGTAGATAATACCCTGGTAGTAGTATACCATATCTTGTAGTAGGTGCAGAGTTGCGTCCTTAAGGCGTGACAGAAACATGTGATCGTTGGTTCAGATTCGAGATTCGTTATTGATTATATTCGATGTATGTTAGCACCATTCCTATGCTGGATGGTGTCACCGAAGTCCTAAGCGTCTAAGACTTCGGGCTTTCCACTCACATGGCACGCCAAGATAAAATTGATCTACTGTTGAATTAGAAAATAAATACTATGTGTGTGTCTATTTCCGGGATTTTATCGAGTATTTGCATCTTGGAAATTCATCTCGAGACCCGAAAGCGTTAGCTTGAGGGGCTCGAATGAAAATTATGTATGAATTCCTACACAGTGATTCGGTGTCTTGCTTCAGGGAATGCAAATCATATTTTCACCCTTTGACATTTGGTCATGTGACCCAAAATAGCCAATAACAACACAGAACACACTTTCTATAGGTTTACAATTCAGCATCAAACCAAACTGAGTGACTGACTTCTTTCAGGTGAGGAGAAACTGGAATGGTACCAGATGGTGTTTCCAGTTCATCTTCCACACGCGACTTTGGCCATGATTGGATTTCTCAGAACCCATGGCTCCTTGGTACCTGTTGCTGAGCTTCAAGCACGGCTCGCGGCGAGAGTGGTCTCCAAGAAACACAAACTTCCAACTAAATCTGTGATGCTGAAAAATATTGATCGATGGAATAATAGCTTCCTGCGAACATATGGATACTACAAATATTCGGTAGGTTACGCGTTACGTTATGCTCAGTCCGTATGTTGTTTATTTGTAAGTTGTTTCAAGCCGCGTCCAGCAATATTCCAGCTGTGTGACGACGGGTTGTAAATATTCGTCAGGACTCACCAGTGATTGATGTTAAAGGCAACGTCACTCGCCATCGGCCTACGGTGATATGCGATCAACCAAGTCACCGAGCCTGACAACCAATTCTTTTTTAACCCTTTTAAGACAAAGGTTACTGGGGTCCTGGGATCCACACCAGGTTAAACAAACGTATCGTCTATGAAATCTTGTATCACACAACACATTTCTCTCCTCTTAAATTAAAACAATTAATTTTCCTGATGACGATTTGTTGAATAGAGCTAACTTAGCTGGCTACACTTGCTTTTATATAAATCTAGATTGGGTTGTTTTCATAAAATACATATATTCCACAGTCATGGTGCAGGACGGGGTTTGAGTATATTGATATCAACTGAAAGCATAAAAATAATTTTGATGTAAGGAACTGATTTCTTTTCGTGACGGGGCACGGGCCCAGTCGTCTGAGGCACCGCGATTTGCTGTGCAGAGTTGCGTCCCTTGGGCACGCCAGAAACCTAGGATTGTGGGTTCGAATCCCGGTTCGTCCCGATTATGTTTCTAGGTTTGTCAGCACCATACCCGTGCTCGTTGGTTTCACCGAAGTGGTAAACGTCTGTGACCTGCATCACTTCGGGCTTTCCTCCCACATTAAGCTGACACGCCGTGATATAACTGGAATACTGTTAAAAGCGGCGTTAAACCAAACTCACTCACTCAGGGGTGGTGGATCAACCCAGTGATTATGGCGTTGGCTCGTCACCCAGTAGACCTTGGGTTCGATTCCCACATAGATATAAGGCATTAATCTTGGTGACCCCCACCCCAACCTCGCCTTTGATATAGCTGGAATATTTCTACAAACTGAAACTTTTGTGAAGCTTTTTTTGGCGAAGAAATGTCACGAAAAATATAGAAAGTATCACCTTTGGCCATAGGCTTTTGACGGCCAAAAACACAATCTATGTATGTGTCCTTATTGAAGGAATTACTGACGCATTCCCGCGTCACCAAAAATAGTAAAGGTCTCCGATCAGTGTCACTTTTTGTCACGTCGTGATGCAACTGAAACAACCTTGCACCGTTAACCCTCATTTTTCCCTCCTCTTTTCCAGTTTCCGAATGTTCAGTTAAGGGACGAAATAGCTGCGGAACTTGGGGTGAAGCCATCATTGTTGGAGGTCTTGAGGCTTGGACCAACTGTTGCATTTCAGTATTACTTCGGCCCTGCCTTCACCGTGCAGCATCGCCTCACTGGCCCCGGAGCTTGGGACGGAGCAACACGAGCATGCGCAGAGGCACAGCTTGGCGGCTTTGCAAAACAGCCTCGTAAAGTGCCGGAGATTAAAACAAATAAGCATTTTCTGTTGGGACTAATTATTTTACCTGTTTTGTTTGGAATATTGTGGGCATTTATCTTGTAGGGAACATAGTGTTTCTTCAAAGAGAGACAGTACGTGTTTCTGTTTTACCGCACAGTATTTTTAGCCTGAGATTTTGACATTTCTTCAAAGAGAGACAGTATTCAGTATTTATGCATCATATACAATGACAGCTTTCACGTGACGTGATACTCATAAATCCTCATCAAAGCTCACCTCAAATAGATGTTGGGTTGCTGAAACAGCGTTTGACATGATTCACCCCCTCACTAAATATTAGACAGTGAGTGAGTGAGTGAGTGAGTGAGGTTTTACGCCGCTTTTAGAAATATTCCAGCAATATCACGACGGGGGACACCACAAATGTGCTTCACACATTGTACCCATGTCGGGAATCGAACCCGGGTCTTCGGCGTGACGAGGGAACGCTTTAACCACTAGGCTACCCGACCGCCCCTACACAGTGAGTGACTAGTCGCATTCACTTGACTCTATATAGGGGTCTCGCTGTTCACAGCTGTTGAACACCTCCTGAATATGAGATTCGGTTCTATTCCTAATACTATGTGGGTGGTGGGGTAGTCAGTGTTGAAAGCGTCGTCACGCTGAAGTCCCGGGTTCGATGCTCCACATAGTTACAATGTGTGAAGCCCATTTCTGGTGACCCCGCCGTGGTATTGCTGGAATATTGCTAAAAGGGGTGTAAAATCAAACTCACTCACTCACTATAGATATGTCGTTCTAACCATTTTCATATTGATGTACGTGATGCTCTGTTGGCGTTTTCATTGTGGCGGAAACACTTGGCGTCAGAGTGCAATGACGATTACTGTAATAGTATAAAAGAATATACCCGAATGTAAATCGTTTCATATAAAAATTCAGGAAAAAATGATTTGATACAGTAAAAAATCCAGAAATAAGATAACAAAAACAGAAAACGGCTAATTATATTTTTATACGAACTTTAAGGGGTTACTGAGCACACAAGGTGAGCCACATGCCTACTGGAGAGTTCCTAAAGTTCATCAACTCTATTCCCCCTTTGGTCACTTATGATGCGGGTATTCCAAGTACATTTTCAGACCATTATCCACGGTTATTTTGTATCAGTTTCACACGTTGCTCCGGAATGGGCATTTCTACCACGATTTGATAAAAGCTGTAATAATGAAAAAGGACGTTTAATTATATGCAGGGATGAAATCTCATAAAGTCATTATCTAGAAATAAAAGTAGTGAACCAGGTAATGTTTAGCACAGGCTACTAAAACCCATTGGGTTATCAATTTCAGCATCACTGTTTTTATTCTCAATATGTCATTAGGCACCGACAGGTACCCATCGAACTGGAAACAGCAATTGTCATGTTCTTATTTTGGAAAGATGCCTAGTTTTTAAAAGAATGTACAACTATTTCATGGATATATTAAATAAGTACCAGCTGTGTGGCGAGCTGTTCCACAACTTACCATTTGGTTCAAATATTTCACCAAATATGTTAATCGCTTGATGATCATAAATGTTTGTTTGCGTGATTTTTTGCGGCGTGTCAAAAACTTTCGACAGAGTGTGACACAGATCCTGTTCTAATCCCTAACACTCATGGTCTCAACAAATTATTGATATTTTACAATCAGCCTCAATTAGGGTTACTTGAAGTGAAGAAGTCAACACTATCAAGAATCAGTACTTCCTTCACAAGACCAATACTAGAATATTAGTCTTGGATAACGGTACCCCCTTAATAAAATAACCGACTTGAACGATTTCTACCAGAAGCAGCAAGGAAGTGACTGACCCTACACATCCCGCGAGAGTATAAATCGAAACTGGGCACGACCTGGAAAGGTGTAGACTTGATAAAATAAGTTTCTTTTTTTCCTTAAAAACAGCTATTGCTGCATTAAGTTGCCCACAATCAATGTCCATCAAAGACTTATTATCTCCAGACACTTCTTCTGTTACTGACGATAATTTGCGTCAAGAAACAATATTGTTGTTCCTTTAGTACGCACAACCACTTTTCAAGACTCCTTTATTCCAACTGTTTTTCGTTCCTGATAATGAAGTGAAGTCGCATTTTAAAAACTTAATAAATAAAACCAGTAAAAGCGCCTGACTACTTCGACTGTGATGAATTAGCAGTTAACAACAGACATGTACTACAGACAAGGCTCAGACGCTATCTGTGGTAACCTCCGTGCTGATTTGTACACTAATCTGATCATATTTCATGCTCTTAGATTTTTTCATATCATTTCGATTTTTAGTTCTGTTCAGAAATGCATTCAAGCAACCGAACGATTCCAATAATCATTTCGTATACTGTAATAACAAAGTTGAACTCCAATGTTTCTGTTTCTACGTACGTGTTTATTAACATTTTCAACAGATAAAGTATTTATTTATTCATTTAGTGTTTGTTCGTCAAACTATCACTGCTGTAGCTATCACCTTGTTACATATTTGCACATTGATATTGATGTTATAAAGCGGAGCGTGAACGTTTCATCGATGTCAATATTTTAATATTTCAATCAGGAGAGGGTCACGAATTGGATCACTTTATCCAATCCTTTTGTGTACTTTTGTCAAAATAAACGGTTTAAGCTGATACATCCGAAGATCAAGAATCTTGTGTTCTAGGTTGTGTTGTACATTCATGAAAAACATAAAGAGTGTCAATAAAGAATTTTGGGTATTCGCATGTCCCACAGGTTTCATACGTGAATGACACTCTGAAACAGGCAGGGAAATAGGTACATTTCGTGCTTTGATTGACTACATAGTTAATACGTAAAGACTCGTGTTCGACGATTGAGGAACAATCGATTTCAACCCAACCAGATCAGCCAATACTATATGTCATATAACGTGTATATTGTGAACATTTTTTATTATGTTATTCATACAGATAGATTCTTCACGTGCAAAGCCTTCTATATAAGTGATGTTTGTGAGTGACATACTTTGGACGGGATCTCTGGTCGTGAGTGAGTGAGTGAGTTGGGTTTAACGCCGCTTTGAACAGTATTCCGGTTATATACACGGCGTCTCAGCTTAATGTGGGAGGAAAGCCCAAGTAATGCAGGTCTGAGATGGTTACCACCTTGGGGCTGTTTATGGTTTAAATACGTAATACACTTGTCACCTGTGTCAATCATATTAATTTATCATATTTGTATGAGATTGTAATCATGAAATAACAAATAATAAATATTCATGACAAAATGCCCATGTTTATTGAATGTTTGATACATGTATTTCACACGACAGGAAGCTACAGACGAATGCTAAAAACAGAACGAGAAAACCATCGATTGTAACATTTTCGAAAATCCATGCTTTAGTTTGCTGACAGCCATGGGTTTAGTTGTATGTATCTCCGATGTCCTTCATAGCACTGAAAGCAATACATAGCGTGATATATTTCAATAACATTTTTAATATTTAAAATGACACTTTCTATGATTATTATCATTCCTATAGTGCCAGACTAAATTGTACGACATAATTGCATTACGCTGTACACGATGTAGCGGGATGCTAAAGACTAACCAATAGGAACAGCTGGCAGATACATTTGTGTTGTCAGGATATTTTTATTAATATATATTTGTTGTGTTGGTATGTTTGATTAACAGGCGCTTTATCATGCATGGTGTGAGCATGAGATGTATACTGAACAAAAGAAGTTAAGGATCAGGAATATTTGTGGGGATATGTTCTGTAGTGAGGACTGAGCCAATGATGGGTAATGCAGTAAATTGTTTTATCTTGTGAGAAGCTCGTGTCTGTGACGGGTGCATGGAATGGTCGGACCGTTGTGACCCTTTATGTTTTCATGGACTAGAATGTGAAATTTCTGTTTGTTGTTAAACGCCCCACTCAGAAATATTCCAGCTTTGTAAATAATCGAATCTGGACTAGACCATCCAGTGATTGACATCATGAGCATCGATCCACGCAATTGGGATACGATGACATGCACCAACCAAGTCAGCGAGCCTGACCGCCCGATCCCGTTAGCCGCCTTTTACGACACGCATAGTCACCTTTTACGTCAAACATGGGTTGTTGAAGACGTAGTCTACCCCGTATCTTTATGGTGGAAAAACAGGCACATGCAAAAATACTCCGACAGAACTACACATAGTGTATTAACTGTGGGCTCGTGATATATGATGTAATTTATTCACAAATTCTTAATCATAACTCTGTTTTCACAAACGACAATAGTGTTTGACATGTCAATGGATGGCGTATCAACCTTAAAGAACACAAATAAGATGTAAATAAAACTTGGTCACCTGAAAATATAAAATACTTTCAAAATATATATATGTCTTTAATAACCAACAAGCAAATTAAACACGTTCACGGTTTCATAAATGGACGTATAAGATACCTCTTTGGGACCGATTTAGGAGAGGGGGTGATTTTATCGAAAAACATAAATTGTCCCAGAAAATGCTTGAAAAAAATAATTATGTTTCAGATTATTGAAAAAAGAAGAAATTGTGTGCTTCCAAAATTTCGTTTCAAAATGATTTATTTAAAAAAAAAATTTGGTTCATAGTTTAATTAAGAACATATCTCTCATTTGCAAATATAGCTGAAAAAAATCTAGTTTCCATACAAAACAAATTGTCGGTCTCTTGATGTAGTCAACTCGTTAGAAACTCGACAACCAAAAATTCATTCCAAGGTATTTCCCAAGGGCTGCAATCACCATGACAACCAAAAAAGACAATCCAACATTCGCATATGAAGACACAGATTTGGGGGAAAGGGGTTTATTCCTCCCAACAGGTGTAGGCATGTACCCATCTCCCAGAGCCGCATCAATGGCCTTTTTAGCTCCACACCAGGTATGAGGCCCCCACAGACGGTAGTAATAGGGGAAGGCAGGCCCATAGTAGTACAGGTAGGCGAGTCGGGGTCCGGCCTTGATCAGGTCCCACCAGGACGGGGCCACACCCAGTTCCGCTGCCATCTCGTCTCGGATGACGAGATTTGGGATCTATTTAAAAAAATAATGATAATATTAAAGTAATTAGACGCTGTATTAAGTTTTACAAAAATCTGGTATATGTCAGGGTTCTGCATGGGGTGGTAGGGGATCCTAGTGGTTAAAGCGTGGTTAAAGCGTTGACACGAGGAAGAACAGGATCCGATTCGCTAAATGTCCCCGTGATAAGGCTTGGCTATTGGAAAAGAGTTAAGAGAAATAACTCGCCCACACTCGCAGTTGTGTTCAATGGTTGACCCGAACGTATACCGTCCAACTATAAAGGCATGCATTTCTGTTACGTGTTACAGCGAGCATATTTTGTATGTACTTTGATAATTGAATTCATTTGGAATGTATAATCAAACGTTACCAAACATCACACAAATATTTTCCTGTAATTGTATTGCAACCCTGTGTATATTACTCAAGGTGCGACGAAGGGCTGTGGTATCTAACTGTCTCTACTGTTGTCACGTGGTGCCGCTGTGCGATTTTACAGACATCTGTAGACAGGAACCCAGTTTCAGACGTTTCAATCAATGTCGCGATTTCCAATTTAAGCCAATTTACATTCGATGTATGATAGCTGTGTGTCAGTTGAATGAGAAAGCTTGGATATTAATTATTGTAAAGAGGAGATATGGTTTAACTGGTCCCCACCATCGACTGGCTTGTCTGGTCCAGCCTCAAATGTCTCGAAGAATCTGCTATAGCCCCACCTGATGTAGCGGGTATTACGATGAAGCTGAACACTACACACCCATCGAAGCATCTTAGATTTCTTAACCTATTCCAAGAAACCTTATTGCGATACATATATTCGACACAAAGGATTGTTTTAGCTTAATGACGTTCAGATGTTTAAGAGGTACATAGATAATCGCATGTTATAGATGACAACGACTTTAGAGAAAGGCACAAGCTCGACTATGACAGCCATCCAATTGTGGATTATGTGGCTACGGAACAACGAAGAGGCTGAAGATATACCACAGGAACCCGAAGTTCAGATTAATATTATGAAAATATTGTGTTTTTACCATCTAACACTCACAATATAAAAACACCAGGAGTGAAAAGCGATCACGAAAATTGCAACCGAATCGCCAATATCGTGTCACCCATAAAAAAAAATCAAAACAATCTGGAATTTTAGGGTGATACAGTCTCAGTTTAAATTTGACTTGTAGTTGTTGGTTTAAACGCACTCCATACCGCATACATGTATGTGCCTTTACATAAGTGTTCTTCACTATAAGCAATGCCACGAAGACAAGAAGGAGCAATGGAGTTGACATAACATTAATTATTTTAATCAGATCTTCGGAATCCTATGGTCATATTGAAGTAACTACTTTGGTCGTAACGCCACTTTGAACAACGTTACATTACAGCATGACGTCGTATGACGCAAGTCGTAACCTTGAGATGCGTGACAATTGATTCTTGCCTTATATTTATAACATCCAAAGTTCTGCAAGATGCTTTGGTTCCATCGTTCCACATCCTTCATCATGACGTTGTAGGGCGGGAGTTTGTGTCTTCCCGAGAACACTCGCGCTGCTAGTCGGCCTTGAACTTCGACCAAGGCCGAAACTGTGGCAGCTGATTGAAAGCATCCGATCAGTGCAAGGGTTTGATGAGGCAGCGTCAGTGGAAACGTCATCTTATACAGGTACAGCTTGTCTTTACCTGGCAACATGCATTTAGGGTCAAGGTGAAGGTCATCAGCAAAATGTATATTTTCCTTGTAAATATGAACAATTATACTGATGCAGCTATGTCGACAACAGTGGTCTGTAGTTTGGAATACCTGATATCCTTGCCATCGATGTGGATGATATCTTACAACCAGGCAGCCCTAAATCAGAATTTGTCTTCCTTTCTGAGCACTTTAATTTCCAATTACCAGAGTTCCTGTTTATTTGCCCATTCGTCCTATTTCTTGGCCTACTTTTACAAAGCGATCTCAGCGAAATCTATGTTAAAAATGTTCTAACGGTAGTTTATAAAGCGGCAAGATCTCTTCTGCAAAAGGTGCTGTTAAAGTATTGTTGGGTCAGATCCTGCTTTGCCCATGTGAAACAGATGTGTCACTCACTCTACTAGGGCACAGGTACCCAGAGGTATAAACTTCTTATGCAGAGTTGCGTCCCTTAGCATATACCCGGACTCGCTGGTGTCGCAGGTCTACAAAGCTCCATAACTGTGTTTCATAGTTTTATGTTGTTCTCAAGTGCCTCACTCACTTACCTCCTCTTGCTTCGTCGGACAGGAAGCTTTGTCCTCGTCGATAACCCGTTGCAAACAAAATGGCATCAATGTCCTTGAGAACTGTACCGTCCTCTAACTCAGCCTCGTTTTCACCCACACTCACCAACCTGCCTGCTATCTTCACACGACCACAAGCAATTTGATGGTATATTAGATCATTTATCATCTGTGTAAGATCTGGGACTTTGTCAGCGCTGGTTATACCAGCGGCTGAGTGATTTAAGCGTGAATTAGCTATTGCACAAACAACGTTGCCTAACGTTTTTTTATTCCTGATATTAGACCTCCTTTGTGTGACGTATCCAAGGGGCTGACCTCCTTCCAGCAGGCGAGGGACTATGTAGGTTCCTTTACCGACACTCAAGTAGACCTGCAAGAGAAAGAAGAGAACAGCACAGGCACATGGGGGACAGTTTTGTATTTCAAATGTAAATATTTTAGAAGAATCGAATCCACGAATTTGGAAACCTTTAAAATCCGAGTTTGTCGTGGTTATGTCGAACAGAAAACAACGACGTGACAGCAACAGTTCATGATAAAGAGGAACTGTACGGGGACATTTTAGAAATGACGCTGGAGTAGCCGTGAGGAGAAACTGTCGAATTTGCGAGGCAGTCAATCATTTTTGATGAGCACATTTTTTCTCATTTCATGTCCAGTGAACACATTTATTTACGGTGTAAATTCTGAGGTCATATTGATTTTTTCCAGAATTCTTCCAAGGAGATCCCAATACCCTAAAAAAAATCATTATCAATATTTGGCATGCATGTAAAATGGTCTGAATCTTACAACTGATGTTTCTTATGATTTTGGAAACTGTGTCTGACTCCTTTTTGTTTGATCTCATGCAGTGTCTGAAACCTTCATGGGTAACCTTTTTTTCAAAACAAGTGATTAACACTGCATAATGATACTCATTTCAAATTGTCTCTTAGCTACCATGCGTTTGTCAACGCATATCATTCACTTTCAGCATACCTGTTTTGCTACTTGGGAAACTATCACAGCCATATCACCCGCAGAATTCCCAGTGCCTAAAAAGAGACATAAGATATGGGCCTGTATCTTTCAACAGGGACTCGGTGTCACAAAATAAACAACCCCACGGATTATACTCTTCTGCTTATTTTCATATTTTACTGCCAATGTCTGAGATCATTTATTAAACATGGTCCTGACAAAGGCCCAGATCACGGAGGTCAGCCTTTATTAGGACACCTTAAAGGGCTCACATGGCTCCAGGAGACAGTTATAAGCGGAAAGTTGCGTTACTTTGAGCATTACGTCACGGAATAATACAATACGTTTCTCTATCATCCGTGAAAACGTTCGCCCTTCTTTGCGGTGTTAACGGCTATTTTGAACCGACATATCTAGCAACGGTTTGGTTCCAGCGAGCGCGATGACCAACGAACGCACAGGTTACAAACTTCAAATATTCCTCGTGCAACACGTGCTACAGCCGTGCCGCCATCTACACCCCACATTACTGCAATCTAAGGCATTATCATACCTCCATGTCAGAGTGATGAGATCTGATTGGTTCACGTGATCTAGATACAATACCATTAATATAATTCCGGGAGAATAAAATACCGTATACACCGCCACGAAGAAGACAGGCTCCACGTGGATTTCTGAGCGGGAGAATGAATCCCTTATACCCGCTTCGAGGCAAAAGGCCGCACGCTTTTTCTGACTCGGTGAAATTCAAGTGACGAAGCACAAGTTAACCTCAGCTCAATCGAACATATGTTTTCCATCAATTTTGATTTATTTTAATTCTTTAACAATGGCACATTAAGGTAGATAAGATAAATTCGTTGTAGCAGTATCACTCGGGGTATATGTGGTTTTGTGTAGGTTTTATCAGTCGAGGCGAGTGATATAAAACCTGACGAGGGACCCATAAAACCACATATACTCCGAGTGATACTGCTACAACCTATAATGGAAGGGTTCTCAAATATTCATGCACGGTGTAGCGCTCATTTGAAGTATTACGATGCAAATCTCTGCGTTAAGTTGCGACCCATTGTCGACCTTGGAACTGTTTGTGGTGAGATTCGCCCCGATAATGACCCTTTGGCTGTCAGCACCATAGGCGTGGTCATGGGTTTCACCAAAGGGGCAAACTTGGTCGCGTTGTCTTCACCCCCTATTTTATGCTTAACACAATGATTCTACTGAGTATTGGTCAAACGGCATCCAATCTAAATCAGCCTCTCACTGTGTAACATACCAACAACCAGCACTCGCTTGGCCTTGTATTTTGCCCCATCCTTGAATGTTTTTGAGTGTTCTTTGGATCCTTTAAATGTCTCGAGTCCTTTAACTTCAGGTATCCATGCTTCACAGAACCCGGAGCACACGATCACACAGTCATAAACATCCCGATAAATCGCCTTTGATGCATCTGTCATTTCAACTTCCCATCTACCTGTGACCTCATAGTCACCGGACTTCCGGATGTGGAGAACTTTGGTTTTAAAATGGATGTACTTCCGGAGATGAAACTTCTCGCAGTAGAGGTTGAGATATTTGTGAACCATTTCGTGGGTCGGAAAGGGCGGGAAGTCTCTTGGGTATGGAAAGTCACTGAAGCAGAACAGGTCTTTGGGTGAGTTGGTGGTCAGAGTGTCGAATGCCCGCGCACCCTGGCCATCTCTGTATCTCTCTGTGTAGTACCATATTCCGCCTACAACATCACAACAGTAGTTTTGGATGTAAGCGTTTTGTTTGTTTGTTGTTTAACGCCGCACACAGCAATATTCTAGCTATATGATTTGTTTGTTTGTTTGTTTGTGTTTTAACGCCGCACTCAGCAATATTCCAGCCGTATGATGGCGGTCTGTAAATAATCGAGTCTGGACCAGACAATCCAGCATCGATCCACGCGATACGATGACATGCATCAAACCAAGTCAGCGAGCCTCACCACCCGATCCAGTTTGTCACCTCTTACTACAAGTATGGTCGCTTTTTACGGCAAGCATGGGTTGCGGAAGACTTAAAAGAACCCGGATCTTCACGGGTCTTACATATAAATTACTTTCTATATCTTTATGGAAACACATGACATTTTGTGGGAAATTAATATCGGACAATAAACCGGTTGTAAGAATGTTTACGTCTATACACCATACACCCAAGCTTCGGTCTCAAGGACAAGGGTAGTGGAGTGGCGAAGGTGTTTGCCCGTCACGCCGAAGGCCCGGGTTCGGATGTCTCGTCGCCGTGATGTTGCCAAAAGGATAAAATTGCTATTCAAGCTTACAACTATACACAATTACCAACTTTTGAGGACAATTTAATGTCTTGGTCCAGAGAATTAAAAGGGTGGCGAGGTGAAAGGAGGTTTAACGTCGCATTCTAAGGGATGAAAGGAAATGTGGTTTTGAATAGAAGTAGGAAGTATGGCTTTGGGTTTATTCATACCCCTACAACTATAGTGCGAAATAGTGATTGAGTATTGTTTTACGCCGCTTTAGCAATATTCCAACAATATCACGGCGGGGGACACCGCATATTGTTCCCATGTAAATATAAAGAGAATGAAGAACGAAGCGTTAGAACAATGAAGAACGAAACGTGGTTTATTTAGGTAATAAACGACTCGTGGTCGTTGTTTATCGTACACTAAAACACTGCTGGGAGAATAAACCATGAGGGGCTCAGCGACATTGTATTCTACGAAAAACAACGACCACGAGTTGTTTATTTCTTATATTTGATGACAGCATTAAGGATGCTGCTAAAATGCGCTTTAATAATAATTACCCACATTTTAATAATGATGACTCCCTAAATAGAATCCTACCTCGGAAAAGTCCATTTTACGAACAGGTGGGTTAAATGTTTATGAATTGTTTTCAAAAAGAAACATTGTGTCAATTTCATCCCTAAATGAATGACATCACTGTTGTTGAATTATTATATATATTTGAGAAAAAGACATTTCATAAACAATTTATGATTGTTTACACCAACTGAGACAAGTTGATGAACTTTTTTCTTACCGATATCATCGAACTGTTCCAGACACACCGGCTCCAAGCCTTCTTCTAAACAGGACTTGATGGCCGCTAAACCCGAGATCCCGGCTCCAAGGATAACCACTCTCTTCCTGGAGCCCATAGTTATGACTGAACTATTTTCATGTCCGTAGCTTTATATGAACCGTGCGATGTTTTCATTAAATCTATCCCGAACACTATTCTGTCTCTATGAAAAGATATGACTAAAATGTATGTTCATGTGTTTTGTGTGTTGTTTCAACATATGGTATATAAACAAACATATCGATGTACATATAGTAATAACACATTGTATACCTTAAATGCAGAATAGTTATTTTTAATATCTAAACTTCATAAGCGTGTATACTAAATGTGAGATTATATGTTTTAGAAACTCTTCGTAATGAACATATTTTAATAAATGTATAGGATTTTCATCTAATATCCTCTTTGATACCAGACGTGTTACCTGGTCCTTAGCGAAGTCATCAGAAAACAATAAAAAATATATGATTTTGAACACAATATGAACAGAAATCTGAATTGTTATTGTATGATGGGACTGCTAAATGACGTGTCTATCTCAAATCAGCATAAATGGCATGTGTATCATACGAGAGTGTATTATTGATAGATATAGCAGTCTATATTAATCCACCAACAACAAAGTTTGTAGCCCGGGTCGAAGAATATAGTCTTAATATACAGTGATCCCAAACATCAACAACTTCATTCAACCTTACCCACTGATTGTGAAATCAAACATCAAATACATCCACTGTAAAAGTAATAATGCTGTGTGTATCATTAAAAGTACAAAAAACAACCATTCATGCAAGCCACACTCCAACTGCGCGATGGTATGGTCAGTCAAAAACAACCCATGTTTACTCCACGGTAGGATCGAGGTCTGCCTAATATAGGCGTTTCGAGGGATTGAGACAGTGAGTGACTCAATGAACGTTAGCTCAAATCACACTCCTTTTTTTAAGTTTATATATTCCTACCCGGCAACGCGGCTGCAGGGACCTCGTCCCCGCGTTATTCCGCAGACAAAAAATATAAATTCTGCGATCAATTTGTGTAAATTCTGCAACCACATTTTGATAATTCTGCACACAATTCTACAAACTTTAAAGTGAGCGAGTGAGTATGGTTTTACGCCGCTTTTAGCAATATCACGGCGGGGGACATCAGAAATGGGCTTCACACATTGTACCCATGTCGGGAACCGAACCCGGGTCTTCTGCGTGACGAGCGAACGCTTTAACCAATAGGCTACCCGACCGCCCCGAATTGAGACAGAAAACATGTGTCTTTAAGAAGGAATTATTAATGTATTAATGAAGCAGCGTGAGGGATGAATTACAAATATCATTATATTTACAAGTGATTGTCTTATTTATAGAAACAGATCCTCTGTCACAATTTCAATATTACCTCTGCCAGTCATTGTCGCGTCCAAGATGATTGCACTTATATAGCGACGTGTATGTGGCTGCGTGTACTAGTCCGGACTGATGCCGATTTATAGGCACACATAGATACCATGCCGCAGTTTAACATGAATACCTCACTCAGACAAAGGATACCGACTATGAGCCGACCAGTCCTTGTTTTAGCCCCTTAATGCCGAGCGCCAGGCAGGGTATCAACAACTTTGTGTACAGATGGACTTGAGGTGATGTGTTTGCAATTATTGCCAACCCGCCATTGCCTATTACGTAACCTCTTTTTGTCCTACACACTAGACTGGAACAATCTCCATTTGACTATTATACATAATGCCCTTAACATAACACTAAACAAGGACACAATCACGGCAACAAAATATTCATTTGAAAACAATATGAAGTACATGTGGTTGGTTTAAGCATTCGAAACATACTTGTGAAGAGAGGGAAACATATGTTTTATTTTTGAAAACTGATATTGGAAACAGGTTGCTTCAAGTCTAGGACATACCAACAACCCATGCTGTGGTATCTGCAGAACAGATAAGAAATAATTTCCATCAAAGTGAAACATATCAACAGCGACAAAATATGTGCATGCATAATGGCCATTTAGTTGAGGTTATATCTGTGTGATAGTTCCTGTGTCATGCGATGACCATGGTGATAAGAACGACAATGATGAATATATTCTTTTAATAATATATTAATACACTCTATAAATAAATATAAAGTGCGATATAAGTTGGCAGTACACTGTATGGAGCGTATATCATGAGGTAGAGACGACAGCAGCTGTCTGACACACACGTCATGTCAAACTACCATTGCCACATGTGACATCAACTCTGTCGCTGTCTGACACTGTGCAACAGCTGGTACTGTGAGTCAACAATATTCATCGCGCAAAAAGATCCATATAATATGTAGCTCACATATATGGGTATTTTAAACTTACTGAAGTTCGAAAGAAGTAAATTCAAAACACCAACCCGTCATATGTACTTATCATCCTGTCACAAAAACACAGGAACACCAAAAATGCAGGAAAAGGTGAGTTCCAGAACGTTCAGCCATGACCTTCTGAACACATATAGATCGTCCAGATACCATTTTGTGGACCATTACTGTAGTACAGCTTCAAAGGACGTAACAGATACCTACGCTCTCTTCACAATTTGGGATGGGTGGAGGGATGCATTCGCTTGGGCCAAAAGACGAATCAACGATACATTTCCAATAGCATCAGCTGTTCCAATTGGGTATATTACCACATGTATAGCTCTTGAACAGTTTCTGGATCGCTAGCATTGACAAAATGTTAATACTGCTTCCATGAAGATATTATTGGTAGTCGTATTTCTTTGTCAGTACTTGCTTGGTCTGCATTTTATACGTTCCTCCATCGTTCTTTCTTTAATATCAGACAAGACCCGTGAGGATTCGGGTTAGAATAGGCCTACAACAACCCATGCTGGCTATGCTGGTCGTAAGAGGCGGCTATGCTGGTCGTAAGAGGCGGCTATGCTGGTCGTAAGGGGCGGCTATGTTGGTCGTAAGAGGCGGCTATGCTGGTCGTAAGAGGCGGCTATGCTGGTCGTAAGAGGCGGCTATGCTGGTCGTAAGAGGCGGCTATGCTGGTCGTAAGAGGCGGCTATGCCGGTCGTAAGAGGCAGCTGTGCTGGTCGTAACAGGCGGCTAGGCGGCTATGCTGGTCGTATGAGGCGGCTATGCTGGTCGTAGGAGGCGGTTATGCTGGTCGTAAGAAGCGGCTATGCTGGTCGTAAGAGGCGGCTAGGCTGCTATGCTGGTCGTAAGAGGCGGCTATGCTGGTCGTAAGAGGCGGCTAGGCTGCTATGCCGGTCGTAAGAGGCGGCTATGCTGGTCGTAAGAGGCAGCTATGCTGGTCGTAAGGGGCGGCTATGTTGGTCGTAAGCGTCGGCGAGGCTGGTCGTAAGAGGCGGCTATGCGTCTCTTAAGAGACTTACGGATTCTGGCTCACTGACTTGGTTGATTCATTTCATCGTATCCTAATTTCGTGGATCGATGCTCATGATATCAGTCACTTGATTGTCTGGTCCACACTCCATTATTTACAGGCCGCCGTCATATAGCTGGAATATTGCTAAGTGCGGCGTTAAACAACAAATAAACAAACAAACAATATCAGACAACAGCAGGGTTCCCACAAATCCATGCACGGAGTTGGGCACATTTGACTTCCGTGTGTTTTTCATTTCATTCCACGACTTACAATTGAAACATGTCAGTATTACACCTCATTTCAGCCATATGTATTTTCGGGTGAAGGAGAAACATAGTTAATTCAAACCCGGGAGATATTGACGACTGGTTGTTGTATGGCCTTTCGTTTGTTTTATATTGCCAAGTTTCACTTTCCAGATTTGAAGTGGAACATGGCCACCAGATACATAAATGTTGTCACAATGGTTATCATAGAAACACACCCACCAGGAATTGCCAAGAAACATATCCATAAGGATTATCGTAGAAACACATCAATCAGGATTATCACAGAAGCATATCCGCAAGGATATTCAATCAT
This sequence comes from Haliotis cracherodii, assembly GCF_022045235.1. Lineage (NCBI taxonomy): Eukaryota > Metazoa > Mollusca > Gastropoda > Lepetellida > Haliotidae > Haliotis > Haliotis cracherodii. Next base: position 1,179,085 of record NW_027266279.1, read on the forward strand.
ACAAGCAACTCCAAAAGGATTATCATGGAAACACATTCATTAGGATTGTCATAGAAACATATCCATCACGATTAGCAACATATACTTCGAACTCGTGGAGACCTGGCAGAAATTTCGACTTTTCCGTTGCTTGATACATCAGGGGAATTTTATGCTTAATTTGGATATTTCGGTCTCCCAAATTAGTTCGAGACAATAGGGAATTCGACACATCCAAATTTGTTGTCAGTAGGTTCGCCTGTACATCAGGATTTTCATAGAAACATATCCATCAGGATTAGCATAGAAAAATATCCATCAGGAAATATGCAAGATATATGTCACAAGAAAAAGGGACAAATATTCACAAAATATTTCCTACAGCTAGTACATAGATCAACGCCAGTACAATTAACATCTTTCGAACAGTTCCTTCTTTGATGTGGATAACAAGGTATTTACAGACACAGTTTTGAGCATACAGATATGAACCTGGATTTCACATCTTGACTTTCATTGTAGAAGTTTCCACTGGTAGGATCCAAACATCACAGCACCCGCCAAAGCGGCGCCAGTCAACGCTAAATTAACCGAACTCGACTTCTGAGAAACGGCTGGCTTCAATGTCATGACAGGTTTGGGAATGTAGCCATGTTCCAGTGCATTGTAGATGGCCTTCTCAGCTCCACACCACGAATGAGGCCCCCACAGACGGTAGTAATAGGGGAAGGCAGGCCCATAGTAGTACTGGTAGGCGAGTCGGGGTCCGGCCTTGATCAGGTCCCACCAAGAGGGGGCCACACCCAGTTCTGCTGCCATCTCGTCTCGGATTATGAGATTCGGGACCTGTTGACGATAAACATCTGATACCGTTATATTATGCAAAATAACAGCGATATATTTTCTTATTACATGTAAAGACAAATCTGGAGTTTAAATGATCCATGGTTAAAGGAAAAGATTAATTCCAACTCCGTTTGGACAGATCTGAAAACTGATGTGTAGTGTCATTTAGAACATTGACGATCGCATCTCTTTGAGGTTCACACGGCCAAGGAGGGACTAATAAGCACGTCCATTAAGGGGCGAACTGATGTGCTGCGTCTGACAATAAACACATACAGTAAACTACGGTTATAACGAACTCAAAGGGACCACTTATGTTTGTTCGTAATATGTGAGGTGAGGTGAACTTGGGTTTAACGTCGCGTCCAAGATTATTGCACTATTGTACTAGTCCGGACTGATGCCGATTTATAGTGCTAGCTCACTGAGATACCATGCCGCAGTTCAACATGAATACCCCACTCAGACACAGTATACTGACTCCGAGCCGACCAGTCCTTGTTTTAGCCCCTTAATGCCGAGCGCCAGACAGGGTTACAACAAGTACCATCTTTTAACGTCTTTTGGTATGACGCGGTCGGGGATCGAACCCCGGACCTTCCGCTCTCCGGGCGGACGCTCTTCCAATAGACCACGGAGGCGGTCGAAGTTCGTAATAAGCACATATACATCATATATACCGAAATTGGTCGGTTCGCTATACGCGTGTTCGTTGTAAACGAAGTTTACTGTACTTTTGCACTGTATGCAAATTGTGTTGGTGACAGGTACTTCTTGGAGCGAACATGATTCCCGTTTTTCTCGAACACCTGGTGACATCATTGATTTTTAGTGATCAATTCATATATATTTTACCGTTATTTTACCATTTACGACAATTGGAATTGCTATTCTCTGGCGTGTCATGTGAAGTACACCAGCCCCAATCCCAAACAGGTGCATTCGCGCTTGATTTGTGCTCAATTTCCTAGATGACAATTCCTTTCCAACCCACGACCAAACGGTCTTCCAAATATTCAATTTTGAGTTTTATTCGACAAGACAAATAGTGTCCATGGGGGTCATTACCCAAGCATACCGGGTTACCTTGTATTTGTAGCGTCCAAACTTTCTGACGACGAACTTGTTCCACTTGTCCACGTCCGCCATCATTGTTTCTCGTGCCGGAAGTTGACATCTTCCGGAAAAGACCCTGGCCGCCCATCTCGCCTGCATCTCCGTCACCGCGATAACTGTGGACCCGGACTCAAAACAGCCGATCAGGGCCAGGGTGTTGTGCGTCAAGGTGAGGGGGAAGGTCATCTTGTACCGGTACTGCTTGTCTGTCCCTTTATAAAGTATAAAACATAATGAACGATACAAGCGGAGCTCGACCTTCTTCTGAAATGCTGAAATTCGCTGTGCAGAGTTGCGTCTCTTAGGCATGTGGGATTTTCCCTAATTTTGTATCTAGATTTGTCAGAACCATACCAGCGTTCGTTGGTTTCACCAAACTGGGGGCACCGGTGACCCAGTCGCCGCGATTCGCTGTCCAGAGTTGCGTCCCTTGGGCACGCCGGAAACCTATGATTGTGGGTTCGAATCCCGGTTCGCCCCGATTATGTTTCTAGGTTTGTAAGCACCATACACGCGCTCGTGGGTTTCACCGTGGTAAACGTCTGAGACCTGCATCACTTCCGGCTTCCCTCCCACTTTAAGCTGACACGCCGTGATATAACTGGAATACTGTTAAAAGCGGCGTTAAACCCAACTCACCCACTCACAAACTGCTTAACGTCTGCACCACTTCGGGCTTTCCTCCCACATTAAGTTTGCAAAAGCCTTTATATACCTTAAACCAAACTCACCCACACAAACAAAAGACGCATAAATACGTCTTTGCACACACATAAATTCAATATCAACATGTGTTTTGTTCTTTAGCACTTACCTCCCTTTGCTTTGTCTGAAAGAAACTTCAACCCAGGCAAATATCCTGTTGCAAACAAGATGGCGTCAAGATCCCTCAGAACTGTGCCGTCTTTAAACTGCGCTTCATGGTCACCAACACGGATCAAATTGCCAACGATCTTCACGCGACCACAGACAATTTGAATGTGTAAGAAATCGTTAATTATCAACGCAGAGGACTTAAGAGAATTAGTGAGGTTGATTCCTGTTGCGACGTGATTCAATCGGGAATTAGCTGTGGCGCGAACAATGTTGGCAAAATTATTTTTATTTTGTAACAATGCTCTCCGTTGTGTCGCATAACTCCATGGGATGCCACCTTCCACCAATCGGGGCACTATGAAGGATCCTCTCCCCACAGTCATATAAACCTGGAACATATACAGTCACGTGTCATAACTAGAAGAGCATCGTGCATCTGACACAATTTGAATCAGAATTAGATCTACACATTCTTATGGCATTAAGCACGTATACGAGTGTTGATTGATAAGTTCTATGTCGTACATGGAGGGAATTGCGTCAGAGTGACATATTTTGTTGTGGATATCACAATATGTCATGGCGGCATATCCACAACAACGTGAATCAATTTAGCAAACTGTTTCACTGTGACAAGTCAGTCATCCTTTGGAAATGGACAAACTTTAGGAATTTGCAATCAACCCATGAACACAGACAAGTCAGTTGAATTAAGTGTCTGTTACTGTCATTTCTTCACGAAATATACTTAATTAATACTAATTAATAAAATAATAAGAAAAAAATCTTTTACACTCTCCCACGCACGCACGCACGCACGCATCACTGAATATTTATTGGTCCGTGACTGAAGCATTTCATCCCACAAAAAACTGCAACTCTCAAAATTGAAAATTGTTTGATATGCTGTGAATGTACATCACACATCCCCTTCAAGTCTATATTATAATAACCACACACTGTCGCTCACCTGTTTTGCTACGTGAGATACCGTCACTGCCAGATCTCCGGCTGAATTACCAGTACCTGTGACGTGGACAATGAGCAATTATATTCCCATGTTAGAGTGAGTGAGTCAGTGAGTTGGGTTTTACGCCGCTTTTAACAGTATTACAGTTATATCACGGCGTGTCAGCTCAATGTGGGAGCAAAGTGATGCAGGTCTCAGACGTTTACCACTTCGGTGAAATCCGCGAGCACGGGTATGGTGCTGACAAACCTAGAAACATAATCGGGGCAAACCGGGATTCGAACCCACAATCATAGGTTTCTGGCGTGCCCAAGGGACGCAACTCATCCAAACTGAAAACAAACATCAGAGAAAACATTCACCCCCAATTCAACCATTCAACCACATTGCCAAGGTTGAAGACAGCAAGTACAACACACCAAACAACACAATGCTTGGATTCCCCGAAAGAAACACCGACCCTTTAACTATGGGCCTTATACTCTTCACGCAACTGATATTCAAATATTAAATACACAGAATTCAAACTTTCCAGTTCCTACAGCGGAAATTGTATCATCACTTTATCATTACAAAATGTGCAACATTTATAGACTCGTTTGAGATATGCTTTTATTGCCATTTATTGTTTAATTTATTCACTTTGTCCTATTGATATTGTTGTAAACTCAACTTGTATTGTTAAATTGTATAAACAAACTGGAAATGTCTATACAAAACGCAACAAAAATATAAAAATGACAGCCAGGGTGATAACAAAAAACGAGGGTTGGTGTTCCTTTTAAAATGTGGAGAGAATTTAGGTCTCTCTCTCTCTCTCACTCTGCTATGAAGTGCATAAGCAAACTCAATGCTACTTACCAATTACGAGAACCCGTTTGTCAGCATATTTCGATCCATCCTTAAAGGTCTTCGAGTGTTCAGTTGATCCCCTAAAGGTTTCAAGTCCATTGATGAGGGGAAACTTTGCATCTGAACAATACCCCGAACAGACAAAAACAAAATCATAGATGTGGATGTGAACGGCCTCGGAACCATCTGTTGTCTCAACTTCCCATTTCCCCGTGACGTCATAGTCTTCAGACTCCCGGATGTCCCGGGTTACAGTTTTAAAATGGATGTACTTCCGGAGGTCAAATTTGTCGCAGTAACTGTTGAGGTACTCGTGCACATAGGGGCGTGTCGGGTAGGGCGGGACATCATCCTCGTACGGGAAGTCGCTGTAGCAGAACATGTCTTTAGGTGTGTTGGCTGTTAAGTTGTCGAAAGCCATAGCTCCCTGTCCATCTTGGAAGGCCCCAGAGTGGGACCAAAATCCACCTACAAAAGCAATTATAACTAATGATAAGAACAGAACAGTACCGTTCCATGTCGAGTAGGAGGTGAGGTGAAATGGGGTTTATGATTATTTGTGTGTATGCGAGTGCGAGTGCGTGTGCGTGTGCGTGTGCGTGCGTGCGTGCGTGTGCATGCCTCTGAGCAGACACCCTATCCACTAGTCCACGGAGGCAGTCTCTTGAAGGGGAACATGTAAACATACTTCGTACGGGAACCGAGCCTGATCACCCGATCCATTTTGGTGTGGGCTAGGCTGCATAAATAAATTAAATGTTTCTTCTCCCAATAATTCCAACAAACATAACTGGACAGACAGTGACCACGGCTCTTAAATACAATGTCAGTGGTCAAGCGTGGCCTGCAGTTTCTGATTCATGTAAATACTCGCGGTGAGCCGCCGAATCCAGAGAAACGCGACCCTTTTTTATCCTTACTTGGGACCTATCTACCCGCCCCCACCCCCTGAGACACACACACTGACATACACACACACAAACTCAAGGAGAGACACACACAATTTGGTGAGTTTTATAGTAGACCAATGATGTGAGATGGTTCGTTTTCAACACTTCGCAGTTATATATCAGCAGAATAAATAATATTTGTTGCACTGGTGTTCACTGTTCACTGTACCATATCTGAACGAAGCAGAAGAGATGTGAAGAATCGTAAGATGTGAGAGGGATCCGGACCCCCCCCCCCCCCCCCTTTTAAAAACCAAATGTAGTATGTTGCAGGCAGTAAATTATATGAGAGAGGATTCTGATATTTTGGACCCCTCCCTTTTAAAAATGCTGTGCCCGCCCTTGCTGATGTTTAGTTATAGATAAAGGGAGAGCTTTATCAATCTTCAACATACCAACTGTTTCAATTGACGTCCCATCCAATATTTATATATGATCGATTGACGTTCTTATAAAAGTTATACATAATGAGTGAGTTAGTATGGTTTTACGCCACATTTAGCATTATTCCGGCAACATCCAGACACCAGAAATGGGCTTCACACATTGTACCCACAAGGGGAATTGAACCCGGGTCTTCGACGTGACGAGCGAACGCTTTAACCACTTGGATACCCCTCCGCCCATATATTTATGAGCCTAATGAGCCTAAAAAGCCAGTCAGTTTCTCTAATTATTACTATCATTTGCTCATGAAATCTTTAAACTTTAACATGTTTATGAATTGTTTTGAAAATGAACACTGTGTCGATTTGTAAGCCTAATTCCATCTCTTAATGAATGACTTCACTGTTGTTGAATAATTATATGTATGTGAGAAAAAGACATGTCATAAACAATTCTGATTGTTTACACCAAGTAAGACAAGTTGATGAACTATTTTCTTACCGATATCATCGAACTGTTCCAGACACACCGGCTCCAATCCTTCTTCTAAACAGGACTTGATGGCCGCTAAACCCGAGATCCCGGCTCCAATAATCGCTGCTCGCTTCTTTGGCTCCATTTTCGCCTTGGCTCCAATCGGTTTTTACAAACTACAAATAATATTGTTGCAATTACAACATATAATTCAGAAACGTGTCAGAATATTGTCGTACAAACGTTGATGTTTTACATCACACACAATGTAAATCTATTATAGTGAACACACGACTTCTCAAACAGCAGGTGTGTTCATGCTGGAGTCTCGTCAGAGTGATACTATATTCCCGGCAACGCATCAAATATTTATATAAATCCGAAAACCATGCGAATGTGTCAAAAAGTACTGTCATTACTATGTTAATGTAATATCGATTTACCGGACCGAAAACAGCAACATGCGAGATTTCGTTTGTCTAAAATGGAGATCGTTAGAAATAAAAACTCAAGGTACTGCTGTTTCAATGATAATATCGATAAAGATCTGATAGCTGGCTGTGTCAGCAGGGGGTGAGATACTGTTGAATTATCCAGAAAAATAAAGGGTTAGTGACGAATGAGTGAACGAGTGAGTTGGGGTTTAAAGCCGGTTTGCCTGTCCGGCACGCCCAAGAACGAGATCTGCTGTACCCATTGGAGAAACCCCATTGGGTTTGGTCTCCAGTAACCTGTGCTGGTCGAAGGAAACGATCAAACGATTCAGTTCGTCTGGCCCGATGCCGATTTATAGTGCTAGCACACTGAGATACAATACCGCAGTTTAACATGAATACCCCACTCAGACACAGTATACTGACTCCGCGCACACGGCCAAATAACAAAGCGTCATTATCAACGAACAGGGGTGAGCGCGCGGGGGTTCGCAAACATTCCATGTCTTTCCGCGTCAAATCACTTCATAGAATTGATGACTGGATACTAACACAATTTACCAATTGTATTGCACACATTGTTAAGGAATTGAGATAGGCCTTTTTCGATCTCTAACAATATCAGCGGTCATCAGTTTCTTAAATTGGGACTGGTTTGGAAACTTCAGATGTTGCTTATTTTAGAGTTCATATCGCTGTTGGTGAAAAGCTTCACATCGAAATAAATAGTGAAATTCATCTCCCACAGACACTGGCAGTGTCACTTGACATATGTACCTGTTTATTTAGCCAGCTGTTTTGAAGTACTTCACTAACTGTTGTAACAGCATTAGTTTGGCTGTTAAAACTGTGAACATTTAAACATTCCATATAAAAACAGACTTTGCATACAGTCACTCTCGATCACGACAGATATTTTGTTGAATACGAATATCATGATTTTATTTGCGAACGATGCATGACCAATAGGCGTGAGTATTTTACACAATATATCACAAATAACTTAAATTCTGAAAACAGAATCCGAATAATATCATCAACACAACAAAACGTATCATGTCATAAGGATTTTTTAGTCAGAGTTAAAAGCTGAGAGAAGAAATTTAATAATGTAATATTATTACAATATATCATAAATTTAATAAAGGTTCGTATCGCTATATTATATATTATATGCACGAAGCTCTGATACAACTATATGGATGCTCATGTATTGCGGATAATTACTGAATAGATATGTCTGTCTCGGGGAACAATAGAACCAGACCCTGCTGTTTTCTGCGATCCCGCAGAATCGCGGAGTATTTTGCGGAAATGACCACTCAGTGCAGAAATGTCTATATCTCGCAGAAAACCACATTTTGTGCAGAACTCGTGTAGAATTTCACATTTATCTTCCGCAGAATTCGTCATCAAATACACTGCAGAGTTTTAACATGTGAGAAAATGCTGGTTTTAAACGTGAAACCGGATATTTATATCGTTTTGTAGTGAAGTTGACTTTTGTATTATTATCGCAAGTGCGTATCGGTGTACTTACACTCGTGATCTCCAGATTCACATCAACTAGATATTCTAGCCGTGGATGTGTTCATCATTGAAACACCTACCACAAGTCAAACAGGTACAAAACTACGAAATTTACAAAACCGACGCTTTAAAGTTTGTAAAATTGTGTGCAGAATTATCAAAATGTGGTTGCAGAATTTACACAAATTGATCGCAGAATTTATATTTTTTGTCTGCGGAATAACGCGGGGACGAGGTCCCTGCAGCCTAGTTGCCGGGGAGGAACATATAAACTTAAAAAAAGGAGTGTGATTTGAGCTTACGTTCATTGTGTCCGGAGTGTTTTACATGAGGTGAGGTGAGGTGAGGTGAGGTGAGGTGAAATGAAATGAAGATTATGGCACTTGTATAGCAACGTGCATGCACGTGTGTGTGTGTGGCTGCTTTAACTTGTCCAGACTAATCCTGATTTTACGGTGCTAGCCCACTGAGATACCATGCTACAGTTTAACATGAATACCCCACTCCGAGCTGACCATTCCTTGTTTTAGCCCCTTAATGCAGAACGCTAGCAAAGGTACCAAGAAGTACCATCTTTTCACGTGTTTTTGTATGACGTAGGGTCGGACCCCGGACCTTCCGCTCTCCGGGCGAACGCTCTGCCACAAGACCACGAGGGCGGTCGTGTTTTGCATGAACTGAAATAAGCAATTCATGTATAAAGTACTGACGATCCTGTCAATGATCAACAGTAATCCTCATCATAAGTCATGACTCAGTAATCTATTGTTCCTGCACGTGTGGCAGTGTCTTTCTTACATATGTTATTGTTCCTGCTCGTGGTAGTTGTTCCTTTGTTATTTAACGCCGCACTCAGCAATATTCTAGGTATATGACGGCGGTCTGTAAATAATCGAGTCTGGACCAGACAATCCAGTGATTGATATCATGAGCATCGATCCACGCAATTGGGATAGATGACATGCTTCAACCAAGTCAGGAGCCTGACCACCTGATGCCGTTAGACGCCCATTACGACAAGCATGGTGCTGACCAATTGCAACACTGGTCTTCACGGGAACAGTATTGTTCCTACACGTGTGTCAGGTGATACTCGGTTTCCCTGCGATGACGACCCTATAACTGAAATCTTCAAAGTGGCCAAAACAGGGTTGATTCCACTCACACGTCTGTCAAATGCTTTGAATTTGTAAGTAATCAGATACCTCATGTTATTGACATAGTAAATAGTCATTTTACGACAGAGCAAAAATACTTTTAACATTTGCGATGCCCTTCCCCCCTTTGTAACAACAAACTATTGTCGCCCTCTCCAATTCCGAATCCATCATAAGCGCAAAACCAGATTTAGATATACGTTCAAGTTTGACTTCTCCAATAGTTCTCTCCTTGTTGATACTTGAGACAACAGCACAACATTTCAGACCGCACCGATCAAAAGCTGTTACCTGTACGACTACTTTTACACACGAAACGAGACGAGACCTGCTCTGGGACTGAATCAATTTGCATGGGTGGAACTGTCAACATGTTTGCGGGGATTGTGAATGTATGTCGTTGAACTCTAGGAGTATGATGCTCTCGCAATGCTTATGAAGAACGAGCGTGAACGCGGCCATCAGTATTATGGATGCAGAAACAGTGATACTAACCTGGAACAATTTGTACAGTTGCAGTCCTCACCCGAAAGCAGCGCTGACGCCTGTGACAGAACCGCGCACGGTGCTTTGAACATCGCGCACGTGCTCTACAGGAAACTGCAAACTGTTCGTTTGAACGTGTTCTACTGTACCTATAAATAAATACTGGGACCGCTCTTTCTGACATGCGTGACGCCGTGTTTCCGTGAGTGAGTGTCTGCAACCAATATTGCTCTCATTGTGCGATTCTTTTGTAAACATAGGAAGTAGGTTGGCCTGTGATAAGGGTGTCTTTTCAAATTACATCTTATACCTTTGCATCCGTGAAAAGACGGAAGGATAACGCTTTGTTTATTAGGTTCGTTTGTGACATACAAACAGACGCTCATAGTGCATTTAAAACGCAGTATAAACCGTTGTCAAACTAGCAGCCTCAACTATCAACTTAGTGACATTAACACGTGCACGCACTCCTCGTGCACTTGACGCTGAAACAAACGACACGTGCTCAATCTGGAGAAGTATGGTAACCTTGGCAACGTCTTTTCAGGGTGGGGAGCAAAGTTCATAAGAGTTGTCCCCACTTGTGCCCGATCTCGTTGCCTCAAACAGAAGGTGCATGAAATCAAACAAAATAAAAAAGAAGAAGACCACACAAACCGTAAAGACACAACTCTTTGTGGAACACTGCAGGTGAACAACGTCAAAGCTCAACACTCAAACAGGACCCGTGAAGATTGCGGGGTAGAATAGGTCTTCAGCAACCCATACTTGCCGTAAAAGGCGACTATGCTTGTCGTAAAAGGCGACTAACGGGATCGGGTGGTCAGGCTCGCTGACTTGGTTGATACATGTCATCGATCCCAATTGCCTGGATCGGTGTTCATGATGTCAATCACTGGATTGTCTGGTCCAGACTCGATTATTTTACAGACCGCCGTCATATAGCTGGAATATTGCTGATTGCGGCGTAAAACAACAAACAAACAAACAAAAAAGGTGTAGATAATTAAGTAAGATTAGTGGTTTAAATAAGATTTAGTTATATAATGGTCCACGAAAAGTAGCACATTTAAAGAGACACTCTGCTGTCCCAACTGCAACATTTATGGATAAAAACGTCCTTGCGAAATGTATGTTTCAAATGAAGGCATCCCTACCTGCAGAAAATATGAAGAGGCGTCTTACACTCCGCGATGCTCCAGTTGCATCAGTGAGTGAATTGCTTTTAGCAATATTCCAACAATATCAAGGCAGGGGACAAGATAAACGGGTTTCACACATTGTTGCCATGTGGAGAATCGAACCCGGGTCTTGGGCGTGACGAGCGAACGCTTTGACCACTAGGCTACCCGACCTTCCTCACGTAAACGAAATAATCTGCATCTTGTATAACGAAATGTTATTGATGGCGAATCTTATTACGGAGTCAAGTTTATTACGTGGAAACTTTGAACACGAATACTCGGCAAATATTTATTGATTCATTAAATATACTGCAGTTAAACAGTTTGCGGTTGTTGAAGCCTGGCAGCTCGCTTGCCACGTGGAAGACCTGGGTTCGACTCCCCGCCATTCATCAGAGAAAAACAAAAAGATTTTTATGTGAACATCCATAAAAATGTAAGCTAAAGTCTGTTTCTGTCTGTTTGACTTTGCACCTTCACGGTTTGTCGAGTGTTAAGTCCGTTATCTAAAGCGCTGAAGATCGCTGATTTTGCGCCCGGCCATGTGTTTGGACCCCAGATACGGTGGAAATAAGAGAAGGCAGGACCAAAGAAGTACTGGTAGGCCAGCCAGGGCCCGGCCCTTATCAGATCCCCCCAGGAAGGGGTGACGCCCAGTTCCTGGGCCAACTCGTCACGGTAGGGAATATGGGGAAGCTACAACACAAAATACATTGATCTTGTAATATTTGTTGTTTTAACAGTTTGTTTGTTTGTTGTTTAACGCCGCACTCAGCAATATTCCAGCTATATGACGGCGGGCTGTAAGTAATCGTGTCTGGACCAGACAATCAATGATTGACATAATGAGCATCGATCTACGCAACTGGGATACGATGACATCAACAAAGTCAGCGAGCCTGACCACCCGATCACGCGAGTCGCCTCTTACGACAAGCATAGGTCAAGCATGGGTTGCTGAAGACCGTCATGGCATATACTGTTCACCGTTTGATAGGGATAATCAGTTATATCAGATAATTTAAACATGCGCATGAAATATTATGAGAATCAGTTTGCGTATCATGGACAGATAATAAAATATCCCTATCTAAAGTGGAGTAGTATATTTTACGACGCAGTAGCAATATTTTAGAAACACTCAGTATTGATGGTTTTCGGCATAATGTGGAAAGATATAATTCAAGTCGTAGTCGTTTACCACTTTCATCGGCCCCTGCCACGCGTAAGGGACACAACTCTGCACATCAAATTATGTCACATTAAACCACCCCTGCACCCTCCAATCACACGACTGGCTCAACCCTGTGCCAAACGATAGGAGGTTTGTTAACAGACAGGACATCAAGCATCTTCCCGAGGCAAGAGAGTAAACTGACTTTAAAAGTCCAGTTTCCACCCTTGCCGAACTAGGCTGGAATTACTGGGCTCGATCGTAGCGCCACTAGTGGCTATTACCAGTTATGTCCCTTCTGAGCCTCTCCTATGGATCAATCAGATTCCACCTCTCGTATCACTTGCGTTTGCTTCACACAAAATGGTGCCGCCGAGTCAGGACGATCTGATCGATTATCAAGATCTATATTGTGATAACACGGGTCTTACATCGCGAAATGCATCAAATCACGTGAGCACCTTGATTAAAAACATGATAAGATTGGGAAAATATCTGCTGACAACGAGTTGGCGGTGCACATGCTTTGCAAATCCTGCAATCGACCGAAATCTGCACGACAGTTTACGAACCGGAAATTCGAAATCGGTGCGCGATTTTGATTGGACTATGCATAGACTCGTTAGTCCAGCCAAACTGTAACTCCATAATTCTTGCCTAGTTCGGCAAGGGTGGAAACTGGACTTTCATAGTCAGTTAACTCTCTTGCCTCGGGGAGATGGACATCAAAGTACATACCCTGTATTTAAAACGGCCAAATTTCTCCAGAACGTAGTCATCCCACTTTTTGATATCTTTCAGCATGACCTTGAGGCGGGGCAGCTTGTGTTTCCCGTTGAACACTCGGACAGCCAGTCGGCACTGCAGCTCTGTTACCGGGGGGATGGGTCCCTCTGGGTCCACGCACCCAATCACCGCAAGGCTCTGTTTGGGCAACGAAACGGGGAACATCATCTTATAAAATGGAAGGTTTCCTTTGTCTGAAATGAAAAAGAATAATACAATCCACGTCAGTTTGATTAAATGCATGTAGAACTATCGAAGGTGTTTAAAACATACTTTTAATTAGACTTCCACTCACAGTATTGTTATGATTGGTTGCAGTTGGGAGTGTGGAGATTGATTATGACTTGACAAGCATGGGTTGCTGGAGACTAATTTTAACCCAGATCTTCACGGGGATTGGGAATGTGTGACGTTGCCTAGCAACACGACGAAGGAGACGACGACAGAAGTGTAGATGAACACTATGGGAAAGGTATATGCTTGGTGGAATGAAAGTAATAACAGCGATAGTAGTTGTAGTATTAGTAGAAAATGTCGAAGTCGCAGAATATTAGTTGTCGTTGCGTTTGTTGGTGAGTTAATATCAAAGGTCGTATCAGCTATAGTTTAGCAGCGGTAGCAGTCGCAGTAGTATTTGCAGTAGCAGTAGTAGTCGTAGTAGTAGTAGTAGTAGTAGTAGAAGAAGTCGCCGTATAAGGAGTAGCAGCATCATCTGTAGATGTAGTCGTAGTAGTAGTCGTAGAAATAGTTGTAGCAGAACGGGTATAAGCATCAGGAGTACAAGCAGCAGGAGAAGTAGTAGAGAGTGATCATGAGTGAGTGAGTTGGGTTTAACGTCGCTTTTAACAGTATCCCAGTTATATCGCGGCGCGTCAGCTTAATGTGGGAGGAAAGCCCGAAGTGGTGCAGGTCTCAGACGTTTACCACTTCGGTGAAACCCACGAGCACGGGTATGGTGCTGACAAGCCTAGAAACAAAATCAAAGCGAAACCACAATAAACGGTTCCTGAGTAGAAGCAGCAGTAGTAGTAGCAGCAGTAGCAGTGGTTGTAGAAAGTATTCTTACCCCCATCAATGTTCTCATCCAGAAACTCTAAGTTCCAGTCGTATCCGGTCGCAAACAAAATGGCATCCACGCTCTTTACCAGAGCTCTGTCATCAAATTCAGCCTCTTGTTCACCAAGGCGTATTAACTGTCCAACAATGACGATTTTACCACATAAGATGTGCAGCTGGATATCATCATTGATCATGGTTCTGCCCTGAGATGGCGGTCGGGGTGGGGCCAGCCCAGATGTGTTGTGGTTGATGCGGGAGTTGGCGATGCTACACATAAGACCGTCCAGTTTTGCCAGACTCTTGTAGTTGGACCTTCGGTACAGCAGCTGGTCTAGAGGCCTGCCTCCTGTTGCCACACGGGGCAATACCCATGTCCCTTGTCCAACGCTCAGGTACACCTGTAGATAGTATTATTACTCAATGTAACTGTATCAGATATATAACTCCCGTAACCATAAAATGGCAGCGCCTTTGACGTAATTGCGGTCTTCAAGTACGATCAAAGATACTACTTGATAGAAATATCGATACTTTAAAATACAGGCAGTACCCACGGTGAACGGAGTCAGTATTCAGAAAGACAGTGAGTGACTGATTTGGGTTTAACACCGCTTTTTACAGTATTCCAGTTATATCTCGGCGTGTCAGCTTAATGTGGGAGGCAAACCCAAAGTGATGCAGGTCTCAGACGTTTTCCACTTCGGTGAAACCCACGAGCACGGTGCTGACAAACCTAGGAACATAATCGGAGCGAACCGGGATTCGAACCCACAATCATAGGTTTCCATATTTACACACAATTGTTTGTGGGGGGTGGGGGTAGGGATGGGTGATGGTGGCGGGTGTGGGTGGTCTACTCACTTTTTTTGCGTACTTTGATATTTCTACTGCAATTTCTCCTGCTGAGTTAGAGTTACCTGATAGGAAGTAAGAAATATCACATTAATACATAAAGAAGAGAATGTATGGATCCCCTTGATCCATCTGCCCAACCCTCAACGTGTAATATTTAATGTTATTTTGATGTTTTTTAGTTAGTGCATAACAGCAGCTAAACTGGACTAATACAGTGTCAGTGAGTATAGTTTTACGCCGCTTTTAGCAATATTCCAGCAATATCACGGCGGGGGACACCAAAAATTGGCTTCACATATTGTACCCATGTCGGGAATCGAACCCGGGTCTTCGGGATGAAGCGCGAACGCTTTAACCACTGGGCTACCCGTCTCTCCCTCTTTGATAATGATAGCAATTATCCCAGTCGTTTCTCCAGATTCCCGATGGTTAATTCTGACTCAATCGCCGAATGACAAGGGCGACGCCATGTTTGTTTGTAAACAGTGAAAGTAGTCCCTACTTGACCTTTGATATTTGCATCTCCATCCGCGTATGACCCCAACGGATATCCGTTGGCATTATCCTGCCGATAAACCTGCCCATTATATGATAAAGGGATATTATCTGAAACCAGTGTTAGTTTAATTGGTGCAAGTTTGTTTTCGAATGTTTTGATATGGACTCTAATCTTTGTGGTGAGTTCAAGCGAACTCAAAACAAGGCATGTGTGATGTGGTTGTATTGTGTAATGCAACCTCACTTTCGAGATTCACACCGTATTGCGACAAACTTCATTACAGTACTAAAACTGGCGTCACCAGTTTGATTGGAGCGGTGGGTTACGCCGAAGACACGGGTTCGCGCCCCCACGTGGGTACAATGTGTGAAGCACATTTCTGGTGTCCCCCGCCGAGATAGTGATGGAACATTGCTAAATGCGGCGTAAAAAATACTCACTCATTTGTTTGATAGTGTTAGGTTAATATTTTCAAAAATATCCAAATAACGTTTTGTCATTAGAATATGATGATAATCTCTATGATCACGGAAAGAAACATTACCTACCAACAACCAGCACAGTTTTCTCTCTGTACTTCTGACCGTTCCAAAATGTCTTGGAATGATCTATGGGTCCAAGAAAGGTAGCTAGTCCATCAATATCTGGTATTCGGCCATTCTTGAAGAAGCCAGAACAGATTAACAGGTAGTCATAGGTAGAAGTGTCCACCCCTTCACTATCTTCCGCCTCCACTACCCATTTTCCGCTTAACTCATAATCACCAGACCTTCGGATTTTCTTAACTTTCGTTCCAAGTCTTATATGCTTTCTGAGGTTGTTTTCATCACAGTAACGTTGGAGGTATTTGAATATTGTGGCGTTTGTTAGACAAGGAGGTGTGTCCTGGGAGAATGGAAAGTCACTGAAGGCGAACATGTCCTTGGAGAAGATGGAGACGAGGTTCTCATAGGCCCTTGCACCCTGGCCTTCTCTGTACTTTTCTGTGGGGCTCCATAAACCTCCTTTGAAAAAATGATCGATCGCCATTATTGAATTTGTAAGTCCTCAACAGTAACACAAGAACATGACGTCGAGTCTTTAAACTTTAAAAGAAGGTGCATTATATATTGCCGGGAAAAGAAACTACACACCCATGTTTGATTGTGGCTAAAAAAGAAATTCTTTTTTGATGGTGATGTATTTGATGCGGGTATCAGAGATATGTTTTGAACCTTAAGTTTGCAGCGTTTCGGCGACTGTTTCAAGCCTAGTAACTTTTTGATAACATTTCTAATGTCTTGGTCAAATTCGATTTTCAAGTTTATACTTTCTTTTGTCCGGCAGTTTATAATCTGAGAAATTAGTATTGTTCTCTGTCTGTAACATTTTTTTAAGACAGTTAGACACTTTACGTGTGACTTTAAAGTGATATTCACACCATATTTTAAATAGTTAGCACATAATGCTTTCAAACGAATATCCAAATTCGTAGCTTGTCACGAGGGAAAGAAAAGTATCCAAAGTTTTTGGAAGCGACAATTTGTCGAAACAAGTTTGTTTGTTTAAAGCCGCACTCAGCAATATTCCACCTATATGACGACGGTTTTTGACATCATGAGCATCGATCCACGCAATTTGGATACGATGACATGAATCAACACCCGATCCCGTTAGCCGCGTCTCACGACAAAAATAGTCACCTTTTACTGCAAGCATAGGTTGCTGTAGACCTATTCTACCTCGGATCCTCAAGGGTCAAAAGAAGCAGGGAGACACATGATTCACTGTTAATCTAGTCAGCACTGCCATGCGTGGATACAGTTTTGTTACATATATATATATTTATGTTCAATTGTATTGATAATGACATTTCACAACTTCTGAGGTTCAATCGGGCATGCTCTTTCTACCAAGAGCATCACAAGACTCTTGCTCAAAAGATGTTTGATCAGTGGTACATAATTCAAAATTCGGTAAAGCTTAACTACAGATGCGTGTTCTTTAACTTCTTTTGAGCGGTATACTGAAAGGTCTCACGCTTTAAATTTGTTTGTCAAGTAATATTTTTTGAGTGTCTTGCAGGTTGCGTTACTCCTTATCTGAATTTATCGAGTTTACGGACTCCGTATGGGGCGGTGGGGTAGCTAAGTGGTTCCCTGGGGGGCGGTGGGGTAGCTAAGTGGTTCCCTGACCCGTGAAGATCCGGGGTAGAATAGATCTTCAGCAACCCATGCTTGTCGTAAGAGGCGACTAACAGGATCGGGTTGTCGGGCTCGCTGACTTGGTTGATGCATATCATCGATCCCAATTGCGTGGATCGATGCTCATGATATTAATCACTGGGTTGTCTGGTCCATACTCGATTATTTACAGACCGCCGTCATATAGCTGGAATATTGCTGATGCGGCGTTAAACAACAAACCAACCAACCAAATATAACGTTCCCTCGTCACGCCGAAGCCCCGGGTTCGATTCCCCATATGGCTACAATGTGAAGCCAATTTCCGGTGTGTCCCGCCGTGCTATTACTGGAATATTGCTAAATGCCGGGTGTAACCATACCCACTCACTGCAGACACCGTAACGTGTATTCTCACCGATGTTGTCAAACTGTTCATAGCAAAAGGGTTGGAGGTCTCCCTCCAGGCAAGACTTCACCGCAACGAGACCTGATACACCTGCACCAATGATGGCAACCTTCGTCCCCGGGCCCATCTCGGATCAGGCGTCTAAAACCAATGTTGAATGAAGGAGGATCGAGTCCGAGGGATCATTTTATACAAAATCCAACACTGTAAGGTTGTTATCAGATGTAAATTAGAAAGAGATGTCACGAAGTCGATAAAAGGTCGATAATAAATCCTGTCTAAGTCAAATAAAACCTTTAACTAATGCTCTGCTGTTTCTTAACAGTGGGAACAATGTGGAACAATTAGTATCAGTGAGGGGTGACACTTTGGTGCTTGTCAATTAACAAATGAGTAGAATTCTTGCAACGAAAGGTTTATACAGCAATTGTAGGACTCTGTCCAGAAACAACAAAAACAAAGTATCTCCCTCGAGAGCTTGGCTCCTGAGAGTTTCTTAGGAGTGGGGAGGGGTCGGGGGTAATTTTTCGAAAAAAAAAATTGCCCCCGAAAATTCTTTGAAAAATTATTTATGCTTCAGATTGTTGGAAAAAAAGGAAAATTGTTTGCAGCAAAAATTACATTGTTGCAAGGTGATTTTCTTCCAAGAGAAATAAGGCTCATTGTGGGTGATCCTGGCTCAGTCAGGTTGGTTTGGCTATCATCAGCTCAGGGCCCTTGCCCCCTCTCCACACAGACAAGACAGCGGATGGGACTTCTCGAAGGAAGCGCTGCCTAGTCGAACCCACCCATTGTTATTATTTGCAGATTAAAATTAAATAAAATGCATGTTGGAAATTTTAAGTTATTTCCGAGGATATCCCACTGTTTTTGCAGTTTATTTTAACATATAATAACTGTAAAATCTGCAGTAAATAAATAAATCTATGTGTCCATAATAACTGCAAGTAAGTAAACAAACACCCGGCTTCCACGCAATGTTGCATCTATCACCACCACACCTGATTGCATCTATTATCGTCAACAACAGGTGCCTGCAGAGTATTCAGCTCACTCGGGGACTGGATGTTGCCAGTGCTTTATGCATATTAACAATGAACGGTTGATAAGCCAGAAGATTAAACACTTGTATTGGTTGTCACAAATGTGACAATGTCAGATACTGATAACGATGCAGAATCTGTCACTTGGACTGGCCAAAACATATACATAATAATACCAAGAAGCGACGTTTTGCGTAGATTGGCTATCTTTATGCAAATTGTGACCGGAGGGTGCAGGACATGCTTACCGTTTTCGCGAACACCTGGTGTCAATGATTTTCAATGACCCTTCATATATTTCACCGCTATTTAGCCTTTTACGGCGAACGGAATCTGTTTTGGTGGACAATCGAGACTGGTTATTCTCTGTCATTGACGTTTTATATAAAAACAACCCCCACACGTCGTTGATGGTACAATTAAGAATTTACACCGAAATATTATTTACAGTTATTAAGAAGACGCATCCATCAATGTATCGGAAATCAATGTGTGGTGATATAGATTATTTCGGCGGGTTCGTCAGGGAAGTCAGGAGTCATCTGGAGCGTGCGTCAACCAAATGTACATGCTCCAACCACCGCTCATCTGACGACATGAACACATTGAGTTAGATTGGGCTTAGGGGCGGTCGGGTAGCCTAGTGGTTGAAGCGTTCGTCCGTCGCGCCGAGGACCCGGGTTCGATTCCCGACATGGGTTCAATGTATGAAGACCATTACTGGTGTCCCCCGCCGTGATATTGCTGGAATATTGCAAAAAGCGGCGTAAAGCCATACTCACTCACTCACTCACTCACTCACACTAGTTGGGGCTTACGCCGCTTTGAACAATATTTTTCAGCACAAAGTGACACAGGTCGTAGAAATTACCACTTTAATAAAACATTGGAGCATGGATGCATGGATTAACAGGGGTTATGAAACGCGCGAATAAAACATAATTCAATAATCAATAACCAATGCACGAACAAGGGATGTAACTCTGTATAGTGAACACCTGCGCCTCCGACGAGTGGATGCCCCTGTGTGTAGTTGTGAAATATCGGGTATACATGACAACTTTCGCGCTCCCTGTCTTTAGTAATTTAACAATTGAACGTCTGGGCGTACCACACAGGGACACGGGTGGCCCGGTCGTCCAAGGGGCCACAACCCGCTGTGCAGAGTGGTGTCCCTTTGGCACGCAAGAAACCTATGATCATGAGTTCGAATCCCGGTGTGCTCCGATTATGTTTCTAGTTCTTCCAGCACCATATCCTGCTCGTGGGTTTCCCCGAAGTGGTTAATAATTCCTCCATCATCTCCTGTTTCCCCCCCCCCCCTGGTCAGTTGGCACATCGTGATATCACTGGAATACTGTTCAAAGCGGTGTTAAACTCAATTCACCTACATACCATAATATCAAGTCATGATTCTGGTAGAAATGATTGACTCTTAAAATATCTGCACAATACCACATGCTATTTACAGTCGCAATAACCATTTTAAACCGAAAGGCATATTGATATAGCGATTGCAACTGGCTTGATTGACATAATATTTATTCTGTATGATTTCTGTTTTGCTGTCCGTTGTATGAATGGTGAATATATCTAAGCGACGAAGAGAAATTTATATTATTATATTATTTGAAAAAATATTTTCTATTCACTTTTTTTTTTGCCAAATGTTGATAAGCTTGTCAATGTTATGAGTTGGATGCCGTTTTCACGATGTGTTACAGTATTGTTGTATCTGTCTGTATATCTACTGGTCCTCAGGTCAGCATATTGTGTCGCCATGACAATTGAAATCACCGCCCGCGGTGCTTTCCATTAAACGTATAAGAATAAAAAAAATCCATGCATAAATTACATCAGATTACTAATCTCTGCATTTACTGTGTGAGTCAGTGCGTATGGTTTTACGCAGCTTTTATCAATATTTCAGCAATATCACGTCGGGGAACACAAGAAATGATCTTCACACATTTTATCGAATCGAATAACCCCCCCCCCCACACACACACACACACACACAAACACACAATGAAACTAGTGACGCCAGTTTTAGTACTGTTATGAAGTTTACGGTGTTAATGTCGACAGTGAGGTTGCATTTCACAATCCAACCAAATCACACATTCCTTGTTTTGAAGTCGCTTGAACTCACCATAAAGTTTAGAGTCCATATCAAAACATTCGCAAACAAACTTGCACTAATTAAACTAACATCGGTTTCAGATAATATCCCTTTACCGTGTATAGACATTCTGTTCTAATTGTTCTGTGGAGATCCGGGTTAGATTTGGTCTACGGCAACCCAAGATTATATGAGGCGACTAACGGGATCGAGGGGTAAGACTTGGTTGATGCATGTCATCGTATGCCAATTGCGTAGGTCGATGCTCATGATGTCAATCACGGAATTATTTGGTTCAGACTTGATTGTTCCCAAAACGTTGTCATATAGCTGGAATATTGCTGCGTGCGGCGTAAAACACCAAACAACATGTTCTATAATGTGGAGCGATGGCTACGCGATACGAGTCTATTTAAATGCCCTCAGTCGGTGTAACCTGCACAAGTGAGGTACCCCACATCTTCCAGTCATACGTTAGGAAGGGATGGGGGAATAGAATTTAGCAGTCGGCGACAAGATGACCTTTACTTACACTAATACTGAAATATAACTTTGTAAAACAATACTCAGATATGTTCACAAATGTCAAATCTTAATTGTCATACTTGTTGCATGACGTTTATTGCGAACGTAGCATCGTAATCTATCTACACTGAAGAAAAAGGAATATTCCCCGTAATTTTTAAAATAGATATTTTACTGGCGCTTCCGATAATGTTACTATCGTTTAACGTTCCCAAATGAGATGCTTATTTCATTGCTGTGCACTTACGGGTCGGAATGTAACACTCCATCGTTCGTTCTCTTCAATGAAATTATTTGTTGTTTAACGCCTCTTGCATAAATATCACAGCTATGTGACGGAATATTAATAATCGAGTCTGCACCAGTCAATCCCGAAATTGACATTGTACTTGCATCACCCTTGCGAGCTACAAGTCAGATAACCCCGAACCTCTTCCATTCAAGAAATGATGGTACAAGTGTCATCAGATTTGAAGGTGTTTATTCTGTAGATGGAGGTTCTCATAAAGGCTAAAAAGCTGTAAGAAATACAAACACAAATTATTACTTAACCTGGTCGCTAGCATATAATATCATGTGTTTAACAAAAAGTGTCCATATCTTCAGATCATTACGGTAATTTGCTATACAACAAAAATAACAACTTTTAGTCCAAAATGCCTTAAACAGAGTTTAAAGACACACCTAAACAACGTAAGAAATATCCATTTACGTATAACCTTATGCGACAATAAATTATAAGGGAAATCAAACACATAAATTGAATGCGTCAGCATATTCAAAATACGCGCGAAAACTTAGTCGCATTACAAGGCTTGTCAAAGCGAATTCACGACATATTATCCTATGACAGCCCAATTAAACTCTGTACACAAACAATCTTAACCATACTATCATAAATAAACTGGTGTGTCACAAGTGGTCAAAACCTAATTTTCCTAATTGCGAGAACGAACGGCGTGGTTTGTCTCGCTTACCTTTCCACAACGACAAATTTGACTCGCGCACAGGAGAGTTCCGACAGTCAGGGAGCATACATAGCGGGAAACTGTTACGCTGTAACAGCACAGACATCATGAGCATCGATCAACGCAATTTCGATACGATGACATGCATCAACCAAGCCTGACCACCCGTACCGTTAGTTGCCTCTTACGACAACATAGTCGCCTCTTACGGCAAGCATGTGTTGCTGAAGACCTATTCTCTACCTGGAACTTCCTGGGTCTATAACTCACTGTTCGTGCTGCACCCAATTTATGGATGGTAGGAAATGACTGAAAATCTGAGCGCATAACTGCCCTCACTGAAATAAAACGCCGTTACACTGTTTCACTGAAGAACGTTATATATCCGATGAGAAATATAAATTTGAACAGAAATGTATTTTATTATATTTCCAAAGAAAAATGTTCATTATAATGAGAGTATTATCCGTTTTCATGAAAAATTTAACCAGCCTGATGTAATGGTATATCTAATTGAATGCGAATAGCGCGTTTGAAGGGGAAGAATAATCGAAAAAATTATGCCAAGGGATAAGACTAACGGTAAACTATCTATGCGCATTCAACAAAGTATATTTTCTAAAACAAACATTCAGCCCTTGATCCTTTGATAATTTCAATACATAGAAACCTTTGATCAATGTGTCATTGAGGGGTAATAAGTCTCTTGCAATGTGGGCGTGGTTTAACCACGCTCGGGGCTTGAAAAAAACTGTTTTTTCGATCTCAGATTTTACATAAATGCAGTTGATATACAAAATATATAAATATTCAAACGACTCAATTAGTACTAATTGGGCCTTGGCACAAATACAGCGTATCAAAGGTTTTTATGTCTTTTTACACGTAAAAGTGTGTAAAAATATGAACAAAACAGACTATTGTGAAACTGAGCATAACCAGGTGTTAGTAGATCAAGGTGAATGTCCATGACCTATGACACCTTGACGACAGGTGAAAACAGGTGCTTGAAACCCACGTGCATGTGATTTGTCAGTGGTTAGTGATTTGTGAGTGGCATTGTGGGATAGTGAATCATCGTCAAAATATCAGAACGTAAAAGTAACATATTCCCTTCTCAAACAACAACTTACATGTCATTATTATTATGTACATAAACAAAGCTGTTATTTTTATTGTTGTTTTGATAACTTTTTTCCAGGGCTAATTTGCACAATGCCTGTAGCCTGTTTCTGCCATGTCAATTTGGACTTATTTTTATTTTTGAATGTTGAAAGTGCCTACAAATTACCTCCTGTAAAGTACATTTTGTATTGCGCACTGAGATAAAAAGAGCAAATCCAGACTAGTACTTTTCCAGTTGTTTTGTTATTTCGTATTTACATCTACGTAATGCTTTGTGTCGCAGATGACTATCAAATATCAAAACATCATAAATCCGGATTCGAATCCTGGACTAGTTCATACTTTGCTTGACAAAACAACGAACATCTGTCCCGAAACTTCGCGCAAAAAGAATAAAAAGGTCCACTCTTCAAAAGAAACCCATGTTAGTCCGTTGTTTGTGAACGAGCACCAGTGACAAACACGTCTTTGTGTTGTAAGCTTACATGGTTTATAAAGAATATAAATGTATTTAGACGCACCTTAAAAGAATCGTTTGGAGAGCGGCCTTCTGGATCGAACTAATCAGGTTTCACTTTGAGTGAGTGAGTATGGTTTTACGCCACTTTTAGCAATATTACAGCAATATCACGGCGGGGGACACCAGAAATGGAATCCACACATTGTACCCATGTGGGGAATCGAACCCAGGTCTTCGGCGTGACGAGCGAAAATTTTAAGCACAAGGCTTCTCCGCCGCCTCGAAATGGGGTTCAACCTCGCATTTCACCTCACCTCATGACATTCGTCGTGTGACCTGTACAGGTCAAAGATCAATGTGTATCTACCGACAGTTCCATTTGTCATGGTGTCATCTCGAAAAATAACGGATGGCCCAGTCGCCCCGATTTTGTTTCTAGGTTTGTCAGCACCTCGTGGGTTTTAACCAAGTGTTAAACGTCTGAGACCTGCATCACTTCGGGCTTTCCTCCCACATTAAGCTGACACGCCGTGATATAACTGGAATACTGTTAAAAGCGGCGTTAAACCCAACTCACTCTGTGAGTAGCACGGTCACCTGGGTAAACTGCTGCACGTGACATCCAGGCGGGTATTTTAGGCACGTGCTCTGCGTGCAAAGCTAGCGATCTGTTGAAAGTATTGGGATTTTCCAAATGTGCCTGTGTGCCGTCGACGAACCCCATGGTTTTCTGAATCAGTAACTTTTAGGTCAGATCAACGTTTGGAACTGAGTATATCAGAGACGCATACTATCAGACCACCCCTAAAGCAACCCCCCCCCCCCCCCCCCTAAAGCAAACCACCTCACACACCCCCCCCCCCCCCCCCCCCCCCTCCCAACACCCCCACACCCACCCCCTCCAGTGGTTCATCGCAGTGATCCAAGAGGTCATTCGACAAGGGCACACTCAAAATGTTGTCAAGATGTGATTCGGTGGAACATTGAACACCAAAGCCAGATATATCATTATGTGTGAGAGTTTATGGCCAAAACTTAATTATGATATTCAAATGGAATATGGAAACATTAGAATTTGTGTTCTGTTAGTCTTTTGAGCCAGGATTTGGATGGATATTACAGCGAAAAGTAACAGTAGATAGTGAAGTGCATGTTTACAAACAGACAGACGATCGAGCAAAGAATGGGATAATTTACCCCTCGACAGAGAGACTGTGTTTATCCAAACTATAACTGAGGATATTCAAATTGGAATAAAAGATCTGGCGTTTCAGGTAAGTGGAAACCCATCTATTATAGAATAAGACAAGAATCCAATGCCTTACCACCCGCTGATGCACACCCATTAAACTGTTTTGTTTGCTTTGTTTGTTTGTTGTTTAACGCCGCGCTCAGCAATATTCCAGCTGTATGACGGCGGTCTGTAAATAATCGAGTCTGGACCAGACAATCCAGTGACTGATATCATGAGCATCGAGCCACGCAATTGGGATCGATGACATGCATCAACCAAGTCAGCGAGCCCGACCACACGATCCCGTTAGTCGCCTCTGACAACAAACATAGTAGCCTTTTTACGGCAAGCATGGGTTGCTGAAGACCTATTCTACCCCGGATCTTCACGGGTCCACGGGATACGATGACATACATCAAGCAAGTCAGCGAACCTGATCACCCGATCCCGTTAATCGCCGCTGACAACAGGCATAGTCGCCTTTTTACGGCAAGCATGGGTTGCTGGAGACCTATTTACCCTGGATCTTCACTGGTCCCATTAACCTGTAACTGATTTATGGAGTCGTTTTGGAGCAAACCCGACAAGACGTACATGGTGGTGTGTTAGAATTGTTCATCAATAGAGTATTAGGCATAAATGTTGGACATTTTGAAGCTGTAGTAGTATAACAAGGGTGTGAATTTACGGATCGATTTTTCCTCACCCAGGCCGTGTAATTATGATAATGAATTACATCAACGGCTGATTGGTAATATCATTTTCATTGGCTAGGCAGCTCTGTGACAGGAGTCGCAGAGGACAGACCACAGGATGCACCTGTTAGCCAGTTGTTGTTTGAAAAAGACTATGTAGTACTAGATGCCGAGAGTATTACGATACAAAAGAACTAAAAACATCCGGTCAAATGAAGACGTGTAGTGTGTTGTCGCATTGTGCCAAAGGCCCACTTTAACACGTTGACGCCAGGAGAATCGTTATTTCCGTTAAGAAACTTCTTAGTAACACTATGACGTGAAATGGGGTTTAACGTCGCGTTCAAGATTATTGCACTTATGTACCGACGTGCATGCACGTGTGTGTGTGTGTGTGTGAGAATGGGTCTTCAGCCGACTTGGTTGATGCATGTCAATGTATCCCAACTGCGTAGATATCGATGCTCATGATATCAATCACTGGAATGTCTGTTCCAAACTCGATTTTTTACCGACCGCCGTCATATGGCAAAAATATTACTGAGTGCGGCGGTAAAAAAACAAACAGCAAAACGCCAAAATCATTTTTTTTTATTTTTAATAAATAGGTCGATATCACGGGTCGTGGGTACTTTACGGAAAACAAAGATATTAATCACAGCTTTCATGCAGGGAGACTATCTGTTCGTCAGCTTCTGTGTACAAAACTCGTTTGCCTTTTCGATACTTTCTCGTATCATACTCCAAGAAATGATTAAAAAATCGTCTCTCATTTCAATTTCGGTACACACTTAAAATCGTTATTGGCTTAAAATAAGAAAAACAGTAAACATTGGAAACAATCTCTTGTATTATAATATCACTTGTCATTGAACAAAGCGGCATAAAATCCCTCACCTCTAAATTATATACGACTCCCATTGCCTAATATGATATGGCGCTCTAGGTATACAGAGTTGAGAATACAACACCTCGAGTTGGCCATGCTTGCTCTGTTATTTAACACATGATTGTAACGTTCCTCTCTAACCTATCTTTGATAAGCATTGACCCGTTTGAATCGGTATTACATTTGAGGTGACCCCCACCCACGTATCCTAAGTTGTTAGTCATAATATATATACTACTCAAAAGAAGTTAAGAACACCAAATTCTTTCATATTACAATGGTTAATCTGTCAAGTCATCTTGAATTTCCTTTGAGCAGTATATGATACATTTACCCATATTTGTGATGGCGTATTCTGTCATACAGACCCTTAAACAAATATATCCAATAAAGCCTATGCAAGTCTATAATAGTGGTCAAGTCTAGATTACTGCAGTTTATGAAGAGTCTCGGGCTCCTTTTTATATTATATATTATGAAGATAATTTAACAACGTTTTTTTCTGTACAATGTATTATTTTCAGAGACTAGATGTTAGTCTAGTGATGGTATAATATACGCTCTTATCACACCTGTCTATAGATGAACATTAATGTGTGGTATGAATAGATACGATTCACCTGTGACAAGCGCATTATGCATACAGCGTTGACACTACATGACATTATACTCTGGTATGATACGACGTTTTCAATATGCACAGCTGTCGTTGACGGTTAGGAATGTGCTAAGTGAACGGAGAAGATCCGACCGTGTGCTCTTCATGGCCTTTGGTAGTCAAGGGTATAAATCACAATGTCAGTGTCGGGGACAGGTTTAATTCATTTCTCACTATGTTGCTTGGACGTCGTTCTGTAGGTTTGTCAGAGCTGGCGGGAGTGACCCAGTCTCTGGAGTGCACGCATTAGCATCACGAGTGACATCCTGGCTTGGCCCAAATGGCGAGACGCTTTTTTGTATTAATTGAGGAATGTTTGTTTTTTACCTTAGTCCAACCTTCGAATTCATTTCATTCACCAAGTGAATGTTCATGGCACTACGTTATTATTTCCCCAGCCAGTTGATCAGTCTGCACTCATTCTCAGCTCCCTGGGGAGTATACAACCCACGCTGTCTGTGAGGCGAAGTAAGCTTAACACATTACCATCTGGGGGCACGGGTTGCCCAGACTTCTAAGGCGCCGCGATTCGCTGGGCAGAGTTGCGTCCCATGCGCAGGCCTGAAACCTGTGATTGTGGGTTCGAATCCCGGTTCGCCCCGATTATGTTTCTAGGTTTGTCAGCACCATACCCGTGCTCGTGGGTTTCACCGGAGTGGTAAACGTCTGAGACCTGCATCACTTCGGGCTTTCCTCCCATATTAAGCTGACACGTCGTGATATAACTGGAATACTGTTAAAAGTGGCGTTAAACCAAAGTCACTCATTCACTCACTCACTCATTACCATCTCATCCTACCGGGTTCCGATTCACTGCTGGGTGAACAGAGGCATGATTCGAATAAGGTCACTTGCCTAAGGAGACATCGCATGCGCTTTACTTTGAATCACGGTTCAACACCGGACTAATGCTTAATTCTATTTGTAGATACCTGATTGGGTACTGAATGTTTTTGTTGATTTTTGGATCTGTCAGTTTATATTTCCCGATGGCTAATCGTTACTATTTTTTTTACACATCACAAGACATATTCTTCGCCAAGCGGAGTATCAGTCTCCGATGGATATTCTTTAGCCATGGATATAGTTTTGCCATGTAGAATGTAGAGTGTTTCAAACAACAGATGGCGTTTTGTCACTAAAAGCCACAGAGTTTGTAATTATATGTGAGTCACTTGTGTTTACCAGTCGTACAATATCCATCCAGACAGATCGATACTTGCGATTTGCATCACCAGGTTAGAATGAAGAATATAGGCAGGCTGCCCTGACATTGCTGGAGTGTTGCTTACTTTTGCTTAACGACCATAACCGATCGCTCCATCTCGGCTGCACAAATACGTTCCATGTGTCATATGTTGGTATTACATATATCATGTTATTTAATATTACAACATGTAAACATTCAAACCCGCTTGGGACACGCTATGTATTACTCTAGATCTACTGTACATCCGTGTGCAACAAGAATATCGAATATTAACCGTTGCCCATCTGTGTTGGCGAGCATTGCTGCCGTCGAGTTGAATTTATTCCTGGCATTGATATCCATAATGTTCCTAGCGAGTATGTGCCTCACCATCTCTATATTACCCCCAAGACATGCAGCATGTAGTATATTGTTTCCGTCATCATCCGCTTGAGAAATGTCGGCCCCTTCACCTACCAGAAAGTCAAACACATCTCTGGGTCCCATCTGTGCTGCAACCCATACCGGTGTCTTCCCCTGTTGGCCCCTACTGTTGATGTCAATGCCAAACCCCATCGAGAGGACATGTTGTACCATCTGAACGTGGCCTCCTATGCATGCCACATGAAGAATGTTGTTACCGTCATTGTCTATATGCGTCACATTGCCTCCTTTTCGTACAAGATAGTCAAACAGTTCTTTACAACCCTGCTGCGTTGCCGCCATGACAGGGTTTCTCCCGAACTGTCCCCTAGTGTTAACAGGAATCCTATATTTCGACAGGATGTACCTGACCATGTCAATGTTACCTCCTAAACAGGCCGCATGGAGGATATCATCTCCCTTATCGTCCAACAATGAAACATTGCCTCCTTTTCTAACAAGTATGTCAAATACTACTCTGTGTCCCATCTCTGCAGCACACATCAAAGGCGTTCCTCCATCCTGTCCTTTACTGTTGATGTCAATGAAACGTTTAGAAATCAAATACCGCACCATCCTCACATTGCCTCCACAACAGGCCATGTGGAGAATGGTGTTTCCATAGTCATCCAGTGCCCGCACATTGCCGCCCCTCTTCACAATTAATTCAAATATTCCTTTATGACCTTTCTCCGAGGCCAGCATCAGAGGAGTGCTCCCACACTGGCCTCTACTGTTGACATCCACAATGTTCTTTGCAATGATATATCTCACCATGTCGTCTTTACCTCCAAGACAGGCGACGTGAAGGATGTTGTTACCATCCTCATCAACCAGTGTTTCATTTCCACCGAAACTGACCAGCATGTTATACATTCCTTTACAACCCTTCTCTGCTGCAACCATCACAGGCGTCCGTCCAAACTGGCCTCTGCTGTTAATGTCAACAGCGTTTCTCGAGAGAACACCCCTCACCATGTCCACATTACCTCCAAGACAAGCTAAGTGAAGGATGTTGTTGCCGTCATCGTCCACCACTGTCATGTCACCTCCTGCGTTAACAAGGACGTCAAACACGATTCTATGCCCCTTCTCCGCTGCCAGCATCACTGCAGTTCGCCCATATTCACCTATGCTTTCTATGTCAGTTCGACCCTCTGATAACAATTTCTTCACGAGTTGCAAGTTCCCCTCTTTTGCAGCGTATTGAAGATTGGTGAAGCCCCGCGTCCTCGGCCGAACGTAAGGCACGATTTGTAGGCAATTCTCAGAGCAGGGGGGCACATCATCTGTTAGAAAACATACACACATTAGCGACGATGACCAGTCCTGCCATGTGAAGGATGACCCCCAACACCTACTCTGGTTACCCCTGACAAGATAAAACTAATTTCGAATTGTATCGCTAATAACTACATATTTATCAATTATTTGTCAAGGTTGATGAACAGCAAAAAAACTAGAAACGATCAAGAAAAGTTGATATGTGCATGTCGTATCTAATTCCAATTATTTTATGATGCAAGGGTGAACTGATGGTTTAAACGCATCTCCCTGCTATAAACTATATCAAACACAGTACGTATCGTATGCAGACACATTGAACATAACAATGAATGAATTCATATATGGGGGCGGTGGTGTAGTTTAGGGGTTAAGGCGTTAAGGCTCGTCACACCGAAGACCCGGGTGCGATTCCCCTCATGGGTACAATGTGTGAAGCCCATTTCTGGTGTCCAACTCGTCACGATATAGCTGAAATATTGCCGATGTGACGTAAAGCATTAACTCACTCACTCACTCTGGTGTCCAAATCCGTGACATTGCTGGAATATTGCTAAAAGCGGCGTAAAGCCAAACTCACTCACTCACTCATCGAATATGTTATGGAACTTCTTCTTGGGTACTCCTGTTCCCCGAGTCGCACAACTACTATTGCCCACCTGTGAGTAAACGAATGGGTCTTCGACAACCCATGCTCGCCGTTAGAGGCGACTGACGGGATTACTGATGTCAATCACTGGATTGTCTGTTCCAGAGTCGATTATTTACAGACCGCCGTCATATAGCTGGAATATTGCTGATTGCGGCAACAAACGAACAAACAAACTACGATTGCCATTTCAATGGACCAAATATTGGAAATTCGGAACAAATACGTCCTCATTATCGTCAGCCATTTTCGTGTCTATAAGTAGTAAAACCACTCCGCCACTAGCA
The DNA here is from genome assembly GCF_022045235.1 of Haliotis cracherodii. NCBI lineage: Eukaryota > Metazoa > Mollusca > Gastropoda > Lepetellida > Haliotidae > Haliotis > Haliotis cracherodii. Next base: position 1,210,761 of record NW_027266279.1, read on the forward strand.
TTGTTGAGTCATACAATAGAATAACTGTCATCTTTCCTGAACTTACTTGTGCGTGGTTGCGTACTGTTAGTTTGAGAGGAATTGTTTTGGTGGACGTGGTTCTCGGTTGGCCCGGTCTGTGAAGGGTCATCGTCGATGAAGGGGATGTCGTGGTGGTGCATGGCGATTACTGTTGTGGCACTGTGCACCTGGGTAGGTAGAAATATGTCAGTTAACACAGTTGAGCAGAATCCTACCCCACCTCGAGTTGATAAACAAACAGCAGTCGTCTAAGGCGTCGCGATTCGCTGGGCAGAGTTGCGTCCCTTGGGCACACCAGAAACCTATGATTGTGGGTTCGAATCCCGGTTCGCCCCGATTATGTTTCTAGGTTTGTCAGCACCATACCCGTTCTCGAGGGTTACACCGAAGTGGTAAACGTCTGGGACCTGCATCACTTCGGGCTTTCCTCCCACATTAAGCTGACACGCCGCGATATAACTGGAATACTGTTAAAAGCGGCGTTAAACCCAACTCACTCACTCACTCACTCCATAACCGAGGGGCATTAAAATGACCTAATACCCCAAATACCAGCAATGCATACATGACATTCCTTCTTGCACACATTGGAATGCACTAGTTTGGAAGTCGCTTGAGCTTTTCATTTGGTTACTATTTAATAACAGACCGGCGTCTATCAAATTACCCACGGTGCAAAATGATTATTATCTATATTATAATAATTAACATCCGACACTGACATCAAAGCAGAATCATGTCCACGCTTGACCTTGCTGTTTGTCCGGAGCTTTTGTCCATCGATGCGTGTCCTGGTGTATTCGCTTTGGCTGACCGAACAAAGAAAGACTGACATCCTCTTTCACTCGCACATGACGACAAACATTAAGTAGAGCGTGTTAAAAAGGGACATTTCTAAATACTTGCAGTCAGGGACCTCAGGACAACTTGTGACCAACACATGGCCAGGTTAGCCATATTAGGATCATTAGCTATATTCATAAATCAAACCAGCCAAAGACCACACATTTGTTTGTTAGGTGTTTTAACGCCAGCACTCGGCAATATTCGAGCTGTATGACGGCGGTGTGTAAATAATAGAGTCTGGGCCAGACAATCCAGTGATTGACATCATGAACCCACTCAATTGGGATACGATGACATGCATCAACCTTATCCCTTAGTCGCCTCTTACGGCAAACATGGGTCAACCCGGATCTTCACGGGTCCAAAGAGACCACAAATACACACTGATATAGTTATGAACACACATCAACAGTTGAATGCGATCAGATAGATGTACAGATTTTAATGAGTCGTTGTGGCGTGCAGTGTGGTGAAAAACAGCGTGTGAGATTGATCAAGGACAAAACATACACATACATCACATGCGAAAAGGTAAAACAGGTTGGATGTAATGGGTCCTCGTTCGTCCCCGTGTAATTAATCTATGTCACAAACAGCCCTTGAAGATCAGTCACCTGCAGTGACGTACGTGTCCGACCAGCGACACAGTATGCAGCGGCTGGTAGACCTGTATTGACATATAGATAGACCCGGAAGCTACACATTAGAAGCATAATTCAATGCAGATTTTGACTCCCTCCATAAATATGGCCTGGGTAGTGTAACTGACTTGGTGTACCCCTGAACTCTACTCTTCAAACATGCATTACGCAATTACAACGAGCTGACAACTACCACTCATGACAGTTTTACACATCGACTTGACATGGACTTCGATCGGCGACACGCCATGACAGCTGTGGCCACATACATCCGACAACTGAATACGATGTAGACGAAAATGGTGAACATAATGTTAAAACGTTGCAATTCTCTCAAATAAATACCTCCTGGACTGTGAACGTCCTGACGTCAGCACTGGGAGAAGATGTGGGGCAACATTATACCGGTCGGTTGTGCGTGGCTGTGTGCAGTACACAACGTGTTACCAGGCTAAACATAGCCGCTTCAAAGGCGTCCTCATTGGGTGTGTTCTGTCAGGTGAAACAGCCACAATGTATTTGTGCTCTTGAATGAAACGTGCTCTCCTCGCGGACCCGAGGTTAGGCGTGTGCAGGTTGAAGACAGTAGCGAGACACTTGTGACGTGATATATATATATATATATATATATATATATATATATATATATATGGATGAGACTCTTGTGTTGGCAGGTTTTGTCAGTATGCCAATCGGGTTACGTGGCTGTGTGCATTATGGAAACAAGCTTAACTCGTTCGTTATGTTTTGCTATGCTACTCAAAAGGATTAGTTGAAATTGGGTGAATGTGTTTTGTTTACAAAGGGTGGAGCTTTGCGGTTTGTCAGTAGGGCAGAGGACATTGGTCGATCACTGGCCTCAGGCGGGAAACTCATGAATGCGCTTTGCAGAGTTGTGTCCCTTAGCTGCACCAGGCCTGCTTGCACCGAGCGAACGCAGTTCTTGAAACTCTTTACTTCTATGTTCAATGAGGTGACGTAAAATGGGGTTTATCGTCGCGTTCAAGATTATTGCAGTTACATATCGCGTGCCTCCACACGGGTATGCGACTGCTTGTACGAGTCCGGCGCTTTTATAGTGCTTGCTTGACTCCGAGCCGACCAGTACTTGTATGCCCCGAAAGACTAAGGTAATAAATACATCTTGGCCTGATCTTTATTCTTATACATATTATGTATCTAAAACCTGACTTGTAGCTGCGATTTAACGTTGGAAACAAGATTGTTTTAGTCATTAAAACAGAAATCCTAGAGTAAAAAACTCAATTGCTCAAAAAGTTATCTTGAGCTCTGCAAATATGCCACCCCCGGGCCGACACCTGTATGAACATGTACGTGCTGTATCTCCAGTCATGTTGGATCTAATGTCACGACTTCCAAATTGAAATAATTAGTTGACCCAGAAATCTGTAAGAATTCATATCATCGATCCAAACTCGATTATTTACAGACCGCAGGCATACAGCTGGAATATTGTAGAGTGCGGCGTTAGACAACATGAAACTGTTAACTGACAGTGAACAACTGTAAACAAAGTGTATACGTCATTTAAGTACACTTCCTTAGCAATTAGAAGCGGACAAGTGATGTCGCGATTCACCGGTGCGTCGTCGGCAAACTTTGCACTATACGGTATTTGATACACTTAGTTTGATACACTTAGTTTGGCACAGAAAGAAAAGGAAAGTTAAAATACATTTCTATATTTTTGGCTTCTAATACTAACATTATTAGTCTATTGTGACGTTTTAAGTTTTTGAACTTCTTAATAATTTTAAGTCAATCTGTTATATATGGACCGACTTTTCAGTCAATTTGTAAAATGTCAGACATTTTATTAATTGCCCAAGTGAATCACATTGACTGTAACATATATACGTCTACAATCGAAAAGACTAGTAAAAACAACGATTTCGTGTAGTCTATCTCGCAGCAAATGTATGAAAACAAACATATCCTAATTACAACCGACCAAAATTATATGTGTAAAATTAGGCAGTTACCTTGTTCGAGGAAAGTGTCTGTAACTGTCAACATAAAGACACAATATCCTATACATCTGCAGCTGTGCAAAGAAACTCGTTCGATGTCACGTGTCTGTAACAATCTAATATTTTAGAATATTTATAGCGTTTCGGGATATTATAACTCGTTATTACTGAAACATGGTTTCTCTACTGATATCGTTAGTTTGTTTCAGGTTTCAGGTGTTTCACATAGGTGTCAAGTCTCATAGGTCGGCTGAGATAGCACACGTGAAAACTGTTTTCATGATGTCCACGGTTCTTAAAAAAAAGTTAGATACTAGAAACAACGAGTAATCAACGTATTATCGGCTAAACCTTTGAACAAAGTATGTTGTTTTACATAAGCACTTTAACAAGGTTATCTTCCGTCTGCTTTTGTGAACCAAAAAATGGAAAACACTTACTTCTTATAAATTCACTGTGCCAGATAACAGTGATTAAATTAATGAATGTATTTTCCGTTAATCCTCTGCTGAGGATGAGTGAAGGGAAGTGAAGGAGCACATGAGCATCCCAGTTCCGATGCCTTGATACGTTACAATTGTACAACATTCGGCCTGCTTATGATTTGTCATCACCACACCCGTGTTCTATTCCCTGTCACGTGATATTGAAATTCTATTGAAATGGTGTTCATCAATCCCTCACTTTATTGACAAAATAATAACGAACAGAGGCCAGGGACTATTTCAGAATATTGTAATGTTGTGTTTAAAACTCCACAATCTGACATTTGACACGTTGAAAGGTCTATTGTGCCTATCTGATCATGCGATGATGGGGGTAGCCTTGTGGTTAAAGTGTTCACGCGTCACTTGGAAGACCAGGTTTCAATTCCCAAAAAGTGTACAATATATGAAGAACCTTCTTGGAACGTCGTGCTGTGATTTTTCTAGAATATGCCTAAACGTACCGTAAAACAATACGACCCCGCTCTTCACGACAAATACCCGGTTCGAAAAGCACCTAGGAAATTTCCTGGAATATCCGTGTCCTGTTCTTCCTAATTATTACCTTTACCAAAAAGCTGTTGTTCAACATATCATGCCCAGTAAGTCAGTGGTTGTTGATCATAGTGTGATAGCTTGTTATAACATTGCTCTGGATATCTTGTTACAATTATTTGACTAATTTAATCCAGTGTCTTATCATCTATTACTTTTCTATTCATTAACCTTTTTCTAATCCCCAAACGACCACACCATATAACAAAATGCGACTTATTTTGGCATCGTAAATCTTAAGGAATGTATTATAGGATATATTTCCAAGGACTTTCATATTTTGAAGAATTCCTATTAAGATCTTCTTAGCTTGTACAACAGTTTGGTTAGCATACATCTTCCATGACTCCCAATTATGAACCTACGTGGATAAAGAATGACACAACATCTTATGAATGCTCTTGATAAAGTCATTTCTCTATTCTAGCAAGTGTTCCATCATTTTATAAAACAGTAACATTTGTCTTATTCTTGTTGTCAGACAAATTCGATTGTCTACAATAACATTCAAACTGATTAATTTGGTTTTGTAGTCCAGATACTGAACTTCAAAACATTCCTGTATCATCGGCAAACAAATGAAGAATTAAGCTTATAGTTTCCGTGTGAATTTGGATGGCATAAGAACAGTTTTGCTGAATTTGTTGAGCTAACTCTTTGACCAAGAAGAAAAAAAGAAATTGACTTAACATTCATCCTTGTTTAACGCCAATATCGCTTTCACAGTTATTTCGCACACACACGTTTAAATTCTGATACATACTGCGCATGAACTTTCCAATTGCACTTCAAAGACTATGTGTTTTGAAACATGACAATTATGTATTGTCACAGAATCAAAGGCCTTGTAAGAATCTACAACAATTGCATATAATGTACAACCCTGTCCTTGCCTGCAGCTAGATTGTGCCTCTCTAATCCCAGAATAATTATATCTTGTTAATGATAAATATGAACACTTTGCTAACAATGCTCGATAATGCAATGCCTCTGTAGTGATTTGTTATCATTCGCTGTACCTTGTTTGTGGAGACGGACGATAATACTATGTGCCCAGTCTTCAGGAAAGTTTGATGTTTCCAGCATAATATCAAATTGCATGTAGAAATAGTACAAGGATATCTATAGAATGTTTCAAAAACTAATTAAATTAAATAATTTTGTCATATGCAGCTGATTTACCTTCTTGAGATGAGAAATGCCTTCCCTTATTTTATCACTCTTAATCAGAGTCAATTGTCGCGTGATATCTGCATATGCAATAAATGAGCATCTTCAAATCCAAGGAAAAGTCATCATCCTTGTCATCATGGTATGTTTAAAACTTTTTGGGAATTATCAGACAAATATTCGATATTAATACTTATTTTTTACTTGTCTCTAGATTATTAAAAGTTGAAAGACTTTTGATATATGAATGTGTCGCTCAACTCGTATTTAACTTTCTTTTTCTGCATGTTGCATTATAGTGATTCCAGATCAGGTGATAATTTTCCAATGAAACCAAGACTTTTCTCCAACTAAATATATTCAAACATCCACATCTTTCTTTCATTAATATCTCACTGCAGATCTCATACCACTAACGACATGGTCCGTTAATGCAAACTGTTCTCTTTATATCTGATGCAGCCATACACATGGCTTCAGTTATCTATTTAACACTACCATCGATGTTAACGAATGCTGTATCCTTTGCCTTTTCAAGAAAACAAGATTCTTCATCTCTGTCGTGGGTCCATGCAAATCTGAAAGATTCATTCTTCAGAAACCCATGCTTGTCGTAAGAGGGGACTATCAGAGATCGGGTGGTCAGGCTCGCTGACTTGGTTGATGCATGTCATCGTACCCCATTTGCGTAGATCGATGCTCATGATGTCAATCAGTGGATTGGCTTCTGGTCCAAACTTGCGTATTTACAGACCGTCGTCATATCGCTGGGATATTGCTGAGTGCGGCGTTAAACAAGAAACAAACAATCAAATTGAAAGATTCATTAATAATTGGATCACTTTCAATCTTTTCAGTTGCAAGAAACGTACGTAAATCCACTGAGAGGAAGAAGGGGGGTCTCGCTGTGAAAGCTACTACATATGTCAAGTTACTCAAATGAACATATTTTTTAATCGACCACCCAAGATTGGTTTCCATTTGAAGTGATATCCCCAACACCTGCGTCTGATCCCCGTCTTTCATTCACAACATGGTGTCAGCACCATACCCGTGCTCGTGGGTTTCACCGAAGTGGTAAACGTCTGAGACCTGCATCACTTCGGGCTTTCCTCCCACATTAAGCTGACACGTCGCGATACAACTGGAATATTGTTAAAAGCGGGTTAAACCCAACTCACACACACACACGCATTCACAACATGGGTGTTAAGAACACGGCACACATCTGAAAAGCATTTACCAAATCTGGGTTCAGCTGAATCTACAGAAAATCGTTTCCTGCTAAAACTACCCACCAATAAATCCCACATGCTGTTATCATAACCTTCCAAGTATTCAAGGATGGCGTCCTCAATCAGGCAGTGTGCTTCCGATGATTATATGCACAGTCACATTTAAGTGGTACGTACAGCAGATCCCCTTGTATGACAATAGTATACCGTGTTTTCATGGATTTAACAGATTATAATGCCAGGTTGAAGACTTGCTGAATATACACACATGCTTTCTTTAAACCAAATATATCCGGTACACGAGATCGATACACGATACAGGACACAGTATCCTAACAAAATGTCCTTCATTCTGAAGCAGACAGCTTAACCTCATTCTGTAACAAGCAGGTAATCGGTCTTGATAAAACTTTCTACACTTATCGAGATGTTACCTGATATACGGAACTGTGAGTTAATATTTATCTTGGTAGCTCAACAAAGGGTCGCCGTTTTGTCCGTTAGCCCATTCTTGTCAGGCGATGGATCACCAAATGGAGCCCAGATATTCAGTTTTATCTGGAATAAATGTTTTAAATTCTTGGTGTCCTCTGTCATGATGTTTAGCATCTGACAGTGGCGATTAAAAAGAATACGTTCAGCCAGTGAACATCATAGTCAGCAAGAGAGCGAGGACAGACACAATAATGAATCTTAGCATGAAGCTGGAACCCTCAAGGTCCGGTCCCTGGACATGCCTCACTTGCTTGGCATAGTGACCATGTTCTAGTGCATTGTTGATGGCATCCCTAGCACCACGCCACGGATGAGGCCCCCACAGGCGGTAGTAATAGGGGAAGGCAGGCCCATAGTAGTACAGGTAGGCGAGTCGGGGTCCGGCCTTGATCAGGTCCCACCAGGAGGGGGCCACACCCAGATCCGCTGCCAGTTCATCCCAATAGATAATAGCTGGCATCTGGAAGGTAGAATATATACTTTACTGGGTCATAAATAAATTCAATGTGGGAACATCATGTTCGAAGTTACAGACGATTCTGAAACAACATATAATTCAATTGGCAAAGTCCTGGTGCGCAGTGACCAGGTCACACGAGAGAACATATGTTGTATCAACTCATTTACTCACGATCAGGATATCTTAAAAATAAATGTTTTAGGTCAATTATTTTGTCTAGCTAATGTGACATCACTGATATATTACCAACCAGATATTTGTATCGTCCAAATTTCTTAAGAAAAAATGAATTTTTCTTTTTGACATCATTTGCCATGACTTCCATGGAAGGCAGTTTGTGGGAGCCAGCAAATACCCTGGCGACCAGACGACATTGTAGCTCAGTTATTGGCGGAAAGGATTCACTGATGTTAACACAGCCCACCAGCGACAATGTGGGATGTTGCCATAAAGGGAACGTCATCTTGTACAGATTCAGCTTGCCATCATCTAGAGATAGGAATGTAACATAGAAGTAGCTGGTAACATTTGCATAAGAGTATCATAATTTATCAATCGATTGAAAATATTTTTCCATTTGAACACTTTCCATATTTGGTATCTGTGGTACAATAGCAAAGTAGATAATTAACACTGCATATATAATTAGTGGCTGAAGAGGGCGCGAAAAGAAGGAGGAGATTTAACGATCACTCTTACATACCATTTAATTCCTTGAGTAGAGGCAATGTCTTTTTCAACCCAGGATCATGGTCAACAGGACAACAAGCTGGCTATAGTTATGATGACATGTTCACAGGTTCAATAAGTATTAACATACGTGTTATAATTGTACTGTTCTTACCATCTTTATACGATTCCTGAAGGGAGTCTATGGCGAGGTGATATCCGGTTGCAAATAAAATGGCATCCAAGTTCTTGAGGATAGTGCCATCGTCAAATTCAGCTTCATGGGGACCAAGACGAGTGAGTGTTTTGACAACTCTAATCCTTCCACTCATGATGTTATACTGGACTTTATCGTTCACCATTACTCTGCTCTTTGAAGGGGGAGTAGACGGGCCTATTCCGCCAAGAACATGATCAAGTCTGGCGTTGCACATGCGTGCAACCATCTTTGAAAGCCTTGAAGTATTCCACAAATTTGACCTCTTGAGGAGAACTAAATCATATGGCATCCCGTTTTTCGAACACGATGGCATCATCCACATACCTTCTCCTACACTGTAATACACCTACATAAACATTAAAGAAGAGGTACAGTTTTGAGCCTGTAAACCGACACTTAGTTTTGAATACATGTACAGTGAATGTTGTTTTACCTTGTAGACAACAATAGTCATGCCATATCACATCAATCGATAGATAATCAAGTTGTGAATAGGCATCTTCTACTGAAAGTATGGGCAATGATCCATTCTACTGGGGTACGATGATGGCGTCTCCCAAGTCACTTAGCCTGATCAACTTTTTCCGATGTTTTCTCAAACCTTTTGCCATGCTTGAAGTAGCTGAGACCTATTCTCGCCGGCAGTCCCCATTTATAAATCATGGTGTCTTTCTTCACGTGCAGTTGGACGTTGTTAACGTTACTATGTAAAGGTTTCACTCTGAACTCTTAATTTGGGGGTAAAATTACAACTGGGGCCTAAGGGCAAAGACGATGGAGCGTTTAAATATCCTGCAGTGTGGGGAGATGGGTTTCATTTGGGTTTCATATATCATGGGCGAATGCAGACGTTTTTCATCAGTGACACAAATCGTTGATTCATTCAAAGATTGAATTCTCGTGTTGCCTTCTCTTTCTTGATGAAACGTATCCTGTGGACAACACATGAAAGTAGAAATTGGCGGAATGTTATTGTATTGTAACGTTGATGAATCTGAAGGAGAGATTACTTTAGAATGTCAAGAGCCATGTCCGATTGTCTTGAAACAATACAGCAACAGGGTGACCCTGTCAGCTGATCAGGCTTACTTCAATTAAAGACTCAGCAGTGCCAATAGGACATAGGAGAAAACGTTTGACCCTTTCAAGGGAATTGATGTCTTGATATGTTCTAGAAGTTTTATCCCAGGCCTTGCATTTCATTCATTTACTGACTTTATCATAAACGGCAGTGTCTTCTTTGGGCACACTGTCCAGCTGTGTGTAGACATGTAACTCTGACCAGGTTCCAAGTAGACACATGGTTGCATCGTCAGACCACGACTTCCCTCTTAACTGCTTTGGTTTTGGTGGCATATTGTTGTGGTTCAGGGACAGTTTTACAAATGGCAACTCAAGTATATTTTTATATATCCGGGCATTATAGTCCCGAAGTGGTGAAATGATAACATATTTAACCTTGATATATTTGCCCACTTTCTTATCTTTGCCCTAATTGGTAAAATGATTTGCCCAACCTCAAGATATGGGGCAAACTTACCAGGGGTGAACACACCAAGGGGGCAAAAGTGCTTACATGATGACATTTACCTCCTGTATTATATTTAGCCGCTTGAGTAAATGGTTGCATCGAAACAGTGCCTTGGATCTAAAGCTGTATTTCATCCTAATCCTGCGATGAATAGTAGTTATTATAAAGTATTCCTATGTAATAATTACGAGAAAGCAAAGACCTAATTTCGCAGCATAAATGTTAATTCCAGATAGTTCAGTCAAAAATATTACAAATACATGTCATTATAATCAGATATTTAAGCCTTAATTACACAATAAATATTTCGTTATCACGAGATTGCCATAATGACAATTTAGGGAACCCTATTTTCACATGCGGATAACTAACTACATAAGGTTGGAATGCAACGTACCTGATGTGCGAAGCGAGCAGACTCAGCGGCCAAATCTCCAGAGGAATTTGAGTTTCCTTGAAATTTAAAACAAGAAATAAGATAGAATAACTATTTTCAAAGGTTTCGATAACTATAGCCATTACATGCTTCCCCTTCTTTTTTCCACGAATGATCTCATGTACGTGAACCATTTAATTCTTCAAACAAACTACCTTCACAGTAACATGTTATGTAGATTTGTTTTTGTGAGGGTGCATGTTGTTTTAAACCAAAGTCAGTCATAGTAATGCTACATCACGCTGGCCTGTAAATGATCGAGTCTGACCCAGGCAAACCAACACAACGGCACACAAACAACATGTTCACACAGTGTAACCACCAGAAGACTCCAAATCTCCAGAGGAATTGGGTTTCCTTAAAATTCAAAATATAGAGTAAGACAGAATTTCGATAACTAAACCATTATGTGCTTTTTGTGAGAGTCTATGTTCAGTGGTATTAGTGCTACATCACGCTGACCTGCAAATGATCGAGTCTGGCCCAGGCAAGCCAAAACGATGGCACACAAACAACATGCTCACACAGTGTAACCTCCAGAACCTAATAAGATGGCCCTAGCGATGGTCATGATGTACGGGAGACATCCCTGAATCACCGATAGGTACGGAATCCTGAAAGGGACATTGTCGCGTTTTCGCATTGTTGCCTTCATAAAAAACGCCAAAAATGTGTCATTATTTACCAAAGCAAGGACAATGCAACAAATGGTCAAAATGTTGCATGATTGTATTGTAATGCTTTGGTTAATTTTGACACCTCTCGCTTGTTTTTGTAAAGGGGGACAGCACGACAGTACGACAATGACCCTTCCAAGATCCCACAGACGGGGGATATTTCAGATTGATTATTTTGTGTTAAGGTCGTACTGATTTATATATATATGCTTTACAATTGCAACACACATTCCTCACCAACAACAAGTACGTTCATGCCCTTGTATTTCACAGCATCTTTGAACTTCATGGAGTGCTCAATGCTTCCTCTGAAAGTATCCATTCCTTCAATGTCAGGGAATCGAGGCTTCTTGTAGAAACCTGAGCAGATCATGACAAAATCAAAGATATCCCTTTGAGTCTTCTGGGGATCCTCCGTTTCTACCTCCCATCTTCCGGTAACGTTGTAGTCAGGTGACTTGCTGATGTTGATGACTTTGGTGTTGAGGTGGATGTGTTTGCCGAGTCCAAACTTCTCACAGTAGCTCTGGAGGTAGTCGTGGACCATACTGCACGTCAGAAATGGCGGAAAGTGGGAAGGGAAGGGGAAGTCACTGAAGCTGAACATCTCCCTGCTGATATTTGTTGTCAGATTGTCAAAGGCTCTTGCGCCCTGACCTTCCCTGTATTCCTCCGTGTAGTACCAAACACCTCCTAAAAGTGAATACTTTTGTAAATGTTTTCTATTTAGGAGAAAGGTATATGTATTCCAGATGTGCAGGTGCTGTTGAGTATTCCATGTTTGCGGAAGGACATTGTGCGCATCAAATATGTAATAACAACCGCATATCTTAAAACACATACTGTTTATCAACATTGTAAAAAGATTCAGATTGTCTTGAGCTCTTTCTTCCTGAACACACACTCATATTGCAAAGACATGACGTCACATCACAATAATATGACGTCATATGCTTCCGCAACAACTACACTCGACTGTTTAACAGAATGTGGAGGAGAACAACATCGACGTTGCTCTCAATCAATATTGACCAACTTTAATATGTCATAAATGTTGGATACTTTTTGCCTTTCAAATGCCTTGATTCAATAAACTTATTAATATTCCAAGTTCGGATTATATATGTTTTGCCGCATGTTGACAATGCGCATAGGGAACAGCGTAAGTTCCAAATCCACTCTCCTACCCATTAGACGAATAAAAAATTTTTTTTTCATCTGATCCTTCTTTTAAACAGTCGGCCATTTTATTTTAATGGGCAAACAGCTTTTTGGTACAAATCAGATAGAAACAAACATTTTCAAAACCAATTGTATACACAAGTTTGGCTAACGCTGCTTTGAACTGTAATTAATTGATAACGGCACGTCAGCTTAAATTTTTTAAGAAAACACCCGAATGAGGCAGATCTTAGTCGTAAGCATGAGTATGGTACTGGCAGACCACAGATCATAAGAATCAACACGGGCACCATGACGTAAAGCCACCCTGCATGTCGTGCTGAAGACACACTTGAATCCATTTCGCATACTCACACTTGCACCCACATTCACGACTAACGGGATCGGGTGGTGAGGCTCGCTGACTTGGTTGATGCATGTCATCGTATCCCAATTGCGTGGGTCGATGCTCATGATGCCAATCACTGGCTCGATTATTTACAGACCGCCGACATATCGCTGGAAAATTGATGAGTGTGGCTTGAAACAACAAACATACCTTGATCCGAAATTCACTAAATCACTCTTGAACCCAAAAACATATGCTCACAGTTGAACTCAAAGCCATATCCACGCTTAAATCCACATTCACATACTTGCACCATCTTACCAATGTTGTCATATTGTTCGAAACACATAGGCTCCAACCCTTCTTCTAAACACGACTTGATGGCCGCCAAACCGGATATGCCTGCCCCAACAATGGCGACTCTCTTTTTTACGCCCATGTCTGTACTGGGAAAGATAGGTTTAGAGAATGAATCAGTCGAGCTCACACATATATTCAATTTCCATGGGTGGTGAATAAATAAATATATACACAGAATCAATTGATAGTCACAGATGCTACTTGGATTGCAGCTTGAATGTGGCTGCAGCATGTTTTATGTGATGGATCATTAATCATACGGGAAACACAGATGTATTTGAACGTTAATGGATAATGTTGTTTTAGCCTGTTGTGTTATAATTTGGGCCCAAACATAGCAATTTTGAAATATAATGTGGGGGATACCTTGTATTGACATCACAATCGACTGTCGATGTATCTACGATTGCAGGGATCGAACTTGATAGTTTTTTTATGTTTGAATTGTCCCTGCGTCTCAACATACTAGTTAATGTATGGAAAATTTGAAATCGTTGCAGCAATAACATTTGATTGTGTGTTGTTTAACGCCGCACTCAGCAATATTCCACTACATGATGGGGATTTGTAAATACAATATTGAAAGGCAGAACACTTGTATTAGTCATTGTTGACCGATATGTAGCGATGTTAATTATCAGAATACATATGAGGTAACTGGACAAAGCTGTTCAGATGGATGAGACGTACCACAACGTGTGTGCCCGCTCGTGAGGACAAAAGTCCATGGATACTAGCGGGAAAAATGTTCCTGTGCATCACTATGATAAATAAGAGCAAACAAAAGAACTATTTTAAAACAGAACAGTATTTTGATGTCAACGAGATTTTTATGACAGTGCCAACACATATCATCTGTATACGTCATCTCAGGCTGAAAGTGGCGTGGAGTCAGTTCACAAGTGAGTATCAGGTAACACCACCATTAGCAATGCAACAGTTTGACAACGGTGCCTCCTTGACGACCCAAGCTGTTTGAGGAACAAAGATATGTACATTCAAAATATGCATTTTTCCTTATTAGTATCAAAGAAACTATCAAATTATTCCCTCTTTAAAAACAGCTTCTGTGGAGAGCAATACTTATTAGATGTGACTCTAAAAACATTTCGAATTGCACTTGCAAGATTCAGATGTGGTTCGCACGAACTCTTTATCGAGACGGGAAGATATATGGGATCGTGAGAGAGCACAGAATTTGTCAGTTTTGTGATTTAAACTCTGTAAAAAATGAATACCACTTCTTACCACTTTGGGGGGCGGTCGCGTAACCCAGTAGTAAAGCGTTTGCTCGTAACGGCGAAGACCCGGGTTCGATTCCCGACATAGGTACAATGTGTGAAGCCCATTTCTGGTGTCCCCCGCCGTGATATTGCTGGAATATTGCTTAAAGCGGCGTAAAACCATACTCACTCATTCTTACTACTTTGTCCGTTGTATGCTGAACTGAGAAAACAGTTCATTGATAAATATTATAACTGTTATCCAAGTCTACAGAAATTTGTTTCATTAATGTCAAGTAAGAATGTAGTAAAAACGAAAAAGCTGTCAATGTACATATTGTATGCTATGAAGCTAAGAAGCTCCAAAAGTGTTACCTAATAAATATATATACACCCATTACTATGTAACATGTACTGTAGGCCTCAGGTTTCAGTGCTGACAGTGGCTGATGCTAATGTTCCAAAGATACACGCCTAAATCTAAAAGTAGGACCGATTCCATTAAAATGAATATTTGCATTGTGCCATGCAAGACTGTAAATTCACACTGTCAGTAGATCTGAAATTACGAGTTGTAATAGAAACGAGATATAATTGGGAAGAGTGTAGTAATTTATTTATTGCTCACGTAAATTTGCACATTATCTGAATTCAACGTTGAAAACAAACGTCGCTTGTTATAGGGTTGCATATAATCAATATTCGTAGATGATGATGCGACCATATACTGTTCTCTTTATTGTGATCTGATGATAAAGTGCACAGCTGTCTCCGACATCGATTATGAGAAAGGGTGAGATGCAGATTAAAAAATGGCCCATTTAGAAACATCTGCATTTAACAGGAAAGCCACCTTTTAATAGGCACCATGATACTATCAGCTCATAGAAGTCGTGCCATAAGGGCCATGCGAGTCTGTAGTTTATTTGTTATGAAATTCAGTGTAATACATTTTCCGTAGATTGCGACCAAAGTCTGCATGATAGCTTATGCAGAAACCCGTAAAAGGAGTTGTCATGAATCAATTCAAAGTGCTCCAACACGATCATGGGATATGTTAATGTGATTTACTTGGAACTAAATGTATGCCTGTGAATGTGTTTGGTTAAACGCCTCTTTGAACAGTATTTCAGTTATGTCAGGTCATCATAGCTCACTGAGGGTGGAAAGCCCGACATGATGCATGCCTCAGACGTCTACAACAATGGTGAAACAAACGAGTACAGTATCATGCTGACAACCCTACAAACATGATTGGGGCGAACCGGGATTGGAACCCACGACCATAGGTTTCTGGCGTGTCGTTAATGTGCAAATGGTGATGGTGCCCATCTGTAGTCCTCAAGATTTTGCCTTGACTGCCAGATAAAAGAAGAAGTCATCAAATTAAAACATGAAAACAATATTTCTTTCCTTGAAGCTGAAAAAGGATATAATTACCGAGACTCATTGTGCGCTCTCTCTGGGCTCTCTGCTATCACCTTTGCTGCAGCTGTCTCAAGAAAACCATAAACGGATTCTATTTCCTGCCAATCAATGAGTGATTTCGATAAGTGGATTTTATGAGCAAATATTGCTTTTTGTCATGTTTTGAACTTTGATATGTTGAAGTCGAGGTCGGGGTATAAGTGATCCTTGCTCACTTTTTGTTGTATTTATTACTATTTTTCGTGGTTGTATATCAGAATTTTGAAGAAATTGATCAATAAATTAACATCTGTCATGACACATTTATAAGGGGCCGAAAAATATGAGTGAATATTTAATTTCAAACTGTGATGACTGGTTTGTAAATTGCATCCGAGTAACTGATTGGTTGAAAAATGCTTGGTAGATTTCTACGTGGTAGATTTCTAAACAATATATCCGAATAAGACAAAATGACAGCAGATGTAACAGTGAGTGAGTGAGTGAGTGAGTGAGTAAGTAAGTATGGTTTTTACGCCGCTTTTAGCAATATTCCAGAAATGGGCTTCACACATTGTACCCATGTCGGGAATCGAAGCCGGGTCTTCGGCGTGACGAGCGAACGCTTTAACCACTAGGCTACCCGACCGCCCCACAGATGTAAGAGGAAATGTTAATATGGTAATAACATTTAAAATCAGTTGTTTTATTTGTATGTTATTTCTTCTTCAAGTATTTGTAAAGGCACGGATGCAGAATACTTATAGATCAATGGTAGGCCTGCCAAAGATATCCGTGTGCTGCAACTGTAGGCACATCTCCAGTCGTATTACAATGAAGTCCGTGGTAGTTTGAAAACTATTTTTTAAGATTTCCTTTCTGTAATAGTTCAGGACTTGTCGTGGAAAATAACACAAAGGCTGATAAATGTAATGAATGTATTTAATATTACATCTATGTGATATGTAACCCCAGACTGACGGAATGCCTTGCTTTTTTTACCTAGAAAATGCGGTGTAAATGTTCAGTTTTTCATGGTGTTTTTTTCCGCTATGTCCCTTCGTGTCAATTCGCGTTTCATTTGACGACTGAACAAATGTTGATATTCTAAACTAATAATCACTAAAAAAATATGTGTTTGAAAACTATTCAGTTGTAAACGACCGTATTCGAATGAAGGTGCAGTTCAACCGGGTAACGTTTAAGTTTGGCGCCTTCTCCACATGTCACAAGTTGTCTCAGTGGACATTGATCCGGGAACGAGACCAGACGCTACAGGTTAGAACGTCGGTTATATCTCACTTTGGAACAAAAAGATCGCCCATTGCCAGTTAATATATTTTCCCGTTATACGTTTTCGTTTCCTCTGGGAATGTTGTTGTGACAACAACCTGCGCACCTGTTGTTGTTTGATAAAGGAAGATTTTGAAAATGAAAATTATACAATACATGGAAGCATAGAAGCCGGGAAGCAGTATTGATCAAACGTACGTGTTCCTGGATTGGTGTCGGACAGGAAAGAAGAATTTATTAAATGTGCATGTTTTGACAGTAGAATTCATAAAATGCACATGAACCTCGATTGGTGTTGGACAGAGATGAGGGGAAGCAGAATTTTTTCAAAATGCATGTTCCTGATTGGTGTGGGACAGGGAAGCGGGAAAGCAGAAATTTTTCAAAATGCATGTTCCTGATTGGTGTTGGACAGGGATGAAGGGTGTTGTGCATGTTAGGTATGTTTACATTGTAAGTGCGCCAATGCGCACGTGCAGTGACGTCACTTTAGGTGTGACGTCATTATGTTGTTGTAACCTGGGCAGCTGTGTGAGGCAGTGCCAGTTCCACATTAAACAGTGATTGAGCCAACTGCGATTTTGTTATGTACTGAAGATTTGATGTTCCTCCAATGTGCGGGTCGGACAAATAACATAATACATACACAACAGTGGCGACGAGGATAAAACTTTCTATACGTGAATACAGTCAGTGCTTTTCCATAATGGCAGGCGTCATTGGAGATGTTGGACAGTTCAAAATGCATGTTCCTGATTGGTGTGGGACAGGGAAGCGGGAAAGCAGAAATTTTTCAAAATGCATGTTCCTGATTGGTGTTGGACAGGGATGAAGGGTTGCAGAATTTTTTCAAAATGCATGTTCCTGATTGGTGTGGGATAGGGA
Source organism: Haliotis cracherodii (assembly GCF_022045235.1). Classification (NCBI taxonomy): domain Eukaryota; kingdom Metazoa; phylum Mollusca; class Gastropoda; order Lepetellida; family Haliotidae; genus Haliotis; species Haliotis cracherodii. Next base: position 1,228,871 of record NW_027266279.1, read on the forward strand.
AGCGGGTAAGAAGAATTTATAAAGTGTGAATGTTCCTTGATTGGTGTGGGAGTGAAAAGCAGCGAAGCAGAATTCATAAAATATGCATATGCATGTTCCTGGATTGGTGTAGGACAGACAGGAAAGCAGAATTTATAAGATGTGCATGTTCCTGGATGCAGAAACTGTTTTAGTCGGAACTGGTAAGCAAAATAAGTGCATGTATAATGAGTCAAGAAACCTCTAGAAAACGGGTATTATTCGAATACAACCGCTACATTGGATGTCGTTTGTTTATGAATTCTGTAATCTAATAGCTATTCATATGCATGTAAGCATAAACACATGCGGAAAGCATGAACATAATATATGTTATCTTTGAAAAGTAGAGGATCATGAAATATAAATGTTAATTCCAAATCATGTCCAAGAACGTTCATGTCTGTAAAACATAACAACAAAACACAACCGACAGTTTACAAGTGACGCACGCAGTAGCACAGACGTGCGAAGGATGTCATTCCTGATATCGACACTTTTAAGGAAGGTCGATTAATTATTTCTGTCAATCTGATTGATTCTGCTTATCATACAGTTGTGATTTACTTGATTTCATTCAGTGTATGAACTAGCGATGCAGCAGTGAGCAGTGAGTGAGTTATAATTTACGTCCATCAGCATTATTTCAGCAATATAGCGACCTTGATATATACACAATTTATTCATGTTAACAAAGTTACATCTAAAATGAGCAGCGTCTATGGGCTACTGGTATGCTGAAAACTGGCAGAAGTCAGCGTGCAGTGACCAATACGTCCAATGTTACACAGTCTATGGTCAGCAAATTATTGGACAGGTGCCAAACCCAAAAATGTGGACGATCGAGCCCGTTCAGTGCGTCCCAGGTCAGTGACAAGAGCACAGGATCGATTGATCCGAAACCAGGCTCTACGAAATCAAGCTTAAACGGCGAATCAAATTGCTGCTAACGGTCGTCTTCAAGCCGTTCACCTACATACTCGATGGCCATACGTTGTGCCATCCTTCCAAATCGTCATAATGCCAAGTGAACAGACGTCAATGGTGTTCACAACGTATAAACGGTCGCTGGTCATGTGTCATGTTTTCAGATAAGTCCTGAGTCACATTGCACTTCCTTGATAGGCGTGCTCGTGTTTGGCAATGTCGAAATGAACGGTGAGCCAATGTCATCCCGAGACCTCATGACAGATTTAGCAGTGGATGGTTATAGTGTTGGGTGGCATCAGGATGACTGAGCGAACCCCTCTCCATATAGGAAGGGTCACTGGAATGTACTATCGGGGCAACATACGGACACCCTTTGTTGTTCATATTGCAAGCCACGTGGGTCGACGTTTTGTCTTTCAGGACGACAATTCCCGTGCTTACCGTGCACAAATCATCAATGCTTAACGGCAGCAGCACAACATACAAAGAATTTGATGGCCAGCAATGAGCCCAAACCTTTCCGTGATTGAAAACGTGTGGGAAATGATACAGACGTGTGCATCAACGTCATAGGCCACCGACCACGCATCCCTCAAATCGCCATTGGGAGACTCATCATACGCATATACTTCGTTGGGTGAAGGACTGTGAGCTTCTGATCCTAAAACGTCAACTTTGAAATTTCTCATCTGACCCCTATCGTCCTTTAAGATCGTTGGCGGTCATAAAATCTACTGCTGTACTTCACTATCGGTTGCAATGTGTTCCAAATTATCATACAACTAATACTGGGAGACCCATGAAGATTCCGGGGTAGAATAGGTCTTCAGCAACCAACGCTTGCCGTAAAAGGCGACTATGCTTGTCGTAAAAGGCGACTAACGGGATCGGGTGGTCAGGCTCGCTGACTTGGTTGATGCATGCCATCGATCCCAATTGCGTGGATCGATGCTCATGATATTAATCACTGGATTGGCTGGTCCAGACTCGATTATTTACAGACCGCCGTCATATAGCTGGAATATTGCTGAGTGCGGCGTTAAACAACAAACCAACTGATACTTGGAACTAATATCTCTTAAATTTTTCCGAGTAGCCCCTACTTTTGTTGCAGAATATAAAACAACCCAGTTCTTGAACTGGAATGTTATTGCAACTAGCTGATTCAACAAATATAAACTTGATACGGTGACAGCTATATTAAAGGTATATTCTTCAACATTGTTAAAACTGAATTTGTATCAGAAAGTAAAGATAAAAAGGACATATTTGGCGACATCAGTCACGAACTACCATTTGAATTTGAATGACATTTGAAAACTTATTTAAATCAACACAAGAACCAAATATATTGCATGCGGAAATTGTATCTCTAAAGGTATGCTTCCATATGGAATAAGTAGAATTAGGAATCGACCAATATGTGACCTGTATGATACTGGTTACAGTTAACTGTTCATCTGCGAATATTTCGAACCACAATAAACAAAATGTACATCCACTTCATTAAGGAAACCAAAATATGTATTTATTTAATAACAGTAAATCATAAACGTTGCGAAAATTGTCCAAATTTTTCAGATGGTCATCTATATCATTTTGAAATAAGACGTTATTAGAAGAATTAGCGGTCGAATGGTCAAGACTGGCTGTCAGAGAAAGTGGCTCAATTGCAGGCTCGCTGAATTGGTTGACGCATGCCATGGTATTCCAATTGCGTCGATCGATGCTCAATCACTGCATTGTCCGGCCCAAATTAACATTTACAGACCACGGCCATTCAGCTGGAATATTGCTGAGTGTAGTGTTAAACAAGAAACAAACAATTTGAAAGATTCAGTGATAATTTGATGACTTTCAATATTTTCAGTTGCATGAAACGTACGTAAATATATTGTGAAAAGAAGATATGATGACTATACACCAGGTTATACCATATACCAGGCTTTCTTTAAAATACATACCCGGTAAAAGGGAACAGACAGCTGCTAATCATGACACACAGGACACACTATCCTCAAAATGATCTCCATTCTGAAGCAGACAGCTTAACCTCAATGGATGGTCATTTTGTCCTTTCGTCTAACCTTGTGAGCTGATCACTGAATGGAGCGCAAATATTCAGTATCATCTGGAATAAATGTGTTAAGTTCTTGGTGTCCTTTGTCGTGACGTTGAGCATCTTTAAAAGGAATAAGTTCAACCATTGTACATCATAGCCAGCAAGACAGCGAGGACAGACACAATAATGAATCTTAGCATGAAGCTGGAACCCTCAAGGTCCGGTCCTTGGACATGCCTCACTTGCTTGGCATAGTGACCATGTTCTAGTGCATTATTGATGGCATCCCTAGCACCATGCCACGGATGAGGCCCCCACAGACGGTGGTAATAGGGGAAGGCAGGCCCATAGTAGTACAGGTAGGCGAGTCGGGGTCCGGCCTTGACCAGGTCCCACCAGGATGGGGCCACACCCAGTTCCGCTGCCAGTTCATCCCTATAGATAATACATGGCATCTGGAAGGTAGAATATATATTTTACTGGGTCATAAAAAAATTCAATGTGAGGACAGGTTCGAAATTACAGACATCGTTCAATTGGCAAAGTCATGGTTATGTGTGCAGTGAACAGGTTATACAAAGGAACATATGTTGTATTAACTCAATTACTCACGACCAGGA